>NC_140770.1:277536841-279024714 GCF_044657685.1 Stegodyphus dumicola | reverse complement strand
ATATGATGGAAGACATCCTGGCAAGTGTATAAGACCCAATTTTCTATCGCTGCAGATGCGAATGGATGGAATTCCCAAACTATGGCCTGTCATCTCGCCGCTTCTCTGAGAGCAGACGCTTCCCGAAAACCAGAGATTAGACTTTAAAGCTCTATCCTGCGCATTGGAGCTGCGCTTTGGAGAGAAGTGTTTGAAAAGCTACAGCAGGCTTCAACTAAAATCCCGTCAGCAGAAGCCCACCGAAACACTTCAGGATCTCGCCACGGATGTTGAAAGGCTGCCGCATCACGCCTTTTCGGAGTGCCGACAGAAACAAGAGAAATCCTGTCGCTACAATATTTCATCAATGGCATTCAGGACCCTGAAATACAGAAAGCACTGCGAATGCCGGATGTTAAAGATTTAAAAAGCGCTTTAGTGTACGCCATGAAATTCGAGGCAGCCCAGCAAGCCACTTGTAGAGACCGCCACCCAGTCAGAGCTGCTCAAGTCCAGGAGCCAGGGGATCAAGTCACCGCTCGTCTAGACGATTTAACTAGACAACTGAACGACTTGAGACGGAATATTGGTGATAAGAAACCGACCGTTAAGTGCTGGAACTGCTGTGCTGAAGGATACATACGACGAAACTGCAGAAGATCCCAGGGTACGGATATTAAGACCGCTCCTAACAAACAGCAGGGAAACTAATTAGTGGCCCTTTCGCGGGGCGGAGGTTTCCAGATAATGAAAAGCTCCACTTTAAAGCGCTTCAGATTTCTGCAGTGAGAGGCGGCAGTAATGGACTTTTGATAATAGGACATATTAATGGAGTTCCCTGCAATATGACGATAGATACAGGAGCCAACGTTACCATCATCCGAAAAGATTTGGCTCAACAACTGGGAAACAAACTTATCTGGACGCCGCCCTGCGTTACCCTCCAGACTGTGTCCGGTGAGAAGATCGACATCGATGGAAAAGTAAACGTTAACATCACGTTTGGAAGTGCCGTTTACTATCACACGGCATATGTAGCAGAGATAACTGATTCTTGCATACTCGGATTGGACTTTCTAAGGAAATACAATTTTTCCTTGGACTTTAAAATAACGAATTGCATTCTACATCTGAGGACATAGCCCTATTCGGAATTAATGATGAAGTGAAATCTATCCACAAAATTATAGCTCAAGATGATATCACAATATCCGCAAGAACCGAGGTTTTACTTCCTGGGTCAATAGCCGAAAATAGAAATTTCCGCTACGGCATCATAGAATATCCCAATAACTGTAATAGCCGGAAAGGAGTACTGGTAGCCTCAACACTCGTCGACCTATCCAGAACGGTTATCCAGGTGAGAGTTGCCAATGTAACTGAGAAAGCGAGAGTTATTAAGAAAGGTGAAGTAGTTGCAACATGTACTCCAGTAACCAGCGTTGAAAGAAAGAGTAACATCCCAGAACCCGTGTCCTCAGAGAGCATTACATCGGAGTTATTGCAGAATGCGCAATTAAACGATAAAGAGAAGAATGCTGCCGATCGCGTCATTAAAGATCATCAAGTTGTTTTCTCCCGCTCGTCTTCTGACGTGGGTCGAACTAGTTTAACACAACATAGAATAGATACCGGCGATCATCCCCCGATCAAGCAATATCCAAGACGTCTACCGTTTGCTAAACAGGAAGAGGTGCGAACACCGTTAAAAGATATGGATGAAGGCGATGTCATCGAGCCTTCAGCAAGTCCATGGGCATCTGCCATCGTTCTCGTCAGAAAGAAAGACGGCTCAACAAGATTTTGCGTTGACTATCGCCGGTTGAATGAGGTTACGAAGGAAGACAGTTACCCTCTTATTAGAATTGACGACATTCTCGACACTCTATCTGGAAGCAAGTGGTTCTCAACGCTTGATTAAAGAGTGGGTATTGGCAGGTAGAAATACAACCTGATGACCTAGAAAAGACATCGTTTACTACGGAACAAGGGCTTTGGCAATTCAAGGTGACGCCGTTTGGACTGTGTAATGCGCCGGCAACATTCGAACGCCTCATGGAGACTGTTTTGAAAGGTCTTTCCTACGAAGCCTGTCTGATATATCTGGACGACATCACCATCGTCGGAAAGAGTTTTGAAGAACATCTATTAAATCTTAGAAAGGCGTTTCAGAAACTGAAAGAAGCCAATCTGAAGCTGAGTCCTGCTAAATGCAAATTGTTCGAAATGAAGTGACTTATCTCGGACATGTCATCTCTGCAGAAGGTGTGTGCACGGATCCTGAAAAGGTGTCAGCCGTTAAATCCTCGAAACGTCCCGAAAATGTCCATCAGCTGAGAAGCTTCCTAGGGTTTGCACCTACTATAAGAGATTCGTGAAGGACCTTTCTTCCATCGCAAGACCCCTTCACAAGCTGACAGAGAGAGAGAACAAAAGTTCTTGTGGACAAAGGAATGCGAGGATGCATTTAACAACATAAAGGAAGCTTTAACATCTGCTCCAAACCTGACCTATCATCAGCTCGACAGACCATTTATTCTCGACGCGGATGCGAGCAATGAAAGTGTCGGTGCGGTTTTGTCCCAAGAAATAGACGGCCAAGAACGTGTAGTGGCGTACTGGAGCAAGTGCCTGTCTAAACCGGAGAGGTATTACTGTGTCACCAGGAAAGAGTTGTTCGCCATAGTCAAAGCTGTAGAACATTTCCATCATTATCTATACGGCATAAAATTCCTCCTCCGCACGGACCATGCCTCTTCGGCCTGGTTTTTAAATTTCAAGAATCCTGAGGGTCAAATAGCCAGGTGGATACAGAGACTCCAAGAATATGACATCAATATCCGTCATCGTAAGGGATCATCAGACAGGAACGCTGACGCCCTGTCTAGACGACCTTGCCCAGAATGCTGCCGATATTCTTCCAGGTGGAAGCGAAATACGAGCTGCTGACTCTGGTCTTAAGACAAATTATAACATCAACATCGACTTTTCGAGACCCGTGGAGTGATGATGAAGTCAGGAAAGACCAGCTGGAAGACCGCGACATTAAACCCATAACTGATTTAATGGAGTCATCAAACAGAAAACTTATCTGACAGGACATTTCTATCTGTAGACCTACAACAAAACAATACTGGGCACTCTGGGATTCACTTCACATTCGAAACCGCGTCTTATACCGGAAATTCGAATCGGAAGATGGGAAGACATTGCGATGGCAACTGATACTTCCAAGATCCCGCATTCCTTATGTCCTTAAAGAACTACAGAACTACATAGCAGCCCTACAGGAGGTCACTTTGGAATAATGAAGACCTTGCAGAGAGTTCGTGAGCGCTTTTACTGGAATAATGCAAAGGATGACGTGCAAAAGTGGTGCCGATCTTGCGATGCCTGTGCAGGTCGGAAAGGATCGAAGAGCCGCAGCCGAGGCAAGCTGCTACATTACAACCTAGGGGCGCCTTTTGAACGTATCGCCTTTGACGTCTTGGGACCTCTGCCACGAACTGCTGATGGCAACATATACATACCCGTTGTCATTGACTACTTCACTAAGTGGCCTGAAGCCTATTCCTGATCAAGAGGCTGTCACAGTAGCTGAGGTAATGATACAGCATGGATTTCCAGGTTCGGAGTGCCTCTTCAGTTACATTCCGATCAGGGAAGGAATTTTGCCTCGGCAATAATCAAAGAACTATGCAAACTACTCTGCATTGACAAAAATCCAAACAACGCCATTGCATCCCCAGTCGGACAGCATGGTAGAGAGGTTCAATCGAAACATCCTTAATAACCTCTCAGTAGTCGTTTCCAGAAACCAACAGGACTGGGACAAGAAATTACCACTGTTTTTACTGGCTTACCGCAGTGCTGTCCACGTGACTACCGGCTATTCTCCATCACAGATGCTCTTCGGTCGTGACCTTCGTCTGCCTTGTGATCTATTGTTTGGTCGCCCTCCGGATGGTTCTTCATCGTCTGAGGAATATATTCAAGATCTCCAGGCCCGGTTTCAAGTGATGCACAACTTTGCACGAGAGCGAGTCAAATTGGCGACGGAGAAGATGAAGACCCGATACGACACAAGAGCTACTGAACATCAATTCCACGAAGAAGACAAGGTGTGGTTGTGGAATCCGACTCGACGGAAAGGACTTTGTCCGAAATTACGGATGGCGTGTACACAGTCCTAAACAGGCTAAATGATGTCGTGGTTCGGATTCGTAAGTCTTCGAACTCAAACCTAAAGTCGTTCATTACGACAGGTTAGCTCATTACTATGGCCATAGTACGCAGTGTAAATAATTGTAAATAGTGTAAGACTATGATCCTTTTTGTTTCTAAATGTTTATTTAGTATTTGATTTGATTTGTATTTGATAGCATTTGATTTGTTTTATTTATTGAATTTATTTTTCATGTTGTTTATTATTGTAATGTAATTCTTATTATTGCATTTATGCCACAGTAGTAAGTTTGGCTTCTAGTCTAGGGATTGTACTGCCCGGGACGTGCAGTCCTTGGGAAGGGGGCAGTGTCACGGATTTGTTATTTAAATAGCTATGTCAGTTAAATTGTAAATTAAAGGGTTTTAATTCCCGCGCAGTGCAGGGCGTGATGAATATTAAAAGAAAGCTAAGCCGGAAAACTGAAAATACAAGAGCGGGTGCATGTAACAATTAATAAATATCTCTTTTTGATTTAGTACTAGAAAATTCTCGCGTGCGATTTTAAAATCTTATAAAAGGAGGAAAATCTCTCAGTTCGTGATAGTTAATTTGTTGTTGTTTAGAAAACTGCTCCTGTTGACTGTCGCGAATTCGCGGATTAGCTTTCTCTAGCTGTTTTGAATTAAGTTCTTTTGAACGTTTGAGTAGTTAGAAGATATCTACTGTGAGATAATGTAAAACTGAAAGAATATCTGAGGGAATTTAAGCATTTTGTGATAATAATAAATTTTTTTTGTTCATTTTTCATCGGACTTGTGCATTCATTTCGTAACGAACCCGTACGCACGCAACAATTTTTGGTGTCAGAAGTGGGATTTGAATGCCAATGACAAGAGCGGTGGAAGAACAATTGAGGCAGCTCATGAGTGCTTTGTTCCAAGAAAAGGTGGAAGCTGGCCAAGCATCATTTAAAGCAGAAATGAAAGCGGGACAGGACGAAATGAAAGCAGAGATGAAATCAGGACAGGAAAAGATTGAAGCAAGACAAGAAGAGATGAAAAGAGAAATTACCAGCGTAATAGAAAACAAATTCGAGGTTATGGAAGGCAGAATTAAACGCAGTTGAAAATAAAGTTGGAAACATTGAAGAAAAAGTTTCTTCTGTAAAAAAAGAAATAGAAGAGAGAGTTTCTGCCGTGGAACAACAAATTAATGATAGAGTTTCTGCGGTCACCAAAGAAGTTGATGATTTAAAGAAATTCGTAGCGACGCCAGGGAGCAATCCAGATGGTTTTAAATTTCTACCGATGACTGCTCGTCCATCTCTGAAGCTATCCACATATGATGGAAGACATCCTGGCAAGTGTATAAGACCCAATTTTCTATCGCTGCAGATGCGAATGGATGGAATTCCCAAACTATGGCCTGTCATCTCGCCGCTTCTCTGAGAGCAGACGCTTCCCGAAAACCAGAGATTAGACTTTAAAGCTCTATCCTGCGCATTGGAGCTGCGCTTTGGAGAGAAGTGTTTGAAAAGCTACAGCAGGCTTCAACTAAAATCCCGTCAGCAGAAGCCCACCGAAACACTTCAGGAGCTCGCCACGGATGTTGAAAGGCTGCCGCATCACGCCTTTTCGGAGTGCCGACAGAAACAAGAGAAATCCTGTCGCTACAATATTTCATCAATGGCATTCAGGACCCTGAAATACAGAAAGCACTGCGAATGCCGGATGTTAAAGATTTAAAAAGCGCTTTAGTGTACGCCATGAAATTCGAGGCAGCCCAGCAAGCCACTTGTAGAGACCGCCACCCAGTCAGAGCTGCTCAAGTCCAGGAGCCAGGGGATCAAGTCACCGCTCGTCTAGACGATTTAACTAGACAACTGAACGACTTGAGACGGAATATTGGTGATAAGAAACCGACCGTTAAGTGCTGGAACTGCTGTGCTGAAGGATACATACGACGAAACTGCAGAAGATCCCAGGGTACGGATATTAAGACCGCTCCTAACAAACAGCAGGGAAACTAATTAGTGGCCCTTTCGCGGGGCGGAGGTTTCCAGATAATGAAAAGCTCCACTTTAAAGCGCTTCAGATTTCTGCAGTGAGAGGCGGCAGTAATGGACTTTTGATAATAGGACATATTAATGGAGTTCCCTGCAATATGACGATAGATACAGGAGCCAACGTTACCATCATCCGAAAAGATTTGGCTCAACAACTGGGAAACAAACTTATCTGGACGCCGCCCTGCGTTACCCTCCAGACTGTGTCCGGTGAGAAGATCGACATCGATGGAAAAGTAAACGTTAACATCACGTTTGGAAGTGCCGTTTACTATCACACGGCATATGTAGCAGAGATAACTGATTCTTGCATACTCGGATTGGACTTTCTAAGGAAATACAATTTTTCCTTGGACTTTAAAAATAACGAATTGCATTCTACATCTGAGGACATAGCCCTATTCGGAATTAATGATGGAGTGAAATCTATCCACAAAATTATAGCTCAAGATGATATCACAATATCCGCAAGAACCGAGTTTTTACTTCCTGGGTCAATAGCCGAAAATAGAAATTTCCGCTACGGCATCATAGAATATCCCAATAACTGTAATAGCCGGAAAGGAGTACTGGTAGCCTCAACACTCGTCGACCTATCCAGAACGGTTATCCCGGTGAGAGTTGCCAATGTAACTAAGAAGGCGAGAGTTATTAAGAAAGGTGAAGTAGTTGCAACATGTACAGTCGGTCACAAAAGTATTCGAACACCGGTACCCTATCAGAAAATGACAAGATGGCGTTTTTTTTCTCTTTCTCTCTGTGTGTCGTGTTATTCCATCCTAGGTTTTCTTCTCCCCCCCATCTTGGAAAAAACTGGAAAAAATTGGTTACGATCTCTTTTTGAATGGGGAGATGCCATTTTGAGAAAAAGCTGACGACCCTATCTTGGAGAATGAACATGACCGCTCTACACACCCTTTTACTCTCTCTCTCTCTTTTTTTTTTGAATTGGGAAGCCATTTTGGGAAAAAGCAGACGACCCTATCTTGGAGAATGGAAATGAACGCCTCTCCCTCTCTCTTTGAAATGGGAAGCCATTTTGGGACCCTCTATTCTTGGGGAGGGAGAAAACTGAAGTCTGCATTTCGCTGTCTCTGAATGCGGAAAGCCCTTTTGGGAAAAGCGGACCCTCTTCTTCTGATCTTGGAGAACTGGAAATGAACGCTCTACACGATCTCTCTTTGAATTCAGAAGGTATTTTGGGACCTTCTAATGTTGGAAAACTGAAATGAACGCTCTACACCTTCTCTCTCTCTCTTTCTCTGAAATGGGTAGCCATTTGAAAACTCCCTAACTTTGGAAAAAAACAGAAATGAACGCTCTACACCATCTCTCTTTGAAAATGGGGGGGTGTCATTTTGAGACCTCCCTCCCCTAAACTTGAAAAAAAAACTGAAATGAATGCTCTACACTTTCTCTCTTTGGACATGGGTAACCCTTTGGGGACCCTCTCCTCTTGGTAGAAAAAAAAAGAACTGAAGTGAAGGCTCTACACAATCTCTCTTGGAATGGGATCCATATTTCGGGAAACGTGGATCACCTCATGCTGGAAAACTGAAGTGAACCACCAAGATTGGACTCAATATAATATTTTTTTTAATTGACATCATGACCCTTCTCCCATTTGTTATTAAAAAAAATTGTTTTTTTTTGTTTTGGTTTTTATCCCATTTCCGATGTGATTTCAGAAATGCAATTCCATAACAGTTCAATTTCATTCGAGGTTAAATGATCTAAACAGTCTTTGACCCACCCATCCGTATGATTATTTTCTTCTCCTTCCTGTTGCACCAAATTTTGTATGTCCATATAATCATTCCATACGGGAAGGGCTGTATCCTCACAAGGCTGTCTTGAAACACTTGGAGTCTCTTTGGGATGAGTGGAGGGATCTAGGATGTCTGGACCCGGCTGCGATTCTACCTCCATGATTTCTGGACCCGTTGGAACTTGTTTACCCGGCTGAAATTCTACCTCCATGATTTCTGGACCCGTTGGAACATGTGAACCCGGCTGTGATTCTGCCTCCATTATTTCTGGACCTGTTGGAACTTGTGGACCCGGCTGACATTCTACCTCTACGATGTCGGGACTTTTTGAAGCTTGTGGACCCGTCTGACATTCTACCTCTACGATGTCGGGACAGGTTGGAGAAGAAGAAGAAGAAGAAGAAGATACTAGAAGAGGTTCTGTCTGTGAGGAGTCCGAAAGAGGTTGCCTGTTTGAACAAGTCGGGGAAGAAGAAGAAGAAGAAGCTTCTGGATTCTGAAGCGGATCTTGCACGCCAGGTAGGTTCCGGTAAGTCGACCGTTTTTTAAGAGGTAATTTTTTTTCTTCCTCCTCATCTTCAATTGTGATGACTTCAATTTCATTCCGTTGCCGGGTCGATTTTGTTTCGGGAAATAACGGTTTGGTCCAGCTCCTCTTATCATCTAAGGAAGGGATGGGTAAAGGTGGCGGAGGGTTTTCTTCTTCTTTTTCTTGAAACATCATCGGCGATTGGAAAGAAATCTCCTCTTTCAATTGTTTCCAAAGCGAGTACGAGCACCGATCGACGAGAAAGAGACTCTTCTGGGTCGTGACGATGAGATATTGCGTTTTCGGGGGAACGACATAGTTTTGAAAAGGTCTTAGAATATATTTCTTATATTTCATCCTGTCGCTGACTTTAAAACTTCTTTCCTTCAGATTGGGGGACGATGATTCGTAATAGGCGAGAGGAGCGGCTGTGGTTTGAACAATATGAACTTCGTCCTCAGCCGTCGTTCTCACTCCAAACGTAAAATATCGTTTCGTGAGAAAAATATTCTTCCACCGAAAACTCGTGCGCGGATCCGTATATCGCCGGTCTGTTTGAATGGGCCGTCTCAAAGCTCGATCCATCCGATTCCAAGAGAAGGGAGATTCCTCTTTCGTTTGTTGCGATTCGAATAAATTTCTGTATATATTCTGAACGAGCAGGTTGGAGGATTCGATATCTTGGTTGAAAGAAACGATCGCTTGATGAGGTGGTAAATGCGGAATAAATGTCGCACAATGACACGCCAAAAAAATTTTCAAGTTGGAGATTTGCTTTAGCGTCTTCAAATCCTGCCCGTTCGAAATCCGTTGAGTTGGAAAAACGTCTAATAGCGACATGGCTCCCAATGGAAAAGAAATGATCTCGCCCAGTACTCTCGTCTTTTTATATATAGACAAACACAGACACACATAGAGGCTCTATGACGTCCGTTTTATTTGTTTTTTTTTGTTTCTCTCTCTCTTCTTTCCAAGAAATCTTATCTCCATGACCTCTTTTTCTTTTCTTAAAAAGCTGAATGTGTGTGGGAATGAGGAAGTGAAAGTAATAATTTAATAAACAAAAAATTATCCAACCATGACCTTCTTTTTTTTTTCAAAGTCAACCTTTTCAATCCAAGGACGTCCAGAGATAGAGGAAGCAGGGAGAGAGGAGGAGGAGGGAAGGGAAGGTCACACTCTCTTTCTCTCTATAAATAAAAGGGGAGAGCCCCAAAGTCGTATTTTTGTCCAAGTGGATCATGAGGAGGCATCCCCAGCTCACTACGTGTATTCCTTTCAAATATAAATATGTTGATCTTTCCTTTTATATCATCCAAGGAGTCGTTTACCTGAAAGCCTCCGATTTTTCAAAATGTGCGGGTTATTATACCGTGGGGAGTTATCAAAAGATGCGGGACGAATTTTTGTCCGACGAAAACGTGTTGATGGCTCGTGACATTCCACCTTTGGATGCACAAATTTTGTTAATGAAACGAGCCAAATATTTTTACACGTCCCACTTTCTAACCGTCTCGCAAATGAATAGGATTATGGATCGTCTTGAGAAGACAAAAGGGATTCTCGTTCATTTTAGTGAATGGTTGCACAAATGTTTGCACGAACCTCTCTCGATCGAGAAGACTGGGAAGAATACCTATTATATTCTTCTCGAGGACTCTCCTCCTTCGTCTCATCATAGAGAGGCCACGACTTTTGAAAAAATCCTCGAGCAAGAAAAAATAGAATGGTGGAACAACTACCCCATCCCTCTCCCCGAGCATCAAGAGGAGCCTGTTCAGAAGAAAAAGAAAAAACCTTTCAAAAGCCTATCCTCATCCTCCTCGATAATGATGGGGATGAGGAGAAGCCTGTTCAGATTCCTCTCAGTTTGTCAAAACCCGTCGAGGATGAAAAACTTCTCCATTCCTTAAAACCCCTTGAGGAAGAGAGACCCCTCGAGAAGAAGAAATCTCTCCCATTGTCAAACCTCCTCGAAGATGAAAAACCTCTCCATTTATCAAGACCCCTCGAGAAGGAGGTACCTCTTCCTTTATCAAACCCCCTCGAAGATGAAAAACCTCTCCATTTATCAAGACCCCTCGAAAATGAGGGACCTCTCGATTTGTCAAAACCCCTCGAGGATAAGGGAACCAAAACTTCTCTCTCTTTCGAAGAGGAGGGACCTCTCAATTTGTCAAGACCCCTCAAGAATAAGGGAACCGAAAATCCTCTCCCTTTCTCAAGACTTCTCGAGGAGGAGGAGGAGGAGAGACCGCTCCATGTCTCAAGACAGGACCCTCCTCTATCTTTTGAGGATCCGAGGGAAACGATTCCTATTGAAAAACCATCTATCGACGATCCCCAGAAAAGGTCTTCGGAGGAGATTAGACTTCCATGTAGAAAACGAATCTGCCACAATCATAATAATAATAATAATAATAATAATAATAATATACCCCCTTCTCAACAACAGAATCCTACAACATTTGCAGATAAATGCATTCAAACCAATCCCTTTATAGTAACCCTTTTGATTGGAGAACCCGTGCATTAGCCTCGAAAAATAAAATGAGATTCTGGCCTGTTTCTATGACCAGAATGTTAAGCCAATAGATAGGTCTAGCTCAGAATTTTTCTTTTTAAAAGAAAATAAATAAATAAATAACCCAAAGACTATTCGTAAATATAAATGGTAAAGTCTCGAGTCGGCTGGAAAAAAATTTTCAGAGCTCAGAAAAATTCTTCAACTTTAGACATGATAAAAATTAACAACCCCCTTCCCTTTTCGTCTGGGAATGTTGTCTCACTCTTTTGAAAAACAAATCGTGATTCGTTCATGGAATGATTGCCATTAGAGAAAGGATGAGTCATGGTCTATTTTTAGAAAGGGTGAGACATCCTTACCAGACAAAAAGGGAGGGTCATTAATTTTTATCATGTCTAAGACATGATAAAAATTAACAAAAAGTTTTTTCTTTTTTTTTTTTTTTTTCATTAGAGAATTTTTATCTCACCTCTGAGAAATTTTTTTTCTCCCAGCCGATTCGAGACTTTACCATTTGTTTTTAAGAATGATTTCTCCCTGATCTATTATTTCAAAATTCCAAGTTTCGCTTCAGAACCATCTGTGCTGTTGAAGAAGTAACGTGATATATGTATTTTTTTTAATGAGTTCTGTCAAGATGGAAGTGTGCAGGATCGACCTTGCGAATTTCTTCTCTGTGTCTTTAAATAATAATGATACCGAACTGCTTTTTGTAGAGCGCAATGGAAAAAACCTTTTGTATGGTTAGGACAATTCATGTGTTCGATCCCATTGTATTTGAGAATCTCTTGCGTCGATCCCGAAATGCAATAAATGGATCTTTGCAACCATTTCTCTAAAAACCGCCGTTTCATTTCTCCTCGCACCCAAATCATGGAAAAGGGTTCCGTCAACATCGTTAACACCCATGGAAAATAACTGTACGGAATTTCTCCTTCGTACCACGACAAGCCGTGATAATAATCACTTGCCCACACAGCGGTTCCTTTTTCTTTCTCGGTGAGCATTTGCCATGGAAACGGGGGTTTAAAAACAAATACCCCTCGAGAAGTACCGTCCAATGTGACGTAAGCCAATTCTTTCACAATAAAGGCTCCTTGAGAATCGTAGAAACCTTCAAAGTCGAGCACGAGTTCCATGTTTTTTATTTCTTTTTCTTTCCAAGGTGACCTTTATTATTATTATGATGGATGTGTATTGAGATACGCACGATATTATTCAAAAAACAAATATATATACGAATGTGACCTTTCCCAGAATTCATACGACCTGTCACGTGCAACCTTCTCTCTCTATATATATATATAAAAGAGGAGACGGCGAGAGAACGCTATCCATTTTTTCCTTTAGGACACACAGCGAGAGAGAGAGAGAGAGAGAGAATTTTGTTTTCTTTTTTTCCTCAATTGAAGAAGATGGACATTTTGAGTGCCAAACCTCTCAAAGATTCCTACATTGTTCTGGACATGGAATACTTTCACTGTTATGATCCAAAGACGGGAGATATATGTTTCATCTTGAAAGAACTGGGCTACATCACTTGCGATTTAACCTTATGCGGATCCATGATTTTTCTCCCTCCTGTCCATTACGATGACTTATCGTCCCGCAATCAAGCTGTGGTCAACCAGACTACAAATAACCGACACGGCCTTCAATGGACCGAGGGTCGTCTTTCCTACGAGCATCTTCCTACGATCCTGAAAATACTCACCGAAAATGTGGAGGTGATCTACGTCAATGGATACGATAAAGCCGAATTTTTCAGCAAGCTCTGCCAGCGATCCGTTTACGAGTTTTACATCCCAGGGAAAACCGAGTGGCGGAACAAGTCGAAATGCACGCGACACCAATATTTCCAAAAGATGATTCATTGTGCCGAGAACAAGGTGAGAAATTTTCGATACCATTTGATGGAGGGTAGTTACGTTTTCCGGAAATTACATTGTTACCCCTCCGAAAGCAAAGCTGTCGAAGAGGAGGCGGAAGAATCTCCCCAGGAGAACTCGTGCGACGATGAGGAGGAGGAGGAGGATGAACTTTCTAATAATAATAATAAATGTCTAAGTCGGGATGCTTTAGAGACCCAAGAATATTGGTCTCAACCCTTATCTCACCTAGACCTGAAAGAGGATCCTCAAGTGTACTCTTTGTGGTCCTCTTCTAAAATTTGGTCTTGGAGAGAACCCTTGAATGTTCATGAATGAAATGGTATGTAAATCCCTAGAGAAAAAAAATAGAAAAAAAAAGTTCCTTTTTTTTTGTAATATGTTGATTTCTTTCCAATCCCATTTCTTTTCTATAACTCCAGCCCAATCGATGAGAAGAAGACGAATTTTCCAAGTTACACAAGACGAATCTTCCAAGTTACACAAGACGTAGAAAGATTTCACAAGGATTTATAAATCACACGCTCCCACATGATATATGTATAGAGAGAAAAAGACCCTCTGTTCTCTAGCCAATACGTCAAGACTTCCCTAAACTAAGAGAGATCATGAGTACCGAGGAAACCTTAGCAGAGGAAGTGGAAAGACTTTCAAAGAGATTAGAAGAGTTAAGACGGGATAGATTTACAGTTCCGCCGACTAAAGAGGAAACTATCATCGATTTCAACAAACCGCTGTACTTTCATCCCCTACCCCAAAGAATGAGACGAGTGGACTCGCCGTTGAACAGTTCCAATGAGAAACAAAATGTCACTTATTTGAATAGTCAATTTCAACACATGAATATTTCATAAGTATTTTCTTCCCTAAAGCGTAGGGAGATCGGATCAGTAGTTTTTCCCTTTTCATCGTCGAAAAAGATTGGGAGGAAAAATCTTTTTCAGCTCTCTCAGAAAAATTTTTCAGCCTTAAAAAAAAAAAAAACTTTTTGTTAATTTTTATCAAATCTTAGACATGATAAAAATTAACTCTACCCCCCCTTTTGTCTGGGAATGTTGTCTCACACTTTCTAAAAATAGACCATCACTCCTCCTTTCCTAAAGAATAGAATTCCAAGAATGGGATCTGGTCTGTTTTTAGAAACGGTGAGACCCTATTCCCAGACAAAAGGCGGGTAGAGTTAATTTTTATCATGTCTAAAGTTCAGGGTCCATCCATCTTCTTATGTGAAACGGTGACCCTGACAAGATCGAGATAAACAAGTCCTGTGAGTTGTTTTGTAATCTTGACGCGATCAAAGAAAGACTTTTTATTATTTTTTTTGAAATAGGCGGGGGGTGGGGAGAGAAAATGTTCTCACGACCCTCAGATATCTTTTCATAAATATATTTTTTATCAAAGTGTTTCTTTCATTCCGATCCTTTTAAGAGGTTGGAATGACCCTGACATTTAGATGGGGTCGCGATCCCGACAGATGTCGCGCGAGTATAAAAATGTGTGTCCTCCGCAAGATTTCTTCAAAGAACAGAAGAAGACGTGAACTGAGCTGGTAAGTCCCTTTGGTCCTATGAATATGGTTATCTATAAACTCGATTTGATTCTTTGTTTCTTTTTTTAATAATCATAATAATCATAACTTCATTTAAAAAGAACTCTCTTCTTAACCCTTTGAAAAGAAAAATGTCTCTTTCAAGACGACGACTCTAAAACGTTTTATTGTTTTTTTTCCCTTTCTAGATCTTCCCTGTTATACATATATAGCTTTTCGACTCTTTTTTTGCTCCTGTTTGTGGGAGACATCACCGTATTCATCGCCATGGCGTGTTCAGAAAACTTTATCGTGCTCGATCTAGAGGGTTTCCAGTCCTACAACCACAAGAAGGGTGAATTTACCTTCGTTTTAAAAGAATTGGGCTATGCGACAAAAGATTGTTTGACCGTGGGATCGTTGACGTTTGCTCCTCCTCACCCCTTCCACCAACTGAGTGAAAAAAACCAAAAGACAAATGCCTGGCTGACGAGAAACCGGCACGGACTTCGTTGGAACGAGGGTCATATTCCCTACAACCATTTAGGACGCATTCTTCTATCGCTCACTCACAGCTTCTCCACGATTTATGTGGTGGGATGCCAGAAAGCTAAATTCTTTGCTAAAGCCTTGGTTTATCAAAAACCCGTGACGGAAATTTATGTGCCAGATGGAATCATTTGGAAGTATCGGGAAAAATGTGCCCGACATCATCAAAGGATGAAATATTTCCATTGTGCCGAAAACAAAGTGCGCAACTATCGATGGCATATTACGGAAGGAGATTTTCATATCAATCACGTCTATCCAGACGGAACGGAGAAAGAGGAGAGGATTCAGGAGGAAGCAGACAATCCTCTGCAAGCTTTTGATAAGGCCTACGATCAGTTAGAGAAGGATCCGTCCCCAAAAGCGTACGATAACCTCATCCAGAAATGGGATAATCTGTCCTGTTTCCAAGTGATGGAACATCCGGATGAGCATACGCCTTTAAACTTGATGGGCTCTTCTACTTCGTCAACTTCCTCCAATAACTCGAGGAAGACGGAGGGTTGGGGAGACATACCTGAAAATGTTCCCCATTACGATCCAGCAGCCTGTTGGGACGAACCTTCCAAAGAATCTCATGAGACCCCCAAAATATCTTCAGAGGATCCAAAGACAAAATCCACTGAGTGTTGGGACAATGAACGGACGACTCATGATCCAAAATCCACTAAGACTATGTCCACTGAGTGTTGGGACAATGAACAGACGACTCATGCTCCAAAATCTATTGAGACTATGTCCACTGAATGTTGGGACAATGAACGGACGACCCATGCTCCAAAATCGACTGAGACTATGTCCACTGAGTGTTGGGACGATGAAACCGAAAAGACGACAGAGAATTGGGATGACCGTTCTCAAAAGTATTTGAATTGATATATACATAAACTCAGGAGAAAAAAAATAAAGAAAAGATTTTTAGAAATAAGTAGGGAAAGGTTCTCCGCTTTCCCTATATTTATGGAAATGGACTGAGAAGAGAGAGAGAGAGACGAATCAGGAGACCAAAATAAAATGGGTCTTGTAAGGAATGAGTGCAAATGCATTCGATTCCTTCCGAGACCCATTTTTTTTGGGTCCCTCTCTCATCCAATCTTGGAAAAGAACTTTGTCCTATTTTTCTATGTCCATTCAAAAGAAATGAATCTATCCATAAATTTTCTTAAAAGAAAAAAAACAAAAAGATCCATTACCTCTTGACGGTCCAAAGTCGAGAATCTTGGAAAAAGTTATCCACTCTCTCCATCCAGTCAAGCTTCTCTGTAGAAAATCTAGTAGGTGCATCTGCATTCTTGAACACCCGGCAGTTATTATTGGACGCGAAACGTCGAATGCTGAAATAGTGAACAGTGAACCCATTCTTAAAGAAACGGGGATGTTTTATTCATCCAGTCGAGTGCGGAAAAATTTCTGAGAGCCGGAGAAAAATTTCTCTGGATGAAAAAAAAAAAAAAAAATACCCCCTTTTAGTCTGAAAATTGATGTCTTCAATTTTTCAAAAATTGAAGACATCAATTTTCAAATTTTCAGACTAAAAAGGGGGGTAATTTATTTTTCAGAAACTTTTCCCAGCCGACTCGATGTGAATAAAACTTTACTGTTTGTTAAGAATGTTATTTAATGGATCGATTTCAACCTATCGAGTTTCGCTTGAGTTCCGGCCGTGCTGTGGGCCCACCTGGATACAAGTTTTCCCCTTTTGGAATAGAATAAAACTTTACTGTTTTTTAAGAATGTTATTTAATGGATCGATTTCAACCTATCGAGTTTCGCTTGAGTTCTGGCCGTGTTGTGGGCAAACCTGGATACAAGTTTTTCCCTTTTGGAATAGAATTTCCGTCAAGGTAGGCTACTTTTCCTCTTTTTGCATTTTTCATGTCATTTCATTTGTATTACAATATACTGAAAACGGGCGTTCGAACTGATTTCTAGGCTATTTCAATACAAATAGAGCTCGGTCCAAGAAAGAAATGATGTCTTTTTTTTTTTATTTTGTGAACTGCCAATTTGTATTGGAATATACTGAAAACGGGTGTTTGAGTCGGTTTTCAGTATATTTCAATACAAATAGAGCTCGATCCAAGAAAGAAATGATGTCTTTTTTTTTATTTTGTGAACTGCCAATTTGCATTGGAATATACTGAAAACGGGTGTTTGAGTCGGTTTTCAGTATATTTCAATACAAATAGAGCTCGATCCCAGAAAGAAATGATGTCTTTTTTTTATTTTGTGGACTGCCAATTTGTATTGGAATATACTGAAAACGGGTGTTTGAGTCGGTTTTCAGTATATTTCAATACAAATAGAGCTCGATCCAAGAAAAAAATGATGTCTTTTTTTTATTTTGTGGACAGCCAATTTTGCATTGGAATATACTGAAAACGGGTGTTCACGTTGGTTTTCAGTATATTCCAATACAAATGGAGCTCCATCCAAGAAAAAAATGATGTCTTCTTTTTATGTTGTGGACTGCCCTATTTTGTATTGGAATATACTGAAAACGGGCGTTCACGTCGGTTTTCAGTATATTACAATACAAGTGGAGCTCGATCCAAGAAAAAAATGATGTCTTTTTTTATTTTGTGGACAGCCAATTTTGTATTGGAATATACTGAAAACGGGCGTTCGAGTCGGTTTCCAGTATATTCCAATACAAATGGAGCTCGATCCAAGAAAAAAAATGATGTCTTTTTTTTATTTTGTGGACAGCCAATTTTGTATTGGAATATACTGAAAACGGGCGTTCACGTCGGTTTTCAGTATATTACAATACAAGTGGAGCTCGATCCAAGAAAAAAATGATGTCTTTTTTTTATGTTGTGGACTGCCCTTATTTGTATTAGAATATACTGAAAACGGGCGTTCACGTTGGTTTTCAGTATATTCTAATACAAGTGGAGCTCCATCCAAGAAAAAAATGATGTCTTTTTTTATGTTGTGGACTACCCTATTTTGTATTGGAATATACTGAAAACGGGCGTTCGAGTCGGTTTTCAGTATATTCAAATACAAATGGAGCTCTATCCAAGAAAAAAATGATGTCTTTTTTTTATGTTGTGGACAATCAATTTTGTATTGGAATATACTGAAAACGGGCGTTCGAGTCCTTTTTCCGACTATTTCTACACACATTCCACTATATTAAAATGACGTCATGGTTGAGTCCAAACAGAGTCGTCCCCGGACAGAGTCGTCTCCGGACAAAGTCGTCCCCGGACAATTTTATACCGAATTTGTATAGAGATATACTTAAAATGGGCTAGGAGGGGAGGGCGCTTTCTAGTATATTCCTATATACATTCGGTTGCATTCAGAAACAAAAAGAATGTCTTTTTGAATGGACAAAAAACTTTTTGTTAATTTTTATCATGTCTTCTAGACATGATAAAAATTAACTCATCCCACTTTTGTCTGGGTATGTTGTCTCACCGTTTCTAAAAATAGACCAGAACCCAGTCTTTTCTTGGAATTCTATT
Organism: Stegodyphus dumicola; assembly: GCF_044657685.1. Classification (NCBI taxonomy): domain Eukaryota; kingdom Metazoa; phylum Arthropoda; class Arachnida; order Araneae; family Eresidae; genus Stegodyphus; species Stegodyphus dumicola. The sequence continues at coordinate 279,006,235 of NC_140770.1, read as the reverse complement.
CTTTAAAAGGATGAGTCATGGTCTATTTTTAGAAAGTGGGAGACAACATTCCCAGACAAAAGGGGGGGTGAGTTAATTTTTATCATGTCTAGAAGACATGATAAAAATTAACAAAAAGTTTTTTTTTTTTTTTTTTTTTTTTTTTTTTTACACTCAGAATTTTTTTCTGAGCTCTGAAAAATTTTTCCTAGCCGATCCCATTTCGTTTTTCGACTTTCACTTTCAACTCTTCACTTTTCCTATCCACTGTCGTTGGAATTGTGTTCACTGGAGGCTATTTCTTTTTTTGCAATCTCGCTTTTAGTTTTCTCTGAGATTCTTTAGAAATGGCTATACAAATTTCACCATCTATATAGAGATGATGTCCAAACAAAGTCGTCCCCGGACCATCTTGATGACCGAATATATATAGAAATAGTCTGAAAATGGGCTTGAGGGCCGGTTTCTGGACGATTCCTCTACAAATTCGGCCGCATCCAGAAAAATAAAAATACATCGTTTCTTTTTGGGTGGACAGGAGATGATAAATTTCTTTTCTCTCTCTCTCCCAAGATTGCGGGAGAGACTGGCCCAAAAAAATGGGTCTTGGAAGGAATCGAATGCATTTTGAAATGCACTCATTCCTTCCAAGACAGATTTTTTTGGTCTCCTGATTCAACTCTCCAGTCTATGGAATAGGGAAAGCGGAGAACGTTTCCCCTTCCTTAAGCGACTGGAGACCATATCGCATCATCATCATCATCATCACCATCATCCTCTTTCTGATACTTTTCAACGAAGGCTTGATGTCTCTGGATAATTTTGGGGAGATGATGGATCCCGAATTGAGTGATGAAAAAGAGAGGACTCTTTTTCCTTTCTTGTTCGTCTTGCACAGTCTCTCGGAGGGTGATATACGTTTCCCCGTCCTCCTCAATTTTCGTCAGAGGTCTCATGAATATTTTACACATCCAAGGGAAGAGCAACTTGTTATGCAGGGATTTCGAAGCGACGAAGGCCGCTTCATTCGAAGTGAGGACAATCTGGTTCGGTTGACCCCATTCTTTGGAGTAGTTGTCCAAATCGCCTAGTCGAAGAAAATGGTGTCGATTAGGAAAAAAGACTTGGAGAACACTCGTCGTATGCGAGACGTTCGTAGGCAAGAGAGTCAAGATATCTTTGGCATTCCAGTACAGGAATCCTAGATCCACATACGCGTGCACGTAATAGTCATCGTTATATTCCAGTTTGACCAGCATGGCTTTTGTATTTTTTTTTCCGTTCTCAAGGCGAAACACTCGTCTGATATGAACAAGAGCTCGCTGGCGATCCGTTTATATAGACTCCTCAGAGAGAGAGGGAGAGAGAGATCTTGACGGTCCAAAGTCTAAAATCTTGGAAAAAGTCATCCACTCTCCATCCAGTCAAGCTTCTCTGTAGAAAATCTAGTAGGTGCATCTGCATTCTTGAACACCCGCCAGTTATTATCGGACGCGAAACGTCGAATGCTGAAATAGTGAACAGTGAGCCCATTCTTAAAGAAACGGGGATGTTTTATTCATCCAATCGAGTGCGGAAAAATTTCTGAGAGCCGGAGAAAAATTTCTCTAGCTGAAAAAGGAAAAAAAAAAAAAAAAAAAACCCCTTTTAGTCTGAAAATTGATGTCTTCAATTTTTCAAAAATTGAAGACATCAATTTTCAAATTTTCAGACTAAAAAGGGGGGTAATTTATTTTTCAGAAACTTTTCCCAGCCGACTCGATGTGAATAAAACTTTACTATTTGTTAAGAATGTTATTTAATGGATCGATTTCAACGTATCGAGTTTCGCTTGAGTTCCGGCCGTGCTGTGGGCCCACCTGGATACAAGTTTTCCCCTTTTGGAATAGAATAAAACTTTACTGTTTTTTAAGAATGTTATTTAATGGATCGATTTCAACCTATCGAGTTTCGCTTGAGTTTTAGATGTGAATAAAACTTTACTGTTTTTTAAGAATGTTATTTACTGGATCGATTTCAACCTATCGAGTTTCGCTTGAGTTCTGGCCGTGTTGTGGGCAAACCTGGATACAAGTCTTCCCCTTTTGGAATAGAATTTCCGTCAAGGTAGGCTACTTTTCCTCTTCTTGCATTTTTCATGTCATTTCATTTGTATTACAATATACTGAAAACGGGCGTTCGAACTGATTTCTAGGCTATTTCAATACAAATAGAGCTCGGTCCAAGAAAGAAATGATGTCTTTTTTTTTATTTTGTGAACTGCCAATTTGTATTGAAATATACTGAAAACGGGTGTTTGAGTCGGTTTTCAGTATATTTCAATACAAATAGAGCTCGATCCAAGAAAGAAATGATGTCTTTTTTTTTATTTTGTGAACTGCCAATTTGTATTGGAATATACTGAAAACGGGTGTTTGAGTCGGTTTTCAGTATATTTCAATACAAATAGAGCTCGATCCAAGAAAAAAATGATGTCTTTTTTTTATGTTGTGGACAGCCAATTTTGTATTGGAATATACTGAAAACGGGCAATCACGTTGGTTTTCAGCATATTACAATACAAGTGGAGCTGGATCCAAGAAAAAAATGATGTCTTTTTTTTATTTTGTGGACAGCCAATTTTGTATTGGAATATACTGAAAACGGGTGTTCGAGTCGGTTTTCAGTATATTCCAATACAAATGGAGCTCGATCCAAGAAAAAAAATGATGTCTTTTTTTTATTTTGTGGACAGCCAATTTTGTATTGGAATATACTGAAAACGGGCGTTCACGTCGGTTTTCAGTATATTACAATACAAGTGGAGCTCGATCCAAGAAAAAAATGATGTCTTTTTTTATCTTGTGGACTGCCAATTTTCTATTGGAATATACTGAAAACGGGCGTTCACGTCGGTTTTCAGTATATTTCAATACAAATGGAGCTCCATCCAAGAAAAAAATTATGTCTTTTTTTTATGTTGTGGACTGCCCTTATTTGTATTAGAATATACTGAAAACTGGCGTTCACGTTGGTTTTCAGTATATTCTAATACAAGTGGAGCTCCATCCAAGAAAAAAATGATGTCTTCTTTTTATGTTGTGGACTACCCTATTTTGTATTGGAATATACTGAAAACGGGCGTTCGAGTCGGTTTTCAGTATATTCAAATACAAATGGAGCTCTATCCAAGAAAAAAATGATGTCTTTTTTTTATGTTGTGGACAATCAATTTTGTATTGGAATATACTGAAAACGGGCGTTCGAGTCCTTTTTCCGACTATTTCTACACACATTCCACTATATTAAAATGACGTCATGGTTGAGTCCAAACAGAGTCGTCCCCGGACAGAGTCGTCTCCGGACAAAGTCGTCCCCGGACAATTTTATACCGAATTTGTATAGAGATATACTTAAAATGGGCTAGGAGGGGAGGGCGCTTTCTAGTATATTCCTATATACATTCGGTTGCATTCAGAAACAAAAAGAATGTCTTTTTGAATGGACAAAAAACTTTTTGTTAATTTTTATCATGTCTTCTAGACATGATAAAAATTAACTCATCCCCCTTTTGTCTGGGTATGTTGTCTCACCGTTTCTAAAAATAGACCAGAACCCAGTCTTTTCTTGGAATTCTATTCTTTAAAAGGATGAGTCATGGTCTATTTTTAGAAAGTGGGAGACAACATTCCCAGACAAAAGGGGGGGTGAGTTAATTTTTATCATGTCTAGAAGACATGATAAAAATTAACAAAAAGTTTTTTTTTTTTTTTTTTTTTTTTTTTTTTTTACACTCAGAATTTTTTTCTGAGCTCTGAAAAATTTTTCCTAGCCGATCCCATTTCGTTTTTCGACTTTCACTTTCAACTCTTCACTTTTCCTATCCACTGTCGTTGGAATTGTGTTCACTGGAGGCTATTTCTTTTTTTGCAATCTCGCTTTTAGTTTTCTCTGAGATTCTTTAGAAATGGCTATACAAATTTCACCATCTATATAGAGATGATGACCAAACAAAGTCGTCCCCGGACCATCTTGATGACCGAATATGTATAGAAATAGTCTGAAAATGGGCTTGAGGGCCGGTTTCTGGACGATTCCTCTACAAATTCGGCCGCATCCAGAAAAATAAAAATACATCGTTTCTTTTTGGGTGGACAGGAGATGATAAATTTCTTTTCTCTCTCTCTCCCAAGATTGGGGGAGAGAGTGGCCCAAAAAATGGGTCTTGGAAGGAAGGTCTTGGATATTTCTACTCAAGATGATGATCCGCGTCTTATATAATGAGTTTGTGAGCATTCGCTGTTATGTGGATGACGGAAGATTGTTTTGGAACGCTACGGACATTTTGCCTCTGATTCATACTTCCAATAGAAGAACCTGGGACATTCTCTCCGTGTTTTTCGACGAACACCACGTCTTCAGGAAAATAAAAGATCTTGAGAGTCTCGGCAGTTCTCAAGAGGGATATGTCGCGAAGAAATGTTACATCTGGCCGAAAATAATCCTAAAAATAATCAGCTTCTGGCCTGGGTGTATAGCATTTTAACTCAGCTGCTGGTTCGAGTTGTACCCAATCAACCCGTTTACCGACTGCTCTATCCGGGGGAGAAATTTCCCTTCATCACCCTCTTTAATCTGGGAGTGCGCTACATACCGCCTCATCCAGGCATGACGGATTCTTCTACTTACCCTAAACAATATGCCAGCGCTTATTGCCAGACGGACCCCCGTCAAGAAAAGGTCGTCGAGACTCAAACGGATCCTCTGGTGGTCTCTTTAAATGTCACTAAAGTTATCACCTTCTAAAAAAAACAACCACCACCATCCAAAAAAAATTTGCTCCTCCTCCAAATTTTTTTTTATCTTCTCGAAAGAAAAAAAAAAGAAACTTTTCCATCTAGCCTCTTTCTTTCAATCCCTCTTAAGAGAGAGGGAGGAGAAAAGAGAGTTCTGAGGAGGCAAAAGAAATGGGTCTGGAAGGAAACGGGTGCAGTGCGAGAAAAAGAGGGTCCTCTTTTCTTTTCTCGAAATGCACCCTTTTCCTTCCAGACCCATTTTTTTTGATCACTTCTTCAAACCAATCTTGGAAAGGTGGGGATACAATAAATTGTGTGTAAAGTCCATTTCGATCAAGACTGGATTTTTTTTGAAAAGAAAACATAATGTTATATATAGATAGCTAAATCTTTATCATGATATTCTTTAAGAATTTCTTAGCCATTTGTCAAAGAAGGGGACTATGATTGAAGAATTTATGAATTTGGGAACATGTCACCCATGGCAAATCTAAAATCTTGGAAGTGGATACTGGAAAGCCCCGCTCTGATTATAATTCTGAGTTTTAGCATGGGACATTTTTTAGATCAATAAGCTAAACTATTTTTCTAGTCTCATATTCTCTCGTGACTAGGGTTTCAGATTTGGGTAGAGAGAGACACTGTTCTGAACAGAAACGTGGAATGCTTTTTGCTTTTATAGAAAAGTGAAGAGTTGAAAGTGAAAGTCGAAAAACGAAATGGGATCGGTTAGGAATAATTTCTCACAGCTCAGAAAAAAATTTTGAGATGTAAAAAAAAAAAAAAAAAACTTTTTGTTAATTTTTATCATGTCTTCTAGACATGATAAAAATTAATTCACCCCCCCTTTTGTCTGGGAATGTTGTCTCCCACTTTCTGAAAATAGACCATGACTCATCCTTTTAAAGAATAGAATTCCAAGAAAAGACTGGGTTCTGGTCTATTTTTAGAAACGGTGAGACAGCATACCTAGACAAAAGGGGGATGAGTTAATTTTTATCATGTCTAGAAGACATGATAAAAATTAACAAAAAGTGTTTTTTTTTTTTTTTTTTTTTTTACATCTCAGAATTTTTTCTGAGTTCTGAAAATATTTTGCCAGCCGATCTCATTTCGTTATCATTTTTTTTATTTTAGAATTCATCAACCTTGTTCCTCCTCCCCTCTCCCTCTCTCTCTCTCTCTCTGAGGAGTCTATATAAACGGATCGCCAGCGAGCTCTTGTTCATATCAGACGAGTGTTTCGCTTTGAGAACGGAAAAAAAATACAAAAGCCATGCTGCTCAAACTGGAATATAACGATGACTATTACGTGCACGCGTATGTGGATCTAGGATTCCTGTACTGGAATGCCAAAGATATCTTGACTCTCTGCCTACGAACGTCTCGCATACGACGAGTGTTCTCCAAGTCTTTTTTCCTAATCGACATCATTTTCTTCAACTAGGCGATTTGGACAACTACTCCAAAGAATGGGGTCAACCGAACCAGATTGTCCTCACTTCGAATGAAGCGGCCTTCGTCGCTTCGAAATCCCTGCATAACAAGTTGCTCTTCCCTTGGATGTGTAAAATATTCATGAGACCTCTGACGAAAATTGAGGAGGACGGGGAAACGTATATCACCCTCCGAGAGACTGTGCAAGACGAACAAGAAAGGAAAAAGAGTCCTCTCTTTTTCATCACTCAATTCGGGATCCATCATCTCCCCAAAATCAGCCAGAGACATCAAGCCTTCGTTGAAAAGTATCAGAAAGAGGATGATGATGATGATGATGATGATGCGATGTGGTCTCCAGTTGCTTAAGGAAGGGGAAACGTTCTCCGCTTTCCCTATTCCATAGACTGGAGAGTTGAATCCGGAGACCAAAAAAATGGGTGTTGGAAGGAATGAGTGCATTTCAAAATGCATTCGATTCCTTCCGAGACCCATTTTTTTGGGCCACTTTCTCCTCCAATATTGGGAGAGAGAGAGAGAAAAGAAATTTATCATCTCCTGTCCACCCAAAAAGAAACTATGTATTTTTGTTTTTCTGGATGCGGCCGAATTTGTAGAGGAATCGTCCAGAAACCGGCCCTCAAGCCCATTTTCAGACTATTTCTATACATATTCGGTCATCAAGATGGTCCGGGGAGGAGTTTGTTTGGACATCATCTCTATATAGATGGTGAAATTTGTATAACCATTTCTAAAGAATCTCAGAGAAAACTAAAAGCGAGATTGCAAAAAAAGAAATAGCCTCCAGTGAACACAATTCCAAAGACAGTGGATAGGAAAAGTGAAGAGTTGAAAGTGAAAGTCGAAAAACGAAATGGGATCGGCTAGGAAAAATTTCTCAGAGCTCAGAAAAAGATTCTGAGATGTAAAAGAAAAAAAAACTTTTTGTTAATTTTTATCATGTCTTCTAGACATGATAAAAATTAACTCACCCCCCCTTTTGTCTGGGAATGTTGTCTCCCACTTTCTAAAAATAGACCATGACTCATCCTTTTAAAGAATAGAATTCCAAGAAAAGACTGGGTTCTGGTCTATTTTTAGAAACGGTGAGACAACATACCCAGACAAAAGGGGGTGAGTTAATTTCACTTTCAACTCTTCTCTTTTCTATAAAAGCATTCCACGTTTCTGTTCAGAACACTGTGGGCTGTTGAAAAGGCAACACGCCTTCCTCTCTACCCTAATCGCGAATCCTGATCCAGGTGTTCCCCGCTTCACGCTACCCATCTTCACCCATTTCTAAAGAATCTCAGAGAAAACTAAAAGCGAGATTGCAAAAAAAGAAATAGCCTCCAGTGAACACAATTCCAACGACAGTGGATAGCTTTTTGGGGTCCTTCCAGATATATTACCGGTGACCGATAGGTTGTTCAGGGTCTACAGCACAGACTCAATGTACCCCCTTTTGTCTGGGAATGTTGTCTCACCGTTTCTAAAAATAGACCAGAACCCATTCTTTTCTTGGAATTCTATTCTTTAGAAAGAATGAGTCATGGTCTATTTTTAGAAACGGTGAGACAACATTCCTAGACAAAAGGGATTAGTTAATTTTTATCATGTCTAGAAGACATGATAAAAATTAACAAAAAGTATTTATAATATATATTATATAATATATATTGTATAATATATATATTATATAATATATATATTATATATTTTTTCTTTTTTTTTTTTTCTGACTCAGAATTTTTTCTCGGCTCTCAGAAATTTTTCCTAGCCGATCCCATTTTGCTTTTTGACTTTCACTTTCAATTCTTCTCTTTTCTATAAAAGTATTCCACGTTTTTGTTCAGAATAATGTGGGCTGTTGAAAAGGCAATATGTCTGGTCATCAAGATGGTCCGGGGACGAATTTGTTTGGACTCAACGATGACATCATTTCTATATAGATGGTGGAATTTGTATAGGAAGAGTTTAGAAACCGACTCGAACGCCTGTTTTCAGTATATTGCAATACAAATAGGGCTGTCCACACAATAAAAAAGACATCATTTTTTTCGTAAATAGAGCTCCATTTGTATAGAAATAGTCTAGAAATTGACTCGAAAGCCCGTTTTCAGTATATTACAATACAAATAGGAGGCACTCTCTCATCCAATCTTGGGAGAGAGAGAGAGAGATCCGGTTTCCATAGTCATCCTGCCCATTCAAAAAGACATTCTTTTTGTTTCTGAATGCAACCGAATGTATATAGGAATATACTAGAAAGCGCCCTCCCCTCCAAGCCCATTTTAAGTATATCTCTATACAAATTCGGTATAAAATTGTCCGGGGACGACTTTGTCCGGAGACGACTCTGTCCGGGGACGACTCTGTTTGGACTCAACCATGACGTCATTTTAATATAGTAATATAATAGAAATAGTCGGAAAAAGAACTCGAACGCCCGTTTTCAGTATATTCCAATACAAAATTGATTGTCCACAACATAAAAAAAAGACATCATTTTTTTCTTGGATAGAGCTCCATTTGTATTTGAATATACTGAAAACCGACTCGAACGCCCGTTTTCAGTATATTCCAATACAAAATAGGGTAGTCCGCAAGATAAAAAAAGACATCATTTTTTTCTTGGCTGGAGCTCCACTTGTATTAGAATATACTGAAAACCAACGTGAACGCCCGTTTTCAGTATATTCTAATACAAAATAGGGCAGTCCAGAACATAAAAAAAAGACATCATTTTTTTCTTGGATGGAGCTCCATTTGTACTGAAATATACTTAAAACCGACGTGAACGCCCGTTTTCAGTATATTCCAATACAAAATTGGGCAGTCCACAACATAAAAAAAAGACATCATTTTTTTCTTGGATGGAGCTCCATTTGTATTGAAATATACTGAAAACCGACTCAAACACCCGTTTTCAGTATATTCCAATACAAATTGGCAGTCCTCAAAATAAAAAAAAGACATCATTTCTTTCTTGGACCGAGCTCTATTTGTATTGAAATAGCCTAGAAATCAGTTCGAACGCCCGTTTTCAGTATATTGTAATGCAAATGAAATGACATGAAAAATGCAAGAAGAGGAAAAGTAGCCTACCTTGACGGAAATTCTATTCCAAAAGGGGAAAACTTGTATCCAGGTTTGCCCACAACACGGCCAGAACTCAAGCGAAACTCGATAGGTTGAAATCGATCCAGTAAATAACATTCTTAAAAAACAGTAAAGTTTTATTCACATCTAAAACTCAAGCGAAACTCGATAGGTTGAAATCGATCCATTAAATAACATTCTTAAAAAACAGTAAAGTTTTATTCTATTCCAAAAGGGGAAAACTTGTATCCAGGTGGGCCCACAGCACGGCCGGAACTCAAGCGAAACTCGATAGGTTGAAATCGATCCATTAAATAACATTCTTAACAAATAGTAAAGTTTTATTCACATCGAGTCGGCTGGGAAAAGTTTCTGAAAAATAAATTACCCCCCTTTTTAGTCTGAAAATTTGAAAATTGATGTCTTCAATTTTTGAAAAATTGAAGACATCAATTTTCAGACTAAAAGGGGTTTTTTTTTTTTTTTTTTTTTTTTTTTTTTCCAGCTAGAGAAATTTTTCTCCGGCTCTCAGAAATTTTTCCGCACTCGATTGGATGAATAAAACATCCCCGTTTCTTTAAGAATGGGCTCACTGTTCACTATTTCAGCATTCGACGTTTCGCGTCCGATAATAACTGGCGGGTGTTCAAGAATGCAGATGCACCTACTAGATTTTCTACAGAGAAGCTTGACTGGATGGAGAGTGGATGACTTTTTCCAAGATTTTAGACTTTGGACCGTCAAGATCTCTCTCTCCCTCTCTCTCTGAGGAGTCTATATAAACGGATCGCCAGCGAGCTCTTGTTCATATCAGACGAGTGTTTCGCCTTGAGAACGGAAAAAAAAATACAAAAGCCATGCTGCTCAAACTGGAATATAACGATGACTATTACGTGCACGCGTATGTGGATCTAGGATTCCTGTACTGGAATGCCAAAGATATCTTGACTCTCTTGCCTACGAACGTCTCGCATACGACGAGTGTTCTCCAAGTCTTTTTTCCTAATCGACACCATTTTCTTCGACTAGGCGATTTGGACAACTACTCCAAAGAATGGGGTCAACCGAACCAGATTGTCCTCACTTCGAATGAAGCGGCCTTCGTCGCTTCGAAATCCCTGCATAACAAGTTGCTCTTCCCTTGGATGTGTAAAATATTCATGAGACCTCTGACGAAAATTGAGGAGGACGGGGAAACGTATATCACCCTCCGAGAGACTGTGCAAGACGAACAAGAAAGGAAAAAGAGTCCTCTCTTTTTCATCACTCAATTCGGGATCCATCATCTCCCCAAAATTATCCAGAGACATCAAGCCTTCGTTGAAAAGTATCAGAAAGAGGATGATGGTGATGATGATGATGATGATGCGATATGGTCTCCAGTCGCTTAAGGAAGGGGAAACGTTCTCCGCTTTCCCTATTCCATAGACTGGAGAGTTGAATCAGGAGACCAAAAAAATCTGTCTTGGAAGGAATGAGTGCATTTCAAAATGCATTCGATTCCTTCCAAGACCCATTTTTTTGGGCCAGTCTCTCCCGCAATCTTGGGAGAGAGAGAGAAAAGAAATTTATCATCTCCTGTCCACCCAAAAAGAAACGATGTATTTTTATTTTTCTGGATGCGGCCGAATTTGTAGAGGAATCGTCCAGAAACCGGCCCTCAAGCCCATTTTCAGACTATTTCTATATATATTCGGTCATCAAGATGGTCCGGGGACGACTTTGTTTGGACATCATCTCTATATAGATGGTGAAATTTGTATAGCCATTTCTAAAGAATCTCAGAGAAAACTAAAAGCGAGATTGCAAAAAAAGAAATAGCCTCCAGTGAACACAATTCCAACGACAGTGGATAGGAAAAGTGAAGAGTTGAAAGTGAAAGTCGAAAAACGAAATGGGATCGGCTAGGAAAAATTTTTCAGAGCTCAGAAAAAAATTCTGAGTGTAAAAAAAAAAAAAAAAAAAAAAAAAAAACTTTTTGTTAATTTTTATCATGTCTTCTAGACATGATAAAAATTAACTCACCCCCCCTTTTGTCTGGGAATGTTCTCTCCCACTTTCTAAAAATAGACCATGACTCATCCTTTTAAAGAATAGAATTCCAAGAAAAGACTGGGTTCTGGTCTATTTTTAGAAACGGTGAGACAACATACCCAGACAAAAGGGGGATGAGTTAATTTTTATCATGTCTAGAAGACATGATAAAAATTAACAAAAAGTTTTTTGTCCATTCAAAAAGACATTCTTTTTGTTTCTGAATGCAACCGAATGTATATAGGAATATACTAGAAAGCGCCCTCCCCTCCTAGCCCATTTTAAGTATATCTCTATACAAATTCGGTATAAAATTGTCCGGGGACGACTTTGTCCGGAGACGACTATGTCCGGGGACGACTCTGTTTGGACAGTCGGAAAAAGGACTCGAACGCCCGTTTTCAGTATATTCCAATACAAAATTTATTGTCCACAACATAAAAAAAAGACATCATTTTTTTCTTGGATAGAGCTCCATTTGTATTTGAATATACTGAAAACCGACTCGAACGCCCGTTTTCAGTATATTCCAATACAAAATAGGGTAGTCCACAACATAAAAAAAAGACATCATTTTTTTCTTGGATGGAGCTCCACTTGTATTAAAATATACTGAAAACCAACGTGAACGCCAGTTTTCAGTATATTCTAATACAAAATAGGGCAGTCCACAACATAAAAAAAAGACATCATTTTTTTCTTGGATGAAGCTCCATTTGTATTGAAATATACTGAAAACCGACGTGAACGCCCGTTTTCAGTATATTCCAATACAAAATTGGCAGTCCACAAAATAAAAAAAAGACATCATTTTTTTTCTTGGATCGAGCTCCACTTGTATTGTAATATACTGAAAACCGACGTGAACGCCCGTTTTCAGTATATTCCAATACAAAATTGGCTGTCCACAAAATAAAAAAAAGACATCATTTTTTTTTCTTGGATCGAGCTCCATTTGTATTGGAATATACTGAAAACCGACTCGAACCCCCGTTTTCAGTATATTCCAATACAAAATAGGGCAGTCCACAACATAAAAAAAAGACATCATTTTTTTCTTGGATGGAGCTCCATTTGTATTGAAATATACTGAAAACCGACGTGAACGCCCGTTTTCAGTATATTCCAATACAAAATTGGCTGTCCACAAAATAAAAAAAAGACATCATTTTTTTTTCTTGGATGGAGCTCCACTTGTATTGTAATATACTGAAAACCGACGTGAACGCCCGTTTTCAGTATATTCCAATACAAAATTGGCTGTCCACAAAATAAAAACAAGACATCATTTTTTTCTTGGATCCAGCTCCATTTGTATTGGAATATACAGAAAACCAACGTGAACACCCGTTTTCAGTATATTCCAATACAAAATTGGCTGTCCACAAAATAAAAAAAGACATCATTTTTTTTCTTGGATCCAGCTCCACTTGTATTGTAATATACTGAAAACCAACGTGAACGCCCGTTTTCAGTATATTCCAATACAAAATTGGCTGTCCACAACATAAAAAAAAGACATCATTTCATTCTTGGATCGAGCTCCATTTGTATTGAAATATACTGAAAACCGACGTGAACGCCCGTTTTCAGTATATCCCAATACAAATTTGGCAGTCTACAAAATAAAAAAAAAGACATAATTTTTTTCTTGGATCGAGCTCCACTTGTATTGAAATATACTGAAAACCGACTCAAACACCCGTTTTCAGTATATTCCAATACAAATTGGCAGTCCACAAAATAAAAAAAAGACATCATTTCTTTCTTGGATCGAGCTCTATTTGTATTGAAATATACTGAAAACCGACTCAAACACCCGTTTTCAGTATATTCCAATACAAATTGGCAGTCCTCAAAATAAAAAAAAAGACATCATTTCTTTCTTGGATCGAGCTCTATTTGTATTGAAATATACTGAAAACCGACTCAAACACCCGTTTTCAGTATATTCCAATACAAATTGGCAGTTCACAAAATAAAAAAAAAGACATCATTTCTTTCTTGGACCGAGCTCTATTTGTATTGAAATAGCCTAGAAATCAGTTCGAAGGCCCGTTTTCAGTATATTGTAATACAAATGAAATGACATGAAAAATGCAAAAAGAGGAAAAGTAGCCTACCTTGACGGAAACTCTATTCCAAAAGGGGAAAACTTGTATCCAGGTTTGCCCACAGCACGGCCGGAACTCAAGCGAAACTCGATAGGTTGAAATCGATCCATTAAATAACATTCTTAAAAAACAGTAAAGTTTTATGCACATCTAAAACTCAAGCGAAACTCGATAGGTTGAAATCGATCAATTAAATAACATTCTTATAAAACAGTAAAGTTTTATTCTATTCCAAAAGGGCAAAACTTGTATCCAGGTGGGCCCACAGCACGGCCGGAACTCAAGCGAAACTCGATAGGTTGAAATCGATCCATTAAATAACATTCTTAACAAACAGTAAAGTTTTATTCACATCGAGTCGGCTGGGAAAAGTTTCTGAAAAATAAATTACCCCCCTTTTTAGTCTGAAAATTTGAAAATTGATGTCTTCAATTTTTGAAAAATTGAAGACATCAATTTTCAGACTATAAGGGGGTATTTTTTTTTTTTTTTTTTTTTTTTTTCAGCCAGAGAAATTTTTCTCCGGCTCTCAGAAATTTTTCCGCACTCGACTGGATGAATAAAACATCCCCGTTTCTTTAAGAATGGGTTCACTGTTAACTATTTCAGCATTCGACGTTTCGCGTCCAATAATAACTGCCGGGTGTTCAAGAATGCAGATGCACCTACTAGATTTTCTACAGAGAAGCTTGACTGGATGGAGAGAGTGGATAACTTTTTCCAAGATTCTCGACTTTGGACCGTCAAGAGGTAATGGATCTTTTGTTTTTTTTCTTTTAAGAAAATTTATGGATAGATTCATTTCTTTTTGAATGGACCTAGAAAAATAGGACAAAGTTCTTTTCCAAGATTGGATGAGAGTGGGACCCAAAAAAAATGGGTCTCGGAAGGAATCGAATGCATTTGCACTCATTCCTTCAAAGACCCATTTTATTTTAGTCTCCTGATTCGTCTCTCTCTCTCTCTCTTCTCAGTCCATTTCCATAAATATAGGGAAAGCGGAGAACCTTTCCCTACTTATTTCTAAAAATCTTTTCTTTATTTTTTTTCTCCTGAGTTTATGTATATATCAATTCAAATACTTTTGAGAACGGTCATCCCAATTCTCTGTCGTCTTTTCGGTTTCATCGTCCCAACACTCAATGGACATAGTCTCAGTCGATTTTGGAGGATGGGTCGTCCGTTCATTGTCCCAACATTCAGTGGACATAGTCTCAATAGATTTTGGAGCATGAGTCGTCTGTTCATTGTCCCAACACTCAGTATACATAGTCTTAGTGGATTTTGGATCATGAGTCGTCCGTTCATTGTCCCAACACTCAGTGGATTTTGTCTTTGGATCCTCTGAAGATATTTTGGGGGTCTCATGAGATTCTTTGGAAGGTTCGTCCCAACAGGCTGCTGGATCGTAATGGGGAATATTTTCAGGTATGTCTCCCCAACCCTCAGTCTTCCTCGAGTTATTGGAGGAAGTTGACGAAGTAGAAGAGCCCATCAAGTTTAAAGGCGTATGCTCATCCGGATGTTCCATCACTTGGAAACAGGACAGATTATCCCATTTCTGGATGAGGTTATCGTACGCTTTTGGGGACGGATCCTTCTCTAACTGATCGTAGGCCTTATCAAAAGCTTGCAGAGGATTGTCTGCTTCCTCCTGAATCCTCTCCTCTTTCTCCGTTCCGTCTGGATAGACGTGATTGATATGAAAATCTCCTTCCGTAATATGCCATCGATAGTTGCGCACTTTGTTTTCGGCACAATGGAAATATTTCATCCTTTGATGATGTCGGGCACATTTTTCCCGATACTTCCAAATGATTCCATCTGGCACATAAATTTCCGTCACGGGTTTTTGATAATCCAAGGCTTTAGCAAAGAATTTAGCTTTCTGGCATCCCACCACATAAATCGTGGAGAAGCTGTGAGTGAGCGATTGAAGAATGCGTCCTAAATGGTTGTAGGGAATATGACCCTCGTTCCAACGAAGTCCGTGCCGGTTTCTCGTCAGCCAGGCATTTGTCTTTTCGTTTTTTTCACTCAGTTGGTGGAAGGGGTGAGGAGGAGCAAACGTCAACGATCCCACGGTCAAAAAATCTTTTGTCGCATAGCCCAATTCTTTTAAAACGTAGGTAAATTCACCCTTCTTGTGGTTATAGGACTGGAAACCCTCTAGATCGAGCACGATAAAGTTTTCTGAACACGCCATGGCGATGAATACGGCGATGTCTCCCACAAACAGGAGCAATAAAAGAGTCGAAAAGGTATATATGTTATTTTTTTTTTTTTTTTTTTTTTTTTTTTTTTTTTTTTAAGGCTGAAAAATTTTTCTGAGAGAGCTGAGAAAGATTTTTCCTCCCAATCTTTTTCGACGATGAAAACGGAAAAACTACTGATCCGATCTCCCTACGCTTTAGGGAAAAAAATACTTATGAAATATTCATGTGTTGAAATTGACTATTCAAATAAGTGACATTTTGTTTCTCATTGGAACTGTTCAACGGCGAGTCCACTCGTCTCATTCTTTGGGGTAGGGGATGAAAGTACAGCGGTTTGTTGAAATCGATGATAGTTTCCTCTTTAGTCGGCGGAACTGTAAATCTATCCCGTCTTATCTTCTAATCTCTTTGAAAGTCTTTCCACTTGCTCTGCTAAGGTTTCCTCGGTACTCATGATCTCTCTTAGTTTAGGGAAGTCTTGACGTATTGGCTAGAGAACAGAGGGTCTTTTTCTCTCTATACATATATCATGTGGGAGCGTGTGATTTATAAATCCTTGTGAAATCTTTCTACGTCTTGTGTAACTTGGAAGATTCGTCTTGTGTAACTTGGAAAATTCGTCTTCTTCTCATCGATTGGGCTGGAGTTATAGAAAAGAAATGGGATTGGAAAGAAATCAACATATTACAAAAAAAAAGGAACTTTTTTTTCTATTTTTTTTCTCTAGGGATTTACATACCATTTCATTCATGAACATTCAAGGGTTCTCTCCAAGACCAAATTTTAGAAGAGGACCACAAAGAGTACACTTGAGGATCCTCTTTCAGGTCTAGGTGAGATAAGGGTTGAGACCAATATTCTTGGGTCTCTAAAGCATCCCGACTTAGACATTTATTATTATTATTAGAAAGTTCATCCTCCTCCTCCTCCTCATCGTCGCACGAGTTCTCCTGGGGAGATTCTTCCGCCTCCTCTTCGACAGCTTTGCTTTCGGAGGGGTAACAATGTAATTTCCGGAAAACGTAACTACCCTCCATCAAATGGTATCGAAAATTTCTCACCTTGTTCTCGGCACAATGAATCATCTTTTGGAAATATTGGTGTCGCGTGCATTTCGACTTGTTCCGCCACTCGGTTTTCCCTGGGATGTAAAACTCGTAAACGGATCGCTGGCAGAGCTTGCTGAAAAATTCGGCTTTATCGTATCCATTGACGTAGATCACCTCCACATTTTCGGTCAGTATTTTCAGGATCGTAGGAAGATGCTCGTAGGAAAGACGACCCTCGGTCCATTGAAGGCCGTGTCGGTTATTTGTAGTCTGGTTGACCACAGCTTGATTGCGGTACGATAAGTCATCGTAATGGACAGGAGGGAGAAAAATCATGGATCCGCATAAGGTTAAATCGCAAGTGATGTAGCTCAGTTCTTTCAAGATGAAACATATATCTCCCGTCTTTGGATCATAACAGTGAAAGTATTCCATGTCCAGAACAATGTAGGAATCTTTGAGAGGTTTGGCACTCAAAATGTCCATCTTCTTCAATTGAGGAAAAAAAGAAAACAAAATTCTCTCTCTCTCTCTCTCGCTGTGTGTCCTGAAGGAAAAAATGGATAGCGTTCTCTCGCCGTCTCCTCTTTTATATATATATAGAGAGAGAGAAGGTTGCACGTGACAGGTCGTATGAATTCTGGGAAAGGTCACATTCGTATATATATTTGTTTTTTGAATAATATCGTGCGTATCTCCATACACATCCATCATAATAATAATAAAGGTCACCTTGGAAAGAAAAAGAAATAAAAAACATGGAACTCGTGCTCGACTTTGAAGGTTTCTACGATTCTCAAGGAGCCTTTATTGTGAAAGAATTGGCTTACGTCACATTGGACGGTACTTCTCGAGGGGTATTTGTTTTTAAACCCCCGTTTCCATGGCAAATGCTCACCGAGAAAGAAAAACGAACCGCTGTGTGGGCAAGTGATTATTATCACGGCTTGTCGTGGTACGAAGGAGAAATTCCGTACAGTTATTTTCCATGGGTGTTAACGATGTTGACGGAACCCTTTTCCATGATTTGGGTGCGAGGAGAAATGAAACGGCGGTTTTTAGAGAAATGGTTGCAAAGATCCATTTATTGCATTTCGGGATCGACGCAAGAGATTCTCAAATACAATGGGATCGAACACATGAATTGTCCTAACCATACAAAAGGTTTTTTCCATTGCGCTCTACAAAAAGCAGTTCGGTATCATTATTATTTAAAGACACAGAGAAGAAATTCGCAAGGTCGATCCTGCACAATTCAATCTTGACAGAACTCATTAAAAAAAATACATATATCACGTTACTTCTTCAACAGCACAGATGGTTCTGAAGCGAAACTTGGAATTTTGAAATAATAGATCAAGGAGAAATCATTCTTAAAATCAAATGGTAAAGTCTCGAATCGGCTGGGAGAAAAAAAATTTCTCACAGGTGAGATAAAAATTCTCTAATGAAAAAAAAAAAAAAAAACTTTTGGTTAATTTTTATCATGTCTTAGACATGATAAAAATTAATGACCCTCCCTTTTTGTCTGGGAAGGATGTCTCACCCTTTCTAAAAATAGACCATGACTCATCCTTTCTCTAATGGCAATCATTCCATGCATGAATCACGATTTGTTTTTCAAAAGAGTGAGACAACATTCCCAGACGAAAAGGGAAGGGGGTCGTTAATTTTTATCATGTCTAAGACATGATAAAAAGACACTCCTCCGTTCCTAAAGAATAGAATTCCAAGAATGGGATCTGGTCTATTTTTAGAAACGGTGAGACCCTATTCCCAGACAAAAGGCGGGTAGAGTTAATTTTTATCATGTCTAAAGTTCAGGGTCCATCCATCTTCTTATTTGAAACGGTGACCCTGACAAGATCGATAAACAAGTCCTGTGAGTTGTTTTGTAATCTTGACGCGATCCAAGAAAGACTTTTTATTATTTTTTTTTAAATAGGCGGGGGGTGGGGAGAGAAAATGTTCTCACGACCCTCAGATATCTTTTCATAAATATATTTTTTATCAAAGTGTTTTTTTCATTCCGATCCTTTTAAGAGGTTGGAATGACCCTGACATTTAGATGGGGTCGCGATCCCGATAGATGTCGCGTTAGTATAAAAATGTGTGTCCTCCGCAAGATTCCTTCAGAGAACAGAAGAAGACGTGAACTGAGCTGGTAAGTCCCTTTGGTCCTATGAATATGGTTATCTATAAACTCGATTTGATTCTTTGTTTCTTTTTTTAATAATCATAATAATCATAACTTCATTTAAAAAGAACTCTCTTCTTAACCCTTTGAAAAGAAAAATGTCTCTTTCAAGACGACGACTCTAAAACGTTTTATTTTTTTTCCCTTTCTAGATCTTCCCTGTATACATATATACCTTTTCGACTCTTTTTTAGCTCCTGTTCGTGGGAGACATCACCGTATTCATCGCCATGGCGTGTTCAGAAAATTTTATCGTGCTCGATCTAGAGGGTTTCCAGTCCTACAACCACAAGAAGGGTGAATTTACCTACGTTTTAAAAGATTTGGGCTATGCGACAAAAGATTTTTTGACCGTGGGATCGTTGACGTTTGCTCCTCCTCACCCCTTCCACCAACTGAGTGAAAAAAACCAAAAGACAAATGCCTGGCTGACGAGAAACCGGCAAGGACTTCGTTGGAACGAGGGTCTTATTCCCTACAACCATTTAGGACGCATTCTTCAATCGCTCACTCACAGCTTCTCCACGATTTATGTGGTGGGATGCCAGAAAGCTAAATTCTTTGCTAAAGCCTTGGATTATCAAAAACCCATGACGGAAATTTATGTGCCAGATGGAATCATTTGGAAGTATCGGGAAAAATGTGCCCGACATCATCAAAGGACGAAATATTTCCATTCTGCCGAAAACAAAGTGCGCAACTATCGATGGCATATTACGGAAGGAGATTTTCATATCAATCACGTCTATCCAGACGGAACGGAGAAAGAGGAGAGGATTCAGGAGGAAGCAGACAATCCTCTGCAAGCTTTTGATAAGGCCTACGATCAGTTAGAGAAGGATCCGTCCCCAAAAGCGTACGATAACCTCATCCAGAAATGGGATAATCTGTCCTGTTTCCAAGTGATGGAACATCCGGATGAGCATACGCCTTTAAACTTGATGGGCTCTTCTACTTGGTCAACTTCCTCCAATAACTCAAGGAAGACGGAGGGTTGGGGAGACATACCTGAAAATATTCCCCATTACGATCCAGCAGCCTGTTGGGACGAACCTTCCAAAGAATCTCATGAGACCCCCAAAATATCTTCAGAGGATCCAAAGACAAAATCCACTGAGTGTTGGGACAATGAACGGACGACTCATGATCCAAAATCCACTAAGACTATGTCCACTGAGTGTTGGGACAATGAACAGACGACTCATGCTCCAAAATCTATTGAGACTATATCCACTGAATGTTGGGACAATGAACGGACGACCCATCCTCCAAAATCGACTGAGACTATGTCCACTGAGTGTTGGGACGATGAAACCGAAAAGACGACAGAGAATTGGGATGACCGTTCTCAAAAGTATTTGAATTGATATATACATAAACTCAGGAGAAAAAAAATAAAGAAAAGATTTTTAGAAATAAGTAGGGAAAGGTTCTCCGCTTTCCCTATATTTATGGAAATGGATTGAGAAGAGAGAGAGAGAGACGAATCAGGAGACCAAAAAAAATGGGTCTTGGAAGGAATGAGTGCAAATGCATTCGATTCCTTCCGAGACCCAATTTTTTTGGGTCCCTCTCTCATCCAATCTTGGAAAAGAACTTTGTCCTATTTTTCGAGGTCCATTCAAAAAGAAATGAATCTATCCATAAATTTTCTTAAAAGAAAAAAACAAAAAGATCCATTACCTCTTGACGGTCCAAAGTCGAGAATCTTGGAAAAAGTTATCCACTCTCTCCATCCAGTCAAGCTTCTCTGTAGAAAATCTAGTAGGTGCATCTGCATTCTTGAACACCCGGCAGTTATTATTGGACGCGAAACGTCGAATGCTAAAATAGTTAACAGTGAACCCATACTTAAAAAAACGGGGATGTTTTATTCATCCAGTCGAGTGCGGAAAAATTTCTGAGAGCCGGAGAAAAATTTCTCTGGCTGAAAAAAAAAAAAAAAAAAAAAAAATACCCCCTTATAGTCTGAAAATTGATGTCTTCAATTTTTCAAAAATTGAAGACATCAATTTTCAAATTTTCAGACTAAAAAGGGGGGTAATTTATTTTTCAGAAACTTTTCCCAGCCGACTCGATGTGAATAAAACTTTACTGTTTGTTAAGAATGTTATTTAATGGATCGATTTCAAACTATCGAGTTTCGCTTGAGTTCCGGCCGTGCTGTGGGCCCACCTGGATACAAGTTTTCCCCTTTTGGAATAGAATAAAACTTTACTGTTTTTTAAGAATGTTATTTAATGAATCGATTTCAACCTATCGAGTTTCGCTTGAGTTTTAGATGTGAATAAAACTTTACTGTTTTTTAAGAATGTTATTTAATGGATCGATTTCAACCTATCGAGTTTCGCTTGAGTTTCGGCCGTGCTGTGGCCGGCTGGATACACGTTTTCCCCTTTTGGAATAGAATTTCCGTCAAGGTAGGCTACTTTTCCTCTTTTTGCATTTTTCATGTCATTTCATTTGTATTACAATATACTGAAAACGGGCGTTCGAACTGATTTCTAGGCTATTTCAATACAAATAGAGCTCGGTCCAAGAAAGAAATGATGTCTTTTTTTTTTTCTTTTGTGAACTGCCAATTTGTATTGGAATATACTGAAAACGGGTGTTTGAGTCGGTTTTCAGTATATTTCAATACAAATAGAGCTCGATCAAAGAAAGAAATGATGTCTTTTTTTTTATTTTGTGAACTGCCAATTTGTATTGGAATATACTGAAAACGGGTATTTGAGTCGGTTTTCAGTATATTTCAATACAAATAGAGCTCGATCCAAGAAAGAAATGATGTCTTTTTTTTTATTTTGTGGACTGCCAATTTGTATTGGAATATACTGAAAACGGGTGTTTGAGTCGGTTTTCAGTATATTTCAATACAGGTGGAGCTCGATCCAAGAAAAAAATGATGTCTTTTTTTTTATTTTGTGGACTGCCAATTTTGTATTGGAATATACTGAAAACGGGCGTTCACGTTGGTTTTCAGTATATTCCAATACAAATGGAGCTCCATCCAAGAAAAAATGATGTCTTTTTTTTATGTTGTGGACTGCCCTATTTTGTATTGGAATATACTGAAAACGGGCGTTCACGTCGGTTTTCAGTATATTACAATACAAGTGGAGCTCGATCCAAGAAAAAAATGATGTCTTTTTTTTATTTTGTGGACAGCCAATTTTGTATTGGAATATACTGAAAACGGGCGTTCACGTCGGTTTTCAGTATATTACAATACAAGTGGAGCTCCATCCAAGAAAAAAAATGATGTCTTTTTTTTATTTTGTGGACAGCCAATTTTGTATTGGAATATACTGAAAACGGGCGTTCACGTGGGTTTTCAGTATATTACAATACAAGTGGAGCTCGATCCAAGAAAAAAATGTCTTTTTTTTATTTTGTGGACTGCCAATTTCGTATTGGAATATACTAAAAACGGGCGTTCACGTCGGTTTTCAGTATATTTCAATACAAATGGAGCTCCATCCAAGAAAAAAATGATGTCTTTTTTTTATGTTGTGGACTGCCCTATTTTGTATTAGAATATACTGAAAACGGGCGTTCACGTTGGTTTTCAGTATATTCTAATACAAGTGGAGCTCCATCCAAGAAAAAAATGATGTCTTTTTTTTATGTTGTGGACTGCCCTATTTTGTATTGGAATATACTGAAAACGGGCGTTCGAGTTGGTTTTCAGTATATACAAATACAAATGGAGCTCTATCCAAGAAAAAATTATGTCTTTTTTATGTTGTGGACAATCAATTTTGTATTGGAATATACTGAAAACGGGCGTTCGAGTCCTTTTTCCGACTATTTCTACACACATTCCACTATATTAAAATGACGTCATGGTTGAGTCCAAACAGAGTCGTCCACGGACAAAGTCGTCTCCGGACAAAGTCGTCCCCGGACAATTTTATACCGAATTTGTATAGAGATATACTTAAAATGGGCTTGGAGGGGAGGGCGCTTTCTAGTATATTCCTATATACATTCGGCTGCATTCAGAAACAAAAAGAATGTCTTTTTGAATGGACAAAAACTTTTTGTTAATTTTTATCATGTCTTCTAGACATGATAAAAATTAACTCATCCCCCTTTTGTCTCACCGATTCTAAAAATAGACCAGTACCCAGTCTTTTCTTGGAATTCTATTCTTTAAAAGGATGAGTCATGGTCTATTTTTAGAAAGTGGGAGACAACATTCCCAGACAAAAGGGGGGTGAGTTAATTTTTATCATGTCTAGAAGACATAATAAAAATTAACAAAAAGTTTTTTTTTTTTTTTTTTTTTTTTTTTCACATCTCAGAATTTTTTTCTGAGCTCTGAAAAATTTTTCCTAGCCGATCCCATTTCGTTTTTCGACTTTCACTTTCAACTTTTCACTTTTCCTATCCACTGTCGTTGGAATTGTGTTCACTGGAGGCTATTTCTTTTTTTGAAATCTCGCTTTTAGTTTTTCTGAGATTCTTTAGAAATGGCTATACAAATTTCACCATCTATATAGAGATGATGTCCAAACAAAGTCGTCCCCGGACCATCTTGATGACCGAATATGTATAGAAATAGTCTGAAAATGGGCTTGAGGGCCGGTTTCTGGACGATTCCTCTACAAATTCGGCCGCATCCAGAAAAACAAAAATACATCGTTTCTTTTTGGGTGGACAGGAGATGATAAATTTCTTTTCTCTCTCTCTCCCAAGATTGGGGGAGAGAGTGGCCCAAAAAAATGGGTCTTGGAAGGAATCGAATGCATTTTGAAATGCACTCATTCCTTCCAAGACCCATTTTTTTGGTCTCCTGATTCAACTCTCCAGTCTATGGAATAGGGAAAGCGGAGAACGTTTCCCCTTCCTTAAGCGACTGGCGACCATATTGCGTCATCATCATCATCATCACCATCATCCTCTTTCTGATACTTTTCAACGAAGGCTTGATGTCTCTGGATGATTTTGGGGAGATGATGGATCCCGAATTGAGTGATGAAAAAGAGAGGACTCTTTTTCCTTTCTTGTTCGTCTTGCACAGTCTCTCGGAGGGTGATATACGTTTCCCCGTCCTCCTCAATTTTCGTCAGAGGTCTCATGAATATTTTACACATCCAAGGGAAAAGCGACTTGTTATGCAGGGATTTCGAAGCGACGAAGGCCGCTTCATTCGAAGTGAGGACAATCTGGTTCGGTTGACCCCATTCTTTGGAGTAGTTGTCCAAATCGCCTAGTCGAAGAAAATGGTGTCGATTAGGAAAAAAGACTTGGAGAACACTCGTCGTATGCGAGACGTTCGTAGGCAAGAGAGTCAAGATATCTTTGGCATTCCAGTACAGGAATCCTAGATCCACATACGCGTGCACGTAACAGTCATCGTTATATTCCAGTTTGAGCAGCATGGCTTTTGTATTTTTTTCCGTTCTCAAGGCGAAACCCTCGTCTGATATGAACAAGAGCTCGCTGGCGATCCGTTTGTATAGACTCCTCAGAGAGAGAGAGAGAGGGGAGGAGGAACAAGGTTGATGAATTATAAAATAAAAAAAATGATAAAAACATGAGTGTTTGTGAAGGTCATAGAGAGATGATTATAAAGTTGTTTTATTTTTTATTTCCTCAAAAGAAAAAACCAAAAGGGTCCCATTCCATACGACATAACCTTTGAGAAGGTGACGGGGTCATGTGTCTACAAAGTTGATAAACTCTAGAATAAAAAAAAAGCTTTCATCACGTAGCTCTCGAGAAGAAAATGACAGGGTCTCTAGGAGAAGGTCATAGGTATTATACAAAGGATGGTTGTTTTTTTCTTTCGTTCCTCTCAATCCCATGACTTTTGAAAAGGTGACGGGGTGTCCTTTAGGAAAAAAAAATAGAAGGTCATAGAGAGAGAGAGGTAGACAAAGTTGATTTTTTTTTCTAGAAGTCAACCGTCACGTCGCCCATCACGTGGTCTTCTCGTATATATAGAGAGGCGAGTGGAAGACAGACTCTATTTCCCAGAGAGAGAGAGACTGCTGTGCGT
The DNA here is from genome assembly GCF_044657685.1 of Stegodyphus dumicola. Taxonomy (NCBI): domain Eukaryota; kingdom Metazoa; phylum Arthropoda; class Arachnida; order Araneae; family Eresidae; genus Stegodyphus; species Stegodyphus dumicola. Next base: position 278,981,325 of record NC_140770.1, on the reverse strand, counting down.
ATCCATATTTCTACTCAAGATGATGATCCGCGTCTTATATAATGAGTTTGTGAGCATTCGCTGTTATGTGGATGACGGAAGATTGTTTTGGAACGCTACGGACATTTTGCCTCTGATTCATACTTCCAGTAAAAGAACCTGGGACATTCTCTCCGTGTTTTTCGACGAACACCATGTCTTCAGGAAAATAAAAGATCTTGAGAGTCTCGGCAGTTCTCAAGAGGGATATGTCCTCTCCAGCGAAGAAATGTTACATCTGGCCGAAAATAATCCTAAAAATAATCAGCTTCTGGCCTGGGTGTATAGCATTTTAACTCAGCTGCTGGTTCGAGTTGTACCCAATCAACCCGTTTACCGACTGCTCTATCCGGGGGAGAAATTTCCCTTCATCACCCTCTTTAATCTGGGAGTGCGCTACATACCGCCTCATCCAGGCATGACGGATTCTTCTACTTACCCTAAACAATATGCCAGCGCTTATTGCCAGACAGACCCCCGTCAAGAAAAGGTCGTCGAGACTCAAACGGATCCTCTGGTGGTCTCTTTAAATGTCACTAAAGTTATCACCTTCTAAAAAAAACAACCACCACCACCCAAAAAAAATTTGCTCCTCCTCCAAATTTTTTTTTATCTTCTCGAAAGAAAAAAAAAAGAAACTTTTCCATCTAGCCTCTTTCTTTCAATCCCTCTTAAGAGAGAGGGAGGAGAAAAGAGAGTTCTGAGGAGGCAAAAGAAATGGGTCTGGAAGGAAACGGGTGCATTGCGAGAAAAAGAGGGTCCTCTTTTCTTTTCTCGAAATGCACCCTTTTCCTTCCAGACCCATTTTTTTGATCACTTCTTAAAACCAATCTTGGAAAGGTGGGGATACAATAAATTGTGTGTAAAGTCCATTTCGATCAAGACTGGATTTTTTTGAAAAGAAAACATAATGTTATATATAGATAGCTAAATCTTTATCATGATATTCTTTAAGAATTTCTTAGCCATTTGTCAAAGAAGGGGACTATAATTGAAGAATTTATGAATTTGGGAACATGTCACCCATGGCAAATCTAAAATCTTGGAAGTGGATACTGGAAAGCCCCGCTCTGATTATAATTCTGAGTTTTAGCATGGGACATTTTTTAGATCAATAAGCTAAACTATTTTTCTAGTCTCATATTCTCTCGTGACTAGGGTTTCAGATTTGGGTAGAGACAGACACTGTTCTGAACAGAAACGTGGAATGCTTTTAGCTTTTATAGAAAAGTGAAGAGTTGAAAGTGAAAGTCGAAAAACGAAATGGGATCGGTTAGGAAAAATTTCTCAGAGCTCAGAAAAAAATTTTGAGATGTAAAAAAAAAAAAAAAAAAAAAAAAACTTTTTGTTAATTTTTATCATGTCTTCTAGACATGATAAAAATTAATTCACCCCCCCCCCTTTTGTCTGGGAATGTTGTCTCCCACTTTCTGAAAATAGACCATGACTCATCCTTTTAAAGAATAGAATTCCAAGAAAAGACTGGGTTCTGGTCTATTTTTAGAAACGGTGAGACAACATACCTAGACAAAAGGGGGATGAGTTAATTTTTATCATGTCTAGAAGACATGATAAAAATTACCAAAAAGTGTTTTTTTTTTTTTTTTTTTTTTTTTTTAATCTCAGAATTTTTTCTGAGCTCTGAAAATATTTTGCCAGCCGATCTCATTTCGTTATCATTTTTTTTATTTTAGAATTCATCAACCTTGTTCCTCCTCCCCTCTCCCTCTCTCTCTCTGAGGAGTCTATATAAACGGATCGCCAGCGAGCTCTTGTTCATATCAGACGAGTGTTTCGCCTTGAGAACGGAAAAAAAATACAAAAGCTAGCCATGCTGCTCAAACTGGAATATAACGATCACTATTACGTGCACGCGTATGTGGATCTAGGATTCCTGTACTGGAATGCCAAAGATATCTTGACTCTCTTGCCTACGAACGTCTCGCATACGACGAGTGTTCTCCAAGTCTTTTTTCCTAATCGACACCATTTTCTTCGACTAGGCGATTTGGACAACTACTCCAAAGAATGGGGTCAACCGAACCACATTGTCCTCACTTCGAATGAAGCGGCCTTCGTCGCTTCGAAATCCCTGCATAACAAGTCGCTCTTCCCTTGGATGTGTAAAATATTCATGAGACCTCTGACGAAAATTGAGGAGGACGGGGAAACGTATATCACCCTCCGAGAGACTGTGCAAGACGAAAAAGAAAGGAAAAAGAGTCCGCTCTTTTTCATCACTCAATTCGGGATCCATCATCTCCCCAAAATCATCCAGAGACATCAAGCCTTCGTTGAAAAGTATCAGAAAGAGGATGATGATGATGCGATATGGTCTCCAGTTGCTTAAGCAAGGGGAAACGTTCTCCGCTTTCCCTATTCCATAGACTGGACAGTTGAATCAGGAGACCAAAAAAATGGGTCTTGGAAGGAATGAGTGCATTTCAAAATGCATTCGATTCCTTCCGAGACCCATTTTTCGGGCCACTCTCTCATCCAATATTGGGAGAGAGAGAAAGAAAAGAAATTTATCATCTCCTGTCCACCCAAAAAGAAACTATGTATTTTTGTTTTTCTGGATGCGGCCGAATTTGTAGAGGAATCGTCCAGAAACAGGCCCTCAAGCCCATTTTCAGACTATTTCTATACATATTCGGTCATCAAGATGGTCCGGGGACGACTTTGTTTGGACATCATCTCTATATAGATGGTGAAATTTGTATAGCCATTTCTAAAGAATCTCAGAGAAAACTAAAAGCGAGATTGCAAAAAAAGAAATAGCCTCCAGTGAACACAATTCCAACGACAGTGGATAGGAAAAGTGAAGAGTTGAAAGTGAAAGTCGAAAAACGAAATGGGATCGGCTAGGAAAAATTTTTCAGAGCTGAGAAAAAAATTGTGAGATGTAAAAAAAACTTTTTGTTTATTTTTATCATGTCTTCTAGACATGATAAGAATTAACTCACCCCCCTTTTGTCTGGGAATGTTGTCTCCCACTTTCTAAAAATAGACCATGACTCATCCTTTTAAAGAATAGAATTCCAAGAAAAGACTGGGTTCTGGTCTATTTTTAGAAACGGTGAGACAACATACCCAGACAAAAGGGGGTGAGTTAATTTCACTTTCAACTCTTCTCTTTTCTATAAAAGTATTCCACGTTTCTGTCCAGAACACTGTGGGCTGTTGAAAAGGCAACACGCCTCCCTCTCTACCCTAATCTGGAATCTACCCTAATCCAGGTGTTCCCCGCTTCACGCTACCCATCTTCACCCATTTCTAAAGAATCTCAGAGAAAACTAAAAGCGAGATTGCAAAAAAAGAAATAGCCTCCAGTGAACACAATTCCAACGACAGTGGATAGCTTTTTGGGGTCCTTCCAGATATATTACCGGTGACCGATAGGTTGTTCAGGGTCTACAGCACAGACTCAATGTACCCCCTTTTGTCTGGGAATGTTGTCTCACCGTTTCTAAAAATAGACCAGAACCCATTCTTTTCTTGGAATTCTATTCTTTAGAAAGAATGAGTCATGGTCTATTTTTAGAAACGGTGAGACAACATTCCTAGACAAAAGGGATTAGTTAATTTTTATCATGTCTAGAAGACATGATAAAAATTAACAAAAAGTATTTATAATATATATTATATAATATATATTGTATAATATATATATTATATAATATATATATTATATATTTTTTCTTTTTTTTTCTGACTCAGAATTTTTTCTCGGCTCTCAGAAATTTTTCCCTGTCGATCCCATTTTGCTTTTTGACTTTCACTTTCAATTCTTCTCTTTTCTATAAAAGTATTCCACTTTTTTGTTCAGAATAATGTGGGCTGTTGAAAAGGCAATATGTCTGGTCATCAAGATGGTCCGGGGACGACTTTGTTTGGACTCAACGATGACATCATTTCTATATAGATGGTGGAATTTGTATAGGAAGAGTTTAGAAACCGACTCGAACGCCTGTTTTCAGTATATTGCAATACAAATAGGGCTGTCCACAGAATGAAAACGACATCATTTTTTTCGTAAATAGAGCTCCATTTGTATAGAAATAGTCTAGAAATTGACTCGAAAGCCCGTTTTCAGAATATTACAATACAAATAGGAGGCACTCTCTCATCCAATCTTGGGAGAGAGAGAGAGATATCCGGTTTCCATAGTCATCCTGTCCATTCAAAAATACATTCTTTTTGTTTCTGAATGCAACCGAATGTATATAGGAATATACTAGAAAGCGCCCTCCCCTCCAAGCCCATTTTAAGTATATCTCTATACAAATTCGGTATAAAATTGTCCGGGGACGACTTTGTCCGGAGACGACTTTGTCCGTGGACGACTCTGTTTGGACTCAACCATGACGTCATTTTAATATAGTGGAATGTGTGTAGAAATAGTCGGAAAAAGGACTCGAACGCCCGTTTTCAGTATATTCCAATACAAAATTGATTGTCCACAACATAAAAAAGACATCATTTTTTTCTTGGATAGAGCTCCATTTGTATTTGAATATACTGAAAACCAACTCGAACGCCCGTTTTCAGTATATTCCAATACAAAATAGGGCATTCCACAACATAAAAAAAAGACATCATTTTTTTCTTGGATGGAGCTCCATTTGTATTGAAATATACTGAAAACCAACGTGAACGCCCGTTTACAGTATATTAAAATACAAAATAGGGCAGTCCACAACATAAAGAAAAGATATCATTTTTTTCTTGGATGGAGCTCCATTTGTATTGAAATATACTGAAAACCGACGTGAACGCCCGTTTTCAGTATATTCCAATACAAAATTGGTTGTCCACAAAATAAAAAAAAGACATCATTTTTTTCTTGGATCGAGCTCCACGTGTATTGTAATATACTGAAAACCGACGTGAATGCCCGTTTTCAGTATATTCCAATACAAAATTGGTTGTCCACAAAATAAAAAAAAGACATCATTTTTTTCTTGGATCGAGCTCCATTGGTATTGTAATATCCTGAAAACCGACGTGAACGCCCGTTTTCAGTATATTCCAATACAAAATTAGCTGTCCACAACATAAAAAAAAGACATCATTTTTTTCTTGGATCGAACTCCATTTGTATTGTAATATACTGAAAACCGATGTGAACGCCCGTTTTCAGTATATTCCAATACAAAATAGGGTAGTCCACAACATAAAAAAAGACATCATTTTTTTCTTGGATGGAGCTCCACTTGTATTAGGATATACTGAAAACCAACGTGAACGCCCGTTTTCAGTATATTCTAATACAAAATAGGGCAGTCCACAACATAAAAAAAAGACATCATTTTTTTCTTGGATCGAGCTCTATTTGTATTGAAATATACTGAAAACCGACTCAAACACCCGTTTTCAGTATATTCCAATACAAATTGGCAGTCCACAAAATAAAAAAAAGACATCATTTCTTTCTTGGATCGAGCTCCATTTGTATAGAAATAGCCTAGAAATCAGTTCGAACGCCCGTTTTCAGTATATTGTAATACAAATGAAATGACATGAAAAATGCAAAAAGGTGAAAAGTAGCCTACCTTGACGGAAATTCTATTCCAAAACGGCAAAACTTGTATCCAGCCGGCCACAGCACGGCCGAAACTCAAGCGAAACTCGATAGGTTGAAATCGATCCATTAAATAACATTCTTAAAAAACAGTAAAGTTTTATTCACATCTAAAACTCAAGCGAAACTCGATAGGTTGAAATCGATCCATTAAATAACATTCTTAAAAAACAGTAAAGTTTTATTCTATTCCAAAAGGGGAAAACTTGTATCCAGGTGGGCCCACAGCACGGCCGGAACTCAAGCGAAACTCCATAGATTGAAATCGATCCATTAAATAACATTCTTAACAAACAGTAAAGTTTTATTCACATCGAGTCGGCTGGGAAAAGTTTCTGAAAAATAAATTACCCCCCTTTTTAGTATGAAAATTTGAAAATTGATGTCTTCAATTTTTGAAAAATTGAAAGTTTGTAGGTTTTTTTTTTTTTTTTTTTTTTTTTTTTTTTTTTTTTTTTTTTCAGCCAGAGAAATTTTTCTCCGGCTCTCAGAAATTTTTCCGCACTCGATTGGATGAATAAAACATCCCCGTTTCTTTAAGAATGGGCTCACTGTTAACTATTTCAGCATTCGACGTTTCGCGTCCAATAATAACTGCCGGGTGTTCAAGAATGCAGATGCACCTACTAGATTTTCTACAGAGAAGCTTGACTGGATGGAGAGTGGATGACTTTTTCCAAGATTTTCGACTTTGGACCGTCAAGATCTCTCTCTCCCTCTCTCTCTGAGGAGTCTATATAAACGGATCGCCAGCGAGCTCTTGTTCATATCAGACGAGTGTTTCGCCTTGAGAACGGAAAAAAAAATACAAAAGCCATGCTGCTCAAACTGGAATATAACGATGACTATTACGTGCACGCGTATGTGGATCTAGGATTCCTGTACTGGAATGCCAAAGATATCTTGACTCTCTTGCCTACGAACGTCTCGCATACGACGAGTGTTCTCCAAGTCTTTTTTCCTAATCGACACCATTTTCTTCGACTAGGCGATTTGTACAACTACTCCAAAGAATGGGGTCAACCGAACCAGATTGTCCTCACTTCGAATGAAGCGGCCTTCGTCGCTTCGAAATCCCTGCATAACAAGTCGCTCTTCCCTTGGATGTGTAAAATATTCATGAGACCTCTGACGAAAATTGAGGAGGACGGGGAAACGTATATCACCCTCCGAGAGACTGTGCAAGACGAACAAGAAAGGAAAAAGAGTCCTCTCTTTTTCATCACACAATTCGGGATCCATCATCTCCCCAAAATCATCCAGAGACATCAAGCCTTCGTTGAAAAGTATCAGAAAGAGGATGATGGTGATGATGATGATGATGATGCGATATGGTCTCCAGTCGCTTAAGGAAGGCGAAACGTTCTCCGCTTTCCCTATTCCATAGACTGGAGAGTTGAATCAGGAGACCAAAGAAATGGGTCTTGGAAGGAATGAGTGCATTTCAAAATGCATTCGATTCCTTCCAAGACCCATTTTTTTGGGCCACTCTCTCCCCCAATCTTGGGAGAGAGAGAGAAAAGAAATTTATCATCTCCTGTCCACCCAAAAAGAAACGATGTATTTTTGTTTTTCTGGATGCGGCCGAATTTGTAGAGGAATCGTCCAGAAACCGGCCCTCAAGCCCATTTTCAGACTATTTCTATACATATTCGGTCATCAAGATGGTCCGGGGACGACTTTGTTTGGACATCATCTCTATATAGATGGTGAAATTTGTATAGCCATTTCTAAAGAATCTCAGAGAAAACTAAAAGCGAGATTTCAAAAAAAGAAATAGCCTCCAGTGAACACAATTCCAACGACAGTGGATAGGAAAAGTGAAGAGTTGAAAGTGAAAGTCGAAAAACGAAATGGGATCGGCTAGGAAAAATTTTTCAGAGCTCAGAAAAAAATTCTGAGATGTGAAAAAAAAAAAAAAAAACTTTTTGTTAATTTTTATTATGTCTTCTAGACATGATAAAAATTAACTCACCCCCCTTTTGTCTGGGAATGTTGTCTCCCACTTTCTAAAAATAGACCATGACTCATCCTTTTAAAGAATAGAATTCCAAGAAAAGACTGGGTTCTGGTCTATTTTTAGAAACGGTGAGACAAAAGGGGGATGAGTTAATTTTTATCATGTCTAGAAGACATGATAAAAATTAACAAAAAGTTTTTTGTCCATTCAAAAAGATATTCTTTTTGTTTCTTAATGCGAACGAATGTACATAGGAATATACTAGAAAGCGCCCTCCCCTCCAAGCCCATTTTAAGTATATCTCTATACAAATTCGGTATAAAATTGTCCGGGGACGACTTTGTCCGGAGACGACTCTGTCCGGGGACGACTCTGTTTGGACTCAACCATGACGTCATTTTAATATAGTGGAATGTGTGTAGAAATAGTCGGAAAAAGGACTCGAACGCCCGTTTTCAGTATATTCCAATACAAAATTGATTGTCCACAACATAAAAAAAGACATCATTTTTTTCTTGGATAGAGCTCCATTTGTATTGGAATATACTGAAAACCGACTCGAACGCCCGTTTTCAGTATATTCCAATACAAAATAGGGTAGTCCACAACATAAAAAAAGACATCATTTTTTTCTTGGATAGAGCTCCACTTGTATTAGAATATACTGAAAACCAACGTGAACGCCAGTTTTCAGTATATTCTAATACAAAATAGGGTAGTCCACAACATAAAAAAAAGACATCATTTTTTTCTTGGATGGAGCTCCATTTGTATTGAAATATACTGAAAACCGACGTGAACGCCCGTTTTCAGTATATTCCAATACAAAATTGGCAGTCCACAAAATAAAAAAAAGACATCATTTTTTTCTTGGATCGAGCTCCGCTTGTATTGTAATATACTGACAACCGACGTGAACGCCCGTTTTCAGTATATTCCAATACAAAATTGGCTGTCCACAAAATAAAAAAAAGACATCATTTTTTTTCTTGGATCGAGCTCCATTGGTATTGGAATATACTGAAAACCGACTCGAACGCTGTTTTCAGTATATTCCAATACAAAATAGGGCAGTCCACGACATAAAAAAAGACATCATTTTTTTCTTGGATCGAGCTCCATTTGTATTGTAATATACTGAAAAGCGACGTGAACGCCCGTTTTCAGTATATTCCAATACAAAATTGGCAGTCCACAAAATAAAAAAGACATCATTTTTTTCTTGGATCGAGCTCCATTTGTATTGTAATATACTGAAAACCGATGTGAACGCCCGTTTTCAGTATATTCCAATACAAAATTGGCAGTCCACAACATAAAAAAAAGACATCATTTTTTTCTTGGATCCAGCTCCACTTGTATTGTAATATACTGAAAACCAACGTGAAAGCCCGTTTTCAGTATATTCCAATACAAAATTGGCTGTCCACAAAATAAAAGAAAGACATCATTTTTTTCTTGGATCCAGCTCCACTTGTATTGTAATATACTGAAAACCAACGTGAACGCCCGTTTTCAGTATATTCCAATACAAAATTGGCTGTCCACAACATAAAAAAAGACATCATTTTTTTCATGGATCGAGCTTCATTTGAGTTGAAATATACTGAAAACCGACGTGAATGCCCGTTTTCAGTATTTTCCAATACAAAATTGGTTGTCCACAAAATAAAAAAAAGACATCATTTCATTCTTGGATCGAGCTCCATTTGTATTGAAATATACTGAAAACCGACGTGAACGCCCGTTTTCAGTATATTCCAATACAAAATTGGCAGTCCACAAAATAAAAAAAAAGACATCATTTTTTTCTTGGATCGAGCTCCACTTGTATTGAAATATACTGAAAACCGACTCAAACACCCGTTTTCAGTATATTCCAATACAAATTGGCAGTCCACAAAATAAAAAAAAGACATCATTTCTTTCTTGGATCGAGCTCTATTTGTATTGAAATATACTGAAAACCGACTCAAACACCCGTTTTCAGTATATTCCAATACAAATTGGCAGTCCACAAAATAAAAAAAAGACATAATTTTTTTCTTGGATCGAGCTCTATTTGTATTGAAATATACTGAAAACCGACTCAAACACCCGTTTTCAGTATATTCCAATACGAATTGGCAGTCCACAAAATAAAAAAAAGACATCATTTCTTTCTTGGATCGAGCTCTATTTGTATTGAAATATATTGGAAACCGACTCAAACACCCGTTTTCAGTATATTCCAATACAAATTGGGAGTCCACAAAATAAAAAAAGACATCATTTCTTTCTTGGATCGAGCTCCATTTGTATAGAAATAGCCTAGAAATCAGTTCGAACTCCCGTTTTCAGTATATTGTAATACAAAAGAAATGACATGAAAAATGCAAAAAGAGGAAAAGTAGCCTACCTTGACGGAAATTCTATTCCAAAACGGCAAAACTTGTATCCAGCCGGCCACAGCACGGCCGAAACTCAAGCGAAACTCGATAGGTTGAAATCGATCCATTAAATAACATTCTTAAAAAACAGTAGAGTTTTATTCACATCTAAAACTCAAGCGAAACTCGATAGGTTGAAATCGATCCATTAAATAACATTCTTAAAAAACAGTAAAGTTTTATTCTATTCCAAAAGGGGAAAACTTGTATCCAGGTGGGCCCACAGCACGGCCGGAACTCAAGCGAAACTCGATAGGTTGAAATCGATCCATTAAATAACATTCTTAACAAACAGTAAAGTTTTATTCACATCGAGTCGGCTGGGAAAAGTTTCTGAAAAATAAATTACCCCCCTTTTTAGTCTGAAAATTTGAAAATTGATGTCTTCAATTTTTGAAAAATTGAAGACATCAATTTTCAGACTAAAAGGGGTTTTTTTTTTTTTTTTTTTTTTTTTTTTTTTCCAGCTAGAGAAATTTTTCTCCGGCTCTCAGAAATTTTTCCGCACTCTATTGGATGAATAAAACATCCCCGTTTCTTTAAGAATGGGCTCACTGTTAACTATTTCAGCATTCGACGTTTCGCGTCCAATAATAACTGCCGGGTGTTCAAGAATGCAGATGCACCTACTAGATTTTCTACAGAGAAGCTTGACTGGATGGAGAGTGGATGACTTTTTCCAAGATTTTCGACTTTGGACCGTCAAGATCTCTCTCTCCCTCTCTCTCTGAGGAGTCTATATAAACGGATCGCCAGCGAGCTCTTGTTCATATCAGACGAGTGTTTCGCCTTGAGAACGGAAAAAAAAAATACAAAAGCCATGCTGCTCAAACTGGAATATAACGATGACTATTACGTGCACGCGTATGTGGATCTAGGATTCCTGTACTGGAATGCCAAAGATATCTTGACTCTCTTGCCTACGAACGTCTCGCATACGACGAGTGTTCTCCAAGTCTTTTTTCCTAATCGACACCATTTTCTTCGACTAGGCGATTTGGACAACTACTCCAAAGAATGGGGTCAACCGAACCAGATTGTCCTCACTTCGAATGAAGCGGCCTTCGTCGCTTCGAAATCCCTCCATAACAAGTCGCTCTTCCCTTGGATGTGTAAAGTATTCATGAGACCTCTGACGAAAATTGAGGAGGACGGGGAAACGTATATCACCCTCCGAGAGACTGTGCAAGACGAACAAGAAAGGAAAAAGAGTCCTCTCTTTTTCATCCCTCAATTCGGGATCCATCATCTCCCCAAAATCATCCAGAGACATCAAGCCTTCGTTGAAAAGTATCAGAAAGAGGATGATGGTGATGATGATGATGATGATGCGATATGGTCTCCAGTCGCTTAAGGAAGGGGAAACGTTCTCCGCTTTCCCTATTCCATAGACTGGAGTGTTGAATCAGGAGACCAAAAAAATGGGTCTTGGAAGGAATGAGTGCATTTCAAAATGCATTCGATTCCTTCCAAGACCCATTTTTTTGGGCCACTCTCTCCCCCAATCTTGGAAGAGAGAGAGAAAAGAAATTTATCATCTCCTGTCCACCCAAAAAGAAACGATGTATTTTTGTTTTTCTGGATGCGGCCGAATTTGTAGAGGAATCGTCCAGAAACCGGCCCTCAAGCCTATTTTCAGACTATTTCTATACATATTCGGTCATCAAGATGGTCCGGGGACGACTTTGTTTGGACATCATCTCTATATAGATGGTGAAATTTGTATAGCCATTTCTAAAGAATCTCAGAGAAAACTAAAAGCGAGATTGCAAAAAAAAGAAATAGCCTCCAGTGAACACAATTCCAACGACAGTGGATAGGAAAAGTGAAGAGTTGAAAGTGAAAGTCGAAAATCGAAATGGGATCGGCTAGGAAAAATTTTTCAGAGCTCAGAAAAAAATTCTGAGTGTAAAAGAAAAAAAAAAAAAAAAAAAAAAAAAAAAAAAAAAAAAAAAAAAAAAACTTTTTGTTAATTTTTATTATGTCTTCTAGACATGATAAAAATTAACTCACCCCCCTTTTGTCTGGGAATGTTGTCTCCCACTTTCTAAAAATAGACCATGACTCATCCTTTTAAAGAATAGAATTCCGAGAAAAGACTGGGTTCTGGTCTATTTTTAGAAACGGTGAGACAAAAGGGGGATGAGTTAATTTTTATCATGTCTAGAAGACATGATAAAAATTAACAAAAAGTTTTTTGTCCATTCAAAAAGACATTCTTTTTGTTTCTTAATGCAAACGAATGTATATAGGAATATACTAGAAAGCGCCCTCCCCTCCAAGCCCATTTTAAGTATATCTCTATACAAATTCGGTATAAAATTGTCCGGAGACGACTTTGTCCGGAGACGACTCTGTCCGGGGACGACTCTGTTTGGACTCAACCATGACGTCATTTTAATATAGTGGAATGTGTGTAGAAATAGTCGGAAAAAGGACTCGAACGCCCGTTTTCAGTATATTCCAATACAAAATTGATTGTCCACAACATAAAAAAAAGACATCATTATTTTCTTGGATAGAGCTTCATTTGTATTTGAATATACTGAAAACCGACTCGAACGCCCGTTTTCAGTATATTCCAATACAAAATAGGGTAGTCCACAACATAAAAAAAGACATCATTTTTTTCTTGGATGGAGCTCCACTTGTATTAGAATATACTGAAAACCAACGTGAACGCCCGTTTTCAGTATATTCTAATACAAAATAGGGCAGTCCACAACATAAAAAAAAGACATCATTTTTTTCTTGGATCCAGCTCTATTTGTATTGAAATATACTGAAAACTGACTCAAACACCCGTTTTCAGTATATTCCAATACAAATTGGCAGTCCTCAAAATAAAAAAGAAGACATCATTTTTTTCTTGGATCGAGCTCTATTTGTATTGAAATATACTGAAAACCGACTCAAACACCCGTTTTCAGTATATTCCAATACAAATTGGCAGTTCACAAAATAAAAAAAAAAGACATCATTTCTTTCTTGGACAGAGCTCTATTTGTATTGAAATAGCCTAGAAATCAGTTCGAACGTCCGTTTTCAGTATATTGTAATACAAATGAAATGACATGAAAAATGCAAAAAGAGGAAAAGTAGCCTACCTTGACGGAAATTCTATTCCAAAAGGGGAAAACTTGTATCCAGGTTTGCCCACAACACGGCCAGAACTCAAGCGAAACTCGATAGGTTGAAATCGATCCATTAAATAACATTCTTAAAAAACAGTAAAGTTTTATTCACATCTAAAACTCAAGCGAAACTCGATAGGTTGAAATCGATCCATTAAATAACATTCTTAAAAAACAGTAAAGTTTTATTCTATTCCAAAAGGGAAAAACTTGTATCCAGGTGGGCCCACAGCACGGCCGGAACTCAAGCGAAACTCGATAGGTTGAAATCGATCCATTAAATAACATTCTTAACAAACAGTAAAGTTTTATTCACATCGAGTCGTCTGGGAAAAGTTTCTGAAAAATAAATTACCCCCCTTTTTAGTCTGAAAATTGTAAAATTGATGTCCTCAATTTTTGAAAAATTGAAGACATCAATTTTCAGATTAAAAGGGGGTATTTTTTTTTTTTTTTTTTTTTTTTTTTTTCAGCCAGAGAAATTTTTCTCCGGCTCTCAGAAATTTTTCCGCACTCGACTGGATGAATAAAACATCCCCATTTCTTTAAGAATGGGTTCACTGTTAACTATTTCAGCATTCGACGTTTTGCGTCCAATAATAACTGCCGGGTGTTCAAGAATGCAGATGCACCTACTGGATTTTCTACAGAGAAGCTTGACTGGATGGAGAGAGTGGATAACTTTTTCCAAGTTCTCGACTTTGGACCGTCAAGAGGTAATGGATCTTTTTGTTTTTTTTCTTTTAAGAAAATTTATGGATAGATTCATTTCTTTTTGAATGGACCTAGAAAAATAGGACAAAGTTCTTTTCCAAGATTGGATGAGAGAGGGACCCAAAAAAAAAAGGTCTCGGAAGGAATCGAATGCATTTGCACTCATTCCTTCCAAGACCCATTTTTTTGGTCTCCTGATTCGTCTCTCTCTCTCTCTTATCAGTCCATTTCCATAAATATAGGGAAAGCGGAGAACCTTTCCCTACTTATTTCTAAAAATCTTTTCTTTATTTTTTTTTCTCCTGAGTTTATGTATATATCAATTCAAATACTTTTGAGAACGGTCATCCCAATTCTCTGTCGTCTTTTCGGTTTCATCGTCCCAACACACAGTGGACATAGTCTCAGTCGATTTTGGAGCATGGGTCGTCCGTTCATTGTCCCAACATTCAGTGGACATAGTCTCAATAGATTTTGGAGCATGAGTCGTCTGTTCATTGTCCCAACACTCAGTATACATAGTCTTAGTGGATTTTGGATCATGAGTCGTCCGTTCATTGTCCCAACACTCAGTGGATTTTGTCTTTGGATCCTCTGAAGATATTTTGGGGGTCTCATGAGATTATTTGGAAGGTTCGTCCCAACAGGCTGCTGGATCGTAATGGGGAATATTTTCAGGTATGTCTCCCCAACCCTCCGTCTTCCTCGAGTTATTGGAGGAAGTTGACGAAGTAGAAGAGCCCATCAAGTTTAAAGGCGTATGCTCATCCGGATGTCCCATCACTTGGAAACAGGACAGATTATCCCATTTCTGGATGAGATTATCGTACGCTTTTGGGGACGGATCCTTCTCTAACTGATCGTAGGCCTTATCAAAAGCTTGCAGAGGATTGTCTGCTTCCTCCTGAATCCTCTCCTCTTTCTCCGTTCCGTCTGGATAGACGTGATTGATATGAAAATCTCCTTCCGTAATATGCCATCGATAGTTGCGCACTTTGTTTTCGGCACAATGGAAATATTTCGTCCTTTGATGATGTCGGGCACATTTTTCCCGATACTTCCAAATGATTCCATCTGGCACATAAATTTCCGTCACGGGTTTTTGATAATCCAAGGCTTTAGCAAAGAATTTAGCTTTCTGGCATCCCACCACATAAATCGTGGAGAAGCTGTGAGTGAGCGATTGAAGAATGCGTCCTAAATGGTTGTAGAGAATATGATCCTCGTTCCAACGAAGTCCGTGCCGGTTTCTCGTCAGCCAGGCATTTGTCTTTTGGTTTTTTTCACTCAGTTGGTGGAAGGGGTGAGGAGGAGCAAACGTCAACGATCCCACGGTCAAAAAATCTTTTGTCGCATAGCCCAATTCTTTTAAAACGTAGGTAAATTCACCCTTCTTGTGGTTGTAGGACTGGAAACCCTCTAGATCGAGCACGATAAAGTTTTCTGAACACGCCATGGCGATGAATACGGTGATGTCTCCCACAAACAGGAGCAAAAAAAGAGTCGAAAAGGTATATATGTATAACAGGGAAGGTCTAGAAAGGGAAAAAAAACAATAAAACGTTTTAGAGTCGTCGTCTTGAAAGAGACATTTTTCTTTTCAAAGGGTTAAGAATAGAGTTCTTTTTAAATGAAGTTATGATTATTATGATTATTAAAAAAGAAACAAAGAATCAAATCGAGTGTATAGATAACCATATTCATAGGACCAAAGGGACTTACCAGCTCAGTTCACGTCTTCTTCTGTTCTCTGAAGAAATCTTGCGGAGGACACACATTTTTATACTCGCGCGACATCTGTCGGGATCGCGACCCCATCTAAATGTCAGGGTCATTCCAACCTCTTAAAAGGATCGGAATGAAAGAAACACTTTGATAAAAAATATATTTATGAAAAGATATCTGAGGGTCGTGAGAACATTTTCTCTCCCCACCCCCCGCCTATTTCAAAAAAAATAATAAAAAGTCTTTCTTGGATCGCGTCAAGATTACAAAACAACTCACAGGACTTGTTTATCTCGATCTTGTCAGGGTCACCGTTTCACATAAGAAGATAGATGGACCCTGAACTTTAGACATGATAAAAATTAACTCTACCCGCCTTTTGTCTGGGAATAGGGTCTCACCGTTTCTAAAAATAGACCAGATCCCATTCTTGGAATTCTATTCTTTAGGAAAGGAGGAGTGAAGGTCTATTTTTAGAAAGTGTGAGACAACATTCCCAGACAAAAGGGGGGGTAGAGTTAATTTTTATCATGTCTAAGACATGATAAAAATTAACAAAAAGTTTTTTTTTTTTAAGGCTGAAAAATTTTTCTGAGAGAGCTGAGAAAGATTTTTCCTCCCAATCTTTTTCGACGATGAAAAGGGAAAACTACTGATCCGATCTCCCTACGCTTTAGGGAAAAAATACTTATGAAATATTCATGTGTTGAAATTGACTATTCAAATAAGTGACATTTTGTTTCTCATTGGAACTGTTCAACGGCGAGTCCACTCGTCTCATTCTTTGGGGTAGGTGATGAAAGTACAGCGGTTTGTTGAAATCGATGATAGTTTCCTCTTTAGTCGGCGGAACTGTAAATCTATCCCGTCTTAACTCTTCTAATCTCTTTGAAAGTCTTTCCACTTGCTCTGCTAAGTTTTCCTCGGTACTCATGATCTCTCCTAGTTTAGGGAAGTCTTGACGTATTGGCTAGAGAACAGAGGGTCTTTTTCTCTCTATACATATATCATGTGGGAGCGTGTGATTTATAAATCCTTGTGAAATCTTTCTACGTCTTGTGTAACTTGGAAGATTCGTCTTGTGTAACTTGGAAAATTCGTCTTCTTCTCATCGATTGGGCTGGAGTTATAGAAAAGAAATGGGATTGGAAAGAAATCAACATATTACAAAAAAAAAGGAACTTTTTTTTTTCTATTTTTTTTCTCTAGGGATTTACATACCATTTCATTCATGAACATTCAAGGGTTCTCTCCAAGACCAAATTTTAGAAGAGGACCACAAAGAGTACACTTGAGGATCCTCTTTCAGGTCTAGGTGAGATAAGGGTTGAGACCAATATTCTTGGGTCTCTAAAGCATCCCGACTTAGACATTTATTATTATTATTAGAAAGTTCATCCTCCTCCTCCTCCTCATCGTCGCACGAGTTCTCCTGGGGAGATTCTTCCGCCTCCTCTTCGACAGCTTTGCTTTCGGAGGGGTAACAATGTAATTTCCGGAAAACGTAACTACCCTCCATCAAATGGTATCGAAAATTTCTCACCTTGTTCTCGGCACAATGAATCATCTTTTGGAAATATTGGTGTCGCGTGCATTTCGACTTGTTCCGCCACTCGGTTTTCCCTGGGATGTAAAACTCGTAAACGGATCGCTGGCAGAGCTTGCTGAAAAATTCGGCTTTATCGTATCCATTGACGTAGATCACCTCCACATTTTCGGTCAGTATTTTCAGGATCGTAGGAAGATGCTCGTAGGAAAGACGACCCTCGGTCCATTGAAGGCCGTGTCGGTTATTTGTAGTCTGGTTGACCACAGCTTGATTGCGGGACGATACGTCATCGTAATGGACAGGAGGGAGAAAAATCATGGATCCGCATAAGGTTAAATCGCAAGTGATGTAGCCCAGTTCTTTCAAGATGAAACATATATCTCCCGTCTTTGGATCATAACAGTGAAAGTATTCCATGTCCAGAACAATGTAGGAATCTTTGAGAGGTTTGGCACTCAAAATGTCCATCTTCTTCAATTGAGGAAAAAAAGAAAACAAAATTCTCTCTCTCTCTCTCTCTCGCTGTGTGTCCTGAAGGAAAAAATGGATAGCGTTCTCTCGCCGTCTCCTCTTTTATATATATATAGAGAGAGAGAAGGTTGCACGTGACAGGTCGTATGAATTCTGGGAAAGGTCACATTCGTATATATATTTGTTTTTTGAATAATATCGTGCGTATCTCAATACACATCCATCATAATAATAATAAAGGTCACCTTGGAAAGAAAAAGAAATAAAAAACATGGAACTCGTGCTCGACTTTGAAGGTTTCTACGATTCTCAAGGAGCCTTTATTGTGAAAGAATTGGCTTACGTCACATTGGACGGTACTTCTCGAGGGGTATTTGTTTTTAAACCCCCGTTTCCATGGCAAATGCTCACCGAGAAAGAAAAAGGAACCGCTGTGTGGGCAAGTGATTATTATCACGGCTTGTCGTGGTACGAAGGAGAAATTCCGTACAGTTATTTTCCATGGGTGTTAACGATGTTGACGGAACCCTTTTCCATGATTTGGGTGCGAGGAGAAATTAAACGGCGGTTTTTAGAGAAATGGTTGCAAAGATCCATTTATTGCATTTCGGGATCGACGCAAGAGATTCTCAAATACAATGGCATCGAACACATGAATTGTCCTAACCATACAAAAGGTTTTTTCCATTGCGCTCTACAAAAAGCAGTTCGGTATCATTATTATTTAAAGACACAGAGAAGAAATTCGCAAGGTCGATCCTGCACAATTCAATCTTGACAGAACTCATTAAAAAATACATATATCACGTTACTTCTTCAACAGCACAGATGGTTCTGAAGCGAAACTTGGAATTTTGAAATAATAGATCAGGGAGAAATCATTCTTAAAAACAAATGGTAAAGTCTCGAATCGGCTGGGAGAAAAAAAATTTCTCAGAGGTGAGATAAAAGTTCTCTAATGAAAAAAAAAAAAAACTTTTGGTTAATTTTTATCATGTCTTAGACATCATAAAAATTAATGACCCTCCCTTTTTGTCTGGGAAGGATGTCTCACCCTTTCTAAAAATAGACCATGACTCATCCTTTCTCTAATGGCAATCATTCCATGAATGAATCACGATTTGTTTTTCAAAAGAGTGAGACAACATTCCCAGACGAAAAGGGAAGGGGGTCGTTAATTTTTATCGTTATCATGTCTAAGACATGATAAAAATTAACAAAAAGTTTTTTTTTTTTTTTTTTTTTTTTTTTTTTGAGTTGAAGAATTTTTCTCAGCTCTGAAAATTTTTTTCCAGCCGACTCGAGACTTTACCATTTATAGTTACGAATAGTCTTTGGGTTATTTATTTATTTATTTTCTTTTAAAAAGAAAAATTCTGAGCTAGACCTATCTATTGGCTTAACATTCTGGTCATAGAAACAGGCCAGAATCTCATTTTATTTTTCGAGGCTAATGCACGGGTTCTCCAATCAAAAGGGTTACTATAAAGGGATTGGTTTGAATGCATTTATCTGCAAATGTTGTAGGATTCTGTTGTTGAGAAGGGGGTATATTATTATTATTATTATTATTATTATTATTATTATGATTGTGGCAGATTCGTTTTCTACATGGAAGTCTAATCTCCTCCGAAGACCTTTTCTGGGGATCGTCGATAGATGGTTTTTCAATAGGAATCGTTTCCCTCGGATCCTCAAGAGATAGAGGAGGGTCCTGTCTTGAGACATGGAGCGGTCTCTCCTCCTCCTCCTCCTCGAGAAGTCTTGAGAAAGGGAGAGGATTTTCGGTTCCCTTATTCTTGAGGGGTCTTGACAAATTGAGAGGTCCCTCCTCTTCGAAAGAGAGAGAAGTTTTGGTTCCCTTATCCTCGAGGGGTTTTGACAAATCGAGAGGTCCCTCATTTTCGAGGGGTCTTGATAAATGGAGAGGTTTTTCATCTTCGAGGGGGTTTGATAAAGGAAGAGGTCCCTCCTTCTCGAGGGGTCTTGATAAATGGAGAGGTTTTTCATCTTCGAGGAGGTTTGACAATGGGAGAGATTTCTCCTTCTCGAGGGGTCTCTCTTCCTCAAGGGGTTTTGAGGAAGGGAGAGGTTTTTCATCCTCGACGGGTTTTGACAAACTGAGAGGAATCTGAACAGGCTTCTCCTCATCCCCATCATTATCGAGGAGGATGAGGATAGGCTTTTGGAAAGGTTTTTTCTTTTTCTTCTGAACAGGCTCCTCTTGATGCTCGGAGAGAGGGATGGGGTAGTTGTTCAACCATTCTATTTTTTCTTGCTCGAGGATTTTTTCAAAAGTCGTGGCCTCTCTATGATGAGACGAAGGAGGAGAGTCCTCGAGAAGAATATAATAGGTATTCTTCCCAGTCTTCTCGATCGAGAGAGGTTCGTGCAAACATTTGTGCAACCATTCACTAAAATGAACGAGAATCCCTTTTGTCTTCTCAAGACGATCCATAATCCTATTCATTTGCGAGACGGTTAGAAAGTGGGACGTGTAAAAATATTTGGCTCGTTTCATTAACAAAATTTGTGCATCCAAAGGTGGAATGTCACGAGCCATCAACACGTTTTCGTCGGACAAAAATTCGTCCCGCATCTTTTGATAACTCCCCACGGTATAATAACCCGCACATTTTGAAAAATCGGAGGCTTTCAGGTAAACGACTCCTTGGATGATATAAAAGGAAAGATCAACATATTTATATTTGAAAGGAATACACGTAGTGAGCTGGGGATGCCTCCTCATGATCCACTTGGACAAAAATACGACTTTGGGGCTCTCCCCTTTTATTTATAGAGAGAAAGAGAGTGTGACCTTCCCTTCCCTCCTCCTCCTCTCTCCCTGCTTCCTCTATCTCTGGACGTCCTTGGATTAAAAAGGTTGACTTTGAAAAAAAAAGAAGGTCATGGTTGGATAATTTTTTGTTTATTAAATTATTACTTTCACTTCCTCATTCCCACACACATTCAGCTTTTTAAGAAAAGAAAAAGAGGTCATGGAGATAAGATTTCTTGGAAAGAAGAGAGAGAGAAACAAAAAAAACAAATAAAACGGACGTCATAGAGCCTCTATGTGTGTCTGTGTTTGTCTATATATAAAAAGACGAGAGTACTGGGCGAGATCATTTCTTTTCCATTGGGAGCCACGTCGCTATTAGACGTTTTTCCAACTCAACGGATTTCGAACGGGGAGGATTTGAAGACGCTAAAGCAAATCTCCAACTTGAAAATTTTTTGGCGTGTCATTGTGCGACATTTATTCCGCATTTACCACCTCATCAAGCGATCGTTTCTTTCAACCAAGATGTCGAATCCTCCAACCTGCTCGTTCAGAATATATACAGAAATTTATTCGAATCGCAACAAACGAAAGAGGAATCTCCCTTCTCTTGGAATCGGATGGATCGAGCTTTGAGACGGCCCATTCAAACAGACCGGCGATATACGGATCCGCGCACGAGTTTTCGGTGGAAGAATATTTTTCTCACGAAACGATATTTTACGTTTGGAGTGAGAACGACGGCTGAGGACGAAGTTCATATTGTTCAAACCACAGCCGCTCCTCTCGCCTATTACGAATCATCGTCCCCCAATCTGAAGGAAAGAAGTTTTAAAGTCAGCGACAGGATGAAATATAAGAAATATATTCTAAGAGCTTTTCAAAACTATGTCGTTCCCCCGAAAACGCAATATCTCATCGTCACAACCCAGAAGAGTCTCTTTCTCGTCGATCGGTGCTCGTACTCGCTTTGGAAACAATTGAAAGAGGAGATTTCTTTCCAATCGCCGATGATGTTTCAAGAAAAAGAAGAAGAAAACCCTCCGCCACCTTTACCCATCCCTTCCTTAGATGATAAGAGGAGCTGGACCAAACCGTTATTTCCCGAAACAAAATCGACCCGGCAACGGAATGAAATTGAAGTCATCACAATTGAAGATGAGGAGGAAGAAAAAAAATTACCTCTTAAAAAACGGTCGACTTACCGGAACCTACCTGGCGTGCAAGATCCGCTTCAGAATCCAGAAGCTTCTTCTTCTTCTTCTTCCCCGACTTGTTCAAACAGGCAACCTCTTTCGGACTCCTCACAGACAGAACCTCTTCTAGTATCTTCTTCTTCTTCTTCTTCTTCTCCAACCTGTCCCGACATCGTAGAGGTAGAATGTCAGACGGGTCCACAAGCTTCAAAAAGTCCCGACATCGTAGAGGTAGAATGTCAGCCGGGTCCACAAGTTCCAACAGGTCCAGAAATCATGGAGGCAGAATCACAGCCGGGTTCACAAGTTCCAACGGGTCAAGAAATCATGGAGGTAGAATTTCAGCCGGGTAAACAAGTTCCAACGGTCCAGAAATCATGGAGGTAGAATCGCAGCCGGGTCCAGACATCCTAGATCCCTCCACTCATCCCAAAGAGACTCCAAGTGTTTCAAGACAGCCTTGTGAGGATACAGCCCTTCCCGTATGGAATGATTATATGGACATACAAAATTTGGTGCAACAGGAAGGAGAAGAAAATAATCATACGGATGGGTGGGTCAAAGACTGTTTAGATCATTTAACCTCGAATGAAATTGAACTGTTATGGAATTGCATTTCTGAAATCACATCGGAAATGGGATAAAAACCAAAACAAAAAAAAAAACAATTTTTTTTAATAACAAATGGGAGGAGGGTCATGATGTCAATTAAAAAAAATATTATATAGAGTCCAATCTTGGTGGTTCACTTCAGTTTTCCAGCATGAGGTGATCCACGTTTCCCGAAATATGGATCCCATTCCAAGAGAGATTGTGTAGAGCCTTCACTTCAGTTCTTTTTTTTTCTACCAAGAGGAGAGGGTCCCCAA
Source organism: Stegodyphus dumicola (assembly GCF_044657685.1). NCBI lineage: Eukaryota > Metazoa > Arthropoda > Arachnida > Araneae > Eresidae > Stegodyphus > Stegodyphus dumicola. Next base: position 278,958,894 of record NC_140770.1, on the reverse strand, counting down.
AGGGTTACCCATGTCCAAAGAGAGAAAGTGTAGAGCATTCATTTCAGTTTATTTTCAAGTTTAGGGGAGGGAGGTCTCAAAATGACACCCCCCCCATTTTCAAAGAGAGATGGTGTAGAGCGTTCATTTCTGTTTTTTTCCAAAGTTAGGGAGTTTTCAAATGGCTACCCATTTCAGAGAAAGAGAGAGAGAGAGAGAAGGTGTAGAGCGTTCATTTCAGTTTTCCAACATTAGAAGGTCCCGAAATACCTTCTGAATTCAAAGAGAGATCGTGTAGAGCGTTCATTTCCAGTTCTCCAAGATCAGAAGAAGAGGGTCCGCTTTTCCCAAAAGGGCTTTCCGCATTCAGAGACAGCGAAATGCAGACTTCAGTTTTCTCCCTCCCCAAGAATAGAGGGTCCCAAAATGGCTTCCCATTTCAAAGAGAGAGGGAGAGGCGTTCATTTCCATTCTCCAAGATAGGGTCGTCTGCTTTTTCCCAAAATGGCTTCCCAATTCAAAAAAAGAGAGAGAGAGTAAAAGGGTGTGTAGAGCGGTCATGTTCATTCTCCAAGATAGGGTCGTCAGCTTTTTCTCAAAATGCCATCTCCCCATTCAAAAAGAGATGGTAACCAATTTTTTCCAGTTTTTTCCAAGATGGAGGGGAGAAGAAAACCTAGGATGGAATAACACGACACACAGAGAGAAAGAGAAAAAAAAACGCCATCTTGTCATTTTCTGATAGGGTACCGGTGTTCGAATACTTTTGTGACCGAATGTCTGATTATACTGGGAGAACCATAAAATCGGAAAAGCGATGGGTTTCACAGTTAACGAGGCAATCGAAGACAGACTGGGAAAGAGAGATCTTTTTTTTTAGCTGAGAAGCAGATTGCCCTGGAAATCCGTGACTCTGACCATATAATTTCTCCATAGACTCTTTGAACGGTATTCAGGAGACATCCTCCATGAGGAAAAAAAAATCTCCCCTTCCCCTTCTAAATCGACTGGAAAGAGAATGAGGTGGAAGAGATCCATCCACGAGAGATCATACTCTTGAACGTCAGACAAATATGAAGTCGAATAGCTTAAACAAAAAATGCTTGAAAAGTCATCGAGTCTCGAAAATCTAGGTCTCTCTCTCTCTGAAGGAAATGAGAAAATGGGAATCTGCGTTTTTCTTCCTCAACGGCTGACATTCATCTGAAGTGACACTCGAAATGTTTAAATAGATAAACGAGAATCCATTCATAAAAAAATGGCGCTGTGTCGTCAATTGGAGAATCGAGTCGGCTGGGAAAATATTTTGAGAGCCAGGAAAAAAAAATTTCTAACTCTGAAAAAAAAAAAAAAAAAACTTTTTGTTAATTTTTATCATGTCTTTAGACATGATAAAAATTAACTACCTTCCCCTTTTGTCTGGGAATGTTGTCTCACCGTTTCTAAAAATAGACCATCACTCATCCTTTCTAAAAAGAATAAAATTCCAAGAATGGGTTCTGGTCTATTTTTAGAAACGGAGAGACAACATTCCCAGACAAAAGGAGGGTAGATTTAATTTTTATCATGTCTATAAGACATGATAAAAATTAACCAAAAGTTTTTTTTTTTTTAAGAGTTAGAGAATTTTTTTTCCCGGCTCTCAAAATTTTTTCCCAGCCGACTCGATTCTCCATTGACAAGACAGCGCCATTTTTTTTAAGAATAAACTCTCGCTTATCTATTTAAGCATTCCCAGTTTGGCTTTAGATGAGTGTCAGCCGTTGAAGAAGAAGCATCCTGTCACTTGGGAGAGACATATTTTGAGGAGTCAACATGTTGTGTGGACCGTTGAAATCGATTTTTTCTCATCCCATTGTGTGGACATTGTTGAGCGTTTTGTGAAGCTTTGAAAGAATGGAGGGGTTTTGATGGAGATTATTTCTTTTTATTGAATTTTTAAAAAAAGATTTAAGAGTGACATTTTATAACAGGTTTTACATGGAAAGAAGGTTTTTCTTCTAGTTTGACGATTTCTTTTTCTTGGGAGATGTTTCTATTGGAAAGATGGAAGGAAAGACGATTCCCACATTGAAGAAGGTTCATGAGAAACTCGTACGGATCTTGGTTCTCTTCTCGAGCCGATATATCATACGGAATCCGGGACATGTTTTGCAATCGCTCCAGTTCCTCCTCGTATTTTTGCTTGCTCGCCAATTTCATGCGGGGACGAAACTGGTCCAGAATATACAATCCCTGGGGTTGAGTCACTCGAGAAAAAGCGACATATTGCTGAAATCGATTAAAAGGTCCGTGCATGTAAATTGCGATCGACGGAAAGGTGGCTCCTTGGGCTTTATGAGCCGTGATCGCTTCGGCTAACATCAAAGGAAACTGTTCGCGATAAAATGCGAGTGTTTTCGTCGAACAGGTGTCAATACGAATGGAGACGCGATCGATAGGAGCTAGACTATTCGAAAATTGCAGCCAGACTCGCGTCACAACTCCGTCTTCATCCTGGTCTATTTGGTGTAGTGTTCCAATCGCTCCATTCATCCATCCTTTGGATCTGCCGAGCGTTTTAGTCAATTGATATCGCGCTCCTCTTTGTAAATGGAGGACGGATTCGAGATTCGCCATCTGAGATCGATGTAAATGTTGACTCCGTTTCATCATCCTCTTCCGCAATTTTTCGCTCTCGGAATAAATCACGTCTCGAGCCAGACACGAACAGTACGTCCCTCGGGATTGGAGACGTTTCATATTATATTTCTCTGCATCCTTGCTCGAAAAACAGAGAATAATAGCTTCGCGAGGAATTTCGTCGAAACTGAGAACGCGGGACTGGAAAAATGCCACATCGTCCGGTTCTAAAAAGTGATTTCTCGTTAAACGATCGAGTCTCTCCTCGTAATCCAGAGAAAATCGCATACATTCGACTAGTTCATAGTAGAGCGTGGATTGAGGCGTCCACCACCCTTCAGAATAAAAAATGGGCGTGTCGCGAATCGGTTGGAGCTGCTGCAAATCTCCGAATTTAATCATATGTACATTCCCAAACGGTTTATCCGGCACATGGCACAATTGTCGAAGTTGCTGGTCGAGGCGCGAAAATAAATTGGATCCGATCGTGGAAACGTCATCCAAAATCACCATCCGTAAAGGAGCATACAGGGGTCTGTAATAGTCTAAAGTCTCTTGGGTCAGAGGTGGAACAAAAGTCCCGTTCATTTGAAGACGCAGGGCATGATGCAAAGTATCTCCCGTAATGTAAACCGCTCCTTGAGCACTGAGTGCGAGTTTGAGAACCGAGCACGCTTCGCTAAAAAGAGGCGTTCGAATCAGAGTTTGGTATAAAGCTTGGATCAGGAAAGATTTACCCGTTCCGGCAGATCCTTGCACAATAATATCCAGAGGAGGGGGACGTTTCGATTCAGGTAACGCGTAATAGGTGTACAAACGAACGAGAACGTAGATCAGGAAATTGTATTGCTCTTTATTACATTGTCGAATACATTTTTGATAGGCTTCTTCGGACCACATATCCTTATACTGCAAATTCGTATAGCTTTCCCACTGTTTGGGAGGAAGATGTTTCTTTCGCGGTCGGAAGTTTTTTTTAAGAACAGCATAACGTTCCCTTTGAAGTATTCGTTCTCGCTCTCGATTAGCTGAATTGCTTCGCCAGCGTCGTTTCTGTTCACGCATTCTTTCCCTAAGACGTTCTCTACTGGATAGGCTCATCGTGACACCACTCAAAAAGGTGAAGTGTGTGTATAGAAAATCACTTCCTTTAATTTATATACATACACTTTTTGAGGAGGGGGGATGTGAAATGACCTCGTCTCGAAATGAACCAATAGCACTTCGAGAAGACTTGGAACGAGATAGGTTTCTTAGAGAGAGAGAGCGACACAAAAAATATATAAAAAATCAGAATGATTTATCCGTCGACCTCTGGGCTAAAAGTAAACAAACAAAATTTGAAAAGGTCAAGGTGAACTCACTGAATTCATCTTAGAAATCAGATAGGGAAAAAAAATGAGGGTACCCATGTTTCCTCTTCAACAACATAGACTCATCTAAAACGAAACTCGGAATGCTTACACAAATAAACAAGAATCCATTCTTAAATAAAAAAATGGGGACGTCTTGTCGATCGAGTGGGCTGAAAAAAAAAAAAAAAGAAAAAAAGAAAAAAAACTTTTTGGTTAATTTTTATCATGTCTTCTAGACATGATAAAAATTAATGAACCCCCTTTTTGTCTGGGAAGGATGTCTCACTCTTTCTAAAAATAGACCATCACTCACCCTTTCTAATAGCAACAATTCCAAGAATGAGTCATGGTTTGTTTTTTTCCAATGGGTGAGACATCCTTCCCAGGCAAAAAGAGGGGACAGTTAATTTTTATCATGTCTATAAGACATGATAAAAATTAACCAAAAGTTTTTTTTTTTTTTTTAACTCAGAAATTTTTTTCCCAGTCAACTTGGCTGGACAAGACATCTCCGGATTCTTTCTGGAATGGACTCTATGATCTATTTAAACATTTCGAGTTCCGAGTTTCGCTTCAGTTGAGTGTGAGCCGTTCTAGAAGAAGAAACCATCCTGTGACTGGATAGAGAGAACTATTCCTTTTTTCCATTCACCCGTTGTGTTGAACCGTTCAGATATTTGCTTTTGTTAATATTTTTTTTCCTAACCCACGCGTCTTTAAACAATGGAATAGTTTGAAAGGGTCAACCCATTTTATAGATATCAACCTCATACCTTCATCTCAACGGGTCTCGAGTGGGAGGAAGGAAGGAGCAGGCGACGAGAACTAAGCATGTCTGTTTATCGAGTAGACGCATCGGGGAAAGAACGATACCCGACCGACCCCCAACATCCTCATTACGAATTATACGTTACGGATCCTGAAGGAAATCCTATCTTGGCTCGAGACGAAAACGGTCATGAGTATTACGCAGTAGATTTAAACCAATACATTTTAGCTCCTCGACGGTATGCCCGAACGTCTTTTGGACGAGAATACTACACGAAATTTCAAAATGGGGACGAGTATTCGCTTTATACGTCTGTTTTATTCCCTTATGCCAAAGACGAATCGGGGCATGAAATGTATCCTAAAAAGGCGGATGGAGTCGAATATTGTTTAACGGCCGGCGATCGAATTCGTTATGCTCGCGATGCTTGGGGAAACGAGTTTTATCCTCGAAGAGCGGATCAGCAAACGGAATACCTCTGTGAAGAAGTGGGGTATGCGAAAAGAGCCGACGGATCCGAAACGTATCCTAAATTTTATATCTACACTTCTGGTTAAGATCTCTCTCTCTCTCTCTCAAAAGAGAAGAAAATAATAAAGAGTGTGTTATTGCAATGGAGCATTCTGACGCGGAACCTATTTCTTATTCCATTTGGTGTGTGAAATGCCGAACCAAGACCGATACGGTCGACGTCCACTATCGCATGTCGAAAAATCGACGCACGATGGTCACGGGAAAATGTCAGGCGTGTGGAACCAAGAAACAACAGTTTATTACAAATGCTTCCGTTCCACCTGGAATTCAGTTCCTGGATGAGGAGGAAGAAAAAGGAAAATGTTCCGAGTAAGAAGAAACAAGTATACAAATCAAAAATTGGAAAAAGATGGATCTTACTATTATCTGCTCTCCTAAAGCGGGTGGTTCTCCTTTACAGTTTGGCATACAGACGGATTCGCATAATCCGATTCCAAGACTCGTGAATTTTCCTCAACCGGCAACTCCACCCTTAGATACTTCTTCTTTGAATGAGTTTTCTAGCATTATGAAAGAATATCTAAACGTCGTGAGAGAATTGATTCTTCCCCTGCATCGAAATGTTGAAGAAAAGAGCTCTGAATGTGGAAGCAAGGACACGGATCCAAAGCCAAATTCGGAGGGTTGAAAGGGATAGGTTAAGTCCATTATTAAAAAAATTTTTATCATGTCTAGAAGACATGATAAAAATTAACCAAAAGTTTTTTTTTTTTATCACTTAGAAAATATTTTCCAGAGCTCTGAGAATTTTTTTTTCCCAGTCGACTCGATGATCCAAACAACAAGACATCCAAAATTGTTTCTAGAAGAAACTCTCGCTTCTCTATTTAAACCCCTCGCGTTTCCAACTTCAGATCCGTGTGTGCTGTGCACTCAACCTAGAATTGCGCTTCTCCTCCCTCCTGGAAAGAGCTTTTTTTTTCTGAGCTCTTAGCATTTTTTCTCAGCTTCATTTCCATTCTCCAGGTTTCTGTCTCCTCCTTTCCGTTAACACTGCAAAATTTCTAAATTTCTCATCACTCGGAGCTTGGAAATCTGTTATCAAAAAAACATGACATAGCTCTGTTTTCAAGGAGTCGATTTAGATTCGTCAGGATCATGACTGATTTTCCATGACGGCTCTCCAACCGCAATATTAGAGTTTGAAAGGAATAAGGTAAAAAAGTTCGTCCTAGATATCCAACGAAACGTAAAAAGAGCGACGAGGATCTAAAAAACTACGACCCTTTCCAGAAGGGGAGGGAGCAATGGATATTCAGGTGAGTCCACAGCATGAACTGCACGAAAATGAAACGGCTTCCGCAGATAACAGAATGTTCGAGATGTCTCTCGTCGATCAAATCAGCTGGTAAAATTTTTCTAAGAGCTGAGAAAAATGTTCGCATACCTTCACAGAAATTCTTTCCAGGAGGGAGGAGTGTGTATCCAGGTCGAATTCACAGCACAGACTGAACTGAAGTTGGAAACACGAGTGGTTTAAATAGAGAAGGGAGAGTTCCTTCTAGAAACAATTTGGATCTGTCTTGTTTGGATCATCGAGTCGGCTGGGAAAAAATTCTCAGAGCTTTGGAAAAAATTTCTGAGTAATTAAAAAAAAAAAAAAAAAAAACTTTTTGTTAATTTTTATCATGTCTTCTAGACATGATAAAAATTAACTCTCTCTTCTTTTTGTCTGGGAAGGATGTCTCACCGTTTCGAAAAACAAACCGTGACTCATTCTTGGAATAATTGCCATGAGAAGGATGAGTTTTGGTTTCGTTTTCGAAACGGTGAGACATCCTTCCTTGACAAAAAGAGGGGACAGTTAATTTTTATCATGTCTATAAGACATGATAAAAATTAACAAAAAGTTTTTTTTTTTTTTTTATTACTCAGAAATTTTTTCCAGAGCTCTGAGAATTTTTTTCCCCCCAACCAACTCAATGGACTAGACGATAAGTTTTTAAGAATGGACGTTTTGTTATTTATGCAGATATTCCGAGTTTCGCGTCAGGTAAATGCGCGCTCACCTTAGATTGGATTCCCTTCAGACAGGTCTAGAGATTGGATAACCCATCAAGAATTCTTCGACAGGTTTTTGGAAAAAGAAATCGTCAAGAAGTGAGTATTGATTTTGATATTTTCTTTTCAACCTTGGGTCAGTTTCTAGTACATTCCTATACTAATTCCATTGTATTTAAAAAAAATAATGTCAGCACGGACTGATCTGACCCGAAACGCTTGCCCATCCAGTTGGCTGCTGGAGGGAGGAAAAAAAAAAGAAATTTGTTTTGAAGGATATGTCAGTTTTTTTCTAAAAATAGATTTCTAAGAAAAGAATGAACCTTTGTTGGAAATCTATTTTTAGAAACATGTCTAGACAACATGTTGACAAGAAAAAAATTCTTTTTTTTTTCCTGAGAGTGAAATGATTTTTTTCTTTCCACTCACTTTTCTTATTCTTTGGGAGGAAGGAAGAACTTCCCTTCCCCCCGCCTTTTTTCCTCTAGTATTTATATAGATCCGAGTTTTTCTGCCTACAGGGTTCATTCTCGTTCTTCCTTCCCAACCAAGCAAAACTAAAATGTCGACCGATGCCGTTGCAGTTCTACCTACCCTGGTGGAAATCACGCCCGTCTGTCATCTCGAAGTAGCTGATCAATGGGAACCTCTCTCCCGTTTCGAAGAATGGTTTCGGGACCCGGAGCGTATGGAAGAAATCGTCCAAGAAACCATGTGCTATTTATCCTGTTACGATGGAAAAATCCTGCATTATTTTTCGTCCATCGAAGTTTTCAAGCATTTTGCTTTCCAATCGATGATGGAGGCAGGAACCTTTCGCTTACACGCTTATCTGCGATGGGAAAATGTGATCGCCGTCGATGCTGGAACCTTTTTAAAAGTGTTTTACGTTTCACCCGAGTGGGTTCATATTCTTCAAACCGGAGAAGCTTCTATCCGTCTTTATGGATGGGAAATGGAATCAGAAGCCGACGGGTATCGTATGATTCCCTATCGACTGCGAGCTCGCTCCGTGTACATTATTCACGGACCTCTTTACTACCAACTCCAATTTCATGACAAGACGGTGTTTGCCGTAGACGCCCTCTCCAGGAAGAAAATGGAGTCTTTACGAGCGTTGCATCCTGAACAGCATTTCCAATTCCCTGCTCGCGAGGAAGAGAGGAGAAGGAAAAGATCCAGAAGGAGGAGACACCTAAAGAGGTACTAAAAAGAAGTCGGAAGGTAGGAGCATATTTTTTTTTCATTAACGGAAAAAAAAACTGTGGATCATTCTTTGTATATTTCTTGGAAAAAAAAAGAAAAAGACTAATAGTCATAATAGAGGGAGTTAGGAGGGACCCTATCTATATATAGCTCTCTATATAAATCGGAAGCGTCAACAGGACGGTCCACCGAAAACAATCTATCCTATCTTTCTCAGAGCAGAGTGGAAGAAAGGCCAAGATGCGTGGACTCATTGGAAGCAAAAAAATTCGAGTGGTTTAAATAGATAAGTGAGAAAAGATTTTGAGAGGTGTTGTTTTATGGATGGAGCTGGCTGGGAAAAAACTTGGCAAAGCTCAGAGAAAAATTTCCTGAATTGAAAAAAAAAAAAAAAAAAAACTTTTTGTTAATTTTTATCATGTCTTATAGACATGATAAAAATTAACTCTCTCTTCTTTTTGTCTAGGAATGATGTCTCACCGTTTCGAAAAATAGACCATCACTCATCATCCTTTCTAAAATAATAGAATTTCAAGAATGGGATATGTTCTATTTTTCGAAACGGTGAGACATCATTCCCAGACAAAAAGAAGAGAGAGTTAATTTTTATCATGTCTATAAGACATGATAAAAATTAACCAAAAGTTTTTTTTTTTTTTTTTTTTAATTTAAAATTTTTTTCCACAGCTCTGAGAAATTTTTCCCACTCGACTCACTCATCCAAACAAGACATCTAAAATTGTTTCTAGAAGGAGCTCTCATTTTTTTCTATTTAAGGAACTCGAGTTTCGGCTTCCCATCAGTCTGTACTGTGCATTCAACCTGGATACCCATTTTTTGGAGATGGGGGGGAAACTTTCGCAGTTCTTTTTTCTGAAACTCTCTATGGATCAGAGAATCTCACACATATCCTCCTCCGTGGATCGAAATGGACTGACCGCCACATCTGTTTTACATAATAGTTTTGAATTTTCCACCTCCTCCCCAAGATTGGACTATCTCAATATTTTTTTAAAAGAAAAACGAAATTATTTTTTATAATTATTCTACAATTTTTAGTTTTCCCCCCACTCTTTAAGAAGAATAAAAACATAAAGCACATTGAAACAGTTCCGATAAATTTTGAAACTGAAAATCCATCACCTTGTTCTCCACGGGACTAAAATAAGTTTCCCCGGTCTGAGAATCTTCTTGGATTTGAAGAGGTTCTCTCATCACACTCTGAAGCCAGGTCGAAAAGAGGAGAGCGTCTGGACCCAAATCGTTGAGCAGTCTTTCCAGGAATCGAAGGTGATAAAAGGGGTATGGCGGAGAATCCGGCTGGGGCGGTCCGACGTATCGATCCAGAGATCCGTCGTTAAGGATCGGTAAGGGCGAAAAGGGGCTTGAGAGATCCATTGCTGAATAGTTCGTTGACCTTTCGGACTCATCCAAGTCCCTTGCTGGGAAAGGCAAATCACGAGTTCCGATCCTCGAAAATAGAGCGTGCCCGACCCCAAGTAAAACGTGAGGGGAATTGTCTTGGCGAAACGGAAACGAATCGCGAGGGAAAAAGACTCTCGCCGTAACCACTCCATGGCATTTGGTTTTTTCTCTCTCTCTCTCTCCTGAGGACGAGATGGAAAAAAAAAGAAAAGACAACTTTTCTCTCGGTTTCTTTTATATATAGGAAGAGAGAGGGGGAAAGGGTTCTCGAAAAGACTCATGGGAAATTTCCTCTTCTTCTTCTTTTTGGGGTAGGTGGGAGGAACTTGTTTTTTTTTTGGCGCAGAGAATGCGTCGGATGACATCCCTAGACATTTAAAAAAAGAATAGATAGGATGGATTCTTCAAGTGGGAAATGCGGGGTGGTTAAGGGATCTTATTTTAAAGAATATTATTACCATTCTTCGAGGGTGAGACGTCTTACCATTAAGTCAGGTAATCCGAGATGATGAGCATTCCTTTTGACATGCCTCATGTGTTTTCTAATAGTTATGTAACATAAATTTTCCAGGCTAAGAATACGTGGTTCAACAGCATAATTGAGTAACCGCATATTTTCCTCTTCCAATTTTCCATTTTTTCGCCAGCGTTCTAAAACTGTTTTGGGATCGCAACACCGGACATTTGCACCAGCAAGCAACAACATATCCACGATGAGTTTGCATCGTAATTGACAGGCATAGTGTAAAGGGGTAAAACCAAAAATATCATGTTTGTTCATGTCGCATCCAAGAAGAATCAGTTGCCGAACGATATCATCCATTGAGAACAAAATAGCGAAATGTAAAGCATTTCTTTTCGTTAATCTGTGTTCATAAAAAACGGGTGGTTCCGCGTTTATTATTAATTTTGTGAATATCCATTGATGAAAACTGTTAGAAAAACTCATATTGAATTCAACTCTATTAAATTTACGCGTAGCTTCTTTGATAGATAGGTAGGAGATATCCTTAAATTCTTCACTGGACGGGGTTCTTGAGAAGAGAGGGTAGAACCATGTTGGAAAGCACACACTCATTCTAAAAGGAAACACGGATTGAACTAAAGCGAAACTCGGAATGCTTAAATAAATGAGCGATAGTCCGTTCTTAAAAAATTGGATAGTTTTGTCCATCGAGTTCGCTGGGAAAAATTTCTGAAAGCCAAGAAAAAAATTTCTAAGCCTTGAAAAAAAAAAAAAACTTTTGGTTAATTTTTATCATGTCTTAAGACATGATAAAAATTAACTGTCTCTTCTTTTTGTCTGAGAATGATGTCTCATCCTTTCGAATATGTTTCTAAAAATAAATTTCCAAGAAAGAAATGAGTCATGTTCTATTTTTAGAAGCATATCGAGACAACAGGTTAACATCATTTGAAAAAGAGGGTATAGTTATTTTTTATCATGTCTAAAGACATGATAAAAATTAACAAAAAGTTTTTTTTTTTTTTTTTTTTTTATTAGGTTAAAATTTTTCTGAGAGAAATATTTTTCCCAACGACTTATCTTTTTTACTCCTACCTACTTTCATTCCCCCCTCTCACTCTTTCTCTATATAAACGATTGCAGAAGGAATTGCGGCTCATTTTCTTGAGCAGATAGGTCTAGAACAGATGGCTACGGGAGACTTAATCATGACGTGTGAAGACGATAATGAACCCTGTTTGGACTTGCCTTCTTCGCCTTTATATGAATGTGTTTCTTCGGAGAATGAGTATATCACGTCGTGGTCTGATATATCGCCAACTCCTTCTCCTCCACCTGTCCGCCGTAGGATCAAAAAGAAGAAACCTAATCCAATTCGTGATACTCCTTCTCTGAATTTCAATCCGCCGTTATCGCCCATTTCGTCTCCTTCCTCTCATTATTCAGAAATAATGGACCAATCCTCTCCACCACACATGCGTTCTACAATCGAAGAAGATCTTCCCTCCTCATCTCATTCTACTCCTTCTACTAAAAAAAAGAAATATCGAACTGAAATTCATCCGAGTGTCATAGGTGTGCTGGCCATCACGTCTGATGGATACACTCTGACAAACAGTGTCCGGTTTGCCTCTAGAGACATGAAAACGTATCGACCGCATACCAAATGGATTCAGCAATTGAATGAGGATCTGCGAAAACTTCATATTCAAAGACTGTATGTCGCGAATGAACATTGTCGAAAAAAAATTTATCAATTGCTCCGTGTTGAATCTGTATGGACAGTAAGCTATAAACCTTCTCGTCGTCCACAGCAATGTGGGTATTGTGGAACGAAATATTGTCATCGATTTATGGCTATGATCGCCCTGCAACAAATAGTGAAATATGGTGTCAATAAATATATTCATTGAAGAACCAAATGAAGTGTCTTTTTTTTTATAGATGATGATTAGTATTTTGTCCAACCTCCTCTGTGTTCTATGACAGATGCAATTCGTCGAGGCATGGACGCGATTAATGTTTCAAAATAAGTTTCTTCCAAACTATAAAAAGCATCGCGGACCAAGTCCCATAATTCCAATCGGTTTCGAGCTACCCGATTCGCTAATCGACGTTCTAATTCTGCCCAAACATTTTCGACGGGATTCAAATCAGCTCCTTTAGGAGGCCAGTCTTCGACCATAGGAATTTCATGTTCTCGAATCCATTGTGTGACGCGTAAACTCGTATGGATCGGAGAGAGATCGTGCATGAACAAGAGACGGTGTTCGGTGATCAAAGGGTTTAAAGAAACATCGGGAGGTTGACTATGATCGAGAAGCACCGGCTCTAAAATATTAGAGAGGTAATAGTCGGCATTTAAATGCTGGATCCCGATTCGACGGATTTGGTTGGGAAATTTTCCGCTCATGCACATCCAGACACTGAGATTAAAACGACCGGAACATTGACGGCCTTCTAACGCAGAAGAAAAATAACGTTCGTCTTGATAACGCAGGACCTGTCGAGGCCGCCATACGCGAATAGGACCGTACCCGATCGAACTGAACACTTTCTCATCGGAAAATATAATCCGGGACCAATCGTCAACCGTCCATTCCACACGCTGAGAAGCAAAGTCGTAGCGTCGTTGACGATGAATCTCCCGCAAATAATCTTTTCGGACGGGGATGCGCGACACTAATCCTTTTTCTTTTAATCGTCGACGAACCGTTTGAGCGGTGCAAGGCACTTGTAATCGACGACCAATATCCGTCGCGGGTAAAAAGGGATCACCCGTCGACATTTCAAAAATACGTTGATCCATTTCTTGGGTCGTGGCTCGAGGTCGGCCGGATTTGTGTTTGGTTTGATAGTTCTCCTCATTTTCCGAGGAGCGGGAGATCCAATATTGAACTGTGGAAGGAGCGACATTCAAATGTCGAGCAATTTGACGAACCGTTTGCCCTCGTTCATAATACGAACGACGAATTTCCCGTCTTATTTCAATAGGTGTATACGGCATGATAAGAATAAGAATAATACAAGTAGGATCTTGGTTACCATGTTCCTTGATTTCATTTCAACGTGTCACGGTCCCGATAAAATCGTAGCAGGTGTCAATGGTCAATTGCAGTGCACGGAATGTGATCAAATTCAAGATGCGTATGCTTTTATTTTACAAGCGTCCTTTCCTGATGACAGTGATTCGTTCTTATCAGCTCGTCTAGCTCGAGAATATGCGAATTGGACGGGAGATTTGAACGTACCCTGCACATTTCCTCTCATAGGGATTCCTGGTATTTTACCGATCCGTAATGTTTCCGTCACGTTACGTATTTTATTAAACGGGATTCGATTATTACAATGCGTGAATGCCCCTTTTCGATCCCAGGCCGAACCTTTTGAATCGTATGAATCGCTCGAACGGTTCATGATCGAATACATGGACGAATACGCCCAGCATATTGAAAAAATCGCCAATGAAGAGAATCACTCCCAAGTCGATAAAGCGGCTCTGCACGCTCTTTTCACCAACATGAAATCGCTCATGGAAAATGTCCATCAAGACGAGGACCAACCTTTCAATTTCTTAAGTTATTATCACAAAGTCCTAGCTCCCTATGTAAAAATATGTGACGGCGACGATGCTTTGTTCCTTCTACCTCCTACTTCCAAGGATGTTGAAAAGGATCCCGCTTATCAATTATGTTTGGAAATGAAAGCCTCCAATCAAATTCGGGCTCGTTATTCTCCTTACACGACCCTATTTGATCTTGTGCACGTCATGATTTATTGCAATTTATGCCGGAACGAACTCAACGTGGTGGCGAATTTCGTGTTTGAGTTTGGAGTTCGCATTTGTCGTCGCCCCTTCTTCTTCAAAGAATCATTCTTGACCCAGCAATTGCGAAAACTGGTCACTTCTCAAATTACGTACCATCGGAATACAGAATTCTACTACCTCCTTCGAGAGATTCAACAAGGCGGCACGTGCGATGCCTTATCACTAGAATTTATTGAAAAAATGAGCCGAATCGAAACCTTTTTAGCGAAAGTGTTCCTAGGAAAAGCGGATGATCGAATAAAGCAGTTTGCGTTCAAACAAAATTTCCCCTACGTCCTGTTTGTTCCGAAAGAAGACGAAGAGACGACGAAAAAAGCCACCCAAATTGATGAGTACCTCGGATATCTTTTCGGGACCGGGTTTATTATTTCCAAGCTCAAAGGTAAAGGATTAGTGAAAGGTTCGATCGCGACGGGTAAGAAATTTTACCGTCTTGTACAGAAAGTGGCCTTGAAAATACGCGAATTTGAAAAATCCGACGAAGAAATTTTCTGGACGATGGAAATGGTGAAACTGTTCTTATGTTCCGACGGGTATATGGAAAAAGAATTGAGAATGTTACTCAATGTAGCGACGAAGGAATCTCAAGTTCCCTCTCGTCAAGAAATATGTCAAGGAGGAGGAAGAAGAAACGAAGACGGCGAAGAGATGGATATGTCATAATCAAGTAAATCATTGGAAAAAATGGCAGACGCAGAGGAAGAAATCTGTGGAATTTGCCTGAAGGCCTTCAAAGAAACGAAACGCCATAAAGTCTACAATCTCGATTGTGAGCATTCCTTTCATATTAAATGTATAAAGAAATGGATTCGAGAGTATGGTAAAAAGAAATGCCCGACCTGTCGGACTGGTATCAGCCAGGATGATATGCTCTATTTTACCAGCGGAACATTGCAAATGGAACATTTAAGAATAGATTCGGATGAAGAGGAAGAGGAGGAAGAACCAGAGGTGGAAGAACCGCCAAGGCAACGACGAAGACGAAGACCCGAAGAAGAATTAGTCGATCTGGGAGGCCATGGTCTCATTTTTTCAGGGCCTAGTACCAGTCAGACGAGACCCAGAAGACAGAGAAGAGAAGATTTAGTGGGAGATTATGCTTATATGGATACACCTAGACAAAGTTCACCTACCTCAGATGATGAAGAACGGGAAGTCAACCCTTATTTTGGTCGACCGAATGCATTTTGGAGAGAAATGAGACGACAAAGACGAAGTAGAAGGAATTAGATGATTCTTAAAATAAAAATAAATACAGTACGCAAAAATGGAAAAGTAAGACTCACGACTGGTGTATAATATTTTGTTATCAACAGACCCATCTCCTATACATTGTTATATCAACAGATCTATTTCCAAATGGAAAAGTAAAACCGACCGACTGTTGAAAAATATTTCTGAAAAAAATTTGGTAGTGTAAAAAAAAAAAAAAAAAAAAAGAAAAGAAAGAAAAAAAAAAACACTTTTTGTTAATTTTTATCATGTCTTTTAGACATGATAAAAATTAACTGTACCTTCTTTTTTATTTTGAATGATGTCACCTTTTCTAAAAATAGATTTCTAAGAATGAATCATGCTTTTCTTGGAAATTTATTCTTAGAAACATGTCTAGACAACATGTTGACATCATTCCAAACAAAAAGGAGGGTAGAGTTAATTTTTATCATGTCTAAGACATGATAAAAATTAACAAAAAGTTTTTTTTTTTTTTTTTTTTTTTTTTTTTTTTAATACCACATTAGATTTTTTTGAGAAATATTTTCCACCAGTCGGTCGGTTTTACTTTCTTTTTTTGGAGATGTTGATAACGATATATAAGTCGATATATAAGTTTCACTCACTGGGTTCTGATTCATTCGTTTTCGCCTTTGCTTTCACGAGATATCGAGACCGCTTCAGCATTTCGAAGGAAGCTCCTTTGATGTTATACTGTTTCTTCAATCGTCGCTTTAGATTAAATAAATACTGGTAATGAGTTTTTCCAAATAGTTTGGATGGAGGAGCATTGAAAAGAAACTGGAATAACTTTATCTGATTTGGATCCTTATAGACTTCTAAAGATTTAGACGCAAACGCTTTTCGTTTCTCTGGATCATCGTTTAGATAGCCCAAGATGTGAATCATCCTCAATTCCGTTTCTAAAAGTAATAAGACTATCAGCGACAGTTCATCTGTTTCATAATTGGAGAGACAGTGATTACGGATTTGATTCATCTGCTCTGCTGTAAAAAGTTGGTGTTTTCGACGACGAGGTTTCTTGATCACCACCTCATCTGCAGAAGGTAAGAACCATTTTCGTCGAATAGCATTTAAAGCATTTGAAATATATTTCGCGGAACGTTGTTTTTGATCGATAAGATATTGGTGATATTCTTGAAGTGTTTCGGTATGATTTAGATCTTTATGCATTTGTAAACACCAAGTTTCATATTGATTTTCATAAATAGAGTAGACTAATTTACTAGTTTTTGAGGGAGACATGATGCTTCTTTTATTTTTGGTATAATGAAGAACTCTTACTTATTTATAATTTTTTTATTAGGTTTTTGAATCAAAAAAAATATTTATAATAATAAGAAGAAACAGTAGAAACAAAATGGCCGAATGTTGTCCAATTTGCTTAGACGAACTCATCGCCGAAGATGTAGAGACCATTTCTACTTTAACGTGCCAACATCAGTTCCACACGAAATGTATTGACATTTGGAGAGAAAAAGCATTGACGTGTCCTGTCTGCCGAGAACCGTTTGAAGATGCCCTGCAGAAATTAATTTCTATGTTTCTCCCTTTGCGACGTTCTTTTTTATATGATGTAATTTACGATTATGAAAACCGCATCAGGTTTTCAGACGATGAGGCTGATTTAGATGATTTACTCATGTATGAATTATTGGGACCTTGGGAAACTTCTGAGGAGGAAGAGGAGGAGGAAACAGAATCAATCGAACCTGAGCAAGAAAACCAGAGTGAGGAAACTAATTGAGACTGGAAAAAGGAATCGAGACCATAGATGGGTTTGAGTAAATTAGCCGATGACGGATGTAGGGATTGGACTCGAACCGATGGAATGGATTGGGACTGATATTCATCCCATTTCTTTAATCCCATCCGAAGATTTAAAGCCAATGACTTTTTCATATATTCGGAAAGAAGGAATCGCCAGGTTTTGGGACGATACTTTCCAACAATCTCGAGAGCGTTTAACATGCTGAGATAGCATTCTTGAGCTGTCCGACACAGTTTCAAATGAAAGACAACATCCATTTCATTCTCAACTTGCTTCCACCATCTCCCAGTTTGATATTTCCTTGGGTACAGCACTTCATTGTGTGGATATATTTCAGCCTCATCTTCGATCCACGGTTTCATGGTACTGGAAGGAAGGTCGTAGGGATCGCCTAAATGATAATTCAGTAACTGACAATTAGATAAATTGAGATGAAGATGGCTCGTGAAAACAATGAGACGATCGGCATAGGCTGGTTTGACCACCGAGTCTCCAAAATTCGGTTCGATCCAGATGAGAAGATCGCAATGCGTGCCGTCGCATTCATAAGACGGATCTAACCCGCTGATGAACCAATCGTTGGAATCGTCGAGAAGAATATGAACCGTTTTATGATGTCGAACAAAAAGGGTTTCCAAATGATAGGATAAGAGGGAAGGATGCCTTCCTAAATTACCTAATACAACGGTCACGGGTGCATCTTGACATTTCTTGAAAAGATCTTGAATGGAACCCATGGTGGTTGTTCCACATACTTGATTCCCGAGACGAGTCAGAAAAGATCCCATGCTTCTTTATTTTTTTAACGCAGCTCGCATATATTCTTGATCTTTCTGGAATTCCGATTCAGGATAAGGTGGCTTTTGAAGACTGGCATTCACTTCATTATGAAATTGAAACCAGACGTGGGCAAAGTGTTCGCCTAAAAACCGTTCTTTATACGTTTTGAGTTTGGATAAGTAATGATACACACAAATCCCGCATCGGAGAGTTCGATATAAAGATTCTGTCACAAAGTCTCTCCAAAGAGTTTTCGCGAGACGAATATCCTCGTCCTGCTCGTCCTGAACTGAAAACGCTTCGGCCATCCAATGTAAAAGCCGCCAGTAATAAGGACCAAAGACCAACGTGTTGTGGTAATTGATGTGATAAAAATAATCTTCGGCTGAAAAAGGTTGTGGGGATACGGAAATGCCGATCCGGGTCATCAAGTCTCGAATCGCCTGACTTTTCCCCTGGAGTAATTCAATCACCGCTTCGTCTAAAAAGAAAAAGTATTCGCTCTTCCATCGAATACGGTACAGGAGCGTTAACACGCAGTACGTGGTCAATTTAAAGAGTTGAATCCAGCTGTATTCGCCTACCCAAGCTCCAGGTCGTAGAAACGTCCGTCCCCATTTATCTTGGTTCATTAAATTGGCCATGAATAATAAATAGGTGACGACGACTTCATCTAATCGTTGTTGGGGCTCTTCTTCTCGGAAAGCGGTCGTAAAGTGGGTGACGTCAATACCCGGAGGAGGAGGTGGAGAAGAAGGGGTTTTGAAGTGTAAAAGTTCATGAATTTTATGAGCCACGAACGGTGAAACACGAGCCTGGCTTTCTTGGAGTTCGTTCGAAACGATCGGTTCATCTTCTAAATAAGTTCGTTTTAAACGTTTAAAGGTTTGAGCATCCATTCTCTTTACTTAAACCACCATTGACGAAAACGGCAATACCAATCTCCCACGTCTTTATTTTGCACCAAACTACTGAGCAATTCCCCGAAAGTTGTAAAAATCGTCAGCTTGCGAATGTATCCAAAAGCCAGAAAGAGAAAAATGAGTCCGTTGATGAGGAGGAAAAGGAGAAAGAACCAGCTTTGTGTTAAAATGAGACAAAACAGGATCACGAAGGATGTATACGCTCCAGCGACTAAAAGCGTTCCTAATGTTAAGGAATCCATTTGTTTTTTTTTTCTTCTTCCTCTCTATTCTTGACCTAATGTCTCGTAATAAAGGGTCCGATACGTAATATTCTGGTAAGCATTATAAACGGGATGGTGGATAAAGAGAAATAATAAAATCCATAAGAGGATCGATACCATATTTTTGTTTTCTTTGTTCTGAGTCAGAAGAGAAGAGATAATAATAAAGTAACTCATATTAATTAAAAAAAATGGTTCGAAGGGATAAATCCAAATCTGATAAAGCGGAACGAAAATTGCTTCGAATGGAAGCAGCTCCTCCTAATCATGTAGGAGACCCAGTCGTTGACAACCCCCTTAACAATCACCCTCCAAGCAATCCATCTAACCATCCTCCTCCAATCCATGACAATCCTCCTAATAATGATAATGTAGGCAATATTCCCATGGACGTGGATGAGGAAATAATTCGTCGGCATAGGCGAGATCTCCTGAATTACGAAGAATACTACCCCGATCGAATGAAATCAGATAAGCGCTATGCCAAATTGGCTGACGGAAATGAGATTTATGCTAAGAATCGACAAGGAGATGAATTTTATATGCTGGATCCCGACGGAAATATTGTGTTTGCAAAACAAATCTCTCTCATCACCGGTAAAATAACCCCTGTCTATGCCGTCGATCATCTGAACCGTTCTATTTTACCCGTCGACGCCCAAAACCGTCCCGTGTATGGATTTGATAGTGATGGGGAACCCATGTTTCCCATAGAAAACGGAAAAATGGTGTATCTGTTCTACGGAGGAAAAGAATGGTATCCGGAAAATCCTCAGACCAAAGAACAAATCTATGCTTTAGACGAGCACCATCGACCCTATTTTGCCAAAGACGAGCATCAAAAGCCTTACTATGCTCGAAAACTCGATGTCAATCAATTCCCTATCGAATATGCCCCTCTCGCTTCCAACGGTCAACGGATCTATATTCCCTTGGAGAACAATAAATTCCAATACCCGTTTAATCTCGTCACAAAACGACCGCTGTTTGAACTCTCTCCGGATCAGGACGAAATGTATTTCCGAAACAATACGCTAGGTGAATATTATCCCGTCAACGAATTCAACGATGAAATTTACGCTCGAGATCGTTTGCACAATGAAATGCCGGCTAGGAACATCGATGGAACCCCTTATTACGCTAAGAGAGCGAGTGGGGACGAATACTATCCCAAGCAACTCAACGGTCTCGAAACGTATATTCGAATTGGAAATAGGGACGAACCGGCCTTAGACGCTTTAAAAGGAGGCATTTATGCGAAAGATGAAAACTTGGACGAATATTATCCGAGAATTTACCATGACGACAATGACGAATAAAGCAAAACGATCACCAAAGGATCTTCGATGGCAAAAGATGAGTATTATGCAGTCGACAATCTTGGAAATCAGCGATATAGAAAGGATCGAAGGGAATTTGAAACATATATTACCACTGACGATCCCAGTCTACTGTATGCCCTAGACAAATATAAAGTTCCCCATTATGCTAAAAAACCCGTGTATATCGGTGGAGAAAAAAAATTTGAGGAGTATTATGGAAAAATCAATAACTTGCCCGTCTTTCTAAAGTACCAGGGTCGAGAAATTTATGCCAAAGAGCATTCCGGGGCCGAGATGTATCCCAAAGTTTTGTTTGGGAACGACATGATTGCTCGAGATGCCGACGGGCGGTATTATTATGCTAAAGATGAGACAGGAAATGAAAAATATCCCTTGTTCGCCGACGATACGGAACACAAGCCCGAATACATGTCTTACGCCCTCGATAAAAACGGTATTCCGTTCTATCCTATCAATTCTCAGGGTAAACCCATCTATCCTAAAAATGCTACAGGCGATGAATTTTATCAAATCCTTCACCCTTTCACTCAGCAAGTCATCTTTGGAAGAGATACCGATCAGAACCAAGTGTATGCGCGGAAAGCGGATGGAGGCGAAATTTACCCGGATAGCGGTCAATTCGCCATGACGAGGCTGAAAGAATTCTTTTATGCTCATGATAAGAACGGGGTCATTATTTACCCGGTCGATCAACACGGCAACGAACGATATTTAGTGACGGACAAAGGATCGTACGATCAATTGATGAAAGATCCGGCCGTGAAACGATACGCCAAAGATGCAGACAATAATGAAATCTATCCGGAAATTATTCCTGCCGATAAGCGCATTACCCAAAAACCTTTAGGAAACCGGTACGCTCAAAATAAATTGGGTGAATATTACTACCCGGTCGATCGATACAATAACGAGTACATTGTCCAGTTCAAGAAAGTGAGTGAGGAACAAATCTTTGCGAGTGGATACCCCATCACGTGTGATCAAATCATCATTGTTCCCAATTTAAATGACAAGCCCTGGACGCCTGCGTTTATACGAGACCCTAGAATTGAACCCGAAAATTTGATAGGCTACTTGTACCGATCGCATTCGAAACCGATGGATTATTTGACCAATTTGAGATCTAAACGCGCTTCTCGACACGGGTTCCAACCCTATAAAGTTATATATAATAACTCGGAGTGTAAAGTGGTCGAGAAAGTGGAAAGTGGTCTTCCAGGACAAGAAGATCCAGTGGAAGAGGAAGAGAAAAAGAAGAAAAGAAAGAAGAAAATATATGCCAACCCGATACAGTCTGACGAAAATAATCATCAATCCACCACCAACTGGACTAAAATCATTCTTTCTATGATAGGTATCTTGGCCATACTTGCGTTCCTAATCTGCATTAATATACTGTTTAAAAACTAAAGTCGTGAGACTAAGAAAAATATCTGAAACAATCCATTCTTAAAAAGATTGGGATGTCTTGTCAATCCAGTCGGTTGGAAAAAATTTTTCAGAGCTAAAAAAAAAAAAAAAAAAAAAAAAAAAAAAAAAAAAAAAAACAACAACTTTTTGTTAATTTTTATCATGTCTTCTAGACATGATAAAAATTAACTATCTACTCTTTTTGTCTAGGAATGATGTCTCACCCTTTCGAAAATTAGACCATGACTCACCTTTTCTAAAAATAAAATTCCAAGAAATAAATGAGTCATGGTGTATTTTTAGAAACATGGTGAGACATCATTGAAAACAAAAGGGGATAATTAATTTTTATCATGTCTAGAAGACATGATAAAAATTAACAAAAAGTTTTTTTTTTTTTTTTTTTTAATAGCTTTGAGAAATTTTTTCCAGCCGACTGGATTCACAAGTCATCACCATTTTTTTTAGGAATGAACTCTTCCTCATCTATTTAACCATTTCGAGTTTTGCTTCAAATGTGTACGTGCTATTGAAGAGGGACCCACCTAGATCCTAGTTGACTCATTCATGGGGATGGAAAAAAAAAAGTATTCTATAACGTGTTGGATAATGTTGGAGGTAAGTCTCTTTCTTTTTCATTTTTTTCTAAAGATTTATGAATGACAAACGGAAAGGTTTCTTTCTTGTACTCTTGAAGGCGATGAAAATAAAACAAAGCTTCTTGGAAAGCACAATATTTGGTCCGACCTATATGTTTCGGACAAAACGATGAATATTCATAGTTCATTGGTATGGGCGCGGTATGAAACGCCTCCTTGTTCTTGGAGACGAAATTGAAATAAATAGGACGGGCCAGTATCTGGTACAAAACATTAATTTTCCAATAATGAGGGCAGTAAATGTTTTTATATCCTGCCGTTAGAGCTACGAGAAACGGTTTTAATTGATCGTACGGCAAATGACCCTCATTCCATGAAAAGCCATGCGTTATATCCGCTAACGGTAAATGAACACTCGATACACTTTGTTTGGCGGAATAGGATAATTCAGACCACGGTATGGGTGGTTCCACGTAGATAATGCCTTGGGAACGATCATGGGTGATATAAGCCACTTCTTTAATAAAATAGTCGGAAAAGTCATCATTATAAGAAAGATTGAGTTCTTTGGCGAGAGGATCACCATTCAATTCGAAACCTTCGAAATTGAGAACGATATAGGATTCCATGTTTTATTTTTATCGGTCATCTTGTTTCAGGAGAACATTGAATCTAAAATCCTCTACGGTTATCACATGAAAATCTCTCAATTTGCCTTTTAGATAGGTGGCTCCAACTAAGTGGATGGATTGAGTCCCATATTTTTTCTTTAATTGTTGGAAACAAATCCGCTCTGATACTTGTACTGCAATAGGTCCTAGATGTATCTTATCCTTGCGAGTGAACAGAGTTATATATTCTATACCCACTCGATGTTGACGAAACTTTTGTAGAAATTGTATTAAGGACCAAGATTGAAGACCCAAGGTCGATTTTAAATCTCTTTCCAAATTAAACGTGGCAGTATGGGAAATAAGAACAATATATCGAAAGGAGGGACCTATTTGTCGATTGAACCGTTCGGTGATTCGCCATGGAAGAAAGGTTGAATGATTCATTTTTTTTTCAATTTAATTTAATTTTTTTTTTCTTCTTCGGTTCGAAGGATTAAACAAGCATGGCAGAGTATTACGATATTTCTGTTTTGAAAACTATTCAATTACCGATTGATCGACTCATCCGATTCGTGATTGGGCAAAATCCTCAACTTGAAAACTATCAAGCGACGTACCGGTTTCTGAATTTATTTTTTGAGATTACGCCTCGACTCGTTCGAGATTTTCAATCACAGGCCGTTGCTCATATCCGTCACGTGTTAGATAATATGTCGCAATATGGACACCTATATCTTTTAATCGATCAGCAGCCCCTGTTTAATGCCCTGGAATGGAATGATGAAGAATTTATTTTATCGAATGAAGAAGTCTTAGACCCTATTCGCAAAATGGCCAGTCAGTTTTTTCCTAAAGATTCTGCTCATTACCATATCACTTGCATCTATCTCTTATATTTTTACGCACTACTCGCGAATCCGAAATATACTTGGATCACAATGGATTATTTAATGCACGGCAATAAATATCATCAATATTTATTAGCTAAACATGCTCACGAAGAAAAGTAAAAATAAAATCATTAGACGAGAAATTTATTTTTTGAAAAGATAAAGCAATATAATGGAATTTTATCCGAATCGATATGGTAGCGAATATTACAAATATCGAAAAAAAGATCCAGTCTTTGTGAAAAGTGAATATGGTCATGAAAGGTATGCCATTCACTCCCAAAAGGGGGAAATCTATCCCGACAAAGGTGATCCTTTCGCTAAAACCCGAGACGGCCTTCCATATTATGCCAAAGATCCGAAAGGAAATGAAAAATATCCTCTACAACGTAAAAAATCCCTCGTTATTCAAATTCAAAACGAATTCGTTCTGGCCAAATACGCGGACGGAAAAGAACGATACCCGGTGGATTTCCGAGGGAACGAATATTATTTAGTGAAAAATGAAGAACCTTACGTCCTGAAAGATGCCCAAGGTGAAATCTACTTTGCTAAAACATGTAGTGGAAAAGTCCTCATTCCCTGGAATTATTTTGAACAGTACAAGTATCTTCTCTCAGAACATTATAAACGCACATGCGATGCTGCAGGAAACTGCGTTTATCAATCCACGGTACCCGTTGAAGAAATTCTTAAAAAGTTGTTTCCATGCCTCTGTTTGTGCTTAGCTGAAATACCTACAATGGCTTTTATTTTAGCAGCTACGTTAATGTCAATACCAGGACTGTAAGAACAACGTTCTTATATATAGTCAGTGAGAAGAGAAAGAATGACTCGAAGCTGACTGAAAAAAAAAAAAAAAAAAAAAAAAAAAAAAAAAAAAAAAAAACCTTTTTCTTCCGAAATTGATGTCTTCAATTTTCGAAAAATTGAAGACATCAATTTTCAGACTAAAAGGTTTTTTTTTTTTTTTTTTTTTTTTTTTTAAATCTTTAGAATTTTTTCTCAGCTGTTAGAAATTTTTCCAACCCGACTCGATCGACCGGACATCACCATGTTTTAAGAATGGACTCTCACTTATATATTTCAGCATTGCGAGTTTCACTTCACATGATTCTGTGTTTTTGAAGAAGAAACATCTTGAAATCTGGCTTTCTTCAGTCAACTTTTGTTTTTGCCAAGTCATTACACAATGAAATGTTGGGAACCTACCTCATGCATATGTAAAAAGGTTAGTAATTCTTGTCTTTTTTCAGATTTTTGATGATAACATTATCGTAATAAATAACTTGTCTTTTATGCTGAGGCAGATCAATGGGTTCATCGTCCACTTTTAAATGTTTCGTGGTTGAGTGTTCTCCCTCTTCGTCGTCATGCTTTCGTTTGAGAGACGAATTCAATTCGGCATTTTCAAACTGAAGGGGTTCTACTATATCCAAAGAAGAGGAAATATTATTTTCGGCTGAAAAGGAACTGAAATCCATTTCGGTCCGTTTCAAATGTCCAAATTCATCATTGAAACGCATAATGAGTTCCGTTTCGTGGATGGAGGTGTCGCGCATCGTTTTCAAAAATTGTCGAATGGCCGATTTCAGTTCGTTAAAGGTCGTAACAGAACCGGGAATGATTTGTACATCGGCATACTGTTTGAATTGTGTAAAAATATCGGTCGAAGATAAAAATTCTTTTTTGAATTCTACTAATATTTCAGGTTCGGAACGGTAACGGATCATGCCGTCCTCCATGTTAATATTGTGGGCCAGATGCAGATAAATCATTAAAAAAAACCTTTATAGGAATCTTCGACGATAGAATCTTTGGTTTCGAGTAAATATTGATCCTGCATCACTTGTTCTGAGGTGAGGGATGGAGCATTTTTCGTAAACACGGCGTCAAAAGGAATTGCTACCACGCGATCATTAAACGCCTCTGTGGCCGTACACACTGGGAAAGTATTGGTAGAAGCCATGAGTTTGGCACTGGGAATCGCTCCTACATTTTGCTCGTACAAATTCCGAAAACTGGTGGTCGAATTACCCGTGATTTCTTTCACGAGGTTTTCGTTTAATTTTCCCGACATTTCTTCAACAGTCACTACCCGACAACAAAATAACGAAGAGGCCAGTTCGGGTTGGGCTGATAGTCCTTGACCACTCGTCGTTTGTAAATTGACGGCTCGAATACCATGACTATAGCCTCCAAAGACCTTCGAGATCATTTGAAAGAATTTACTTTTTCCATTGCGCGTGTTGCCTTTCAAAATAAAAAATTTGCGACCGTAATTGGTCGCAATGAGAAGACTGGCCAGGACATCTAAAAGGTATATGAACAGATCGTATTCGAAACACGTATATTTACACATGTGCACATAAAAATGAAGCATGCTTTGAATGAGCGGGTTGGTTTCTAGTTTGTCATGAAACTCGCGCACTTTTTCCCGCAGCGTATCCAGTAAATCGTCCGTGAGGTCGAGAAAACAGCTTTTCAGGTATTGTAGAAAAAATTTCCGGTCGGTTAATAAACGATAGATGGCTATCAAATCCGGATCGTGACGAAATTGTATCAACTCGTGTCGACTAAAATTGATGCCCAGACGTCGATCCGATAGGTAAGATTCCGGAACCGTCCCTCCTACATGACCCGTCAAGAGATTCAGAACCCCATCGTGGGTTCGAATATGCCATTTATGTCGATCCATTTGAATGATTTTACGATCAATGTTGGTTCGACTCAGAATGGACGAGACCACATAATTAATGTTGACCTGTTTCATAATGTCTGTGAAAGGACACATGTTTTTAGTTTTATCGGCAAACTGATTCCGAGCATAGGCCTGAATGGAGGACCAGATGGCATTCATCAGGTTTAGAATTTCTATCTGGTGGGGCACTTCTTGCCAGTACTCGTGGATATTATTCCACAGCGTTGAGGTTTCTTACAGGAATTGTGCATGGTAATGACGAGAATCGGAAAATATCGCTCTTGAATTCGATGAATTTGTTCCACGAGCTGATCTCCAGACACCGAATATAAAATAACGCCTTTCATGGTTTTGATAATAGCTTCCAGTTTATCTTTAAATTTGTAAATTTTAGGATTGAGATTCGAACCACAAAAGAGGATCGTGTCGAGAGTAAAATCTTGGGAAATGATATCTATAATTTTACTGTTGATTTTTTCCACAGAATCTATGAGTTCGTGAGATTCTAATATCGTACGCAAATGGGATGCGAGTGTATGGGAGGACATTCGTAAATGTTGACACAAGGCACAAAAGACAGGTAAAAAATAGTAATCTTGATTGTACTGCATAATCGTACGAAGGGGATTGGGATCGGAATGCAAACTAGGATTGTCTAACTTGAGAGCTTGATTCACCGTCTGGAATACATCGTTTTCGATGACGATAGAATTTTGACTTTCCCGGTACCATCGTTTTAGAGCCCGGTTATTTGATTCAAAGTCTGAAATCACAAACCCGTTAAACTTGATAAAGTAAAACGTTTTTAACCAATGATGACCTTCGGTTCCAAAATCCTTCCCTTTGTAAATATACATCGGGGTTTTTAGTTTGTACACAAATGTAGCCACTTTTTCATCGTCGGGTCCAGCTTCCTCATCTTTGCTAATAAGCGTGGGATACGATACTCGATACAAAGGATCGTACAGTGTCACCACAGGCATCATATATTCATAAAGTTGTTTTTGAATATCCATTGGCTGGAGGTCGAGCAGTTTACGAAAAAAAGAATTGGTATTATCCTTGCGACGTTTAAATTTTGATTGAATGCCTAACAATCGCATGCTGAAAGCATTGGGATTGGTCAAATCTAAACGCCAGGTGGTTTGTTCGTCTACATAAATAATCAGCATGGGTTCGTATTTATTCGTATAGGGCTTGGAGGAATTCACAAGCGTCGCATTCGCTAAAACGTCCAACTGGAAAATAAATTCAGATGTTTCGTGATAGAACCGGGGTTGAAGTTGGCTGCAGAATTGAATATAATCATCATGAGCGATCGAGATTTCCGGCAAATGGACATGAATACCACCTCCTGGACGAACAGCCACAATAAAAGTAAAATGCTTAAGGGATAAAAAGTAAAATTTTAAGTTTGAGAGAATAACAGAATCTACATAATCGTAGAGCATAGATGAAGGAAGGGATGCATCGCATTCGGTTTTAATATCAATATCTAGGATAAGGGAATGATGGGTCGTCGAGCAAAGATCCATCGTTAAAAAAAGATTTTCGGCAGACGTTCGAGTATAAAATCGAGAAAATTGTGCGTAGTCTTTTCGGTTACAGTAAAAGATTCCTCCCGACATCTGGTAGAAAATGTAAGCATCGTTGGGCGCATCTCCAACCGAATTAATCCTTGTTAAATAATGGAGGCTCTGCGACATGATTATATATCTTTAACTTGATTAATATTTCTTAAAAAAATACAAGCAATGCTTTGTAAGTAAATATCCTATAAAATCTCCACGTGCTCCTCTAAAGAATAAATAAACTGAGCACTTTTACCTTCATAAAGTCTGTTCCTATATAATGTTGAATTCACGGCACAGAATGATTTAAAGTGAAATTCGTTTCGCACGTCTTAAATAGATAAACCAGAGTTCTTTCTAGCCAGAGCTCAGAAAAAATTCTAAAGTAGATATTAAAAAAAAAAAAAAAAAAAAAAAAAAACACTTTTTGTTAATTTTTATCATGTCTTTAGACATGATAAAAATTAACTACCTTCCCCTTTTGTCTGGGAATGTTGTCTCACACTTTCGGAAAATAGAACATGACTCATCATGTCTAAAAGACATGATAAAAATTAAAAAAAGTTTTTTTTTTTTTTTTTTTTTTTTTTTTTTTTTTTTTTTAATATACATTTCAGATTATCTGAGAAATTTTTCCCAGCCAGCTTTTACTTTTCTAGACATAAACGTCCTTGTTTATGTCCTTGAATGACGTCATCTCTCATGTATATATAAAGCGTGTAAGTTGGCTCTGTAGACTTATTCCTTTCGAGGAAGAAGGCGAGATAAAGTAAGCTCTGTCATGGATAATGAAAAGTATTACAATGTTTCGGATTATGTGGAAGCGTATGGAAATGTTTATAGACAATATTATTTTATAGCTGTTCGTTTCAAACTACCCATCTTCCATGTCGATACTTTGAAACATTTTAGCCCGAGTCTCGTTCGAGCACCTTGCATTCTCGTGGTCAGTGAAAATCGACTCATTTTCCAAGGAGAAAATTTAGACAAAGACTATCCGTTTCCTCGTGGGTCTTTAGTCTTTTGCGTGCATGGAACAAAAGAGGATCCTCGTTGGATTAACGTCTCTAGAGATACGACCGATCAGTTTTTACAAAGTTTATTTCCCTCTCGAGATTTTATCAAGGTCTCCTATGAAAATAATACCTTATTTGTTTGTTCGACCATCAATCCGTTTTCCTTGTTCTGGAAAGTACTTCCTCGCAATATGGCTTTTCGCGCCTTAAGCGATCTGACGATGACCTACATAAAAAGAGAACCTTTCCAGTTAGAGCATTGCATGCGCCTCCGATTTTTCAAACGAAATACGCACGTCTGGGAATCGTGGTCCAACTGGTATCACTATTTACATCCCATGCTCATCCTCCACTTCATACATTTAACGGGACAAGCTGCGAGTGCTCAATTGGCTGCCAAACTTCATAAATTGTGGAAACGCTCCCTTCCACCTTACCTGCATACGGATTCTATTCCATCGGACTTTTATACTTGTGAAATTACTTTTGACGACACGAAATTAACCGGTGTTTGGTTTGTCGTTTTGAATATGTCTTTAGTGATGTATGTTTCGCCCATGATTGCGTCATTCCATCATGAAACGTTCCTCGACGTGAATCGTGAACAATGTAATTATTGGCTACCGTTTTACCGAAATAATGAATTATGGACCCGAGAAGGATTTAAAATATACGTTTCCCACTTTAGAAAGAATCGTCGCTACTTGAAAGAAGTCATGATTTGGTTATCGTCCCGCTCCGAAGAAAAATATCAATATATGTTGCTCGATTTGAACAAAGTAGCCTACCTTTTAATGATTTAAAAAAAAGCAAAAAGAAAAGAATGTTACATGAACTGGTTCGATGTCTTATTCAATACCAGTCCGACCCCACTTTTATATCTTTAAATGTTGTCGATGGTCTCAAACAAAATCTTCGAGACGACGTGATCGATGCTTTTCTCCTGAGTCGACCTTTACTCCATCTCTATCCTCAACTGTATAAAAAGAGTTCGAGCATCATCGATTTCTTGTTTCGCATTTCGGGCTTGCATTTGGAAGAGATTGTTCCGATGGAATCGCAGGACCTGGAAAACAAAATCGCTTCTTTGGAAACTCAATTGGAGGCAGATCGGAAAGCTTTTGAGAAACAAATCGAGACGCTCCAACAAGAGCACAGGAACGAAATGCGTTATTTTCTAGCGGAAAAAGAACAATATGTGAATACCGCTCGATTCGGAAAAGAGCATTCAGTCGTGGATTTGCAACGACAATTGGAACGCCTTACATGGGAGAAAGAAACCCTGCAGACTGAGTTGGAGCAGGTGAAACGGAATCACGAAACCTTACAAACTCAGTGGGAGCAATTGAAACGAGATCACGAAACCTTACAGACACAAATTCGAACGCATGAGTCTGAAAAAATACAATGGCAGAGGCAAATACTAGAACAACAACAACAACAATTGAATAATAATAATATCGAGTTTCCAAACCGTTTGATGAACGAATGGCAAATGCTCCACCAACGCTACGAAACAGGACTTGAAGAATGGATGCAACGAACGGAAAGTTTAATCCGCCCTTTGCAAATGGCTTTACAAGAAACGATCGAGCAACTGAAACTTCCTCCTTCTTCTACGACTACGGTCATTGAAACTTTACCGCTCGAATCGCCTCCTCCTCAGCAGCTCATGATCGAGTCGTCGCGATCTAAATTAGAGCAATTACAAGAAACCCTCGACCAGTTTTTAACATCATATCAATCGGAACAAAAACAGCACGTCCAGCAATTGAACGAGGAATTGAAAGGACAATTGACCCTTTGTCAAAACGAAAAACGGATATTGGAAAAGCAGTTGGAGCAGGGTCAGAAAGAACGAACCGACCTCCTGCAAAAATGGAAAATCGAGTCCGAAATACATTTCCAGGAAGGTATTCAACGCGTTCTTGACACGCTGCAAAAGAAAAATCCTCATATCGAGACGATTCTTCGAGACGAAATGGCTGAACAAATGAAGGAGTTCCACGAAACGCAGTTTATGACGTTTTTACAGACGATCCTTCCCCCCTCATTTTGGAAACCTTTAGGTGCGAACCAAGATTGGAAAACGTTTTTCTTCCAGCAAATTCAAACGTATATCCAGTATTTACAAAATTGGCAAACCCAGCTTTTGAACCAATTAACACTTCTCGGGAATGCTTTAAATCAATCGCTAACGCCCGACAATTTAGCTCATACCGTTCTTCACAGTCTCCCTTCTTCCTCTAAAAGCATGATGGAAGACACGACCCTCTTGCAACGATTGCACGATCTTCAACAATCGATTGAGAACCAGAACGAAGCGAAGGAGGTCCTACAACAAATCCAAGCTCAACTCCATCGGGATCGTAGCCAAGAACATAAAAAATTACAGCAGAGTCTAGAACATGAAAAACGGCAACGCGTCGCTTTGGAAAAGAAACTGGAGGTCCTGAAAACGAATTTGGTAACTCTGATACGGACTAAATGGAATGCGTATTTTGGGGCCACGGATCACGATCAGATTCTCTCGGAACTCGAAAAAGTATTCCATTTCAAAGAAAATCTAGAGAGGACCCTCGAAACGCAATTGGCGCAACTGAAAGGTCATTTTCCCGAAATACCGGTCGTTCAATTCGATAATTTGGCGTCGAGCATGATCGAATGGGCTCGACAGATCGAGAATCACAACGATTGTGAAGTCGAGCTCCGTAAAACCAAAGAACAACTTTTCGAATTGAAACAGAAACTCGATCAAGTCGAAAGTAATTATACGAAATGTAATGAGTACCTTCTCTACGCCAAAACGAAATTGACCACGTTCCTAAAAACGATCCTTCAGAATGACCCTAGTGATCAGAGGGAAGATTGGCCGTTAGCTGTTGTCCATCAACTCCAAAACGTGATTCACGAGCATCGACAATTTCAAGATCTCGTTTATAAACAAATTGTCACGCTTCGAGCCCAGTTTCCGAACATACCGGATCCCATTGAAGAATTGGCGAATTCGGTGATTTTATATTTCGAGCAGGAACGAGACCTATATCGACGGCAGTTGGAGGAACGTCCTCACATCACCGAAGTGAAAGAACCCACTACTGTACCGGCCATTACGTATCCTACGGATCAAGTGGAGGAATTACAGCGGGAAGTGAAAGATTTACAAAACCAACTGGAAGTGTCTCGGTCTCGAAACCAAACTTTAGAAAACCAACTGGCTAAAGCTCTCGTAGCTCCGCAGGATGTAGAAATGTCCGATACTTCGAAATATAAACGAAAGCACGTATCGACGGTCGACGAAGACTATGTAAGAGGTCTGTCATTGGATTTACAAGAGGCCAAACACGCTTTAGATCGATGTCTGGACGAAAAAGCCCACTTGCAAAAGGAATTGGGACACATTAAAACCGAACCAACCCCTTCTCCCTCCGTATCGTCCGATTTCAAAATGCTCAGCGACCTGTTTTATCAATTATACGTGTCCTATTTTCGATTACGATTTGATGTCGTGTACGGAAAAACCGTTTTCTCGTCGGAGGAATATATTAGATCCGTGCTGAATAAATTGGATTTCGTGGATCGAAGCATTCGATCCAATATGACTGTGAAAGAATGGACCGATGTTTTATTGCAATACATCAAATGGGACGTACAAACTCTGAAAGGAGGGTTAGATTGGCAGGGGTCGCATACAGCCTACATTAAAGATGAATTCTTAATCTATTGCATGAATCAAACGATTGAAATCATTGACCGGTACGCGAAAGAATTGAGGAAACAGACCGAGATGTTTAGAAGTCCATAAAATAATAATAAAGGGGAACTATGGAATATTCAGAGTTAATCGATCGTATTCTTGCGCACCCGATTTTAAAAGCGGGGATTGACGAAATCGTTGAAAATAACCCGAGAACGTTAAACCTCGTGAGCCGGGAATGGAAAAATATATTAGCCAACAATCCTCAGTTTCAAGATTTTCAAGCTAAAGCGATCCCGTTCCAGCATCCCGTAGAAAAAGGTTATATTCAGATTGAAAATATTAAAGATTTCAATCATCATTATAATATTCTCGTAGCGGGGTATTGGGTTCTCTGCGCTACTAATTATAAGAGGAATCTGAATGCCCATTCTTTCATATGTAAACTCTGTCCTCCTCTGGTGGACATTACCAAAGCCGTGGCCGCCGATCATTCCCAAATGCTGATTTCAGAACAATGTCGGTTCTTCATTGAAAAATGTAGACCTTCTCTCTGTAAAGCGTGTCGGCAAATGAGTCAACGAAATGATCTGAATTCTCAGATGTCTCAAAATCAATGGTGTTTACGCAAAACCAAAGTGTTTGATGGAACGACCCTTTTAAACGTGTTTCAAGAAACCCTGGACCAAGAATTTGTGAATAACGATATGTTTATTGGTATTTTAAATATTAAAATTAATTCGCGGTACTTTTACGAAACGGACGCTTTGTATTGTAGAGTAGGAGGCATTTGTAGAGATATGATTCTCTTTCAAGAAGATGCTCTGAATATGATCGAAAAACCCGTGTTTCAGTTAAATATTTTAGAACCTTCTTCGAGAAATATTATTAACGAAACCATTTCTACTACCTTCGATAAAGAGAAAATCAAAACTGAAAAGGTGGATCCAGACCAGGTTCCCATCAAAAGCAAGATCAATCCAGATCTGTGCAAACCATTCAAGAAAGAGAAGCCTAAGAAGGAGGCTGAGGATGTAAAAGGCAATGAGGATCCAGTCTATTTAGGTGAGGTTTCTGCCAGTTCTATGAAGAACAAGTTTAGTAAATTTGCGTATAAACCGTACGCTCTCAGGTCTCGTCGTGATCTGGATGATCTGGATTAGAAGTTTAAAAAAAAAAAACTTTTTGTTAATTTTTATCATGTCTTTAGACATGATAAAAATTAACTACCCTCCCCTTTTTGTCTGGGAATGTTGTCTCACTCTTTCGAAAAATAAACCGTGACTCATTCTTGGAATGATTGCCATTAGAAAGGATGAGTTATGGTCTATTTTTAGAAAGTGTGAGACAACATTCCCAGACAAAAAGGGAAGGGGGTTGTTAATTTTTATCATGTCTAAAGACATGATAAAAATTAACAAAAAGGTTTTTTTTTTTTTTTTTTTTTTTTTTTTTTTTTTTTTTTTTAGATCTTAAAAATTTTTTCCAGCCGACTCGATCAACAAGACCATCATTTTTTTTCAAGAATGTGTTCTCACTTATCTATTTAAGCCATTCGAGTTTCATTCGTGTAAATCGGGTCGGAAATGTTTATCCAGGAACTCGCGCGTCGGTAAAATGACAGTATTTTTCGGAAACGAGAAATTTTCCTTCACAATCAGGAAAGGTCCAACGACCTTGGTATGCGATTCCGATTCCATTCGATGATAATAAATTTGCAATCCATAAGGATTTCGAAGATGGTTCAGGCAGAGAATATTCCGAAACGCCGAAATATTGTCCGACCCACAAGGAATTTTTCGATTACTAAAAATACAATTGGATTCGTTCATTGTCTTGGTTTCTGAAAATCCGGCAAGGGTCAAGAGACATGCGATTTTTTAACAAGTCTGGAGGCAAAGTCGCTAAACAATTTAAACAATTCGACATTCCTGTCAAACGAGCAGGGGAGGTCGCTAAAGTCGTCGCGAAGAATAAACCCCTTCAAAAAGCTTTTGATAAAGTGTTTAGTAAGAAAGCTCTTCTGACCGCTGGAGGGGTGACGGCCGTCGCGCTCGGTTCTCAATATGTCAACCAATACATTCGGGACAATTCGGGATGTTTTCTCTACAACGGAGGGGACATGGTTTGAAAACTTAAAGAATTGAGTTGTTGTCAACCCGAACCTGTTCACGGGATCGAATCGTGCACGGGATTTCCTATTCAGCAATGGAATGCGTGTGAAGGGTACGACAACGAGAAAGAGGATACGTGTTGTCGATTATGTGATTGTCAATATCACGATTGTACACCGACGCAAGAATTGAAATGCCGTCGACCCACGATCGGAGAAGCTTTAACGCATTTCAGTCAAGACGTGACAGGTTCCATCACGAGTGGTATTTTAGATGTTTTGGGTAATATACCGTACCTAAAACCAATCTTGTTGGGAATCGTTCTTGTCATCATCGGCCTTATTATTTGGAAATTCGTATAAGAAAAGATGGATATCGTTACACTTCAATCCTTAAAGACTCCTATCGATCACCTTCTTCATCATAAATATCGTCCTCGACTGAATACCGTGGTACCTCAATATATCAAATTTCATAAATTTCCGCCCTTCACGAGCCTCGTCACGCTCGAACTGGTGCGCGATCCAGAAGTACGGGAAGCGGTGCGAGACTATATTCAAACGCTGTTTCGAGAAAAAGAGAAATACGGCTGTTTGTATTTTTTGAGTGAACAAAACCTCGTACTTCCATTTACAATTCAATGGAATACAGAATTGGTCGTGGATCCACTGAACTTTTTTACTATCATTACGGAAATAGATCAGATAGCCGACCAGTTCGCTCAACTGGGAGATATGACGTACGAAATAACTCGCGTTGAAATACTCTATTTTTTAGTGTTGATTGTGAATATTCAACTCAATTGTATCACAGTCGATTATTTGCTACGATGTAATCAGATGTATGATTACTTGATTGCTGCTCCTAATCGAATCTTGACCAATTCCGAAATGGAAAAGAATACAATATGATCTCGAAGTTACGAAATGCTTCTTCTTCAACCCTCCTGAGCGATCTGAAGTAAAACTTGAAATGTTTAAATAGATAAGCGAGAGCCCATTCTAGAAAGAATTTTGAGATGTCTTGCCAATCGAGTCGGCTAGGAAAAATTTCTGTAGATGAAAAAAAAAAAAAAAAAAAACTTTTTGTTAATTTTTATCATGTCTTAAGACATGATAAAAATTAACTCTCTCTTCTTTTTGTCTGGGAAGGATGTCTCACCGTTTGAAAAAACAAACCATAACTCATCCTTTCTCATGGCAATCATTGCAAGAATGAGTCACGGTTTGTTTTTCGAAACGGTGAGACATCCTTCCCAGCCAAAAAGAAGAGAGAGTTAATTTTTATCATGTCTTAAAGACATGATAAAAATTAACCAAAAGTTTTTTTTTTTTTCTCTCAGAAATTTTTTCCAGCCGACTCGATTCACAAGACATTTCAAGATGACGTCATCGTTTCAAGAATTGTGTATATCAGTGGATAACTATCGCACTTCTTGTGAGTTGAGTTCCTAGCTGAGCTAAGGGAATCACCATTTCTCAATCTACAGATATTTGTTTCGTTTTTTTTTTCTCTTTACAACAGAACACATGGAGAGGAAACTGGTCGTTCCATAAATTCAATTCTTAACCGGACAATATCGAGAAATTTTCGAGCTTCTCGACTTAGGCGAATGACGATCGGAGACGATGAATTTCTTGGTACAATGATACCTTCTTCTTCTTCGGTTTCGACCGTTTCGGCCGAAAAGCATATTTTATGTCGAGCCAAAGTTAGAGCCAATTGAAAGAGTTTCAGATTGCCGTACCTGATTTCTAGATCCGTGGAACGATTCTGATGATAAAATTCCAGCCATGATTGAACCAGGTAAGGTAGATGAGCATAGGGTTTAGCAAGTGGAACTGGTTTTTCTTCTTCGATTTTAGTCAGACACCATAAATCATGAGGAATGGAAGCATATCGAACTCGGTGAAGCGCATGCTGACAATCGTATTCGTAACTCTCGAGAAACGTCAATTCGCTCACATCTGTGACGGGATGGAACAGACACGCTGTGTTTCTATTAGCAGGTTGTTTCGGATGAGATTCGAGCATGACATAACTTAAACATAAGAAAGCCTTTTTGTATTCAAACCCGATGATCGTCGAACAGAGTACGACCGGTTGAAGTGGATACGTGGTTTCTGGTTCGTAAAGAATAGGAATCCAGTGCACGGTCGTGGGGATGGCTTGATATTCCATGTTCCGCTGATACGGTGATCGAACATATAAAATCGTTTCCGGTTCAGAACCGTTGACGACGAGTCCAATGCATTTCCCGTTAGGATTCGATCGAGTAGCATTTTCGAACCCGATTTGAAACGGGTATTCGATCAAGAGTCCGACCTTCTCAAGCGAATTTCTCTGATCGTACGTATTCAAAATATCTTGGACAATATATTGAGGATGGTGCTGATACGTCCATTGTTTTTGAATGAGCGCCGTACTCTTATTGTACTCAATGGGAAACGGGATGGGTTTCTCAGGATTCACGGACGGTAAAAATTCAATAAAGGAAGACGGAAAAGCCGTTCGCGTTTTCAGAGGATCGTAATAAACGTCCGGTCGATCTTTCCATTCGTTGATGAAATTATGGACGAGGTCGTTCTCGTGATGGACCTGGTTGGACAAAAAACAAAGACGATACCTTTTCCCTCCGTCATCTTCTGGTAAATGTAATCTGGGCCCGTTATCATCATCAAAGTAATGTCCTCTTGGATACGGTATATCCCATTCGTCTAAATATAGAATTGTATGATTATTTTGGGAGCGGTACACGTTTTCGAACACGGGATTTTGTAAATACCGTTCGATCGTTTTAGGATCTTTCACAAAAAATGGTGTGGCGAAAAGTTTGAAAAGATTGTGGGAGGATTCCGATGAATTCGGGATCGTGGGGAAAATGACCCGTTCGTTTTCTAAAAGAAGGATCCATGATGCATTGCGTTGAAGAAAAACGGTACACGACAAGTCCGACATTTTACAATAGGCGGCTAGGGCGAGAACGAGTGGTTTCTGACTCGGGACGACTTTATCGAAATGAGCGAGTTTTCGAATCACAGAAGGTTGAAGCCGCATATGGGCTAAGGGAAAAAAAATCGTATCTTGAATCACATTGAATCCTCCTAAATGCAAGCCATGAAATTGGCTGTAAAGTGTAGCGTATTTATGAATATTCATTATCCTTTGTTTTTGAGAGGTTCGGATTAAAAAAAGAAGAAAATAGACATCTGAGAAAGTATCCGCAAGTGGAAAAGCTTACGATGAGCCGATTTTATAGTTGGCGTAGTATCCGAACTGACATTCGCTAAGGGGTCAAATAAAATCTAAAATCCATGGCTAGAGAATAGATGGGGAAAATCTTTTATGCTTCTGATAAAAACCGCTCGTTGTAAATCCAGAATCCATTGGTTAGAACAGATGCGGGAAATGTATTTGGAATTCTAATAAACAGACCAAACTGCCTTGAGTATCTGCAAGTAAAAAATCTTACGATGAGTCAATTTTATAGTTGAAGTAGAATCTTGGATCCATTAAGGATATTGATAGAACTTGTATGTAATTAGAGAGAAAGGAATGAACAAGATAAAATGAGTTATGAATCATTTCTCCGATCCGTTTTTGGATCTAATTATAAGACATTTGTGCCTTTTATTCATACTATTCAGCTTTACTGTTTATTTGTCATTACATTAGTAATTTGTCTGACCATCTACATGATTTATGAAACACAGCAAGATAAATATTAGGAAAACTATGTTCCCCCTTCATGGTATTTGTTTTTCAGACATATATATTATGGATTAAGTTATTTCTTTATCAATAGCGTCAGATCCTGGCACCCATTCAAAAAATCATTAATAATAATTTAATATCATTAATAAAATTTTGAAACCTTCTAGTATAAACCTTTTTATCAAATTTTTAGTAAAATAAAAAAGATCCTAAAATCCTTACCTTTTAAATCTAATGTGTCCCATAGGACAAACCGGTTTATCCTATGGGACACACTACATTTAAAAGGTAAGGATTTTAGGATCTTTGTTATTTTACGGTCAAGGAAAATTTAAAAGTTTTATGGAATCCTTATATTTTTTTAATCAATTTACTTTTTAGGTACCAAAAAAGGATTAGATTAAAAAATATAAGACGAAGTGAAAAATAATAGATAATAATTAATAATGAAGGGTAGGAATCAAGATGGATACTGAGGAACCTACAACTTTATCTGAAAGGAAAAGAAAAAGAAAAGCATATTTGAAACATTATTGGTCACTGGAACGAGTAAAAGAAGCAAATCGATGGAGAAAACGAGAAAGGCGAAAAGATCCAAACGTTCGATTCAAAGAAAAAGAATACCAACGAATGAGACGATGGAAATGTTGGGATAACGCTCTTCCTAAACATAGACATAAGCCTGACAATACAGTATTCAAACAATGTCCGTCGATGGAGGAATGTCAAAATATCATTAAACGTATGAATATTTCGGAAGGAACACGAGCTAAGTATGAATTTTATTTTAATGAATTCTATGATTGGTATCAAAAACATGGTGACGGTATAAAATATCATTATAAAAGAGCACTAGAGATATATGAAAAGTATCTGACTGAGGAAAAGAGGAAATCGTATAATAAAATAAAAAATAAAATCGTGTTTTTATACCGTTTGCTCGGTGAAAAAAGGGAGCGCTCGAAACAAATTCATATTAAAAGATGTCAAGGTCCTCTTCTTACATTAAATGATTTCAAAAAACTTAGAAAAATAGTTATAGATCGCTATGAATATGAAGAGATGGCTTTATTTATTCTTGTCATTCTTGAAACTGACTTAAAAGCAAACGAAATTTTAAAACTTCTGAACGAAACAGATCTTCGACGACATTATGCAGAAAAGAAATTGGCATCGTCCAATATATGGGATCAACGTAATCGGTTTTTGTATGAATTTTTGGCTTGGGTTATTGCCGGCCCACTTTTCCCTCGATCATTAGATGGTTGCTTAAGAAAATTAAAACGATTCTTTCGAAAGTATTTTCCGTATCGACCCTTTAATCCTTCCTATACCATCATTAAACGTTCCATGAAAATTGCAAAATATCGTAAATATATACGAGAAGAAGCTAAAAAAGAGATGAAATCAGTGTAACTAATGGGAATCAAGATGAATATTGAGGCATCTACAATTTTGTCTGAAAGGAAAAGGAAAAGAAAAGCGTATATGAAATGGTATTGGTCACAGGAAAAAGTAAAAGAAGCAAATCGATTGAGATCTCGAGAAAGGCGAAAAGATCCAAATGTTCGATTCAAAGAGCGGGAATACCAACGAATGAGACGATGGAAATGTTGGGATAGCGCTCTTCCTAAACAGAGACATAAACCTGATAATACAGTATTCAAACCATGTCCGTCAATGGAGGAATGTCAAAATATTATTAAACGTATGAATATTTCGGAAGGAACACGAATTAACTATGAACTTTATTTTAATGAATTCTATGAGTGGTATCGTAAGCATGGTGACGGTATACCAGATCATTATGCTGACGCCTTAAAAAAATATGAAAAGTATCTGAGGAAAAGAAGAAATCGCTTAATCAAGTAAAGAATAGACTTTGGTTTCTATATCGTTTGTTAAGTGTTAAAAAGGAGCGTCCGAAACAAACTAATACTAAAAGGTGTCAAAGTTCTCTTCTTACATTAGATGACCTCAAAAGACTTAGAAAAATAGTTATAGATCGCTACGAATATGAAGAAATGGCTTTATTCATTCTGGTCATTCTTGAAACCGAATTAAAAGCAAAAGAAATTTTAAAACTTTTGAACGAAACAGATCTTCGTCGACATTATGCAGAAAAGAAACTGGTGTCATCC
Source organism: Stegodyphus dumicola (assembly GCF_044657685.1). Lineage (NCBI taxonomy): Eukaryota > Metazoa > Arthropoda > Arachnida > Araneae > Eresidae > Stegodyphus > Stegodyphus dumicola. The sequence goes on along the minus strand of NC_140770.1, from coordinate 278,917,925 downwards.
AATGTATTGGACCAACGTAATCGGTTTTTGTATGAATTTCTAGCTTGGGTAATTGCCGGCCCACTTTTCCCTCGAAGATTAGATAGTTGCTCAAGAAAACTAAAACGATTCTTTCAAAAGTATTTTCCGAATCGATCCTTTTGTCCTTCCTTTACCATCATTAAACGTTCTATGAAAATTGCAGGTTATCGTAAATATATACAAGAAGAAGCTAAAAAGGAGATGGAATCAGTAACACAAGAGTCTATTCTTTAAAAAACTTTCAAAAAATATAGGGATTATTACTTTTATGGATTGAAAAAGATAACCAGATTGGATCTTCAAAAGCACTTCGTAATCTGAAGTAGAACTCAAAACACTTAGATAGGTTCAAAAAAAATAGGATAATCATTTCTTTCTAGTAAAACGAAAAATAATTAAGAAGGAAAAATCTCTTACCTTTATTGAAGCATTTGTCGTAACGTAAAAGCTGCGTTGAAAGGTGTTACCTCTTCAGCAGTACAGACTGATCTGTAGGGAATGTCGGATTGTTTAAATAGATAAGTGAGAGTCTGGATAATTAAAAAACCACAAGGATCAAGTCGATCGAATTGGTAGAAAAATTTTCTGTAAACTTAAAAAAAAATCCCCCTTTTCGTCTGAAATTGATGTCTTCAATTTTTCGAAATTGTGAGACATCATTTTCGGACAAAAAGGGGGGTTGGGTAATTTTTAATTACACCCGATGTAAGATAGAGTCACGGTTTGTTTTTTCAAAAAATTTGAGACATTTTTTTTTTTCAACTTACTCAATTGATTTGGTCCTTACATTTTTTAATGATCCAGTTCATTACGGATCCCGATAAAACCGAGCTATATTCCTATGCACACACTGAGGTTTTCCTTGAATCATAGCCTTTACTTGTGGAAATTGACACATGCATTCATGCTGATTGAACCCCCTATAGATAAATGTACCATTTTGACAAACGTCTTTCGCCAATTCTCCACAATCCGGTCCATTGTAAAAAGCTGGATCCGTACAGTAACACGACCACTGATAGAATCCATTTTTTTCGGTAAGAATAATCATACCTCCTTTTTCAGTTTGACACGGGTAAGGATTCAGTTTGGGCATACAGAGTCCTCGAACACATTGCATTTCTTCCCCGTTTGTGCAAAGAAAATCACATGTATCCACACACCAGATTTTTTCTCGTCGACAATCTTTAAGCGGTATAGATTCGTTCATGGGGATGGAATCCGATTCTATGACAGAAGTAGGAAAGAAAAATAGAAAGAGACCAAACATCATCAAGAATATATACATTTCAGCCATCTTTTTTTTATTTGGAAAAAAACAAAGGATAAGGATATGGAAAGACGAGTTGATCAACACGAAGAACGTCGATCTTGTCGTCAAACGGCTCTTCAGTCTAAAATTAATACTTGGCGAGATGCTTGTACGGCATGCTTTAAAATCATGGATGATTGGGCCACGATCGATTTTAAAAAATTCCATTTCATATTTGAACGATGGGCCTCGATTCTCAATCGTATCTTGGAAAATCCAATTCGTCGATTGGACCGTTACGAAATGTCCATGTATTATTGTGAAGAGCCAGGAGGACCCAAAGAGGTTATTCAGTTATATATTAATGAAACCGAAACCGAGGAAGGAAAAATTCCCGTCTACGTTATTTTTAATCTTTTCGAGTTTATTAAAATTCATCGCAATTACTGCTTAAACTATTCCACTTCGAACAAGATGCTGGTAGATCAAAACAGGGGCACGATCAATATGAACACCAATTATGCTAATCAGGTCAATGTAGATCAAACTCGATTTTATCGTAATGAAACGACATGGCAATTATTATTCATTTTTACTTTACATGCCTTGGCTCATTTAGATGTGTTTGATTTATACGATCACGCTTACTATGATACACACCAGCACGTTCGAGATTCAGTTTTCTTCCGATTATATTTCTATGGACAAGTCATTTGGGGAATATAAAGCAAAAAAAAATGTCTTATCCTTCCAAAGTTCCTATTGAGTATGTTCAAAAAGTGTTAGAAGAGAAATTAAATCGAAACGTGCGTCGTTCTGAATTGACAGGGACATGTTCGTTGGGGCACGTTTTATTCGACTTGTCTCATTTACAAAAATTTTTTCCCCGCTATAGTCCAGAAGAGTTTATAAAGTTTCGAGACGATAAATTTATAATCATTCCGGGAAATTACTGGTATGACGCTATGAGTGAAGAACCTCGTGCCCAAGACTATGTAAAACGATTCTTAAACCGTAATAAAGTAGAAATAAATCCAAATATGCGGCGTCGATCTCAACGTCAACGTTCTAGAAGTCGATCGAGAAGTCGATCTCAAAGTCCAACGAGAGTCCGAACACGATCTCAAAGTCCAACAAGAGTCCGAAGTCGATCTCCAAGTCCAACAAGAGTCCGAAATCGATCCCGAAGTCGCTCTTCGAGTATAGATATACCCATTCGGCATTACTTGGCTCCTCTACCCAAAAAAAGAGGGAGAAAGAGAAAGTCCAAACTCAAAGCTCGTGTTGGCTACGATCAAAAGTTTATAAAAGCCCTCGAGACAAACGAATCGGGTCTGATTCTAAAACCGACTCGAGGAATGGATCGAGATTTAAATTTGCCGGGATCTATTTGTCGGGGTATTCGCCAAGTCTGTCGCTACAAGGATCCTCAAACGAAACGTTACATCAATTTTGTTCGTGACGGGAGTGAAGACGTTGAGTACGTGCTGCAACTGGAATATTAACAAATGATGGGATTTTCTAACGGATTAAAAGCCAGCGGGACAAGAGCCTTCCAGTGATCCGAATAATATAAATTATAAGGATCGTAATCATATACATTAGACGGTAAAATGGCTTTGTCGGTATGATTCTTCCAAGCATAATCATCTCGAAGGGACAATAATACTGATTTAGAAGTGCACGGTGACAATAAACCTTGAATCATGCGTGTTTCCAGTAAAAGAGATGAACGAGGTCCAAAATATTCGGGATCCATAATTTGATGAGTGATCTTGGCCGTTTTATAGTTATACACTTATAGTCGTATGGACTGGGGTAAATATCGAGTACTTTCGTCGTGAGTTAAGTTCAAAAATTCTCGAATGGCAGGAATGTTACTATTCAGATACATTATGAAATTATAAATTTGTTCTTCGAACATCTTGTATTTAAACATATCAAATTCAGCAAGATGGTGACTGGACAGTTTAACACGAAAACATTTTTCCGGATATTGATTTATATTAAAATCTTTAGGATCGATTTGTCGTCGAATAACCAATTTACTACTCTCGTCCGAAGTGATAAATTCCAGTTTATACGGATTGGGTTCTTCTAAATATCTTTGATTCAACTCGAAACATGGGGAGTCGAATCGTTTTACTTTCCCGTCTGATTTATAAACCATTTTATAATAAATATCCATAACTACATAATCCACTAAAATGGGATATTTTTTCTGTTTCAATAAATCGAGGACGAGTTGTTTATAATCCATCTTCTTGTTTATCTCGCAGAAAGCCACGTTCGAATGAGTTGACGAATAGGCTCATGGGGCATGAGTTCTTGAAAAGTATCTAAAACCTCGGCCAGACTGCGTTGTCGACTTTTACAAATCAGTTGATGCGTTACATCGTTGAAGACGACTTTCTCGGAGAGAATGCATTGACCGCGACATTTCTTCTTAAAATAATCCGGATGCATGAGTTTCACGTACCGAATAATGTCTCGAGTCGTTCGTCGTTTCAAGAACCGATGCCATTTCTTCTCGTTTAAAAATTCTCGATGACCGATGCGTTCTCTCTTTTCCACATTCAGAGCTCCAATATCCACGAGCACGGGATGATGGTCCGTGTACACAAAAGAACATAATTTTAAAACGGGAGCCGTTCCTCCGAGTCGATAACAAATACTACACAAGAAAACAATGAACGTGTAAAACGTTTCTGCTAAATATTCCGGTTAAAGAATGCGAGCACTATAAAGTCCAGGATTCATTTCAAAGAGACCTATTGTATATCCCGAACATTCTCGGAAATGCGTCGCAAAAGGCAACACATACTCCGAACTCAATTGTCGATGAAGAAGGATCAAATCGAAAAAATGTTCGGGCAAGTCACAAGAGCTGCTGGCACTGTAAGATCTCCACTGCATTGAGTGGGAAGTAAACAGGCAGTGGAATCGTCTTTGATTGAAATTATTTAAAATGAGAAAACAGGCATAATCAAAATGCCAAGGACATTTGGAAGGAGCATAATAAACAATTTCTTTCACGTGTTCAATAATAGTATGAGTGGTGGATCGACTCATCTTCTTCTTTCTTTAAAAAAGAAAGATGGTGGTGGTCTGTGTCTTAGATATGGATGAGACGCTTGGATACTTTGAAGGAGAAACATTTCAAATTCGACCCAAAACCAATTTCCTGATCCAGTTTTTACGTCTTTGCAATATCGATATCATTTTGTGGAGTAAAGGTTCGGATGATTATGTCGAGCGAGTGATCAACAGTTCATTGCACGATATTGCACGATATGCGTATCGGATATTTGGCCGCACGCAATGTGAAAAGTCGTGCCGAAAGTATAATATTTCAAAATATTCGGAACATATCAGAGTCTTGTACAATTACGACATTCTTTTAATTGGGGTCGATGATAACGTCAATGAAAATATGGACGAGCGCTATGATTTAAGAATTCACGTGAAGCCGTACAAGCAGATAGATCCCCGTGATCAAGAACTGTATAAAGTCGTGGAAAAAATTACCCAATTTTGTATAGATCCTCAACGAGAGTAGATGAAGCGAGATAGGGTTTTTGCTATGTCAGCTGGGAACCCCATTCCGTATAGAGAAGTGAGTACGAGAAAGTTATGTGTATATAGTTCTTGAAGCAATGACGTCATTTTTAAACAAACCAATAGTAAGCCAGTTTTAAAAAATGATGATTGGGAAAAGGTCGGTTGAAAATCTGGCTGGAAAAAATATGTCAGGAAAATTTACAATCATTAAAAAAAAAAAAAAAAAAAAAAAATTTTGTTAATTTTTATCATGTCTTCTAGACATGATAAAAATTAATGACCCCCCTTTTTTGTTTTCAATGATGTCTCAGCATCATGTTTTTAAAATACACCATGACTCACCATTTCTAAAAATAAAATTCCAACAAAAGAATGAGTCATAGTTTATTTTTAGAAATGGTAAGACATCATTCAGAGACAAAAGGGTGGTAGTGTTAATTTTTATCATGTCTAAAGACATGATAAAAGTTAACAAAAAGTGTTTTTTTTTTTTTTCAGATATTTTTGTTCCAGCTCTCACAAAATTTTTTTTTCCACTCGACTTCATCAACCAAACAAGACATTGCAAAATTCCTTCTAGAATGAATTCTCGCTTATCTACTTAAGTCATCCCATTTTCGCTTCAAATCAGTTTGTGCTGCTAAAGAGGTAACATCTCCTAAGGCCAGTAGTCTAATAACCAAGATACTACATTCTACTTTGTTCGAAAAAAAGAAATCTATTGAGTAAGAATGGATTATTCGTTGATTATCAAGAATATTCTTTCTTCTCCCATCCTTGAGAAAGCTATCGACGAATTAAAAGAACGTCAAGGTGCTCTCAACTTAATATGTCCCGACTGGGAAGATGTTTTAAATCACGATCTGCTGTACGACACATTGTCAACAAAAAGTTCAATTTTCCAAAGGAACTCGAAAAGATACTGTTCACATCCGAAACATTATTGGTTTACAAAATTGCTATAATGTTCTCGTGGCTGGTTATTGGTATTTGAAACCGGGGGAGAATAATAAAATAGGAACTTCGTTCATGACTCGACTGTGTGCTCCTTTAACTAAAATTGGCGAAAGCATGAAAGAGAATCCGCAACACAAATTTGCGGAGAATTGTCGTTTTTTCATGGACCGGTGCGATCCCGCGTTTTGCTCTGCTTGTAAAGGAGCCCAAGATAAATTTCAAATTCATAGAAATATGTGGTGTATACGAAAGAGTCGGATCTTTAATGGAGAGGGTTTAAAAAATACTTTTCAGTGTTCGATTGAAAATATGTTTGGTACGACGACTTCTTTTCTAGGTATTCTAAACCTTCAAATTTCTAACCGGTACACTTTCGGAGAAAATTCGTACAAGGTAGGAGGTTTAGTTCGCGAATTTATCTTATTTAAAGAATCTGTTCTGTTCTCGACCGATCTGGATATCGAAACTCCTCTTTCCCTCCCTGTAGTCGAAGAGATGGAAGAAGGGGAAGAGAAGTGTCCCGAAATTATCGGCATTCCCAATTACTTCAAACCCGTTACTCATTTTTAAATAAGAAGAAAGCATTTAGAAATGGATTTATGGAAAATCCATCGTCGACATTTATTATCCAAACGACGTTACCGATTTTTTGCCAAGATGGCTCAAAAAGAAATGGATCAACTTCCCTATCTCACCCCTCATAATATGTTTATTCATCGAGGTTTATCGGAATCGCTGTTGAGTAACAGTTTTGTGATTACCGATCATATGCTTTCCAGCATTATACACCGAAAAGATAATATTGATCCTCAGTACAGTCAATATTTGAACAAAATCGTTCCTTGCCGCAATTTTAATCAACCTCTCCTCCTTCAGTTAATAGCCACCTCGATCGCGGAAAAGGTGAAACCGGAACAGAAAGAATTACCGATGGGCACAAGAGGACTTCCTAAAGACCCAATAGAGGATCCAAATGCTAGGAAAGTAAGTGTTATTAAGGGGGGTCCAGGAACCTCCACGGAGGATGCACTGAATCAAATGTTTGGCGTAAACAAGTAATTTAAAAAATAATGGACGACCCTGTCAAAATGGTGAAGGTTCAACGAAACGATATGGTCTACAGTGTTCGAAAGTATTTATTATCGATCCAAAATCTACAAACCAAATATAAATTTTTGCAATATTTTGAACAAATAGGGGCCCAACGAGATAATGCCGGTCTGGTGCATGAAGATCGAGGCGATAAAATAAAAGTTGTGAACCTCTATTGAAAAAAAGAAGATGACGCTTTGGATATTTCTTCTCGTCTTTTATCTTTACCTGATCATGATCTACCTGTTTCGAAACGAGTCACAAACGACTACAACCCCTCCTTGGCAATCCATTTCCTACCACCCTCCTCAGCGGACGACGCTTTATTCGACTTGTATTCACGCAACCGATTGTGACGACGATTAAATATGTTTTCGGGGTGAATGTCTTCCCAAACTCCTTCCCCATACCACTTGTTCTTCAGCTACGGGAGAGTGGGTTCTGGTGAATCAAAAAGGATTGAAATTCGCTACCTGTTTTTGTAAATACCCTCATCTCGTCACGCAAAAAGAACGCGGGGGGAATTGTGACGTAGACATTGCTTGCGGACCTCACGGCCGATTAGAAAGTTCAGACAAAGATCCTTTGAAAGAAGGTAAATGTGTTTGCGATTTTGGATACAAGCCGCTTTTGCAAGGTTTCGGGTGTGAAGAAATGACCGCTCACGAACGATTAGCATTTTCGAAGGAAGAAGAAAAAAACAACGTATGGGATCCGACCGTATTTTCCGAAAAGTATCTCGCGTCTTTCCAAAAACCCGGTTACTTCCAGCAGCCCTGTTCCTTCGATGCTTTTACAGGTCAGCCTTTAAAACATACTTTTTATCATGCAGAATTTGGAAGTTGTGTGTGTGATCCGAGGTATGGGAATATCGGGGTGCGACTCGATCATCCCTATTATTTGAAAAATAACGATAAGGGCTATAATGCTTGCGCGCATATTTTTAAAAGCGAACCCGATTCCCCGATCCATCATGTGAAACTGTTTGCCTATTTCTACATGTTTGATTATTCGCCGGTCGCGTTCATCGAATTTGAGAATTTAGACCCGACTCAATTATCCTATCCTTTCAATTATTACGTGGTCCAATCCAAGAAACACCATCTACAGATCGAAGAAACGTGGCCTTTTGACTACATGCAATATGTTTTTAAGTACCTTCCCTTTACGGTGCATACGCGTCACTGCCACGAAGATCCTATTTTTCATGTCAAAACGCGCTACGAAACCATTATTCGACAAAACCAGCTCACGCGTTGCCAGTTGATCGAGCAAGAACTGGATGGAAAATTAAGTCAACACGCGAACGCCTACACGCTCCTGTATCGATATCCCGTATGTCTTTTTTCAGAGGAGGATCGACGCGTTCCCGAAATTTATCAAGGCCATGTCGTTCTCAATCCTTTCCATTTACTGTTGAAAGCCCTCCCAAACCTTCTTCGATCGAACGGTATTCAGATGAAACCGAATGAGGAAGGCATGTGGCACGTCACGTTTGCTCGAGCTCCTTATGTAGAAACATATGCGGCGACGTTAGATCCAGCCGTCTTTCCCGATATTAAAGGAGAACCCACGAAAGCGTTGGAAAAAGGTCATTTCTTTTAAAGAGAAAGAGAGAGAAAATCAAAATAAAAGAAAGGGAGACATATAATCAAAATAAAAATGAAACGCGCTCATGAAGAATCCGAAAAGGAAATGGACCATGAAGAGGGGGAGAAGGAGGAAGAAGAACCTACCCATAAACGAATTAAACAGTCGGACGTGTCTCTATTATTAGAGCTTCAAAATAAACACACAGATCCCGGTCAGCAAATGAATCGAGAATTGGAAACGGCTCGCGAAAAATATCTCGTTTCTTATCTACGGAAAGTCATTGAAAAACTGCCCATGAGTAAACACGTTCTAGATTCAACGACCGAAATTCCAGAAGGCTACGAAGGATTTTTAAAAATGTACAGTATCGCTAAAACATGCGTCCATTCGGAAATTCAGTTAAAAAAATTGATGGCATTTAATTCCATCTTTGACATGTTGAATGGCGTGATCGGGAAAGTCATTCACGATAAATATATTGCTCCATATTTAACGAAACTCGTCACCGATCACGATTTGAATCGGGCTTTTGCCGTATTCCAAGAAACTCTGCAAGCAGACGATACGAACGCATCCACGAAACTCCATTGCGTTTCGTTTTTGATTCAAGACGAATTGTCAAAGAAGGAACCTCTCAAAGTCCCCAATCCTTTGTATAATCGTTTCACGCAGCAAATGTATGCCGTCAGTAAATACGTGACAAGTATATTAATGGCGATCGCAGCGAATCATGCAACTGCATCTACGCCTGACTTTGAAATGATCGGAACACCTAGAAAAGGAGAAAAATAACCAATGAAAAAAAAGCTTAGGAATACGAAAGTCCATTAGTAACAAAACATGACAATGTCAGTTGGAAAAATTTTCTAAGAGCTAAAAAAAAAAAAAAAAAAAAAAAAACTTTTTGTTAATTTTTTATCATGTCTTTAGACATGATAAAAATTAACTCTACCCCCTTTTTCTTTTTTGTTGTGAATGATGTCTCACACTTTCTAAAACTAGATTTCTAAGCAAAAGAATGAGTCATATCGTTCTTGGAAATTTATTTTAGAAACATGTTGACACCTGATTCAAACCAAAATAAGGGGTGAGGGGTAGTAAAGTTAATTTTTATCATGTCTAAAGACATGATAAAAATTAACAAAAAGTTTTTTTTTTTTTTTAATAGTCAATTCGATGTGGACAAGAAGTTACGCTTTTTTAACCAGAATAAACTTTCACTTAACTATTTAAATCGTCAGTCAGTGCTGTGGCCTGGATCCAAGCTTATACTCCATCATAGGAAAAAACCTTCTTATTTGGGTCCATATTCTTAAAAGAATTTCTTTTTTTGAATGTCTATTCTCCATTCGATAAACCACGCAACCAACACCAGAAACACGATCCATCGAAACTGAAATATATAGAAGAGTTTAGGAAAGAAATGAAATCCATGGAATATAGTTTCGGCCGCTTCATGGTATCGTAAACGCCGATCAAGGTTGACGAGCTGTTTAACCGGTTCAGGAGCGATTAATAATTGTCTGTCTTGATTCACCAGAATCACGGAATGAGCCCAATCCACCTCATTTAAAGAATCCACGTTGAATTTTTCTTCCGAGGGGTAATTGGGATAAACATGTTCCGCTACATATCGTAAAGGCGCGTCTAAGAGTTGAGCTGTAAAAATAATATTTTTGGGATACGTCAATAACAATTGATTTCTTAGAAATTCTTCCTGATAAGGAATCCAAGCTGATGAACGATAAAGAATCGTTTCCATCATGATATTATTTCATCTACTCTGTTTTTTTCTTCTTTACCTATTCCAATGTTTCATGTACCGAAATTTACTCGTCTATTATTTGGGACAATCGATCCCTTTTCATTTCAATCTTCTTCAATGGTATCGACAAGTCCATCAAGAAATCACATAATAAAGGAATCATTAGTGGATAAAACAATGTTTGGTTTTAATCTTCGTTCGACTCTCGCCATAACCATTTTAATATGTCTGGTGACAACACTGGTCATCATGGCTCTCATCGTATATCGTCTCTCCTACGGCAGTGTGGCTTTCGTTTACGATGCTGCTGATCCGAATAAAGTCACGACCAAAGGAACGACAGCGAGCGATTTCTGGGCCAACAATAAAATGTTGCTCATTGCTCCAACGGTTGTCAATGTGATCAATATACTAATGGCCGGTTTATTACTTTACGTGTAACCGAAAAGAGAATAAAGACTAGATTCAAAAATACATCACGATGGATACAAAGGCTATCATAGTAATTATCTTATTAGGAATTGTATTTGTCTCGTTACTCAATTTCGGCTACCTGGCAACAGCTATTTACAGTGATGCGACACCCAAAACAGGAGCCGAACATTTTAATCAACGCAACTGGATGTTTTACGGAAATATAATGCTACATATTATTGCTCTGATGCTAGGTGGAGGCATTTTTATGAAAAAGTAATGATTTAATTAAAAAAAATATGACAAGACCTGCCCAAGATGAATCCAAAATCTTTCAGAGAAATACTTTCATACATAACGATGAGTCACTCGTATTCATAAACACGTTCAAGGTGATGGACGGGCGTAACTTCAATCCAAGAAGAAATATACCAACAACTGCTTTTATTGACATCTTGCCCACTCAAGAAGGAAGAACAAGAATGATCAGAGTCAGCTAGAAAAATTTCCCAAGAGCTAAAAAAAAAAAAAAACTTTTTGTTAATTTTTATCATGTCTTCTAGACATGATAAAAATTCACTCTACCCTCCTTTTCATTTTGAATGATGTCAACATGTTTCTAAAAATAAATCTCTAAGAATGAATCATACTTTTCTTGGAAATCTATTTTTAGACACATGTTGACATCATTCAAAACGAAAAGGAGGGTAGTTAATTTTTATCATGTCTAGAAGACATGATAAAAATTAACAAAAAGTTTTTTTTTTTTTTTTTTTTTTTTTTTTCACTACTAGAAAATATTTTTCTCAGCTCTCAGAAATTTTCCCAGCCAACTCGATTGACCAGACATCACCATTTTCTTACAATAATGAACTTTCACTTATTTATTTAAACCATCCCAGTTTCACTTCAAATCAGTTTGTGCTTGAATACAAGCTTCTGTTCAGGTATGTTAATAATATATTTTTTGTTTCTTTGGCTTTTCGCGTTTAGTTTATGTGATTCGTCTTTCGCTATAGAGATCCAATATTTTATAATGGTAATTTTGATTTAAGATGGTCACCATTTTTGCCATTTTCCGTAGCGCTTGATCTGCTCGAGTGTCCATGTTGCGTCTATCTTCATAAGACATATCTAAATACAGCTCATTGGCGTTCGGTTCAATATTTAGGTGATACACTTCATGATTGCGTTCTTTGTCCATGAGAAACTTGAACACATCAAATTCATTTGGCCGGCGATCGGATTTGAACGGTTTCAGGACTCTCGGACTGTAAAGTCGTTTCCCCTTCGGATCAAAGACGAAACCCGGACAAGGTCCACCTTTTTGAGAACGAACTTCCACCTCGTCCGGTTCGACATCTTCTTCGACCTGTCGGCCATTGTCGGAACGATACTGTAATTTAAACCGTCGCCAATTGTCAATAAACGCGTCGAGAGTATCCTCCGATTCTGGAAAATATTGTCGGTAAAGCGTTTCGGCTTGAGTTTGTTCTTCGGGTAATAAATTGGCATACTCCACATATTCAGTGAACAATTTCCGGAAAATAGGATCTTTCTCACTTAAATAAGTGGCCATTTCATCCAACGTCATTTCGTATAACTGTTCGACAAAATTCATGATGGAAGTGCTTTTTTCTTCTTCTTCTTATTATTATTATTGAATTTTCAAAGCGGACATTATATCTTCCATTCTCTCACATTGATAGCGGTATTTTAAATATTTGAAAGATGTGATGGCCATGAGCGCTAGAAAAATGACGAGCGTTAAGACCGTGAAATGAAATTTAAAGTGAGTTTCTTCCTCATGCACAATCAACACGCAAATGGAATAGAGTAATCCGCCCGCTAAAGCAAAGATACCGAACGGTTCTAGCTTTGAAATATTCATGGGGATCCTAAAAGCGACTGGGCAACTCTCAAGTTAGTAAATACTTTATTCCAAAATTCTTCGTGAATAGCGAGCGAATTTTCTAAAGAGGCCTGGAACATTTCGTACTGAGGCAGAGTTTGAGCAAACGATAAAATACAGTCTTTGGGATTCTGCATCGGCGTATGAACTAACCATTCGCGTAACCGGTTCCACGTCTCGGGCCAACATTGAATTTCTTGGTTGAACTGATCGGCAATCGAGGGACCGAACGTTTCATTCAAAAACCAAGAAATGCAAGCTACAGTTTGTTTCATAATCGTTTCTGAATTCATGGTTCCTTATTTTTAAATATTTTTTTTCATTTATTTCAGAAAAAGAAAAAGAAGAGCAAAGAATGAATCATTTAGACGAATTGTTTCAGTACCTTCTCCAACACAAGAAAACAATTGTGTTTGGGAACCTGAGTCGATTACCCTATGTGATCAACGATTACATTTCCAAACATTTATCCCACCTCACCATTTTTGTCATTTGTCCCTTTTATACGTACCCGTCTTCCCCTCATGTGCGTGTAATTAAACCGGAAGAATTGAGCACGAACACGTGCGATTTATTATTCTACATTGAACCTTTTCCGCATGCCGTTTTACAACACGACATTAAAACGGCTCAACACCTCGTCATTTTAACGAGTCACATGATTTTTATCGATCGATACCATACGTGTTCCTATTTATCCTATTTTCATTTCGCGGGAAGTTTAGAAAGGTATATGGATAAAACCAAACAGCTGATGGATTTGGAACAGACGTTCCTTTACAAAACGGATCTACCCGAAGTTAAAGAGTCCAAGAAAGCTCTTTCGATCGGTCCTAGTCCTACCCTGGATCGATGGATTAGTCCCGAGAATCCCGATCCGACTCCCTTAGAAAACATGTCATGGATTTTAATCGATCTCACGTCCTTCCGGAATACGTCGTCACTGTTATTTCATTTTTGGACAGCTTTTGATTACATGTTGAATCATATCGATCGCATTGAAGGCTGGCAATTGTGTTTTAAAACGTCCGCGGAAGCTCGTGCTTATAAGAAACTCGTTCAGAAATGGATCGATTATCTCTGTTGTAGGGAATTCCAGCACGGGAACGTGTTACAATTGAATGAAATTCTCTCCCTCACGCCTTTTTATCGAGCAGGGACGGTCGATCTTCCCATTATTTTAGAAAAGAAACGATTCGGACCTTTGGAATATATTCTTTGCACATCGGTTCAAGATGCGTATCGAGCTTCTATGCGATATAACTTAGATCCTGTCGTCGGATCCGTGTTTCGATTGAAATAAAGTCAGAATGAATGATCCTAACGAGGATGATGTTTCGAAGGAAATTCCACCTCTTGGAACACCCGAAGTTATTTATTATGACGATATTCTACCTTCATAAATTCAAAACCAAGTCGACCTTCCCGACGATTTCGAACTTCAATTTCCTCTCCACACGTATGCCAAATCCGATGTAACCACTAGCCCTTACATTATTCGACCGTCCGTTTCTCCTTCTTCTCGAAGTTCGAGTCCAAGTTCAAGAAGTCCAAGAAAACGCAGTCCGAGTCCAAGAAGGAGCAGAAGTCCAAGTCTAAGCAGGAGCAGAAGTCCAAGTCTAAGCAGGAGCAGAAGTCCAAGTCCAAGAAGAAGAAAAAGTCAGAGAAATCGTAGTCGTAGTTTAGAAATACGTCATTCTAGAAGAAGAAGTCCTGTAAGAAGAAGTCGTTCGGCTTCCTTTTCATCGTCTGCATTTCTTCTTCCTCTCCTTCCAATATCAATCGTAGAGGAACACAAAGACCCATTCGTAGAAGACCTATGAGAAAACGTCGAGGATACGTTCTTGGATCTCGAACCGTTCGTCTGGGTCCCAATCGATTGCTTCATAAATATGGTAACCATTCCATTACGTTTCTGACCGAAGGTGGGGCCCACATACGAAATAAGAATATTCCCAATAAAGCTTGTCGATATCTATTAAGTCATTGCTCACGACGGCATCCAACAGCTCGAGATCGATTGCCACGACAAGCTCGTATTGTTTTGAGAAAGAAAACAGCTTAAACACAACGAGTTGAAAAAGAAACAATATCCAAGCAATTCACAAAAGCTAAAAAACAATTCAACAAAATAATAAAGTTCACTTACCAAAATGTGTATATAATAGACTTTAACTGAAGATCTTTCGAAGCTGGTATCCAAAGCACAAACTGATCTGAAACCGAAACTCGAGTAATTTAAATAGTTAAGTGGAAATCCTTTTTCTGGTTTTATCGATCGAACCAACTGGGAAAAATTTCCAGAGCCGTATTAAAAAAAAAAAAAAAAAAAAAAAAAAAACTTTTTGTTAATTTTAATCATGTCTTCAGACATGATTAAAATTAACTATCCCCCTTTTGTTCAAATGATGTTAATCTGTTGTCTCAATATGTTTCTAAAAATAGAACATGACTCATTTCTTTCTTGGAAATTTATTTTTAGAAATATGTTCGAAAAGATGAGACATCATTCCCAGACAAAAAGAAGAGAGAGTTAATTTTTATCATGTCTAAAGACATGATAAAAATTAACAAAAAGTTTTTTTTTTTTTTAAAGCTAAATTTTTTCCTACTACCCAACTTTTGCTTCTCCTTTCTACCTCCCCCCCTTTCGTTTCACAGTATATAAACAGCTGGAGCTGAGGGGATTTTCTCATTTCATACTGAGGACAAGATGGATCAGGAAAACACTGTAACCCTGGAACCTTTGACATTACCCTTGAAGGATCGTCTCAAGTACGTGTTGGATGAAGTCGTGCTGGAAGAATTTAATCAATCTAATTTGTTTACGACTAAAACCACCGTTCAGTTGAGAGTTTTAAAAAGAATAGCTAATATGATGATGTTTCCGTGGACCTTGATTCAAGATTTGAAACCTCTTGTACCCGTCCATCGATACTGTTTAAATACCATTTGGCGTTTATGGATGGATGTGCAACAGCAGTTGGTACAAAATAAAACCATCTCCACGCCAGATGATGGAATATGATCGAGAAAGTTTTATCTAAAGACTATTCTAGATCGACCGATCTAATAAGACTTTCCAACATCTTATTCAAACGACAGGAAATACCTAAGATAGAAGTGTATAAATTATTTGCCGTAGACGGATTGCTGGGCGAGGATCTGCAAAAGTATGTTTTTAATCTACAGTACGGAGGAGATGAAAAAACACCTTTAAACGAACAAGAAGCTCTAGATTTTAAAGCAGTTCATGCTCGAATCGTCCGTTGTTTATATCACGAAGTTTCCAAACGATCGGAATCTCTTCTCTACGTGGATGTGATTCGACGTACTATAGAAGAAATAATAAACACTACACCTTCTACCAGTGATGAAGCAAGCGAATGGGGTGCATTGTATTTAAAGTATCTTGGAGAGGATCTATTTTCAAATATATTTTACGAAATTAAAGTCTGGAAGACGAAAGAATTGGAACAATACCAGGCGAAAACGAATCAACAAGAAAATAATTCTCAAAAGAGAAAGAATGTGAGAGAGGATCCTAGAATCAAGAAGAAAAACAGAAATAATATGTCGGACCTTACTTTAGCTTCGAGTGATTATTTCGACCCTTCGATTGTCGATTTGCAACCTGTTCGTTATCCTTCTCCCGAGAGTCCACCTCCATCGGAAAGGGGAGGAGAAGATCCTGTAGAAGCTTCCTTCGAAAGACTAGAGTGTGAAGACGAAAATGTAGAAACTACAAGTAGTGAACAAGGCAAAATGAACCCCTATAGACTCGGAACATTTTTTCCATGGCTCTTTAATGGAATATAAAGAGTGGACAGTCCAATAATACATTGAAGGTATGTGGGAGACTATATATATATTTTTTGGAATAGATTTAAATACTTTAGATGCACAAATATTAGACGAAATGAACTTGTTTTTGTCCTTTACAAGAAGAACTACTAACTATGATAAAATGTTTTTCGAATAGCATCCTTTCCAAAATATTTTTTCATCAGGTTCCATCCTCAACTGTAAAATCTGATTTTGACAAGATTTTATAGATAAGATAGTTCATTAAAAAAATTTTTGAGAACTGGTTTTTATCGCTATTCCATACGCAACTGTAAAAACTAAAATTTATAGGATTTTATAGTTGAGACAATTTATTTTTTAATTAAAAAAAATTTTTTTTGGAACTGGTTTTTGTATATGTTCCATACGCAACTGTAAATACTGAATTGAATCTCATTTTATACTTGTTACTATATAAAAAATGAATCCTTTTATTTTTGTTGTTAAAAAAAGCAACAACATCGAACTTTTTTTCGATATATAGGAACAAAGCCCTCCTTCAAGATGAAATGGGATTCGTTTCAAAATAGAAATGAATATACTGTCACTTCTTACGATCTCGATCACGCTATTCGGTATGCTCAAGAAGCGACTCAACTCTATATTTACGAACAAGCTCTTCAAAGTCGGTACGCTTTTATTTTTAAACATACCACCTTCCAAATAAGAAAAGCCGACTCCAAACGGGATACCTAAAACCCTCGATCCGGAACAATGTCATGTCGTCGAAAAATTTGTTTTTACGCAAACGGGATGTGACATGATTGCCTGCTTCCCTTTCCAAGAAAATTTAGAATCGTGTTTCCCGGAAGATGAACCGCGATGGATTCGACTCGGAACGGGTTTCAGTTTAGCTTGCCAACTCGCCTGCGATCGTTTATATTCCAACACGCAGCAGAGTATGGACACGGAATATCGAAATGGAAAATGTGTAGCCATAAATCTCGCCAAGAAATTATTAGCTCTCTTGCCCGAACAAGTTTTCTTTCAATCAAATCATCCTTCTCTTCCTCGTCATCATGCCGGCCTCAATCTCGTCGAGGGTCATTTACGACTCAACCAGCCTTATTGTGAAGCGTACGGTCTTGTTTTCAACGGGTCTGATTGTGTGACGACGACGGGGCAAGATATTGGCGAATTGTTCTTGGGAAGCAGTATCTATCGATCTATTTCCACTCTGCAAAAAAATCATACGTTACCACCATATCCTCCTCATCTTCCCGACTTTGTACAAAACTGGCCCAAGAAACATGTGAAACGGTCCTTGGTTCATGAATTGGCGATTGATGTAGGGATCGATATCGGATTAAAAGCCGCGCAAAAAATCCTTGAAAAACGGATGCCTAAACTCTTAACCAAATTGAGTATGCAGTCTCTTCCCATTCAATCGGCCATCCTTCAAGCTGTCGTTCGGACCCAATTAAGTACGCTCGCAACACTTTCCAGAATCGCCGCGACAGGATTCTCGGTTACTTCCAATGTGCTGACGGGTATAAGTATTCTGTCCGCCGTACTCGATTACTCGATATATTGGATCCGTTTCATTTCAATAAAGTGCTGACCGCTCGAACTCTTTACGATATCGACTGGCGATTAGACGTTCAGTTTTATCAATCGGAAACGGACCATGTTCTAGAAATCACACCCGATCTTCTATGGGACGTGTTAGAAGAAGATGCGAGCGATCGATACCTCTTCTTTGCCGAGAAAGTGCAAGAATATTTAGATGCTATCCATAAAGTGCCCATGACCGATCGACCCCAAACGCGAATGTCATTTCTCCAAAAATCACGAACAGACGAAAGAACCCCGAAAAATTGGATTTATTTCACGATAATTGTTTATTTGTTAACAGGATTCACCTTCCTATTTCGACCCTACATGCATTACTTATGCGTGACCATCTTTTTCCTATTTGTGTTTTATTTTTATCGTCATTCTAAATGAAAGCTTAAGATTTTTGGAGAGAAAAAAAACGAATGACTTGGAGGGAGAGTAACTAACCAGTGAATAAACTAAAAATCAGTTAGTACTTACAAATTATAAGAAGATGTTTCTTCTTTCACAGCACAGAGTGATCTGAAGTGAAACTTGGAGTTTAAATAGATAAGCAAGAGTCTCTTCCAGAAACAATTTTAACATGTCTGGTTTTCTGGATCAACTCGGCTGGGAAAAAACTGTAAGAGCTGAAAAAAATTTATAGATAAAAAAAAAAAAAAAAAAAAAAAACTTTTTGTTAATTTTTATCATGTCTTTAGACATGATAAAAATTAACTACCTCCCCCCTTTTGTCTGGGAATGTTGTCTCACACTTTCTAAAAATAGACCATCACTCCTTTCTAAAGAATAGAATTCCAAGAATGAGTCCTGGTTTGTTTTTTCGAATGGGTGAGACATCCTTCCCAGACAAAAAGAGGGGACAGTTAATTTTTATCATGTCTATAAGACATGATAAAAATTAACCAAAAGTTTTTTTTTTTTTTTTTTTTTTTTTTTTTTTTTTTTTTTTTCAGCTGTGAAAAATTTTTTCCCAGCCGACTCGATGGACAAGATACCATTTTTTAATAATGGACTCGTTTATCTATTTAAGCTTTCCAAGTTTCGTTTCAGATGAGTCCGTGCTGCGGATACTGTTCTCCTGAAGATCTTTCAATAATACCACTTTCTCGGATAAAATTCATCACCATTCGCTTTTTTAGCATAACTTAGATAGATATAGAGAAATTTCTCGTTTTTATGATCTTTCGGGTAATACTCATTTCCATTTTCGTCTCATGCATATCGGATGTAATTCGTCTCTGGCTTTTCCCGAATTCTATCCTGTATATAATATTCTTTTCCAATGCTGGATTTAGGATAAATCTCTCCTCCCCTCGCATTGACAGCATACGTTTTCACATTTACATCCAATGAATTTAACGGGTATTCTCCTCCATTGTTTAATTTAGGATAAAATTCGTCTCTGGAATTGGATTTGGCGTACCGACGAGGAAGCGCTATATATTCATGACCCCGATATTCCACAGCGTAATATTCATTTCCATGCTCGTCTTTGGCAAAAATAGGTCGATTGTCATTATCGAAATAATACAGCTCCTGTTTAGGTTTTTTAGGATCTTTCGGATATCGTTCTTTTCCAAATTCATCTATGGTGTAAACCGAAACCATGTTTTTTTCCTTTACCGATCTTGATATTTACATGAGTCACCTCCGATTATCCAGTTATCTTTTGATACATCTTTCGAATCCAGTCTTCAATCGATTGGCCCGTTGTTTTGAGATGTTCGGAATTATGAACGGTCAAATAAGCCATGTAAGCGGCTAGACCAAACGTGAGGACTAATAAAAATAAAAAGATGAGCCGGTTCGTTAAGAGGGTGACTGCGACTAGGATGATGCTGATATAAACCGTAGAGTAAAACAATATGCCTTGACCTAAATAACGATCCATTTTTTTTTCTACTTTATTCCATTTTAATCAACGAGTCAGCCGAGACCGGATAGTCATCGGTCGTGACGGGCTTTTCGGTCATTTCACCCGTGTACAACAACGTCATGTCAGGATCGGGGAGGGCTTTTAATTTTCGGTCTTCCCAGTAAGCTGAACGAGGATGCGTGACGAGAATTCTAAAAAACAATTTCATGTCGCGCTCGGTCCAAATTTCATAGACTGAGGTAAGGAGGGGAATACCTTCGGGATGCTGCGTCGCATCAAAAACAGCTTCTCGTCCATCTATTTTATATCGCGCTCCATTTTCCGGTATAATACGACTCAGCTCTTGAACTTCAAGTCGAAGGGTTAATCCAGCCGGTAAAATCCCTTCATAGGCTTCTTCTTTGGGTACGCATACGTGATACCCGTACGGAGTGGCTCGAATTCCTTCTGTGGAGGAAGAAGGACAAAAGACAAAAGGTTGACGCCAATTACAAGTGGCGTATAATACGGAATCGGGAATAAATCGTCCCGATCGTATGCGATGGCCTTCACGACACGTTTCGGGAACGCTATAAGTCGAAGCCTGTTTCACAAATCGCTGCGACCAAAATTTCAAACCTTGCCGTCGAACGCGTTTCTTTCGAATTTTTCCCTTTTCAAAAAGACACATGTGAGGAGAAGTGGGTAAATAAATAGCCGTTTTCAATTGTTTGAGGAATGGGTACGGCGTGCAGTCGGGATGAGAACAAATATTATAGCCGGGAATATAAACTTCTTCGTTGGTTTCGTCACAAGAGGTACGAGGTTCATGATCAAGAGTCGTCCAGGGCCGAATCCAATTCGCAACGATCGATAAATGATCGAATTTAAACACATCGAGATGCCGATACTGAAACGCGCCGGGGATGCGCGGTCGACATTCATTTCCGTCAAAAAATTTTTGAGGAGGACACGTTTGAATTTCCCTCCGAGCGCAATCAAAATATCGATCGCTCGTATCGCCTATCGCGAGTTTCGACGATGACGACTTATCCTCACAAGCCCATTCAACCGTATATTGATCCGACACTCGATAGCCTGGTTCTAAAACCGTACGTTTTCGGGTTGGATCACACGTGTAAGCTACAGCTCGATCCAAAGATGTTGAAAATGGATAGGACGGAAGATGTTTCGTATACTCGTGAGCGGGAACGACAGTTTCTTTTGAGCTCGGTTGAACATTTTCACAGAAAAGAGGCGGTTGGCATGTTTGGGACGTTTCGTCGTACACCATCGGTAAATGGAATAAGGCATCGCCGGTCCATGTATCCCAGGAAAGAGGACAGGATATAGTGTCGCGAACCATTCCGTTTTCACAAATCGCGTAACCCGGAGAGTACAGAAAAGATCCTTTTTGGACGATGGGGAGAGGTCGTTGCGTATTATCGGGAAATCCGTCGCAGAGATCAGACACGCATCGCCGATAATGTGTCGAATATTTTTCTCCGGGCGAACATCGAATCATTTTCGGTCGATGGCCACGACACTCGATATACGTCACCTCGTCAATCGGAAAATGTTGACCGTCTTCACAGTAAGATACGAAATGTTTTCGCGAAGTGCAAGCGTCGTAGTAGAAAAATGTCTTGGGCGGACAGGCGATTCGAATCGGTTGTTCGTTCTGGCATTCGTAATAAAAACGTCGATTGGTTGGATCGGGTAAAACCGATCCGTCATGCTGATCGATGCAGGGATTGACAGGAATGCAGGTAGAAGGAGAATGTTCTTCTTGACACATGAGCACGTCTAGAACACGACCGTGCCGACATCGATAATAATAATACATCATGGACTTTTCGCGGGGTACAAAACTCTGCGATCGTAATAAAAACAGGTAGAGGTTTTTCCCCGTTGCGGGGAGCTGAGTATCATCGGGCTGTCCAAAACATTCATCTTTTTCCCAAATCCGTCCTTCCGCGAAATAATATTCGAGTGGGAGAAGAAACGTCCATGTTTTTCCCGTGGAGGTGTGAAACGAAGCCTCGTTGTCGTTTGAGGTCTCGATCTGATATTGGAAACGCGTCGTTGTCGTCGCAGGAGAAGAAGGAACTTTCGGGGACGGGACCGAAAAATTATAGAAATACAAGTAGCAGTAGTATAAACCCAAAACGAATAAAAGTATGGCGAGCATCCAGCCTTTATTCATAAACGAGATGTGCCAATTATGGAAAGAGCAAAAAATTCCGAAAAAGGACGCAGCAGCGTGTTGTTCCAAACCGAATTATCGACATTTTTTAAAACAAGATCGCGCGTTGGATGAAATGCCGGCTCTGTATCGTGAATGTTTATCCTGTCAACAAAAAAGAAAGATCTTGGCGCGATAAAAAAGTAAGTCAGAATGGATTCGTATCGTCTAACCCGACGTTATTTTCGTCAATTGCAACGGCTTCACTTCGTCTCGCAATTGCGGCAACGCGATTGGTATCATCATATCGTCATCCAATACGTGATGGATCCCCAAAAAGGACGCCATTTCACACTTTTTCATCCGGCTATGGATACCCATACAGAAGAGTCGCTGGTTTTCTTTGGAAAACGTCGCTTGTTTCTTACGTTTATGTTGAAACGGATCGTTCACCAAGGTTTGAATGCCGAACAACGGTTACAACCGAACGCGTTATTACCTCTCAAATCGCTCGACGATCCCGTCTGTGAAACACAACGCAAGGCTATTCAAAATATTTGGGAGGTCGATGCTCATTGGTATACTACGGAGAATAAAAACGATATTGCCGTGAAGAATACGGCTCCTTTCATCAAAACCGAACCTCAAGCTCTGTAAT
The DNA here is from genome assembly GCF_044657685.1 of Stegodyphus dumicola. Classification (NCBI taxonomy): domain Eukaryota; kingdom Metazoa; phylum Arthropoda; class Arachnida; order Araneae; family Eresidae; genus Stegodyphus; species Stegodyphus dumicola. Next base: position 278,895,254 of record NC_140770.1, on the reverse strand, counting down.
TTAAAATATCCATCGGATGGGTGAGATGATTCGGATACGACACGATTTCAATCGTATGAGACCATTTTAGCATGTATTTATAATGTAAAAGATCGTGCCGCTTCAGCGTATCGAGCCGGATAGCTGAAATATAGGTTTTTTCTTCGTTGGTTTTCTCGTACAAATAACAAATACCTTGATCGACGAACACGTAAACATCTTGAGGAAACAGTTGCAGAAGCGACTTGTCCTTGGAAAAGTGTCGAATCACAGTATAATGAGAACTCGTAGGGATCGGAACCGGTTCTAATTTATAAAGGAGGAAAGAAAGAAAAATGATACACCCGAGCGCGATCATTCTATGCATTGTATTTCTAGTGACTCTCTTGAATCTTTTTTATAAACCCGATCTCCGGATGCCTTCTATTCCTCCCTCATCATCATTAGCCTTACCAGAAATTTCAACCGAGACGTATTGCCCTTTCCAAATCTTTCAGTGTCCCGATAGCCATTGCGATTGTTCTCAGCTCTGTGAAACAAATCCCACGTTTTACGAAAAACTCACTCTTTCTGATAAAACATGGAATCATCTCGAACCGGGTACTTATTGTATTCCCCAAGGAATTCGGACCGCTTGTCTTTCTTCCTCGGAAATTCCTATTTTTTCGGCCTCGGGATGGCTCTGTGCTCCTCGTTCCTCTTTCACCCATCCTTGTCAACATCCAGAAGCCCGTGATCCTTCTCTCAATGTTTTAATAGATCGTCGAACCCAACAACCCGCTCAAGAAGTAGCCGATTATTACGAAACGTTAGAAGATGGATCGTTCCGATACCAATGTCAATGCCATTCTTTAGATCGACGAGGTAATCGAATGATTCAAACATCTCCGTGGGTCTGTTCTGTCGATTACTGCGTTCGAGATTTGTGGAACGTGCCCGGACTAGGATGGGACGCCGAACGACACGTCTGTGAATGTGGACCCTACGTGCATCGAGTTCTGGGCGATCTATCTTCACCCTGTGTTTTGGAATATACACACATAGACGAAAAGCATAGGTTAACGGGAAAACGAGAATGTATGACCGACCAATCTGTTGAATTCCGACCGATTTATTGTCCACAGAATCAGTCGGTTTTACGGTTCACAAAACGGGTCTTGCGAGGCAACACAGCGTACGATTATGTCATTGTACATGGAACAAGTGTTCCTAAAATTTCGAGAGGTCAAGAATGACATCTCATTTCAAACGAATCGAGAAAAATTTTCAAACGGACCAAGAATTGAGTCGGTTTGAAAAGGAAGACGAAAGCCCCAAAGAGGAAGGATGGTCGAAGAGACAAACGTTCGCCATTCATTTACTACTGGTAACGGCAGGTCCTACGATTCTTTTCGCTTTACTGGGCAACGTATTGAAGATTCATTATTATGTCGTCTGTTTAATTCTATTATTTTACTTTGGAGCTCTGGCCTACTTGATACGATACCGATTTCAGTGGCTATTGCAAGCTTTTAAAGAAAGCCAGAAATATATTCGTTGAATATGGGACTTGAAGAGTGGATTATATAAAAAAACTTTGAAAAAAAATGAAGAGGGAGAAGAGTAATAAAAAAGGAAGAAGCAATAATTTAACCATGGCGATGGATCCTGTACTTATTCATCTATCTCCCAAAAATTCTGAAGGTAAAGAGTTAGATTTGGAAATATGGATAAACCCCGATGATACGGATGACAAGATTATAGAAATACATCGTCATGATCGCAAAGACAAAACGAAAGAATTTGAACCCTGTTGTCAAAATCCTTTTTTAACTCCCGCTATCCTCCAACGTAGAGAAAATGAAAAGAATAAGACGATAGATAAAACATTAGAATTGACCAAAGAAGCCATCCACATGTTGAAAGAAGTGTTTTCGGGAAATGGAGAATTCAGTACAATGGAATTTGATGCATCGTCCACTGAGGTAAGAGCTGATTTTAGACAGCCGACCAAAGAACCTGAAGTTGAGAAAGCAACAAGTTGTCAAGGTCGTAAACATAAGAAAAGAGTTAATAAAAAGAAATAGTACATTTAAAAAGACCTCCCCATCCTTCTATGAATTTCTTGAACAATGAACTGTTTTCACGAGACTCAATCCACATCTTTGCTGGATCTAAAGAGAATCTTGAGAAAAGACATAGCTTAAACTGTTTCCAGGAGAGTTGAAGTGCAGGCTTTTTCAACAGCACAGAGGGATCTGAAGCAACAGTTGAAATGCTGAAATATATAGAACAGGAATTCCATTCTTAAAAAAAAAACTGGGATGTCTTGTCAATCGAATCGGGTAGAAAAAATTCTTGGCTGAAAAAAAAAAAAAAAAACTTTTTGTTAATTTTTATCATGTCTTTAGACATGATAAAAATTAACTCTACCCTCCTTTTTGTTTTGAATGATGTCTCACCTTTCCTAAAAATAGATTTCTAAGAATGATCATGTTTTTCTTGGAAGTCTATTGTTTACAAACATGTCTATACAACATGTTGACATCATTCAAAACGAAAAGGAGGGTAGAGTTAATTTTTATCATGTCTAAAAGACATGATAAAAATTAACAAAAAGTTTTTTTTTTTTTTTTTTTTTTTTTTTTTTTACTGAAGAATTTTTTCTCCTAGTTCTTAAAAATATTTTTCAACGATATCTCGATACCTCTACCTATTTTATTCCCCCTCTCTTAGTATATAAATGGTTGAAAAAGAAATCGGAGTTCATTCTGTTTCGTAAAAAGATAGCGAACACATGGCAACGGATAACTTAGTCATTTCATGTGAAGAAGATCCCTTTGAGGATATTCCAGATACGGAACCCACTTTTTATGGACCATTTTCACCCGTTTTTAGAGTACCGAAAAAGTCTTCTCCTTCTCCAACTCATTCTTTGGAAATACTGTCTTCTCCTCCCTCGTCATCCACTCATCAGCGCTCTAGAAAGAAGAAGTCCTCACAGACCAAGCTCCACCAAAAAATTGTTGGTGTGTTGGCTGTCACCTCTGATGGATATACTCTTACGAACTGCGTCCCGTTTATAGCCAGAGACCTGAAAACACATACGAAGGAATTTATTCAGCAATTTAATGCGGATCTGGAACAACTTCATATTGAAAAACTCTGCGTGGCGAATGAACCCATTCGAGAAAAAATTCATCAAAAGGTACATCTCAAGTTTTTATGGACTGTTATTTACAAACCTCAACATCGTCAGCCACAGCAATGTCCATCTTGTCGATCGAAATCTTGTCATCGATTTATGGCCATGCTAGCGCTCCAACAATTAGTGAAATTTGCTGTTCATAAATGTATTCATTGAGTGGATAGGTAATCAAGGAATTTTTCTATCTTTTTCCTTTTTTCAGATGATCCAGAGAAACAAATACTCTACTTCATATGGTTTAGTGGTAAAGACCTCATCAGGACAGGTGGTGATGATTCATCGAAAAATGCCATACTGTTTTCAAAATTATTTAATTCAGCTTTTAAAAAATAAACGTATCGAACCACCCTTCGATTTGGAAAAAATATCGGTGCTTCAAGATGAATTTGAAAACCATATTTATCCGACTCTCCATCCCAATTTACAAGACGATTATGATCGGTACAAGGCTAAATTAGCTTATGAAGATGAATGGGATTTCCCGCATGGACAAATGGATAAAAGACGTTTCAAGAAAGACGACGACCCTCGATTCAAATGGTTCAGAGTCGCGTATCAGGAATTTGAAGAGTCCGGCTACCGATTCGCCTACCAACCCTCGGACGTGGCTCAGTATCCCTTAATCAAACTAGAATTTACAGGATTAGATCAATGCATTTATACACAATATTTTTTTATAGTCGAACATCCTAAACATTTACGCCGTAATACCTACTTTGATAATTATTCTCCTTTCCAATCTCAAGCTGCTTATAGAATGGCTCTCGAACGCAATATCGGGAGTATTGATGATCGGATGGTCTATCGGGGTTACTTAATTAAAATCGAAGAGGCTCTAAAGTATCTAACACGTCAACAGGAAATGAAAAAGGACGGGAAGGATCAAGTGTTGCTATATTTTTAGAAGGAGATAAATGGAATCCACCCGATTCTATTTGTTATTTACAAAAGTAAAAAAAATGGAATAAGATCCCTTAGCCACCCCGCATTTCCCACTTGAAGAATCCATTCTATCTATTCTTTTTTTAAATGTCTAGGGATGTCATCCGACGCATTCTCTCCACCAAAAAAAAACGAGTTCCTCCCACCTACCCCAAAAAGAAGAAGAAGAAGAGGAAATTTCCCATGAGTCTTTTCGAGAACCCGCCCCCCCTCTCTTCCTATATATAAAAGAAACCGAGAGAAAAGTTGTCTTTTCTTTTTTTTCCATCTCATCCTCAGGAGAAAGAGAGAGAGAGAGAGAGAGAAAACCAAATGCCATGGAGTGGTTACGGCGAGAGTCTTTTTCCCTCGCGATTCGTTTCCGGTTCGCCAAGACAATTCCCCTCACGTTTTACTTGGGGTCGGGCACGCTCTATTTTCGAGGATCGGAACTCGTGACTTGCCTTTCCCAGCAAGGGACTTGGATGAGTCCGAAAGGTCAACGAACTATTCAGCAATGGATCTCTCAAGCCCCTTTTCGCCCTTACCGATCCTTAACGACGGATCTCTGGATCGATACGTCGGACCGCCCCAGCCGGATTCTCCGCCATACCCCTTTTATCACCTTCGATTCCCTGGAAAGACTGCTCAACGATTTGGGTCCAGACGCTCTCCTCTTTTCGACCTGGCTTCAGAGTGTGATGAGAGAACCTCTTCAAATCCAAGAAGATTCTCAGACCGGGGAAACTTATTTTAGTTCCGTGGAGAACAAGGTGATGGACTTTCAGTTTCAAAATTTATCGGAACTGTTTCAATGTGCTTTATGTTTTTATTCTTCTTAAAGAGTGGGTGGGGAAAGATAAACTAAAAATTGTAGAATAATCATAAAAAATAATTTTGTTTTTCTTTAAAAAAAATATTGAGATAGTCCAATCTTGGGGAGGAGGTGGAAAATTCAAAACTATTATCTAAAACAGATGTGGCGGTCAGTCCATTTCGATCCACAGAGGAGGATATGTGTGAGATTCTCTGATCCATAGAGAGTTTCAGAAAAAAAAACTGCGAAAGTTTCCCCCCCCCCATCTCCAAAAAATGGGTATCCAGGTTGAATGCACAGTACAGACTGATGGGAAGCCGAAACTCGAGTTCCTTAAATAGAAAAAAATGAGAGCTCCTTCTAGAAACAATTTTAGATGTCTTGTTTGGATGAGTGAGTCGAGTGGGAAAAATTTCTCAGAGCTGTGGAAAAAAATTTTAAATTAAAAAAAAAAAAAAAAAAAAAAAACTTTTGGTTAATTTTTATCATGTCTTATAGACATGATAAAAATTAACTCTCTCTTCTTTTTGTCTGGGAATGATGTCTCACCGTTTCGAAAAATAGAACATATCCCATTCTTGAAATTCTATTATTTTAGAAAGGATGATGAGTGATGGTCTATTTTTCGAAACGGTGAGACATCATTCCTAGACAAAAAGAAGAGAGAGTTAATTTTTATCATGTCTATAAGACATGATAAAAATTAACAAAAAGTTTTTTTTTTTTTTTTCAATTCAGGAAATTTTTCTCTGAGCTTTGCCAAGTTTTTTCCCAGCCAGCTCCATCCATAAAACAACACCTCTCAAAATCTTTTCTCACTTATCTATTTAAACCACTCGAATTTTTTTGCTTCCAATGAGTCCACGCATCTTGGCCTTTCTTCCACTCTGCTCTGAGAAAGATAGGATAGATTGTTTTCGGTGGACCGTCCTGTTGACGCTTCCGATTTATATAGAGAGCTATATATAGATAGGGTCCCTCCTAACTCCCTCTATTATGACTATTAGTCTTTTTCTTTTTTTTTCCAAGAAATATACAAAGAATGATCCACAGTTTTTTTTTCCGTTAATGAAAAAAAATATGCTTCTACCTTCCGACTTCTTTTTAGTACCTCTTTAGGTGTCTCCTCCTTCTGGATCTTTTCCTTCTCCTCTCTTCCTCGCGAGCAGGGAATTGGAAATGCTGTTCAGGATGCAACGCTCGTAAAGACTCCATTTTCTTCCTGGAGAGGGCGTCTACGGCAAACACCGTCTTGTCATTAAATTGGAGTTGGTAGTAAAGAGGTCCGTGAATAATGTACACGGAGCGAGCTCGCAGTCGATAGGGAATCATACGATACCCGTCGGCTTCTGATTCCATTTCCCATCCATAAAGACGGATAGAAGCTTCTCCGGTTTGAAGAATATGAACCCACTCGGGTGAAACGTAAAACACTTTTAAAAAGGTTCCAGCATCGACGGCGATCACATTTTCCCATCGCAGATAAGCGTGTAAGCGAAAGGTTCCTGCCTCCATCATCGATTGGAAAGCAAAATGCTTGAAAACTTCGATGGACGAAAAATAATGCAGGATTTTTCCATCGTAACAAGATAAATAGCACATGGTTTCTTGGACGATTTGTTCCATACGCTCCGGGTCCCGAAACCATTCTTCGAAACGGGAGAGAGGTTCCCATTGATCAGCTACTTCGAGATGACAGACGGGCGTGATTTCCACCAGGGTAGGTAGAACTGCAACGGCATCGGCCGACATTTTAGTTTTGCTTGGTTGGGAAGGAAGAACGAGAATGAACCCTGTAGGCAGAAAAACTCGGATCTATATAAATACTAGAGAAAAAAAGGCGGGGGGAAGGGAAGTTCTTCCTTCCTCCCAAAGAATAAGAAAAGTGAGTGGAAAGAAAAAAATCATTTCACTCTCAGGAAAAAAAAAAGAATTTTTTTCTTGTCAACATGTTGTCTAGACATGTTTCTAAAAATAGATTTCCAACAAAGGTTCATTCTTTTCTTAGAAATCTATTTTTAGAAAAAAACTGGCATATCCTTCAAAACAAATTTCTTTTTTTTTTCCTCCCTCCAGCAGCCAACTGGATGGGCAAGCGTTTCGGGTCAGATCAGTCCGTGCTGACATTATTTTTTTTAAATACAATGGAATTAGTATAGGAATGTACTAGAAACTGACCCAAGGTTGAAAAGAAAATATCAAAATCAATACTCACTTCTTGACGATTTCTTTTTCCAAAAACCTGTCGAAGAATTCTTGATGGGTTATCCAATCTCTAGACCTGTCTGAAGGGAATCCAATCTAAGGTCAGCGCGCATTTACCTGACGCGAAACTCGGAATATCTGCATAAATAACAAAACGTCCATTCTTAAAAACTTATCGTCTAGTCCATTGAGTTGGTTGGGGGGAAAAAAATTCTCAGAGCTCTGGAAAAAATTTCTGAGTAATAATAAAAAAAAAAAAAAACTTTTTGTTAATTTTTATCATGTCTTATAGACATGATAAAAATTAACTGTCCCCTCTTTTTGTCAAGGAAGGATGTCCCACCGTTTCGAAAACGAAACCAAAACTCATCCTTCTCATGGCAATTATTCCAAGAATGAGTCACGGTTTGTTTTTCGAAACGGTGAGACATCCTTCCCAGACAAAAAGAAGAGAGAGTTAATTTTTATCATGTCTAGAAGACATGATAAAAATTAACAAAAAGTTTTTTTTTTCTTTTTTTTTTAATTACTCAGAAATTTTTTCCAAAGCTCTGAGAATTTTTTCCCAGCCGACTCGATGATCCAAACAAGACAGATCCAAATTGTTTCTAGAAGGAACTCTCCCTTCTCTATTTAAACCACTCGTGTTTCCAACTTCAGTTCAGTCTGTGCTGTGAATTCGACCTGGATACACACTTCTCCCTCCTGGAAAGAATTTCTGTGAAGGTATGCGAACATTTTTCTCAGCTCTTAGAAAAATTTTACCAGCTGATTTGATCGACCGGAGACATCTCGAACATTCTGTTATCTGCGGAAGCCGTTTCATTTTCGTGCAGTTCATGCTGTGGACTCACCTGAATATCCATTGCTCCCTTCCCTTCTGGAAAGGGTCGTAGCTTTTTTAGATCCTCGTCGCTCTTTTTACGTTTCGTTGGATATCTAGGACGAACTTTTTTACCTTATTCCTTTCAAACTCTAATATTGCGGTTGGAGAGCCGTCATGGAAAATCAGCCATGATCCTGACGACTCTAAATCGACTCCTTGAAAACAGAGACTGGGAAAAAAAAATTCTCAGAGCTCTGGAAAATATTTTCTGAGTGATAAAAAAAAAAAAAAAAAAAAAAAAACTTTTGGTTAATTTTTATCATGTCTTCTAGACATGATAAAAATTAACTGTCCCTCCTTTTTGTCAAGGAAGGTTGTCTCACCGTTTCTAAAAATAGATCATGACTCATTCTTGGAAGAATTGCCTTGAAGAAGAGTGAGTGATGGTCTATTTTTAGAAAGGGTGAGACATCCTTCCCAGACAAAAAAGAAGAGAGTTAATTTTTGTCATGTCTGTAAGACATGATAAAAATTAACCAAAAGTTTTTTTTTTATATCATCTAAAGAATTTTTTCTAGCCGACTCGATCGACAAGACATGACATGACCATTGTTTTTTTTAATAATGGACTTAACCTATCCCTTTCAACCCTCCGAGTTTGGCTTTGGATCCGTGTCCTTGCTTCCACATTCAGAGCTCTTTTCTTCAACATTTCGATGCAGGGGAAGAATCAATTCTCTCACGACGTTTAGATATTCTTTCAGAATGCTAGAAAACTCATTCAAAGAAGAAGTATCTAAGGGTGGAGTTGCCGGTTGAGGAAAATTCACGAGTCTTGGAATCGGATTATGCGAATCCGTCTGTATGCCAAACTGTAAAGGAGAACCACCCGCTTTAGGAGAGCATATAATAGTAAGATCCATCTTTTTCCAATTTTTGATTTGTATACTTGTTTCTTCTTACTCGAAACATTTTCCTTTTTCTTCCTCCTCATCCAGGAACTGAATTCCAGGTGGAATGGAAGCATTTGTAATAAACTGTTGTTTCTTGGTTCCACACGCCTGACATTTTCCCGTGACCATCGGCCGTCGATTTTTCAACATGCGATAGTGGACGTCGACCGTATCGGTCTTGGTTCGGCATTTCACACACCAAATGGAATAAGAAATAGGTTCCGCGTCAGAATGCTCCATTGCAATAACACACTCTTTATTATTTTCTTCTCTTTTGAGAGAGAGAGATCTTAACCAGAAGTGTAGATATAAAATTTAGGATACGTTTCGGATCCGTCGGCTCTTTTCGCATACCCCACTTCTTCACAGAGGTATTCCGTTTGCTGATCCGCTCTTCGAGGATAAAACTCGTTTCCCCAAGCATCGCGAGCATAACGAATTCGATCGCCGGCCGTTAAACAATATTCGACTCCATCCGCCTTTTTAGGATACATTTCATGCCCCGATTCGTCTTTGGCATAAGGGAATAAAACAGACGTATAAAGCGAATACTCGTCCCCATTTTGAAATTTCGGGTAGTATTCTCGTCCAAAAGACGTTCGGGCATACCGTCGAGGAGCTAAAATGTATTGGTTTAAATCTACTGCGTAATACTCATGACCGTTTTCGTCTCGAGCCAAGATAGGATTTCCTTCAGGATCCGTAACGTATAATTCGTAATGAGGATGTTGGGGGTCGGTCGGGTATCGTTCTTTCCCCGATGCGTCTACTCGATAAACAGACGTGCTTAGTTCTCGTCGCCTGCTCCTTCCTTCCTCCCACTCGAGACCCGTTGAGATGAAGGTATGAGGTTGATATCTATAAAATGGGTTGACCCTTTCAAACTATTCCATTGTTTAAAGACGCGTGGGTTAGGAAAAAAAATATTAACAAAAGCAAATATCTGAACGGTTCAACACAACGGGTGAATGGAAAAAAGGAATAGTTCTCTCTATCCAGTCACAGGATGGTTTCTTCTTCTAGAACGGCTCACACTCAACTGAAGCGAAACTCGGAACTCGAAATGTTTAAATAGATCATAGAGTCCATTCCAGAAAGAATCCGGAGATGTCTTGTCCAGCCAAGTTGACTGGGAAAAAAATTTCTGAGTTAAAAAAAAAAAACACTTTTGGTTAATTTTTATCATGTCTTATAGACATGATAAAAATTAACTGTCCCCTCTTTTTGCCTGGGAAGGATGTCTCACCCATTCGAAAAAAACAAACCATGACTCATTCTTGGAATTGTTGCTATTAGAAAGGGTGAGTGATGGTCTATTTTTAGAAAGAGTGAGACATCCTTCCCAGACAAAAAGGGGGTTCATTAATTTTTATCATGTCTAGAAGACATGATAAAAATTAACCAAAAGTTTTTTTTTCTTTTCTTTTTTTTTTTTCAGCCCACTCGATCGACAAGACGTCCCCATTTTTTTATTTAAGAATGGATTCTTGTTTATTTGTGTAAGCATTCCGAGTTTCGTTTTAGATGAGTCTATGTTGTTGAAGAGGAAACATGGGTACCCTCATTTTTTTTTCCTATCTGATTTCTAAGATGAATTCAGTGAGTTCACCTTGACCTTTTCAAATTTTGTTTGTTTACTTTTAGCCCAGAGGTCGACGGATAAATCATTCTGATTTTTTATATATTTTTTGTGTCGCTCTCTCTCTCTAAGAAACCTATCTCGTTCCAAGTCTTCTCGAAGTGCTATTGGTTCATTTCGAGACGAGGTCATTTCACATCCCCCCTCCTCAAAAAGTGTATGTATATAAATTAAAGGAAGTGATTTTCTATACACACACTTCACCTTTTTGAGTGGTGTCACGATGAGCCTATCCAGTAGAGAACGTCTTAGGGAAAGAATGCGTGAACAGAAACGACGCTGGCGAAGCAATTCAGCTAATCGAGAGCGAGAACGAATACTTCAAAGGGAACGTTATGCTGTTCTTAAAAAAAAACTTCCGACCGCGAAAGAAACATCTTCCTCCCAAACAGTGGGAAAGCTATACGAATTTGCAGTATAAGGATATGTGGTCCGAAGAAGCCTATCAAAAATGTATTCGACAATGTAATAAAGAGCAATACAATTTCCTGATCTACGTTCTCGTTCGTTTGTACACCTATTACGCGTTACCTGAATCGAAACGTCCCCTTCCTCTGGATATTATTGTGCAAGGATCTGCCGGAACGGGTAAATCTTTCCTGATCCAAGCTTTATACCAAACTCTGATTCGAACGCCTCTTTTTAGCGAAGCGTGCTCGGTTCTCAAACTCGCACTTAGTGCTCAAGGAGCGGTTTACATTACGGGAGATACTTTGCATCATGCCCTGCGTCTTCAAATGAACGGGACTTTTGTTCGACCTCTGACCCAAGAGACCTTAGACTATTACAGACTCCTGTATGCTCCTTTACGGATGGTGATTTTGGATGACGTTTCCACGATCGGATCCAATTTATTTTCGCGCCTCGACCAGCAACTTCGACAATTGTGTCATGTGCCGGATAAACCGTTTGGGAATGTACATATGATTAAATTCGGAGATTTGCAGCATCTCCAACCGATTCGCGACACGTCCATTTTTTATTCTGAAGGGTAGTGGACGCCTCAATCCACGCTCTACTATGAACTAGTCGAATGTATGCGATTTTCTCTAGATTACGAGGAGAGACTCGATCGTTTAACGAGAAATCACTTTTTAGAACCGGACGATGTGGCATTTTTCCAGTCCCGCGTTCGCAGTTTCGACGAAATTCCTCGCGAAGCTATTATTCTCTGTTTTTCGAGCAAGGATGCAGAGAAATATAATATGAAACGTCTCCAATCCCGAGGGACGTACTGTTCGTGTCTGGCTCGAGACGTGATTTATTCCGAGAGCGAAAAATTGCGGAAGAGGATGATGAAACGGAGTCAACATTTACATCGATCTCAGATGGCGAATCTCGAATCCGTCCTCCATTTACAAAGAGGAGCGCGATATCAATTGACTAAAACGCTCGGCAGATCCAAAGGATGGATGAATGGAGCGATTGGAACACTACACCAAATAGACCAGGATGAAGACGGAGTTGTGACGCGAGTCTGGCTGCAATTTTCGAATAGTCTAGCTCCTATCGATCGCGTCTCCATTCGTATTGACACCTGTTCGACGAAAACACTCGCATTTTATCGCGAACAGATTCCTTTGATGTTAGCCGAAGCGATCACGGCTCATAAAGCCCAAGGAGCCACCTTTCCGTCGATCGCAATTTACATGCACGGACCTTTTAATCGATTTCAGCAATATGTCGCTTTTTCTCGAGTGACTCAACCCCAGGGATTGTATATTCTGGACCAGTTTCGTCCCCGCATGAAATTGGCGAGCAAGCAAAAATACGAGGAGGAACTGGAGCGATTGCAAAACATGTCCCGGATTCCGTATGATATATCGGCTCGAGAAGAGAACCAAGATCCGTACGAGTTTCTCATGAACCTTCTTCAATGTGGGAATCGTCTTTCCTTCCATCTTTCCAATAGAAACATCTCCCAAGAAAAAGAAATCGTCAAACTAGAAGAAAAACCTTCTTTCCATGTAAAACCTGTTATAAAATGTCACTCTTAAATCTTTTTTTAAAAATTCAATAAAAAGAAATAATCTCCATCAAAACCCCTCCATTCTTTCAAAGCTTCACAAAACGCTCAACAATGTCCACACAATGGGATGAGAAAAAATCGATTTCAACGGTCCACACAACATGTTGACTCCTCAAAATATGTCTCTCCCAAGTGACAGGATGCTTCTTCTTCAACGGCTGACACTCATCTAAAGCCAAACTGGGAATGCTTAAATAGATAAGCGAGAGTTTATTCTTAAAAAAAATGGCGCTGTCTTGTCAATGGAGAATCGAGTCGGCTGGGAAAAAATTTTGAGAGCCGGGAAAAAAAATTCTCTAACTCTTAAAAAAAAAAAAACTTTTGGTTAATTTTTATCATGTCTTATAGACATGATAAAAATTAAATCTACCCTCCTTTTGTCTGGGAATGTTGTCTCTCCGTTTCTAAAAATAGACCAGAACCCATTCTTGGAATTTTATTCTTTTTAGAAAGGATGAGTGATGGTCTATTTTTAGAAACGGTGAGACAACATTCCCAGACAAAAGGGGAAGGTAGTTAATTTTTATCATGTCTAAAGACATAATAAAAATTAACAAAAGTTTTTTTTTTTTTTTTTCAGAGTTAGAAAATTTTTTTTCCTGGCTCTCAAAATATTTTCCCAGCCGACTCGATTCTCCAATTGACGACACAGCGCCATTTTTTTATGAATGGATTCTCGTTTATCTATTTAAACATTTCGAGTGTCACTTCAGATGAATGTCAGCCGTTGAGGAAGAAAAACGCAAATTCCCATTTTCTCATTTCCTTCAGAGAGAGAGAGACCTAGATTTTCGAGACTCGATGACTTTTCAAGCATTTTTTGTTTAAGCTATTCGACTTCATATTTGTCTGACGTTCAAGAGTATGATCTCTCGTGGATGGATCTCTTCCACCTCATTCTCTTTCCAGTCGATTTAGAAGGGGAAGGGAGATTTTTTTTTCCTCATGGAGGATGTCTCCTGAATACCGTTCAAAGAGTCTATGGAGAAATTATATGGTCAGAGTCACGGATTTCCAGGGCAATCTGCTTCTCAGCTAAAAAAAAGGATCTCTCTTTCCCAGTCTGTCTTCGATTGCCTCGTTAACTGTGAAACCCATCGCTTTTCCGATTTTATGGTTCTCCCAGTATAATCAGACAGTCGGTCACAAAAGTATTCGAACACCGGTACCCTATCAGAAAATGACAAGATGGCGTTTTTTTTTCTCTTTCTCTCTGTGTGTCGTGTTATTCCATCCTAGGTTTTCTTCTCCCCCCCCTCATCTTGGAAAAAAGTGGAAAAAATTGGTTACGATCTCTTTTTGAATGGGGAGATGCCATTTTGAGAAAAAGCCGACGACCCTATCTTGGAGAATGAACATGACCGCTCTACACACCCTTTTACTCTCTCTCTCTCTTTTTTTGAATTGGGAAGCCATTTTGGGAAAAAGCGGACGACCCTATCTTGGAGAATAGAAATGAACGCCTCTCCCTCTCTCTTTGAAATGGGAAGCCATTTTGGGACCCTCTATTCTTGGAGAGGGAGAAAACTGAAGTCTGCATTTCGCTGTCTCTGAATGCGGAAAGCCCTTTTGGGAAAAGCGGACCCTCTACTTCTGATCTTGGAGAACTGGAAATGAACGCTCTACACGATCTCTCTTTGAATTCAGAAGGTATTTTGGGACCTTCTAATGTTGGAAAACTGAAATGAACGCTCTACACCTTCTCTCTCTCTCTCTCTTTCTCTGAAATGAGTAGCCATTTGAAAACTCCCTAACTTTGGAAAAAAACAGAAATGAACGCTCTACACCATCTCTCTTTGAAAATGGGGGGGTGTCATTTTGAGACCTCCCTCCCCTAAACTTAAAAAAAAACTGAAATGAATGCTCTACACTTTCTCTCTTTGGACATGGGTAACCTTTTGGGGACCCTCTCCTCTTGGTAGAAAAAAAAAAGAACTGAAGTGAAGGCTCTACACAATCTCTCTTGGAATGGGATCCATATTTCGGGAAACGTGGATCACCTCATGCTGGAAAACTGAAGTGAACCACCAAGATTGGACTCTATATAATATTTTTTTTAATTGACATCATGACCCTCCTCCCATTTGTTATTAAAAAATATTGTTTTTTTTTTGTTTTGGTTTTTATCCCATTTCCGATGTGATTTCAGAAATGCAATTCCATAACAGTTCAATTTCATTCGAGGTTAAATGATCTAAACAGTCTTTGACCCACCCATCCGTATGATTATTTTCTTCTCCTTCCTGTTGCACCAAATTTTGTATGTCCATATAATCATTCCATACGGGAAGGGCTGTATCCTCACAAGGCTGTCTTGAAACACTTGGAGTCTCTTTGGGATGAGTGGAGGGATCTAGGATGTCTGGACCCGGCTGCGATTCTACCTCCATGATTTCTGGACCGTTGGAACTTGTTTACCCGGCTGAAATTCTACCTCCATGATTTCTGGACCCGTTGGAACTTGTGAACCCGGCTGTAATTCTGCCTCCATGATTTCTGGACCTGTTGGAACTTATGGACCCGGCTGACATTCTACCTCTACGATGTCGGGACGTTTTGAAGCTTGTGGACCCGTCTGACATTCTACCTCTACGATGTCGGGACAGGTTGGAGGAGAAGAAGAAGAAGAAGAGGATACTAGAAGAGGTTCTGTCTGTGAGGAGTCCGAAAGAGGTTGCCTGTTTGAACAAGTCGGGGAAGAAGAAGAAGAAGAAGAAGCTTCTGGATTCTGAAGCGGATCTTGCACGCCAGGTAGGTTCCGGTAAGTCGACCGTTTTTTAAGAGGTAATTTTTTTTCTTCCTCCTCATCTTCAATTGTGATGACTTCAATTTCATTCCGTTGCCGGGTCGATTTTGTTTCGGGCCATGACGACGGTTTGGTCCAGCTCCTCTTATCATCTAAGGAAGGGATGGGTAAAGGTGGCGGAGGGTTTTCTTCTTCTTTTTCTTGAAACATCATCGGCGATTGGAAAGAAATCTCCTCTTTCAATTGTTTCCATAGCGAGTACGAGCACCGATCGACGAGAAAGAGACTCTTCTGGGTTGTGACGATGAGATATTGCGTTTTCGGGGGAACGACATAGTTTTGAAAAGCTCTTAGAATATATTTCTTATATTTCATCCTGTCGCTGACTTTAAAACTTCTTTCCTTCAGATTGGGGGACGATGATTCGTAATAGGCGAGAGGAGCGGCTGTGGTTTGAACAATATGAACTTCGTCCTCAGCCGTCGTTCTCACTCCAAACGTAAAATATCGTTTCGTGAGAAAAATATTCTTCCACCGAAAACTCGTGCGCGGATCCGTATATCGCCGGTCTGTTTGAATGGGCCGTCTCAAAGCTCGATCCATCCGATTCCAAGAGAAGGGAGATTCCTCTTTCGTTTGTTGCGATTCGAATAAATTTCTGTATATATTCTGAACGAGCAGGTTGGAGGATTCGATATCTTGGTTGAAAGAAACGATCGCTTGATGAGGTGGTAAATGCGGAATAAATGTCGCACAATGACACGCCAAAAAATTTTCAAGTTGGAGATTTGCTTTAGCGTCTTCAAATCCTCCCCGTTCGAAATCCGTTGAGTTGGAAAAACGTCTAATAGCGACATGGCTCCCAATGGAAAAGAAATGATCTCGCCCAGTACTCTCGTCTTTTTATATATAGACAAACACAGACACACATAGAGGCTCTATGACGTCCGTTTTATTTGTTTTTTTTTTTTGTTTCTCTCTCTCTTCTTTCCAAGAAATCTTATCTCCATGACCTCTTTTTCTTTTCTTAAAAAGATGAATGTGTGTGGGAATGAGGAAGTGAAAGTAATAATTTAATAAACAAAAAATTATCCAACCATGACCTTCATTTTTTTTTCAAAGTCAACCTTTTCAATCCAAGGACGTCCAGAGATAGAGGAAGCAGGGAGAGAGGAGGAGGAGGGAAGGGAAGGTCACACTCTCTTTCTCTCTATAAATAAAAGGGGAGAGCCCCAAAGTCGTATTTTTGTCCAAGTGGATCATGAGGAGGCATCCCCAGCTCACTACGTGTATTCCTTTCAAATATAAATATGTTGATCTTTCCTTTTATATCATCCAAGGAGTCGTTTACCTGAAAGCCTCCGATTTTTCAAAATGTGCGGGTTATTATACCGTGGGGAGTTATCAAAAGATGCGGGACGAATTTTTGTCCGACGAAAACGTGTTGATGGCTCGTGACATTCCACCTTTGGATGCACAAATTTTGTTAATGAAACGAGCCAAATATTTTTACACGTCCCACTTTCTAACCGTCTCACAAATGAATAGGATTATGGATCGTCTTGAGAAGACAAAAGGGATTCTCGTTCATTTTAGTGAATGGTTGCACAAATGTTTGCACGAACCTCTCTCGATCGAGAAGACTGGGAAGAATACCTATTATATTCTTCTCGAGGACTCTCCTCCTTCGTCTCATCATAGAGAGGCCACGACTTTTGAAAAAATCCTCGAGCAAGAAAAAATAGAATGGTGGAACAACTACCCCATCCCTCTCCCCGAGCATCAAGAGGAGCCTGTTCAGAAGAAAAAGAAAAAACCTTTCCAAAAGCCTATCCTCATCCTCCTCGATAATGATGGGGATGAGGAGAAGCCTGTTCAGATTCCTCTCAGTTTGTCAAAACCCGTCGAGGATGAAAAACCTCTCCCTTCCTCAAAACCCCTTGAGGAAGAGAGACCCCTCGAGAAGGAGAAATCTCTCCCATTGTCAAACCTCCTCGAAGATGAAAAACCTCTCCATTTATCAAGACCCCTCGAGAAGGAGGTACCTCTTCCTTTATCAAACCCCCTCGAAGATGAAAAACCTCTCCATTTATCAAGACCCCTCGAAAATGAGGGACCTCTCGATTTGTCAAAACCCCTCGAGGATAAGGGAACCAAAACTTCTCTCTCTTTCGAAGAGGAGGGACCTCTCAATTTCTCAAGACCCCTCAAGAATAAGGGAACCGAAAATCCTCTCCCTTTCTCAAGACTTCTCGAGGAGGAGGAGGAGGAGAGACCGCTCCATGTCTCAAGACAGGACCCCCCTCTATCTCTTGAGGATCCGAGGGAAACGATTCCTATTGAAAAACCATCTATCGACAATCCCCAGAAAAGGTCTTCGGAGGAGATTAGACTTCCATGTAGAAAACGAATCTGCCACAATAATAATAATAATAATAATATACCCCCTTCTCAACAACGGAATCCTACAACATTTGCAGATAAATGCATTCAAACCAATCCCTTTATAGTAACCCTTTTGATTGGAGAACCCGTGCATTAGCCTCGAAAAATAAAATGAGATTCTGGCCTGTTTCTATGACCAGAATGTTAAGCCAATAGATAGGTCTAGCTCAGAATTTTTCTTTTTAAAAGAAAATAAATAAATAAATAACCCAAAGACTATTCGTAAATATAAATGGTAAAGTCTCGAGTCGGCTGGAAAAAAATTTTCAGAGCTGAGAAAAATTCTTCAACTCAAAAAAAAAAAAAAAAAAAAACTTTTGGTTAATTTTTATCATGTCTTAGACATGATAAAAATTAACGACCCCCTTCCCTTTTCGTCTGGGAATGTTGTCTCACTCTTTTGAAAAACAAATCGTGATTCATGCATGGAATGATTGCCATTAGAGAAAGGATGAGTCATGGTCTATTTTTAGAAAGGGTGAGACATCCTTCCCAGACAAAAAGGGAGGGTCATTAATTTTTATCATGTCTAAGACATGATAAAAATTAACCAAAAGTTTTTTTTTTTTTTCATTAGAGAACTTTTATCTCACCTCTGAGAAATTTTTTTTCTCCCAGCCGATTCGAGACTTTACCATTTGTTTTTAAGAATGATTTCTCCCTGATCTATTATTTCAAAATTCCAAGTTTCGCTTCAGAACCATCTGTGCTGTTGAAGAAGTAACGTGATATATGTATTTTTTAATGAGTTCTGTCAAGATTGAATTGTGCAGGATCGACCTTGCGAATTTCTTCTCTGTGTCTTTAAATAATAATGATACCGAACTGCTTTTTGTAGAGCGCAATGGAAAAAACCTTTTGTATGGTTAGGACAATTCATGTGTTCGATCCCATTGTATTTGAGAATCTCTTGCGTCGATCCCGAAATGCAATAAATGGATCTTTGCAACCATTTCTCTAAAAACCGCCGTTTCATTTCTCCTCGCACCCAAATCATGGAAAAGGGTTCCGTTAACATCGTTAACACCCATGGAAAATAACTGTACGGAATTTCTCCTTCGTACCACGACAAGCCGTGATAATAATCACTTACCCACACAGCGGTTCGTTTTTCTTTCTCGGTGAGCATTTGCCATGGAAACGGGGGTTTAAAAACAAATACCCCTCGAGAAGTACCGTCCAATGAGACGTAAGCCAATTCTTTCACAATAAAGGCTCCTTGAGAATCGTAGAAACCTTCAAAGTCGAGCACGAGTTCCATGTTTTTTATTTCTTTTTCTTTCCAAGGTGACCTTTATTATTATTATGATGGATGTGTATTGAGATACGCACGATATTATTCAAAAAACAAATATATATACGAATGTGACCTTTCCAAGAATTCATACGACCTGTCACGTGCAACCTTCTCTCTCTATATATATATATAAAAGAGGAGACGGCGAGAGAACGCTATCCATTTTTTCCTTCAGGACACACAGCGAGAGAGAGAGAGAGAGAGAATTTTGTTTTCTTTTTTTCCTCAATTGAAGAAGATGGACATTTTGAGTGCCAAACCTCTCAAAGATTCCTACATTGTTCTGGACATGGAATACTTTCACTGTTATGATCCAAAGACGGGAGATATATGTTTCATCTTGAAAGAACTGGGCTACATCACTTGCGATTTAACCTTATGCGGATCCATGATTTTTCTCCCTCCTGTCCATTACGATGACTTATCGTCCCGCAATCAAGCTGTGGTCAACCAGACTACAAATAACCGACACGGCTTTCAATGAACCCAGGGTCGTCTTTCCTACGAGCATCCTCCTACGATCCTGAAAATACTGACCGAAAATGTGGAGGTGATCTACGTCAATGGATACGATAAAGCCGAATTTTTCAGCAAGCTCTGCCAGCGATCCGTTTACGAGTTTTACATCCCAGGGAAAACCGAGTGGCGGAACAAGTCGAAATGCACGCGACACCAATATTTCCAAAAGATGATTCATTGTGCCGAGAACAAGGTGAGAAATTTTCGATACCATTTGATGGAGGGTAGTTACGTTTTCCGGAAATTACATTGTTACCCCTCCGAAAGCAAAGCTGTCGAAGAGGAGGCGGAAGAATCTCCCCAGGAGAACTCGTGCGACGATGAGGAGGAGGAGGAGGAGGATGAACTTTCTAATAATAATAATAAATGTCTAAGTTGGGATGCTTTAGAGACCCAAGAATATTGGTCTCAACCCTTATCTCACCTAGACCTGAAAGAGGATCCTCAAGTGTACTCTTTGTGGTCCTCTTCTAAAATTTGGTCTTGGAGAGAACCCTTGAATGTTCATGAATGAAATGGTATGTAAATCCCTAGAGAAAAAAAAATAGAAAAAAAAAGTTCCTTTTTTTTGTAATATGTTGATTTCTTTCCAATCCCATTTCTTTTCTACAACTCCAGCCCAATCGATGAGAAGAAGACGAATTTTCCAAGTTACACAAGACGAATCTTCCAAGTTACACAAGACGTAGAAAGATTTCACAAGGATTTATAAATCACACGCTCCCACATGATATATGTATAGAGAGAAAAAGACCCTCTGTTCTCTAGCCAATACGTCAAGACTTCCCTAAACTAAGAGAGATCATGAGTACCGAGGAAACCTTAGCAGAGCAAGTGGAAAGAATTTCAAAGAGATTAGAAGAGTTAAGACGGGATAGATTTACAGTTCCGCCGACTAAAGAGGAAACTATCATCGATTTCAACAAACCGCTGTACTTTCATCCCCTACCCCAAAGAATGAGACGAGTGGACTCGCCGTTGAACAGTTCCAATGAGAAACAAAATGTCACTTATTTGAATAGTCAATTTCAACACATGAATATTTCATAAGTATTTTTTCCCTAAAGCGTAGGGAGATCGGATCAGTAGTTTATTCCTTTTCATCGTCGAAAAAGATTGGGAGGAAAAATCTTTCTCAGCTCTCTCAGAAAAATTTTTCAGCCTTAAAAAAAAAAAAAAAAACTTTTTGTTAATTTTTATCATGTCTTAGACATGATAAAAATTAACTCTACCCCCCCCCTTTTGTCTGGGAATGTTGTCTCACACTTTCTAAAAATAGACCATCACTCCTCCTTTCCTAAAGAATAGAATTCCAAGAATGGGATCTGGTCTATTTTTAGAAACGGTGAGACCCTATTCCCAGACAAAAGGCGGGTAGAGTTAATTTTTATCATGTCTAAAGTTCAGGGTCCATCCATCTTCTTATGTGAAACGGTGACCCTGACAAGATCGAGATAAACAAGTCCTGTGAGTTGTTTTGTAATCTTGACGCGATCAAAGAAAGACTTTTTATTATTTTTTTTGAAATAGGCGGGGGGTGGGGAGAGAAAATGTTCTCACGACCCTCAGATATCTTTTCATAAATATATTTTTTATCAAAGTGTTTCTTTCATTCCGATCCTTTTAAGAGGTTGGAATGACCCTGACATTTAGATGGGGTCGCGATCCCGACAGATGTCGCGCGAGTATAAAAATGTGTGTCCTCCGCAAGATTTCTTCAAAGAACAGAAGAAGACGTGAACTGAGCTGGTAAGTCCCTTTGGTCCTATGAATATGGTTATCTATAAACTCGATTTGATTCTTTGTTTCTTTTTTTAATAATCATAATAATCATAACTTCATTTAAAAAGAACTCTCTTCTTAACCCTTTGAAAAGAAAAATGTCTCTTTCAAGACGACGACTCTAAAACGTTTTATTGTTTTTTTTCCCTTTCTAGATCTTCCCTGTTATACATATATACCTTTTCGACTCTTTTTTTTGCTCCTGTTTGTGGGAGACATCACCGTATTCATCGCCATGGCGTGTTCAGAAAACATTATCGTGCTCGATCTAGAGGGTTTCCAGTCCTACAACTACAAGAAGGGTGAATTTACCTACGTTTTAAAAGAATTGGGCTATGCGACAAAAGATTTTTTGACCGTGGGATCGTTGACGTTTGCTCCTCCTCACCCCTTCCACCAACTGAGTGAAAAAAACCAAAAGACAAATGCCTGGCTGACGAGAAACCGGCCGGACTTCGTTGGAACGAGGGTCATATTCCCTACAACCATTTAGGACGCATTCTTCAATCGCTCACTCACAGCTTCTCCACGATTTATGTGGTGGGATGCCAGAAAGCTAAATTCTTTGCTAAAGCCTTGGATTATCAAAAACCCGTGACGGAAATTTATGTGCCAGATGGAATCATTTGGAAGTATCGGGAAAAATGTGCCCGACATCATCAAAGGATGAAATATTTCCATTGTGCCGAAAACAAAGTGCGTAACTATCGATGGCATATTACGGAAGGAGATTTTCATATCAATCACGTCTATCCAGACGGAACGGAGAAAGAGGAGAGGATTCAGGAGGAAGCAGACAATCCTCTGCAAGATTTTGATAAGGCCTACGATCAGTTAGAGAAGGATCCGTCCCCAAAAGCGTACGATAACCTCATCCAGAAATGGGATAATCTGTCCTGTTTCCAAGTGATGGAACATCCGGATGAGCATACGCCTTTAAACTTGATGGGCTCTTCTACTTCGTCAACTTCCTCCAATAACTCGAGGAAGACGGAGGGTTGGGGAGACATACCTGAAAATATTCCCCATTACGATCCAGCAGCCTGTTGGGACGAACCTTCCAAAGAATCTCATGAGACCCCCAAAATATCTTCAGAGGATCCAAAGACAAAATCCACTGAGTGTTGGGACAATGAACGGACGACTCATGATCCAAAATCCACTAAGACTATGTCCACTGAGTGTTGGGACAATGAACAGACGACTCATGCTCCAAAATCTATTGAGACTATGTCCACTGAATGTTGGGACAATGAACGGACGACCCATGCTCCAAAATCGACTGAGACTATGTCCACTGAGTGTTGGGACGATGAAACCGAAAAGACGACAGAGAATTGGGATGACCGTTCTCAAAAGTATTTGAATTGATATATAAATAAACTCAGGAGAAAAAAAAATAAAGAAAAGATTTTTAGAAATAAGTAGGGAAAGGTACTCCGCTTTCCCTATATTTATGGAAATGGACTGAGAAGAGAGAGAGAGAGACGAATCAGGAGACCAAAAAAAATGGGTCTTGGAAGGAATGAGTGCAAATGCATTCGATTCCTTCCGAGACCCATTTTTTTTGGGTCCCTCTCTCATCCAATCTTGGAAAAGAACTTTGTCCTATTTTTCTAGGTCCATTCAAAAAGAAATGAATCTATCCATAAATTTTCTTAAAAGAAAAAAAACAAAAAGATCCATTACCTCTTGACGGTCCAAAGTCGAGAATCTTGGAAAAAGTTATCCACTCTCTCCATCCAGTCAAGCTTCTCTGTAGAAAATCTAGTAGGTGCATCTGCATTCTTGAACACCCGGCAGTTATTATTGGACGCGAAACGTCGAATGCTGAAATAGTTAACAGTGAACCCATTCTTAAAGAAACGGGGATGTTTTATTCATCCAGTCGAGTGCGGAAAAATTTCTGAGAGCCGGAGAAAAATTTCTCTGGCTGAAAAAAAAAAAAAAAAAAAAAAAAAAATACCCCCTTTTAGTCTGAAAATTGATGTCTTGAATTTTTCAAAAATTGAAGACATCAATTTTCAAATTTTCAGACTAAAAAGGGGGGTAATTTATTTTTCAGAAACTTTTCCCAGCCGACTCGATGTGAATAAAACTTTACTGTTTGTTAAGAATGTTATTTAATGGATCGATTTCAACCTATCAAGTTTCGCTTGAGTTCCGGCCGTGCTGTGGGCCCACCTGGATACAAGTTATCCCCTTTTGGAATAGAATAAAACTTTACTGTTTTTTAAGAATGTTATTTAATGGATCGATTTCAAAATATCGAGTTTCGCTTGAGTTTTAGATGTGAATAAAACTTTACTGTTTTTTAAGAATGTTATTTAATGGATCGATTTCAACCTATCGAGTTTCGCTTGAGTTCCGGCCGTGCTGTGGGCAAACCTGGATACAAGTTTTCCCCTTTTGGAATAGAATTTCCGTCAAGGTAGGCTACTTTTCCTCTTTTTGCATTTTTCATGTCATTTCATTTGTATTACAATGTACTGAAAACGGGCGTTCGAACTGATTTCTAGGCTATTTCAATACAAATAGAGCTCGGTCCAAGAAAGAAATGATGTCCTTTTTTTTTTATTTTGTGAACTGCCAATTTGTATTGGAATATACTGAAAACGGGTGTTTGAGTCGGTTTTCAGTATATTTCAATACAAATAGAGCTCGATCCAAGAAAGAAATGATGTCTTTTTTTTTATTTTGTGAACTGCCAATTTGTATTGGAATATACTGAAAACGGGTGTTTGAGTCGGTTTTCAGTATATTTCAATACAAATAGAGCTCGATCCAAGAAAAAAATGATGTCTTTTTTTTTATTTTGAGGACTGCCCATTTGTATTGGAATATACTGAAAACGGGTGTTTGAGTCGGGTTTCAGTATATTTCAATACAAATAGAGCTCGATCCAAGAAAGAAATGATGTCTTTTTTTTATTTTGTGGACTGCCAATTTGTATTGGAATATACTGAAAAGGGGTGTTTGAGTCGGTTTTCAGTATATTTCAAATACAAGTGGAGCTCGATCCAAGAAAAAAATGATGTCTTTTTTTTTATTTTGTGGACTGCCAATTTTGTATTGGAATATACTGAAAACGGGCGTTCACGTCGGTTTTCAGTATATTTCAATACAAATGGAGCTCGATCCAAGAATGAAATGATGTCTTTTTTTATTTTGTGGACAACCAATTTTGTATTGGAATATACTGAAAAAGGGCATTCACGTCGATTTTCAGTATATTTCAATACAAATGGAGCTGGATCCAAGAAAAAAATGATGTCTTTTTTTTTATGTTGTGGACAGCCAATTTTGTATTGGAATATACTGTAAACGGGCGTTCACGTCGGTTTTCAGTATATTTCAATACAAATGGAGCTGGATCCAAGAAAAAAATGATGTCTTTTTTTTATGTTGTGGACAGCCAATTTTGTATTGGAATATACTGAAAACGGGCGTTCACGTTGGTTTTCAGTATATTACAATACAAGTGGAGCTGGATCCAAGAAAAAAATGATGTCTTTTTTTTATTTTGTGGACAGCCAATTTTGTATTGGAATATACTGAAAACGGGTGTTCACGTTGGTTTTCAGTATATTCCAATACAAATGGAGCTCCATCCAAGAAAAAAATGATGTCTTTTTTTTATGTTGTGGACTGCCCTATTTTGTATTGGAATATACTGAAAACGGGCGTTCGAGTCGGTTTTCAGTATATTCCAATACAAATGGATCTCGATCCAAGAAAAAAAATGATGTCTTTTTTTTATTTTGTGGACAGCCAATTTTGTATTGGAATGTACTGAAAACGGGCGTTCACGTCGGTTTTCAGTATATTACAATACAAGTGGAGCTCGATCCAAGAAAAAAATGATGTCTTTTTTTTATTTTGTGGACTGCCAATTTTGTATTGGAATATACTGAAAACGGGC
This sequence comes from Stegodyphus dumicola, assembly GCF_044657685.1. Classification (NCBI taxonomy): domain Eukaryota; kingdom Metazoa; phylum Arthropoda; class Arachnida; order Araneae; family Eresidae; genus Stegodyphus; species Stegodyphus dumicola. The sequence goes on along the minus strand of NC_140770.1, from coordinate 278,869,987 downwards.
GTTCACGTCGGTTTTCAGTATATTTCAATACAAATGGAGCTCCATCCAAGAAAAAAATGATGTCTTTTTTTTATGTTGTGGACTGCCCTATTTTGTATTAGAATATACTGAAAACGGGCGTTCACGTTGGTTTTCAGTATATTCTAATACAAGTGGAGCTCCATCCAAGAAAAAAATGATGTCTTTTTTTTATGTTGTGGACAATCAATTTTGTATTGGAATATACTGAAAACGGGCGTTCGAGTCCTTTTTCCGACTATTTCTACACACATTCCACTATATTAAAATGACGTCATGGTTGAGTCCAAACAGAGTCGTCCCCGCACAGAGTCGTCTCCGGACAAAGTCGTCCCCGGACAATTTTATACCGAATTTGTATAGAGATATACTTAAAATGGGCTTGGAGGGGAGGGCGCTTTCTAGTATATTCCTATATACATTCGGTTGCATTCAGAAACAAAAAGAATGTCTTTTTGAATGGACAAAAAACTTTTTGTTAATATTTATCATGTCTTCTAGACATGATAAAAATTAACTCATCCCCCTTTTGTCTGGGTATGTTGTCTCACCGCTTCTAAAAATAGACTAGAACCCAGTCTTTTCTTGGAATTCTGTTCTTTAAAAGGATGAGTCATGGTCTATTTTTAGAAAGTGGGAGACAACATTCCCAGACAAAAGGGGGGTGAGTTAATTTTTATCATGTCTAGAAGACATGATAAAAATTAACAAAAAGTTTTTTTTTTTTTTTACATCTCAGAATTTTTTTCTGAGCTCTGAAAAATTTTTCCTAGCCGATCCCATTTCGTTTTTCGACTTTCACTTTCAACTCTTTACTTTTCCTATCCACTGTCGTTGGAATTGTGTTCACTGGAGGCTATTTCTTTTTTTGCAATCTCGCTTTTAGTTTTCTCTGAGATTCTTTAGAAATGGCTATACAAATTTCACCATCTATATAGAGATGATGTCCAAACAAAGTCGTCCCCGGACCATCTTGATGACCGAATATGTATAGAAATAGTCTGAAAATGGGCTTGAGGGCAGGTTTCTGGACGATTCCTCTACAAATTCGGCCGCATCCAGAAAAACAAAAATACATAGTTTCTTTTTAGGTAGACAGGAGATGATAAATTTCTTTTCTCTCTCTCTCTCCCAATATTGGAGGAGAGAGTGGCCCAAAAAAATGGGTCTCGGAAGGAATCGAATGCATTTTGAAATGCACTCATTCCTTCCAAGACCCATTTTTTTGGTCTCGTGATTCAACTCTCCAGTCTATGGAATAGGGAAAGCGGAGAACGTTTCCCCTTCCTTAAGCAACTGGAGACCATATCGCATTATCATCATCATCATCATCATCCTCTTTCTGATACTTTTCAACGAAGGCTTGATGTCTCTGGATGATTTTGGGGAGATGATGGATCCCGAATTGAGTGATGAAAAAGAGAGGACTCTTTTTACTTTCTTGTTCGTCTTGCACAGTCTCTCGGTGGGTGATATAAGTTTCCCCGTCCTCCTCAATTTTCGTCAGAGGTCTCATGAATATTTTACACATCCAAGGGAAAAGCGACTCGTTATGCAGGAATTTCGAAGCGACGAAGGCCGCTTCATTCGAAGTGAGGACAATCTGGTTCGGTTGACCCCATTCTTTGGAGTAGTTGTCCAAATCGCCTAGTCGAAGAAAATGGTGTCGATTAGGAAAAAAGACTTGGAGAACACTCGTCGTATGCGAGACGTTCGTAGGCAAGAGAGTCAAGATATCTTTGGCATTCCAGTACAGGAATCCTAAATCCACATACGCGTGCACGTAATAGTCATCGTTATATTCCAGTTTGAGCAGCATGGCTTTTGTATTTTTTTTTTCCGTTCTCAAGGCAAAACACTCGTCTGATATGAACAAGAGCTCGCTGGCGATCCGTTTATATAGACTCCTCAGAGAGAGAGAGAGAGGGGAGGAGGAACAAGGTTGATGAATTATAAAATAAAAAATATGATAAAACATGAGTGTTTGTGAAGGTCATAGAGAGATGATTATAAAGTTGTTTTATTTTTTATTTCCTCAAAAGAAAAAACCAAAAGGGTCCCATTCCATACGACATAACCTTTGAGAAGTTGACGGGGTCATGTGTCTACAAAGTTGATAAACTCTAGAATAAAAAAAAAAGCTTTCATCACGTAGCTCTCGAGAAGAAAATGACAGGGGTCTCTAGGAGATGGTCATAGGTAGTATACAAATGATGGTTGTTTTTTTCTTTCGTTCCTCTCAATCCCATGACTTTTGAAAAGGTGACGGGGTGTCCTTTAGGAAAAAAATAGAAGGTCATAGAGAGAGAGAGGTAGACAAAGTTGATTTTTTTTTCTAGAATTCAACCGTCACGTCGCCCATCACGTGGTCTTCTCGTATATATAGAGAGGCGAGTGGAAGACAGACTCTATTTTCCAGAGAGAGAGAGACTGCTGTGCGTATCCATATTTCTACTCAAGATGATGATCCGCGTCTTATATAATGAGTTTGTGAGCATTCGCTGTTATGTGGATGACGGAAGATTGTTTTGGAACGCTACGGACATTTTGCCTCTGATTCATACTTCCAGTAAAAGAACCTGGGACATTCTCTCCGTGTTTTTCGACGAACACCACGTCTTCAGGAAAATAAAAGATCTTGAGAGTCTCGGCAGTTCTCAAGAGGGATATGTCCTCTCCAGCGAAGAAATGTTACATCTGGCCGAAAATAATCCTAAAAATAATCAGCTTCTGGCCTGGGTGTATAGCATTTTAACTCAGCTCCTGGTTCGAGTTGTACCCAATCAACCCGTTTACCGACTGCTCTATCCGGAGGAGAAATTTCCCTTCATCACCCTCTTTAATCTGGGAGTGCGCTACATACCGCCTCATCCAGGCATGACGGATTCTTCTACTTACCCTAAACAATATGCCAGCGCTTATTGCCAGACAGACCCCCGTCAAGAAAAGGTCGTCGAGACTCAAACGGATCCTCTGGTGGTCTCTTTAAATGTCACTAAAGTTATCACCTTCTAAAAAAAAACAACCACCACCACCCAAAAAAAAATTTGCTCCTCCTCCAAATTTTTTTTTATCTTCTCGAAAGAAAAAAAAAAGAAACTTTTCCATCTAGCCTCTTTCTTTCAATCCCTCTTAAGAGAGAGGGAGGAGAAAAGAAAGAGAGTTCTGAGGAGGCAAAAGAAATGGGTCTGGAAGGAAACGGGTGCATTGCGAGAAAAACAGGGTCCTCTTTTCTTTTCTCGAAATGCACCCTTTTCCTTCCAGACCCATTTTTCTTATCACTTCTTCAAACCAATCTTGGAAAGGTGGGGATACAATAAATTGTGTGTAAAGTCCATTTCGATCAAGACTGGATTTTTTTTGAAAAGAAAACATAATGTTATATATAGATAGCTAAATCTTTATCATGATATTCTTTAAGAATTTCTTAGCCATTTGTCAAAGAAGGGGACTATAATTGAAGAATTTATGAATTTGGGAACATGTCACCCATGGCAAATCTAAAATCTTGGAAGTGGATACTGGAAAGCCCCGCTCTGATTATAATTCTGAGTTTTAGCATGGGACATTTTTTAGATCAATAAGCTAAACTATTTTTCTAGTGTCATATTCTCTCGTGACTAGGGTTTCAGATTTGGGTAGAGAGAGACACTGTTCTGAACAGAAACGTGGAATGCTTTTAGCTTTTATAGAAAAGTGAAGAGTTGAAAGTGAAAGTCGAAAAACGAAATGGGATCGGTTAGGAAAAATTTCTCAGAGCTCAGAAAAAAATTTTGAGAAAAAAAAAAAAAAAAACTTTTTGTTAATTTTTATCATGTCTTCTAGACATGATAAAAATTAACTCACCCCCCTTTTGTCTGGGAATGTTGTCTCCCACTTTCTGAAAATAGACCATGACTCATCCTTTTAAAGAATAGAATTCCAAGAAAAGACTGGGTTCTGGTTTATTTTTAGAAACGGTGAGACAACATACCTAGACAAAAGGGGGATGAGTTAATTTTTATCATGTCTAGAAGACATGATAAAAATTAAACGTGTTTTTTTTTTTTTTTTTTTTTTTTTACATCTCAGAATTTTTTCTGAGCTCTGAAAATATTTTGCCAGCCGATCTCATTTCGTTATCATTTTTTTTATTTTAGAATTCATCAATCTTGTTCCTCCTCCCCTCTCCCTCTCTCTCTCTCTCTCTCTCTGAGGAGTCTATATAAACGGATCGCCAGCGAGCTCTTGTCCATATCAGACGAGTGTTTCGCCTTGAGAACGGAAAAAAAAATACAAAAGCCATGCTGCTCAAACTGGAATATAACGATGACTATTACGTGCACGCGTATGTGGATCTAGGATTCCTGTACTGGAATGCCAAAGATATCTTGACTCTCTTGCCTACGAACGTCTCGCATACGACGAGTGTTCTCCAAGTCTTTTTTCCTAATCGACACCATTTTCTTCGACTAGGCGATTTGTACAACTACTCCAAAGAATGGGGTCAACCGAACCAGATTGTCCTCACTTCGAATGAAGCGGCCTTCGTCGCTTCGAAATCCCTGCATAACAAGTCGCTTTTCCCTTGGATGTGTAAAATATTCATGTGACCTCTGACGAAAATTGAGGAGGACGGGGAAACGTATATCACCCTCCGAGAGACTGTGCAAGACGAACAAGAAAGTAAAAAGAGTCCTCTCTTTTTCATCACTCAATTCGGGATCCATCATCTCCCCAAAATCATCCAGAGACATCAAGCCTTCGTTGAAAAGTATCAGAAAGAGGATGATGATGATAATGCGATATGGTCTCCAGTTGCTTAAGGAAGGGGAAACGTTCTCCGCTTTCCCTATTCCATAGACTGGAGAGTTGAATCACGAGACCAAAAAAATGGGTCTTGGAAGGAATGAGTGCATTTCAAAATGCATTCGATTCCTTCCGAGACCCATTTTTTTGGGCCACTCTCTCCTCCAATATTGGGAGAGAGAGAGAGAAAAGAAATTTATCATCTCCTGTCCACCCAAAAAGAAACTATGTATTTTTGTTTTTCTGGATGCGGCCGAATTTGTAGAGGAATCGTCCAGAAACCTGCCCTCAAGCCCATTTTCAGACTATTTCTATACATATTCGGTCATAAAGATGGTCCGGGGACGACTTTGTTTGGACATCATCTCTATATAGATGGTGAAATTTGTATAGCCATTTCTAAAGAATCTCAGAGAAAAGTAAAAGCGAGATTGCAAAAAAAGAAATAGCCTCCAGTGAACACAATTCCAACGACAGTGGATAGGAAAAGTGAAGAGTTCAAAGTGAAAGTCGAAAAACGAAATGGGATCGGCTAGGAAAAATTTCTCAGAGCTCAGAAAAACATTCTGAGACGTAAAAAAAAAAAAAAAAAAAAAAAAAAAAAAAAAAAAAAAAACCTTTTTGTTAATTTTTATCATGTCTTCTAGACATGATAAAAATTAACTCACCCCGCTTTTGTCTGGGAATGTTGTCTCCCACTTTCTAAAAATAGACCATGACTCATCCTTTTCAAGAATAGAATTCCAAGAAAAGACTGGGTTCTGGTCTATTTTTAGAAACGGTGAGACAACATACCCAGACAAAAGGGGGTGAGTTAATTTCACTTTCAACTCTTCTCTTTTCTATAAAAGCATTCCACGTTTCTGTTCAGAACACTGTGGGCTGTTGAAAAGGCAACACGCCTCCCTCTCTACCCTAATCGGGAATCCTGATCCAGGTGTTCCCCGCTTCACGCTACCCATCTTCACCCATTTCTAAAGAATCTCAGAGAAAACTAAAAGCGAGATTGCAAAAAAAGAAATAGCCTCCAGTGAACACAATTCCAACGACAGTGGATAGCTTTTCGAGGTCCTTCCAGATATATTACCGGCGACCGATAGGTTGTTCAGGGTCTACAGCACAGACTCAATGTACCACCTTTTGTCTGGGAATGTTGTCTCACCGTTTCTAAAAATAGACCAGAACCCATTCTTTTCTTGGAATTCTATTCTTTAGAAAGAATGAGTCATGGTCTATTTTTAGAAACGGTGAGACAACATTCCTAGACAAAAGGGATTAGTTAATTTTTATCATGTCTAGAAGACATGATAAAAATTAACAAAAAGTATTTATAATATATATTATATAATATATATTGTATAATATATATATTATATAATATATTTATTATATATTTTTTCTTTTTTTTTTCTGACTCAGAATTTTTTCTCGGCTCTCAGAAATTTTTCCCAGCCGATCCCATTTTGCTTTTTGACTTTCACTTTCAATTCTTCTCTTTTCTATAAAAGTATTCCACGTTTTTGTTCAGAATAATGTGGGCTGTTGAAAAGGCAATATGTCTGGTCATCAAGATGGTCCGGGGACGACTTTGTTTGGACTCAACGATGACATCATTTCTATATAGATGGTGGAATTTGTATAGGAAGAGTTTAGAAACCGACTCGAACGCCTGTTTTCAGTATATTGCAATACAAATAGGGCTGTCCACACAATAAAAAAGACATCATTTTTTTCGTAAATAGAGCTCCATTTGTATAGAAATAGTCTAGAAATTGACTCGAAAGCCCGTTTTCAGTATATTACAATACAAATAGGAGGCACTCTCTCATCCAATCTTGGGAGAGAGAGAGAGAGATCCGGTTTCCATAGTCATCCTGTCCATTCAAAAATACATTCTTTTTGTTTCTGAATGCAACCGAATGTATATAGGAATATACTAGAAAGCGCCCTCCCCTCCAAGCCCATTTTAAGTATATCTCTATACAAATTCGGTATAAAATTGTCCGGGGACGACTTTGTCCGGAGACGACTCTGTCCGGGGACGACTCTGTTTGGACTCAACCATGAGGTCATTTTAATATAGTGGAATGTGTGTAGAAATAGTCGGAAAAAGGACTCGAACGCCCGTTTTCAGTATATTCCAATACAAAATTGATTGTTCACAACATAAAAAAGACATCATTTTTTTCTTGGATAGAGCTCCATTTGTATTTGAATATACTGAAAACCAACTCGAACGCCCATTTTCACTATATTCCAATACAAAATAGGGCAGTCCACAACATAAAAAAAAGACATCATTTTTTTCTTGGATGGAGCTCCATTTGTATTGAAATATACTGAAAACCAACGTGAACGCCCGTTTTCAGTATATTCCAATACAAAATAGGGCAGTCCACAACATAAAGAAAAGACATCATTTTTTTCTTGGATGGAGCTCCATTTGTATTGAAATATACTGAAAACCGACGTGAACGACCGTTTTCAGTATATTCCAATACAAAATTGGTTGTCCACAAAATAAAAAAAAGACATCATTTTTTTCTTGGATCGAGCTCCACTTGTATTGTAATATACTGAAATCCGACGTGAACGCCCGTTTTCAGTATATACCAATACAAAATTGGCAGTCCACAAAATAAAAAAAGACATCATTTTTTTCTTGGATCGAGCTCCACTTGTATTGTAATACACTGAAAACCAACGTGAACGCCCGTTTTCAGTATATTCCAATAAAAATTGGCTGTCCACAAAATAAAAAAAAGACATCATTTTTTTCTTGGATCCAGCTCCACTTGTATTGTAATATACTGAAAACCAACGTGAACGCCCGTTTTCAGTATATTCCAATACAAAATTGGCTGTCCACAACATAAAAAAAAGACATTTTTTTCTTGGATCGAGCTCCATTTGTATTGTAATATATTGAAAACCGACGTGAACGCCCGTTTTATGTATATTCCAATACAAAATTGGCTGTCCACAAAATAAAAAAAAGACATCATTTTTTTCTTGGATCCAGCTCCACTTGTATTGTAATATACTGAAAACCAACGTGAACGCCCGTTTTCAGTATATTCCAATACAAAATTGGCTGTCCACAACATAAAAAAAGACATCATTTTTTTCTTGGATCGAGCTTCATTTGTATTGAAATATACTGAAAACCGACGTGAATGCCCGTTTTCAGTATATTCCAATACAAAATTGGTTGTGCACAAAATAAAAAAAAGACATCATTTCATTCTTTGATCGAGCTCCATTTGTATTGAAATATACTGAAAACCGACGTGAACGCCCGTTTTCAGTATATTCCAATACAAAATTGGCAGTCCACAAAATAAAAAAAAGACATCCTTTCTTTCTTGGATCGAGCTCTATTTGTATTGAAATATACTGGAAACCGACTCAAACACCCGTTTTCAGTATATTCCAATACAAATTGGCAGTCCACAAAATAAAAAAAAAGACATCATTTCTTTCTTGGATCGAGCTCTATTTGTATTGAAATATACTGAAAACCGACTCAAACACCCGTTTTCAGTATATTCCAATACAAATTGGCAGTCCACAAAATAAAAAAAGACATCATTTCTTTCTTGGATCGAGCTCCATTTGTAAAGAAATAGCCTAGAAATCAGTTCGAACGCCCGTTTTCAGTATATTGTAATACAAATGAAATGACATGAAAAATGCAAAAAGAGGAAAAGTAGCCTACCTTGACGGAAATTCTATTCCAAAAGGGGAAAACTTGTATCCAGCCGGCCACAGCACGGCCGAAACTCAAGCGAAACTCGATAGGTTGAAATCGATCCATTAAATAACATTCTTAAAAAACAGTAAAGTTTTATTCACATCTAAAACTCAAGCGAAACTCGATAGGTTGAAATCGATCCATTAAATAACATTCTTAAAAAACAGTAAAGTTTTATTCTATTCCAAAAGGGGAAAAATTGTATCCAGGTGGGCCCACAGCACGGCCGGAACTCAAGCGAAACTCGATAGGTTGAAATCGATCCATTAAATAACATTCTTAACAAACAGTAAAGTTTTATTCACATCGAGTCGGCTGGGAAAAGTTTCTGAAAAATAAATTACCCCCCTTTTTAGTCTGAAAATTTGAAAATTGATGTCTTCAATTTTTGAAAAATTGAAGACATCAATTTTCAGACTAAAGACTAAAGACATCAATTTTCAGACTAAAGACATCAATTTTCAGACTAAAGACTTAAGCGGTTTTTTTTTTTTTTTTTTTTTTTTTTTTTTTTTTTTTTTTTTTTTTTTCAGCTAGAGAAATTTTTCTCCGGCTCTCAGAAATTTTTCCGCACTCGATTGGATGAATAAAACATCCCCGTTTCTTTTAAGAATGGGCTCACTGTTAACTATTTCAGCATTCGACGTTTCGCGTCCAATAATAACTGCCGGGTGTTCAAGAATGCAGATGCACCTAATAGATTTTCTACAGAGAAGCTTGACTGGATGGAGAGTGGATGACTTTTTCCAAGATTTTCGACTTTGGACCGTCAAGATCTCTCTCTCCCTCTCTCTCTGAGGAGTCTATATAAACGGATCGCCAGCGAGCTCTTGTTCATATCAGACGAGTGTTTCGCCTTGAGAACGGAAAAAAAAAATACAAAAGCCATGCTGCTCAAACTGGAATTTAACGATGACTATTACGTGCACGCGTATGTGGATCTAGGATTCCTGTACTGGAATGCCAAAGATATCTTGACTCTCTTGCCTACGAACGTCTCGCATACGACGAGTGTTCTCCAAGTCTTTTTTCCTAATCGACACCATTTTCTTCGACTAGGCGATTTGGACAACTACTCCAAAGAATGGGGTCAACCGAACCAGATTGTCCTCACTTCGAATGAAGCGGCCTTCGTCGCTTCGAAATCCCTGCATAACAAGTCGCTCTTCCCTTGGATGTGTAAAATATTCATGAGACCTCTGACGAAAATTGAGGAGGACGGGGAAACGTATATCACCCTCCGAGAGACTGTGCAAGACGAACAAGAAAGGAAAAAGAGTCCTCTCTTTTTCATCACTCAATTCGGGATCCATCATCTCCCCAAAATCATCCAGAGACATCAAGCCTTCGTTGAAAAGTATCAGAAAGAGGATGATGGTGATGATGATGATGCGATATGGTCTCCAGTCGCTTAAGGAAGGGGAAACGTTCTCCGCTTTCCCTATTCCATAGACTGGAGAGTTGAATCAGGAGACCAAAAAAATGGGTCTTGGAAGGAATGAGTGCATTTAAAAATGCATTCGATTCCTTCCAAGACCCATTTTTTTGGGCCACTCTCTCCCCCAATCTTGGGAGAGAGAGAGAAAAGAAATTTATCATCTCTGTCCACCCAAATGCGGCCGAATTTGTAGAGGAATCGTCCAGAAACCGGCCCTCAAGCCCATTTTCAGACTATTTCTATACATATTCGGTCATCAAGATGGTCCGGGGACGACTTTGTTTGGACATCATCTCTATATAGATGGTGAAATTTGTATAGCCATTTCTAAAGAATCTCAGAGAAAACTAAAAGCGAGATTGCAAAAAAAGAAATAGCCTCCAGTGAACACAATTCCAACGACAGTGGATAGGAAAAGTGAAGAGTTGAAAGTGAAAGTCGAAAAACGAAATGGGATCGGCTAGGAAAAATTTTTCAGAGCTCAGAGAAAAATTCTGAGATGTAAAAAAAAAAAAAAAAAAAAAAAAAAAAAAACTTTTTGTTAATTTTTATCATGTCTTCTAGACATGATAAAAATTAACTCACCCCCCTTTTGTCTGGGAATGTTGTCTCCCACTTTCTAAAAATGACTTACTCATGACTCATCCTTTTAAAGAATAGAATTCCAAGAAAAGACTGGGTTCTGGTCTATTTTTAGAAAGGGTGAGACAACATACCCAGACAAAAGGGGGATGAGTTAATTCTTATCATGTCTAGAAGACATGCTAAAAATTAACAAAAAGTTTTTTGTCCATTCAAAAAGACATTCTTTTTGTTTCTGAATGCAACCGAATGTATATAGGAATATACTAGAAAGCGCCCTCCCCTCCAAGCCCATTTTAAGTATATCTCTATACAAATTCGGTATAAAATTGTCCGGGGACGACTTTGTCCGGAGACGACTCTGTCCGGGGACGACTCTGTTTGGACTCAACCATGACGTCATTTTAATATAGTGGAATGTGTAGAAATAGTCGGAAAAAGGACTCGAACGCCCGTTTTCAGTATATTCCAATACAAAATTGATTGTCCACAACATGAAAAAAAGACATCATTTTTTTTCTTGGATAGAGCTCCATTTGTATTTGAATATACTGAAAACCGACTCGAACGCCCGTTTTCAGTATATTCCAATACAAAATAGGGTAGTCCACAACATAAAAAAAAGACATCATTTTTTTCTTGGATGGAGCTCCACTTGTATTAGAATATACTGAAAACCAACGTGAACGCCCGTTTTCAGTATATTCTAATACAAAATAGGGCAGTCCACAACATAAAAAAAGACATCATTTTTTTCTTGGATGGAGCTCCATTTGTATTGAAATATACTGAAAACCGACGTGAACGCCCGTTTTCAGTATATTCCAATACAAAATTGGCAGTCCACAAAATAAAAAAAAGACATCATTTTTTTCTTGGATCGAGCTCCACATGTATTGTAATATACTGAAATCCGACGTGAACGCCCGTTTTCAGTATATTCCAATACAAAATTGGCTGTCCACAAAATAAAAAAAGACATCATTTTTTTTCTTGGATCGAGCTCCATTTGTATTTGAATATACTGAAAACCGACTCGAACGCCCGTTTTCAGTATATTCCAATACAAAATAGGGCAGTCCACAACAAAAAAAAGACATCATTTTTTTCTTGGATGGAGCTCCATTTGTATTGAAATATACTGTGAGTGAGCGATTGAAGAATGCGTCCTAAATGGTTGTAGGGAATATGACCCTCTTTCCAACGAAGTCCGTGCCGGTTTCTCGTCAGCCAGGCATTTGTCTTTTGGTTTTTTTCACTCAGTTGGTGGAAGGGGTGAGGAGGAGCAAACGTCAACGATCCCACGGTCAAAAAATCTTTTGTCGCGGGTGTTCAAGAATGCAGATGTACCTACTAGATTTTCTACAGAGAAGCTTGACTGGATGGAGAGAAGTGGATAACTTTTTCCAAGATTCTCGACTTTGGACCGTCAAGAGGTAATGGATCTTTTTGTTTTTTTTCTTTTAAGAAAATTTATGGATAGATTCATTTCTTTTTGAATGGACCTAGAAAAATAGGACAAAGTTCTTTTCCAAGATTGGATGAGAGAGGGACCCAAAAAAAATGGGTCTCGGAAGGAATCGAATGCATTTGCACTCATTCCTTCCAAGACCCATTTTTTTTTGGTCTCCTGATTCGTCTCTCTCTCTCTCTTCTCAGTCCATTTCCATAAATATAGGGAAAGCGGAGAACCTTTCCCTACTTATTTCTAAAAATCTTTTCTTTATTTTTTTTCTCCTGAGTTTATTTATATATCAATTCAAATACTTTTGAGAACGGTCATCCCAATTCTCTGTCGTCTTTTCGGTTTCATCGTCCCAACACTCAGTGGACATAGTCTCAGTCGATTTTGGAGCATGGGTCGTCCGTTCATTGTCCCAACATTCAGTGGACATAGTCTCAATAGATTTTGGAGCATGAGTCGTCTGTTCATTGTCCCAACACTCAGTGGACATAGTCTTAGTGGATTTTGGATCATGAGTCGTCCGTTCATTGTCCCAACACTCAGTGGATTTTGTCTTTGGATCCTCTGAAGATATTTTGGGGGTCTCATGAGATTCTTTGGAAGGTTCGTCCCAACAGGCTGCTGGATCGTAATGGGGAATATTTTCAGGTATGTCTCCCCAACCCTTCGTCTTCCTCGAGTTATTGGAGGAAGTTGACGAAGTAGAAGAGCCCATCAAGTTTAAAGGCGTATGCTCATCCGGATGTTCCATCACTTGGAAACAGGACAGATTATCCCATTTCTGGATGAGGTTATCGTACGCTTTTGGGGACGGATCCTTCTCTAACTGATCATAGGCCTTATCAAAAGCTTGCAGAGGATTGTCTGCTTCCTCCTGAATCCTCTCCTCTTTCTCCGTTCCGTCTGGATAGACGTGATTGATATGAAAATCTCCTTCCGTAATATGCCATCGATAGTTGCGCACTTTGTTTTCGGCACAATGGAAATATTTCATCCTTTGATGATGTCGGGCACATTTTTCCCGATACTTCCAAATGATTCCATCTGGCACATAAATTTCCGTCACGGGTTTTTGATAATCCAAGGCTTTAGCAAAGAATTTAGCTTTCTGGCATCCCACCACATAAATCGTGGAGAAGCTGTGAGTGAGCGATTGAAGAATGCGTCCTAAATGGTTGTAGGGAATATGACCCTCGTTCCAACGAAGTCCGGCCGGTTTCTCGTCAGCCAGGCATTTGTCTTTTGGTTTTCTTCACTCAGTTGGTGGAAGGGGTGAGGAGGAGCAAACGTCAACGATCCCACGGTCAAAAAATCTTTTGTCGCATAGCCCAATTCTTTTAAAACGTAGGTAAATTCACCCTTCTTGTGGTTGTAGGACTGGAAACCCTCTAGATCGAGCACGATAAAGTTTTCTGAACACGCCATGGCGATGAATACGGTGATGTCTCCCACAAACAGGAGCAAAAAAAGAGTCGAAAAGGTATATATGTATAACAGGGAAGATCTAGAAAGGGAAAAAAAACAATAAAACGTTTTAGAGTCGTCGTCTTGAAAGAGACATTTTTCTTTTCAAAGGGTTAAGAAGAGAGTTCTTTTTAAATGAAGTTATGATTATTATGATTATTAAAAAAAGAAACAAAGAATCAAATCGAGTTTATAGATAACCATATTCATAGGACCAAAGGGACTTACCAGCTCAGTTCACGTCTTCTTCTGTTCTTTGAAGAAATCTTGCGGAGGACACACATTTTTATACTCGCGCGACATCTGTCGGGATCGCGACCCCATCTAAATGTCAGGGTCATTCCAACCTCTTAAAAGGATCGGAATGAAAGAAACACTTTGATAAAAAATATATTTATGAAAAGATATCTGAGGGTCGTGAGAACATTTTCTCTCCCCACCCCCCGCCTATTTCAAAAAAAATAATAAAAAGTCTTTCTTTGATCGCGTCAAGATTACAAAACAACTCACAGGACTTGTTTATCTCGATCTTGTCAGGGTCACCGTTTCACATAAGAAGATGGATGGACCCTGAACTTTAGACATGATAAAAATTAACTCTACCCGCCTTTTGTCTGGGAATAGGGTCTCACCGTTTCTAAAAATAGACCAGATCCCATTCTTGGAATTCTATTCTTTAGGATAGGAGGAGTGATGGTCTATTTTTAGAAAGTGTGAGACAACATTCCCAGACAAAAGGGGGGGTAGAGTTAATTTTTATCATGTCTAAGACATGATAAAAATTAACAAAAAGTTTTTTTTTTTTTTTTTTTAAGGCTGAAAAATTTTTCTGAGAGAGCTGAGAAAGATTTTTCCTCTCAATCTTTTTCGACGATGAAAAGGGAAAAACTACTGATCCGATCTCCCTACGCTTTAGGGAAAAAATACTTATGAAATATTCATGTGTTGAAATTGACTATTCAAATAAGTGACATTTTGTTTCTCATTGGAACTGTTCAACGGCGAGTCCACTCGTCTCATTCTTTGGGGTAGGGGATGAAAGTACAGCGGTTTGTTGAAATCGATGATAGTTTCCCTTTAGTCGGCGGAACTGTAAATCTATCCCGTCTTAACTCTTCTAATCTCTTTGAAAGTCTTTCCACTTGCTCTGCTAAGGTTTCCTCGGTACTCATGGTCTCTCTTAGTTTAGGGAAGTCTTGACGTATTGGCTAGAGAACAGAGGGTCTTTTTCTCTCTATACATATATCATGTGGGAGCGTGTGATTTATAAATCCTTGTGAAATCTTTCTACGTCTTGTGTAACTTGGAAGATTCGTCTTGTGTAACTTGGAAAATTCGTCTTCTTCTCATCGATTGGGCTGGAGTTATAGAAAAGAAATGGGATTGGAAAGAAATCAACATATTACAAAAAAAAGGAACTTTTTTTTTCTATTTTTTTTCTCTAGGGATTTACATACCATTTCATTCATGAACATTCAAGGGTTCTCTCCAAGACCAAATTTTAGAAGAGGACCACAAAGAGTACACTTGAGGATCCTCTTTCAGGTCTAGGTGAGATAAGGGTTGAGACCAATATTCTTGGGTCTCTAAAGCATCCCAACTTAGACATTTATTATTATTATTAGAAAGTTCATCCTCCTCCTCCTCCTCCTCATCGTCGCACGAGTTCTCCTGGGGAGATTCTTCCGCCTCCTCTTCGACAGCTTTGCTTTCGGAGGGGTAACAATGTAATTTCCGGAAAACGTAACTACCCTCCATCAAATGGTATCGAAAATTTCTCACCTTGTTCTCGGCACAATGAATCATCTTTTGGAAATATTGGTGTCGCGTGCATTTCGACTTGTTCCGCCACTCGGTTTTCCCTGGGATGTAAAACTCGTAAACGGATCGCTGGCAGAGCTTGCTGAAAAATTCGGCTTTATCGTATCCATTGACGTAGATCACCTCCACATTTTCGGTCAGTATTTTCAGGATCGTAGGAAGATGCTCGTAGGAAAGACGACCCTCGGTCCATTGAAGGCCGTGTCGGTTATTTGTAGTCTGGTTGACCACAGCTTGATTGCGGGACGATAAGTCATCGTAATGGACAGGAGGGAGAAAAATCATGGATCCGCATAAGGTTAAATCGCAAGTGATGTAGCCCAGTTCTTTCAAGATGAAACATATATCTCCCGTCTTTGGATCATAACAGTGAAAGTATTCCATGTCCAGAACAATGTAGGAATCTTTGAGAGGTTTGGCACTCAAAATGTCCATCTTCTTCAATTGAGGAAAAAAAGAAAACAAAATTCTCTCTCTCTCTCTCTCTCGCTGTGTGTCCTGAAGGAAAAAATGGATAGCGTTCTCTCGCCGTCTCCTCTTTTATATATATATAGAGAGAGAGAAGGTTGCACGTGACAGGTCGTATGAATTCTGGGAAAGGTCACATTCGTATATATATTTGTTTTTTGAATAATATCGTGCGTATCTCAATACACATCCATCATAATAATAATAAAGGTCACCTTGGAAAGAAAAAGAAATAAAAAACATGGAACTCGTGGTCGACTTTGAAGGTTTCTACGATTCTCAAGGAGCCTTTATTGTGAAAGAATTGGCTTACGTCACATTGGACGATACTTCTCGAGGGGTATTTGTTTTTAAACCCCCGTTTCCATGGCAAATGCTCACCGAGAAAGAAAAAGGAACCGCTGTGTGGGCAAGTGATTATTATCACGGCTTGTCGTGGTACGAAGGAGAAATTCCGTACAGTTATTTTCCATGGGTGTTAACGATGTTGACGGAACCCTTTTCCATGATTTGGGTGCGAGGAGAAATGAAACGGCGGTTTTTAGAGAAATGGTTGCAAAGATCCATTTATTGCATTTCGGGATCGACGCAAGAGATTCTCAAATACAATGGGATCGAACACATGAATTGTCCTAACCATACAAAAGGTTTTTTCCATTGCGCTCTACAAAAAGCAGTTCGGTATCATTATTATTTAAAGACACAGAGAAGAAATTCGCAAGGTCGATCCTGCACAATTCAATCTTGACAGAACTCATTAAAAAAAATACATATATCACGTTACTTCTTCAACAGCACAGATGGTTCTGAAGCGAAACTTGGAATTTTGAAATAATAGATCAGGGAGAAATCATTCTTAAAAACAAATGGTAAAGTCTCGAATCGGCTGGGAGAAAAAAAATTTCTCAGAGGTGAGATAGAAATTCTCTAATGAAAAAAAAAAAAAACTTTTGGTTAATTTTTATCATGTCTTAGACATGATAAAAATTAATGACCCTCCCTTTTTGTCTGGGAAGGATGTCTCACCCTTTCTAAAAATAGACCATGACTCATCCTTTCTCTAATGGCAATCATTCCATGAATGAATCACGATTTGTTTTTCAAAAGAGTGAGACAACATTCCGAGACGAAAAGGGAAGGGGGTCGTTAATTTTTATCATGTCTAAGACATGATAAAAATTAACAAAAATGTTTTTTTTTTTTTTTTTTTTTTTTTTGAGTTGAAGAATTTTTCTCAGCTCTGAAAATTTTTTCCAGCCGACTCGAGACTTTACCATTTATATTTACGAATAGTCTTTGAGTTATTTATTTATTTATTTTCTTTTAAAAAGAAAAATTCTGAGCTAGACCTATCTATTGGCTTAACATTCTGGTCATAGAAACAGTCTAGAATCTCATTTTATTTTTCGAGGCTAATGCACGGGTTCTCCAATCAAAAGGGTTACTATAAAGGGATTGGTTTGAATGCATTTATCTGCAAATGTTGTAGGATTCTGTTGTTGAGAAGGGGGTATATTATTATTATTATTATTATTATTATTATTATTATTATTATTGTGGCAGATTCGTTTTCTACATGGAAGTCTAATCTCCTCCGAAGACCTTTTCTGGGGATCGTCGATAGATGGTTTTTCAATAGGAATCGTTTCCCTCGGATCCTCAAGAGATAGAGGGGGGTCCTGTCTTGAGACATGGAGCGGTCTCTCCTCCTCCTCGAGAAGTCTTGAGAAAGGGAGAGGATTTTCGGTTCCCTTATTCTTGAGGGGTCTTGGCAAATTGAGAGGTCCCTCCTCTTCGAAAGAGAGAGAAGTTTTGGTTCCCTTATCCTCGAGGGGTTTTGACAAATCGAGAGGTCCCTCATTTTCGAGGGGTCTTGATAAATGGAGAGGTTTTTCATCTTCGAGGGGGTTTGATAAAGGAAGAGGTCCCTCCTTCTCGAGGGGTCTTGATAAATGGAGAGGTTTTTCATCTTCGAGGAGGTTTGACAATGGGAGAGATTTCTCCTTCTCGAGGGGTCTCTCTTCCTCAAGGGGTTTTGAGGAAGGGAGAGGTTTTTCATCCTCGACGGGTTTTGACAAACTGAGAGGAATCTGAACAGGCTTCTCCTCATCCCCATCATTATCGAGGAGGATGAGGATAGGCTTTTGGAAAGGTTTTTTCTTTTTCTTCTGAACAGGCTCCTCTTGATGCTCGGGGAGAGGGATGGGGTAGTTGTTCCACCATTCTACTTTTTCTTGCTCGAGGATTTTTTCAAAAGTCGTGGCCTCTCTATGATGAGACGAAGGAGGAGAGTCCTCGAGAAGAATATAATAGGTATTGTTCCCAGTCTTCTCGATCGAGAGAGGTTCTTGCAAACATTTGTGCAACCATTCACTAAAATGAACGAGAATCCCTTTTGTCTTCTCAAGACGATCCATAATCCTATTCATTTGCGAGACGGTTAGAAAGTGGGACGTGTAAAAATATTTGGCTCGTTTCATTAACAAAATTTGTGCATCCAAAGGTGGAATGTCACGAGCCATCAACACGTTTTCGTCGGACAAATTTCGTCCCGCATCTTTTGATAACTCCCCACGGTATAATAACCCGCACATTTTGAAAAATCGGAGGCTTTCAGGTAAACGACTCCTTGGATGATATAAAAGGAAAGATCAACATATTTATATTTGAAAGGAATACACGTAGTGAGCTGGGGATGCCTCCTCATGATCCACTTGGACAAAAATACGACTTTGGGGCTCTCCCCTTTTATTTATAGAGAGAAAGAGAGTGTGACCTACCCTTCCCTCCTCCTCCTCTCTCCCTGCTTCCTCTATCTCTGGACGTCCTTGGATTGAAAAGGTTGACTTTGAAAAAAAAAAGAAGTTCATGGTTGGATAATTTTTTGTTTATTAAATTATTACTTTCACTTCCTCATTCCCACACACATTCATCTTTTTAAGAAAAGAAAAAGAGGTCATGGAGATAAGATTTCTTGGAAAGAAGAGAGAGAGAAACAAAAAAAAACAAATAAAACGGACGTCATAGAGCCTCTATGTGTGTCTGTGTTTGTCTATATATAAAAAGACGAGAGTACTGGGCGAGATCATTTCTTTTCCATTGGGAGCCACGTCGCTATTAGACGTTTTTCCAACCCAACGGATTTCGAACTGGGAGGATTTGAAGACGCTAAAGCAAATCTCCAACTTGAAAATTTTTTTGGCGTGTCATTGTGCGACATTTATTCCGCATTTACCACCTCATCAAGCGATCGTTTCTTTCAACCAAGATGTCGAATCCTCCAACCTGCTCGTTCAGAATATATACAGAAATTTATTCGAATCGCAACAAACGAAAGAGGAATCTCCCTTCTCTTGGAATCGGATGGATCGAGCTTTGAGACGGCCCATTCAAACAGACCGGCGATATACGGATCCGCGCACGAGTTTTCGGTGGAAGAATATTTTTCTCACGAAACGATATTTTACGTTTGGAGTGAGAACGACGGCTGAGGACGAAGTTCATATTGTTCAAACCACAGCCGCTCCTCTCGCCTATTACGAATCATCGTCCCCCAATCTGAAGGAAAGAAATTTTAAAGTCAGCGACAGGATGAAATATAAGAAATATATTCTAAGACCTTTTCAAAACTATGTCGTTCCCCCGAAAACGCAATATCTCATCGTCACAACCCAGAAGAGTCTCTTTCTCGTCGATCGGTGCTCGTACTCGCTTTGGAAACAATTGAAAGAGGAGATTTCTTTCCAATCGCCGATGATGTTTCAAGAAAAAGAAGAAGAAAACCCTCCGCCACCTTTACCCATCCCTTCCTTAGATGATAAGAGGAGCTGGACCAAACCGTCGTCATGGCCCGAAACAAAATCGACCCGGCAACGGAATGAAATTGAAGTCATCACAATTGAAGATGAGGAGGAAGAAAAAAAATTACCTCTTAAACAACGGTCGACTTACCGGAACCTACCTGGCGTGCAAGATCCGCTTCAGAATCCAGAAGCTTCTTCTTCTTCTTCTTCTTCCCCGACTTGTTCAAACAGGCAACCTCTTTCGGACTCCTCACAGACAGAACCTCTTCTAGTATCCTCTTCTTCTCGTTCTTCTCCTCCAACCTGTCCCGACATCGTAGAGGTAGAATGTCAGACGGGTCCACAAGCTTCAAAAAGTCCCGACATCGTAGAGGTAGAATGTCAGCCGGGTCCACAAGTTCCAACAGGTCCAGAAATCATGGAGGCAGAATCACAGCCGGGTTCACAAGTTCCAACGGGTCCAGAAATCATGGAGGTAGAATTTCAGCCGGGTAAACAAGTTCCAACGGATCCAGAAATCATGGAGGTAGAATCGCAGCCGGGTCCAGACATCCTAGATCCCTCCACTCATCCCAAAGAGACTCCAAGTGTTTCAAGACAGCCTTGTGAGGATACAGCCCTTCCCGTATGGAATGATTATATGGACATACAAAATTTGGTGCAACAGGAAGGAGAAGAAAATAATCATACGGATGGGTGGGTCAAAGACTGTTTAGATCATTTAACCTCGAATGAAATTGAACTGTTATGAAATGCATTTCTGAAATCACATCGGAAATGGGATAAAAACCAAAACAAAAACAAACAATTTTTTTAATAACAAATGGGAGGAGGGTCATGATGTCAATTAAAAAAAAATATTATATAGAGTCCAATCTTGGTGGTTCACTTCAGTTTTCCAGCATGAGGTGATCCACGTTTCCCGAAATATGGATCCCATTCCAAGAGAGATTGTGTAGAGCCTTCACTTCAGTTCTTTTTTTTTTCTACCAAGAGGAGAGGGTCCCCAAAGGGTTACCCATGTCCAAAGAGAGAAAGTGTAGAGCATTCATTTCAGTTTTTTTTTCAAGTTTAGGGGAGGGAGGTCTCAAAATGACACCCCCCCCCATTTTCAAAGAGAGATGGTGTAGAGCGTTCATTTCTGTTTTTTTCCAAAGTTAGGGAGTTTTCAAATGGCTACCCATTTCAGAGAAAGAGAGAGAGAGAGAGAAGGTGTAGAGCGTTCATTTCAGTTTTCCAACATTAGAAGGTCCCAAAATACCTTCTGAATTCAAAGAGAGATCGTGTAGAGCGTTCATTTCCAGTTCTCCAAGATCAGAAGAAGAGGGTCCGCTTTTCCCAAAAGGGCTTTCCGCATTCAGAGACAGCGAAATGCAGACTTCAGTTTTCTCCCTCCCCAAGAATAGAGGGTCCCAAAATGGCTTCCCATTTCAAAGAGAGAGGGAGAGGCGTTCATTTCCATTCTCCAAGATAGGGTCGTCTGCTTTTTCCCAAAATGGCTTCCCAATTCAAAAAGAGAGAGAGAGAGAGAGAGAGAGTAAAAGGGTGTGTAGAGCGGTCATGTTCATTCTCCAAGATAGGGTCGTCAGCTTTTTCTCAAAATGGCATCTCCCCATTCAAAAAGAGATCGTAACCAATTTTTTCCAGTTTTTTCCAAGATGGGGGGGAGAAGAAAACCTAGGATGGAATAACACGACACACAGAGAGAAAGAGAAAAAAAACGCCATCTTGTCATTTTCTGATAGGGTACCGGTGTTCGAATTTTGTGACCGTCTGTACTCCAGTAACCACCGTTGAAAGAAAGAGTAACACCCCAGAACCCGTGTCCTCAGAGAGCATTACATCGGAGTTATTGCAGAATGCGCAATTAAACGATAAAGAGAGGAATGCTGCCGATCGCGTCATTAAAGATCTTCAAGTTACTTTCTCCCGCTCGTCTTCTGACGTGGGTCGAACTAGTTTAACACAACATAGAATAGATACCGGCGATCATCCCCCGATGAAGCAATATCCAAGACGTCTACTGTTTGCTAAACAGGAAGAGGTGCGAACACCGTTAAAAGATATGGATGAAGGCGATGTCATCGAGCCTTCAGCAAGTCCATGGGCATCTCCCATCGTTCTCGTCAGAAAGAAAGACGGCTCAACAAGATTTTGCGTTGACTATCGCCGGTTGAATGAGGTTACGAAGGAAGACAGTTACCCTCTTATTAGAATAGACGACATTCTCGACACTCTATCTGGAAGCAAGTGGTTCTCAACGCTTGATTAAAGAGTGGGTATTGGCAGGTAGAAATACAACCTGATGACCTAGAAAAGACATCGTTTACTACGGAACAAGGGCTTTGGCAATTCAAGGTGACGCCATTTGGACTGTGTAATGCGCCGGCAACATTCGAACGCCTCATGGAGACTGTTTTGAAAGGTCTTTCCTACGAAGCCTGTCTGATATACCTGGACGACATCACCATCGTCGGCAAGAGTTTTGAAGAACATCTATTAAATCTTAGAAAGGCGTTTCAGAAACTGAAAGAAGCCAATCTGAAGCTGAGTCCTGCTAAATGCAAAATGTTCCGAAATGAAGTGACTTATCTCGGACATGTCATCTCTGCAGAAGGTGTGTGCACGGATCCTGAAAAGGTGTCAGCTGTTAAATCCGCGAAACGTCCCGAAAATGTCCATCAGCTGAGAAGCTTCCCAGGGTTTGCACCTACTATAAGAGATTCGTGAAGGACTTTTCTTCCATCGCAAGACCCCTTCACAAGCTGACAGAGAGAGAGAACAAAAGTTCTTGTGGACAAAAGAATGCGAGGATGCATTTAACAACATAAAGGAAGCTTTAACATCTGCTCCAAACCTGACCTATCATCAGCTCGACAGACCATTTATTCTCGACGCGGATGCGAGCAATGAAAGTGTCGGTGCGGTTTTGTCCCAAGAAATAGACGGCCAAGAACGTGTAGTGGCGTACTGGAGCAAGTGCCTGTCTAAACCGGAGAGGAATTACTGTGTCACCAGGAAAGAGTTGCTCGCCATAGTCAAAGCTGTAGAACATTTCCATCATTATCTATACGGCATAAAATTCCTCCTCCGCACGGACCATGCCTCTTCGGCCTGGCTTTTAAATTTCAAGAATCCTGAGGGTCAAATAGCCAGGTGGATACAGAGACTCCAAGAATATGACATCAATATCCGTCATCGTAAGGGATCATCAGACAGGAACGCTGACGCCCTGTCTAGACGACCTTGCCCAGAATGCTGCCGATATTCTTCCAGGGTGGAAGCGAAATACGAGCTGCTGACTCCGGTCTTAAGACAAATTATAACATCAACATCGACTTTTCGAGACCCGTGGAGTGATGATGAAGTCAGGAAAGACCAGCTGGAAGACCGCGACATTAAACCCATAACTGCTTTAATGGAGTCATCAAACAGAAAACTTATCTGACAGGACATTTCTATCTGTAGACCTACAACAAAACAATACTGGGCACTCTGGGATTCACTTCACATTCGAAACCGCGTCTTATACCGGAAATTCGAATCGGAAGATGGGAAGACATTGCGATGGCAACTGATACTTCCAAGATCCCGCATTCCTTATGTCCTTAAAGAACTACAGAACTACATAGCAGCCCTACAGGAGGTCACTTTGGAATAATGAAGACCTTGCAAAGAGTTCGTGAGCGCTTTTACTGGAATAATGCAAAGGATGACGTGCAAAAGTGGTGCCGATCTTGCGATGCCTGTGCAGGTCGGAAAGGACCGAAGAGCCGCAGCCGAGGCAAGCTGCAACATTACAACCTAGGGGCGCCTTTTGAACGTATCGCCTTTGACGTCTTGGGACCTCTGCCACGAACTGCTGATGGCAACAAATACATACTCGTTGTCGTTGATTACTTCACCAAGTGGCCTGAAGCGTATCCTATTCCTGATCAAGAGGCTGTTACAGTAGCTGAGGTGATGATACAGCACTGGATTTCCAGGTTCGGAGTGCCTCTTCAGTTACATTCCGATCAGGAAAGGAATTTTACATCGCTAGTAATCAAAGAACTATGCAAACTACTCGGCATTGACAAAATCCAAACAACGCCATTGCATCCCCAGTCGGACAGCATGGTAGAGAGGTTCAATCGAACCATCCTTAATAACCTCTCAGTAGTGGTTTCCAGAAACCAACAGGACTGGGACAAGAAATTACCACTGTTTTTACTGGCTTACCGCAGTGCTGTCCACGTGACTACCGGCTATTCTCCATCACAGATGCTCTTCGGTCGTGACCTTCGTCTGCCTTGTGATCTATTGTTTGGTCGCCCTCCGGATGCTCCTTCATCGTCTGAGGAATATATTCAAGATCTCCAGGCCCGGTTTCAAGTGATGCACAACTTTGCACGAGAGCGATTCAAATTGGCGACGGAGAAGATGAAGACCCGATACGACACAAGAACTACTGAACATCAATTCCACGAAGGAGACAAGGTGTGGTTGTGGAATCCGACTCGACGGAAAGGACTTTGTCCGAAATTACGGATGGCGCGTACACAGTCCTAAACAGGCTAAATGATGTCGTGGTTCGGATTCGTAAGTCTTCGAACTCAAACCTAAAGTCGTTCATTACGACAGGTTAGCTCATTACTATGGCCATAGTACGCAGTGTAAATAATTGTAAATAGTGTAAGACTATGATTCTTTTTGTTTCTAAATGTGTATTTAGTATTTGATTTGATTTGTATTTGATAGCATTTGATTTGTTTTATTTATTGCATTTATTTTTCATGTTGTTTATTATTGTAATGTAATTCTTATTATTGCATTTATGCCACAGTAGTAAGTTTGGCTTCTTGTCTAGGGATTGTACTGCCCGGGACGTGCAGTCCTTGGGAAGGGGGCAGTGTCACGGATTTGTTATTTAAATAGCTTATGTCAGTTGAATTGTAAATTAAAGGGTTTTATTTCCGGCGCAGTGCAGGGCGTGATGAATATTAAAAGAAAGCTAAGTCGGAAAACTGAAAATACAAGAGCGCGTGCATGTAACATTTAATAAATATCTCTTTTTGATTTAGTACTAGAAAATTCTCGCGTGCGATTTTCAAATCTTATAAAAGGAGGAAAATCTCTCAGTTCGTGATAGTTAATTTGTTGTTGTTTAGAAAACTGCTCCTGTTGACTGTCGCGAATTCGCGGATTAGCTTTCTCTAGCTGTTTTGAATTAAGTTCTTTTGAACGTTTGAGTAGTTAGAAGATATCTACTGTGAGATAATGTAAAACTGAAAGAATATCTGAGGGAATTTAAGCATTTTGTGATAATAATAAATTTTTTTTGTTTATTTTTCATCGGACTTGTGCTTTCATTTCGTAACGAAACCGTACGCACGCAACAATATCAAAGAAAAATATTTTAAACAGACATGTTCATTAACATAAACTGGTAATATAAATATAAATGTTTAGTTAGGTTTTGAAGCAATTAGAAGTCCTTAGGATACATATTGTTACGGATTTAAATAGCTAATGTTAGTTGAATTGTAAATTAAATGGTTTTATTTCCCGCGCAGTGCAGCGCGTGACGAATATTAAAAGAAAGCTAAGCCGGAAAATTGAAAATACAGGAGCGCGTGCATGTAACATTTAATAAATATCTCTTTTTGATTTCGAGACAGTTCCAGAAAGTTCTCTTGCGCGATTTCAAAATCTTATAAAAAGAAGGAAAACCTGTCAATTCAGTTAGTCAGTTATTTTAGTTAGCTTGTTGTTGTTTTAAGAGTTTGTTTAGAAAACTGCTCTTGTTTATTGTAGCGAATTCGCGGATTAGCTTTCTTTAGCTGTTTGAATTAACTTCTGTTGAACGTTTGAGCAGTTAAGATAACTGAAAAAATATCTGAGGAAATTTTTGTTGTGATAGTAATAAATTTTGTCCATTTTTCATCGACTTGTGCATTTAATTCAAACGAACCCGTACGCACACAACAATATATATACACTGCCCTGCAAAAGTTAAGGTACAGCATGTTTTTTACGTCTAATTTGTGAATGAAGCAACATAGAAAGAAGAAACATGTTTACTAAACAGTTCTTTAATGAATGCGACATATAATGCTTCTAAAGTTTAACACAAATATGAATTACAACAAACAATTTCACGTTTGGCAGAGAAACTCAGACTTGGAGAAACAGTACATAACAATTTTTCGAGGAAAAAATATAATGATAAAATTACGAAAACGGGTTCTAATAAGGATTGTGTCCATTCCTACCTGCAATAAATGGGCTGCAGCTACGTTTCATGTTGTCAAATTAAGTTTTGGGTCAGTGAAATGGGAAGCAACGACCAGATGCAAAGTAATCCTTGTTCAAGCTCAACTAACGACCTTGGAAGAGGATTTAAAGCAGCAACCTATTACCCAGGATAGTCTTAAAGACGCTGTATGGGATTTTGGTCTGGGGATTGAGTTGGTTATTCCATCCGCACCATATCGTGACCCTCAATATATTCTTCGGCAACCCGAGCTCGGTGTAGTCGCTCATTGTCATCCATCAGAAGAAATCCAGGACCAACACCAGCGGCAAACGGACAGAAATATGGATGAAGGATCTCGTCTCGATTTCTCACACCGGTCAAAGTTCCCCCATGGACCATGTGCAGGTCTGTGTGACCATCGAAAGAGATCCCAGCCCAAACCACGCCTCTGTAACTGTTACTTTCCACCACCTCTGTAACTGTTACTTTACCTCTGTTTACCTCTGTAACTGTAACTGTAAACTTTCCAAAGAGTGGAACTGGTTGTATTTGTTCCCTCCAGATCATCTGATGACCTGAATCGCTCTCCACTGTGAACCTGGGCTCGCTTGTGAAGAGAATAGATGTCCGTTGTTGACTAGTCCA
Source organism: Stegodyphus dumicola (assembly GCF_044657685.1). Classification (NCBI taxonomy): domain Eukaryota; kingdom Metazoa; phylum Arthropoda; class Arachnida; order Araneae; family Eresidae; genus Stegodyphus; species Stegodyphus dumicola. The sequence goes on along the minus strand of NC_140770.1, from coordinate 278,843,503 downwards.
GGAGACGTGTTCCCTTGCCCAACATAAAAGAGCAATTCTGTATCCTCGGATCAAGGAGACACGAACTACTAGTCGTCTTGCATACACACCTGTATTGCGCAGGCGTCTGCGCACTGTAGTAGCAAAGATTCTGGTTCCCGTTGCCACTAAATGATTTGCCATGAGCTGAGGCACTGTAATGTTGCTTCTCCTTCAGGCCAAAACAGATAAATAATGGTCTCCAGGTGTTTTAACTCTTGATCTGCCTGGAACATGTCCTCTAGACACAGAATCTTCAGTTTAAAACTGATTGTATATAGACGATGTACCACCCTTTATTTACGAGACATTGAGACATCTCGCAGCATCAGATAGTGAATCGCTATTTCCATCCATACGATCGCCTACTACGACAACAAATAGAGCAAACGACTTCCACTGGGCATTGATGACTCTCCTAGATATTGTCAACGAAATTGGTAATAACATTTGAAGATCAACAATCGTGAACAAAACTTAAAATTTTTGCATTTTTCTCCAATTCCTATATGAGTAAGCAGATGAGTAAAGAAACTATGCACTCTTAATTAGTGAACCAAGGATCTCTGCTTGCAGCAAAATACTAGATGCAGAACACTCCGCCGCAGAGTGAAAACGGAGACACGACTGAATATTCCAACTATAATTTAGAATCACTTAGAAAGAAAAGAGCAGTCCATAAAAGGAGAATTATCAATCATCAACATTAAAGATACAAAGTTGGAGAAACTTCTGCACTAAAAATATAGACACGTATGGCATGTTCTTAATTTTCTTTATCAAGCTTCGGCATACTGGCATCTTCCCTACTAATTTCAGAGTCAGATGAGTCATAATTTTCCTTAAACACAGCAAAGGTCCTAGTAGCCCGAATTCCTACCAGCAAATATACCTCCTTTCTGCGCTAAGAAAAGTATATGAAATATTTCTTGTCAACTACCTGAAGAATCACTTACACGAAGGCAAAACAATCAGCTAACACCAATGAGGATTTCAGGAAGGGAAATGTGTCACACATGTACTCATGAAAAAGAGAAACTACATCCTGGAGAAACAAACACCATGGGTACCATACAGCCATCCTCAGCTTCGATCTTAAGAATGCCTTAATATCTTTTGGTGATCAGTTATTAAATATCCATAAAAACAAGCAGGATTACCAGAAAACATACATCACGCCTTTATCAGTTGCCTATCGGAACGCGAGCACATCGTCGGGCATAACATTGGCATCATACAACGTAAACAAACACAAATAAGGCCACAACAATCATGTGCCGTTCCAATCTTATGGAATCTGACCTTTAGCAGCACATTAGCTACTGTACGACTTAAGTACAGTCTTAAAGTCTATGACTACAGCTTCTTTTATTTCAGATGCCTTTATTTTTTATTTTTTATTTTTTTTAAGCTGGTGTACTGTTACAAAAAGGATGAAATGCTTGACATCTATAATTAGTACAGTTCCATTTTAAAAACTGTTAGTTTCTCATTTTTACTTCCTTGTACGAAGTAAAAAGGAAGTATTGTAATCGCGAAAAGATTCAGGCAGCATATTTCAACGAAAATATCCATTTTGACCGCTATAGAATGCAATTTAACGATGTTTTTGCGTGATATTTGTACGTAAGGACAGAATAAAATACTCTTTTCCTCCAAAAAAAATCATAAAACTGCTTTAAAATGAATTCTGAAGAGAATTTTTCGTACGAAGTATGTACGAAGGTATGTACGTACGTTTCTCGCATAACTCAAAAACGAGTAGCTTCAGAACGTTGAAATTTTGTATATAGGACTGCTATAATATGCAGATGTGCACCTCGTATTTTGGTTGCAATCGGCCGCACCAAATGTATATAAATATATTTATATATATATATCCACTCTTTTACCCGGCTCAGTGATCTCAGTTTCTTTTTACTCTTATATGTTTGTAAATTGTACATTTTTTGCTTTAAAAATGATTGACTTATATTGTTCTTATCTTCCGGTTAAGGTTTTTATGCCTTTAGTAAATCTGTATGCAATATTTATAAAATTATCAACCATTTTAAAGTTGTTTAAGTGCCGCTAAGAATAATATTTTTTTTGATGGCGGCCATTGCTTGTTTACATTTGAAACTGCAGGATAGTGGATTTGTTGCCAATCTAGAGAAACTTAGCTTCGCAACAACAAAGATAACACCTTCATTTATTATTGTAAATTAAATCATGCTTAATCCTTTCTGGAATTTTTTCGAGGAAATAAGTGTTTAAGATTTACTTCGCAATTTTTAATACAGATATTTTGAGTTTTTATGTATTTTTGCCTTGTCGCGAATCGAGAACTGAATTAATTGAATGAGAAATACTCAATCTTCTGTGAAAAACTGTTTCTTTTTTGTTTTGTTTGCTTAATTTCTTTTATACATCATTCTAGCTTTATTATAGTATTTGAATAGAACATGTGGCAACGATTAGATAATTCTTTAATTGATATAAATTTTGTGCATTCTGAGTTATGAATGAAATTTTATAATACTGTTAAGTGAACCTAGCGCCAGAGTGTCGCTATGGGAAACAAATAGAGTGAATTTTAAAGAATGCATTTATTCTATTGTGGTCTATCGCTGTCGGCGAAATAGATGTAATTCAATCCATTAAGTTTAAATGAAATGCAAGAAAAAATGCGTATAATTTAATATTTCGTACAAGGAAGTCATGTAGTGTACACATCAGATTTTTTATACTTAATGTCCTTATCCAACGAAAGATAGTTTACTTTTTTTCAATTTTATCGATAATTCTAAGGCAATTTATCGATAATATTACATACAATTAAAATTGTGTTGATTTTAGGTACTTAAATAATAAAAATAAAAGAAAAATTCAGTATCTTTGAAATCAATTCTTTCCGTATTTAAATATTAAAATTTGTATTGCCTATATTTTACAACTTTATTGAAATAAGCAGAAACGCTTACGTGCCCGTAGTAAAAGTATAGTGCTAGAAAAACACAATATAAAATATTGTGCATATATCAACGATATAAATCCCAATAGTTTAAAAACAAAAAAAATTTGTATTTTTCCGCTTTAAGTTTACATTTCAAGTAAGAGCCTAAGTATTAGTTATAAAGTATTTGCTCCCTCCTTTTTGCATTCCTTCATGGTGTAACGGTAGCACACTCGGCGCGTATTTGAGAGTTCCAGGTTCGAGTCCCGGTGAGACTAATAGCCATTTTTTTATGTCTCTGCTTCAAAAATAACCTAATGACTCTAGAGTGGCGTCCAAACTAAAAGTTGCTGGATGATAATCCTTCACCAACAGGATTTGGCGATTGGTGCCCTAATCCCCTGTCGCCATTTAACCCCTTAAGGACTAGGGCTTCGAGGCATATTTCACAAGTGCTCATCAACATAGCCACTGAGGGAGGGGTTTGGAAAATGGACCAATGAGCTCCTATTGCTCTTATGATGCTAAATCTTTGTGCATGTGAGCGTATTTACGCCTAAGAGGTGGACTCACAGGAATCTAACCGGCGGGATTCTAATCTGATAAGACCAAGAGGCATACTAGCGTAACCGTGAAATAACAACGAAACGTGCGCTTGGCTAGTGAAACACGCTGTGAATAATCTGAGATATTCATCCGTTAAATAAGCACTTTACTTAACTTTAAATTTACATCCTGGCGTGAGAATGTGAGGGGAAGTTGAGAAGTCTAAAATAGGTATCAAACTTAAATTTGTTATGCAAAATAAGAAAAACCCTACAAATGGTACAAAACGTTTGATGAAAAATTAAAATCTATGAAATTTAAATCCCTTAATTCAGGTAATTGTGTTTATATTAAAAAGACATCTAGCAGTGAAACTCTCATGATTGTATACTCTTTTACCAACTCTAAGCAAACATATTGTTACGAAATGCCAAGCTGCGATAAGATAGTTTCCCTGCAAGGCGGGTGTAGGGTAATTAGAACCTAGAGCGGGACCGACTCACCTACCAGCAGAGCCTCTTGGTCATGCAGGCTCCCCTTCTAATTGCCCCAAACGATGGCAGCCAGCAGCCTGTCCGTGCCTGCCTAACAGCCAAAAGATTACAAGTTAAGATTTAAATAGTGTTACGAATTTGGTATTTAAAAAGCTAATGTTAGTTCACTTATAAATTAAATGGTTTTATTTCTCGCGCAGTGTAGCGCGGGACGAATATTAAAAGAAAGCTAAGCCGGAAAATTGAAAATACAAGAGCGCGTGCATTAAATAAATAAATATCTCTTTTTGATTTCGAGAAAGTACTGGAAAATTCTAGCGCGTGATTTTAAAATCTTATAAAAGGAGGAAAACGTCTCAGTTTGTTGTAGTTGCTGCTTAGTTTGTTGTAGTTTAGAAAACTGCTCTTGTTGATTGTAGCGAATTCGCGGATTAGCTTTCTTTAGCTGTTTTGAATCACGTTCTATTAGACATTTGAGTAGTTAAAAGGTAACTAATGTGAGATATTGTAATACTGCATGATAATTTGAGAAGATTTAAGCATTTTTGTTGTGATAATAATAAATTTTTGTTCATTTTTCATCGGATTTGTGCATTCATTTCGTAACGAACCCGTACGCACGCAACAATTTTTGGTGTCAGAAGTGGAATTTGAATGCCAATGACAAGAGCGATGGAAGAGCAGTTAAGACAGTTGATATCAGCCTTTGCTGCATTTAAAGAAGAAATGAAAGAGGATATGAAATCTGGTCAGGAAAAGATGGAAGAATCCGTTAAAAAGGAAATGGAATCCGTTAAAAAGGAAATGCAAGCCGTTCACGAAAAGTTGGAAGCTGGTCAAGTAACTTTTAAGGAAGATATAAAACTTGTACAAGAAAAGATTGAAGAAGGTCAAGACGAAATGAAAAGAGAAATAATCTGCGTAATAGAAAGTAAATTTGAGGCTATGGAAGACAGAATAGGAGCTGTCGAAAATAAAGTCGGGCAAATTGAAGAAAAGGTTTCTTCTGTCAAAGATGAAATAGAAGATAGAGTGTCGGCTGTGGAGCAACGAGTCGAAGGAAGAGTTTCGGCCGTCCAACAACAAATTGAAGAGAGAGTGTCTGCAGTTGCCAAAGAAATGGAAACTTTAAAAAAATTCGTAGCAACGGCAAGGAGCAAGAGTGTTGATTTTAAATTTATACCGATGCCTGCTCGTCCATCTCTGAAGCTATCCACATATGATGGGAAGACATCCTGGCAAGTGTATAAGACCCAGTTTTCTATCGTTGCGGATGCGAATGGAAGAAACTCCCAAGCTAAGGCCTGTCATCTCGCCGCTTCTCTGAGAGCAGACGCAGCGGATATCCTGCAGACGCTTCCTGAAAATCAAAGGCTAGATTTCGAAGCTCTGTCCGGCGCCTTGGAGCTGCGCTTCGGCGAGAAATTTTTAAATGACTACAGCAGGCTCTAATTAAAATCCCGTCAACAGAAGCTCACCGAAACACTTCAGGAGCTCGCCACGGATGTAGAAAGGCTGTCACATCACGCCTTTTCGGAGTGCCCGACAGAAACAAGGGAAATCCTGTCCTTGCAATATTTCATCGATGGCATCCGGGACCCTGAAATACAGAAAGCACTGCGAATGGCGGATGTTAAAGATCTGAAAAGCGCTTTAGTGTACGCCATGAAATTTGAGGCAGCCCAGCAAGCCACTCGTAGAGACAGCCACCCAATCAGAGCTGCTCATGTCCAGGAACCAAGGGATCAAGTTACTGTTCGTCTAGACGATATAACCAGACAACTCAATGACTTAAGAAGAAATATCAGTGAAAAGAAACCGACCTTAAAATGTCGGAACTGCGGTGCTGAAGGACACATACGACGAAACTGCAGAATACCCCAGAGTACGGATGTTAAGACCGCTCCTAACAAACAGCAGGGAAACTAATTAGTGGCCATCTCGCGGGGCGGAGGTTGCCAGATAATGAAAAGCCCCAGTTTAAAGCGTTTCAGATTTCTGCAGTGAGAGGCGGCAGTAATGGACTTTTCATAATAGGACATATTAACCCATTAACGGTTTCACCCGGATTTTCTCGTTCTTTTATGCAGGTCTCTTAACGGTTCGTTACAGATTATTGTTAGTTTAAATGTACCCTCGAAAACGGACAGTCCCGTGTTTTTGTATTATCGAAAAAACACGCCAAAAAGGACTAGCCCGTATTTTTGTATGTCTTCCAACTCCCAATGCCTAAGGGGACAAGGGTCCATGCAATCCTGACGACAATGGGTAATGGCTGTCATTAGCGTGGGAAATCTCCTTGATGTTTTGGGATAAAGGCCTTACACTGACTCAAAGGAAACAAATTTATTACCAGTTACAAAGTGGATGCATATATAAAGGGATTTAAGAATTTCCGTTTTAGAGCAGTTATTGAATAAAAAATAGAATTTTTTACAAAATGAACGTTTACCTATAAGAGCATTAATGAATTAAAACGAGAAAAATAAAAGTAATAAATGCAAACATAAAAATCTGAGAATGCAAATCTTTCAGATTTTACATTACGCCCAAAGGGCGTTTTTTAACGGTTTGTGGGTTACCTTTATTTTTAAATATCATGCTCTTCGCACTTAAACCATAAAACTTCAGTTAAACATCAATACCGCAAAATAAATTTTAAATGAGCATATCTTTAGAATTTCCAATACACAGTCTCGCCCGTTGAAGATAAATTTTTATATTATTATTTTCATACAGTGTTGCCTTTGCTCCCTTTAAAATCGTTGAGTTTCTTAATAAAAAATTCATTGAAGTTTTACGAAATAGGAAACATATAATAAAACAAATTCCAAATCTCGGCTTCGAGATGCCCATATTCGGGTGGAAATGTACGTTATTCAAAATTGGATGGGTCTAGGTACCGTTGTTTTATCACAATGCGAGAAACATACATATATTTATGCAGATTATTCATTATTTAATTTCAAGGCAGATAGCCCTCGAGTGCTCTGCCGTAATCTAATAAACCAAAACCATTATTTAATTTCTTTAAATATAATACAGGGCTGTAATATGTGGTAGCAACAGTTTGAAAAGTGAACTGACATAGTTTTCAACGGAAAATGAAAAAATGAAGTTAATAGACCTTCTCGGCTAACGCCCTTTGTTTTAAAAATAATGTATCGTGTAATTTAATGGGAATACGAGATTAAATAATTCTCTTTAAAAAATTCTTCTACAAATTTATATCACGAATAATAAAAACGTGAGGCTGTCTTGATAAATTTATAAATATTATACATCTGACAATGCGATTCAATTATTTGATTTCGTAATTTAAGAGCCTATGATTCTTCTTATAAAACTGTACAGGAATTTAGCAAAGAATCTATTAAGTAATCTCTTATTACCATTAATCTATGCGATAAATTATTATTATTATTATTATTATTATTACTTTTGGTTCAGTCTTTTACTTCCAAGTATCCTTTTACCTCAAATAATCGAAAAAATATATAAATTTAAAACAAAATTCGCCCCCAATCAGAAATTAGGTTACAAATTTCATGCAAATTTTATTTCAAAAGCTATTTTACGCTCTGTAAAATGATGCAAACTTAAAAATTTAAGATTTTTAGTTTATTCATAAATGGAAATATGCGCAAAAAATTTCTTCGACATTAAATTTTAAAAACTCTAAATCAAATTATTATCATCCGTAAACGTAATTGTACAAAATCTGAATTCAATAGCTTATCGATAATCAGTTCAAAAATCGACGACGAGCTTTTGATTAAACACCGTGAATGAACTGAATACAATTTTTGGAACAGCTCTATTTTTAAGCACTTTGGAAAGATCGGTAAGTTGTTGATATAGCATAACCGTTATTTTTATAACATTCTTGGCATTATGAAACGTGTAAGTGACATTCATAAGCGATTCCCGACAGTTCTGTTCATTTGTCAACGTGGCTGCTTTTGAAAATATTGTGAAGCTCACTCGATGTGCTCCACTATCTATGATACTCATTAAAGATATTTAATAATGTTTTATTTCTATACAGAAATACTGGTAAAATTAAGAGGTCAAATTATAGGGTTTATATTTATTTTAACTAACATTTATTTTAAGTTTAAACTATCTTTCCTGTCAATCCTTACTTTCCCCTGGAACTGCCAATGCCAGAATATGTAAATTTGAGTAGAACGCGCAAGCATTCAAATTATCAGCGGAAGTAGTATGATTTAAATAGAAGGAAACGAGTTCGGTGAGGGAGTTATTCTTACTTAGCGAGCGCGGAGGTAGAAATCGAGAATTAAAGAACCCCGCGTTGCGGCCTATGTGCTTGGCGGGAAGTAGTTGCAATTGTTCCAGTGAGCTTCAAGTCTGCTGAATTAGCTGCGGTATTTGTAAAACGCGGTGAGTTAGTTATTTTAGAGAGCCTCGTAGTTAGAATATTGTCTTTATTTTCTTTTCAGGTTATTATTTTTATTTTGACTGTCTAGTTGGCACAGTTTGTAAGCGTCAAGAGGACGCAATTGTAATTTAGTACGTTGAATAAAAAGGGACTTAAACCCTTTACAAGACTCTGTGGTTTATACAAGCTTTCACAGTCACCCTTGGTTGCGTGCAAGTTGGAGGCGCGCAACGTTATATTGGCGCCCGAACACTTATCGAACTGAAATGGCCGAAAACTGTATGGAAGCCGCTGAACAACACCAAGAAATGACAACGCAGTTAGAAGGATTTGGATACCTGGTCCAGACTTTGAGAGCATCAATCAAGCCAAACGTCTATTTCGACGGAAAAAATTCGGTGTCCGTATTTTTAGAAGGTATAGAAAACCACTTTCAGCTCTACCCTGTGCCTGAAAGACAAAAAGTTGCCATCGCCACATCAGCACTAAGAGGACAGGCCGCGCTATGGTGGAAAAATATAGGCAAATTTCTTCTAGGTGAATTTGGAAGCCCGACGTATACATTTGAAAATTTCAAAAAATCGTTAGTAAAGGCCTTCCCCATAGTGAAAGATCGCGCACGGCTGGAAGCCGAGCTATATAGTTTCTATCAACGGGATACAGCACAATTGACGGACTTTATTTTACGAAAAATCAAACTAACGGATATGTTGTATGGGAAAAAACCCGATGCGGAGATAATTGAAATAATATTACCAAGATTGTTGCCCGCTGTCCAAGACTACTTTGAAATTAGAAACCCAACCACATTGCAGGAACTCTTCGAATTGGCGGTGAAGTTTCAAAATCGCAGAATCGCGGAAAGAGCGAGAGGGGAAACATATTCTCAAAGTACCCGAAGGAAGGAGGAAACCAGAAATGGAAATCGCTCATATGGGGGAAAGAACTATCAAGCTAACGCATCGAAACTCGAAGGTCAAGGCCCAAAAAGAAAATTTGAAAATAAGCATCCGCGTACCCAGAAGACACAGATTGAAAGGAAAGCTTTAAACGACTAGAGGGGCCTGTGAAAGGGAGGGTCCAGACCCCGGAAGTTTTAGAAAAACCCTCAAATAGACATCTAAATACAGTCATCGTAAAAAACTCACAGCTACCAATTATACAAGTCCTGGTTGGCGATGTACCAGTAGAAGCCCTCATCGATACAGGAGCAGAAGGAAATTTCATGAGTGAAAAGTTCTTCAAAAAGAATTTTTATAGGATACGACTCTTTAAAACCAGAAATACGGAAATTATAGCGGCGCAAGGAAAAACATGTCACTGCATCGGGAAAGTATCATTAAACTTACAGATAAAAGAGGAAAATCTCAAAGTATTAATTTTTGTGGTGAAAGACCTCCAACACTCTCTTATTTTAGGTAGGGACTTTTTAAGGGCCGCGAGGGACAAATTAAATTTTCAAGATAGTTCCGTGGTGCTGGAGATGGACCAGAGGGTGGTGGAACCGGTGGAGACACCTGAATTGGACCTTAGCCATTTGAATGACCAGGAAAGTAAAGCAATACAGCAAGTGGTGAGTAATTTTTCTCATTTGTTTTCAGAAAAACCGGGAAACTGTCAGATCGTGACTCACAAGATTCAATTAAATGCCGGAAAACCTTGTAGGACTAAACCGTATCGCTATGATAAACAAAAAGACTTAATCATCGAAGAACATTAAGACACAATAACACGCCGAATAAATACTAATTCAGAAGTCAAACAACAAAAATCAGCGTTAATTCACAAAATTTTTTTTTTCACAGGACTAGTTTCGATGGTTTTACCGAACCATCATCTTCAGCTGCAAAACCGCAAATGAATTAACGCTGATTTTTGTTGTTTGACTTCTGAATTAGTATCGAAGAACATATTCAGGAGATGTTAGAGAATAAAATAATAACGCCCATAAATAGTGAGTACGCGAGTCCAGTCGTACTATGTAGGAAAAAGAACGAGTTTCCTCCTTCGGACAAAAGGGCTTGGAGGTTTGCTATCGACTATAGAAAACTAAATAGCATAACTAAATTTCCAGTTTACCCTTTGCCGGTTATAGACGAGATCATTAGACAGATCAAATCGACGAGATATATGTCTACTTTGGACTTAACGTCTGGCTACTATCAAATAGCTATGAGACCCGAAGATGTACATAAAACCGCGTTTATAACAAAATCGGGCACTTACGCATTTTTACGCATGCCTTTTGGGTTGTGTGGGGCCCCATCAACATTCCAGAGAGCTATGGACATTGTTCTAAAGCCTGTCCTAGGAAAATCAACCTTTATTTATCTAGATGATATAATTATAACGAGTAATACGTTGGAACAACACATTAATGACCTCGAACAAGTTTTTAAATTATTAAAAGAGGCCGGTCTTACAATTAACGCCTCAAAATGCAAGTTCACAACTAAAGAACTTAAATATCTCGGTTATAAAATTTCGCAAAAGGGTATAGAAACGCAAGATTTAAAAATAAAAGCTATTAAGAATTTCCCACCGCCCAACACCGCCAAGAAACTTTCGTCTTTCCTTGGACTATGTTCTTACTATCGATCTTTCATAAAAAATTTCGCTAATATTGTTGAACCACTCTTAGTAATCAAAAGAAAAAAGAGTAAATTTACGTGGACAGCTGAAGCTAACACAGCTTTTGAAAGATTAAAAGAAGCGCTTATTAATGCCCCTGTTTTAAAATTCCCTGAGGGGTACGTAAACCTGGAAATTGCGGCAGATGCATCAGACTATGCGGTGGGTGCGGTTCTTATGCAAAATAACCATCCGCTGGCATTTTTTAGTAAAACATTGAATCAAACACAAAGGAATTATACAGCTACAGAAAGAGAAACATTAGCCGTATTAATGGCTGTACACAAATTTCGAGTTTATTTCGGCAAATCGCCAGTAACAGTCTTTTCGGATCATGCGGCTGTTGGTAGACTTTACTCGGGAAAAAACCTAACGCCCAGGTTAATAAGATGGGCTTTAAAACTCCAAGAATATAATATCACAATAAAATATAAACCGGGTAAGGAAAACAATGTAGCTGACGCACTTTCTCGTATAAAACTGGACGATGAAGGTAATGAACTTAAATGCGCTGTGTTGACTTCAAAAATTTTAGATTCTAGAGATACGGTTATTACTGAACTGAAAGCTGATCCTGAATTTGGAAATATCTATGCTTATTTGAAAGACCCCGAAAGCTTTGAGCACACAGATATCGATGCGATAAGAAATAGAGCAAAAAACTATGAAATAATAGATAATTTATTATTCTATACGAAAACAACAAACGAAAATCTTGAGTATAAGCCAGTCATCCCAGCCTCGCTTCGATTAAGCATTTTGAAGGAGCTGCACGAAAAAAAAAAGCGGGCCACCTCGGGGTCAGAAAGACTTTAAAAAGGGTACGCGAGGCGGTATATTTCCCGCAATTATACAAAATAGTAACGGCGTATGTCAGGTCCTGCAATCAATGTCAGTTAATAAATGATATTAATTACAGCCCGGCCGGGTACTTAAATAGCATTCGCGCTACATTTCCGAATGAAATTTTAGGCATAGATCTCCTTGGTCCCTTCCCCCAGAGCGAGTTAAATAAAAATCGTTTTCTTTTAGTAATAGTAGATCATTTTTCAAAATGGATAGAAATTGTTCCACTTAAACGCGCGTCAGCCAAAACAGTCGCAGATGCATTCTTACACAGATACATTTTAAAATACGGTGCACCGATAAAAGTCATTAGCGATAACGGAAAACAATTCATTAGTCAAATATTTGAAAACATATGCAATGGACTTGATATACGCCATATCAAAATGGTTCCGTATAGACCACAGGCTAACATAGCAGAAAGAGTTAATAAAAACATTGTAAAAATAATTCGCAGTTACGTTAGCACACATCACAAGCGCTGGGATGGCTACATAAATGAATTAGCTTATGCTTTAAGGTGAAAAAATACTATAATCAGGTGAAAAAATACTATAATCCAAATGATTTTGGATTATTTAAGAACGGCACATCATGATACTACGGGAAAAACTCCAGCAGAATTATTTTTAGGCAGAAAGTTAATTACGCCTTTAGATAAATTATTCTTTGTGCAACAAAGAGACCAGGAATTTAGACAAAAGAACGTGCAAAAGCTAATTGATCAGGCGCTTAAAACCTCGGATACGGCAAGAAATAGGCAGAAAATTTATTATGATAGAAAACGCCGTGAAGCAGATTTTAAAGTTGGGGATAAAGTATTGAAACGGAAATTTTCTTTATCAAGTGCCCCAGACAATTTTATGGCAAAGCTAGCTCCAAAGTTTGAAGGCCCCTATGTAATTCAGGAAATCAAAGGAGTAGTCTTATATCTTAAATACGAGAGAGGAGAAATCTGTAAAGCAAGTCCCGACCAGGTGAAAAAATACTATAATCCAAATGATTTTGAAATCCTTAAAAGTTTCTTGCAGGACTCAAGTCTAAACGAAATAGAAGGGCCAGAGACTGCAACAACTATTCCACCACCCAAGAAACAAAGAACTGAAGAGAGACCTAGCACTTCTCCAACCCGGACGTCGGTATCAAAAAGAAAAAATGATTTTCAAACTCCCGCGTTTAAGAAAAACAAAAATACAGATGAACCGGGTAAAGAAACCGTAGTAAAGACGAAAACACCACCTACAAAAGATGGCAGGAGGAATTACACATCAAGGAGAACGCGCACACGGCCACAGAGTCAGGTGCCAGCAAGGCCGCCGTTCCGGAAACTGAAACGCCAACAGGAGGCACAGAAGTACGAGGAACAGAAGAAATTCAAGAAGGACTCCAGACCGGAGGACGTTAAGACCAGCCGTCCCAGGCAGAAACGCAAAGGCCAACAACCAGACGATTACTCCGTCAAGAGGCCAGCATGTAGAGGACGCAAAAGAAAGAGCAACGGGGACGACACTCGGAGATCAATAAGGAGAAGATTGACATCCATGACACCTCTAACTTGGGATCAATTTTGTCAAAAACGGATGACGGAGTTTCAAGCATCGAAAACTCAAAGATAAGTTAAAACCTTCTATAATTTTTTTTTCTCTTTTGTTCCGAAATGTTATGCATAAGTACGAAGTTCTATGTTTTGACGAAAGTCAATATGTCTCGGTTGAGACTTAGTTTTGTTTTACTTTATTTAGCTAAGGCAAAAGTATTATTTTCTTTAAGTGTAAAAGCTAAAAACAAGCATTTTCTGTTGGTCGAAAGACTAATTCTGTTATGTTAAAGCCAAAATTTGGCCAGAGATAAAAATAACTTCGTATTCTTGTACTAATAAGAATTTTAGTTTCAGTGCCGCCAGCTTGGCGAAGAATGAGTAAAGTAAAAATTTATTTTCACTTATTCATTTTATGGTAAATTGTAAAAAGCATATGTACGAGGGCCATCCAGGAAGTAGATTACGTTTCCGTCTGTGTCCGCTAGGGGCGGGGCTAGCGCGGCCATCTTGGGGTCAGAGCGTTGCGCAGCTCAGTCTGCATCTAGCCGTGCTAGTGAGAGGTTCGTGCTGTGCTCCGTTCAGATACTGTGACGGTTTGAAATGTCTGCGTTAATTGAAAATCCCGCGAGCTGCGAGGTGCGCTCAGTAATAAGGTTTCTGACTGCAAAAAACTGTAAACCGATAGAAATCTATCGGCAGCTTCGTGAAGTGTATGGGGACAACATTATCACTGAAGGTGGAGTGCGTCAGTGGGTCATAAGATTTCAAAATGGCCGAACCAATGTTCACGACGAAGATCGAAGTGGGAGACCCAGCATAGTGACCGCCGAACTTCTCGAAAAGTCGATGCTAAAGTCCGTGAAAATCGAAATTTCACAATAACGGAACTTTCTTTGAGTTTTCCACAAATTTCGCGAAGTTTGTTGCACGAAATCATCAGCGAAAAGCTTGGTTACCACAAGTTTTGTGCAAGATGGATTCCAAAAATCTTGACAGAGGACCACAAAAATCAGCGAATGGCTGCAGCGTTGAACTTTTTGGACGCTTACCATAAGGATGGTGACTCTTTACTCGATCGCATCGTTACTGGTGACGAAACATGGGTGAAACATGTGAACTGTGAAACGAAATTGCAATCAATGCAGTGGGGGCACACAAGTTCTCCCCAAAAACCCAAGAAATGCATGCAAACAATGTCGGCAAGGAAGATGATGGCAACTGTTTTTTGGGACAGAAAAGGTGTAATTTTGGTGGACTTCCTGGAAAGAGGCACTACAATAAACTCTCAAAGGTATTGCCAAACTCTCCAAAAACTCAGAAGAGCAATTCAAAACAAGCGCAGAGGAATGTTGAGCTCTAAGATCTTGTTGATTCACGACAACGCCCGGCCCCACACGGCAAATGTCACTCGTAAAGTTCTTGAATCTTTTAAGTGGGAGTTGTTTCCTCATCCGCCGTACAGTCCCGACCTGGCACCGAGCGACTTCCACCTATTCCCAGCAATGAAGAAGTGGCTGGCTATGCAGCGTTTTGATGACGACGCACAGCTGCAAGAAGAGGTAACGAAGTGGTTGAAGGCGCAGGCGGCCGAATTTTTCGACGAAGGAATTTCCAAGCTCGTACATCGCTACGATAAATGCCTTAATTTGTATGGTGACTATGTAGAAAAGTAGTATTTGAGTGTGGCTTTCATCTGTATATAATAAAATTTGTTTCCTATACTTTGTTTATTTTTTTATTCCAAAACGTATAAACTTTTGTAAATGTATGTAAATACTTGCATGTTATGTAAAAGTAGAATTTAGTCTAGAAGCATAAAATTGTAGATGCTAAAAGTGAATGCTTAAAAGCAATGAAGTCAAAATTTAAGTAGTAAATTGTAGATAGTCATGCTTTAGAGCGAAAGCCTGCATGTTTAAAGATGAATGAGGGGGAAGTTAGAATGAATGTGTTTTGTAGGGTTCTCCACCTACATTTGAATTTTTAAGAATATTAAAGTAGCTCATTGAGTTGTAGAATGTCGAGTAAGGTGTGTCTATTTGGTTGTTGATTTCTAACAAATCATGGTGGTTAGGGGAAGTGTTGTAAGACTAAAACACGAATATTCCCGTTTGACACCACACATGGTGGAGAGCCAGGGTAAAGTTAAATTAATGCTTGAAAATTAATGCTTGAATGTGAAGTAAGCAATAACTAAGAAAAACGAATCGTTAAAAACAAAAATTTATTGTGTCAAGAAAGTGTAAATTATAATGTATGTAGAAAGATACTGATACTTATTCCTTCCAGATGCTGGAAGGAAAGACCAAGATTGATTGATGAAGTCCAGGAAAAGTTGCTGTAAGAAGAAAGCTTTGTAACGAATAACAGAATTTTAATATATAATTGTTACATAAGATTTTTTTTTTGTGTAAACGAGGCTTTCGCCAGTTAGTTCAGAATTAGATAAACTTACAACAGGTTGTTTGTAGGACCTGCTTCCAAGTTTTCCAAATTCTGGCAGCGGCAAATGTAGGGTTTATATTTATTTTAACTAACATTTATTTTAAGTTTAAACTATCTTTCCTGTCAATCCTTACTTTCCCCTGGAACTGCCAATGCCAGAATATGTAAATTTGAGTAGAACGCGCAAGCATTCAAATTATCAGCGGAAGTAGTATGATTTAAATAGAAGGAAACGAGTTCGGTGAGGGAGTTATTCTTACTTAGCGAGCGCGGAGGTAGAAATCGAGAATTGAAGAACCCCGCGTTGCGGCCTATGTGCTTGGCGGGAAGTAGTTGCAATTGTTTCAGTGAGCTTCAAGTCTGCTGAATTAGCTGCGGTATTTGTAAAACGCGGTGAGTTAGTTATTTTAGAGAGCCTCGTAGTTAGAATATTGTCTTTATTTTCTTTTCAGGTTATTATTTTTATTTTGACTGCCTAGTTGGCACAGTTTGTAAGCGTCAAGAGGACGCAATTGTAATTTAGTACGTTGAATAAAAAGGGACTTAAACCCTTTACAAGACTCTGTGGTTTATACAAGCTTTCACAGTCACCCTTGGTTGCGTGCAAGTTGGAGGCGCGCAACGTTATAAAATATTTAATTATTTGAGTTATATAACTATTTATACTGTCTCAAGAAATTTTGAGTCATTTTGTAAAAATAATCTTTTCTTTAAAATTCCTTTCCCCCCCCCTTCCCACTATGCTTCATGACTTTATTACTATTCTGATGAATGGAAGGTTTTTAGAGACATTACATTTTTTTTAACAGCAAGAGACATGAAAAATGAGCAATGCTTTACCCGGGACGCGAACCACGGACTTCTCGAATGCGCGCCGAGCGTACTGAGACCACGAAGGCATGCTAAAAGGGCGGGAGAAAATACCGTATATACTCCCCCTTTTAAAGGGCGACTGGGAATTGGGGGACCGAATCGCCAAATCCTTGCGGCGGAGAATCATCATCCACCACCTTTTTTGGTTTGGGTGCCACTATAGAAACATTAGGTTATTTCGAAGCAGGACATGTGAAATAGGAGCAATGCCTTCGCCGGCACTCGAACCACCAACCTCTCGAATACACGCCGTGCGTGCTGACCATTACACCACGAAGGTATGCTAAGAAGGCGGGAGAAAATACCTTATAGGTTACAAAAGTTGAGTACGTAGTCACAAATCTAACTAATAAATGCTCTACAAATAAAACTTTTAATATTTTAGCAGAATTTTTTGGAAACGTATTTATATAGATTGTTTTAGAAATCGACACAGTTTGATGCCAGTTTAGAGGAGGGGTTGTTTATGAGCGTATTAAAAATGCTTTTCCCACTCAAAATGTTAACTACTTTAAAATAATAATTCATAATCGCACTGAATCTGATGTTTACAATTATTTCCCCTGAGATTTCTTTAAAAAGAAAGAATTACAATTGTGTTTAATGCAGAAAATTTAATGGAATTGGCATCTGTGCAAGAGGACGGAAACTATCAGGGAGGACTTTCTAAGGAAAACTAGATTTCCTTCACATTGAACATAGAAAACTTTCACCGAACAAGCGTGTTCACCAGGATTTGAACTTATGTAGGATTACCAGTACTCAGCGGTTTTAGCGCTTGGCCACCTCAGGCCGATTAAAAATCTTGTTTAGAAACCTTTAATCTTGATTTAGTTTGAAGGTAAGGATTACTTGAATACAGCAAAACACACGAGGAATATCTGCTTTTAAGGAAAGAGATGCCTTCGTAGAGGACTTTTTAACGAGAAAACTCTCATATTCATGTTATATATAGGGAAAAACATGGAAAAATACCATTCAGCCATCGTATTCGTTCGTCAGGGTGTAAATCGAACTACCAGTATTTACCGGCCACTAATATGGCCGTAGTTGAATAGGGGAAATAACTGTTGGATTGTAAGGCATCTAAATTAAGAAATAAAAAAAATTTAAAAAAAAATCACTTCTGAGGTAATCTTAAACCCAAATTAAGTTTTTTATTATAATTATGAAAGAGTTCAACTCATTTGTTAATTTTCAGATCGTTAAAATTAGTGTGGCTTTAATGAATGATTATTTAGACCTGTTACAGGAAACAAATACATCAAAAGTTTCCTTTAAAATATCAGGAATTATTGAAAAATCTTCTGTAATTTATAAACGAGAAAACGTATTTATCCAGATTTTACATGTGTGAAAAAATAATGAATTTTGATCTTCTCTAGTAGAGACATTTGTAATTATATTCCTAGTTCCAAATTCAAAGTGAAAAATCTAGGTGCCTGAAGCCAGAGAACACTCGATTCTTCTTGGCTTCTATTCTCAGCGACGAAATAGATCAACTGCATGGAATTTTTATGATTTTTCTCAACATGTGAACTAAATGCGTGTAAGTGTTTCTTAGAAAGCTCGTCGGAAGTAGAATACCTTTATCTTGGTAGATAGATATCGTGTGCTTTAGTAAATTTAGCAAATCTAAACACAGGGCCGACAGTACTATGTTTGAGGCCTTTCTCTAACATAGTCGAATAGTGTATCGAATAGTCGAACAATGAAATCACCCTACATCGCCCTCTTTTACTTACTTTTATACTTTTATCACAATATTATACTCGTATATTGCATCCACAAAAATGTCTCTAAATTAATGTTATTTGGATTCGAAAACCATTTTGTGCTTAAATACATCTTTCCAGATGTTTGTCTTTTACTCACTGAGAGTCAATGCTTCTTGAAGATGTCAATTCATGAATGAAAAATTATTTCTTGCTTTTCCGTTTTCTTTCCCCTAACCGTTCCCACAAAGGCCGAACCTTTGGGCAAAAACAGCCCTCCAATGATGTTAATTCCTCAGTAAAAGAGAAAGCACTGAACGGGGTAAAGTAGTAGAAATCTTGACTTTCCTTTTCACTCAAAATTCAAGCATTCCCAAAATCTACTATAAAAGATATACTCCCTAAGGTATAAAATTTTTGTGTAATGAAATTATAAAATGCAATATATATATATATGCATTATAATATATATATATATGCTAAAATATGAATGCATATATATATATATATCATTGATTATATATATATATATATATATATATATATCATTGATGACATATATATATATATATATATCATTGATGACATATATATATATCAATTAAACCTTTAGACACACTCACACACATACATAATCAGATATATTACATATATAGAATCACATAGTATCAGTAGGTGAAAGAAGAAAATAAATCCTACTAGTGAAAGATTGCTGAAGAAATTCAAAGCATAATGAAAGCTTCTTTTATCTTGGAATCAAAGAACTTTTTTATCGCTTTAGTTTTTGGGAGACTATTAGATTAAAATGTAATAAATAAATAAGTATATGGAAGAAAAATAAATCTTTAAAGGAAGAAAAAGGAAAAATAGAACCAAACAATCAAATCATTTTCAGCATTAAAACCAATTTTAAGTGTGACAGTATATTTTCCTGCCGATACGAAAACTTAAGAAAATAGACAGAAATCTGCATTGTTTCACCTATCAATATACGACAAATGGAATAACGATACAAGAAAAAGTAAATTTGAAAAATTTGCGAAAGCGGAATAATTTCGAATGCTGCACAAATAGAAAGTTACCATGCAGATACATTGGATTTTTTCGAAGCAAGAAATGCGAAAATTCAGCAGTGCCCTCTTTGTGCTTCTAATAAGGAGGTCTTCCAAATTCTAGCTGGAAGGACTTCCATTTATAACAAGATAGTGAGAATGGCATAATTCCTTATTATTTGTTTTCATTTAAAGGGCGAGAGAGAAGAAGCACGAGGCACTGTCGGAATAATTCATGTGTTAACGAATTATCGTCTGACATGTTTTCGTTGGGGTGCCATTGAAGAGACATAGCGTTTTTATGAGGGAAAAAAAAAAAAAAAACACGAAAAATCCGTTATCCTATCAGCGGAATACGAACCACAGGCATTCCGACTGATAGTCCGATCTACTATCACTTACACCCCGAGTTAAAATTCTAGCTGGAAGAAGCTCCATTGAGCAATTTTTTCCAGCTCAAAGAAGAATGAGATAATTTCTCATAATCAATACGGATATATAACTGATGATTCTAAAATTCTATTATCATTAAGACTGGAAAAAATACACGATTTAATTCATTTTCATACATTTTTAAAAGAAGTTAAATTTTTCAGAGAGTTACTATAAAATATTTATTAGAATGTCAAATTTAAGCATTTCAATTATTTATATAATAAAGGATAAATTTTATATTTATTTATATTTATTAAATATTATAAAGAAAAATCTTTAATAATATCACTCTGATTTTAGTGGAGATATTTTAAGAAATAAATAAGTGAAAGCTGGAGGAAGAAAAACTATTTCAAGTTATATGTTTATCTTAAAAGTAACGAGAGAAAAACTATGTTAAAAGAAAAGGCACGCATATCGAAATTGTTTCCTGTACTGCTGACAAATTGTTATATGGCATGCATACTATAATGTTCATGAATAATTGATTGCTACTAGATTAATACAGGCATAGCATATTTCTAGGGACTGATTTGCTGTAATTTCCAATTTGATTTTTGCATACTTTTATATTTAGGACACTAATTACATCACATTGAAGATTACTCAATGCAATAATTCCAGTGCAGTTTTATAGAAAATTATAAAATTTTCAGTTTCAATAAACAAATATATAATATTTCGATGACTCAGCAGGTAACATAATTTATTATCTTTCAAGTTTTTTTCTAAAACACCTCGGCAGATATAGAATCACCCACAGACTGTACTAACTTTAAAAAGCGGCAGTATCTGAGTGTTCACATTTCTGTTTATAACTGCAATAAGAACAAGTATAAGTTTGAAAAGTTTACCAATGGCTATGTGGATAAAAGAGATGATCATAAGTATTTTGACCTCGTTTTGGTTTCTGGTCAATACGTTGGCTGTAGGGAAGATTTCGTGATTTTTTCCATGTGAACTAGTTTTCTTTATAAATTCCTCTAAGTCTTTCGTTAAGTACATGCAAAGTTGCTACATTAAACATTAGTAAGTGTTTACATAGGTAAACATTTTAAAAGCGACTAGCGTAAAGAAAGATTATTTAAATTATGTTTTTTAAAATGCAAATTCAGAACACTGAAAACCAAACAGTAAACATTATAAGACTAATTTAATAATCTTTGGTTTGGTTTAGTTGAAAACTTTACTTAAAAAACGTTGAAATTTACAATGTTTACAACAAACTATTATTCTGCCATATTCATCGATTGCGTTAATCAAAATCTAAAATTATTTAACGTAAAATGTAATTATCCGAAAATTATGTAAAATGAGAATTTTTTCCCACTATATCTGTAGTTTACAATGGCTAGAAAAAAAGATAGCTCTAGATAATGAGTATTTCTAGAATGAAAAAACTCTATTGACTAGAAATAGTCTTTCGAGACTTTAGTGTCAGATAGCCTGCGGAGGTCAGGTTCCCTTCCAAAAAAAAGTAAAACTGTTTAAAATGCATATAGTTTAACGCTTTCTGTTTTATTTGGAATAACATTTCAAAAATAAAACTCGTGTTGGTTACGAACTAAGCAATTCTTAACGGGATAAAAAGCCGTACATTGATAATGCTAGGATCATGCATTCAGTTTTCGTCGTTTTAATAAAATCCATAATGATACTTATGCTGGTAATTATAAACTGCATTTACGGATACAGAAGTATGATTAATACACTAATATCACAGAATATAAGCTTTTTATGCTCTGACAAGTTTTGTCAAGATACAAATTTTTAGTTCATATACAAGTCGTAAATTCCCTAGCCAGATTCCTTTTTTATATAAATAGATGCATAGAGGAGAAAATGGAACAGTTAATTATATTTTTTATTCTTTTTCAAAATTTAATTCTTGTAGATATAATTTTTAACGATAAACGATATTCTGCTAAGTTATAATACAAAAATTATTACTAATAATAATTTATATCCTAATATTTATATCCTAATTTAATAATATTTATATCACTCAAAACAGAATTGGAAAACTCATTCAAATCATATTTAATCAAAACATTTTACGAAGTTATGGGAAAAAGGAATTTTGGGGTTTGTTTGATTTTTAACGGTGAATTCAATCATTAAAACATTTTTACCGTGTTTCCTCATTCATAAAACATTAGCAAAATAATTTACTAAATAATTCTTAGATGTAATAGTATTCTTGTTTATCTTTTGTTATATGACTAAAAATAAATAAAAAAGCGGCTGGTATTCAATATTATTTTATTTAATTACAAATACTTGGCTATTGGTACTCAAGACATAGTCTTTCCATATTATCACTTTTCTATTAGGCCTTGAAATTATGTTAACGACCTAATAGAATTCGGAAAATCCTATGATTGCATAAAACTGCGGGAGGTGCTAATAATGACAAATTTTAAATGAAAATAGAAATTTATTTAAATAAATTTATTTAAATTCTATTTATGCATTTAATGTATCAAATGCAGAAAAGTGAGAAAAATCCATCCAACACAGAGAAATAATTCTTTCTAGTCTGTGGTAAGATTGTATCAAATTCATTTAAACTTCCGTTTAAATTCGAAATGCGATCTCTCAAATCAACGAAGGAATACATTTTTGGCTTTAAATTCTACATTAGTAGCAACTGTATAATAGCTAAACTTACCAGAATATTTGTAGAAAACCGCCAAAATTCTAGAAATTGCTATAAAATCCCGAAAAATATTAGGAAGATTATGCTTGCCAATTCCACGCTGAAAAGACGAAGATGAGCTCGACAGTAAACGAACAACTTGTGGAAAAAATTCAACGCTAAAATATAAATGCATATGCGAAATTTTCCAAAAATTTCTGATAAATATTGTACTCTCATCGTAAATATGTATGGACTTATAATGGGATGAAAACTGAGTCGGTAAAAGAATGGATTAAAATTTAATTTCCCAAAATAAATTGGTTTACTAAAACTAAATAAAATAGATAAGTAAATAGTAAAAAAAATGTGTAACAAAATAAATAATGATCTTTCTTAAAATACTGCCCAATAAAACATGTCGAATAATTGAATGTTCACAAGCTTGGAAGCTAAAATTCTAAAAAGATTTCGGAAAATTCGGCAGTCACATGTTAAAAGAAACAAGTCTACAGGCTACTAGTACAAAGAAAGAGGAGGGAGACGAAACTAAACGGAACAACTACTTCTTGGCATTCAATAGCGGGGAGGCAATTTTATGGCTTATCCATCACACTAAGGGGAAGCAAACATACTGCCTTAGGCTGGGCCATCTTAGAGAGATTTCAGAAAACGAAAGCGATTTTTTTTGGAGGGGTTTGTTGTCTGACAACGCGACCGTTTTCGAAGCATTTCGTTTCGAGAGGCGGGCTCGTTGATGGGTTAATGGAGTTGCCTGCAATATAACGATAGATACAGGAGCCAACGTTACCATCATCCGAAAAGATTTGGCTCAACAACTGGGAAACAAACTTATCTGGACGCCGCCCTGCGTTACCCTCCAGACTGTGTTCGGTGAGAAGATCGACATCGATGGAAAAGTAAACGTTAACATCACGTTTGGAAGTGCCGTTTACTATCACACGGCATATGTAGCAGAGATAACTGATTCTTGCATACTCGGATTGGACTTTCTAAGGAAATACAATTTTTCCTTGGACTTTAAAAATAACGAATTGCATTCTACATCTGAGGACATAGCCCTATTCGGAATTAATGATGGAGTGAAATCTATCCACAAAATTATAGCTCAAGATGATATCACAATATCCGCAAGAACCGAGTTTTTACTTCCTGGATCCATAGCCGAAAACAGAAATTTCCGCTACGGCATCATAGAATATCCCAATAACTGTAATAGCCCAAAAGGAGTACTAGTAGCCTCTACACTCATCGACCTATCCAGAACGGTTATCCCGGTGAGAGTCGCCAATGTAACTGAGAAGTTGAGAATTATTAAGAAAGGTGAAGTGGTTGCAGCATGTACTCCAGTAACCACCGTTGAAAGAAAGAGTAGCATCCAAGAATCCGTGTCTTCAGAAAACATTACATCAGAGTTACTTCAGAATGCGCAATTAAACGATGAAGAGAAGAATGCTGCCGATCGCGTCATTAAAGATCTTCAAGTTGTTTTCTCCCGATCGTCTTTTGACGTGGGTCGAACCAGTTTGACACAACATAGAATCGATACCGGCGATCATCCCCCGATCAAGCAACATCCAAGACGTCTACCGTTTGCTAAACAGCAAGAGGTGCGAACACTGTTAAAAGATATGGAAGAAGGCGATGTCATCGAGCCTTCAGTAAGTCCATGGGCATCTCCCATCGTCCTAGTCAGAAAGAAAGACGGCTCAACAAGATTTTGCGTTGACTATCGCCGGTTGAATGAGGTTACGAAGAAAGACAGTTACCCTCTTCGTAAAATTGACGACATTCTAGACACTCTTTCTGGAAGCAAGTGGTTCTCAACACTTGATTTAAAGAGTGAGTATTGGCAGGTAGAAATATAGCCTGAAGACCGAGAAAAGACGGCATTTACTACGGGACAAGGGCTGTGGCAATTCAAGGTAATGCCGTTTAGACTGTGTAATACGCCGGCAACATTCGAACGTCTTACAGAGACTGTTTTAAAAGGCCTTTCCTACGAAGTCTGCCTGATATACCTGGACGACATCATCATCGTCGGAAAGAGTTTTGAAGAACATTTAGAAAATCTTAGGAAGGTGCTTCAGAACTGAAAGAAGCCAATCTGAAGCTGAGTCCTACTAAATGCAAATTGTTCCGAAAGGAAGTGACTTACCTGGGACATGTCATCTCTGCAGAAGGTGTGCGCACGGATCCTGAAAAGGTATCAGCGGTTAAATCCTGGAAACGTCCCGAAAATGTCCATCAGCTGAGAAGCTTGCTAGGGATTTACACCTTCTATAGGAGATTCGTGAAGGACTTTTCTTCCATCGCAAGATCTCTTCCCAAGCTGACAGAGAGCAACCAAAAGTTCTTGTGGACAAAAGAATGCGACGATGCATTTAAGAACTTAAAGAAGGCTTTAACATCTGCTCCAATCCTGATGTATCCTCAGCACGACCGACCATTTATTCTCGACACCGACGCGAGCAATTAAAGTGTCGGTGCTGTTTTGTCCCAAGAAATAGACGGCCAAGAACGTGTAGTGGCGTACTGGAGCAAGTGCTTGTCTAAACCGGAGAGGAATTATTGTGTCACAGGGAAAGAGTTGCTCGCCATAGTCAAAGCTGTAGAACAGTTCCATCACTATCTATACGGCAGAAAATTCCTGCTCCGCACCGATCATGCATCATTGACCTGGCTTTTAACCCTTTAACTGCTTAAGACGTGTTTAAACGTTTTTGGAATTTCTTTAAAAATGCTTAAGACGTCTTTACACGAATTTCAAATCGCACGAAAAATGCTTAAGACGTGTATACAGGAAGCCCGAATTTCGCGAAGATTTCTTTAGACGTGTTTAGACGACGCGATCTAGTCTTCCTTCCCCTACCTTTCTGCAGGCGGCTGTCAGTTGACACAAAGGTCTTAATAGGGTGTGAAGTCTCTTTGAAAAGAGCAGTTCAGGAAAAAGTCCTTAGAGTGAAGTATCTTTGTCCGACAGCAGGTATGTATTATCTGTGTGCCGACTAAAAGTTTGCGAAAGAAGATAAATCGTTTTACAACTGTTTGACTTGTGGTACTTTATACAAATGAAAGTCAAACAGGATCCGACGTTGTTATAGTACATTGCCGAATTTTAGTAGAAACAAGAAAAAATAAGAATTATAACGGAGGACGCCTTTATGCCTATATGTTATAGAATCAAATATTTTATTTTTGTATTGAAAAACGATTACAATTTCTGATTCGTCAGGAAAAAATATAAAATGTTGCAACCAGCTTTCTTGCTTGCCTTCGTATTTCAAATGCGCGTTATTATAATGGTATATTCTTCTTTTTACATTCTGAAATGTTAAAACTGTGCTTTCAGCATGCCTGAGTTTTGTACTCGTATGTGTGGCTCTATGCTCCGTAGAAATGGCGAACTGACATATAAAAATTATATGAATGTTAAAAGGAAGATATTCTACTCGAAATTTCAATTAAATGGAATAAATGAATACGCCGAAAGAATTTCTAGAAATATTTGTTTTAAAAATTTTATTATTAAGATTTTAAATCCAAAATGTTTTGAAATCTAAAGAAAAAATATGTAATCCTTGAAACATTTTTGGAAAGAAATCTGTCGATATAAAATCTCTTAAAATTAATGGAGTGTAAATGAATTAAAACAGTTAGTGTACGGAAGGGTTAGATATACTCCGCACAAAAAATTACAGTCAGAAGATCAATTATTTAAAGATATAAATTAATTACATTAAAAGAATTTAAAATAAATTAAATCTGTCCAATAGTCAATGCTAACAGCAATAGCACGAATGAAAGTTATTCTTTAAATTCCAAACTTAATTCATCCGTCGGTACGCAATGATTGTGTCTTTGCGATTACTTTTCTTATAGATACTACAAAAGGCCGCCAACGAAGTAGCGATAAAATCGTTGAATACTAATAGTTTGAAGTGGGTTCAAATCCTGACGAATGTATTGCCTGCATATCAGTTTTAGCGAATTTTTGCTGCCCATGTTTAATGTGAATATGAGCCAATTTTAGTTAGCTTTTCATGATGGCGTGCCTTGACTACGAGTCCTCGCTCGGGTTGTGTTTGGTTTGGCTTGTTAGATTATTAAGCACGTGAAGGCGATCTGTCTAAGGGGAGGTATGCTTTCGTGACAGATTTTCTAAGGGAAACAATCTTGCACTACAAAAAGTTAAAGCCATAAAAACACCCATGCAATCAGCTTGTTCACTGGGGTTTGAATGCAGGTCAAACTACCAGTATGTTAAGAGAAGCGATTTCAAGAATGTTTAATTATTTTATTTAGTTTGTCATAAGCTAAAGAAAATAATTAAACATTCTTGAAATCTCTTCACATTACTGAAATGGCAATAATTTCGAATTATATTATGCTACCACTTTTCCTCTAATATGAAATTTTGAACTTTTCCGTTATCGGACAGCCCACCAGCGACTGAGCGGAGTCTAACGGAACAACTGGTGGTTCTGTCCGGGGTTCGAATCCCGGCAAACGGGCTGGTTGCCAGGATGATATTCTTAGTTTTCCATATGTGTACATGTATGCAAGCCAATTTCCGTTAGGCAGTCCTCGAACGAAGGCATCCTTCACCTTAGGCAAATAACCATCGAGTACTTTGCCATAATCAAATAAACCTTTATCCATAACATGCTTCAAATTTTTTTATGTTGAAAAGTTCATGCGCCAAAGTTGGCCCCCGTTGAATGAAATATGTTGCTTATTTTTTCTTTGTTTTTTATAACAACAATGTTCTTGTTTTCAGAATCTGAATTATCAATAAAATTCTTTTAATAATATGCGATTCTATTTTTTTTTTTTTTGTTTTGTTTTTTGTTTTTTTGTTTAATGAAAAATTAATTTAAGAGACAAATCTCTTACATTTAGCAAAATTTTCGATTTTCGAAACGAGTTGCTGTCAAAAGCGCATCTTCTCGTTGCTGCATATATTTGTTTAAAGCAAACTGCTTGGCGCGTGTGCTTTTATATTTGAAAAGATTCAGAGAATTTTCAACAGGGAAATAAAGTTATTAATTTTATTGAATTTTGTAGATTCTTTGTGTTTTGAGGTAAAAGTCAAACCATCAGATATGTGATAACCTTAAAATAAGGGTATATATAATCAGGATTTTGCGGCCAGACATTCCCAGCGATATACATTACAAAAAATTATCTATGTAGAATTAATGTATATTCCGTTTAGTATTTTAATTTATCAGTGTTATTACACATCAGTTTATCAGTGTAAGTTATATCGAGTTTTAGTTGTGTTCGATATAAGAATTTTATTTGGTTTATATAAATCCGATTGGTTTAATAATATTATATTTATTAAATACTATTTATTAGGTTTCCAAATCTGTCAAACCCAATCAATGGCCTCCTGGCTAAGATATCTGATTATCGCTATTTCGACTCATATTCGAACCCAAACAAACGAACTGGTTGAATTTTGTGATTTAGCTTATGTGTAACATGAACATGAGTACGTTTTACTTAGAAAGTCATCCATGGAGACATTCACATTGCCTTCGGCTGATAGATCTCGTTTCCTTTGCCATACTCAAAAAATCTAAAAATTTTTCAAAAAGACTAACAGATGCATATAACAAAATAAAATTAAGTAAATGCATATAAGAAAATAAAATTAAGTAAATGCATATAAAAAAACTGAAGTAAATGTATATAACGAAAAAAAAATGAGGTAAAAACAAATTTTCACTAATTTTTCAATACAGTAGTTTTTAAATTGCTTGTTTTCAAATTTTATTTCATTTTTATGTATGTACTAATATACAGTGTATGTGTGCGAAAGTGTGCTTGTTCGGCATATCCATATATATTAATTAAATAAATCTGATTTGAAAATGCATGCACTAACGCGCTATTCTCGTAATTTGAAAAAGACTAAAGTATTGTCTGAGAAAAATATTTATAAAGAAAATTAAATTTCATCTCCTTACTCGGTGCTGTGTAAAAAATGTAAATAAGCTTATTAATTTTTTTCTTCTTTATTAAAAACAAATAAGTTTCTTTTCATCTATATATGAAAAATAACAAAATCTTGCTGTCAGAATGGAAATTCTTAAAAATATAAAACTCGTTGTTTTCGAACAAAAGTTTCTGAGAAATTTCTCTAGGTCAGCAGGTAGTATCAGGACCACTGACTGCTTTGTTTGAAAAACCCGATGAAGTGAATGATTTTACCCCCAAAAGGTGTTCTTTAACAAAGCAGATGCGGTCCAAATGGCTTTGCTGAGAAGCGTTCGTATTTGAATAGCTTGAAAGCTTGAGTGGAAGACTTATTGTTTCCGAAGCAATCAGTCAAACAGCAAAAAAAATTTGTTATAGATATTTCTCTCTCTCTCTCTCTCTCTCTGTGAGTTCTTGAAATCTTGGAATGGGTGAAAGTTTATTTTGTTTTACATATATAAGGAAACTGCATGTAAAGCAAAATAATTCAAGGCACCCATTGTATGTTAATCATTGTACGTCCCCTCAGCTCTTCGGTTGGGTATTAAGAAAAGAAATTCCTATACTGCTTTTGTATTACTTGTATAGTGAAAGGTTTGAAAAAAATAGCTTCATATGAAAGTTTTTCTCCGATGAACGAATACAGCTGAAACATGTTTCTGTCTTCAAGTATATCCACAAAACATGAAATAGTATTGTACTCTTTTGTATTCTATTGCATTTTTACATTACTTCGTGGTAAATTTTTTGATTCTTAAATTTCTCTCTCTCTCTTTTCTTATAATACACAAGTACTCTTTCAAATATGGCTGACCTATGAACCTAAATTTTTATACTATAAAATTTTATATAAAAATTAGCCGTAATCATTAGACACAGTTTTGTGTATATTATATTCTTGAATACATGCCTGCAATTAATACTAAGAATACTATTGATAAAATTCGTGATATAATTAATAATGAAAATACTGTTTAAGTTAAAAACGGTTTGAATCTTTTTTTCATTATAGGGTAACATGAGCCAAACAATTTTCGTTAGAAATATACAATTATGCTAACTTCACACATCAGATAGAAAATATTTTATCGTCATCATCGGCTATGATAAAAGATTTTTACGCTTAAGATTTTGAATTATGATAAAGCACACAGGACCTATTTGTCTAAGTGAAAGGAAGTCTTCAGGGTAGATTTTTTTTTTTTTTTTTTTTTTTTTTTTTTTTTGTGGGAAACAAACTGTTAATTCACAATCAATTGTACTTAGGAAAAACCACTAAACCTCCCATGCAGCCGCTAGAATTTACCGGTGCTCAGCTATCTTACCGCTTGGAGACTAGTTGGCTTTCTGAACTTACGCAATATCAATCTGAATTTGAATATTTGCATAAAAAACGAGCAAAATAAAATGACCCATTGTAAATAGTACATTTTACTGAAATCAAACTTTCTTTGAAAAAGGAAAATTAATTGTAAGGAATAAGATGGATGCATTTAATTAAACAGCGGGCAATAACAGCGCTAATCATATGTTTCGTATAGGAAATCATTTTCTTCGTGTTATCGTATAACGAAAAATATCCACAGATTATATTTTACAGTTTTTAAGAAGTGATGGGTTATCTGCTGTAAGAGAATACCTTCGTGGGTAATTTTCTAAATAAAATTGGCTTGAATTCACGTTACGCATCGGGAAAATCATAAATACCACAAGCAGCTAAACTTTTCAGTTGCCAACAACAAACTACCAACATCTAGCAATCTTATTCACTCAACTATAGTGAACTTAAACTAATGTTTGTATATTATTAGTAGTATTAAAATAACGAAAATATTTATTCTAATAAAAATTTTTGTTTGAATATCCTCCCTAGTAAGGTATTTCCTTTGGTTGGAGAAGCCCACCAGCGGCCGAGCGGTAAAGTCGCTGAACACTGGTAGTTCGGTCCGTGGTTCGAATCCCGCGAACGGGCTGGCTGCATGGGTGTTTTCGTGGTTTTCCCCATGTGTAACGTGTATACGAGCCAGTTTTCCTTAGAAAATCCTCCACGAAGGCATCCCTCCCCTTAGGCAGATAGCCCTAGTGTGCTTTGCCATAATTAAATACACCACAACACCACACCTTTGGTTGGAGATTTGTCAACACTAAATGCTATGTTCAAACAAGACATTTATTTAGAGCATAATGCTTCAAAAATGTATGCTGGGATCCCTAGAAAAAAAATATCGCCGGAAAATATATCGCCGAAAAAATATTTAATTATTCATATTCTTATGATTAATTATTAAATAATTAATAACTTTTATAATTATTAAATGAAATGCTTATTTATACTTTACCAAATGTATAGCAACACTCTTTCTTTACAAAACTACCATATTGAATAAATTATATTGTAAGCTAATAAGTAACAACATTGCTTTGTTTAATTAAGATACAATAACAAGCCGAACAAACATTAAATTGTAAGTCAAACAACAAAAATCAGCGTTATATTTTCAAATTTTCACAATCTAATTTTCATTATATCTTATCTCGTTCATTTGCGCTTTTGCAGCTGAGGATGATGGTTCGGTAAAACCATCGAAACTAGTATATAGGACATGTAGATGTGCACCGCGTATTTTGATTGCAATCGGCCGCACCAAACGTACATAAATATATTTATATATATATCCACTCTGTTACCCGGTTCAGTGATCTGAGTGCCGCTAAGCCTAATAATGTTTTTGATGGTGGTCATTGCTTGTTTACATTTGAAACAGCAGAATAGTGGATTTGTTGCCAATCTAGAGAAACTTATCTTCGCAACAGCAAAGATAACGTCTTCATTTATTATTGCCAATTAAATCATGTTTAATCTTTTCTGGAATTTTTTCGAGGAAATAAGTGTTTCAGATTTACTTCGTAATTTTTAATACAGATATTTGGTATTTTTGCCTTGTCGCGAAGTGAGAACTGAATTAATTCAGTGAGAAGTACTCAATCGTCTGTGAAAAACTGTTTCTTTTTTGTTTTGTTTGCTTAATTTCTTTTATACATCGTTCTAGCTTTATTATAGTATTTGAATAGAACATGTGGCAACGATTAGATAATTCTTTAAATAATATAAATTTTGTAGATTCTGAGTTATAATATGAACGAAATATAATACTATTATGGTAAACAAATACCGCTATGGTAAACAAATAGAGTGAATTTTAAAGAATGCATTTATTCTATTGTGGTTTATGTGCTGTCGGCGAAGTAGATTTAATTCAATCCATTAAGTTTAAATGAAATGCAAGAAAAAATGCGTATAATTTAATATTCTGTACAAGGAAGTCATGTGCTGTACACATCAGATTTTTTATATTTATTATCGTACAAATGTTCGTTTAAATAAAAATGCCATACTCGTGGCTTTTACAAAATATTTTCATTCAAAACTGATATGCTTATCAAGATATTCTGTAAGTTAGGATATTCGTAGAACAGTTTCTGTTTGTTCACAGCTTTCTAAAAACATTCAAACTCGTAATAGATTTAAAATGTTAAGTTGGTATATTTCGGGGTTGTGGCTTTCATTGAAAAGATAATTCAAAGTAAATCAAGCCCAGTAAACCATTTTTAACAGTATGGATTTTGTATATGATCGGGAGTGATTTTAGGAAAGCTGTACGAAAAGATTTAAGCTTAAGAAATAAGATTAAAATGCAAAAGTAATGCACCCCTTTTCATATTTTTTTTTCCATTACAGTTCCAAATACAATGACATATTAGTAGTATAAAACAGAGAGCCTAAAAAAATTCGAAACACTACAGATTGTATGAGAAAAATAGATATTCAACAGATATTTCAAGACAGAAAATATTAATTATCCGTTGAAGAGAAATGCAAAAGCAATGACTTCCCAAATTATGTCATGAGAATAATATTTAGCAATTTTATATTACTATAGTACTTGCATTTTGAATATAACCAGCAACTTTTATCTACATATTTTGTTATTAATTACAAATTACAAAGATTCGAATGTCGGAATCATTACGCCGGGATAGCGTCTACACACGGGCATCCGTTTTGCGAACCTCATCGAGTTTGCCTGAGCCGACAATAGCTTCATCTTCATAAGCAGGTATTCTTGAGCAGTTTCTGTTCATATTATCATTTATTAAATATATACTTTCTTTACAAAATAATTAAATTATTTTTAGCAGTGATCTTCTGCATATTTCCTTTATTTATTTTTATATTTGTCAAAATATGCCCCTGTTCGTATTTTATACGCAAATTTCCAAGTTTACTATTTTCTGCATTTCACTTATTCTTTTAACTGCTTCTGTAGAAACAATGTTTCTTACTTTTTTCTTACATATGGATCGCTTTAAACAGCACTTTTCTTGGAAAGAGAGATATAAAAATGTAGTACTGGAAAGAGATAATAGAAATCATGAAAACGAAACGCTTAATGAAATTTCCTAATTACGTTAACTTTTGAAATTTATTAGAATAATAACAAATCTAGTATTTAAATTAGGTGAAAAATAAAACATAAATGAAATTACTTTCCAAAAGAAATCTAGTCCTTTGAGTAAAAAGGCGAACTAGTGGCAGAGTGGTAAGTTCATTGAATCCTGGTAGTTCGATCCGGCTTCGAATCCCGGCAAACAGGCTGGATGCAAGGGTGTTTTGGAAGTTTTCCCATGTTTAACTAGGATATAACCTAGTTTCCCTTAGAAAGCTCTTCACGAAAGCATACCTCTTTAGTTTGCTTTGCCACAGTAAAAGAAAATGCAATATAAGAGACACTTTAAGGAAAAAAATTTTTGTTAACATGTAAGGATTATCTTAACTTTTGCGATTATTTTCTTAAAAATCAGAAGACAATAGAAGAAAGTAATTTTTTTTGTTAATATCAAAATAGATAATTATTATCTCACATATTTTATATTTAAACAAAAATGTTAATTTCTTTTCTTCATCGCGTTTGCTGAAATTGTTATAAACTTGCCATTGTCCTGAAATCGGTAGCAAGTGAATGTTTTCGCGATTTGATATCTGAATTATTTAATCATGATATTTTAATCTCATAAATGAACTCAGCCCTGGCCAGAGATATGATGGTAACGTTAACTTTCTAAAGCAGGTGGTACAATCAAAGTATCTATTGCCCTATAGATTCTTGGTACAACTATTGTACCGCGAAAATTATTTGCTTTCAAGCCGTCTATGGTACAACTGTTCAACCAGCCTTTCTGTCTCCCCCTTTTCGAGTAATCGTTTTTCTTTAGATTCTCCAGTTCTCCAGGTGGTCCAAATTCCTGTTCGGAGCAGCCCTTGGCTATGCATTGTTTCCCGTTTCTTAGCTGGTTAGCTACGTTTTGGCGAAGACCGTAGGTTTCGTCTAATGCCAGTGTACTTGAAAATAAAACAGATGCTATCTCTCTTTCAAACATTAGAGCTTTTTCTCGTGATTTCAGTGTAACCTTTTTTTCCCGCTGTCTTATTCAGTTCTTATAATGGCACCTCGTGTCAAAGGTCCCATTCAGAAAGAAATTAATAAGTTTCTAAAGAGATTTAGAAGAGGAAACTTTTGCTGATACAGATTCGGACTTTTCAGATACAAAAGAAATATATTTTAATCAAGCTTTTAATAAAGATAAAGTTACCGATGACTTCAAAAGCAAGGCTAATAATTTATTTGAATGGAGACAGCGAACTGAGCATGACAAAGCTAACATATTGACATTTAGCGGTAATCCTGGTATAAAGACTGAATTTTCGGAAACTCATCTTGCTACTGATTTTTTAAATTATACTTTTCAGATGAATTGTTTAGAATTTTAACCAGAGAAACGAATCGATATGCATCTCAAATCTTAGAGTTGCCACCAAATATAAGCGGAAAAAGGAAGCATGAAAGCGACTTAACGCCAGTTACATCAGATAAGCTTCAGAAATTTTTTAGATTACTCTTACTCACAGGGCGTATTGATAAAGACAGCATTCGAGATTATTGGATGATTTAATGGACATCATCCAATAAAGAGGATACTTTATGAAAAATTTGTCATAATTTTTTTCTTTAATTTTGCTTTGAAAATATTCCTGGCTACTCTTTTTGATCACGGAAAGAAATATAAAATACACATTTCCTACACTGTAAATGTCAACACCTTGTATGCCCTTATTCTTTTGAAAGTATGAAAGATTAATTTATTTAAAATAAATTAGAAAATTTATTATGTAGAATATTATGTATATTCATTTAAAACCAAGGAAAAATCAAACTTTGGATATAACGATGGTTTCGAATGAAATCCGCCTGTGAAAGAAAACTGACGTGGATTCTTTATAAACATTTAAAACTCTTCTGAAAAATATTTTTGATAAATTTATATTTTCTGAAATTTTAAATCATACATCAAAATTCTCTTCAGCAAATATTAAAAAGAAGCCTAAAAGTTTTCTCTCTCTACGGACACTACGAAAATGCAAAGATTTAAGAAATATCTCATCAGACTTCACTTCACACTGCAGGAATAAAATGGATTGATTATATGGGTATTCGGAAAATTTTCTCTGCTAACGTAAATAAAATCCAATTTTATAAAAAAATTCTCTCCACAGATATATATACCTCCTTTGCCCGACAGTGCAAAGTAATATTTGTTAAAAGTTAAATAATCAAACACAACTAATAGATCTCTGATTTTCTTTTTTATGTAACAATAACAAAGCTATCGAAAAAAAAAAAAAAAAAAAGATTTAAAGCTTTATTATCACCTCAGAAATCAAACAGTAATGAATTAAATTCTAATCATGTAATAGTAATGAGTATTATTATGAATTCATTATTATTATTATTTCATTAACTTATTCATTAGTATTATTTTATTAATGAAAATAGATTATCAAATACTGCATTCGGACGCTCAAGCATATAAAGGTAGTTCATATTTGTCAAGTTCTGTTCTCGTTTGCTAATTTCTAGAAGAAACAAAGATATAAAATTCACAAATGATTACCCAGATTGATCAGAAATAGTAAATTTCTATAAACATCTTATACATTTTGTTCTTTATAAATAAATACAGTTTAGCCTAAATTAAATCAAAATAAACCTCGAAGAAGTCGCAAATATAGTAACCTATTCTAGATTATTGTCCAGCGTCTGACAAACATGTAAATTTTCCTGCATAGGGACAAATATCCAGCCTAACCATGGAGGTAAGAAAGTACTTCCTACGCCTTTTCTTATTAGGGGACAGTAAAGGAGGGGGAAAAAGTGTTTTGGATAGCGCCGTCCTAAAGGTTATATTATGAGAATTTAAGCCAGGTTTTAGAAGGTTAATAATGTATAAATTAAATTTAGAATGAAAATATTTTTCTGTACTGTTATCTATTTTTAAGCAACTGGAAGAAATATATTATTTTCATCTAGCGATAAATCTTGTCCTTTATTAAAAAATCGTTGCTCAGTACAGCAAAATTCATTGGTGTGGTGTGGTGTATTTAATTATGGCAAAGCACACTAGGGCTATCTGCCTAAGAGGAGGGATGCCTTTCGTGGAGGACTTTCTAAGGGAAACTGGCTCGTATACACGTTACACATGGGGAAAACCACGAAAACACCCATGCAGCCAGCCCGTTCGCGGGATTCGAACCTCACAGCAAAAATTCAAAAAGCCATTTTATCTGGAGTTCATTGCAACATTTTTTACTAAGCGTTTCTTCATACCATGAGTGCCATAAATAAAATAGGCTTCTAACATCTTATGATAACGTTCAGTTGCAAAATTCCTACCTTTAATGTTTATGTTCGTTATTATCTTACAGCTCCCAATAAACATACATATTACTTCATAATAAATATTATAATGTATACTGAAAAACCATCATATTTTTTTTTTTTTTTTTTTACATTTCAATGGTAAATTGTAATATAATTTTTTTAATAGTTTGATATTTTTTGGCTTATAACATTTTTTCCATAAAGAAGTACAAAAACAATCCATGGATCTCATAAAATTCAAATTTTGATTGATTTTGAGTTTCAATTTTATATATTTGTATTTTATTTGGTCTTATGAGTAAATAGAAAGTATTTAATTTTATAAATTGGTAAGAGCAGATTGCATTATTGTTTAAAAGAAGAAGGGAGTAAAAGCTTAAATTTTATTGATATTTATTTTAAAAAGTGTTTCAGTGGTTAACTTTTATTTGAAGCATCGGGCGGCAATCTGATGTTTTCAAACTATAAATGCTATATTTCTGTTATTTTCTTGTTCTTTAAAAATCTTGTTATGGATCTAAAGCGTGTAGGATTAACTTCCTTGGTCATACTTTTCGCAAATGTTTAATTTTTAATAATTATTCCCTTCGTCCCTGGTGCAGATGCATAATAACTGCGAAAAATCTCGTTCGCTCTTTCTTTCCTTCTCGTCTATTTCTTTTCGTAATTAGTTTGAAATGTAGTAAATCATTTCCTTCATCAACATTAGATTATAAGTATGCGTTATATTTAATGCAATCATAGTCTGCTCTAAATTTATACCCTACAAATCGCAAATATTATAAAGGACAGTTTGAATATGATAGAACTAAATTTCTTAGTTCTAGACAAATATTTGTATCGTCATTCTATTTAAAATGCTGCATTAGGGAAATGTACAAATTATGGATTTTCGAGAGCGCAAATACCTTTTTCGTACACTAATAAAGCAGTTTCTCTTTCAGATTCCTGAACAGAGAAGAGAGATCTGGAGCATAATCATGAACTGGCAATAAAACATACAAAAGAGTATACTAATTTTTTCTCAGCTATTTGATAGGACAAATGTAATTTTCAGATATCTTTCTGTTATTTTATAAAGTATTTCTCCAGCTTTCCTAGCGTGCCTTCGTGGTGTAGAGTATATAAGGTATTTCCCCCTTCTTAGGGTGCCTTCGTGGTGTAGTCGTTCTGCACGGTATTCCAGAGGTCCGTGGTTGGATTCGCGGAGAAGGCATTGCTCATTTTTCATCTCTACAGGTTTTCCAATTAACCTAATGTCTTTGCAGTGGCGCCCGAACTAAAAGGGTGTTGAATGATGATTCTTCTCACCCAGAATTTGGCGATTGGGTCCCCTAAAAACCCCAGCCCCCCCTTTAAAGGGGGGTGTATATAAGATATTTCTCCCGCCTTCCTAGCCTGCCTTCGTGGTGCAGTGGTTCTGCACGCTGGCCCGGTATTCCAGAGGGCCGTGGTTCGATTCCCAGCGAAGGCGTTTGCTAATTTTTCATCTTTCCTGACTTCAAAAAAATACCTAATGTCTCTACAATGTAATATAAAGGATATACGTATAATTTAATGTAAGCAGAAGCGCATCAATTTGAAACTTATACAAAATTCATCTTCAGATTGGTAATAATATGAAAGATCTTTCAATTATATTGGACATAAGTTTTTCTCCATCAAACAACAGTACTTTGCAAGAAAATATTCTTCCTTTTTGAAAAGAAG
This sequence comes from Stegodyphus dumicola, assembly GCF_044657685.1. Lineage (NCBI taxonomy): Eukaryota > Metazoa > Arthropoda > Arachnida > Araneae > Eresidae > Stegodyphus > Stegodyphus dumicola. The sequence goes on along the minus strand of NC_140770.1, from coordinate 278,805,436 downwards.
CTATTACTGAATGCTGTTGAAAGGTCCATAGCAAATTTTTCAAAATAATGCTGTTCTGAGTTATATTGACTAATTGCCGAAACTGTAATACTTCGCTTGCATAGATACATATACATATACCCTTCTTTTACTCAAATATATTGAATATTGAATTTAACAAATTTTATGACCTCTAATATAAATGACACGTAGATAAGAGTACAGTATAGATAACGTATCACATTATTTTTTAAAAAATCAGTTACAGCTTTCTATTTCATTGTGATGCCTCACTTCCTTGCCCCGTAAAACATCATAATGATTGGTGATCGTCAAGAATATTTTTTTAATGTTATTTTCATTTTCTAGATCTTCTAATAAATACTTCAAGGGCATGCGTCGGAAATTTAGTTTTAGGTTTAAGTTATTGCTAAACCGAAGTCTACATACCTTTTGACTGAGGTTATCGAGCTACTACTGTAATTAGAGAACCTGGCATGTTGTTCTCTTCCCCAAGGAGTAAAAACATCTTGTTCATGTAGATCTACTTTGCCGTTCGCGAGCTTTACCCAGATTTTAATTTCAAATTTCATGATTCGCTTTTAAATATAGTAATTTTTAATTGCTTAAAACACGTTTAATGCCGTGTATTGTATTGAATTTTAAGATCACATCGGTAGTCGGCTTATAATAATCAAAATATGTATACACAAATATTGTTAAACGAAAACTTCCGCTTTTATATATATTTTGAAAACAACATTATGTTTCATATTTTTAATGTTACTTCTTGTAAAATAATTATAATGATTCGTCATTCTGTTTTTGAAATACCAAAATTTCTGCTTTGGACGTCTTTGTCAATAAACTACCATATGTCAAACAAAATCTTGCTTTTATGCCATAATCTCAGTGATGCTATTTATGGTGCTAAGTAAATACTGAATGATTTTTAACTGTTTTACGCAAAAAAAAGCTAAAGGGCATAAAAGTGTTCTTAGGGAAACTTTCTCTAAATGTCATTTAGATTATCACTTATCTAATTCTTCTGAGATACATCGTTAACAACACCATTTCGTCTTAGATTTTACTTGCAAACTGTCACAGTTTACAAATGAATGCTTAAAAGTTACGGTATCCTCATAACATTGCTAAAATCATTGGTGCAATAGGTAGTATTAATGGAGATATACAATTCATTAGCAATTACATGGCACTTTGGAACGCAAAATGCATGTTGTTTTTTTATATCTGTTTTCTTCCTCCTGACGACTTTCTGCTTGCATTATGATGAAATAAATCTTGATTATCATATCCTCTAATCGTCATAAATACAATCTTGGGGCAAAAAGAGATTCCATCGCGGATTAAAAAAGAACAATGGAAAGTGTAAACCAATGACAGTAAATTAAAAAAATTTTGCTTGGTTCTATTAAGAGTTAATTTTTCGGTTATTACAATATTTTCTATAGCTAATTTCAGATTGTTCCCTTCAAAAAGGAGAAAAATAGAAAGCGATTCACGATACTGACCTCACACTACCATATAATTTTATTTAATTTAATTGAAAATATACACTAATATTTACTAGTACGTTGGCTATTAGCTATATATAAATCTACTTAAAAAATGTACAAAAAGAGTCTGTTTTCTATTTCGATTGCGCATACAGCTCCTTAGAGAATAAATGGTATTTATACGATATATTTCAAAATGTTTTCGAATTGGAAGTACGATTCTGTATGATGCGTGGAGAAAATTAATCAGTGTAAGTAAGGTTTTGTATATATGCCCACGATTTTCTTCATTAAAAGTATAGCTTAAACTTATATTCAAAAATCCAGTTAATGAAATTATACTCGTATATCACTTCATGGGTTATTCTATTAATTCTCAATATCTCTTAAATATAATACACATTCAATGCATCTTTTATAACATAAATTATTAAGTGTAGAGGTAACATTATTATTCAAGTCAACAAGCCTTGTTAATGCATAAATAACTTTCGCTACAAATATGACTTGAAATTATATAATTTCTCTCAAAGCTTTAAAAAAAAAAAAAAACATAAACAACAATGTATTTCTTTTGGCATTTTTCCCAAGAATAATAAAATACAATATTACTATAAGAAACGTGATAAAATTATCTCTTATGAAAATACGATAATGCAATGAATGTTTTTGCAAGTGTACTTATTATTCTGAAGCTTAAAATCAATTTACATACTAACTCAGTGATTTTCACATAAAACTCGTATTAGTCTGCTAGCATCTAGTGCTGCAGCTTTTACTTTTCAAATGAAACATGAAAGCAAGAGAGTCAGAATCGCTCTACGCTCACTGTTTGAGATTTTGTGAGGATTTTAAAAAATCTTCTCGTCTACTGATGAGGCTTCGATCATGAGCCTCATCAGTAGACGAAAAGTTAAAGACTGTTGAATTGTTGAATACTGGTAGTTCGATTTACTTTCGGTTGAAACCCAGGCGAATGGCATGCCAGCGTGTTTGTTTTTCCCGTATGTAAGGTTAGTTTGTTCTAGTTTCCTCTTTTCTAGTCCTCTTTTTGAAAGAAGACGTAATTGTCAGTATAAAAAATACATGAAAATACTTTAATCTCCTTAATTTATAATTCTGAATTTTGTTTAAATTTAACTTCTTTAAATCTCACATCAAATTAAGTTGATAAAATTTAGTGTAACTAATAAAGTAATTATTTATGTATAATTATTCATCAAATCATAGCCTATGCGTTTTGTAATAATATTTATTAAAATAAGAAAAGTGTAGAAGTATTTTTAAAAATAATTGTAAAAATAATTGTTGCTAATACATAAATGGAGAATAAGAAAGATTTAAAAGGTTTTACTGTTTCAATTCACAATGAAAAAGTACTGAAAAACAGAAATATAAATTGCAATAGAAAAATAGGGAAAAAAAATTGATATTTCCTCGCTTCAGTCATGAAAGGAAGAATAGAAATTGAACTAAATAAAAATGATTTAAATTCAGGTTACGCATGAGAAAAATCATAAAGACTTAAGCAGTTAACCAGTTGCCAGGACCCAAACTCGTCACAAACTACCAACGTTCAGCAGACGTATTCAATCCACTATAGTGAACTTAATCTATTTTTTATATATTAATTATTAACAGCATTAAAATAATAAAAATATTTGTTCTAAATAAAAGTTAATGATCCTTCCTTGTATGGCATTTTCTTTGGATAGGAGTTTGGTGTAAATACTTAATGCTATATTCAAACAAGACATTTATTTAGAGCTTAATGTTGCAAAAAATGAATACTGGGAAAATTATCACTAAAAAAAAAATATCTCCCTGATAATGAATCCCATAATATATATTTAATTACTCATATCCTTTATTAAACACATTATCATAATTATTAAATGCAATCTTTATTTATTACAAAACATTCGACAATACACTTTCTTTACAATAATACTTTACTTTTCTATACAAAAATACCATATTGAACGATTATATTACTTATGTGAGTTAATAAACAACAACATTGTTTAGTTCATGCATAATAACTTAGATAAAGTGTAATAAAACATTGCATAGTGATATTAATTATGTTACATAATTCCTTTGCAGCTTTCAGTTTGTAGAGTCATTCGGTTATTTTTGAAGTAAGAAACATGAAAAATGTGCAATGCCCTAGCCAGGACTTGAACCTGGGCCTCTCAAATACGCGCCGAGTGTGCGAACCATTACAGCACGAAGGTATAAAGAAAGGAGGGGAAAAATACCTTATGTACTCTCCCTTTTAAAGAGCGACTGGGGATTAGGGTACCCAATCGCCATATCAGGATGGTGAAGAATCATCATGCATCACTTTTTTTAGTTCGAGTGCCACTGAAGAGTCATTAGGTTATTTTTGAAATAAGAAACATGAAAAATGTGCAATGCCCTAGCCGGGACTCGAACCTGGACCTCTCGAATACACGCCCAATGTGCTAACGATTACACCACGAAGGCCTAAAGAAAGGAGTGAGAAAATACCTTATAAGTTATAAAAGTAATGTTTTAATATTTCATATCAAGTTTAGTGTTTCAGTGGCAAAAAAGTAAGAATTTATAAACTCAGTCAATTAATAATAAATTTCTAAGCTGCATGAATTTCTAAGTTCTGCAAGAATACCATTAAAAATGCAATCCTTAAAAAGAAGAGTGTATTATTTTGGAGCTGATATAGTTTGCACTGAGATTCAAACAACTGTCCTTAAATAATCCAAATCTTTGTTTTCGTTAAATAAGTCATATTTAATACCTATCCTCTTTCAAATCAGCAATCCACGTATAATTTTAAAAATGCTTTCCTTTACACTGAATTTTAGACATTTAGTCACAAAGTGACAAAGTCACAAAGTTAGTGAATATTTAAATTTGTTTAAAAATTCTTTTCTATAAATTTTTCAACTATAAACAAACAAATTAAAAATACTTTTCCAGAAAACACCATTCCTTCGGAAAAAGATTCGAATTTGAGCATAAGAGAAGCCTAAAGTTTGAAATATACCTTATTTTTCACTATCAGTTTCTTTAAAAAGCAGTTTTAAAAGTCACATCATATTCCGTTGATTAAACTTGCAGAAATCATAAAACACCATTTTTTTATAATAATTATTCGAATATTATGCTAAACATCTTAAAAATATAAAAAGGTAAAAAGGATTATATCTATAAGGAATTATAGAACTGTTAAAAGATAATTATTATTTGCATGCAAATAAAAAATATAGAAAAAGATTAATGTTTTAAAGATTTTTAATTTATGCTAAAAAAATCGGAAAATAATGTAACATTCAAGAGAACTAATAAATAATGCTATTTAAATGTTGTAACAGTGTCACAGAAGGAATGAAACATGTACCAGTTAATACAGATTTTATTAATAAATTATAATCCAATTTAATCGATTTGCAATGAAATCAGTGACTTCGAAATCTGGGTAACTTGGTTATAAAATGCATAAAAATGAAAAATGAAAACAGGCAAATTTTAAAAGCAATTTGTTCGAAAATGAGATGTTTGTATGAAAGAATATCCTTTTAGTTCTGATACCGTTTACTCACGAAATGTTGATGAGTATTTGGTAGACAATTACCCTAGAGCACTCCCAGGGTCCGTCAGAGAGAAGCTATTCATTCGGCAAAGTTCTTGACAGTTCGCATCTACTAATGTTTACAGTGCAATCAATCTCTTTTAGGCGGAACAATTGAGCTAAAATTCTGGGAGGGATGGGAAATAACAAAAGAACTGCTTGACAATTTTCAGAGGTTTAGGGTTATTTTCGCGACATTTTACGGGAAGTTCGGTCCAAAACTAGCGACAGTTTTAAAGGGATTCGCAGAAAATTACTCGACAGGCTAAGGGTTAAATTTCAAGAATCCTGAGGGTCAAATAGCCAGGTGGATACAGAGACTCCAAGAATATGACATCACTATCCGTCATCGTAAGGGATCATCACACGGAAACGCTGACGCCCTATCTAAAAGACCTTGCCAAGAAAACTGCCGATATTGTTCCAGGGTGGAAGCGAAATACGAGCTGCTGACTCCGGTCGCAAGACAGATTACAACATCAACATCGGCTGATCGAGAACCGTGGAGTGATGATGAAGTCAGGAAAGACCAGCTGGAAGACCGCGACATTAAACACATAATTGATTTAATGGAGTCGTCAAACAGAAAACCTACCTGGCAGGACATTTCTATCTGTAGTCCTACAACCAAACAATATTGGCACCCTGGGATTCACTTCACATTCGAAACGGCGTCTTATACCGGAAATTCGAATCGGATGATGGGAAGACGTTCCGATGGCAGCTGATACTTCCAAGATCCCGCATTCCTGATGTCCTTAAAGAACTACATAACAGTCCTACGGGAGGTCACTTTGGAATAATGAAGACCTTACAGAGAGTTCATGAGCGCTTTTACTGGAATAATGCAAAGGATGACGTGCATTATTCCAGTAAAATTCCGATCTTGCGATGCCTATGCAGGTCGGAAAGGACCGAAGAGACGCAGCCGAGGTTCAATCGAACCATCCTTACAAACCTCTCATTAGTGGTTTCCAGAAACCAGCAGGACTGGGACAAGAAATTATCGCTGCTTTTACTGGCTTACCGCAGTGCTGTCCATGAGGCTACCGGCTATTCTCCATCACAGATGCTCTTCGGTCGTGACTTTCGTCTGCCTTGTGATCTATTGTTTGGCCGCCCTCCGGATGCTCCTTCATCGTCTGAGGAATATATTCAAGATCTCCAGGCCCGGTTTCAAGCACAACTTTGCACGAGAGCGAGTCAACTTAGCGACGGAAAAGATGAAGACCCGATACGACACAAGAGCTACTGAACATCAATTCCACGAAAGAGACAAGGTGTGGTTGTGGAATCCGACTCGACGGAAAGGACTTTGTCCGAAATTACAGTCACCTTGGGATGGCCCGTACACAGTTCTAAACAGGCTGAATGACGTCGTGGTTCGGATTCGTAAGTCTTCGAACTCTAAACCTAAAGTCGTTCATTACGACAGGTTAGCTTATTACTATGGCCATAGTACGTAATGTAAATAATTGTAAATAGTATCAGACCATGGTCCTTTATGTTTTTAAATGTGTATTTGATTTGATTTGTATTTAGTATTTGACTTGCATTTAGTATTTGATTTGTATTTAGTATTTGTTTTGTATGTAGTATTTGATAGCATTTGATTTGTTTAAGTTAGTTATTGCATTTATTGTTCATGTTGTTTGATAGTGTAATGTAATGTTTATGCCTCAGTTGCATTTATGCCACAGTTGTAAGTTTGGCTTCCTGTCCAGGGATTGTACTGCCCGGGACGTGCAGTCCTTGGGAAGGGGGCAGTGTTACGCATTTGGTATTTAAAAAGCTAATGTTAGTTCAATTATAAATTAAATGGTTTTATTTCTCGCGCAGTGCAGCGCGTGACGAATATTAAAAGAAAGCTAAGCCGGAAAATTGAAAATACAAGAGCGCGTGCATTAAGTAAATAAATATCTCTTTTTGATTTCGAGAAAGTACTGGAAAATTCTAGCGCGGGATTTTAAAATCTTATAAAAGGAGAAAAACATCTCAGTTTGTTGTAGTTGCTGCTTAGTTTGTTGTTGTTTAGAAAACTGCTCTTGTTGATTGTAGCGAATTCGCGGATTAGCTTTCTTTAGCTGTTTTGAATTACGTTCTATTGGACATTTGAGTAGTTAAAAGGTAACTACTGTGAGATATTGTAATACTGCATAATAATTTGAGAATATTTAAGCATTTTTGTTGTGATAATAATAAATTTTTGTTCATTTTTCATCAGACTTGTGTATTCATTTCGTAGCGAACCCGTACGCACGCAACAATAGAATAAAGCCACAGAGAAACCAAAGCGAGGGATCGAGTAACACAAAAGTTAGTATAAGGAAACCAAAAAGAATTAATAAATTTATGTACAATATCAATAGGTTGCAAAGCCATTTTTTCAAATACAAACATACACAAAAGTGACAGAAAAGGGAAACTAAAAATAATTAAAATAATTAAATGATGTTAGTAAAAACCAAAATTAATAAAAGGAAAATTAACATGTCTGAATGAATGAAATATAATGGTCAATCTACGGATTATGGTAACTTGGCGATTTTTTGGCGAAAATTTGGCGACCAACTCTGCTACAGCACCCTGCTAGTTTTTCTTTTTTTAGACGCCATTTTGTTTTCACGAAGTAAAGGCAAATTTTTTTTTTTTTTTTACTCAACATTTTTCTGCAACAATCTGCTAGCCGAATTACGCTTATGCTAGAACTTTTATGGAACAAAATTGCTTAATCATGACGAAGATTAGGTGAGAAATTGGGAGAAAGTTTAGAATCGTCCACTGCTTGCCGCGTTTTTAAGAATTGCACATACACGGTATCCAAGTACACGTCGACCTATTTTTACTTAAAAAATCATCCAGAATTGCACAAAAATGGCATTGCGCACACTCTTGACTTTATCCATGTACACTGTTTAAGTCCTAGCTAGTAACCTTTATCGCCTTACCAAAATGTCGCCAAACTACCTGTTACCATATTCCAAAGATTAGCAATACAACTAAATAACACATAACACTACATACACAAAATTATCAGATTATAGCTCTCGGGCTTCACACAATCAATCACAATTAAATAAAGGTAATAAAATAATCAATAAGTCTGATTAATAAAATTCGCAAACTATTTTAAAACACATGCTATTTACAGTATCTCAATTAAAAACACACCTCAATACAATCAAGTAGTCTAATAAATAAAATCATTTAAAATCAATATACACAACATAAACACATTATTAAAATCAATCATATAATTAATTACATTAAAATATATCATAATAAAATTTTCAAGCTAAAAATCTACAGTCTATTTTATGCGCGTTTATATAGACCAGCACGGCCTCGGAGAACTTAGTCAACCTGCTAACATCTAACACTGATACATTTTTTACATATCTCTAAAATCTTTGGCTAATCTTTGGAATATTGTAACAGGTAGTTTGGCGACATTTTGGTAAGGCGATAAAGGTTGCTACGACTTTAGCAATAATCTGAGAAGTACACAGTTTGAATCACAGATTATTTTGTCTCAGAGAAATGAGAGATCATGAGACATGTAATGTGACATTTTCCGGAAAATTTCAATCGGGATTTTAGCTAATAAGCACTTAGAAACAATTTCGCTGCTAAACTGCAGAATCGCCCACTTATTTGTTTGGCGCTTTTTACAAGAGTAAGAAGTAAACTGCTTTCACTTAAAAGAAATCGGAGAATTGCAGAAACTTGAGCATAAGCAACTCCATTGATTCGCGTTGTAAAAAAAAAAATGTTTCTAGAAAAATTGAGCTTACTACAGGCGAACCAAGATCCTAGCCTAATTGATTTCTCAGCCCTAGATTTTTTGCATCTCCAAATACTACCATTCAATGACTTTTTCTGACTAACTAACCAGCATAGTATCTTACATTTTTCACAACAAAAGTTATCCTTCAATAATCGACAATCCATCAGAAATCCTCTAAAATGTCCATACTCTCTTGTTAATTCATACATAAAATATCTGTTCCCAAAATTTTACGCTTGTTTGAAAACTCCCACTTTAAATTTTCCTTTATAATCTCCTGATACTTAAGTACAAAATCACTAACAGCAGTTTTAGAGCAAGCAATAATTAAACGCAAAAATATCATCTCCTAAGTAGCCAAAAAATATATACAAAATAGTATTCACGGTATCTGAGCGTTAAACAATCGCCAATAACAGTGTTACGAATTGTGTATTTAGGTATTAATTTTAGTAGAATTCTAATTTAAAATGTTGCATTTCCCCCTGCAACGCAGTGTGAGACAAATTTTAAGAGAAATCTATACCGGAAAAGTAAGAATACAGGGCACGTGCATTAAACGTTGAGTAAACGGATATCTCGGTAATTTGTATTGAAATTGAATAAATGTAACTGCCTACTATATTAGCTGTAAACATAATTCCAACCTCTTGTTTACATTGCGTTTGGCGAATAGTATGGGTTACCAGATCATATCATTTATCGCCGCTCTTGGCGATATTTTTTGGTTTAAAATTCCGGGTGGGCTACACTGAAGCAGTGCCATTTTTTTTAAAAAAAAGGTACTTTTCCGTTTTGCCGGCGCAAGCGATAAAGTCGCCAGTAATAATACAACCGATGCCAAACGGAATATTTTTGCTGGTAACCTTTTACGCCTCATTTTCAAAACAAGTCGCAGCTTTTTCTTATCAGATTGATTTTTTCTTTCAATACTGTCATATAATTACATAGAGTTTTTATCAGATAGTTCAGTTTTATGTCTAAGGCCATTTTCGGTAATTAAGTAAATTAGGATGCAATCACAGCGCTTACCCGAAGCCGAAAATATAGAAATGGTAAAGTCAAGGGTTAAATTCATCAATTCTAATGAGAATGCATTAGCGAAGTAAAGCACTGAAGTTTTACATAATTTCTGAGTAAGCTATTCGTACGAATTGAAATATTTCTTGCATTTAAACTTGTGTTCCAAATTAAGATTTAACTTGAAGTTAACGTAGATAATTACTGAGAGCATTAGATTTTTGTAGAGTAGTTTACGCGAGATGAGATCGCTTGGAGTCACGTGATATGAACCGGCGAATCAGGATGCTGAACCATGAAAGCAAATTAAATTCTTAAATTAATGTCTTTTTACAAATTTATTGTCTTTATTTATTGGCTTTTTATAAAATTTTAAGCGATATTAAAATGTTTATGCCATCAAAAAAAGAATTCTTAGAACTAACATTTTTTAAATATTTTTTATGTGTATACAGTATGTTGTCGCTAATAAAGTCTGCTTGGCGAGATTTGCGCCGGCGAAACGGAAAAGTACCTAAAAAAATTGAAATATACAATTATGAAGTAAAAGAAAAATGGTACTACTTTGGTAGACGGTTGCACGGATTTTTGGCGATTTACATTGGCGCAATTGTTGGCGCGGTTGTTACATTTGTCAGCCATCTTGAAAAATGCTGTTTTTACGTATTTTACGCATATAGTAAAGTATTCGAAAAAATAAATATCGTTAAAAATAATGGATTAATTTTTTGTTGAAAACGTTGTTTTTTAAGATGGCTGGCAAATGTAAATAAATACATTTACTAAGAGTATAAAATGCTAAAGTAAATTTAAATTATTACTTTCATATAATAGAATAAAAACACCACTATAAAAACATTGCGCAACATTTAATTGGATTAAAATATTACTTAAATTGAATATCGAATTAAAAACATCATACCAACGTTTAAAAGAATTAAAATATTGCTTAAATACTTTAAAATAAGTTATATAGGATTTAATTATTTAACATTAAAACATATGCGGCAGTAAATATCTCAGGAATTTTTTAAAACTTTGTATTAATTTTTTTAATAAAAATTGAAGTATACAATTGTGAAGTAAAAGAAAATTATGTACTTACATTTTTTAACCTGTCATATATTAATAAGTACCAAAAAAAAGAGGTCAGCTAACGATCTTCACCTGTGTGATTCACATCTCTCACACTTCATTGAAGAAGCAATTAGCCAGGTTTTCTCCAAAAATTTAAAATAAATTTCCTCCGACGCTATTAACAATTTATAAATAAATCTTTGATTAGCAAAGCAAGGTTGGCCAAAATAAGGTTTCAAACGGCAATTTTTTTTATTCCGATACCAATAATTCTTCGTAATTACCAATAATATCATTCATATTCGAAAGACACATTCATTCGCTTTGAAGTCTGAAGAATTCGAAGAGATGAATAATAAAATTTTAAAATAGCGCGGTAATGCCCAAATATTCAGTAACCAATCAGGGAGCTGATTACATCACGCATAGAATTAAAATTATTTAAATAATCATTCATAATAAAATCATATTTAAAAAACGCAAAATTAAATCGTACTTTAATATTTAACAGCAATAAATAATGTTTAAAACAATAGATTAAATTTATAGATATTAAAATCAATTACTTTTAAAATAATGTGACATCATTCATTACATCATTCATAACATAAATTCCATAAAATATCATAAACAATAAAATTTTTATTTCAAATAAAAATGCAAAATTAAATTCATTTTTAGTATTTAGAAGTCATGAATAATATTTAAAACACAGAATTTATGCATAATAAAAGGCATTACTTTTTAAATCGGAGATCGGAGATCATCATTCGTTAAGTAGTGTTCGACCCGAGGGCCTTTACCACTACATGTTTATCAATCCCCTAAGGACCTGTAAAAGTTCGTTAAATTCCATAAACTGGAAAAGTCCTGTGCACTTGTAATAAAAGTGCAAAGTCTTCAGTAGTGAAGAAGTTGATCAGGGGTGGCGCCATATATCGGCCTCAGATGAAGTCTTCGTTGGATAAGCTATAATAGCAACTAAATTTTGGCATATTTATTACACATTATCGTAGATTTGACACAGTATCGTACAATAGTAAGATGAAAAGGATGATAAAGATGAAACAAAATCTATATTAAATAGTTGAAAATAATAAAATATATACAAAAACTACCATCTAACATTATGATGTATAGTTCTGGGCCGTTTATGCGGCTGTTCGATTAGATAGTCGTACTCCCCTATGTTTTTAATAACTTCGTGAGTGGAGGAATCACATTTTTCGTAGAATTTGAATGTAATCTTTAGTAATTCGGCATCTAATGGTAAAATCTTTAAAGAATTATGGATGACAGTGTTCCTAACGAACCACGGAGAGTTCGAGAGGAATCTGAGAGTTTTATTCTGAAAACTTTGAAGCCTTGCTCGGTTTGAACGTGCAGTAGCTGCCCACGCCGGAGCGGTATTTTTTAAATAAAATGAAAACAAAGTATCGGTTACAATAAATAACTTTTCCAGCAATGGGTTTACCATAAGTCGTATCGCTCGCCAAAAAAAAAAAAAAAAAATCGCCAAAATCCGTGCAACCGTAGCACCAAAACTTACCTTCTATCCTCGGCTTCAGTTGATCTTCGAAGTTCAAACTGTTTTTCACTTTCATCTATACATCTACTCAAAACCCTTTGTGTAGTTTTGTTTCACTCTACCAGATTCACATTTGTTTCATAAATCGAGCAGTTAACCAACCTTTCAAGCAACTGTTTCTGCACTCAATCCACTTTCTTAGCTGTTTCGCTCCAGCTGATTTAAAAAAAGATCAAAATTCAAATTTTCATCTATACTGTGGAAGCACGTAACACTAGACAAATTCTTTAAAAAGTTCTTCAAACCAAAGAATTCTTTTTTTTTTCCTTTTTGAGCACTTGAGGTTAATCATTTATTTAATATTTTCAATCGTTTGCTAAATTTTAATAATGCATTTTTGAGAGCTAAGTCCTTCTTAAAGCATTTAATTTTTCTTAAAGCCAAACTAATGCATTCATAAAATTATCTTTAAAAAGCTGATTTTTATGGTTAAAATGATATACGTGTTTGGCAATGCCGGTTTTTTTTTTTTTTTTTTTTTTTTTCTGAGTGTTTCTTAAGAATGAAGAGTGGCTCCCGAAAAAAATTGCGTGTCGTTTATCAGTGATGAAATCTGGAAAGCTAAGATAGCTAAGACCATTGAACTCTCACTCATTGATTTGTAATTTTGGCATCTTTTGTCGTATTGAATCTGGATTCCAACCAATTTTTCGGTGCTATCTTTGATAAACGGCAGGGTCCATACTTCAACACTGATTTTCAGTTATAAACAATAACTTGTGACTGACTAATTAACAAATATAATATTTTTATTTTATTTAAAATGGAGCTAAACGTACATTTTTCTCAAAACCACGAGACGTCTAGGAAATGTCTCAAGAAACGTTACTGCCTCGTTCAAAATGGTTCATATTTTCATTTGATCATTTAGGGGTCTAGTCTGGACACCTGTCGAGATCGATATCGGAAAACCAGTCGGGATTCTCTTTCCACTCGACAGCAAACGGGAGAGCGAGTCTGACCCCTTCAAATTCCGTCGGCGGAAAAGGAAGTGGAGATTCCGTGCGGAAGTGACGTTTATTGCATAGCAACCAGTCTGTCTCACCTCTACATTGCTCGAGGCTGAGGGAAAGAGGGGTAGTTTGTTGTCAAAAGGGCTGCTTCGCACGTGCGTTTCAATGAGGATGGCGGTATAAAAAAAATTACCAATCAGTTGGAGTAAATGGTGAAATTTTTCGAAAAACTCTGCAGCTGTTAAGTGATAAACTTGATAGAACATTTAGTAAAGAGCACAGAAAAAAGAAATGGGAAGAGTCAATGGATATTTTACACAAAACTGCAGATATGTGAAGAGAGTAAGCATAATTTTACGTATGATCTTTTGCAAAATGGAAATTTTCTAAAAGGTTACATGTTTGTAAACTATTTGTTAACAGTTTTATGGTTAAAATATTTTTTCTCTTAAAAGTTATGTAACAGTGTCCTAAATAAAATCATTAAAATATAGCATCGTGTACGCGTGTTTAATATTTCTATTGAATTTGAATCAAGTTTTTTTTAATTTTTAGCAGCCCATGATTGTATCAATAATTTTATTTATTCAGGAATTATACTTATCACGTAGCTACAAATATACCATATATCGAAAATACCAATAAGCAGAAAACTTTGGATTGATGCATTAAAAAACGATTTACTAGTAAGTAAAAATATAAGAAATTTTTAACAAAAGTAATGGGAAGGAAAATAAAAAGAATTAAATAACTATAGGTTAAACCACAAAACATATCATCTTGCATATAAATGCACACACATAAACATATATATATTATATAAAATGGAAGGGAAAATTGCATAACAGCTGCATATTGATAATGAAAAGATTTTTCTGTTTATATAAATGAACAGTGAAAGAAATTGCAGTACGGCATTCTTCCGTGAAAGTAGGTGCAATTATAAATACGTGGGTACCATCCTACAGCGCTGATGACACCAGAAAATCCAAACTTTCGATTGAATCGTAATTTGATTTTGTTTTGTTGAAAACTATGTAAATTTATCTATTTGGGGAAAATACCAGAACGAATAGCATATGTATCCTCTCAAATGCACCAACTTGACATTTATTTCTCAGCCCAATATATCTGTTATTAACAATATATCTCTGGTAACTTCCAGATGCAAAACAATTTAAGGCAAGCAATTATAAATATATAATTGTTTAATAATATTGTTTCATAATTTGTATAATATATTATAAATATATCAACATATGCAGTGAAAGGAAATTGTAGTACATATTCCTATTTATAACCTTTTTAAATAGATCTCACCAGGGACCGTGAGGTAAAATCGCTGAACACTGGTAGTTCAGTCCGAGGTCCGAATATCGCGAACGGGTTGGCTGCATTACCAACATATCTCTAATAATCAATATATCAATATATCTGTCATTACTAATATATTTCTCATTACCAACATATTTCTGGTAACTTTCAAAAGCATAAAAATTTAAGGCGTACAAAACCTTTTTTAAATAAATAACTATATACATATGTATAACTGTATTATAAATATATCAGCATATGCAGTGAAAGAAATTGCAGTACATGTTTCTATTTATACCCTTTTTAAATTGATCCCACTAGCGGCCGAGCGGTAAAATCTCTGAACACTGATAGTTCGGAC
The DNA here is from genome assembly GCF_044657685.1 of Stegodyphus dumicola. Classification (NCBI taxonomy): domain Eukaryota; kingdom Metazoa; phylum Arthropoda; class Arachnida; order Araneae; family Eresidae; genus Stegodyphus; species Stegodyphus dumicola. The sequence continues at coordinate 278,790,224 of NC_140770.1, read as the reverse complement.
CGAGGATCGAATCCCGCGATCGGGCTTGCTGCATGGGCTTCATTACAAACATATTTCTCGTAAATTCCAAAAGCATAAAAATTTAAGACTTACAAAACCTGTTTTAAATAACTAACTAACTAAATGTATTATAAATATATTAACATATGCAGTGTAAGGAAATTGTAGTACACATTCCTATTTATGCCCTTTTTATATCGTTCTCACTAGTGGCCAAGCAATAAAATCTCTAAACACTGATAGTACGGTTCGAGGTTCGAATCCAGCGAACGGACTATCTGCATGGGCCTCATTACCAACATATCATTGGTAACTTCCAGAAGCATAGGAGATTAAGGCACGCGAAATCTATTTTAAATAAATAAATATATATATATATATATAACTGTATGATATATATATTATCAGATGCAGTGAAAGAAATCGCAGTACGTATTCTTATTTATACCCTTTTTAAATCGATCCTACAAGCGGCCGAGCGGTAAAATCCCTGAACATTGGAAGTTCGGTGCAAGGTTGGAATCCCGCGAACGGGCTGGCTGCATGGGCGTTTTCGTGGTTTCCCCACGTTAGCTAGTTTCCTTTAGAAAGTCCTCCACGAAGGCAACCCTCACTTTAGGCAGATAGCCCTCGAGGCTTTGCCGTAATTACATAAAACCAGCACTTTAAGATCTGAATAAAAATACAAAACTGATGTAATATCTAAAAGCAGACCACATTAAAAAATCTGATAACTAATTATAAATCTTGCATTATAATATTTACAAGAATTTAACCGAAAATTATACAGGAATTTAACTAGTTTTATACAGGAGATTTTGGAAACTGACATTCATATCAGTACAGTTAAAACTACTTAAATAATTTTTTTTAACCCAAAGCAATTTAATGTAAATATTGAATTTAGGATGTGAATAATTTGAATTATATACTGCATATTCTTCAATGCACGTGTTAATGTATTAAATTTTTATACACTACAAATTAAAATAAAAGTAGAGGAAAATACATTATAATTTAAAACATAAAATTGCAAAATTTGTAAATTATTCATCCAAACATGAAATTAAGTACATTGATATATACATTAGTTGAAAAATTAAAATTTTAAATTAAAAGTATGCACTCCTTCTTTATATGTGAAATAGGAAAACACCAAATATATTATTTTCACTAAAATTTAATTAAGGAATTGCTACTGCAGAATACATAAATAATCTAGAATCGTCAGCATCAAATGCGTTATTTCTATAGCGAAATATTCGAGTTTTTCACAAATCTTAAGAAATTAAAATATCCATTAAATACACTTCCAGAAGCTATCCGCCGTCCTCACTTTAGCTCTAAAACGACAGTCAGAAACTTAAACGGCAGCTATCCAGCTGACGGAAAAATTTCCGACACGTCGATCTCTGTAATGATCGAGACGATGACACCAGACTCGCTCTCTGTCGAATAGATTGCAGAAAACGACCCGTTCTTCCATTTCGACAGTGTCCAAACTAGGGCCCTTAATTAGTCTCATCAATTATTATTGGGAGGCTTAGTTTATAGCGCATATAGATGTCGCCGTAAGCTGAGTCTCCTATTTCAACATCCAATCACATTCAACCTAACATGCCGCCATGATTGTTGGTAATCGTGGAGCGTTATTCTCTCGTAAGAATGATGTTAACCATCTCTAACAGGATGTAAATATAGTTTAATTGTTTTCATGTGTGTATTAGTTTTAAATTCACCAATCGTCCGTGAACTTCTATGAAAAGATGGATAAAAGACTTCTGCGCAACAAGAAAGTTAAACCTCGCAATGCGAGACAATACGATCGTTCAAATCAGGTATATCACATTGTCTTTTAACCTCCTTTCTCTGCAATGAACTTAGCAATGAAAGTTCAGCGATCGATCCATGATTTTAGAATTGTGTCATTATAATCTGTGTAATACAGAAGAAAACAAAATTCTCAATATTAATTTCATGATATATGCTTAGGACAGATATTGTCCTGTTATACTTTTTTTGCTTATGTGTTTTGGAAGAATTCTATGCTTAATTATTCATTTAAACAGACGTTTGTACTAATTGCACGATTATTGCATTTTGTAGACTCTGCTTCTTAACTTATGTGTATTAATAGTGTGTTCCACATTCAGCAATTGTGCTTCCCGAATTTTATATCGCTTGCACATATGTATGCGTTTAGGAGAATTTTTGGAATGTATGAAGTTTTCTGAAAATTAATTGCTTGTTAATGGTAAATTGTATTAAAATGCAGTTTTTAGTTATTCTCCATAGTTTTTTTGGCATTTGCCTCCAGGCATTTTCGTTTATATCTGGTTTGTTTCCCTCATTTGAACATGTTTTGTTAAAGCATATTGTGCTCTTTAGTGTTTTTTATTAAAGTGTATCAAGTTTCTGTTTTCTAAAGGTCATTGCAATTCAATTACATCATTTACTAAGGTAAGTTGTATGGATAGCACATGGGTTGAGGAGGGAAAAAGGGTGGAACATAAAACATAAGATAAACTTATTTTAAAGGCTTAGTAAAAGTCATTAATTCAAATATTTATTTGGATACAGATTTATTTGGATTGCCAGTGGAATCATCTAAAACTCCTTCCCAGCAGGATCATTTCCTTGTTAGATTAGCTGGTAGTATAGGATAGGGTTTTTAAAGTGTGTGTCACGACCCTCTTGGGGGTAGCTGGACCTGCAGCAGGGAGTTGCCAAAAGTGTTTGCAGTTTTTGTATTTATTAAACTTATTATATTAATTTTATTATAATTACCAAATATTTTTACGCAGTGTATCAGGAAATAGATAAGACAGTACAGACGAAGAAAAAAAACAAAAATGTTTCGATGCATTCTTTTTATAATATAAACGTTCATTTTCCTTGCTTTGCAGGTGACGCTGTCATTTTGTTTGTTACTTATTTAAAGTTTTCACATTGTTCTGTCTTAAAATTAGAAATTAAAGTTAATGACCTAAAATGGCAATAGTATATTAATGTACAAGTGAAAAAATTTGACAGTTTCACTCATGTATATGTTGGATTTGCACAATACTTATGGGGTCCCACAAAATTTTTGTAAATATTATTGGGTCCTGGGGGTCGCAAAAAAATGTCAGTGGTAAAAAGGGGTCCCGACTTGAAAAAATGTTTAAGAAACCCTGATATAGGAGATAAAATTTTTTCCATGAATAAGGTAAATATGAACTAATTTGTCTAATGGTTTTCAAAGGCAATGCTATTCAGCAGTACTTCCACAGGTTGTTATACAGCTTTATAGTCTTTTTTTTAGTTTTATGCAGGTATATAGTATATATTCGTATGCAGATTTATGGGGTTGTACTAGTTGTAAAAAGTCTCCAAATTATTACTATTCAAAAATTATAAATATACCCAAATATGATAGGGCCTTTCTTCACAAATATGCCACTGTATGTGTGAAAATGCATTCGAATTCGCATTTTGAAATTTTTGCATATATTATTTTTATGTATTTCTGTGTGTTTAAAGATAATTTAAAGTAACTATTACTACTTTCTTAAAATAAATTGTATTTATTTCTGGTAGAAAATGTATTCATAAATATTAGTTTAACAAATATAACGTATGTGGTAGATCACACGTGTGTATGTGGCAGCATCACATATGTTAAATAAGTTCAGAAAATAGTGTTCTTCTAGGGATAATTTGTCATGCGTCATATAATAATCAGTGACTTAAGCTAGTAATTTATTTTTTTTTTCAAAGTTTTGTAAAAGCATGCGAATAAGTGTTTTTGAAAATTAATAAGAAAATGTTTTCTTTTGTGTTTTTGTTATACTTCCTTTGTCTATTGTTCACTTTATAACATTCTGTTTTTAGATATTTTAGAATATACTAAAAAAGGTGTTTTAGCTGAATGGGGAAAATGGTGCCAAAGCAGTGCGAGTTTATCAGTGAAATAAGCCAGTTTGAGATCCAAGTTCCATAAAAACTATGTGATTTGGTAAAGCAAATCTAAAAAAACTGGATGCACATGTAAAAAAACTGATCACAATATGGATGACTATGTATTCCTGTTTAAGTTGTTGCAGAAGTACACAATACGATTACTGCAGGTCCATTGCCTTCTGCGAGAACTGTTACTTGCAGTGTGCATGTACTGAAAATCACAGTCCTCAAGCTTCTGTTCTGTAGATGTTTCCATATCGATTCCAGATGTTCTAGATTTTGCAACCTTGAGACAAATAGCATCATGTCTATTTTACAAAATTTTCCTTATCAGATACAATGAAGAGATACAAGTGGCTGCTGCAGATATTATGGGTAGATAAGGTGCATGTCTCTGTAACTGGCAGTGTAAACTGCAAGAACTGTTCCTTGGTTTGATGAAAATCCTCATAATATGGCACCAGCGCCTTTACACGAGGCTGAAGGGACAGTGTGGTGAGTCATCACAAGCACATTATCAGATACAATGAAGAGGTACAAGTGGCCGCTGCAGATATTATAGGTAGATAAGATGCATTTCTCTAACTGGCAGTGTAAACTGCAAGAACTGTTCCTTGGATTGATGAAAATCCTCACAATATGGCGCCAGCACCTTTACATGAGGCTGAAGGGACAGTGTGGTGGGTTATCACAGCACAAAATCAGATACAATGAAGAGATACAAGTGGCCGCTGCAGATATTATGTGTAGATAAGGTGCATTTCTCTGTAACTGGCAGTGTAAACAGCAAAAACTGTCCCTTGGATTGATGAAAATCTTCACAATATGGCGCCAGCACCTTTACACAAGGCTGAAGGGACATTATGGTGGGTCATCACAAGCACATTATCAGATACAATGAAAGATACAAGTGGCCGCTGCAGATATTATGGGTAGATAAGGTGCATTTCTTTGTAACTGGCAGCGTAAACTGCAAAAACAGTGTTTCCTGGATTGATGAAAATCCGTACAATATGGCAATAGCACCTTTCTATGAGGCTGAAGGGACAATGTGGTGAGTTATCACAAGCACATTCGGTTAATCTTTATGGTATCGCTTGGCGAATCATTTCTTTTTTGAAGCCAAGATCGGCACCAGTTTCAAGATGGTGCCGATCCTTCCACCCCTACAAGAAATCAACACAAACTCGGTGTGCATGTACAAATGTGCCTATTTTAACTTGAAAAAAAAAAAAAAAATCAGAGAATTTCACAAACTAAGCATTGCACACTAATTTAACTTTCTCCATGTACACATCAATCTATTTTCACTTAAACAAAATGAGAAAGCTAAAATGGAAGTTAAATCTATCGTGTTGACCAGAAAAAATTAACCTTTGTTTTAACACGCAGACACGAACAAATAGCCAAAAATACACAGACACAGAGTAATAAATAACCAAAAATACATATTTCCTAACATAAAAAGATTAAATAACAAATCTTTCAACATAAATTAACACACAGACACCGATGAATAAACAAAACGTCAATTTTTTAATGTACCTTTTCTTCACGTGCCCACCAGCATCTTGTCCACATACACAATTCAGTTAAATATCTGGTCATTTCGACTCATCTGCTGTTAATATCAGATAAATACGTATAATAATGCCAAGAAAACCATAAATACATTTTTTGGTACTTTTCTGTTTCGCCAGCGCAAATCTCGCCAAGCATACTTTATTGGCGTCAACATACAGTATACACATAAAAAATATTTAAAAAAATGTTAGTTTTAAGAATTCTTTTTTTAGAGGCATAAACATTTTAATATCGCTTAAAATTTTATAAAAAACCGATAAATAAAGACAATAAATTTGTAAAAAGACATTAATTTAAGAATTTACTACGCTTTCATGGTTCATATCACGTGACCCTAAGCGATCTCTTCTCACGTAAACTACTCTCTACAAAAATCTAATGCTCTCAGTAATTATCTACATTAATTTCAAGTTAAATCTTAATTTGGAACACAAGTTTAAATGCAAGAAATATTTCAATTCGTACGAATAGCTTACTCAGAAATTATGTAAAACTGCAGTACTTTACTTCGCTAATGCATTCTCATTAGAATTGATGAATTTAACTCTTGACTTTACCTTTTCTATATTTTCGGCTTCGGGTAAGCGCTGTGATTGCATCCTAATTGACTTAATTACCAAAAATGGCCTTGGACATAAAACTGAACTATCTGATAAAAATTCTATGTAATTATATGTCAGTATTGAAAGAAACAATCAATCTGATAAGAAAAAACTGCGACTTGTTTTGAAAATGAGGTGTAAAAGGTTACCAGCGAGAATATTCCGTTTGGCATCGGTTGCACCATTATTAGCGACTTTATCGCTTGCGCCGGTAAAACGGAAAAGTACCCATTTTTTTTTCCCTTCTCCTTCTTGCGCCACACATATTCTGCCAAATAATAGTGCAAGCCATCCTTTATTTTCCTCCTGGCTAAACTGTGTTTAATTCCACTCCATGCTCCTTCTATTTTATGTACTCCTTTCAGCAGTCAGAAATTGTAGTCGTGTTTGAAATAATATACTCATTTATAACACTAAGCAAACTTTTAGACGACCTTTCAGGCACCACTTTCATAAAATGTTATGCATGTGCAACCAAACACAGCACTTGAATATCTCCTTCAATATGAAAGGGTTACTATTACAAAAAATAGCCAAAATTTCAACTTATTACAACACATTTGGAATAATCGCACAATTCTCCCCAACACTAGTTTCATCAGCATTAGGGTTACCGTAAAACCTATTTCATGCAGCGGGTTCCCAGATTTCACGAACAACCAATACCACTTGGCGATTTTTTCAGACAGAAACCAAGCAGAACCGTACAGTAAATATCAACTTCACATTCATTCTCAGTGCTTACTTCTTCAAAGAGGTTACCTCCACAGGTATGAAAACATGCTCCATGACAAGTGTTCAGTATACAAAATGTTACAGAATTCCAGCAGTGAAATGTCATTTATAACATTGTACAGATGCAGGATACTGCTTCTCCGCATGTCGCATGTGCTTTCGGCAACTGCTGCGATTGTACTTTGGGGTCAGAGTAATTTCCTGAAACTTTGCAGTTTTGTGGCTACCGCAATCTCCCAATCACGCTTAGAGGAATTTCTGGTTCTGGGATTATCTGAAATCGAAGATGTGTATACCAAATCCTTGAGATTTGTCAGAATTGAACGATACCATAAAATATGGATTTATAGAGGTTCCTCCTGAGATGTTACATTTGTCATTGTTGTCGACAACCCACATGCAGTGCATTATCATCTGCAAAGTTGGGCATATTCAAAAGATCTAATTTCAGTACTTTCATCTTACTAGTAGGTCCGCTTGCAGATTTTTAGTCCCTGGGCTCTGATTGATGAAGTATTAATAATGAAGTTTCAAGAAAATGGGTATCTAATGCTCTTGATGGTTCTGAAAATCATTGCATGAGGGAAAGCCGACTAAAAAGAGTGACAAGGGTGATGATAGCGATGACTTGGAAGTTGCACCAGACAACCCAATTCCAGCACCACTGAATGATTCGAGGCCTTTGAAGTAGCCGTAGACAACAAGGGTGAATTCAAGATATGTATATCCCCAAAAAATATTCATAAGGTAAAACAGTGTTGCCAAAATAAATGTTTCAATGCAGGTATGTGCATTGAGTATATTTTCTTGTATTAAATTATAATGGAACTATGGAGTTTAACATCTGATGAGTATTTTTTTTTTTTTTTTTTTTTTTTCCTTTTTCAGAAATTTTGCAGTTTGCACAACCATTGAGAATGCAAAAGTTCACAATCCAGGAAATTTTTCAGCTTCGTAGAATGCGAGTTTTACAATATAGGGTGCAAATGTGTTGCATTATAGAACTTTAAATGTCTCATGTATATCTATAATCATCCTCAGATGATCCATATCTAAAGGGAAACCACTGAAACTCAAGCTCAGTGAAATAGCCAACACCAGCCAGAGAATTGACACTGCCATCCTAATGTATGGGAATTATGGATAATGCATGGATGTTTGCATGATTTTAACCCTTTGCGGCATGGTGGGTCAATATATGTCCCACCTAATTAATATTTATTTTCTCACTTAGCAATTTCCGTTACAAATTTTCTAATCTTTTAAAAATAATCTATTTTAGTTATTATTTTTCTCAGTAGATGTTACTACTATACCAGGGCTTAAGTTGATAAGCAAAAAATATTCAAAATAGGATCACAAGAGTGATATCCATGTATCTCCCATTTTTTAATATTTTAAAAATTTTGGTATACAATTTATGATATGTATGATTCTTTTTAATATTCAAAGGTATTTTCAAAAATCTTAATTGGATTCAATATTTGATAACATTAATTTTGCAGTTGAAATAAGTGGGTTAAAATTTGTCCCACCACACACTTGAATTTCCGCTCAATAGACGGCAGCACTCACGATTATTTTTTCTTTTCTTTTTTGCATCTACTTTTTTCGTGATTGCGCGCGCTTTTACATAAGTTGTATGCTCTGATGTGCTAAAATGTCTAGAAAAAAGTTAACAACTCAGGAAGCTTTGGATCTTTTTGCTGAATTGCCATCTGATTGGGACTCAAATGCTTCAGATGTGAGTTCTGATTCAGATGAAATTGAAATCCAGAAGAGAATAACTGAGGTTGAAGTTATTGCTGAAGAAGAAAGGGAAGTAGTTATAATTTGTTTCGCTTTTTAAAGACACAGACCCATCTATACATGTGGCACTGTAAATATGAATCGGAAGTATCTAACCAAAAATTTAAAAGACAAATTTATGTCAAGGGAATATATAGACTTTTCAGTTAGCCATTATTCAATTTATTGCATAAAATGGAAGGATAAAAGATCCGTTTCTATCCTGTCTTGCTTGGAAAAGGCAACTGAAATGAAAGAAATTAATAGAAAAGAACGAGATGGAAAGACAAAAAAAGTACTGTGCCCAAACAGCATTATTTCATACAATAAGAATATGGGATATGTCGACTAATTGATCAACTGAAAGGACTATATGAAATACACAGCAAAAGCAAGAAATGGTGGCACATAATTTTTCTTTTCTTTTTTTTTTTTTTACTTTCTAGATGCGAGTATAGTAAACGCATTTATTCAAATTTGTTCGTGAACCCGATCATGATGTAAAAACAATGAAAGATTTTCTTCTCTAAGTTATAGAAGGTCTAATGGCACTTGCAGGCAAGAAACAGCTGAAAAGAAAACTGAAATCCCCAGTTCAAATAAAAAATGAAAAACCCGTTCGTACGACCAGAAAAGAGACTAAAACATGTATGTCACACGCCAAAGAGAACGAGCAGAAGAAGATGTGCATATTGCAGCACATCGAAAGAAGAATGATGAACATTTTGGATGTGTGAAACATGTTAAGTGCCTCTATGCTTACAAAAGAATGAAACAACATGTTTTTCAAAGTTTCATGAAAAATGACTTTTTTTCAATTTTAATCATATATAAATGTTTTCGAATCAAGTGTCAATTTTAATATTTTATTTAGTATATCTAAGTTTCAAATTTTAATCTTAAAATAATATTCAAGAAAATATTTTTTGTTCCTAAAATTTAAAAATATTAAATATATATATGCAAAATGTGCATTTTGCAAAATTTTTCAAGTCATGCATATATGCAATAAGTACAAAATGCATTTTAGTGCGTTTATTATGAATATTTTAGAATGCACACTTTGTTTTGTTTATTCATTCCACATACGATTTTTTTTCCTGCTATACACCAGTATGCTGTAAGACATGTGCTAGTTGCATGGTGGGACAAATGGTATCCCACATTCCCCCGTAAAAAATAAAAGCGCAGAATTTTTTCCAAGCCTTAAAGGCACTTAAGTAAGTCCATCTGACTTATTCTAAGGCATTTTTTTAAAGATTAAAATATATTTTAAATATGCGTGTCGCAAAGGGTTAAGGGGCCATTTAATGGCTAGTATTATTTTTGAGAGGTTTGGTGTAAGTAAGAGCCTTGGATTATTTGAAAAGCTGTAGACTCATGATTTTTCTTGTTACTGCAATGGATGGTATACATTTTGGATACCAGTTGAGAAAACGGACAAGTCATCTTCAAAAGATTATAGAGTTTATAATTGTTTGTTTAGTAGTATTTTCTGTTTGATATGTTATGTTATTAACAGGATGTTTATTTTGTAGTATTTGTTGTGCTTTTTAATTTACCTTTATTTCTATTCATTTTAGAGTATCTTAGGTAAAGTTGCTTCCAAAGTAAAAGGTCTCTTAAATCCTTCATGGTTGTTCAATGTTTCACAATGGATGAGTAGTTCTGAAGAACAACCAGGCTGTTCAACAGATGATGTAGAAGATGAATTGTCTCCTGAAGAGGATTTCCAACCCCATATTGCTTCTAGACCAAGCAAGAGGCCAAAATTATCACATGATCACAATCCAGCTATTCTAAATGCAGGAACTCAAACTTGGTTAGACTCATCTTCATCATCTAGCCTGTTTAGTCCAACAAATATTCGTGCACCATCTGCTATGAGTCACAGTTCTTTAATTGGAAGAAAAGAACCCACGATCAACCTAAATGGTATATCTTTTATATTTTATGCTCATATTATTGCTATTAAAAGTATTGATGTTTTGTTGTGATTAAAAGTAATATACATATAATACTTTGATGTTAAACTAAAGCAAGGTTGTTAAGTGAAAATTATGAACTCGCATTTTTTTTCTGATAATTTCTTGTATTTGAAACAGCATTACTATATCTTTATAAAAATATCTTATAATGCTTACAAAAGTAATTGTAGTTAATCCTGACATAGGGACTGTGATTGAAACAAAATTTTGCTGTCTAATTGTAATTAGAGAAAAAGTAAGCATTTGGGGGAAAGATTTTGTCAAAGCCATTTTAGGTCATTCGTTTTTGTACAGTATTGGAAAGAATGTACAATGTTTTTGTACAATGAAAGTATAGAAAAACTGTTGTGTTAGAAACACTTGTTATCAGGTGCCTGGGTTAAAACCACATCCTATATGTAACTTGTATGAAAATGGCATAACTTTTCTATCATAACATAGGTAAAAGTCTATAAGTGAGAAGAAATCTCACTACACTTCCTAAATATGTTTAGAGGTGTAAATGCAATTTAGCGACTGTTTCCCTAACGAACAATAAAGGCATAACTTTGCTGTGTGCTAGCGTCAGAACGGCGATATTGGTATTGAAGTGAAACTGAATATTTTGTGCATGATCGAGTGCCTTTCTTACAACAACCAATTGTAGCTTTCCTCTTTATTATTTTTATACTCACGGTAATGTCTCAATGTATTAATTGAAGTAAAGTTGTGTGTTTTGTTAAGTTCAATCTCTTTTTGGAAAGTAGAAATTTTGGTGTATAATTTGTAAATATTTTAATTTCTTCAGAAAGTTCTCCACAGAAGTACGAGGGGTGATCCAAAAAAGGCGAATGACAAGGCAAATGAAAAAATATTTATTAACAATAGAGACAAGATACAAGATTTGCAATTACAATATTTCCTTTGCTTCACACAAGGAAGCAAAAATTGGAACAAACTGTGTCATATCTTAAGGTTTCATGTTTGCACAAAAGATCGAAACTTGTTCCTAAAGAACAAGCTATAAACGATCAACAGTTGGTGATGGCCCATACCTTTGTATCAGCTATCTGACGCTACATTATACAAGGGGTGATCCAAAAAAAAAAAAAAAAAAAGGTTACAAGGCAAATGAAAAAGTATTTATTAACAATAGAAACAAGATACAAATGGGAATCAAGAGACACATCTGGCCTTCACTTTTCCAAATAGTCGCCAAACCTGTTTAGGCATTTGTCAGAACGTTCGACCAACTTGTTTATCCCGTCTTAGTAGTAACCAGGGCCCTGGTCATTGGGTCATTTCTCGGCAGCTGTTTTCATTGCATCGTCTGAGGTGAAGGTGAACCATGTTCCGGATAAGTATAGCTTCAACGCCGGAAAAAGGAAATAGTCACTTGGAGCCAAATGGGGGCTGTATGGGGGGTGGTTCCAGACCTCCCACTTGAACCTTTGCAGCAATTCCTGAGTCTGGCGAGCTGTATGGGGCCTGGCATTGTCATGCAGAAGAATGACGCCTTTGCTCAGTAATCCAGGCCGTTTGCGTCGGATGGCTTTACGCAATTTCGTTAAGGTGGCACAATAACGAACGACATACCTTAATGGTATGGCCACGCTCCAAATACTCGATTAGGATAACACCAGTCGTATCCCAGAAAACGGTTGCCATCACTTTACCGGCAGAGGGTGTGACCTTAAACTTCTTCCTCGTCGGTTATCCAGCGTGTTTCCACTCCATCGTGGCTCTTTTCGATGTGGGGGTGAAGTGATGAAGCCATGTTTCATCACCGGTAACGATGCGATCAATAAAGTCATGGCCGTCTGAATGGTATCGCTGAAGAAATGTGAGGCTGCACATCATTCGAGTGGCCTTACGCTCCACGGACAACGCACGTGAAACCCAGCGGGCACAAACTTTGGAATATCGCAACTCATCGGTTACGATACGCTGAACGTTACTATAACTCAGGTCCAACTCTGAGGCAATCTCACGCACAGTTACTCGTGTCGATCCCTTTGAATGATTTCTTCAACACGTTCCGTGTTGATATCCGTCCTTGAAGAACTTGGATGGCCGCTCGCTTCCATATTGCGGTTTTCCACATGCTCCCTGCCCGCTTGATAAGAATGACACCATTTTGCTACCTGTTGTCTACTCATTGCTTTGTCCCCGTATACCTCAACGATTTGTCTGTGAATTTCGGATGCGGCCACATTCTTGGCCCATAAGAATTTCTATGTGAGACCACTTTTCTAGACGTCGTGCCATTACTGTCACTCTTAAGTGTCTGCGTAATGACGCTACTTACTCGTAGAACCTCTGTAGGAACCAATTTAAAGGATAAATCTGAAGAATATTTTAAGAAAAAATATTGGATTTAAAAAATTATAAACAAGTAATGAAAGGTTTCGTTACTTCAAGTGAAAAAGTTTTGGAATCTAGTTACCTACTAAATTTGAGAATTGCCAAGACTGGCAGTCGGAGAAAACCTTATATTACCAAAAGCTAAAGCTATCGTTTTAACATTATTCAAAGAAAATGGGGCAAATGAACTTAATAATATTCCATTATTAAATGATACAGTAAGTCGACAAGCTCATGAAATGGTAAATTCCATAAAAGAGACACTTATTCAAAAAATAAAACACAGTATTTTGCATTGCAGTTAAATGAAAAGTACTGATATAATGAATAATTTTGAATTATTACTTTACATATGTTTCAAAGAAGATAAATGAATAGCTGAAGAGTATTTATGAATATGAATCATGTAGATCATCAAGGTGAATGGATATGAATCATGTAGTAAGGATTTTCTGTATTCCCCCCTCCCTGTTTATATTCACTGCATTCAAAGAGCACAGTATTAAGGAGAGAGAAAACTGCTTTTAACTATTCTAAGCTAATATGTTGATCATTCATTTATAACTATTTGATTACATTGTGTTTAATTTATGCTTTTATTTACTTTGTTATTTATGTAATTAGATTGGTAAAAAATGAGTGTTTTCAAAATTTAATTTTTCTATATATACATAATTTTATAATGAAGTGTAATTAATAATTATAATTGCATAATTTATTTATTATAGTTTGCATTATATTATTACAATGAATTCTCATATACTAGTCATAATTGATTAAAACTTTACAAGAATATTTATTTTAGTTTTACTAAAATTAATAGCAATTATTTTTCTTTTATGTAAGTATATAAATACACATTAAAAAGAAAGAAATTTCTCAATAATTGGTTATAATTATGTTATAATAAAATTATAATTTTTGATTTTTTGCCTTATCTATTTGCATTATATCTGCCAATATCTATTTGCATTATTATACATATTTGTATTAGGGAAAGAAAACTATTTTAGAAAAAAAGAATGGGAAAGATTTTTGTATATAATAGATCACAATATTGGCTAATGTCACATTAATTAAACTACAATCAGGGCAGATCCTGCTTAGATAGTGTAGAAACCTTTTGAAACTTTTTTATCTTAAATACAGAAACAATATTTTCACTAAAAATATATTTCCTTGATTTTTAGAGATCTTATTTGTAAAAGTAAACACCAAAATGTGCATTATTCGAGTAAAATTCATTTATTGTGAAAACAAATTTGAACATTTGCTGTGTCTAGGGTTGCAAACCAATGCGAATCTTTGGTTTTATTCCTGCAAATATGAAACAAACACGCAAAAGACAATCGACAAGATTTCTGATGACACAGGGACCTCTCTTTTTTGATATAAAATTTCCTTTTGTCCAACAAAGAGCGAACTCTCATTTAAGCTCTGTAATTAACAACCGATTTGGATTATTTCTGAGTGTTTTGACAGAATGCCAGCCAAGGCTGTGTTTGCCACATTTGAACTATAGCATGATATTTCTTAAGGGATACTGTTTAAATTTTGTCTAGGAGTAGCATATTAAAAGAATAAAGAAATGCACAATTCATTCCTTCTGGCGGGGGGGGGGGGAATCCATTATATTTTAAATAAATTAGTACCTAAATGAAGGACACAAACCTGTCAGAAAGGGTTTTTATGTGTTTGAGTTGAGGCTAATAGAGCATACATTATGAAACTTCATTGTAGTTTGCAGTTTCAAGTAAGACCGATGTGTTTTTCTTTACTGCTAATGAAAGGAAAATCATACTTTACTTTTAAAGCAGTCATAGTTTTGGAATAAAAATTTGATTGGTACAGTCAAAAGTCGTTAATCCGGACTCGTCCGGACTTCGGCGATTCCGGATTATCGATTTTTCCGGATTATAGATCATCAGTTTAAATCTCATAAGATGGCATGCAGAAATTCTAAAATTAAAAATATGAAACCGTAATTTATGAAATAAAGAACAATTCTGATTTAAAGGGTATCAAAATTTATATAAAAAAAAAAAAAAAAAAAAAAAAAAAACTTAATATTTATTTGTTTACTTTATTAAATATTTCTTTCAATGTAAGTTGTTTAAGTTGCTTCGTTTTATGTGATAATACTTTCTCTTTAATTCTATAAACAGACATAATTTCTTGTTCAGTTACAAAGTTCCGCTGTTCAAGCCCCGTAATTGATGAGCCGAGAATACCGACTAACTTGTCAATCGAAATTTTTTCGTTTTCACTAACTTCTCTGTCACATTCTTCATGCCTTTATCCATTTTTTGCAGCAATTCCACTTTTTGTTTGTTGGACATCGAAACATATTTTCGTTCTGTAGATCCTTTGGGAGTTCCAGCATCGGAAATTCTATTTGACATAATCGAAAGTTCAAGTTTACTTTTATAAAATTGCTCTTACAGTCTGCAAAAAATAATAAGCGGGATCCAATTCGAAGATTAAGGAACAATGCAATCATTAACATTAACTGAAATAGATAATTAGATAATTTTAGCTTACGCCGTCCGTTATACATTAAACGCGCAGGCAAAAACGTATTCTGCACTTAAGCACACGCATATGCGCAGTAGTCAAGGTCTTACGCGCGTGCGTAAAACGCCTGTGCGCATGTGCCAACGCGGCGCATGCCAGAAAGTTTTTAGCTTTGAGGTTCGGATTATAGATCATTCTGGATTATGGGTGTCCGAATTAACGACTTTTAACTGTAATACACAAGATAAAGTTGAAGCAAGTTGCATATTCTGTATTATCTGCTTTAAAGAAAACACCTCCCCCAAAAAGTCTACTTTTAGAAGAAACTGATGGGGAGGATAAGACTATTATACAGGTCATCAAAAAAATGAAAAGTAAATAACAAGCATTAAGTTTAATTTCTACTGCATGCATGTTTTAAATATTTCATTGCACGAAAGAACATTACTTTTCTGAAAATTGTTGGGGTTTTTTAAAAAATATCCTTTTACTATTTAAATAATTTTTGGAGGCAAATGTCTTAAAATTCTCATTTGCTTCATCTCTGTTATTTTTATCAGAAATTATTATTAATTACTTGAAAACACGATTAGGTTGTTTTTTAGGGTGGCCCTTGGATTATTGCCAAGTTGTTGTTTCGTTTATAGTAACCTGAGTAATTAACTGTTACGGAAACTGTATTATGATGTGATTGGTTGCATGATTCTTGTGGATTTGACTGATGGGATATTTGTAAGAGCTTATTTCTGCGTTGGAAGTACATTGCTAGGAAGAAATTACATTCAGTTAGGAAGTGCATTGCTTATTTTGTGATGTACACTGTAAAATGGCTGTATGTGGTGAGTTTCTGTACGATTTTGAACGAAAGGGGGGAAAAGCATTAAGTGATTGGTGTGTAAATGCAGGTTTACTTAGTAGTCATAAGTGTCCTGTTTCTACGAAGGAAGTTCGTGTGTTCGAACATATCATTTGGATGACTTTGAATGGGTTTGTTGAAGAAAGGTTCATGCAAGAAATGCCACCGAGAGTCCGGCACTACGGAGGATATTTTTGACTAGAATTTATGTGCTGACAGCAATATGCATATTCTAGTTCAGATAATTTTAGAAAGTTTTTGCATGCTGATACGGAATTTTATGTTCCACAGACTGAAGACACAAAAATTTCTAAGTATGGTACGTCGATATTTCTTTTTTGTAGTGCGTATACGGGATAACTTGTTTTCTTTTTTCATGTTATTTCATTGTGTGATTTAAAATGCAGTTTATTGAGCTACGATTGGCTATAAATTTTGTTCAGTTTTGGTGATGAGTAACTTTGTTTTAACATTATGAGACGTCATTATTCTCCTGATTTTTTTTTAAAGTGAAAATAGGTGGATGTGTATATGGACAAAGTCAAGGGAGTGCACAGTGCTGAGTTTGTGCTATTCTCTGATGTTTTTATAAGTGAAATAAGATCAATGTGTACATGGACACTAAGTATGGTTTTGTGTAGCAGCCATCTTGAAAGTGTGCCTTGCTGGCCAGTTGTCAATTTTTGCCAAGGGGCACCCTGAAATACACTTTAAATACCCCGAAATACTCTTTAAACACTTGCAATTTTTAAAATAAAAACAGGTAATAAAAAAGTATACTTCCATAATATGAAATATTCTTAAAAAACTTAAAATACAAGAAAATGTACCATTCTCTTAACCACTTGCGCTAAAAAGACGTGCCACGCACGGCGAGATGCTTTTGACTCAAACCGCGCGCAAGAATGAAAATAACGTGGTGCACATGTCGCCTAACAACGAGATTGTTTATTTCTCGAGTTACAGCTCTGGATTGCACTCGCAGACGCGGAGCGGCGTAAATGAGGCACTTTACCGCTTGTTATATTGTAGCGCACGGCACTGCAACTGTGAAGTTTTGTCATAGCACAAGTGGTTAAATGCTTTGTAACACACTTGTCACCCTTAAATTCCTGAAAATCCTCACACGAAATTCTAAAGTGTACAGATGAAACCCTGTCCCTGATAACACTGACATCAGAACTTCTCCAAGAAAATGTTTTATGGATTTAGGAAGTACTGATTAAATTCATAAGATTGCTAACAAACACTGGTAGATTGATATATGTGTCTGCCTATTTATTAAAAGTCTCAGATTGTATTTAAAAAAAATTTATTTGTAGGAGGTGATGATCATTCAGAAAATAGTGATGGATCTGCATCTACAAGTGGTTGTTCCTCCTTGGTATCTTCTCACAAAGATAGACCTAATTTCCTACCTAGTCCCTGCCTCAGACTACGTGAAAATGCCTTCGAAAATTTGCAAGGTGAAATTAATGATAACAGAAAAAATGTAACTCCACAGAAAAATAGTTTACCATGTATGTAAATGTTATGACTTTTACAGTTATATATGTATGGATAGGTACATATAAATATTTGAAATTTATTTTTATAATTTTTATAGCGAATGTGAATTCAAGTAGGTCACCTCTATGGTCAAGTACATCAAGACCATCAGTTAAATATCCAAGATCACCCTCGATTATACAGAGCAATCAGCCAAGTTTCAACTTGAGCAAATTTATTGGTCCTTCAAAAGTAAGTGACACCTTATTGTTTTTATGATAAAGCTAAATAAGTTATATTTGTAACCCTATTTGCATCAAAAGTTTTTTATTCCACTAGCAATATATTTGTAGTGGGACTTGTGTTTTACTGTTTATTTTTATAACTTTCACATTGCAAAAACAGTTCATAGTTAAAGAAATATAAGGCAATATACATTTTTAGTTTTGTTTAAGGAAGAAAGCTGAGAATAAAGATGTAGCAATGTGAAAAATCTGCTTTTAAAGGAAACAGCTGTAAAAAATTTTTTTCTAAAGAAAAGATGGTTATGTGAGGCTTTTTAATGTTAAATCTGTAGTTTTTACTTTTAAATTTCAGCCATGCTGATGAAATTTGTGTTTTAAAAGTTTTAATACTGCTCCTGTTTCTCTTTTGCATTGTTAGATATCTAAACGTTTTGCCGAATTTTTTTTTTTTTTTTTTTTTTGTTGTTGTTGTTGTGGCTCATCTCATTTTTCTGACAGTAACATCAGAACAAGCCACCTGAAATTCATGTGGCAAGGAGTGCAAGTTTGGTTGCCCCCCCCTTCCCTCAGCACCAACTTTTCGAGAGGACTTTCGGCTCACCACATGTTTTCGAGTGCCCCCATGCTGCACAGATGCTATACATTTAGAAACATCTGTGTCTTTTCCGGCATTGGAACCGGAACCTTTCTGTACGGCAGTCAGTATCGCTAACCACTATCCCGATTGGGCACCTTTGCTGGATTTTTAAATCAATCTTCCATTTCATTATTTGATTATAGCTATTAGGAGCATCTAATCCAATGTTTCTCAAGCTTTTTGAGTGCTAAAAGTAATGCCACAAAATAATTTATCATCTTTTTGAATCATTCATGGAATATAAAAAAAGTAATTTGAAAAAAGTAATTTTATAAAAAGTTTTTTGGTGAAGGGCTTTACTTAAAATGGAAAAGTGTAGTACCTGTTTTGCAGGTGTTGCATTTTGCAGTATCTCCTCCACCCATGCAACGCATTTGCTATGTCTTTTTATTTAAAGAAGTATTGCATAATAAAGTTTATTGGTATGAGGAAATTCAGTTTTGTAAACTTATTACTGAAGAAAAAGTTACTTAATTTATGAAAATTGAAGAGTGCTTTGCCCTAATTTAGTAATCCCATCATTTTTTTGAATATTTGTATCTTAATCATGAAGAATGAATATGTTGACTCCCTTGGGGTGATGAAATTTTAAAAGGGCTAAATTATGATCAAGGAGTTGTTTGCCAAATGTGCATCAGTAGTTGATGGGCATAGTCAAAATTGCATCGATTGCTCAAAAACATTTATTATTGATAATTGTTTATTGATCTAAAATGCATATATTTTCTTCCAGTTGTCTAAACCAATATCTTGTAAATAGCATGAAATATTTCAGTGATTTATTATTTTAATACTTGCATATACTGTAAAAAGTTCCTATAATATCTGGCACAGTATGTGATTCTAAGAATATAATGTAAACATAAAAAGCAGGTCTGTTATGCTCATGGGGGTGGTAAGAGAGAAAGGAAGAAATGACATAAAATAATTAATAAAGGTAAGATACCCCAAAATTGTGAAATATATTTTTAAAGCAATAATGCATTTTAAGTGTATAAGTTTTTTTATGAAATAAGAACAAAAAAAACTTAACCAACATTATTGAAATTTCCCTCTTACCTAATAGAAGCAAGTTTTAGTCGAGTCAATAATTTACTACATAAAAAAGAAACAGGTTTAATATTATTGAATGGGATAAAAGAGTTAAGCAATTTTATATGACTATTAAAAATATTGCATCCGTGCCTTGAGCACAGCCATCACGTTAACTGAAATTAAATTTTTATGTAATTAGAATCGGTGATTTTGCTTCTGAAAACGTGTTTATAATTGCAAAATTAAACATAATGATCGTAATAACAAATCTGAAAGAATTAAGTCGCCCAAAAGGGCTCTTTTAAAGGTTGATATGCTTTATCAGTAGAGATTATCGATAGACTTGTCCGAAGTGGAATAATGAAACACGTTGGGGCTTGTGTTTTTCTGATTGGCAGCAGAGGATGAAAAATGAAACACATTTAAATCGAAATAACACAAAATCGTGTTTCAAGATCAATAGCCCTTCTAGGCTAATAAAATACAATAAAGCATACATCTAACAAGTCATTTTCTTCAGTGTTTTTCATATTCTAGTTTTTTAATAACTGCTTTATTGGAAGAAATATTGCTAAGCAGTTTACTTTAAACAAGTTAAATATCTTAATCAAGAAAATATGAATATTTTATTTTCATATGGTGGTAATGATATAAAAGGTTAGTAAGACATGTAGTTATTTCAGTAGTATGTCTTCTATAAATAAATTGCCTCACATTTTAGGTTAAATATTACTTTCCTATTTTTCAGTAAAGGGGTAGTATAGTTTTTTGCTGTAACGTCAGTATGAGATTGTTTAAGTTATTTATATTTATTCTATTTATTCATTTTGCTCTGTTGAGTGAAATATACAATAAAAATTTTTATGCTGAAGTTGTATTTTAAGAAAACGTTTGCTAATTTTGTAAATCTACTCGTATGCAGTTAAATCCCCTGGTTGAAAGAAAAGTAGCTTCACCCTTCTATGAAGGGAAAACTAGTTTTGGTGGTGCATCTTCCAACTGTAGAACATCATTAAGTATTGCACCTTACCAGGTTAGTATTTTATATTTGCACAGTATGTTTATTAACTTTTTTATGTCATGAACATCATGTAATGTTCTATTTTTTCCTTAAAAGTGGCATATAAATTTTCATTTTTGAAAAATCGCTGTGTATGTATTATTTAAAAATTTCATGGAATAACTTCATTACATTATGTATTTAATTTTTAATCTCAATTTATGTAATCTTTGTAACTATGAGCTTATTACTAACAGGGTTGCCACACCACCTGAAAAACAGGGAAAACTTAGGGAACTCGAAAACTAATTAGAAAGGGCAGGCAAAAATCTATTTTAGTTAAAATCTGAAAAAGTCGGAGAATTTCATATGGCAGTCCCCTAAAAAAGTGATTTTTATGCCAGCGTTGGAGGCCAAGCACTTTCTTGCCAAATTATGTATCACATTAGCGTCATTCGGGCAACTATCATAGAGCCAGTTTTTGCAGCTCCAATCAGATTGTCTTTTAGAAGGCAAACCAAGTCTCCAGCAACTTTGGTTTCCGATAACCTCGAGAATCAAGAGATTCGCATGCGCATGTACAGTGCATGTTGAACAAAAGCAAATACTTTCCCATTCTCATATAAAACAAAATAATTTTTAATTTTAGTTTACAGTACATACGGGATTTGGTGACATTATGATAAGCAATAAACTAATCATTTGGGTGTTGACAACAGTTTTTAAAATCAAGCCAAGGCTGTACCGTATACTAGGATTTTACCACAAAATCTTTTAAACCTTTTTTTCTTTTTAATAAATGGCTCATTTATCATTTTGCAGTAAAATAATAATAAAAAAAAATCAGTAATTGGTCATGTAGGCTAACCATTTATTCGTCGAAATATCGTTGATTCTTGTAACTCAATTTTGAAAACTGTATTTTAATGTTATTCATATCATTAAATATGACTTCTTACATCTAAATTTATTTATTTTTAGTTAATGCATAATACTTTCAAATTCCAGGCAATTTTCTCTGGCATACTCCTGAAACTAATTCTAACAGTATGATGACATACCATTATGAAATTTAATGCACATATTTTTTGCTTGTGTATGCTGCTAAATAAATATAAAATACCTGAAAAATTAAAAAATACCTATAAAATACCTGAATATATTTTAAAATATCATTAAATACATTTCAATCATTTAGCTGCAAAAAAAGCCATTTTTTAATCCAGATTGGGCAGATTCTAATCTCAATCTTCTGTGGAGAAAACATCTCCTATTATAGTTATAATAGTAATGCCTTGGGGACAAGTCATATGTAATTGGCAAATTTTTGTGCTTTCAAGTGGTACCATAATTAATTTACTTCTCGGCACGGCCAACACGAACTACATGGATAGCCTGGAATTTTCTTAAAACACACCTCGAAAACCTGGAAAAGTTGGGGAATTTCATTCTCTTGTTTAAATGGCAACCCTGTACTAAAGACTTGTATTGTATAACCTTAATACAAAATAATGTTCTATACATTTTAGGCCCTAGTATTGTACAGCTTACAGAATGTTGTGGGTTGTAGGTCTTGTCCTCTTAAGTTTTGTTTACAAAATCCTTCTCCTTTTATTTTTATTTATTTTTTATTTTTTTTATTTACCTTAAACTTTGGATTTTTTTTTACATAATTAACTAACTGAAAATACTCTTAAGAATTGTGTACGAAACAAATTCCGTACAAAACTATGACATTTTTACATATATTTATATTCAAAGAAAATAACATAAATTCAAAGAGTTAAGAAAAAGGTATAAATGAGAAGACAATTTTTTGAAGTGAAAAACTCCTGAAAGTCGTTAAGCATTTTTGTGTTAAAAAAAAGTCATGTTACTTTCTGAGTATCCGTCTAACCTCGAAAAGAGTATTATTACCTTTGGCTTTTTTTTTTTTTTTTTTAATCTAAGACAAAAACAACAGCCATTTTAAAAAATATCAGAACACTAAAAACTATGTGAAACAGTAACCAATTGGTAAAATTAATGACGTAGGAAATGCTTGTATTAAAACACACCGATTTGTTTTAGCTCCAAAAAGCAACAGAGACTTGCAGAAATTCAGCATCATGGACAACTTGGCATTGCGTATTCTGTCATTCTATGCAACAATCTACTTTTGCTTAAAAAACATCAAAAAATTGCACATATTTGGCATTTCATATGCTTATGTTCTTCCCACGTACACAGTGATCTGTTTTCATCTAAAAAATAAAGAATTGCACAAATTTTGATCTATGAAATTAAATTGTTTGCAAAGCACCATGTCATGGAATGCAGAGAAAATACAACATGAAGAAATCTGTTTCTTTTCAATCAGCCTGAAAACTCACAGACTTGTTATGATTCCTTGCAAAAGGAAAAGTGCACTCGTGCAACAAAAACAGTAACAGTCATCAAAATTGAAAGGTCAGAAATGTTGCTTATCTGCTGCATGCATTGCCTTGTAAAGACATTTTGTTGATGTTATTGCACTGAATTCGGTAGTTGCATGTTATCGCAAGCACCTTGGTACAGTTTGGCGAATATTATGGAAGAAAAATTACAATTAATTTTATTGTTAAAAAATATATATATGTAAAATATGTTAAAAATAAATATATTCATATGCTATGTTCCAACTATATATTTATTTCAATCAGTCTTCGTTCCTTTAACGATTTTGTGAAAAAACTCTCTAAAGGAATTTCACCTTTCCTCCTTCCAATATATTAAAATCCTACAAGCACAAATTTTAATGTAAAGTTTTAGTGGCATCAGAAGGTCAGCAGTTTAGCCAGTTTAATGCTATTGGTAATGAAATTTTTTTTTAATTTGTAGTGTTGCCAAATAAAAAAACAGTTGTTAGTGTTTGACTATTGTATAACCTTATAGAAGGAGCTAAGAAATAATACAGAAAATATTATTTTAGACTTAGTGTAGTATTTGGCAAGGTGTGTTATGTTCCAAAAAAACTTTATAAAATTTTCAAATACAAAACTTGTAATAATTTCATATTCATCGTTTAAAGTTTTCCTTTATAAAAAAATCACCATTCTGTTACCTGAGGCATTTAAAATGTTTAATATTATTAAATGAGACAAATTAAATAGGTATTTATGGAAACCCATGCAAGAAAATGGCTTACAATTTGACATGTCGAGTGCAGACCCCCATTTTTTGTTTTGATTCTATTTTTAAACTAACTTTATGAAAAGGAGTAGTATAATAAATTTTAACTTAAGTTATTGTATAACTATAGCTCTTGATAAATTTTAAGCATTTTAAAATTAAAAACTCAGTATTTAAATGTGGGATACACAACATGTGGCCATGAATGATCAATTTGTGGCCTGCCGACACCTCTTAAAAATTTTGTTGCAGTTTGACATATTGGTTGTTTAGAAGGAGTTGTGAGCAGAAAAAATTCACCCCCCTTCATTACTTATTCAACTCTTTCCTCTTGAAGTCAGATTTGGCACTGGGTCAAGTTCCTGCCATCAACCAAAGCGAGTTTCACCACCTGAGCACAAAAACTGCTCCTAGCCTGTACCACGCACAGATTGAGAAAGGGTATGACGTAGGTATACATAGAATGAGTGTGCATGCATGCATTAGTAAAAAGTGAGAGAAAAATATTTTCTCAGATTGAAAAAGCTGCATTAATTTACTTTGTGATGTTTCACTTTTGGTTTTGTGACTCTGCGTTGTTATATCACTTGTGTGTTTATTTTTTTTCGAGACTATTAAGAAGTTTCTTCTTTTGAATAGTTTATTTATTTATTTTTTTTTTAATATTGAAAGAGGAACCAATGTAGAATTTTTGTTATTTTTGTTGTTCATGGATTTGATAGTTACTTGCTATGATAAACAAATCAAAAATGAAAAGAAAGGTAGCAGACGATAATAGGAAATTTTTGGAGGCCTAGTTTTTGAAATACTTTTTTGAGGAGCTAGATGCTTATATGTAATTTTATGATTAGCATTTGCGAGGAGTATAATATTAAGTGACGCTACCACACGAAACACCCAACATTTACAAAGCTTGGGGAGAGGATCGGAATTGTACAATTGAATTGTTGCACAAAGGAATGTGTTCACAAAAACATCTTTACATTTAGATATATAACTGTGTTTAATTAGTTTTGGATTCACAGCCTTATTTTCTAAAAGTGGCTGCCCATTAACTGATGGCAATTGTGCAAAGAAGTGTATATTGTTGTTGCCTGAGAAAGTAGGCCCTGAAGCTATGAAGAAATTTTAAAATGTGAGTCTGAGCGGAATTGAAAATTTATCTGATGATAACAATTAGAGATTGCTGCTGCCAAATTTAAGTAATGCAAGTGAACAAACTTATATATGTGAACAAATATTTTCTGTTCTGAATCTAAATAAGTCATTAAGAAATAAATTGACAGATCAACACTTGCAATCTGTCTTAAGAATACCAACAACTAGTTTTCAACCATATATATCAAAAATTGATGATAAAATTTACTCTCAACCATCACACTAATGTATTTAACTATGACTAACTTGTACACCTTTTTATTAAAATATTTATGTATTATCATGCACAAACATAAACTGTCATTTTTTTTCAAGTTGAACTGGGTGTGTCCCCAGCAGTGCATGCAAGGGGAAAGGGAAACTACCCCTCCCCCTTGCTTACATACATACGTAATGGTCTCCAAGTAAGTTTAAATTTGATATGGTACATGTCTGAATAGTAAATTAAGCAACTTATTTTATTAACTATCTTTCCCCCCCCTCTTTTTTTTTTTTTTTTTTTTTTTTTTTTTTGGCATATGCAGCAAGTCATTTCCATGATTGGCTTGGCCTTCTGCTAAAAAAGGTTGTATGTCCCAAACTTAAAGGACTTCGTGTGCAGATTTATCTCTTCAGGCCATGATTAACAACATTAAACTTTTAACAGGTTGAAAGACCTTTGAAAAATCACATCAGAGTCCAAGTTAAGCAATCAGAAGACAGCCTAGAAGGTATGAGTTCTGCTGCTAGGAGAATTTTACAAACACTGGAAAAAATGTCGTCACCTGTCATGGTAGTGTAATTTATATACTTAATTTTTTAAGAATTGACATATCTTTACATATGAATTTGTTATATCTGAATTTATGATATTTATTTTTTTTATGGGTAGGATGCTAAGAAAATTCCTAACACAAACAAATCTCCTGTTGATTTGTCTTTATACCTATCTGTAAGTATAATTCATCTATTAACTTTAGTATAAAATGTGGATATTTCATGTTTAGTGCTGAGTCACGATAACAGTTACAAAATTGTGTACCATTAATTTTGGTTTGTAGTAAGCTGCATTTTATTATTATTTGTATTCTAATAAATTTCATATTTTTTCAGCCACGTAAAGTACGTAGGAATACTGTATTAACGCCAACAAGTGTAAGTATTTCTGCTTTATTAACATTCCTTTTTAAAGACTTAATGTATTTATGTAGAGTTCTCAGTATATGACGTAGCGCTTTTCTGTCATTTTTTGTGCCATTTGATACACATTGGCTTACTCCATGGCTTTTTCTTGATGTTAGATGAAACAAAATGATCGGAATCACCAACAAGAAAACAATTTAAGAGCACAGCCTACTTTTTTAACCCTCTGAGTGTTACAGGATTAGACGTGGAATTTCAAAGTTCCTCAAAATGGCATGAATAAATGATATTTTCTTGCTTGTAATTAAAAATAAACTCTGACGCTTTGTACCTTGATTCTTTTTCTTCCAGTCTACATCTAATCTGAAATCGGATACGTTAAGAGCTAGCAGAAATTTTCATGTGTTGTAATGCTGAGCTGCCAACTGTCCCGATTTTCGACCGTTCTCTCGCCGATTTGATTTACAACATATTTCTCCTGAATTTCTGTTATTCTTAAAATTTCTCATGACTTTTATGTATCTTGGCTTCATTATTTGCCAAAAAACATAAGTGACTTTGGCCATCTGAAAGCTCTTGGTTTTTCTCTAGATTAGTTATAAAAGAAAACCAAAATTGTTTCAGCGGTGATAAATTATGGCACTTCTGCTTTGTAAGTGAGAGCGCATGCATTCAAAAACATCGTGTTCTAGTTCTCCAGTGAGCATCAAGTGTTGCTGCTTGTCATCTGGTGTATATTAGCCAATGAGCACAATTCAAGATCGAGGTTGTTATTTTGTTCATCTTGTCACTGGGCGGTGTGAGTGTACGTGCTTTCGAGAAAAGGTTTAAGAAATTTCTATGAATAAGATAAACTACTCACGTACTTTTCAAAAATCGTACATGGATGACTTTCCTTTTATTATTACAATGCATTTGCGCTGTGTACCATTTGTCATTTTTGCATTTTTTTTTTTTTTTTTTTCATTTTGCACGGTGGAAGGGCCAATGTTCTCAAATGTGCGTACACCAGCGTTTTTAAGATTTATCAGTTACAGATTTCTCATAATGTAATATTCAAATGAGGATAATCTATTGAAATTGCATAAATTAAAATATCTTTGCAACTTCATGTTTTAACTTTGATGGTTTTTGATTATATTACTTCTTGAATTTAAATTGGATAATAAATGCTATGAGGTATTATTTATAAATTCATTTTTTTTAGTACCAGAGGTGCTATTAGTTTTGAAACTTGCTTTTTATCTGTGTTATTTTTATGTCTTGAGTCTTTTTTCAAATTATTGCCAAAATGTTACTGCAGTGTAAAGGGTGTCAAAAATTAACACAAGATTTGAATTCAATATAAAAGAGAGCTTTTAGTCTTTAGATATTTATTCTTTAAGTGAATCATAAAGTACATAAGATAGGGTTATTTATGGAATAACACATTGGGCAAATGGCCTCCATGGCTTTGCTGGCACATACACGCCCTTTCGTCAAAATTTTTCATGACCTTTCTGCATAACTGTGGCTGAATTTCGTTGATGCATTGTTTAATTTCCTCTTGTAATGCAAGTGTGGTTGTGGGATTGTTGACACAGACCTTTGACTTCAAATAACCCAATAAGAAGAAATCTAATAGTGTTAAATCACATATCTTTTGTGAGTATATGCTGTAGAGAGCTTCTTGAAATTTGCAATTTTTGTCCATGATGCCGAATTGGTGTTCCTAGGTTTTCACCAACACTCCCATGCACTCCTTCAATATTGACATTTGAACAGCTTGTTTTTGGACGACCGGTGTGTTTAGCGTCTCCAACTGGTCCAGTCTCCACAAATTTTTCAATTAATCTTTTCACAGTTGACGAGGTTAAAACACTATTTTTACCACATTTTGTATAAAATTTTCGAACTGCAGCCGCCAAATTTTCATCATTTTTAAAACATTGTTCAATAATGAAGACACGCTGTTGTATTGTATAATGCTCCATTTTCACTATTGAAGAGTCTGTGCACATATTCCTCGCATCGTGGAGAAATGAAGACAAACCACTGAATTTTTTAATACACGTTGTACTTCAGCTGAACCCTTGAACTAAGAGATTTAAGAGTGAGAAGGGCCAACACTGTTCGAAATAAAACTTTTTTATCTCTAGTGTGCCAGATTCTTGCCATTTGGCTAAATGTAAGATATTTATCCTTTAATTTTATTCCACAAATTCAGCTATTTAAAAGGGGAGTGTTGCGATTGTGTGAAATAGAATACTTATTATTTCAACTCATGTGCATGTTGACATTCAGTAAAGCGTAAGATATATATAACTTCCGAATTTAATCTTTGTGTTGCTGAGTAACAAGTGATTGAAAAGCAATAAATGCAGGTCTTCAAAATATTTGTTTTATTTTTTAATCTGAATGATTTAAATGAAAATGCATTTAAATCATGAGAGAAGTATTTATTTCTATAAAATAACTACTTGGACTCATTAAAATCATTATGTACTTTTTTTTTATCTTGAAGGTAACTCTTTTAGGCGACTGGCCATTCAAGCAGCTAATTTTCAAGGAAATGATATAATGAATGTAAAGAAACATATGACAACCTTAACACTCTACTGGGAATTTCAAAAGATATGCTGTTTCTAAATCTTTTGTGATTTTGTTCTTGAATTTTATGTGGCATAAGTGCGAAGAAAATAATCCTTAACCCCTTCGCGCCGACTGTCACGTATACGTGCCAGCAACAAACACACTTATCTACCGGCCGACACGCAGGCGTGCCAGAGCATTGTTGCGTTTTCTACCGAATGTCACGTATGTGTGCCACTACCTTGGAACGTTTTTCAAACTATAATTTCTGCCACAAGATGGCACTGTATGTCCATATGGTTTTAGATACATGTAGATTAGACCTTCTACTCGAAATGAGAGAAGCATGACTCACATACACGTGTTTTTGATTGTATAAACAAACGGGGAACTAAATGTTTCCGAATGGCATGATTTATGATGTCTCTTTAAATCGCACTTTATTCGCACGTGGTAGTTGTTTATTGTAAGTAGAAGTTTTATATGCACTAAAGCATTGAGTATTTCGGCTTACAGTTAAGTTTTTAGAAAATAATTACATCTTAATTCAGAAGTCAAACAACAAAAATCAGCGTTATATTTACAAAATTTTCACAGGACTAGTTTCGATGGTTTTACCGAACCACCATCTTCAGCTGCAAAACCGTAAATGAACAAGGTAGGAAATAATGATTAGATAAGATAAGAAAGACTGGACAAGAATAAGCAAGTGGCGCCATCTGTTGGCGAAACCAGAACTAAAACAAAATTTCTCTAAAAGCCGAAGGCAAATTTGGATTGGAATTAGGATCGTTAACTAGAACAGAAAGATTTTTATGAATGTGAAATGCCTCTAGAAAATCCAGTTCTCCAATGGAAGATGTTTTTTGAATAATTTTAGCAGCAGAAAAATTGAAAGTGTGATTTTCGGACCAACAATGTTGAGCAACAGAAGACTTCTGTGTTTCCTTTTTTCTAACATAAGCCTCATGCTCTTTGACGCGAAATTTTAAGGCTCTCTTAGTTTGGCCAATGTAAATTAAACCACACTGGCAAGGAATCCTATAAATACCCCAGGAATTCATATCCGGAATGGGGTCCTTGAGTATAGAAGTCCGAATTTTATTGATGGGAGAATAAACAACCCGAAAGTTAAATTTCTGCAAAATATGTGCAACTTTATAGCTAATTGATGGAAAGAAGGGAATGACAACAGAATTTTTATAATCTCCTAAAATAAGAGTGTGGCTTTTAGTGTGTTGAGATGAGAATTTTTTAACTGCTTGATTAATAATGTTGGGTGAAAAGCCCCTGTCAATAGCTATTGCTTTTAAATAATTTAGTTCTTCATCAAGGGCTAGTTTGGAGGAGCAAACTTGAAGAGCACGGAAAACATAGGAATAAAATGAAGCTAACTTTTGTTTAGTCGGATGACATGATTTAATGTGTGGTGGAAGGCAAACCGATGAAGGTTTACGGTAAACTGTAGTACTGAAGTTGGATGTGTTACGTGTGACCAGAATGTCGAGAAACGGAAGAGAATTGCAAGTCTCAAGTTCAAAAGTGAACTGAATAGCAGGATCAATAGAATTCATTGTTGAAGGAACTTTATTTAAATCATCTTTATTACCTTCAAACAGGGTAAAAGTATCGTCTACGTAGCGGAACCATGCCGGGAAGTTTAAAGTTTCAAACAATTTTGATTCATAATAATGCATGTAGATATCAGCCAGGATGGGACTGAGGGGGCATCCCATGGCTAATCCCTCAGTTTGCTTGTAATATTTATTTTGGAAAACAAAATGTGTTTGTTTCAAACAGAGTTGAGTGAGAGAAATTAGCTCATCAATTTCGATGCAAGAGAAATGAAATTCGCGAAGTCTGGTTTCTAGACATCTTAATGCACCCTCCACTGGGACATTGGTGAATAATGATTTTACATCAAAAGAAACCATGAGTAAATTACTAGGAGAAATGTTTTTAACCTTTTTTACAAACTCTATTGAATTTTTTATGGTGTAAATGTTATTGTCTAATAGAGTGGAAAATCTAGAAACTAAATATTTAGCTAATGGATACGAGGCAGTACCTAAATTTGATACAATAGGGCGGAAAGGAACACCACTTTTATGAATTTTGGGAAGAGCATATAATCTGGCACAATTCGCAACAGATGGGATAAGCGAATGTTTTAAGTTGCTTAAAATGATTTGCGAAGATTTGATCGCAGTTTTTATTCGGATCCCAGCATTCAGGATCCGTGAGAGACTGAATATCAGAAACTCGGTTTGATACAAAGGGTTTCCAATTTCTTGCACATCCCTTTATCCAGTAGATAGTTATTTGGCTGTCACTCCAAAGAAACTTTTGATGACACAGTTCAGGAAACAGCTTTGTCAAATACATAGACAATTTGGCGGCTACTAAAGCAGCCATCAACTCCAAACGAGGTAAAGTCATAGTGTTGAGTGGAGCTACGCGACCCTTTGCGGTAATGAAACTGGTGCAAATAATGTTTTCTGAATCAAGGTATCTAAAGTATGCTACTGCGCCATACGCTTTAGGGCTAGCGTCAGCAAATACATGAAGGCTAACATTAGATTTTTCACTACTACCAAAATATTTTCTCGGAAGAGAAAAATCCTCCAATATCTTTAATTCAGCTTGCCAGCGACTCCAGTCCTTAACTATTTCTAGTGGAAGGGTATCATCCCAGTCCACACCTAATGTCCAAATTTTTTGTAACAGAATTTTCATTTTCATCACAAAGGGTTGAAATACACCAATTGGATCGTAATCTTTGGCCATCCTTTGGAGAATAGTCCTTTTTGTGGCCTCAGCACTGTCATGGGATAAATTTCCTAAAAATTCGCAATTCAACTTGATCTTATCTGCTTCAGAGTTCCAGATCATGACCAAAAATTTTGACTCTTTAGCTGGTTCTATGTTATAACCTTTTCCAATCTACCAGGAATTAAGTTCGTCGGAATTTGACCTTAATTTTCTCAAATTCATCTCAGCGTCTTTAAAAATCTTAACCGCGTCTGAGGATAATCAACATGCATCTTCAATAGTGTCTGCACCATAGTATAAATCGTCTACATATAACGAGGAATCTGACATTTCATAACTTTCTGGATTTGTACTTTTATATTTTTTAATGTGGAATTTTATCGTCATCGCTAAAATTGCTGGACTACAGCAAAGTCCGAATGGAAGACGTTTAAACCTTAAAACTTTATATTTTTCCTCATTATTCCTGATCCAAAGACATTTTAAATATTCCCTATCCTTTTCTAAGATTCCTATCATTAAAAAGGCCTTAGCTAAATCTCCGCTGAAAGCAATTTCATATTTCCGAAATTTTAAAATTATGTCCAAAACCACGGGGATCAAACTAGGTCCAATGTCTAAAAAATCATTTAAGGACTTTACACCTTTAGTTCTAGAAGAGCTCGCGTCGTAAACAATCCTACACCTTGTGGTTTCCTTAGGTTTTATTATTTCCCTGTGCGGCATAAAATACGATGCCTCCGTTATTTCCTGTGGCTCTTCAATTACGGATTTATACTGCTGATAAATCTCAGGATTTCTAATAAGTCTATTTTTAAGACTTTCAAATCGTCTTAATGCAACTCCGAAATTATTTTTTAACCGCCCTGCTTCCGATTTCCATAATAAACTGACATAGTATCTATTACCTTCTACCCGTATTTCCTTTTCAAAGCTCTGAATTATTTCCCTCACCTGGTTTGAAATCGCTGAGTCATCGGTAAGGCCCATCAAATCTAAAGCCCATAACGATCGCAATGAATCAGTTACGCAAGAAGAAAGGTTTACCATTGCCGTGTTTTGAGATACTATTTCGCTCTCTTTATCTTGAAGGCCAACTGGGACCCATCCAAACATAGTAGAAATCGCATAAATTTCCTTTCCTAATTGAATCTTTTCCCCCCTTACCATTTTCCAGTAATAATCCACACCTATTAGAATTCCAACGCTTCTTTTACATAAACAAGCGATTCGCAATCCGCACTCATACATCATTTTTAGTGTTTGTTTTGACGGCGTGGTCATATGCGCAGCCGTTATGGCGTCAGTGACGAGACAGCTGATTTTTATTTTGTTCTTTTGCTTCGCATCCGAAACACACAATTCGACAACCTTATATGTTTTAGGTACTGCGTATTTCATTCTGAAAGAATAAATAGACAATGTTTCTTCTCCAACAAATTTTAAGTTTAATTTCTTAACTACACTAATATGAACGAAACTTCGTGTAGCACCACAATCGAAAATTAAATTAGTTAACTCTGACTTTCCGTCATAATGAGCTAACACTGAACAGGTTTGCAATAAAGCATTTTTATTCAATGATTCATCACATGGAACAACAGAAAGCGTGTGTTCTTTCGGGGAGTTTTGTGTTTCATCTACTAAATTATCTCGCGAGCTTTCGCACAATTCTTTTATATTTTGATTTGAAGCCGTTCGCGCTTTGTTACGATTTGAACTACTCGTACATAGTGATTCATGATGCGACTTAAACCCGCATTTTAAGCAGTTAGTTTTATTTCTGCACGATTTCCAAATGTGATATTTTCGAAAACAAATAAAGCATCTATTTTCAGTACGTAACTTACACAATTTTTCTTTAATGCTTTTATCACAAGAAAATGAATTACGGGACTTTTCGCAGAAGATGCATGCACGATTATCAACAGCATTGAAACTGGCAGCCGTAGGTACATTTCTGTGAATTTTTTTATAATCAGACTTAGCATGTTCGAAACGTGGAGGCAAGGTATTTCTTTTATCTCGCGTCAATAAACTCGACGCTTCACGACATTCAATTTCCCGCTTTATGAAGTCCAACAAGTCTGAAACATTAATTTCTTCATTTGGGATTTTCCCTCGATTAAATTTCAGAACGAACTCTTCTGGAATAGCTTTTAACAACACAGGTATTAATAACTGACCAAATGAACCTTTCGTAACTCCTTGCGCTTCCAAATTCCGAACTGCAATTTCGATTTCATCATATAACCTACGTAAAGCTTTAATATTATTTGAATTCCTTACTGGTTCTAAATTTAACAGTTTGTTCATGAATTGACTAATTATTATTTCTTTTTTCCCGAATCTATCCTTTAAAGATTTTATACTCTCATCGTAATTTTTTGCATTTAATTCTAATGAAGATACTACATTACTCGCGGCACCTGTAAGTAATGTTTTCAAGTATGCGAATTTTTCTATTTTACTAAGACTTTCGTTTTTGTCTATAGTGCTTTCGTAACTGTTCCAAAACTCCGTAAATTTTTCAGGATCACCGGAATATTTCTCTAAAATTAGTTTTGGAAGTTTTATCGTACTTTGTACATTTTGAAGTCTAACCAAGTTTTGTTCACGATCTTTAATACTTATTTTATCCTCTTCCAACATTCAATTAATTCGTTTAATAGCTCGAGAACATTTTTCCTGATATTCCTCAGAACTAACTACATCCGCTTCTAGAGAATCTATCTCAATTACGGAATGAATTGCCTCGTCTAATTCTTTCAAATTACTTTTCTTTTCTATTAATAATTCATGCACTTCGCATAATTCATCTGTATCTTTCTTTACTAAGCTATCCTCCACTTTCTTTAGTAGTTTAGATACTACCGTTCTCAATGCGGTTCTCTTTCGTTTTAATCTATCTAGTTCTGCCATTATTTCGCGTTAATACACAAATGTACCTAAGACTGCAAATTATCAAAATTCGAATCAAACACGTTCAAAGTTTAATAATAATCATGCTCTTACCTAGGGCATGGTCTGGACACGTACTTCCTCGTGAAGTTCACTTTAACAAATCCAAACTTTCCGTAAGATGCACCATTGTGACTTTCCTGCATTTATCCATGGCGGCCCGTAGAGCAAGCACAAAACATCCGATGGTTCAGTTTTCTAATGCTATTTATTATTCGTTATATTTACATATTTACAACTGTCCTATTGTTAGGTGGACTACCTTCACAGAAATCATGTTGCCTAATCAAACGACATTTCGTTTCTACTTACATGCGTTGCGCTACTGCCAAGCAGCGCCCTCTACTTCTTTCTTTACAACACCAATGTCCCAGTGGAGGGTGCATTAAGATGTCTAGAAACCAGACTTCGTGAATTTCATTTCTCTTGCATCGAAATTAATGAGCTAATTTCTCTCACTCAACTCTGTTTGAAACAAACATATTTTGTTTTCCAAAATAAATATTACAAGCAAACTGAGGGATTAGCCATGGGATGCCCCCTCAGTCCCATCCTGGCTGATATCTACATGAATTATTATGAATCAAAATTGTTTGAAACTTTAAACTTCCCGGCATGGTTCCGCTACGTAGACGATACTTTTACCCTGTTTGAAGGTAATAAAGATGATTTAAATAAAGTTCTTTCAACAATGAATTCTATTGATCCTGCTATTCAGTTCACTTTTGAACTTGAGACTTGCAATTCTCTTCCGTTTCTCGACATTCTGGTCACACGTAACACATCCAACTTCAGTACTATGGTTTACCGTAAACCTTCATCGGTTTGCCTTCCACCAACACTTTAAATCATGTCATCTGACTAAACAAAAGTTAGCTTCATTTTATTCCTATGTTTTCCGTGCTCTTCAAGTTTGCTCCTCCAAACTAGCCCTTGATGAACTAAATTATTTAAAAGCAATAGCTATTGACAGGGGCTTTCCTTCCAACATTATTAATCAAGCAGTTAAAAAATTCTCATCTCAACACACTAAAAGCCACACTCTTATTTTAGGAGAATATAAAAATTCTGTTGTCATTCCCTTCTTTCCATCAATTAGCTATAAAGTTGCACATATTTTGCAGAAATTTAACTTTCGGGTTGTTAATTGTCCCATCAATAAAATTCGGACTTCTATACTCAAGGACCCCATTCCGGATATGAATTCCTGGGGTATTTATAGGATTCCTTGCCAGTGTGGTTTAATTTACATTGGCCAAACTAAGAGACCCTTAAAATTTCGCGTCAAAGAGCATGAGGCATATGTTAAGAAAAAGGAAACACAGAAGTCTTCTGTTGCTCAACATTGTTGGTCCGAAAATCACACTTTCAATTTTTCTGCTGCTAAAATTATTCGAAAAACATCTTCCATTGGAGAACTGGATTTTCTAGAGGCATTTCACATTCATAAAAATCTTTCTGTTCTAGTTAACGATCCTAATTCCAATCCAAATTTACCTTCGGCTTTTAGAGAAATTATGTTTTAGTTCTGGTTTCGCCAACACATGGCGCCACTTGCTTATTCTTGTCCAGTCTTTCTTATCTTATCTAATCATTATTTCCTATCTTGTTCATTTACGGTTTTGCAGCTGAAGATGGTGGTTCGGTAAAAGCATCGAAACTAGTCCTGTGAAAATTTTGTAAATATAACGCTGATTTTTGTTGTTTGACTTCTGAATTAGTATTTATTCGGCGTGTTATTGTGTCTTAATTAGATCTTGTTAGACGTGAATTTTTTCTGTTTTTACCGTTTCAATGTCGAAGCGTCGAAAATGTTTAACAGAGCATGAAATAGCAGAAATGATGCAAAATATTTCAGATATTGATTCTGAAATTCTGATATTGATTCTGAAAGATTAACTGAAAGACATTTTCCAAAACTTTGTTCAGAAGAGACTGATAAGAAAATGAGACGACGATGCTTCGTTTGTTCACATTTCCGGAAAAATCCTCCAAAACGGCAAATGAGTTATTACGAGTTCAAGGAATGTAACGTAGGACTGTGTGTAGGTCCCTGTTTTAAAATTTTTCATACGAAAAGAGAATTTTAAGTAATATATTTAGTTTTCAGATGTATAATGTTAAAAGTCATAAAATGGTGAGTAATTAAAATAAAATGTGTAAAATATGCATTTAAACAAGAAATAAGGTAATTAAAGTATATATATAAAAATATTTATAAAGCATAAGCCGTTTAAATATTCTATAGAGCATTATTAAACAATGCGTTGATACTTCGGAGATTTCATGGATTTAGGCTTAGTAGCAAAAAAGCCCCCGGTCCTGGAGAGACGCTCGCGGAAGACACTGCCGGCCTCCGCGATAAGCGCGCGTTTTCGCTACCCGGCTCGAAGGGGTTAATTAAAGGAAACTGTGACTATACTAGATTAAACAAAATTCGACATGCATAAATTTGATTTAATTGATAATGGCAAATCATCCTTAGGGTTATCTTCCTAAGGGAAGGGATGGCTTCATGGAGGACATTCTGAGGGAAACTTGGCTTGGATACATATTACACATGGGAAAAACACCCATGCAGCCAGTCTGTTTGACTGGGATTGAACCCAGGTCAAAACTACCAGTGTTAAGAGATTTTACTGCTTGCTCATTGGTGGCTTCAATACGCTTAAAGGTGTAAGCAACTTTATGATGGGGTGCTGTTACGATTGTCCTGCCTTATTTACCTTTTTCTGAGTGTCCTGCCTTATTTACCTTTTTCTGAGTTATTATTTCGTAAATTATTTTAGTGTGTAAAGTTATTTTTATGTAATAGTGCTATATTATTGAATGTAGTACCTTCAGTGCAGAAAAACTAGTATAGCTTGTGTTGTTTCTTTGGATATATTTAGAGAGTGAAAAAAGTGTGTTTGTAATTTCTTTGGATGTTTTGGACATTTTTCATGCATATTTATTTATTAATTCTAACTTTTGTAAATTTTATTTTTCAGACAACAAAAGGGCCACCTATAGCTGATATAAGCACAATATCTAGATTAGCTACACTAAAAAATCATGGGCTCAAGAGGTGTAGAATTTCTCCTGTGGATAAAATATCTACTGTAAGATGCTAAATAGTTCTATACAGTTTGCATCTAAAATATTCCTTCTGATCTGATATATATATATATAATTCTCTTGATCAGTCATATTTGTGGTTTATGTAGTTCTTGAAAATACAAACCCTTTTTTGAAAAAATAAAAAAGAATACTGTTTTTTTCTCTAGAAGCTTGCATGTAGAATGATCCAGATACATGTTTTCTCTAGATGAACTAAAATTGAATGCATTATTAATTTAATTGCATGTTTTTATTTTCCTGTTTATTAATATATAACATTAATATTGTTTTCATATTTTGTTACTAATTTATACTAGGTTGTTTAACCGTTTTCCATGGATAAAATTGCTATATATTAATAAGTAGGAAAATATTGGGAATACAAATAAGTCTGCATTGTTTGACAAAAAAAGACACCAGCAGCAAGTTGTGGTTAAAATTGTCTAATGTAAACATCATAAGGTTGGACATATGCTAACAACATAACCTTGAAATATTAGCGATTTTTTATTAATTTTTTTCGTACAAAAATGTCTTAAGTTTTGAGCCAAATGAGCTTCATGCACGGGAACTATTGATTTGCTTCTTTAATTTGAAGAAATCTACAGCTGAGGCACATTGATTGCTTGTAGAAGCATATGGTGAGGCTTCCTTAAGTGAGAGAAGTTGTTGTGTTTCAAAGGTTCAAAGGAATACAGATTTAATGTCAAGGACAAAGAATGTAGTATAAGGATGAAAGTGTACGAAGACGTGGAATTGAAGCATTATTGGATGAAGTAGCAAATGCACGTAAAACGTCCATTTACATTAGGAGTAACTCGACAAGCAAGTTCACATTGTTTAAAATCATTGGGAATGATTAAAAAGCAAGGAAATAGGGTTACGTATGACCTGAAGCCATGAAACATTGAATGCAAATTTTTTACATGTGAAATGCTGCTTGTCAGGCATAAACAAAAAGGTCTTTTGCATTGTTGCATCCGGCTTATTATTTTTTGCAGACTGTTAGAGCAATTTTATAAAAAGTAAGCTTGAACTTTCGATTATGTCAAAAAGAGTTTCCGATTCTGGAGCTGCCAAAGGATCTACAAAGCGAAAGCATGTTTCAATGTCCATCAAACAAAAAGTGGAATTGCTGCAAAAAATGGATAAAGGCATGAAGAAAGTGAGTGAGAGGTTAGTGAAAACGAAAAAATTTTGATTGACAAGTTAGTCGGTATTCTCGACCCATCAATTACGGGACTTGAACAGCGGAACTTTGTAACTGAACAAGAAATTGTGTCTGTTTATAGAATTAAAGAGAAAGTATTAGCACATAAAATAAAGCAACTTAAACAACTTACATTGAAATAAATGTTTAATAAAGTAAACAAATAAATATTAAGCTTTTTTTCTTTGTAAATTTTGATACCCCTTTAGATCATAATTCCTCTTTATTTCATAAATTACGGTTTCATATTTTTAATTGTATAATTTCTGCATGCCATCTTACCAGATTTAAATTAATGATCTATAATCCGGAATCGCTGTATTTCCGACGAGTCCGAATTAAAGACTTTGTACTGTATTATGAGTTGTTCAAACTGAACGAAACCATAAATGTAGTTGTCTACCAAACATAACTGATGAGATCAAAAAGAGCACTCGAAGAAAAATGTACCTGCTACTACGGACATGACAAAATTATTCTCCTGCATGATAACGCTCATCCACATGTGATGCCAGACAAAACAGAAGTTCCCCACCCCTGCTGTATTCACGAGACATTGCTCCTTCTGATTACTACTTGTATTGATTAATGACACGTGGCCTGTCTAAGCAGCGTTTCACATCATGTGAAGGTACTAAAAATTGTGTTGATTTGTGGATGGCTTCGAAGGATCGGCGCGGAATCTGTATGCTGCCAGAAAAATGGGGGGAAAAGGCGTGGCTAGCAACGGACAAAACATTGAATAAAATATGACATACCATTCTTTCATAATAAATGTCCAGTTCTTGATGAAAAACAATGAACACTTATTAGTACTCCCAATGTAAAACAGTGACCTAAACATACGAAGGAGCAATAAACCATCTTAATATTTTATTATGGATAAGAATATATGTTATTCAATTTTAAACATTATTGTATTTTTTTCTAATCTAAGAAGCATCATTTATACCATATAAAAATTTCTAAAATAGGGTGAGCTTTTGAATCAACACCATCATAGAGTTCTGCTTTTTTTAATTCTTATCATTAAGAAATATTTTTTCCTTAATTATTAATCTAAAGGAAAACTAAAACATCTATTATGGCTGCCTCCGAATGTTAAGATTCAAGATGGAATGGAATCCCTCCCATTTTTAAGGCTGCAATATTTTTAATTTAGCTTGCATGATTTTTTTTTTTTTCTTCATAAGAGCTTTAATTCTGAGAATAAGATTAATGAATTACATTCATTGAGAAATCTTACTAATAGAACTATCATAATATTGAGGCCATCTAATGCAATGCAGCTTCACACTGCCAAGTATCTTATCATCGTAACTTATAAAATTTATTTTTAGCATTTCCCATCTGAAAGCATAATAGATGAAAACCTTGTGATGAATTCAAAGGTACTCTAAATTAACCAGTCAGGTGACACCGAAGTTATATGAATGTATATAATAAATTTCTGTATAGTGTGCAGTTAGTAGGTAAATATTAATATCGAAAGAGAAATATGCTAATGTAAAATTATGGAAAGCAATCCTGTTTTGGTGTAGATTTTGAATAAAACTTAACTGATCTTGAGGGTGATCAGAACGAAATTTTTTGTTTTTAAAGAAGAATATTTTAACCAGTTACAGCCAGCTTTTGCTACTAGTAGAATGAAACTGTTTCCTGCTGGCAGAAAGGCCAATGTGTGTTCTAATAAATATAAAATAAAGATTTGCAAAAATATCTTAAATTGGTTATTTTTTATAGCTATCTAGCTATAGCATATTTCAATCGACAAACAATTTAAGGACTATGTATGTAAAAAATATATATCCTGGCTATTGATTGTCTTTTGATAAATTCTGGTTAAATAATAAAGGCATTGGCCTCAATGCTGTCAGAATGGGTTAGTTAGTTCTAAGCACTGGCCCCCAGCCCACCTAGCAGGCAAAACCTGCCATATGGCTATGAGGGGACAGGTCAAGCCACAAAGCATTAAAAAAAAAAAAAAAAAAGTAAAGCAGATAAATACATTCCAAACACTCTTCGTGAAATAATATATAAATGTGTCATATCCATTTCTGTGTTTTTTCCTAAGTTTTAAATCTTTATAAGTTTTACTTTCAATTAGTTATTATTATTCAAATCTTTATATTATCAAAATTCATCTTAAATTTATAAGTTATCTCAATTATTTCTGTTTTGAGTATGATTTTCTTTGTTATATCTCGATACTAATATTCTTCTTATTCTCATTCACAGTCTTGCAAATTTTCTACACAATTTATAGTTACTAAATAAATCCTCAAACTTTGCAAATTTATTTTTTTCTCTCACACTTCCAGTCAGGCAACAGTCCTTGATGAAATGCTTTGAATCACCGCATTTATTACAAACTTTACATATATCAATTTCCTGGAAGTGGAACCTTTTGAAGTAAGCAGGGAACCTTCCATGTGCAGTAGGAATTTAATTGACATCTGCATCTCCTAAAATTCCCATTTTTTGCTAATTTTTAAATATTTTAGATAGTTTTTGCTTCTTTCAGAGAGATCCCATACATTTTCCAGTCTCTAATAAGCTTGTCATATATTATAGTACATGTCGTCTTTTTCGAATCTTGAATAAAAACCTTTTCGGTCCCAATCCCCAGGGCGGCTTCTTTCGCTAGAGCATCCGCTCTCTCATTCTCATAATGACCAGTGTGAGCTTTGATCCAATGTAAATTCAAAATATGCTTCTTTCGTAGTTCTAAATAAGTATGCTTAATTCCATTAGCAATATTATTCTTTTGAAAGGGACAGAAGAGAGCCTAAGAGCAGATAAGGCATCTGAGTATAAATTAATGTAATATGGATAATTTCTTGATCCAGGATAAAGCTATTTTAATTGCCAACAATTCTGCTTGATAAGCTGAATTTCTTGGTTTTAAAGTAAACGTTTGGTAATCGATTTCAATACTGTGGAAAAATACAACGAAGGCGCAGCCATATTGGGGATGGTTATCAGTTAATACCATTCCCAAAAGAAAAAGGGGGAACAGAGAGACCTTTCATTTTAAAAACCTT
Source organism: Stegodyphus dumicola (assembly GCF_044657685.1). Taxonomy (NCBI): domain Eukaryota; kingdom Metazoa; phylum Arthropoda; class Arachnida; order Araneae; family Eresidae; genus Stegodyphus; species Stegodyphus dumicola. Next base: position 278,748,380 of record NC_140770.1, on the reverse strand, counting down.
GCATAACTAATACAAATGATGCTTCAGATAAGCAGGGTGGTAAAGAGCTTAAAAAGAATCAGATTGTAGATATGAAATACACTAATATTAGTTTAAAATTAAGTCAACAGCATTGAGAAGGAAATATTCCTTGTGATAAATAAATGTCCTAGTCGTCAGTAAATGAAACTACTTTATAATAAAAATGTCTGTTAAAGAAAATTTAGAGTTTATTTACTAAGAATCAGTCTCTCCTTCACTGTCATGGCAATTTGAAAATTTATAGTTGTCTTGCAGTTAATTGTGTTTCACAATCAAAGAAACGTATATTCATTTCTACTCTTGAAAGAATCTGTATCATTATTGCATAGCTTGGATTGCTTGCTTTTGTTCTAACCAAGAATGAAAATTTTTATTATTGTAGGAATCTTCCATTCTGAATGTTGAAGAGAAAGAGCATAGGCAAATAATTACAGACCAAGGGGGTTTAGCAAATAGTTCTTTTGATGAGTAAGTATATTGTGTTGTTTAGCCCAACAGGGTATTAATCTCATGATTTTATGTTTATTCACTTTAATTTTTATCTATTGATGACATTATTTTGCATCACTTTCAGACATTGAGTAGTTTGTTTGCCATATTACATACATGTACTGTATTTGCATAAGAGCAACTCGCGAGTCAAGCTATTGCCACCCCTGCTATATATGCATACTTTAATGTATATATCTAAAAATATTGTTTAGATGCTAATAATCTAAAAATGTGATTGAAATTTTACAGTGTTTCGAAGGGAGGAGGTGGAAAGATGCGAACAAAATTAAATCAGCAGCATCGCCCATGCAAGGAAGTGTCAGAAAATGAGGTAACAGTATCTTTGCATGTTACAAAATATTGATGCTTATATTTCTAATCTGTACTTATAATGTATGCAAGCTAGGTAGCAGTTTATGAGAATAAATACTTTTAATTATGAATTAAATCATCTTTGATGTATTGAGGTATTATTTTTTCAAGTGAATAACAAAATCTATTCAGTTTAATTAGACTGTCAACTCTCCTGCAATTTCATCACACTACCCAATCTCCTAGTTTATAACTGAATCTCCTGGTTTTTAAATTTAAGCCTTTACTTAAAGAAAGTGTTTTTCAGCAATAAATTAAAGTTATTGAATTGATGAAATTTGGAGAAATTTCGTTACCCCACCTGCAGTGATTTTTCAGTGTAATTTTTCTTATGAAAATGTATTTGATCTGAATTGTTTTAATCTAACATAAGTTTTTGAAAAATATTTTGTAAAGATTCAACCAATGTTTAATATATTAATATTTACATTTAATTTTGTTTTACATCAGTATATGATATATTATTATTTTTATTTTCATCGTGTTTAAAAGTACTTGGATAAATTACAGCGTTTGTTCTCTACTCGGGATTTTGTGTAAAATTGTAAGAAACTTACAAAACTGATATTAGCTAAACAACATAAATTTCAGAATATTAAATTAAATATTAATATAGTTTATGTAAAATTGAATTATGATTAGTTGAATAGCCTGGATATATAAAATGAATTTAAGTCAGTTTAAAAGGTCTTTAGAAATGGTATTGCTGCACACAGGAAAACCTCCGGGAAACAGCCAGTTTTTGATATGAAAATTTTAAATTTATAAGCATAGCCACTTTTATCTCAGTACATCCTTACTTTATATCCGTGTTATTGTTTTTTTAGGTAAGTATTGTTTTAACAAACTTCTGCCTTTGAAACGGGTTCGTCAATCGTTTGTTTTTTTTCCCTGGTCAAAACAGACTATTGAATCATTACAACAGAATGAGTCAATACAAGCCGAATTTTCTATAAACTTTGTCAAATGTTTTGTCCTTATTTTTTGCATGACGCTGTTATCATTCAAATGCAGATTGTCCAAAATCCATGAAAACTTCTTTACACCATTTGCTTCACAACATAAGATTCATTCAGTGACCAAAAATCCTGATAGTTTGGGAGTTTTTAAATTCCCATTAGAATGTTTATTCTAAAAAAAAAAAAAATCATCATTTCCTAAAAACCATCATTAAAAAAAAAAAAAAAAAAAAAAAAAAAAACATTTCATAAAAAAAAAAAGAAAAGAAAAGAAACCATTTCATTCACAGGTGAAAATGGCTTTTTGAAATGATTTAAATCAAATTCCTCGTCATTATAAATATCATGAATGCACATCAAAGAGTTTTCTGGTTGCAATTTTCTAATTTCGACTATGCGTAATGTATGCTTTATGCATGCGCGCGTTGAAAGAAATGATTAATAAAGTAAACAAATAAATATTAAGCTTTTTTTTTTGTAAATTTTAATACCCTTTAGATCATAATTGCTCTTTATTTCATAAATTACGGTTTAATATTTTTAATTTTATAATTTCTGCATGCCATCATACCAGATTTAAAGTGATGATCTATAATCAGGAGTCATCGAAGTCCCGACGAGTCCGGATTAAAGACTTTTGACTGTATTTGTCGGTATATTTGAACTACAGAGTGTAGCAAACAAAAATGTCTGTGCAGGTCCCAAACTTATGATTTCAGATAGAAAATAAATTGGAATTTTTTTCTTTAGATGATATTATTATTGTCTATGTCTATTTTAATAAATATTTAGTAAGATAAATTTAAAGTTAATATATTTTTATTCAAATAAATAAAATGTTCTAGTCTGATCAGCTGTTTTCAGATGAAGAATTTACCCTGCGTGCAATTTAAATTTAAGATCCCTGACATATTCTTCACTTAAAGTAAAAACTTCAGATTTTTACTGTGTTTCTTCACTTAAAGTAAAAACTTCAGATGTTTTTTCAGTGTGATTCGCTCGCATGATGCATCTGAGTGTATTACATATTTTTTCTTGTATACTATACTAGCTATGCAGCCAGCCTTCGTCTGGCTTTTAACTGTACCGGAAAAATGCCTGAAGGGAATGCCAAACGTTAAATTTAAAAACTGCGCAGAATTTTACTCTGCAGAACTACTTCATAAAAAAATAATTAAAACCCACAAATAAAAAAAAAAACATATTACATATAAAAAAATTACATTGAAATGAGTAATATTCGTTAATACAAATGTTAATTATCCTAATAAATAAATTAACCAACTTCCCATTGCCTTCTCTCAAGAAACATCCAGTATCCAAGAGAAACATTAAATTTAAAAACTGCGCAGAATTATCGCCCTCATTTTTCCAAGTGGCAACAGTGCTGATTTTCAACAGTCAGCAATCCAGTATACAATTGAATGCAAAACTGTTGCCAAAGCCACATTTCTGAAAGAATGAAAATATTTAAAATGATGCGATAAAATTGAAAAGAGAAAATAAAAAAATCTGATTCAAATTTTTAAAAAAACATCGCTTCGAGGTGCACTGGCTCTTGTCTAGGTGGACCAATGTACCAAATTACATAGCTCTGTGTCTATTAGCTTACGCACAGCACGAACGAAAAACACACAGACTCTTTCTTTTATTATATGTAGAGATTATCATTGCTGCCACCAGAAATATTATTTATTGTTAGTATAAGCATTGGTCTCATTAGGATAGTCCATTGAAAATTCATTATTATGTAGCACATTTCCGTATTTACTGGACCGATGCCTTTATAGTAATTCTAGAATTTTTAAGCACATAAAAAGTAATGTAAATATTAGAGACTTTTTTTTTTTTTTTTTTTTTTTTTTTTTAAGTAAATATCTGTAATATTAACTGTTCCTGTGCAAGGTGACTATAAAGCATTGTGAAATGTATTCAAAGTGTGGTCAGGTCATTTAAATTTGCCAGAGCACTTCAGGGCTATATACTTGTAAGGAGGGATGACTTTCTAAAGGAAATTGGCTCATATTCATGTTAGATGTGGTGTGTTAATGACTTCTAGATGCTCCAGCTGGGAATATCCTGGGGTTCAATCGGAATTCGTAATTAAGTTGTAAGAAATTATTAAGTTGAATGTCATTTCAATTTTTAAGATTAATTATAAAATTTAATGTAATAAAATTGCAAAATTTATTTTTATGTAGTTCATAAATTTATTTTATCAAAATTGTACTTATTTTTTAGGTGAATTATGATGCTCCTTTGCCTAATATACCTTTACCAATTTCAAAGTTGCCTACCTTCACTTTTCATCCTGACAGTCAAGTGGACAAGACTAGTTCTGTTGCAAAAAGCATGTCTTCCTTTGCTTATCAACCTGATAGACAAGTGGACAAAACCAGTTCTGTTTCCAAAGGATTTGTGTTTTCAGATCCGATAGAGCTAATGTTACCCAATTCAGCACTGCCTGAAACATCTGTTGTAAGTTTTAATTGATAGGCTTTTCAAAGTTTTTTGTTGTTTTTTTGTGTTTTCTTTTTTAATGTAGAAATATATTTATGGTTTTATTTGCAGTCTCAAGAGGGAACCGCTCAAACAGATCTTGTCAAAAATGACCAGAGTGGAAAATCTTTCAAATTTTCAAGCCCAATTGAACATACATTACCAGCACCCGATCTACCTTCAACAGAAGCTGTAAGTCTTTTTTTCTCCCTTCTCTTATTTACAGTTGCATGTGGCTTAAAAATAGCATTAATTGTAAATGCATAGGTATGTTTCTTTCAGTGAAAATTTTCTAGTGTTAAGTAATCTGGATTTTGTAAATTTTGTAACTGAATTCCATTAACTTTATTGTATGTAGATTAGACTATAATGTGTTTTTTGATATCAAATAATTTTTTGAATACATTAAAATAAACATTTTTAAATTAGTAAATTGTATTCAGAAGTTGAGTCAAGCTTTGACAACATGACCCCTTCCAGAATAGTTATTATTTGTTTCTTTTTGAGAGTCCTTTTCAGCCTATTCTAATGAACACACAGTATTGAAACTTGGAATACATGTAACTGAATCCATAGGCAAAAAATTTTAAAAAGAAAAGTTCAAATTTTGACCTTAAGCCTTTTTCAATGAAATTTTGCTTAAAATAGATGAGATCCTTCTGTGTGAATTAGAAAATACTCTTCTGTATAGAGAGCAAAACCATTGGTATTAGAAAACTTGTTTAGATGTAAGTATGCCTCTAGAGAAAAAAAAAGAACATATGGGAAAGACTTTGATTAGGAAAGACGATGAAGAAATTTGAAGATTGGAAACCTCAGCATAGCTTAAGGAAGGAGATGGTTGCCCATTTTATAAAAAAATTGTTAAAAGAAGTGACAGTGTAGTGGGTAACAGAGTTTCTTGCTCTCAGTATTCAGTAATATGTCAAAGAAATATTCAGTAATATCCCATACAGCACACTTAGTTGCTCAGACGTTGCAGTGACCTCTCAATGTTGCATTTTCTTCACATTACATTTGTGACCACGGTACAGCGTCGCAGAAATGTCGCATTGCGATGTGGATGTGAATGTAGTACGAATGTCACACACTTGTCACAGCAAACATTTAATGTGACAACAAGAATTTCGAAGTCTTCCCCGCCCTGACCGTTCTTGACCTTGCTCACATAATTCTTTAATGGGAGGTATTCTTGCGTGTTGACCTCCCGTTGATTCATTGCTATGTACGAGGGCCATCCAGGAAGTAGATTACGTTTCCGTCTGTGTCCGCTAGGGGCGGGGCTAGCGCGGCCATCTTAGGGTCAGAGCGTTGCGCAGCTCAGTCTGCATCTAGCCGTGCTAGTGAGAGGTTCGTGCTGTGCTCCGTTCAGATACTGTGACGGTTTGAGATGTCTGCGTTAATTGAAAATCCCGCGAGGTGCGCTCAGTAATAAGGTTTCTGACTGCAAAAAACTGTAAACCGATAGAAATCTATCGGCAGCTTCGTGAAGTGTATGGGGACAACATTATCACTGAAGGTGGAGTGCGACAGTGGGTCATAAGATTTCAAAATGGCCAAACCAATGTTCACGATGAAGATCGAAGTGGGAGACCCAGCATAGTGACCGCCGAACTTCTCGAAAAAGTCGATGTCCGTGAAAATCGAAATTTCACAATAATGGAACTTTCTTTGAGTTTTCCACAAATTTCGCGAAGTTTGTTGCACGAAATCATCAGCGAAAAGCTTGGTTACCACAAGTTTTGTGCAAGATGGAAGGCAAGAAGAGGTAACGAAGTGGTTGAAGGCGCAGGCGGCCGAATTTTTCGACGAAGGAATTTCCAAGCTCGTACATCGCTACGATAAATGCCTTAATTTGTATGGTGACTATGTAGAAAAGTAGTATTTGAGTGTGGCTTTCATCTGTATATAATAAAATTTGTTTCCTATACTTTGTTTATTTTTTTATTCCAAAACGTAATCTACTTTCTGGATAGCCCTCGTATTTCAGTAAACCTTTCTAAGTAAATTATTCTTTTATGCTTATAGCTTGCAATTTTAGTTATTTTTTTTATTAAAAATATTAACAGCTTTTAGCGTGTTTTTATTGATGTGGTACTTCGAAATCATTGAACTATATTCTGTGGTGAATGCATTCACATTCTACCGAATCTAGTGTTATTAAGAGAGACTGACGAAAGAGTTTGTTGTCTGCATAGCGTTTGTCTTAAGGATTTTCGCGACCGTTTTTTTAGTTCTGTTCACCGAACACATCATCTATGCTACATTTTCAGGTAAGCACTGTTTTTGTACATTGACGTGAATGATATCAGTAATAATTAATATGTAATAATAAAAGTGTAATTTAAATGCTATGAACAAAAAGAACTATTGGCAGTAGGTTAACTTTTATTTGTATTACAAAGAGTACGGAAGCAAGGGCCATTATCAAAAGTCATCTTATTTTTGTCTTACTGCTTAGAAATTTTAATTTACGGAGTTAGGTTTATTTGGTAGATATAGTTCACTTTTTGTTGTTTTTAATGTTAAAAGATAATGAGAAAAAAGAATTGATTTTACTGCAGTACTTTCATCGTGTTCAGCTATTTTTCGAAATTATTGACAACTTACTTCCATGCGTGGTACTTAGCGCCACATTATAAATGATGCCATACTTCCATCTAAATCCAGTATCTAAATTTCTGAGATTAGTTTTTAAATTTATTATATCAGATTTTTTGTTTTCGCAAATTATGTCACACTTTTATGTATAATATATTTGTGTTGTTAAAGTAACCCAATTTCCTTAATAAGAGATTTAGTTAGAGAAAAATATTACCTAGTTTAGGTCAAATTATTTGAATATGGCAAAACATATGTGGGCTGCCTACTTAGGGAACGGATGCCTTCGTGGAGAACTTTCTAAGGAAACTAAGTCGTATTTACTTTATATATTAAAGAAAACATGAAAACCTGTGATAAGTATTTACTTAAAAGATTAAAAGAATATATTTATTGTATTAATTTTTCAAATAGATACATAAATTATTTAAATGATAAAAATATAAAAATAAGGAAATTACATTTCATCGTTACTTATATATGAAGTTAAAATTTCACTTTTGACAAAAGAGTATAAATTAATATTAATTTGTCTCTAAAAGTACAAGTTACTTCATGTTATAAAGAAACCAAATTTCAGATTGTATTTTAAGAAAATTTAACCTATTGGAGATAATTTTATAAATGTAATGAAAATTACTGTAAATTGAAATGTATTCTGAAGCTTCATCGATGAACTTTATTTGAAATAATAATTTTATTTTAAATTAATATATATTACATCTGCGAACAAGATATTTTATTTTGTTATTATAAACTCAAAAATTACATCTAACCCTCTAATTAAATTATCTAAGCTTATCACATCTAGTTTTTCTTTAATGTATCATTTTCAGAAATAGACATTTAAAAGATACTAATTTCTGCAATCGTGTTAAAAAAGCTTAAAAAAATTAAGAAAGGAATCTTGCGCAAAGAAATTTAGAAATTTCATTGTGATAACTTAGAAATTCGCATATTATAAAACGCTGTTGAATTAAAGTCTCTCTCAAACAGGGGAAGAAAAACTTATTTTAAGGTAAAATATAACTTCATAGAATTATTTTTATTGGGACAGACCTCAGTTCTTTCCCACATTTAAATAAGCAAATAAATTTGTTTGGACATTTTATAACAGAAAGCCAATCTCTGAAAGCTCCGTATAATTGCGCTACATTATAGTGGGACAAACAAATATTTCTTTCATTGTAAGAGGAGGAGTTTTATATTTTAATTATTTTTTAATTTTAACAAAAGTTTTAAAGTTATTCCTACAAAATTAAGTAGTTTATTTTCATAAGTACAGCCAATTTCAATTTGAACTTCAGTATATAACTGAAATTCAGTTTTAATTGCATAGATTCTAAAATGAAAGACATAAAACATGTTTTCATATTTCATTTCACTTTGTGTTTTCATTTTTTTATATTAAAGAAATCAAATAATCTATTTCTCTTCAGTTAAAAGTATACAAAGGAAACTGTTTCTTTAATTCCCGTGTAGTAAAAAAAAACTATAACATCATTGCTAAAACATGTATTGATGGCTTTTTGACATCTTAACAGTTAAATCATTTCTGATTTCAATAAAGAAATCAAATGAAAAATTTAAAGAAAGTTTATGCATCTCTGGTATTTTTCTTGTCAATAATCGCTTCATTCTTAATAATAATTTTAAAATTTATTTTCAATTATTATATATTAATTATTACTGCTATCATTCAAGTCAGTATACAGTAAGTGTTTACTCCCCATATATGTTGATTAAATAAAAGAACTTGCGAACTTTAACGAATGAGGGGGGAGGTGTTAAGAAATATAGTTATTATAAACATTGCAAGCCAAATAATACTTTTTTGAAATGTTTATTTTGAAAGAGGGAGAAGAAGGGGTTAAATTAAGAAATAAAATAAAATTTTTAATAAGTTATAATTCAGATTTTTAATACAATTTAAAAATTTTGCAAAAAAATTAACTGTCTTTAAATATTAAATTCTAAAGAATGAAAGCAAAATTATGTAGCTTCTGGGCAGCTTATACTCAAAAGTATTAGCAATGTAATATGGCTAGAAAATGACCATATGATCACTTTTGCATCATATATATAGTAATGCATTCTGCATTTTCTGTACGCTCTAGTTTACAGTTATGTAACCTTAATAGGGTGAGATAACAACCTCAGTAAGATGAGAAAATTTCAAATGATTATATTAGATATTTTCAATTATTTAAAAATTTTGAATATTACAAAAGTACTAATTCAGAAGTCAAACAACCAAAATCAGCGTTATATTTACAAAATTTTCACAGGACTAGTTTCGATGGTTTTACCGAACCACCATCCTCAGCTGCAAAACCGCAAATGAACAAGATAGGAAATAATGATTAGATAAGATAAGAAAACCTGGACAAGAATAATCTGTTGGTGAAACCAGAACTAAAACATAATTTCTTTAAAGGCCGAAGGCAAATTTGGATTGGAATTAGGATCGTTAACTAGAACAGAAAGATTTTTATGAATGTGAAATGCCTCTAGAAAATCCAGTTCTCCAACGGAAGATGTTTTTTGAATAATTTTGGCAGCAGAAAAATTGAAAGTGTGATTTTCGGACCAACAACGTTGGGCAAATGAAGACTTCTGTGTTTCCTTTTTTCTAACATATGCCTCATGTTCCTTGATGCGAAATTTTAAGGCTCTCTTAGTTTGGCCAATGTAAATTAAACCACACTGGCAAGGAATCCTATAAATACCCCAGGAATTCATATCCGGAATGGGATCCTTGAGTATGGAACTCGGAATTTTATTGATGGGAGAATAAACAACCCGAAAGTTAAATTTCTGCAAAGTATGTGCAACTTTATAGCTAATTGATGGAAAGAAGGGAATGACAACAGAATTTTTATAATCTCCTAAAACAAGAGTGTGCCTTTTAGTGTGTTGTGATGAGAATTTTTTAACTGCTTGATTAATAATGTTGGGTGAAAAGCCCCTGTCAATAGCTATTGCTTTTAAATAATTTACTTCTTCATCAAGGACTAGTTTGGAGGAGCAAACTTGAAGAGCAAGGAAAACATAGGAAAAAATTTTTTGTTGTTTGACTTCTGAATTAGTATTTATTCGGCGTGTTATTGTGTCTTAATTACAAAAGTATTTTAATACCTTGAAAAGTGTAATACCTTACTGGATCATTGAAACATTGTTGTAGTTACCTGCTCTCTAAAATAGGAGTTCATCACTCTAAACATTTAGAAAGTAATCCAGTGTTGTGTGACATCCATTTACATCTTTAGTGACATTATATTCATGGCACTTTATTATCCTGCATTCATGTCACTCTATCGCGTTATATTAAAATCGAAGTGAGTTGTTACATGAATGTCGCAGTGTGACTTCACAACAATATCACAGTGTAGTCTCACGACAACGTTACAGCGGGACTTCGCATCCATGTCACAGTGTGACTTGATAACAATGTCGTAATGTGACTTTGCATCAAATTTGCAATGTGAAGTCGCAAAAAGTGGACATTAAGCCATTCCTACAACGCTACGGGAACATTGATGTATTCACAATGCAACACGTTTGCAATATTGCAGCGATGTGCAGTTCTGTTGGGGATAGTCAAAGAAAACTGCGACAGCTGAAATATGCTTTCCTGGGTCCATGATGCAAAAGTTATTGCAACATATTTTCAGTGGTACCTTTATAAAATCTACTTAGTGCAAAAAATGAAGTTGCAAGATTGAATTTGTCTACTAATTTCTCACTAGAATGGTTATTGACAAAATTGAGCTGTGAATTGTATGGTGTTACAGATTCTATGGTGTGAATTCTATGGTGTTACAGATGATAATATCGCTGATAAAAGAATATCACGTCGCGGCGCGCAATGAACTGGAAGTTTATCTGTCAGCACTATCCTTATCTTCAGGGCAGATGTTTTTATTTTATTCGGCTTATAATTCTTTACTAAATGTAGTATTTCATCTCGATGTACTCCATCTTTGATATGATTTAAATGAAATTCCTCGTCATTATAAATATCACGAGTACACATCAAATAGTTTTCTGATTGCAATTTTCTAATTTCGACAATGCTAATGTATGCTTTACGCATGCGCGCATTGAAAGAAATGTTTAATAAGGTAAACAAATAAATATAAAGCCTTTTTTTAAAATTTTGATACTCTTTAGATCAAATTGCTCTTTATTTCATAAATTACGGTTTCATATTTTTAATTTTATAATTTCTGCATGCCATCTTACCAGATTTAAATTGATGATTTTTAATCCAGAAAAACCAATAATCCAAAATCGGCGAAGTCCCGACGAGTCCGGATTAAAGACTTTTGACTGTATTGCGCTTTCCTTTGAGAAAAGAAAAATAATTAAAAGATCGAGCAGGAACTTTACATTCTTTTAGCCTCTTTTTCTAAAGATAGCATTGTCTTTTTACTTTGTGCCATTATGTAGTTATCAGAAAGGCGTCACATGCTTTCAAAAGTTTCATAGTTTGTAAAACTGTGTGACTATGTGAGTAATAACATACATCTTAGATAACTTCTACATACTAATTTTGTTTAAAATACAAAGGTAGAATGTTATAAATTTTACATTTTTAGCATTTACTTAGTATATTTATACATTTAGAATAACATCATATGAAATTTCCTCCTGAAATAAGATTAAAATAAATAGTATTATTTGTACTATATTTTTAGATTATGGAATTAATTTTCAGAAATTATATTTTTATTAATATTTGACAAAAAATCAACTAATTATACTTATATGTATTATTTTGTTGTCAACATCAATGCTAAAAGGTTTGCAAATTTCATGCTCTACATCAGGGTTTCTTAAACTGAGGGTTGCGGGACCTGCAGCAGGGGGTCGCCAAAAATTTTAGCAATTTTGATATTTCGTACAATTACAAATATTTTTTACACAATTTATTTAAAAATAGATAAATATAAGACAATACAGACAACGAAGAAAAAAACAAAAACCTTTCGATGCATTCTTTTTATAATATAAATGCTCATTTTCCTTGCTTTGCGTGTGACAATGTCATTTCGTTTGATACTTATTTAAAATGTTCGCATTGTTCTATGTCTTAAAATTAGAAATTAAAGTTAATGACCTAAAACTGCAACAGTATATTACAGTACAAGTGAAAAAATTGACAGTTTCACTCGCGCGTGTGTTGGATTTGCACAAAATGTTTGTAAATATTATGAGGTCCTGAATGTCGCGAAAAAAATCTCTCATAAAAAATTGCGACTGAAAAAAGTTTAAGAAACCCTGCTCTACATGGACTGATTTCACTCCTAAACCACTGCCCACCTCTCTTCCAAGGTGTGCAGCTTACCCCCTCCCTTGATACAGATACATTTCACATTTAGAAAGCTCAAAGGTACTATTTATCAGTTAATTTCATTTAAGGCCAAAAAACATTCAATGTGCCTCTCAAAAGGTTAATTTTGTCGTAATATGTAGCAAAGAAAAAGGAGTAATCATTACTTCATTGATTGGTATCAACTCTTTCTGGTTGCAGGATTCTTTCCCAGTTTACTTTATACCTTTGGCTGGGCATTTTATATGCGATAACACTCTTTTCTTATCATCCTGGTAGTTAATTAAAGCTTTATTGTTATTAGGCTAGTTTTATCACATTATTTTTGAACTGTCCTCTAAATAGGACAGTGAGACAATACAATGTCATTTGAAGAATTTCTCCCCTTATAACTAAGAGTATAAAGGGGGGAAAACACCTCCTTCCTAGTGATTTACCACTGCCGAGTTATGTCAATACAATGGTTTCTGAAGTTAGAGGAAGCATTGGAGTTATTAAATAGTTTAGATTTAGATGAGAGCAATGCTGAAATTTCTATGCTGCCACCACATGCCAGTGAACTAACTGACGAAGATGAAGGGAAAGGCAATGAAATAAATACTGGTGAGATTACTACAGTCAAAAGTCGTTAATCCGGACTCGTCGGGACTTTGGCGATTCCGATTTATCCGGATTATAGATCATCAGTTTAAATCTCGTAAGGTAGCATGCAGAAATTCTAAAATTAAAAATATGAAACCGTTATTTATGAAATAAAGAACAATTATGATCGAAAGAGTATCAAAATTTACAAAAAAAAAAAAGCTTAATATTTATTTGTTTACTTTATTAAACATTTCTTTCAATGTAAGTTGTTTAAGTTGCTTCGTTTTATGTGATAATACTTTCTCTTTAATTCTATAAACAGACTTAATTTCTTGTTCAGTTACAGAGTTCTGCTGTGCTGAGAAAACCGACTAACTTGTCAATCGAAATTTTTTCGTTTTCACTTACCTCTCTGTCACCTTCTTCATGTCTTTATCCATTTTTTGCTGCAATTCCACTTTTTGTTTGATGGACATCGAAACATACTTTCGTTTTGTAGATCCTTTGGGAGCTCCAGCATCGGAAATTCTATTTGACATAATCGAAAGTTCAAGTTTACTTTTATAAAATTGCTCTTACAGTCTGCAAAAAATAATAAGACGGATCCAATTCGAAAATTAAGGAACAACACAATCATCAACATTAACTGAAATAGATAATTAGATAATTTTAGCTTATACCGTCTGTTATACGTAAAATGCGCACGTAAAAATGTTGGGAAATATAACTTATTGTAAACCTTTTACTGCATCATCTCTCCTCCTTGAAATGTGTATTTAGTTTAGTTTTTATTTTAATGTCATATATTAGTTACTTCTACTTCTTTTTCTTATTGCCACTGTTTGCGTTGAGAACAGACTGTTTCAACCTAATTGAGATGCAAAAATGAAGCGTGATGTTACGTCATCTGGAAAGCCGATTTTTGCCGATAGCTGATTGGTTGCCGTGAGACGATGTCATGCCTACTTCTGCTATAAGTATCTCGCGTCGATCTGGCTCAGCCCTCCTTCTAGTTCCTGCTTTCTTGGCACTTGGGTGTGTGGTTTCCAGCCCCTTCAGAAGGATGCGTGCAGTCCGGTGAATGAGTTCCTTGGTTCCTGTATACAAGATGATTGTTCCAAAATAAGTTCCTTGGTTCCTGTATACAAGATGATTGTTCCAGAAGAAGTTCCTTGGTTCCTGTATACAAGATTGATTGTTCCAGAGTAAGTTCCTTGGTTCCAGAAGCTACCATGTGAGTGACTGCCGTGGGCGGCATCCATGTTTTTCATGAAGGTGGCATTTAAAATATGTTAGCGGCGATTCCTCGTGTTCAACTAATGTAAACAGAGTTAGGCCGGTTTTAAGTGCTTTCCAGAACTTGATTTAATTTTTCAGGTGTTTTCTTGATCATTGATCATGGACTTATTGAATGTGTAGCCAATTTCACATGAGGCCGCATAATTACTGTTTAGGACATTTTGTTTGTATTGAATGCCAGTGTTTTTGGAGACCAGGTAAAAATATTATTTGATGAATGATGGTTATATTATATTTTTCTTAAGACTGATATTGTTTAAATTTATTTTCTGTGTTTTTATTCTTTATTATATTGTTAATAAATTGGTTAAGTTTGAAACTTTTTTTATTGTCTTCAATGTCTGCACAACATATTATCTCAGGGAGCTCTTATTGCTACTACTGCTAAATGTTTAATTTTATAAACTTTAAACTTTGCTTTAGCATCAGAAAACGTATTCTGCGCTTGCGCACACGCATATGCGCAGTCGTAAAGGTCTTACGCGCACGCGTAAACGCCTATGCGCATGTGTCACCGCGGCGCATGCGCAGAAAGTTTTTAGCTTTGAGGTCCGGATTATGGGTGTCCAAATTAACGACTTTTGACTGTATGTGATGTTCCTGGGTCTTTGGAGATTAGAACAGGAGACAGTTTCCAGGTTCAGTCGTCCATAGGCTCTAGTGTTTCGACAACAAAGAGCCCCCCCCCCCCAAAAAAAAAAGCTAAAAAATATCGCACTGCGCTACACAAAATGGGAAATACAGGCTGAATCAACTGCAAGTGACTTTCTCAAGAAGATAGAAACTGCACTAAAATCTAAAACTCCATTAGAGCTTTTTGAGCAGCTTTATTCCAATGGAGTTTATAATCTCATAGTAAAAGAAACTGTGCAATGTGTAAAAACATATATCATTAGCAGACATTTTAGATCTAACTGGTTATAATTCAAATATCTGCAAAAGTGTCTACTGCTCAGATGCTGAAATCGCTTCCAAAAGTTGAAATCTTATTTGCACTTTGTGGACAGTGGAACTGTGAGTCAGCATCTCCAGGATCGGTCCTTCAAAGTAAAACCTTTGTTTGCAATACTCAGTAATAATTTTATGAAGTTTGAACACTTCTCAGCAAATCTAAGAATTGATGAAATGATTATCATGTACTACAGTAGGAATAATTTGAAACAGTTTATGTGAGGCCAGGTGATACTTTGCTTATAAACTGTAGGCTTTCTGTGGAAGCAAGTATATTTTTACAATTTTTCTCTCTTCTGTGGCAAAAAATCTGATGTAAGAAATGATAATCATATTGGTATCTGGGTTGTGCTAAAACTGATATAGAATATTGTGAATCCTTCAAGTAACATAAACTTTTTTTTACCAGCTTTGATCTTTTGAAACGTTTTCATGAACTATGTTTTTGAGCAACAGAAACCAACCATACAAGAAAATCAGATAATTTAATAAAAAATATAGGTCTTTCATAGTAAAGCCAGTATATGTAATCAGTTCCCCAATGTTTAATATGATGTTAGGTGCATAATATTGGTATGTTCTCTGAATCCACCTCTTTTTTTTTTTTTTTTTTAATGTTATAATAGCATAATTGATATATTTGTTTTTTAGAGTTTGCCAAAAAGCACAAAAGGCTTCAGTTTTACTGCTCCTTCATCTACATGGGAATGTGGAACCTGCTGGGTTAGAAATCCAGAGACAGAAAATAAATGTTTAGCTTGTGAAACATGGAGGCCTTCAAAAGAGCCTTCTGCTGGTATGTTATTTAAAATATGCAAGTCCATAGTTAATTAAACAAGAAATAATTATAGTAATTTACTGTGTTTTATTTAGGTATTAAAACATTGTAAAAAGTACTAAGGATGTTATTACTTTGTTATTAAAATAAATAGAAGGCAGGGTTCCTTCAATCAGTGTTGTATTTTTAGAGCATTGTTTGATATATTTACTTTATTTATTTACTGTATTTCTCATACCGTTATGGTGATCTCTGAGTTAAGTAAGAAAGTGAAATATTATTATTGTACTGTGAAAGTACAAGGTAACAGACTGTCCAGGTGTTCTTAAGAAAGGTGTATATAACTATGTATAAAGAAGATAAAATGTTCTAAAGTGCAAGTCATTGGTGTGCTCAACAAAAATTTTGACATTTTTTCTAAAACATTTCATAATTTCTTAGAATTTTTGAAAATTTCTATGCTTGTAGCCCATAAAGATCACAATGTACAGGGTGGTTATAACTAAAGTGGCCTTATTCAGACTACTCTAGAACCTGTTCTATTTATTGAATTTTGATGAAATTTGGTATATATGTTATATGGACCATGGGGAAATGATTTCTGCAGTAAAATATAGTTCAAATTTTGACCACCAGGGAGAATTATGGCACCTAAAGAAGGACAAAAATCTGTCAGAATCATTAAAGATTATTCAGTTACAGAATGTGCTCCATTGACATCAATTACATGCTGAAAGCACATTATAGCGTGTTCAGTGGTAGCACAAAGTAACTCTTGAGGGATTTCAGCAAGATGGCATGTAATGCTGGCTTTCAACTCAGGTAAACTTCTAAGTCCTCCTCCATAGACATGGTCTTGTAAGAATTCCCACTACCAGGAATCATAGGGATTTAAGTCGGGGGGGAGGAGGCCAGGCATCCGGAAAATCTGCATAGTACACGATTCTAAGTTAGCATGAAGCAGTTCTTTGATTTAAGAGGTTATCACACATGGCCACAATCCCTGCTAGACGGGACTTTTCTGAGAAGTCATGATTCTGGTAGCACTGGATTAAACAAGAGGATTCCTAGAAAAAAGAGCCCTGCCTAAAGTGAAGTCCCGCCTAGCTATGGAAGCAATGTTGCGGCTACACAGGATTTTTCAAACTTCATCGAAAATGTCTCGGGTCCCTAGTAGAGACAACCAATCAGACGAAAGTTTTGGAAATCCCGATTTGAGCGTTAATCGATTACTGTTTGGCGTTCAAGTGTTTGTAGTAAGTGAGAATGGTAAACTAGCTGCATGTGTTTCCTGGAATTGTGCGGGTTCTGAGAATTGTCCCTTTCAACGTGAAATCCCGCGTAGCCGAAACATAATGTGATTGGGACCTTGCTGTCCAGTGTGGGGAGTTGCTCTATCTAAAACAATGTAGTTCCTGTAAAGCAGGAATGAATTGCTGTCGAAGGAGTTCACTGTACTGTGCACTCATGATGGAGCACGTTTTAGGACTTTGAAGAAATAGAGTTTCGAAAAAAAAACAGTCCGAGGATAAAATCAGCAGTAAATCCACGCCATACAGTCCAATAATCAGAATGCAATGGTTGTTGGTGTAGAGCATTAGGAGCTGAAGCACCCTGTATGTGACAATTTTAAATTATTCACAGCTCCATCTAAAGAAAAGTGCACCTCATCTGACCTTTCCAAGGCCACGTGTTAAGGTTGCAGTACTGGAAGCCAAGTGGATCTTATATGGATGCCATTTTAAAATGGATCGCAGAATTTTTTGTGCTGTCGACCAAGGAATCACCAACTCGTCTGACACCGATTGAACTTTTACTGAAGAATAGTGGGATTTAGAGGATCTTCCAACCACAGCAGTAGAGAATTCTTCGACAGTTTCATTCGCAACCAGTTTCTGCCCTCTTCCTGGCAGCACACCCAAGTCTCCAGTCTCTTCAAATTTCGTAATCATCTTCAAACCATTCTTCAACATGGGCCCTTTTCACAATCACTTTACGATGACATTCACGCAACGGAGCTTACGATTGTTGGCAATGGTGATGATAAAGGCAAAGCATATTTTGCTTCCCTTAAATAAAGCTAAGACTAATGTAAATAAAATCCATGCTTTATTCCGTAAATTAAAGTAAAAGAGCTAACACTGTAGCCTTTACATTTAAAATCATTAAGTGAAAGAAAAACTAGCATAATGCTAACTGATAATAACACAAGAGAACAAGAACATTTGCCGATATTGGCGTACATATATGTAATACTCGGCCAACCCGCCGATCTTGACGTCATCGGCCAATCAGCAACAACCACGCTAGCTTACCGCCGATTGACCTCCGATCAAAATTTGCATGTGGAAAACTAAAGCCAACAAACGGCCCTCTTTTTCCCATGCAAAGACAAAACCAAAACTTACACAGAAGTTCATAGTTCAATTCTATAATACGAAAACACTTATTGTCTTTAAACACTGAAAACATCTAAACAAAACTTTCTTAAATTAACAGCAGTCGCTGCTTTTGTAAATACGGCAGTATTTAATTTACTAGGGTTAAATTCAAGGTCAAACACTCCACCATTTACTAGTCTTCTAACAAAGTGATATTTTACATCTATGTGCTTAGTTCGGCGATTTTCTATTGGCGATCTAGAGAAATCAATGGCAGACTTGTTATCACAAAATATTTTACACTCTCTTAAATTAAACTTTAAAATTTCATCTTGCTTCAGATAAGGCGATATACTTCACTTCCATGGTTGATAAATTTACACATTTTTGTTTAACAGTTTTCCAGATTACCGGTACTTCATCTAAATATAATATAAATCCTCCCATGGACATGCGGTCATCTCTATTACTTGCATAAACGGCATCTGAATAACAATATAAATTTATATGTTTAATTTTTGATAAGTTTAACTTATATAACTTAGTACTATTGAGATAACCAAGCAATTTCAACAATGCTTCCCAATGCCTAATTCCAGGATTCTCCTGAAATTGTGATAAGATATTCACTGCATATGTAATATCAGGCCTTGTCCTGTTAGCTACAAAAACTAAACATCCTAACAGATTTCTAAAGGGTAATGTATGCATTTCTGCAATTTCTGCACTTGTAGATGGACAATCTAATTTTCTAAGAATAGTGCCTTTAGCTATGGGAAGTCAAGTTATTGGTATCTGGAAATGTTTAAATTTTTCAAAAATTTCTTCGATATATTTTTGCTGATGTATAAAAACCCCATTCTCATTCTCTAAGAATTCAATTCCAAGTAACGTTTTAGTTTTGCCTAATACTTTAAGATAAAAAAACTTACTCAGCTGTGAAATTACTTTATCTATACTATATTGATCTTTACTAGAAATCACAATATCATCTACATATAACAAGAGAATTACATTTGAACCCTTTTAAACACAATTACACCATTGTATTTTCTTAAAATGTAGATTTTCTAAAGTACTTTCAAATTCACAAAACCATTCATGGCCGCTTTGATGTAGACCGTAAATGGCCTTGTGTAATAAACACACTTTATTTTCTTCTTCGATAAATCCCTCTGGTTGGGTCGTATATATTTTCTCATTTAGGTTTGCATATAAATATGCATTTTTTACATCTAACTGACAATTAGTCCATCCATATAAACATACCAGGATAGTGAAAAATATTCTTATGATTGAAAAATTTACTGTAAACGTCATCAAAATCTTCACTACTTTTCTGCCTGAATCCCTGTGCTACTAAACGTGCTTTGTATGTAACCACTTGATTCTTTTCATTTCTTTTTAGCGTATAGACCCATTTGTTTCCTATCATAGATTTATTTTCTGGCTTTTCGACTAATTCCCAAACCTTTCTTTTCTTCATTGTGTCACTTTCTTCTTTCATTGCCCTATCCCATTTTTCGGCATTTACTGATTTTCGTGCTTCTTTAAAATTTTGTGGGATAACAATTTCTATGGAATTTGCCTCTTCAGACACGGAGCTAGTCTCCTGTTCTACAAAATTAACTTTCCGCGAGTATTCGTTTTTTCCACTAAAATCAAACTTATCTTTTTCAAATTTAATATTTCTTGCCTCACAATACTTTTTAATATCATTATAAGATCTAAAACGGGTGTCTGTTCCCTCTACATAATAATATATGTCTGTACGTGTTCCATCTAGCCTTTTAACTGCTTTTCTTTGCCAGTTTAAGTCTGATACTTCTTTCGGAGTAGATTTGTCATCTGACAACTTTATTTTTTCTCTAGAAATTTCCTGTTTATCTGATTCTGCTAATAGCTCAAATTCCTCTAGTCTTTTAAATTTAGGTTTTGATTTCTGTTCCAGGATACTATTTGCTGCATACAGTTTTTCATCGAACTTCACATTACAGGTTTTTATTAACCTGCGTTCTTCTGGCAGCCATATCCTATAACCCCTAGTTTCCTTCACATATCCTACCATGATTCCTTCTTTGCATCTCATTTGTAATTTATTTCTAATCTGCTTTGGCACGCCAACATAGGCTTTACAACCAAATATTTTAAAATAAACAACACTGGGTTTTCTATTTAGGAACATTTCATAAGGGGTTCGGTTGCTTTTATGACATACTCTGTTCCACATATGTACGAAACAGCCAAGAGCTTCTGCCCACATTCTTTTCCTATTTTACCATCATTAAGCATAGCTTTAACTGCATCTAATGCCGTTCGGCCCAAGGCGTTTTGACTTCTAGAGTACCTTTGCAAATTAATGCAATTACCTCCACAACTTCGATAAGAAATCTGAAATAATTAAGAAAAAGCAATGGCTAAAGGGAAATGAACGAAACCGTTAAGGGTTTACAGAGAGAGAAGTGAATAAGGAGTCCACACTAGGGACGAAAAATTCTTTCTGCTTTCAACTTGTTTTACAAGATTGAAAGAGAGAGAGTTGATAATTAAGGCGAATTCCTGAACGCACTGCGTTAATGGAATCGAAAAGGTTGGAAGACAATCAGCCAAGAAACGTATTGTTCCAAGGCTTGGGAAAGGTAAATTAGGTAATATGGAAAGCCGCAGAAAAGTTCTCCAACCACCCGTGGCGAACTGCAAGGGCTTTTCACTGTGGAAATAACTGGAGCAATTTTTCGAAGGCGTTAAGAACCGTGATAACAGTAGGAAAGACGGAGAAATTTTGGGAGAGGAGTTAAAGGGAAGAGCTTCGAGCTAAAGTGGCTTAAGTAGTGGGTAAAAATAGTGGAATTTAATGGGGAGAAAAATTTTTAGGGGCAGGATTAAGATTAAATTAATTTTTAAGAGTAGGGATATTTAAGGAATATTAAGCAAGCTTGTAAATTTTATTAGGGAATTATGCTGTTCGGTTAAAACGTTCACACACACCATTCTCTTCTGGGGTGTACGCGTTCGTGCGTTCAACACTAATTCCATTTTCGGCTAAGTACCCTTCGAATTGCCTGTTACAGAATTCCCCACCGTTATCGGTGCGTATACTTATTAATTTTCTATTCGTCAGTCTTTCCTTTGCCTATGATAATTCTTAAAGTTGTAGAACTATTCATTTTTATATTTCATACAATACACTGTTACTAATCTACTGTAGTCATCCACAATAGCAAGAAAATATTTACTCCCACCCTTAGATGGAACTGGTAGTGGGCCACAAACGTCTAAATAAACCAACTGCAATGATTTATCCGATCTCTTCGGAACAGTTTTAAAAGTTATTCTACTAGATTTAGCAATAATACATGGTTCGCACCTCTCCATTGGTTTTCCAGTTTCTGGTAACTCTTTCACGCTTTGATTCTTACTAGATTTCTTAATATAATCAAAATTTACGTGGCTAAATCTCCGATGCCATAGCATTGCATCATCTACTTTATTTAACCTTCCAATTTCTGTACCGTAACCAGCTTCCCTTTTATTTGTTGCATATCTAAATGGTTTTACGTGATAAAGTCCGTCATATTGTTTAGCGTAGCATAATCTATCCCAATTATTAAAGTGTATCCACATCTTCCCTTTTGAAATCACAAAATGAGCACCTCCCTTTTCTAACCTTGCTCCCGATAATAAATTTCTTCTTAGATTTGGATTATATAACACATTATCTAACTCAATCCAATTTATTCGATTGCCTACTTTTACTGCAAATTTTACAGTACCCTTTCCTAGTACTTTACTTTCACAATTTCTTACAGCTAAAGACATACGTATATCGTTTATTTCTTCGAAATTTGTTTTAATAAATTTCTATTATTACAGAAATAGTTGTAGCTGCAATATCTACGACCCAATTAAATTTATCTGCATTACCTCCTTTATCTGTAGTTGTTACATAATTTTCTACTAACATTAATTCTTTATATTTAAACTGTCCATTTTTATCGTCTATTTTAAACTTCTGATTTTTACTTACATTTTCTTTACATTGAGCGATTAAGTGCCCAAATTTATGACATCTGAAACAAGGTCCTATTTTCAGATTCCTCATCTTTTTCTTAGATTTAGCTTTATTTTCAACTTTATCTTTCCCTGCGTTTAAACTAATAGTATTAAACACGCTTACCTTGCTGTCTTCTAAATCGGCATTTACCTGGCGAAGTCGGCTTTCTTCCCTTACCAATTCTTCAGTAATTCTTTCCAGCGTAAAATCTTCGTCCTTCCTCCCATGGATCAACTGTACAATGCCGATCCGGGGGTAATCTTATTGCTAATACTTCTTCTTTGTCCTCTATGAAGCTCCAACAATTTCTATCCAGTAACAGCATTTTCATGTCGACTTTTCATCGATCCCAGTTGTCATGGTTTAACAACTCAGAACCTTCAGGTAGTAATGACGTCTTCAGTTAAGTGTGAGTACAACTTGAACAAACTTCTAAGACAGGTCAGCTTCTTTTCGTGGATAACAGCCCTCTTCACCTACATTCCTTCAGTGCTGAGTTGAACTGGATGACCAATTAGCTGTTGGCGCTGGGCCCATAACCCTGTTGGCAGTGGTGATGATAAAGGCAAAGCATATTTTGCTTCCCTTAAATAAAGCCTAAGACTAATGTAAATAAAATTCATGCTTTATTCCGTAAATTAAAATAAAAGAGCTAACATTGTAGCCTTTACATTTAAAATCATTAAGTGAAAGAAAAACTAGCATAATGCTCACTGATAATAACACAAGAGAACAGGAACATTCGCCGATCTTGGCGTCATCGGCCAATCAGCGGCAACCACGTTAGCTTACCGCCGATTGACCTCCGATCAAAATTTGCATGTGGAAAACTAAAGCCAACAACGATGACATTCACGCAACGCAGTTAAGCTATTGCTGCTGTTCTGATAAAAACAGTTTTACCAGTAAAGCTCTATCTTTCTTCTGTAAGGGCATGATTAACAATGACAAAGGCATGCAGAAGGATTTTCGGGCTCTGGCTGCAAGTCTCTTTATAGGTTTGACTAATTTACGTAAGGAATTTTTGCAAACTGCTATCTGGTGGTGAAAATTTGAACTATTTTTTTATTGCAGAATTATTTTCCCCATAGTCCATATAACGTATATACAAAGTTTCATCAAAATCTGATAGGCAGAACAGTTTCTACAGGGTTCTGAATAGGGTCATTTTAATTATAACCACCCTGTATGTTGTGTCTAACTATGTTATAAACATACGATTTTCAGTTATCTGCAAAAAGTCGGCTACAAATTATATTTGTTGCATGAATAAATGAGACTACTTATACTTCACCAAAAGTTCAAATTAGAGCTCCTAATGAAGATAGTTTTGAAAAGTTTATGTGTTAATAATTAATCAATTAAACTTCTGTGTTTCTTCACGAGACTACAGTATTTCAGATTCTATGCGGAACCTTCGGTTGTTGTGATTGCTGACATTTTGTTGTAGAGGATGTAGGATATACCAGCAAATACCTGAGGTACTTAACTGTTATAAATCCCAAGTTGCTATGTATACATTTGGAGGCATGGGCAATGACTTCTGTGGGAATTTATTTCCCACTCACATGACAAGCAGAGGACTGATGCATGATTAGCATCTGAATATGAAATGCACTTAACATACGCTCATATAAATGCACTCACAATATACTCAAAAGTACTAATTAAGAAGTCAAACAACAAAAATCAGCGTTATATTTACCAAATTTTCGCAGGACTAGTTTCGATGGTTTTACCGAACCACCATCTTCAGCTGCAAAACCGCAAATGAACCAGATAGGAAATAATGATTAGATAAGATAAGAAAGCCTGGACAAGAATAAGCAAGTGGCGCCATCTGTTGGTGAAACCAGAACTAAAACATAATTTCTTTAAAGGCTGAAGGCAAATTTGGATTGGAATTAGGATCGTTAACTAGAACAGAAAGATTTTTATGAATGTGAAATGCCTCTAGAAAATCCAGTTCTCCAATGGAAGATGTTTTTTGAATAATTTTGGCAGCAGAAAAACTGAAAGTGTGGTTTTCGGACCAACAATGTTGAGCAACAGAAGACTTCTGTGTTTCCTTTTTTCTAACATATGCCTCATGTTCCTTGATGCGAAATTTTAAGGCTCTCTTAGTTTGGCCAATGTAAATTAAACCACACTG
Organism: Stegodyphus dumicola; assembly: GCF_044657685.1. NCBI lineage: Eukaryota > Metazoa > Arthropoda > Arachnida > Araneae > Eresidae > Stegodyphus > Stegodyphus dumicola. The sequence goes on along the minus strand of NC_140770.1, from coordinate 278,723,901 downwards.
CCAAGGAATCCTATAAATACCCCAGGAATTCATATCCGGAATGGGGTCCTTGAGTATGGAACTCGGAATTTTATTGATGGGAGAATAAACAACCCGAAAGTTAAATTTCTGCAAAATATGTGTAAATTTATAGCTAATTGATGGAAAGAAGGGAATGACAACAGAATTTTTATAATCTCCTAAAACAAGAGTGTGCCTTTTAGTGTGTTGAGATGAGAATTTTTTAACTGCTTGATTAATAATGTTGGGTGGAAAGCCCCTGTCAATAGCTATTGCTTTTAAATAATTTAGTTCTTCATCAAGGGCTAGTTTGGAGGAGCAAACTTGAAGAGCACGGAAAACATAGGAATAAAATGAAGCTAACTTTTGTTTAGTCGGATGACATGGTTTAAAGTGTTGGTGGAAGGCAAACCGATGAAGGTTTACGGTAAACCATAGTACTGAAGTTGGATGTGTTACGTGTGACCAGAATGTCGAGAAACGGAAGAGAATTGCAAGTCTCAAGTTCAAAAGTGAACTGAATAGCAGGATCAATAGAATTCATTGTTGAAAGAACTTTATTTAAATCATCTTTATTACCTTCAAACAGAGTAAAAGTATCGTCTACGTAGCGGAACCATGCCGGGAAGTTTAAAGTTTCAAACAATTTTGATTCATAATAATGCATGTAGATATCAGCCAGGATGGGACTGAGGGGGCTTCCCATGGCTAATCCCTCAGTTTGCTTGTAATATTTATTTTGGAAAACAAAATGTGTTTGTTTCAAACAGAGTTGAGTGAGAGAAATTAGCTCATCAATTTCGATGCAAAAGAAATGAAATTCGCGAAGTCTGGTTTCTAGACATCTTAGTGCACCCTCCACTGGGACATTGGTGAATAATGATTTTACATCAAAAGAAACCATGAGTAAATTACTAGGAGAAATGTTTTTAACTTTTTTTACAAACTCTATTGAATTTTTTATGGTGTAAATGTTATTGTCTAATAGAGTTGAAAATCTAGAAACTAAATATTTAGCTAATGGATACGAGGCAGTACCTAAATTTGATACAATAGGGCGGAAAGGAATACCCCTTTTATGAATTTTGGGAAGAGCATATAATCTGGCACAATTCGCAACAGATGGGATAAGTGAATATTTTAAGTTGCCTGAAATGATTTGCGAAGATTTGATCGCAGTTTTTATTTTTGACAAGTCCGAAGGTGAAGGATCTTTAGGGATCGGATTATATGGTCCTTCGTTTAAGAGTTTAGTGACACCATCGATGTAAGTGTTCCTATCCATGACGACTATCTGGCCACCTTTGTCGGCCTTTGAAATAATAATATCCGGGTTAGAATGAATTTCACGCAATGTAGCTCTTTCTCTCGCAGTTAGATTTGGTTTCAAAGGTTTATTTTTGAATTTCACATTATGAGCAATAAGATGCCTAATCATTTCTTTCTGTGAATCTGAAACTTTACTGAACTTGAAAGCTTTTTCGATAGGAGCCAAAATCTTTGGAATCGAGGGTTTACAGGTTTGTGAGAAGTTAAAATTATATTTTAGAATTCTCTCTTGTTCTTCTGAAAGACTAACATTAGAAATATTAACTATTGGCTTGATGTTTACAATGGGAAGATTTTTTGAACTACTTGAACTGGAAGATTGTAAAAGAAGTTTTTCGAATTTAACTGCAAGGGTGTTTTTATGACGGTTAACTGCATTCTGCGTTCTAGACCAAGACTTTTGTTCAAAGGCAGTGAATTTTGGATATGATTTAGCGAGTTCCAGATGAAGCTTATAGAGTTCACGTTCAATTTTGGACAATTGTTGACGTGTATCCCTTATGACGGACCGAAGTAAGGCAAGCTTGCAATTTAACAGAATTCTTGAAACGCGACTCGAAGGTTTTTGATTAGATTTGATTTGAATAAAATTTGGGATCAATTTTTTACATTTACATTTAAGTAAAAAGTCAAGATGATTCAGGAATTTTTGCCGTTTCAGGCGTAATTTAGTGAAACGATTAACGGATGAAGGCATGATAAACAATACAGAAAATCAAACTAAATTAACTAAACAATAATAAAGCACACACAAAACAGCAGAAAAATCCCTCACTGAAATTAATAGAAAACAAAACGTAAGCAAAATGCATGAAATCAGACAAGCAAAGCACAATATCCAAATATACAAAATATAAACATAACTTGAAAATTGCAAAAAAGTACTTACCGAAACTCATGCAATCACAAAATGGCGGCCACACCACGTGTTTTATTTAAAAGCAATAGCTATTGACAGGGGCTTTCCACCCAACCTTATTAATCAAGCAGTTAAAAAATTCTCATCTCAACACACTAAAAGGCACACTCTTGTTTTAGGAGATTATAAAAATTCTGTTGTCATTCCCTTCTTTCCATCAATTAGCTATAAAGTTGCACATACTTTGCAGAAATTTAACTTTCGGGTTGTTTATTCTCCCATCAATAAAATTCCGAGTTCCATACTCAAGGATCCCATTCCGGATATGAATTCCTGGGGTATTTATAGGATTCCTTGCCAGTGTGGTTTAATTTACATTGGCCAAACTAAGAGAGCCTTAAAATTTCGCATCAAGGAACATGAGGCATATGTTAGAAAAAAGGAAACACAGAAGTCTTCTGCTGCCAAAATTATTCAAAAAACATCTTCCATTGGAGAACTGGATTTTCTAGAGGCATTTCACATTCATAAAAATCTTTCTGTTCTAGTTAACGATCCTAATTCCAATCCAAATTTGCCTTTAGCCTTTAAAGAAATTATGTTTTAGTTCTGGTTTCACCAACAGATGGCGCCACTTGCTTATTCTTGTCCAGGCTTTCTTATCTTATCTAATCATTATTTCCTATCTGATTCATTTGCGGTTTTGCAGCTGAAGATGGTGGTTCGGTAAAACCATCAAAACTAGTCCTGTGAAAATTTGGTAAATATAACGCTGATTTTTGTTGTTTGACTTCTTAATTAGTATTTATTCGGCGTGTTATTGTGTATTACAAATTCGTGCAGACAGCCAAGACAAGAAATTTGAGTGCCTAAGATAATACTTAGCCAAAATTAATTTGTCAAGTTTTATTTCTTTTTAATTTGTTCTGCTTCTTATGTAATTTAAGATGTAAATATGAACAAAGCGTATTTTTTGGTTTTATTTTTTAAATCAAGAGGCTTGACATGCTAAAACAATAAAAACTTTTGAATAGTTGTGTTTAAATAATTCTTTTTCTTTCCCACCATCCCCCAGACCTTTCATGCTTTACGTTGTTTCTGAATGACAATAATAAGTAACCTAGTTCTGACACTTTTTGTCAATCAGTTTGGATGCTTTTCAGGTTATTTTTATGATCCAGAGGTTCCTAAATGATTGACTGGTTTAAAAGTACTAAAAAATAAAATAATTTATATTAATTTCCATTATAAAATGCTTTTATGTTTATATATATTGAGCATAAAAAAAAAGGCCAGCAGCCTAAGCAGTGATGCCTGTTTATAGCGGTTGGATAGCTTAGTAATTCAAATAAGTATTTGTGCATGAAGCAATAATACTTCATTTATGTTCATTAATTGTTGTTTTATTCTGCTTGATTCTCATAGAGTGTTATTCATTGCAGATGTAAAGCCTTCATGCAGTGATCAGCCATCCTCAATCTTTAAAGCTACATCAGCCAGTACAGATAGTTTGTGTGTAGCAAATACATCTCAGACATCAGTGACTTCTGGCTTTAAATTTGGTGCAGGGATTAATACTTTTGTGTCTTCTGCATCTACTAATAAGACTACTGGGTTTAAAATTCCTATCAGTTCTGCAAGTTCTCATATAGCATCCTTTGGAGGTTTTTCATTAGATTCTTGCAAAACATCTATTTCAGTGAGTACTACTGAAAATAATGTATCGCATTCTTCAGAGATTGAAAAGTCTACAGCTGAAACATGTATTAGCGCATCAGCATCAAATAATACCATCTCTAGTCTTACGTCGTCTAAACCTATGACTGTTTCTACATCTGTGAGAAATACTGACAGTATAAAAGAAACTCCATCTACACAAGAGGCAAGTAGTACTGCAGATACTTCATCTGTGATAACACCTGCAAAAGAAACTGAAAGCACATTATTAAAAGGGAATGTTGATATATCTAATACTGCTGCATTTAAATCAAATAATAATGTAGAATCTGTGACACCATTCCCAAAGGCAGTAAGTCTAAATTTCCTTTTTAATTAATAGGTTTCATTTAACACTCTTTTGGCTGAATTAGATATTCTGAAAAAGAAATAAGCATCTTATCTTAAATGATCACATATTCCATATTGTGTATTTAAAAAAAAAAAGTGGGCTAAGACTTAGGGCCTTTCTTGTGATCTTAATTAGCTAATTTACCTAAAAATCATGCTGTGTAGATGACAACATAATATGTAGCCAATTGAAAGGCGCATTGACAGCAATAGAAAAATTGGTGCTGTTCTGTTTTCGGGACTGGATTCAGAAATGTGAGACATATATACATGAATGCATACATACATTTTTTAACTCGTGCTGATAACAACAGTATTGAAAAATGTCACAACTTTTTTTTTTTAAAGGAAGTGACCATTATGTTTCTTATTCACTCTGGGGTAGTAAATTCTTTTAGCTGGAATTTCTTTAAAAAAATTAATAAATAAAGAGTTTATGTACAGACTTTGTTTTTAAACTAGCACTACTACGAGCCATCTGTAGCTTGATGTGTCAACTGAAATGCCATCAAATTTGGTAGGGGGACTGATGACCACATGGGATGAACAATCATTTGCACCTAAATGGGACTATTAACATTCTCAAGTCTTGAATTAGGCCATCCGAACAATACCCAGAACCATGCCCTTGCATATCATGCAAAGTTTTTTATGGTGTGCTGACTAGTTTTGTCATTCCACAACTGCAGCAGGGGCAACTGGGTGCAGCTAGAATTTAAGTTTTTCAAAAAAAAAAAAAATTTTTTTTACAATTTTTAATGGTGCTTTGAGTTTTTGTATATTTTGGTACTGTTCTGTTATCAAGACCAGAATAAAATGTATGCATGTATATATAATAATTTCCCTTGTTCTAATTCTGTAATGCTTTCATGTTGCGAAGCCTTTTTCCCTATGAAGGGGGGAATATGTAAGATAAAAATTATGTAAATCATGCTTATAATTTAAACTAATGGTAACTCTTTAATTCTTTCTCTTTGTTATAAAAATCGTTATAACTTCTGGATTGCATCATTTCTAGATCATTCCATTTTGCAAGTGCAACACTGATTCCTGTACAACACTGATGATGTAATGCAACACTGATGAAGTGTTCCTGTGCAACACTGATGATGTAATAATTGGGAACTGAAACTTTTTGACTCGAACCAAAACTTTCTCTTTGTGTGCTTCCATATTGCATAACTACGCACTTCAGTTTTACTTTGTACCCTACTAGGACGCAATTTCGCTTTCTATCGCAGTAATATGAAAAATGTAAATGTTGTGTGAATAGGCACAACTAGAGCACCAATCTATCCTAATAGCTATTATGCATCGACACTGCTCCATCTATATATATATATGTATGTGTACATATATGTGTTTGTACACACACATATATTCATACATGCATTTCTGAATCTGGTGCAGACAACAGAAGAGTACCTATAATTTTGCCTTGCTGTGAAGTGAGAACTGAATTAATTGAATGAGAAATATATCTCCAGTGAAATCTGAAACAATAAGTTTAAATGAAAGGCAACAAAAAACGTATACAGTCAAAAGTCGTTAATTCGGACACCCATAATCCGGAATGATCTATAATCCGGACCTCAAAGCTACAAACTTTCTGCAAACTTTTCCGTAAGACCTTTACCGCTGCGAATTTGCGCGTGCGCAAAATACGTTTACGAATGCACGTTTAATGTATAACAGACGGGATAAGCTAAGCTAAAATTATATATTTCAGTTAATGTTGCAGATTGCGTTGTTCCTTATTCTTCGAATTGGATCCGGATTATTATTTTTTGCAGACTGTTAGAGCAATTTTATAAAAGTAAGCTTGATTTTTCAGTTATGTCAAATAGAATTTCCGATATATATTTACTAATATGTAAAGGATATACAAAGCGAAAGTATCTTTCAGAGTCCATTAAACAAAAAGTGGAATTGCTGCAAAAAAATGGATAAAGGCATATCCTTTGTTTTCTAAACTTTAACGTTTGTTTATCTAAACTTTAACATTTGTTTTTCTAAACTTTAACGTTTGTTTATCTAAACTTGTTTATCTTTAACGCTGCTGTGGTGTGCAATGAATTGGAAGTTGATCTGTCAGCACTATCCTTATCTTAAGGGCAGATGTTTTTATTTTATTTGGCTTATAATTGCTTACTCAATGTAGTATTTCATCTGGATGTACTCGGTCTTTGATATGATTTTCGGATGGCGAAGAAAGTAACAGAGGTTATTGAAAATGAAAAAATTTCGATTGACTAGTCGGGTATTCTCGACACAGCAATTATAGGACTTGAACAGCGGAACTTTGTAACTGAACAAGACATTATGTCTGTTTATAGAATTAAAGAGAATGTATTATCACATAAAAAACGAAGCAACTTAAACAACTTACATTGAAAGAAATGCGTAATAAAGTAAACAAATAAATATTAAGCTTTTTTTTTTGTAAATTTTGATACCCTTTAGATCATAATTGTTCTTTATTTCGTAAATTACGGTTTCATATTTTTAATTTTATAATTTCTGCATGCCATTTTACCAGATTTAAACTGATGATCTATAATCCGGAATCGCCGAAGTCCTGACGAGTCCGGATTAACGACTTTTGACTGTATAATTTAATAAGCTGTGCAAGGAAGTCGTGTGGTGTGCACATCAGTATATGTATTTTTATTTTAGTGTTGCATATTTTTCAGCCATAAGAAACAATAATTATAATATCTTCTCTCCATTGTTTGTTTGTATTTTATACTTCTCCTCTTTTAACCCATTCAAGAGCTTGTCCTTCCGAATGAAATGCTTTGAAAACGGCCATGTGTTTAGTTAACAAATCCCTCCAAAAATCACTTTCCTTTTCTGGAATATCTAAGATATCCACTGCCATAGAGAAGTATACCACTTTCCCATAGTGTTATAGATAAGCCATAAAATGTCCTTTCTGCTACTGAATTTCAAGAACTACTTGTGTTAGTTTTGTCTTTCATGCTTGTTGTTAGCATGTTTTATTATTTGGCATGTTTATTGGGCAATATTTTAGATCATTATTTTCCCCTTACTTTATACTTTTATATCCTTACTTTAAAATTTTATGCTATTTTATTTAGTTTTATTTGTCTTTTTTTATTGGTAGGACAAGTGATCTGGGAAATTAAATTTTAATCTTTTTTTAACCAACTCAGTTTTCTTGACATTGTAAGTCCAACAATAAAAGTAAAATATTCCTCAGAAATTTTTTGAAAATTAACTTAGTGTTAAGTTTCCTCTGCAAGTTGTTTGCTAAAAGCTGAACTGACCCTTGTAAATGCCCACAGGATTAACAAGCAATGATGTTCCGAATGAATGAATGAAGTTTTTTTGGGGGGATTTTAAAACAATTTCTAAAATTAGGGTGGTTTTCTAAAGATATTTTGGTAATTTTAGCTTTGTGTAGTTGCTAGCAATATGGAATTTTAAATCAAAAATTTATTCTTTCATTGATTTGATAGATGATTAGATTGCTACTTCAAATGGAAGTTCAGTTGAATTTGATGTAATCTTACCAGAAAGAGTTATTTCTCCATGCTCAAAAGCAAGATTTTCTCACTTTTTTGCATTTTAAAAATTAAATATATGAAATAGAACATAAAAAAATGCCTTTGGATTTTCATGGTTTCAGTTAAATGAATTGTAAAATTTCTTTTTAAACTTTTGAAATATTTTCGCTTGTATGTGGCTAAATTTAAAATTGTGGAACTCCCTCTTACAATTCACTGTTAAAAATTAAATAAACTCCTTTTTTAACCCCCAAACTTATATAAAATGTTTTGACTAAATATGATTTGAATGAGTTATCCAATTCTGTTTCGAGTGGCATAAATTATTATTTCTAATATATATTATGTGGTAATATAACTTAGCAGAATATTGTTTACTGTTCAAAATTATATCTAAAGAAATTAATTTTGAAAAGAAAAAAAAGGGGGGCCGAAAGACGCACTAACCTTTCTGTTTTCATCATTATCGGCAGGAACCTTCTGCACAGCTATATAGTTCGCCTTTTCTGCTCAGCGTAATCATGGACGGGAGAAATGCAAATTTCTAACAGTGCACCTATTTGTTTAAAAATGGAACTAGTTAGGTAATTTATGGTATCTGTATGATTTGCTGTGAACGGTCATATACCTAATGCCGTGATTGAAGGGATGCTTGTCCCCTTAGGCATTTGGAGGCAAAAACAAGAAAAAAAAACCTAGGTAGATGTTCTTGATGTATCTTTTAATTTTAACAGAAACAGGGGCAAGCCTGTTTTCGAGGGTATATTTTAAATGACAAAATTCCCGTAACGACCCACTAAGGAACCTTCATAAAAAAAAAGATAATTTAGGTCCAACCATTAAAGGGTTAAAAGAGTTTTAAGGATAAAAACCAACTGAAATTAAAATAATAATAATAATAACTTTAAAAAACTACCAATGTAAAATATAGTAAAATGGGCAGAAGAAAACTTGAAGTAAAAAAAAATGGCATCTAGTATTAAGTGAAAAGGTTAGGGGAAAGAAATAAGCCAAATGTTGCAACATCAGCTTGAAATTTAATAATTGGTAAAATGTATTTTAATATTGATTTCATTAAAGGGTACTTTCTTTGGTAGACGGTTGCACAGATTTTTGGCACAATTGTTGGCACGGTTTTTACAGTCGTCAGCCATCCTGAAAAATGCTGTTTTTACGTATTTTACGCATATATTTTACCCATTAAAAATAATGGATTAATTTTTTGTTGAAAACGTTGTTTTTTAAGATGGCTGGCAAATGTAAATAAATACATTTACTAAGAGTATAAAATGCTAAAGTAAGGCTAAATTATTACTTTCATATAATAGAATAAAAACACCGCTATAAAAACATTGCGCAACATTTAATTGGATTAAAATATTACTTATATTGAATATCGAATTGAAAACATACCAACGTTAAAAAGAATTAAAATATTACTTAAATACTTTAAAATAAGTTTTATAGGATTTAATTATTTAACATTAAAACATATGCGGCAAGAAATATCTCAGGAATTTTTTAAAACTTTTGTATTAATTTTTTAATAAAAATTGAAGTATACAATTATGAAGTAAAAGAAAATTATGTACTTACATTTTTTAACCTGTCGTACATTGATAAGTACCAAAAAAAAAAAAAAAAAGGTCCGCTAACGATTTTCATCTGTGTGATCCACATCTCTCACACTTCCTTGAAGAAGCAATTAGCCAGGTTTTCTCCAAAAATTTAAAATAAATTTCCTCTGACACTATTAACAATTTATAAATAAATCTTTGATTAGCAAAGCAAGGTTGGCCAAAATAAGGTCTCAAACGGAAATTCTTTTATTCCGATGCCAATAATTATTGGTAATTACCAATAACAACATTCATATTCGAAACGGACACATCCATTCACTTTGAGGAATTCGAAGAGATGAATAATAAAATTTTAAAATGGCGCGGTAATGCACAAATATTCAGTAACCAATCAGGGAGCTGATTACATCACGCATAGAATTAAAATTATTTAAATAATCATTCATAATAAAATCATATTTTAAAAAAATGCAAAATTAAATTGTATTTTAATATTTAACACCCATAAATAATGTTTAAAACATTAGATTAAATTTATAGATATTAAAACTAATTACTTTTAAAATAATATGACGTCATTGATTACATCGTTCACAACATACAGAATTCCATAAAATATCATAAACATAGTGATCAGACCTGGGTTTCTCTATGTGTCTTATCTTCTTATCTGATTACCCTTAAAATTGAGAAGTTTTATCAAGACCTGTAACAGTCAAAGGTTGCTTTTTTGCTTGATTTGAATGGCATGTTTCCTTTGTGTTTAATACTAAATGAGAATTATATAAAGTTTATTTCATAACTGTACTGCATAATGTTAATTTTTAAATATGTTTTCTGATTAAATAAGCTTCTTGTTGTAATAATTGTGAGATGTGTTGTTAGATTTCAAATTGCTTGAAGGTTTATTTTTTAAGTTAGATTACTTGTTAATAACAAAGCACTCAAGGTTATTTCTTTGTTTCAAGGGGCCACTAATGTAGGAAATATTAAAGGGAATCTAGTTTCTGTGATTGTGCTACACAGGTATTGTGAATATGCTCACAGAAACATAACTAGCCTGTTTAGCCTACAGGAATATAACTTTGTCTGGATTACCTACGTTTCACTACTGAACTCATGGTGAAATAATTTATCTTGCTACGTTGGGTTTGTTTTTGTAGAATGTTATTTTTCACAATTATTTTTTCCCTCTTTCTGTTGTTATCACCTTGAAGAGTGGTCTGGATGATAAACTTTACTACATATTTGTGTAATTGTCATTGGTAACTTCTAAGAAGCTTCTAAGACAACTTTTATTTAAAAATAGAAACTGTTTTGACATATTGGTATATCAATTCATGTGCATCTTTTTTTAATTGTTTATTGAAAGCAAGTTTGATTATATTAATCAAGTCAATTATCCATGCATGGGTGTGTAAAACTGTATTAATACAAAAAAACACACAATTGCCTTATTATTTATCTCTACTTTGAAGTTGTGGTTTCTGTTTTACAGGAGATTTAATATGAATAAGTTTTTACTGCGATCGGTATCGTCAATTGGTAAAACAAACCTACACTTGTAGAGTATATACAAAGATATTTTTTTCTCCCTTTAGTTTATTCATAATGATGCAAATCTTTGGGAGTGTGACACATGTTTGGTAAGGAATAGTCAAGATAAAATAAAGTGCATAGCTTGTGAAACTTTGCGGCCAAGTAAAGGAAATTCCAGTGGTAATAAATTTTTATTCATGTGTTAAACAGTTTTTTTTTTTTTTTTTTTTTTTTTTTTTTTTTTTTTTTTTGCTTGTCTGCATTAATAAATTTTAATCCAGCTGTATTATAATAGTATATTTAACCTCTTCGTGCTCCCAGCATATCATGTACGACTCACTTCACTCTGAGGGCCGACCGTATCATATTTGATATGCTGAAACAGAATGTTTAACATTTTAAATATGCATTAATGATATCAGAATGCTGTGTAACAATGCTCACAATGGGCATTCATAGTTTTAAAATGGTTTACAGCATCCAAATGGCTTAAAATTTTGTATGTGAATAAAAGATGTAGTAGGCATGGGTATTTAAATTCTTGAGTTTTTCCTACTTCATTATTGTGCAGATATAATTTGAATATGTTAATATAATCATTATCTCTAATGTTGTACATTAACTTGCGTTTAAACTTTATTTTAATTTTGAATGAGATTTTCTCTTTATATTATATATAACATTTACCTTAATATAGTATACACAAGAATCCAAATATTTTGATAAAAAGTAGATTTTATAAGAATTATTTTCCTACGTAAAGCAAAGCACGCTCAATCAGAGGATGTTCTGCACTCCAAGGTCACAGGCCCATGCAGAAATTTTGTTTTCTCTGTTCCTGTAGTGAAGAGATTAAAGAAAAAACAAAAGATAGTGGAAGAACATTCTAAGATTTTAGCATTTATGATGTCAAATGACGATTTTTTTAATAAAATTTTAAAACACTGTTCATTTGAAACATGAGAGATTACTTATTTTATTAGTAAAATTTGTTGAATATCACATCAGATGTTTACAAAAATATAGAGTCCACTAATTTTCCAGTAATTTTGATACAAATTAAAACTGACATGTCCACCTTGACCTCACTATGAAAAGTAAAGTAATATAACTTTAATGTAACTTTCTGTGCAGACCACAGTTTGTTTTGCTACTGTAATTATTCTGTATTTATCAACAAAATGTAGTGTATTCATATTTGTATGTTATTTTTCTTATTTTCTTATGCTGTACTTTGTTCAAAGATTTTTTATACACACACACATATATATATATATACTTTGGCTTTTTATGTTAGACACGTAAAATGCTCCCATTTTCATATTATTTTACAAATTTACTGATGAATAACATTTTTATAATTTTTTTAATTTCTTACTGCTTTTAAGTCTTAAATCTTACCAAGAAAGTAACAAAATTTTCTTCCTTGGATTAAAATCTTTCACTGCCTATTTGTCTCTTCTTTTACACTTATAAATGCTGAAGTAATTAATTTTTTCTTCTTGTTATGTTTTGTTTCACCATGTTTTTGAAGTTGAGATGTGTTGATTCATTCGCTTCAGTGAAAAATATCGGCCATTTTATTTATTCTGTTCATCATTGTTTTTCCTTCCCCAGTTTTATGAGGTTAGAAGAATAAAGTTTGTAATGTACATGCTGTATTAGTTTATAAGGTATTTTCTCCCTCCTTTCCCGTGAACGGGCTGGCTGCATGGGCGTTTTCGTGGTTTTCCCCATGTGTAACGTGTATACGAGCCATCCCTTAGAAAGTCCTCCATGAAGGCATCCCTTCCCTTAGGCAGATAGTCCTCGTGTGCTTTGCCATAATTAAATACACACACCTTCTCCCTCCTTTCCACATGCCTTCATGGTATAACGGTAGAACTGTAGGCACATATTCAAGAGGTCCATGTTTGAGTCTTGGCAAGGGCATTGCATATTTTTCACATCTTCTGCTTTTAAAAAAAATAATAATAATAAATGACTCTTATGTGGCACTTGAACTAAAAGGTGGTGGATGGTGAATCTTCACCATCAGGATTTGATGATTGGTTCCCATAATCCCCAGTTGCCCTTTAATAGGGAGAGTATATAAGGTGTTATTTTCTCCTTGCTTTCCTTGCCTTTAAAAGGGTAGCACACAAGTATTAAATTTAGTTATCTACTAATTATATATTGCTTGCTTCTATTAACAATGGTCTCAAACTGATGGCCTTCGAAACAGTTTGATGTAGCCCTTCAATACCTTTTTAAGTACCTTTTAATTACACATTTGTTGCAAATGTGATGTTGTAAAGATGTCATGATTTTAATTATTTGAAGTCTGACTTCATATTATTTTCATTACCATTAGACACTAATAACATACTCGCACCAAAAAAGTCTGTTAATTGCACTAAATTTGCCATGTGATATAAATCATGTGTCAAGATTTGAAGATACTATAGAACCTCAAGATATAAGTTTAATTGGTTCCAGCATCGAGCTTGTATAGCGAATTTCTCGTATCTAGAAACAAACTTCCCCATTGAAAATAATGGAAATTCAGTTAATCTGTTCTACTCCCCCCAAAATATCAACGCAAGAATCAATTTTCCATAGTTTACCTTAATATAACCATAATTTACCTTAATAAAGAGTCTTGACTGGCGATAGGAATGTGAAGAAGACGAAACGGAGTACTGTGGGGAAGGAGATTACCCTTCTGATTCAGGAAGGCTCTCTCTCTTCTTGGGAATTTTACCATACTGGAAGCAGGTTCTGGGTTAGAATCACTCAACTTTCTTTTAGTTGAAGGCAAACTTATCTAATAACACTTCTTTCTGTCTCCTTTTTAAGATGCCTCTAAAATGCAATACTACATTGTCATAAAAGTTCATGGTGCTCCCACGCACTGCTTTGTTAGGGTGATTTTCTTTAAAGAAAGTTTTCACTTCTTCCCACTTTGTCAACACTTTTTCACTCTTACTGGGAGAGAGGGCCTCATTCCCTGTTCCCTCCTCCTCTAATGAAAGGTCTACCACCTCTTGCTGCTGCTTCTTGTGAAGTTCTTTAAGTTCATCTGTTGTAAGTACTTCACTATGCTCCTTCACTAACTCATCCAGATCTGCACCATCTTCATCCAGACCCATACTTTTACCCAGAGATTCAGTTTCTTTGACTAGTTGCACTGTGTTATCCACCAAGTTAACGATCAAAAACTAATTTGGGAATACTCTGAGGCCAGTTTTTTCTATGCTGAATTCAGAGTCCTCACTGAGGCTTTCCAAGCCAATGAAGTTTAAACATTGTAGGATCAGGAACGTTAATTCGGGAATATTCTGAGGCCAGTTTTTTCCATGCTGAATTCAGAGTCCTCACTGAGACTTTCCAAGCTTTATCAGTGCAGTTTAAACATTGTAAGATGGGGAAGTGATCCTTCCAGAATTCTCTGAGGGTCAGTCTTGTATTTTCGGTTGTTTCAAAACGCCTTTGAAACAAGGTCTTCATGGTACAGCTTCTTAAAGTTGGAAATAGGATGAAGGCTGGCCCATAGGATGAAGAAATGTAATGATGTTGGGAGGTAGAAACTTGACTTTATGAACTGAAATTCCCCCAGCAAATCATCTTCAAGCCCTGGAAAATGTGCAGGAGCACTGTCAAGGATGAGTAAAGCCTTGACTGGCAACTTATTTTCCTGAAAGTATTTCTTCACTAAGGGATCAAAATCTTTATTGACCCACTCAATGGAAAATTGCCATGTTACTCAGGCCTTGCTGTTGGCTCGCCACATCACATTCAGTTGGTTTTTATGCACCTTGCCCCTCTTGAAAACTCGGGGGTTTTCTGAGTGGTAGACTAGCAATGGCTTGATTTTACAATCTCCACTTGCGTTGGTGCAAAACAAGAAGGTAAGCCTATCTTTCATTGGCTTGTGGCCAAGCAGAGATTTGTCCTGTTGCATGATGAAGGTTCTCTTAGGCATTTTCTTCCAAAAGAGATCTGTTTTGTCACAATTAACACTTGCTAGGGAAGAAACCCTTCACTAGTAATAAATTGTAGGAACTCTGGCCGAAATTTATCAGCATTAGCTGTATCGGAGATTGCAGCCTTTCCATGTCATACGATACTGTGAACACTAGTTTTCTTTTAAAATTTTTTTAACCATGCACGGCTTCCTTTAAATGGCATCTCATCTTCAGTCAGCGTAGCTGGTGTTTTTTGGAGAAAGTTTTCAAGTGCAGATTAGCGCCCGATATCGAATCGCCTTTTAACTGCTTTTCGTTAATCCACACCAGCAACAGTTTCTCGACATCTTCTAGGAGTTTAGGACGGTGCTTGAAAGTAAAGGCAACTTTTTTAGCAGCACCAAGTTTCTTAATTTCTTCCTTCTTCAGAATAGTGCAGATCGTTGATGTCAAACAGGCATTAAGTCTTCGCCAGTTTCATCACTCTTACACTATGCTTATGTTTATGTATGATTTCTTCCTTAATTTCAATGGCCATGGCTTCCTTCATTTTCTTTGCATTGCTATCTGAGGCAACAATTTTCTTGGGAGGCATCGTGCAATAATAATTTTCACGTTAAATGTACAAAACAATTAACTCACAAGTGGTCGAGCACGTAGATCAAAGAGCACTGAGTGCTCTAAAGAGGGGATTCTCCGACTCAAGCTGGATCGGAAAATGCGCCACCCATACCAACAGCCTGGCTTGTAGCTCGTTACATGAGTCAGTGCTCGTATTTAGAGATGAATTCATCGCTCATACTTTCCTCATATCTGAAATTGCTCATATGTAAAGGTGCTGGTGTCTGGAGGTTCCTCTGTATAGATATGGTTAACTTTTATTCATATTTGTCAAAAATTAAGTATGCTCAGTTATGAAATTTGCACTAAGAATAATTCCTTCGTTTGGGGGATTATGAATTTTTTCACATTTGAAAATTATAAAAAAAATAAAAGAACTCGATGAGCATCTACAATCCTAATAAAGATAATTTTTAGTAATTTTTCTTCTGAACATGGAATTTTACAAACAAATTTTGTATTTACTTGCAAACTTGTGTGTTAAAATATTTAATACATAAGAGAAAAAGATATGGTTGTCATTGTTTATTCTTATGATTTGTCCTACTCGAAATGTTCATAATTTGTATATTTTTATTTAAAATTAAAGTAAGTTACTTAAAGACTAATTAAATATATCCCATTTTTTTTAATAAATGTCAATGTGAAATATTAATGTTTAACTGTCAGTATGTATGAATTACAGTATGTAACCAAAAAAAAATATCTTGCTGGACCAAATTTCTTGTGTACATTTTGATAAATATTTATTAAGTGGTAGGGAAGGAAAAAAAAATACTAGCCTGTCAGCTATTTTTAGATTGTGCATTTGGACCTGCATGCAATTTGAGTTTGAGGCCACAGTTTTAGGTGATCGACTGAATTTTTTTGCTAAAATATATAGCTGCGATATATCCACTAATGAATTTACCTTTCTCTTACCAAGTACTTGTAAGTTAACTACGTCCCTAGTTTCTATTACTAATTACTTGAAGTGCCTTTCATTTCTCGTGAAAACTTCTAATGATATATTTGTGTATTAAAATAATTAAATGTAATACATAAATATTAATTCAATTATTAACTAATTCATTTATATAACTGTAAAACATTTTATGAAATATTTAAGATACGTATATATATAATAAAATATTATGTATTGCCTTTTAATGATATTTTACTTATTTAAATCAACAGAGAAAAAAGACCTGACAAGTTTCAAGTTCAGTTCACCATTACAGAGCTCGCCACTGATTTTCAAATTTGGTAACCCCTTACCTACATGCCAGTCTACTGATACTAGTTCAAGTTTTAAATTTGGTGTACCTCCAAAAACAACTGTAAGTTCATTTTTTGGAACATCAACTCCCATCTCTGATAACGTAAATGTATCAAAAGCTGTAGAAGCTAGCAGCAGTTCAACAGTTACATCAGAAACACCATCTTCAAATACATCTGCAGAAAACCAGAAATCCATTGTGACTTTCCTGCTCAGTGAAAAGAAAGATAATACTGAAGAATCCAAGCAAGAAACAATTGCTAAAGTTGTTACTGAAGCCATCAGTAGTTCAGTTGGAAAGAGTTTGCAGACTTCAAATGTAAATGCAGGTGCTCTTTTTGGACAGAGTCCAACTGTAAATGCTTTTGGTGCAGTAAGTTCAAGTACAGAAACACAAGCTATTGCAACATCAAGTTCAACATCGTCTGTATCGGCTGAACTTAAACCATTTTCTGTTCCTGTGGTGTATAGTTTTAGTTTACCTGTTCAACAGCAAGATTCTAAAAAAGGATTATTTACATCGCCTGCTGAGAAATTAAGTACAGCATTCAGTTTATCAAAATCACAAACTGCTAGTGGAGATTTTCTGTCTAAAGATGCTAATATTAAGGTGTCGAGTGATCTGGGTGCTCAAAATGCTGATCAGGCTTCATCAACCCCAAAAGAAAGCCTTCCTGTAAGCTCAGGAGGGTCTTCAATTTCTTTTCAGGTACCTACTAATTCTCAGCCTGTAACTTCGTCCTTTGGGTTACCGGTATCAGCAGCACCAGTATTTAAATTTGGTGAAAAAGATTCTTCAAAAACTGTTTCTGAACCATCCTCAAAATCTGGAAGTATTTTCCAGTCTATGAATCCAACTCCAGCTGTTCCAACCTTTAACTTTCTTAATACGCCTTCAAATACTATTGCAAGTTCTACTCCTAAGCCTACAGAAACACAAGCTACGTCAAATAACCTTCAATTTCAACCAAGTGTTACACAAAATCAGGATATGAAGTCAGTTTCTGTTACACCTTTTTGCACAGCTGCAACATCAAATTCTTTTACTTTTGGGACTTCGACTGCTGCATCTGCTTCTGCTCCTTCAGGTTTCTCGTTTTTTGGTTCAGCTGCTACTTCAGTTGCAACTGGTAACACTAGTGGATTTAGTTTTGGAGCATCTTCTAACACATCTGTGGAGTCTAAGCCTGGTGGTAAGTATTTAGCTAAACTGTTATAATTATCAGATTAATAATAGAATCTGTGAAGAAACTGAATGCAGTTAAATAGGACTTCCTATAAATATCTCTACAAAAGCTTCAATTTATGGTAGTTGGATCAAAATTTTCATTAAATATGTAATGAAAGACCCTGTCCTTATAGTGGTTATAAAGGTAGGATGAAGTATATTACAAATAATTACAACAATATTCCTTCATAAAACCAGAGAAATTTCTTACATTAAAGCATTTCAAGGTTACCTGCTTTTAGAATGCCTTTGTTGTTCATGTTCTAAGGGAAATTTGTTTTACCATAGCCTAAAATTTCCTTCATTTAAAATATGCAAAGCCTTTCAGATGCGAAAACATTTTGATGCGACTGGGGATAGGTTCCTTCATTCACTACTGAAGCAAACTATCCTGTTTTATTGATCATCACTTTTATAACTTTTGGCAAGTAAATATTTTACCGAAAATCATTACCTATAATTAAAGCGTATGGTGTTGTAATTGAGTAAGATCTCGCTGGTTTGAACTCTGTGCATTTCCATTTAACCATATAATACCAAGCACTGAAAAATTAATAATTTTTATTTAAATTTTTAAATATGTATTTCTCTAAGCCTATCTATGTATGCATAGAAAAATAAACACCAAATTCCTATTAGTTTGATCAATACTGCCTGTCCTAAAAGTAGGACAATGGTATAATCCACTGCTAATCATTCTTACTTAGGTGGAATGGGAGAAAGCATCTTAAGCATAGCCCAGTGTTACATTTTGTACGGATAGTTGTTGGTTTTGCTGTTTTTAGCTGGCATCTTATTTGTCTATTTTATGGGATTTTTCACAACAACATGTTCATTTTGAAGCTTTAGAAAAATCTTCATTAAACTGTTGAACGTTCAGTTTTTTGCAAAGTAGTTTTATTGGAATAGAAAGTCCCAAGTAAACAGCTGTTTTGTATCTTTCGAAATCAAGCAGACTATCGTCATTAAACAACTGATTGAACTTCCAATGAAGCAGCAAATGCTGTTTCAAACGTATTAACAAATAAAGGCCAGTACCCTTTCTTTCCTTGAAATGAAGTAACATAAGTTGCTCCATGATTATCCAAATAGGTCAACTCCATTTTTATTTCCTTGCATGAAGTAAAAAGGAAGTATTGTAATCACGAAAATTTTCAGGCATCATATTTCAACAAAAATATTCATTTTGACCGTTATTGAATGCAACTTAACGATGTTTTTGCGTGACATCTGTATGTAAGGACAGAATAAAAGACTCTTTTCCACTCCAAAAATGATAAAACTGATTTAAAATAAATTCTGAATAGAATTTTTTGTGCCGTTCGTATGTACGTACGTATCATGCATAACTCAAAAACGAGTAGCCTCAGAACATTTTTGTATATAGGACTGCTATAACATGTAGATATGTACCTCATATTTTGGTTGCTATCGACCGCACCAAACATATATAAATATATGTATATATATATCCACTCTGTTGACCGGCTCATTGATCTTAGTTTCTTTACTCTTATATGTTTGTAAGTTGTGCATTTTTTCTTTAAAAATGATTGAATTATGTTGTTCTTATCTTCCGGTTAAAGTTTTTATGTCTTTAGTAAATCTGCATGTAATATTTGTGGAGTTATCAACAATTTAAAAGTTGTTTAAGTGCAGTTTAGCCTAATTAATTTTGTGATTGTGGACATGTTTGTATATATTTTAAACTTGGCAAACTAGCGGATTTGTTGCCAATCTAGAGAAACTAAGCTTCACTCACAACAACAAAGATAATGCCTTTTATTATTATGAATTAAATCATGTTTAATCCATTCTGGAATTTATTCAAGGAAATAAGTGTTTAAGATTTACTTTGTAATTTTTAATATAGATATTTTGAGTTTTTATGTATTTTTGCCTTGTCGGGAAGTGAGAACTGAATTAATTGAATAAGAAATACTGAATCGTCTGTGAAAAACTGTTTATTTTTTGTTTTGTGTGCTTAATTTCTTTTATACATCATTTTAGATTTATTATAGTATTTGAATAGAACATGTGGCAATGATTAGATAATTCTTCAAATGATATAAATTTATATGCATTCTGAGTTATAATACGAACGAAATGTAACCAGAGTGAGCCTAGCACCAGTGTCGCTATGGTAAACAAATATAATGAATTTTAAGATGAATTCTAGGATTTGAAAGCGTGCAGCGGCAACAACTTTCGAAATAAAGTAGATTTTCATCTCTAGTTTGCGAGACCGTTTCCACTCGGAAAAATGAGGGCAAAAATTATTGTTATTCCGAGTTTTTAATTAATCTCTCTCTCTCTCTCTCTCTTTTTTTTTTTTTTTTTTTTTTTTTTTAAGGTAGGTCTACTTTTTCAAGGATTCAGAAAATTGTAGAAAGTTTGGTAACGATAGCTATAGTAGTGACTGAGTTATTAGAGGACAAACACACTGACTTTCTTCTTTATATATATAGATTGTTAAAAAACCTGAATCATGCATTACAAACTTAAGTTAATTTGGCCAATGCTGCACCGTGAGCTTCTGAGTAGTGCTGCAATTAATAATCATGCCAAGAGGAAGAACTTATAGGCCAAAATTGATTGAATTAAATTTTTTACTTAAATATTTATATACAATTATTTTTTGTTTAGTGATATGTCACAGGTGCATTATTATTTCAGGGTTAATTTCACACCTACATTTTTTATGTTTGATAATGACTGGAACAGAAAATTCTTTTTTATTATACCAGAATGGAAGTTCTAAACTAACTCAGTTTTCGTTGTAATAACATTGAGAAGAAAAAAAAAAAAAAAAGAGAGAGAGAGAAGAAAAGAAGAAGAACTGTGAAACTACATCACTGATCAGGAAATAATGATTGTTTATAAATTCACGAAGTTGGGGTGTGAGCATAAATTATAGTCTGCAGCCTAAAGGCACTTATAAGGCCATTTCCTTCTTCCTCGGATCATATCCATAACCACAATAACAGTAGCTGCAGAAAAAAGGTCAAGTCCTTTGATTCCTTTTGAGTGATGAAGATGGCACGTGTTACGATTGTAAATGAGGTGACAATTGCTAGGATCTTGCAGTGCTGTATTTTAAAGTTATGCACTGTAGAACAGTGTAAGGTTTTTAAGCAAATTAATTGTAAACTTACCTTTTTAATATAAAATTATATATTTCTGTTTTAAAAAATCTAATGATCAACAGGAAGTGATACCGGGAGTTGATTTCCGTAGTTCATCCAATAGCAGTATTTAAGAAAAAGAGGCATAGCCCATATTATAATCAACAACAAAACAAAACAAAAAAAAAAAAATGTTATCAACAAGTTACTTCCCTCCCTTTTAGCTGTTTAATTTGGAGAACAAGTTTATTTGATTCACCATTCAGAACAGTGGGAACAGTGATTTTACTTATATTGCTATCATATTTCAATAGGAATTGATCCAAAACAGAAGATTAATGGCTGTATCTTTAAATCGTTTCTATGATTTAGCAATTTATTTTTGATAGGAGATCATTACAGTTATACGAGGAGCAGTTCTGCTACAAATAATATTTTTTTTTAGTTTACATACCATTGAGGATAAAATCAATTTCTAAATAATGTGACATCATCTTCTACCACTGTTGCTATCTCAAGCATTTTTTTTTTTTTTTTTTTAATGTAGAAATTTTGCTTTTTTCTTGAGTCTACCATCAACGAGCAGTAAAATAGTAACACTGGTATTTTATTTAGGGGTTAAATTCCACAAATTGACTAGCTGTATGAAAGTTTTCATAATATTACCACATGTAATAGGAATATAAGCCAGTTTTCTTTAAAAATTCCTCTTTAAAGAAAGAGAATCAGAAAAATTTAGATAATTCAGTTCATAACTTCAGTTAACATAGGAGATTGTGTTCTTCCTTAACTGATTTGATCCAACTTATTATTTTTGAAGGTTGTTACTATTACAACTATGTTGACAGAATTAAAGTTTTGAATTTTCAGTTATGTCCAAAAGACATTCTAATTCTGGAACTCTAGCAGGATTTGCAAAATGAATGTGGTGTGAGAATACGCCTTTGATGCAATTCAGGATCAAAAAGTGGGATTTCAAAATTAGGTAAAACAGCAGCTTTATTTTGGTGTGAATTTTAAATGCAATAGAAAGTAAATTTTCCATTTAATGGAATTTTTGAAGAAACACGGAAAAGTGATAATTGTTGATGTTAAGAGTAATATGTCATAGAAGACATGGTTGCATATCTTTGGGTGTGCAACCTTGGGTGCTTTCTTTGAGCTTAACAGAACACATCAACCAGATGAAGATAGCTAACAGGAGATTTGTAGATACCTGGATGTGATAATTCCATGCGATGCTTCATATGAATGCTGTCTAGGACAATCTGCTTGATTCCTATTCCCATTTTTGTTTTCAACAGCTATTTTCCATGTCAGGATCCATGTGTCAAGTCATCACACCACACTTGAGAGAATCGTGCCTGCTGGCCATGTCGATAACTTGGATGACACAAAACCCAGATAGGTCCATCGGGTGGACGTACAGTCTTCATACATTTCTTGGCTTGTATCATGGGATTAACGTACTGAACTTTTCAATTCTTTAACACTGTGTAGTCATAAGGGAGAATGCAAATTTTCCAACAATAATAATAAAGATGACATAATAAAATTTTTCTATTACAAATTACAATGCCCCAATCAGCTAACTTATGTAGAAACGTATGGTGTGGTTTTAAATCCAGGAAATATCTCTGCCAATAGTGATGAAAATGACTAAGTTTTTTTAGAATGAAAAGATTTTAATTGGCAGTTTAGCGGAGGTTTCGACACGACAGTTACGACACTCGGTTATAATGGAACTTTGTAACTGAACAAACAAGCTAAACAACTTACATTGAAAGAAATATTTGATAAAACAAATAAATATTTTTTTAATTTAAATTTTTTTGAAGTCATAAATGCTTTATTCTTTCATAAAGAGTTATTAATTTTTTAATTTCTGCATATTTTAATATAGTAGTTCTGAGTCAGTTTTGTTCCGTTCACCCCTTTCATGCTTCCCACGTAGAAATCAATCCCTGCTCCTTCCAAAGCTTGAAAAATACATATACATTTATGTAGGTTTAGATTGATTGGGTTAGATTGTGTGTCGTAAATTAAGCAACAAAAAGTATAGAAAATGGTCATAAACGCCATCTGAAGCTCTGAAGATTCAGGATCTTGGACTTTGTATTGTAGTATAATATTTAATTATATAAATTCACAAAAATAAAGTAAGTAATTATTATTATATGAATTGCAAACGGGACTGTCCATTTCAAGGTGGCCAGGAAAAATCCGGCTAAGAAAGAAATTTTTTTTTTTATTCATCCATTATTTCTTTTTTTCTGTTCTTAACAAAAACCGGCCAGTCCCCCCCTCCCTTTGATGCAATCTTTGCAGCCTGGTTGTAAAAGAATGAAAGAGAAGTCAGAAAATGGATTACCATATGCTCAGTTAGTGTTTTTTAGTAGTAGAAGTAAAAAGTGTTATAAAATCTGTAATGTTAAAATATTTCTTCTCCATTTTTAGGATTCACTTTTAAAAGTTTAAGTGATGATAAATCTAGCTTGGTGGCTTCTAATGCCCCTACCTTCAATGCTTCTACTGCAAATACTGCTAGTTCATCTGTTTTCAAATTTGGTGCATCTGCTCCTGCCTCTACTGGTGGTTTTGTTTTCGGAGTTCCTAAAAGTGAGCCTCAAAATGTTACACCGGCTTTCAGTTTTGGTACAGGTAAGTTTAATACAAAGCATTGCTTTTTTTTTTTTTTTTTATGTGTGCATCAGTCTTGGCTGCTGGTAAGCTTATGGTAAGATCCCATAAATTTGAAAATACTCAGCTGTGTACTCTTTTACCTAAGGCCAAATTAAATATTTTTTCCTAAAAAATCCAAGAAAAAATGCTGCAAAAACAATTAATATATATCTTTTTTCATAAATTCAACTCAAAACAGAATTTAATGTCAGATTTTAAGAATATTTGTAAAATTTGTTTTCTCATTGTATATTGAAGTACGTTATATTTTCAGGACCTGCATCTGCCTCAAATGAGTCAACCTTTTCAGGATTTCAACCAAATCAAACTGTTACTCCAAATTTCCAGTTTGGTACTCAGACATCTATGAACTCTGTTAATAATACTCCAGCGTTTGGTGTGACCAATACTTTTGCATTTGGCGGCAAGAACGATACTACCAATCAGTTGGCTGCTCCTGCAACTCAACAACCGACTGCTTCTGCATTCGGATCGATCCAGCCCGTTTTTGGAAATGCATCTGCTCCATCATTTGGAAAAGTAGATAAACCGGCATCTGGCGGGTTTAATTTTGGGGCTGCTGCTTCTTCAAACCCAGTTTTCGTATTTGGGTCAACGGTGAATATATTTTTAAATGCCTGTTTTAATGCATACTGAATGGCATTTGGAATTATTTAATACATGCTGAATGGTTTAATATGCTTGTTACAGGATAAAAAACCAGCTATGACACCTGGATTTTCATTTGGGACTCCTACACAATCAGAGACTCCCAACTCTTTCCAGGCTACATTTAATATGAACACACCTCCTAGTTTCAATTTCGGAGCTACATCTACTCCAGCAGGACCTTTTCAGTTTGCGTAAGCATACATATATCTTCAAGGGGGGCATTTTTTCCAGAGATAAGCTATACTTGCATGTGCATGAACTTGTATCTTTGTGTCATATTATATTTTGCGATTAGTTTGATAGCGATTATTAAATGGTACCTTAATTTTTAAATTCCTAACCCTTTGGCCATTATGTGTTGACGTAACAATGGAGTAAATGTTTTGCCAATTAAACATTCTTCATTTTGATTGCGCACTCTCCTTTGAATTCTTAAACATGTTTATATTTATTTCCTTTTTTCCCCCACGAATAAAAGATATTTCTTATTTACTTATTCTCCTTTTTTTTGTGTTTGTTCCTTCCTAAAAGACTTTTTATTTTTAATATTTTTATATGTGAAGTTAAAATTGAATCACTCAAAACTTATAATGGTTTGAGTGAATATGAATAACTATTAACCCTTTTCAAATTTTATAATTTCAGTTTTTGTGTACATTTAACAAATGTGTGCAATAAAAGTATTTGAATACTGCTGCATTATATACTGCTTTGAATTGTTATAGTGTCTAAAATGCATTGCAGTAGATGTTACAGCATTTGGCATATTGCCTCTTTATACTGCCTGTTTTCTTAGAATTTGTTGCAGCTCTAGTTGAGAGAGAAGTAGACTTTGCACTGTTCAGTTTTAAATGTGATGTATTATTTTCTTCTATTCCAAAATATCATCAGTTGTAAGATTGACCAATGCCACTAGCCAAAAAAAAAAAAAAAAAAAAGAGGGGGATTCTAAAGTAAAGCAGATTTCTAAAATTGTATTTAACAAATATATTTATTGTAATAGAATTTGATTTATAAGAGTAATATTTATTTGTCAGTAGATATTGATTATCATTTTCTGCATAATTATCAAAATCTTAATATTTTGAAACCATTGTTATCTGCACTGTAATATGAAAATGTCATCATCCCATAATATACAGTTGAATTCCGATAATCAACACATTTTGGGAATAAGGGTTATGTAGATTAGAAAATTTTGCAGTTTATAGGTTTTTCTGAATACAATAGAAGCCTACAAACTCGGCGTTCCATGTAACTTGATGATCACTTTTAATTTTTTTAATTGCTAAAATCTTCTGATCGAGCATTACATTGCTTTTGATGTAATGTGGTGGTTTGTTGATAGCTAAACTGCAATAATTTCAAACATTGTCTGTATGGTGCAAGCAGTACAAGTACATTTTAATTACTGTATTATTGTAATCATAGTGCGTTATTTATCTACATAAATATCTGCATGGTGTTTTGTTCTGCTCAAAGGTTTTATTCTAATTTTGCAGTTTTTGTTTTTTTCTCTTGTGATATTATTTCTTGGGACGTATATAATGAGTTTGGTGTCATGTTTTGTTTCTTTCATGGAAATTCCAATCTATCCCATTCTTCCTGTCAGCAACAAAATGGCTGAAGAAAATCAGGTGGCTGCTGTCGGTTAATAATCTTCTGTTGCTTCCTGTTAGCAGGCTTACTAAAGGGTTTGTGAGTGCATCCTATTATAAGCTAAACTTTCAGTTCATTCTGAGTAGAATTTCTCAGTTTAAGTCCTGACTTATAGGTGTCATTTTAATTGGGCAACTGAAAAATGCTGAACGAGAAGGGAGGGGAAAATCAATATGACAATGGAAAATAAATTAGATGTCTTAAGAAACTGAACAAAGAGGAGAGTATTAATGAAATTGCTGTAGGTTTAGCTGTTGAATGAAATATGAGTTGTAAATAACTCATTCCTGCTTTCCTAAAACTCTACATTTTCAGTAACTCAAGCAGATGTCCTTTGTTTATCCCTCAGTGCCATGTTGTGGGATTCAACTGCATGTGTTGTTTACATTTCTCCCATTCTGTTTTGTGCAGTTTGCATTGTTTGCTTATTGGTAACTATCTGCATAGCTATGCCTGTATAAAAATTGTCACGTTTATGCTCACAAATTCACGATTCTATTTTTTTACATAAAAACAAAACATTTAATGAAGAGCTTATGTACATTATTTACATTATTGAAAGCACAATCATACATATATTATAAATTTTCCCATCATAGGGCCAATATTCGTTTATCAAGAACAATTACCGCTATGCGGCCAAGAACAGATCATTTCAAGGCGTCGCCCTCAAGCTAACTAAAAAGAGTATTACATTCCTTCTCTGCCGCCAGTCACGTGACCTAGTCGGCGACAGACGATAAAAAATAAAAGAAAAAATGAATCCATCGGAGGGAAAAAGAAATAATTTCAACAAACTCTCCCCTGATGAACAATAGGTTCATCATAAATTTAACGAACTATTACAATATTACTATAACAATAAGAAACAAATAAAAATTACTTACATATACAGGTCACATTATATCAATAATTTCTTAACATCAAGAAAATTTTTTCTGAAACTATAGAAAAAACAAAACATTTAAATTGACATTTCTCAAGATCACCACAAATCATTAAACCAAGGAAAATAATAATGAAAACATTATGAAAAAGAAAATTTTTTTTTCTATCATCAGTTTATCAGTCATTCAGTCCAAATTTTTTTTTTAACCAGTCACTGATTATTGCAATTACTGATATCATCAATTTCTAAATTGTACAATAGCTGCACTGGACGTTTGATTACCGAATTACCAGTTTTCACTTCACACGATCTGATCATTCCATCTCTACCAATAAAGGTTTTGGTTATTCTTCCTAATTTCCACCAACTTCTAGGTAAATTTTCATCATGAACAAGTACTATATCATTTACGTTGAATGTAGATGGTTTCTTCTGACCGGTATAATGAGCAGATCTCAAGCACAGGAGATATTCTTTTTTCCATCTGTTCCAAAAGTGATTTATTAGATTTTCTCGTGTACGGAAACGTTTTAACATTACTTCTCTGGAACCTGGTAAATTCAAGTCATTCCTCCTTACAGCTGGCAAACTCAAGAGTCGTTTACCAATCAACAGGTGGGCTGGAGTAAGTGCGGAGGGCTCTTCAAGATCAGAAAAGACGTATGTTAATGGACGCAAGTTTATCATCGCTTCTATTTCAAGCAAACTCGTTTCTAATTCACTTTGAGTCAAAGATGATTTCCCAATGTTCTTTCTTAAACTAGTTTTTACACTGCGAACTAAACGTTCATAAAAACCGCACCACCAGGCAGCACGTTCCACAATATATTTCCATGTGATTCCATGCAAAGCATAAAATTTTTTTTAACTTCAGGGTGGTTAATCACTTTCCACATTTGCTTTAATTCAAGTTCGGCTCTTTTAAATGTTCTAGCATTGTCCGAGTACACAGTGGAACACAAACCTCTTCGGGATACGAACCTGCGGAACGCAAGTAAAAATTCTTCAGTGCTCATGCCTTTTACGAGCTCAAGGTGAATAGCTCTTGTAGTAGCGCAAGTAAA
The DNA here is from genome assembly GCF_044657685.1 of Stegodyphus dumicola. Lineage (NCBI taxonomy): Eukaryota > Metazoa > Arthropoda > Arachnida > Araneae > Eresidae > Stegodyphus > Stegodyphus dumicola. The sequence continues at coordinate 278,695,852 of NC_140770.1, read as the reverse complement.
CAATAAAATGTAATATTTGTTGTCATTTTCTTTTACATACAAAGGACCTGCAAAATCGAGTCCACAAATTGCGAAAGGTGGAGATTCATTAACTCTATCCGCTGGAAGAGGTGCAGCGATTTGTTGTCCAGGACGTACATTATATTTTTTGCATATTAAGCATTTACTCAGGATTGATTTGACGTATTGTTTTCCTCTTAAGAGCCAGAATTTTTCACGTATATGCACTAGAGTATCTGATACACCCGCATGATAAACCTTTTCATGAGCGTCTCGTACTACTAATTCACTTAATTTATGTTTTGAAGGGATTACTATTGGATGTTTGTTGTTAAATAGTAGGTTTGACTTTTGTAACCGACTTCGTACCAAAAGTAGACCTTCATCTGATAATATGGGATTTAATTCGAACAATTTTGAATCTTTTGAAATATGCTTGTTTTCTCTTAGAGACTCTATAACTTCAGGAAAACTATCTTCTTGAGCTTGTTTTAACCAAAAGGTTTCAGATTTACTGATTTCTTCTGCTGAAATTTCCGCAAAATTTCTATTTTTCCTTTTTACTTTTAAATTTGATATAAATCTGAAAATCCAAGCAGTCACAGGATAAAGTTTTTTCAAGGAACTAAATTTTGTCAAATTCATGAGTGGAACATTTTCAGTTTTGTCTGCTTTGATCAAACACGCTAGGATAGCTTCCGATTTTCGAGATTCTTCTGATACATCATGTAATTTTGACGTCGATTGTTTGGGTTTTGGCCATTGACTTTCAGGTAACGAAAGAAATGCAGGGCCATGCCACCATTTCGAAGAATTTATCAGTTCTTTTGCAGAACAACCCTTTGTTATTAGATCTGCAGGGTTGAGTTTTCCTTCGCAATGTCTCCATGAACAAGGATCTGAAATTTCATGTATTTCTGAAATTCTATTAGCAATGAAAGGTTTCCATCTTTTAGCTGTACCTTTAATCCAATGTAGAACTATTTCCGAATCTGACCATAAAATGACATTTGAAATATGTAGAATATTTTTCAGGTAGTTGGCAACCCTAGCACCCACCAGTGCTCCCATCAATTCAAGGCGGGGAAGCGTTAATTTCTTTAATGGTGCAACACGTGATTTTGCCAAAACAAATGTAGTTTCAAATTTATCTTCATCAGTTCTGTATCTCAAGTATGTGACTGAGCCATACGCATTCGGATTAGCGTCACTAAAAATGTGTAACTGAACAGTGTCCCTGTCTAAATTTGGTACATGAAAATAATATCTGGGAATTTTCAACATTTTAAGTTCTTTTATTTCAGAGAGCCATATTTTCCAGTCATTTTCGAGTTCTCCAGAAAAGATCTCATCCCAAGGTACCCCTTGAAGCCATAGCTGTTGCAATAAACATTTAATTCGAATTACAAAGGGTGCGATAAATCCAGATGGGTCAAAAATTTTGGCTGCTATTTTTAATACATTACGTTTGGTACATTCAGTGTTTCAGGGTTGCCACGCTACCTGGAGAACCGGGAAAAGTCAGGGAATTCGAAAATTGACCAAAATATTCAGGGAAAAGTCAGGGAATTTAAGTATTTTTGTCAAAATCTGGAAAAGTCAGGGAAGTTCATACAACGATCCAGCCAAAAAAAAGCGATTTTTGCGCCGACGTCGGAAGAGGTAACGTTTTTGGCGAATTATGCATCACGTGAGTGTCATTCGGGTAGCTGGCATAGAGCCAATTTTCGCAGCTCCAATTTGATTGTCTTTTAGAAAGGCAAAGCAACTTTTGGTTTCCAATATTCTCGAGAATTGCATGTGCAGTGCATGAACTAAAGAAAGTACCTGTTCTCGTATAAAACGAAATGGGTTTAATCCTAGTATACGGTACCATGGAGGTTAGAATCAAAGAATATGTATTGTAAAGAAGGAAAACCTCTCTGCAACAGACGTGGCTGTGGCTCCGTTCCATCATAGAGGGAAAACAGCTGTGCATGTCTGATATATCTGTTGCCAAAGCTCGAAACCGGTGTCGAAGTTCGAAGGTCACGTTATCAAGAGTTCATAAAATGAATATCGTTTAAAATTTCTTTAACCACTTGCGCTAAAAAGACGCGCCACGCACGTCAGGATGCTTTTGTCTCAAACCGCGAGCGACGTGAACACGTCGATAAGCATTTATCGCAAAAATGAAAATAACGCGGTGCACACGTCGCCTAACAACGAGATTGTTTATTTCTCGAGTTACAGCTCTGGATTGCACTCGCAGATGCGGAGCGGCGTAAATAAGACACTTTACCGCTTGTTATATTGTAGCGCACGGCACCGCAACCGTGAAGTTTAGTCTTAGCGCAAGTGGTTAAACTCTAAAGGAAAAGAAAATATTTTTTGGCGCAAGTAAATTAATTCATGGATTAGTTATTTTCAGGGGAAAAAAAAAAAAAAAAAGAACTACGAAAATCCGTTTTTAAAATTATTGCGAAAAATCCAAGAAGAAACGTCCTTTGATAAAACGTTTCTTCTTGGATTTTTCGCAATAATTTAAAAACAGATTTTCGTAGTTTTCTTTTTGTCAAAAAGCGTTTCTTCTTAACACGTGTTTCTCAATTTCCTGTACACATCGCTGAGAGGGAAATTCTGGCCGCCAGGTTCCGTCGCCAAATCCCTTGGCAAATTTTCCCTCCGCATTCTAGCGACGTAATAGCATTTTACTTGTATGGAACCTTTTCTTCTTTACATAGACGTTCTTTGGTTAGAATAATAATGGGATTTGGCGACATCTTGATGCGCAGTAAACGGGTCATTTTGGTCTTGGCGACAATTTTCAAAATTGTACCAAAGCCTTACCGTATACTAGAATTTTACCGCAAAATCTTTTTAAACCTTTTTTTTTTTTTTTTTTTTTTTTTTTTTTTTTTTTTTTTTTCTTTTTAATAAATACCTTGCCATTTTTCAGTAAAATAAAAAAATAGTAATCAGTCATCTAGGCTAGCCATGTAATATAACTATATTCGCTAAAATATCGTTGATTATTCTAATTCAATTTTTAAGTAATTATTTTTATGTTATTCATATAATTTAATGTCGCTTCTTCCCTCTAAATTTATTTATTATTAGTAAATAATATTTCAAAATTTCAGGAAATTTTCTCTGGCATAATCCTGAAATTAATTATAGCAGTATGATGACATACCAAATTTAATGCACATATGTTTTCCTAATGTATGCTGCGAAATAAATATAAAATACCTCAATTTATTAAAATAGATTTCTTTCTTTCGTTTAGCTGCAGAATGTCTGCAAAAAAAGCCTTATTTTATTCCAGATTGGGAAGATTCTAATTTCAATCTTCAGTGGAGAAAACAGCAACTATTATAATTATATTTGTGTTTTCAAGTGTTAAGGTGCCTTTTAAGAACATACCTCACGCAAATTAAATTTACCTAAAATCTAACCTAACTATTTAGCATTGCATTGTGATTTATAAGGACCGGATTAGCCTTGTGTTGAACTGGTGATGATCATGAGTAATAATTAAATAAAACATACATTTGTTATCCAATATATATATCTTAAATTTTATTAAGTTTCTTAAGTGGAAAACTAAACAAAATTATCAAACAAAGTATACCAAGAATAATTAAGAATAAATGTCCTCTGGGATTTATTAAATAATTAAGTGAATTTGCTACACAATACAAGTAATACCATAATTAATTTATCTCTTAGTACAGCCAACGTACATTACGCGGATAGACTGGAATTTTCTTGAAACACACCTGGAAAACCTGGAAAAGTCAGGGAATTTGATTCTCCTGTTTGAGTGGCAACCCTGGTGTTTATAGAGGACAGTAAGGGTGTTAATTCTAGTCCTAAGACATCTTTATCATTGTTCCATATTAAACCTAGTACTTTTAAAGATGTACATGGAGTGTCACTATTGAGAAAGATTAACTTTTCCTCAAGCCATTTCTGCTTAAGCTCTAGGGAATTGCTTTCGAATTTTCTTAGATTTAGACCTCCTTCAGCAAGAATTTTAACAGATTCATTTGATAGATTAAGCGCTTCTTCAACAGTTGTCGCTCCAGAAAATAGGTCATCCACGTAAAGATTTGAGTTAAGCATTTCAAAAGTCTTAAAGTTAGAATTCTTGTACTTATCAATGTGATGTTTTATTGTGCAAGCAAGGATGAAAGGACTACAAGTTACGCCAAAGGTTGCTCTTGTCATTTTTTAAGAAATTACACTCTCTTTTCTATCAAGGTTTTTAAAATAAAGAAATCTCAGATAATCTCTGTCTTCTTTTGCGATTGATATTTGAAGGAATGCCTTTTCGATATCTGCCGAAAGGGCGATCCTATTTTCACGGAATTTCAAAATAACGTCCAAAACATTTGGATTTAGATTTGGCCCTGGGTGAAGACATTGAGAGAAAGTGCATCATTTGATTTTGAAGAAGCATCGTAAACGATGCGTACCTTTGTTGTTGTTTTGTCGTCTCTAATTACAGGATGGTGAGGCATATAATAAGAATTAAGTGTCGAGCTGTTTTCAGGGCATACTTCTACAATTCCTAAATGTTCTTGTTCCCTGAGAATATTGTTGTATTTTTCAAATAACATTTCATTACACTTAAATTTATTTTCTAGACTAGCAAATCTTCTTTTAGCCACTTCAAGATTATTTCTCAATAAATTGCGAGATTTGCTCCATAGTAACCTTGCCTCATAACGACCATTTTTAAATTTCAAATTATTTTGAAAGTCATTTATGATTTCTAAATCACTAGAATTCTTTTCGTTATTCTCAACAATACCCATGACTTCTAAATCCCAAAATTTCTTCAGTTCATCATTTTCAATCTCAACTGATACACTACAACAATTTATTCTTCTATCTTTTGATTCTATCTGCCCATGAATAGTATGTCCGAAAATAGTTTCTGCAATGTATAAATATTTTTCCCACAATACCTAATTCAATTTGCCATAAAAAGTCTGACCCTAGTAAAATAGTTATTTCTCGTTCATGCCCTGTATCAGCAGGATTAAATCCTCTCATTTTCAAGCGTTGAATCAAACCTTTGTCTGGAACTACCAAGGCTTCAATATTTATGGAATTGTTTGTTTGCGAAACATTTTGTAATTCAAGAGAAACTACGTCAAATGATGATTCTTGTGGTTTTCGTCCGCCAAATGAATATACTAATAAATTTTCTTTTCTTATAGGCTTTAAATTCAGTTTTCTTACTAAATTTTCTTTTATAAAGCATTTTTCTGAACCACTATCACACAAAACCCTTGCATGGATTTTGTTTTCACCACCAGAGACACATACAATACAAGTTTGGAGTAATGTAGAAATAGTTTTATTTTTCTGTTCAGAAACGCAAGATACTAAGGTTGTGGATTTATCTGCGTTAATATTTTCAGGACTTTCATGTTTTTCTGATTTATTACAGAACAGCTCATTGTGAAATTTATTACTACATTTCGAACATGGGGTTAATTTACTTTTGCATTTAGAAGACAGGTGTGATTTTAAAAAACACTTGTAACAGCGTCCTCCCTTCTTCAATTTAAAACGTTTCTCTTGATCTGTATACCTTTTACAACCCAAGCTTGTATGATCCGAAGAGTCACAAAATACACAAAATATTTTTATAGAAGTGTTCAAGACAGCAGCCGAAGGAACACTTTTCTTAGAAGAAAAGTTCTGATTATATTTTTGTTTGGAATTAAAATTAGTGTAAGTGTCATGTATTTTATTACTAGAAGAATTATTTACTAATATTGTGGCCTCACGGGCACGTAAATCTTCTCTCATAAATTCCAATAGGTCATTGACCTTATACTCATTTTCTGTATTATTTTTCTTATGAAATTCTAGAACCATGTTTTCTGGTAACAATTTTAACAGTACAGGCAGAAGTAGATGCCCGTATGAACCTGTTGTTACCCCCATTGACTTGAGATTTCTGATATGTATTTCACATTTATCATACAGATTTCTAAGTCCCCTTATATTATTTGATGATTTTACTGGCTCTAAGTTCAAAATTTTATTTATATGACAGTTTATGATTGTATCACGCCTACCATATCTTTCGTTTAACAATTTTAGGCATTCATCATAATTTTCATCAGTGAGATCAAACCCTGATACAACATTATATGCAGTACCTGTCAAAAGAGATTTCAGGTATTGAAATTTACTTATTTTTGACAAAGAGTCATTGTTATCCACAGCATTCTTGAAACAGTTAATAAATTCTAAATAAGTGCTGGGATCACCAGAGAATTTTTCAATATTTAATTTCGGCAACTTAACTGCCGCAACAAATTTACTTTCGATTACAGGAGTTACAGGTACATTTTGAACTACGTTAACTTCGGTATCTGCTTTACATTTTCTTAACCTATTCTTAATTTTGGATTTCATACTCAAAATTTTATGAGAGTATTCTTCAACCGATTTTAATTCTTTTTCATATTCAGCTTTATCTTCAATCAATTTATCTATCTCTTTATCAATTTCATTTAAAGAATTTTCTTTTTCTGACAAAATATCCTGGCACTCTAACAAGGAATCTGTGTCAGTTCTTTCAATCGCTGCTACCAGCAAATCTTCTGCTTTATTTATTTGTTTAGTGATTGCAGATCTGATAGCAGCTCTTTTCGACTTTAATTTGTCTATATTTTCCATATTTCAAGTAATGGAATATAACCTTATAAAATTTAACAAATAATTGTAACAAAATTTAAAGTACAGTATTTCAATATTTTAAGCACTTCCTTTAAAAACAATATACTTAATAGTCCACAAATTTCCTTCGATTAAGACCAATTAATTTTTTCAAGCATCAATGAAGTATTATTCTTTCAAGTAATATTTCAATAAAACAACATAAATATTCAATACTTTTATTCAACTCAATCATTATTTTTCAAGGTTGAATACTTCAAGAATGAAAGAAAATGGCTTACCTGATATTTTCAGGTACCCTTCCATTATTCCAGCATAGAACTATATTCGGTTTCGATTTTAAAGTATCTAAAGGTCCGGGAATTTCGGCACCAAAAATATGTGTATAAAAATTGTCACGTTTATGCTCACGAATTCACGATTCTATTTTTTTACATAAAAACAAAACATTTAATGAAGAGCTTATGTACATTATTTACATTATTGAAAGCACAATCATACATATATTATAAATTTTCCCATCATAGGGCCAATATTCGTTTATCAAGAACAATTACCGCTATGCGGCCAAGAACAGATCATTTCAAGGCGTCGCCCTCAAGCTAACTAAAAAGAGTATTACATTCCTTCTCTGCCGCCAGTCACGTGACCTAGTCGGCGACAGACGATAAAAAATAAAAGAAAAAATGAATCCATCGGAGGGAAAAAGAAATAATTTCAACAATGCCTTCAATACTTAATCAGACAGATTTATAGAGTATAAAATTATTATTATTTTAAATGCAGTTTTTACAAAGAAAATAATCCACATGTTTTCCTCTTGAACCTCCATCCATCCTAATTCTATCATAACATTATACACATGTTCAATTGAATTATTAACAAAAAAAACCTAGAATTGAAATTTTGGGTTTTTAATGTTAATTAGAATTGAGCACCTAAAAAATAACTGACAAATGAATTCTTTACGCATGGTAACCCATAAATTCAAAACTTAATTTTAAAAGACAGCAAAAAAAAAAAAAAAAAAAAACACCAAAGAAAGTAATTTATCTAAAACAAAAGATTTTGAGATTTGTGGTCTGTGTTTGCTACAGAAATGATTTGCAAGTTTCAGTGCTTGTGCAAGAAATGCCAAATAACATCAATAATAAATTTTCTGTATTTAAAATATAAATAAAAGTGTATCTTTGCTTAAAAAGCTGATTAACATAATTTCTCCTCGTATGTAGAGAAAACAATTTTTATTTAATTTGTCATGCTGAATTTAAAGTTGAAACATTTTGTGTGTATCCAAAAATAAACGCTGATGCAATTCTTGCGTTATTGGACTTCTATCTCTTACAGTATCAAGTGTTTCGATGACGGTTTTTATTATTATTATTTATTTTATTTTATTTTATTTTTGGGGGGAGGGTGAAAATAATTGCCTGAAAAAAATGAGTTCAAAAAATTGTGTGTCTTAGAATTAAAGAAATGTGGTAATTCATATTCTGTTTTGATTTCCTAAGACCTGTAATAAAATTATATGCTTAATGCCATAGCTGCCAGCTCTCAGTTTTTCATCACATCTCTTGGTCATCCACTAGACTAGCGGTCTTCAACCCTAGGAACTTCACGGACTACATATATAATTTTATATTTGGCAGACCACTAATATCAATAAATTTTTTAAAAATCCTTAAAGCCTTGTTTCCGCTACTGCGTATGAATGGGTTGCGTCAATTGAAGACACACCTACGGCATCCGTACAAGTGTTTCCACTGCCGCATATCCGTAGAATATTTTAATTTTGCGCCGCTAGGTGTCACTGTAATATTTTGGTGCCAAACAAGCAGTTCGCAAGTTACGACGCTGAACATCTGAATTTTTCCCACTTAAGCGAGTATTGTTTGTTTTGGATTTGATATGGAGCCTGACATCAAACGCAGAAAAGTTTTGTTTACTAAATTCCATGTTATTAGAAATTTTTATATCTGCTTATGAACTGCATACCTGCCAACTTTTACGAATTTTTCGTAATTTTTACGAAAATGCGTTAGTCTTTACGATTTTACTATCGTAATCCATTTTTTACGATTTTTTTTTCCTTTTTCAAGTGTTTTTAGTGATTTTTGTCGAAATTTTAGAATTTTTCGCCAATTCAGCGATTTTCGCCAATTGCATCATGTTTTACCGCCAACCACCGACTACTTCGAATCCAGTAACCTGCGGTTTCTCCCAACTCGCCGCTTAACCAGCCAATCCAATGCGCTGAACTTGTTTCTCCCACTCTTTTCTTTGTGGGTGCCAGATTATTTTTTTAGCGTGGATTGAAGCATTCTCTTCTTTTTTTTTTTTTTTTTTTTTTTTTGTTTGCACGTGCTACGAATTTTTTTAATACGACGTTGTTACAAAATTAGTTTAAAAAAAACCATCTTCTCAATATTTTCGGCCTGCCTACAAAGCCGAATTTCCAACAATTAAAGAATCCTTCAAAGGAAATAACTATGCATTTTGCAACGTGTGCGTGTGTGACTTCATAATAAGTCACGGTGGAAGAAGCGACATTGTGAAGCATGTTAAGTCTAAAAAGCATGAAGTTAATGCTTCGGCTTCGACAACATTAAAGAAAGTGGATGATTTTTTTTCAAATTCGGCTACGAATTTGGATGCCGATGTCATTTTGGCAGAGTGTTTACTGCATTCCTCATCGAACACAACGTGCTGCTAAGTGCTGCCGATCATGCCGGTCAGCTTTTCAGACGGATGTTTCCCGACTCCAAGGTTGCTCAGAAATATGCTTGTGCTCGCACGTAAACATCTTCTATTGTGAACAAAATTGCTTGCGTTGCACAAAGTAAAATGATAGCTGCACTCCAGAATTCAGCATTTAACTTTATAACTAAAGTTTTTTATAACTTTATACTAAAGTTTGTAAAACCGTCCGTTGTGAAAAACAGTGTGTTGATTCGTGCTGCCTATAATAGTTTGGCAAATCAAAAGGATGACAATGATCTTATAATTGGAAATCAAACCACGGAACTTGTAAATTCTTTGAAAGATCATGAGAAAAAAGAATTTTTTCAATGTGTTAGAAAGTATGGCAGGTATGGAACTGCGAAAGTAAAGTAAGCTAGCAATCTTTAGATAAATAAGTAAGGTTATAATGCATATTATGAACATCACTAATTCCATAGAAGCTGAAGTAAATTAAAAAAAATTTTTTTTGCATTTCTGGAAGCCTTAAATATTTATATATATTATTAAAACTAAAATGTACTGTTAGTGAAAAAATAAACAAATAAATAAATAAAATAAAAGAGTTAAAGGAATTAAAAAAATAGTTGGTACTTTAAAAATACAGAGCAACTGTAAAGAAATGTTCACAATATTTACACAAAATTTGCTATGCTTTTTATTATCTTATTTTGCTATACCGCTGGCTTCAGGGTCATAGCTGGATAATTTATTAGAAATCTCGTTTGTTTTAAAATGCACTATGGGCAGTTATATTTTATGCATAATCAATAAAATATTATTTTTAATTTAAACATTTTAAATTCATATATCTTTTTATAGAAGTTATAAAAATAAGATTTTTCTCTTTATATATACGCACATTAGGTAAAGAAAATGGAAATATTTAATTAATTAATTCCTGCGCTTCTGCTGGAGAGGACTAAATTTAAAAGCAATTATTATAGTAATTTTTTGTTAAAAGAAAATTTAGGGCATTAATACTGTCTCATGTTAATTGGAATGAAAGCTTAGAGTCATAAACATCCCAGAGTCTGAGCACGTGTTTATCCTCTTGAGACCCGAGAAGTAATTCCTCGATATTTTTACCTAATTTTTTTGCGTGTTCTTAAAATGGAACTATTAAAAAGAAAAAAACACAAAACGTACAGTTTGAAAATTTTACTTATTTTAATTAAGTGGTACTCAAACGGGTATCTTGGAACTACATGCATATAATATCATTATAATAAAGTAAAGAGTTACATCAATGTATATAGTTTTTTTAAACAGTTATTTGTTATGAAATTCAAAGAAGCAATTCCTGTTTTGTAAACTAGATACAAATCACATTTAATACATCTTACTCTTGATTTACCTTGGCATGAAATTCAAAGAAGCAATTCCTGTTTTGTAAACTAGATACAAATCGCATTTAATACATCTTACTCTTGATTTACCTTGGCATCCTGGGAAGCGACATTTAATTTGATTTACTCTTTTTACATGTTCAGGAACGTGGCCAATTCGGTCATACCGTACATCCTTCACGGGCAAAGGAGCAATTTGTTGACTTTTTATACGTTGAGGTCTTTCCTGTATCGTTTCTTCAAAAACTTCTACTTTTATTAAGCTCTCAGCTATTACAAGCTTGAAGTCTATTTTTTGGAGGAACTTCACATTGCTTACAAAGACGAATATACGTAATCCAGGCATTGCAAGTTTCCATATTAAAAAAATGGGCGAAGACACGCATTGTCCTTTTTTTTTTTTTTTTTTTTTTTTTTTTTTTGTTCGTATGGATATCCGGTAATATGAGATTAGTCTGTCCATCATATCAACACCTCCCATGTAAGTGTTATGCGTCTTTACAGTAGCAGGTTGTCTGACATCTACTCACTGTCTTTGGGCCCTATTCACGACAAGGAGCGCTAATAATGATTTTCTCTTAACAGACGACCGTTGAATTTCACGGCTCCAGTAACCATAAGGACTGTTGGTTAAATAGGCATTCGTGACAACAACCGTCAGAGGGATCCTTACGGTGAGTAACCTTCGTTCGAGAGTTGGAGAAGTTTGTTAAAATAAGCCAATCATATTACAGCTACTAGAGATACAGGTTGACTCATCAGCCATGTTCAAGCATGGGCCTTGTTTTGTAGCTACGCTTTAGGGTTGTATTTCAGGTTTGGGATGCTATTTTTGGCTCTTTAGCAGTGTTCGCTAAAACGTTATTATTTTACATTCTAGAGTATCCAAACTTCCGATTTTTTGCATTCATATAAAGATGTGTGGCTTTTGACCCCCTTCTTTTCTCTGCAGTTCAGCTTCTTTCTTCTATTTTTTATAAACTGCCAAATTTCTCATATGATTTAAGTTATTTTAAAAGTTTCTAAAACATTTTCATATATTATATTTCATATATTCATTTGTATATTAGTTTAAAATATTTTTTTATTGAATTTTCAATTTTTACTTTTAAATACATGCATAATGTTAAGCATCTCAAAATCTATTTTTGACAATAAACTTCTCCCAGCTGTGTGCTTAAATTTTTACGAGGTTGTACTGGATTTTATAATCATACTTTCATATTTATTTAACTTTTTCCTTTTATAATTCAAGGTAATTTCATGTGTCATATAAAAATTACAAGTCTGTCAGTGCTCTATTTGTATGATAATTCTTAATTTCTCAGCTAGGGCATTTCAGTACTGAAGGAGTTAAGCATATTACTTTTATTTACATTACATGTTAAAATATTTAGAGGCCATTAAAGCTGTGGGTACAAATTGGAATGGATACAACTTCAGTAATTTTTAAGTTTCTAAAGCTTTCCTGAATCAACAGATAATTTTCTAAAATTGTCAATAAATTTTTACATGATAAATACATAAGTGCATGCTGGCGCTTTAATATATCTAGCAAGTTCACAGTTTAAACTTCTGAAATAAATTAATAGCACGTCTGCATACAAAGCGTGTTTTTTAATTAAGACACAATAACACGCCGAATAAATACTAATTCAGAAGTCAAACAACAAAAATCAGCGTTAATTTACAAAATTTTCACAGGACTAGTTTCGATGGTTTTACCGATCCATCATCTTCAGCTGCAAAACCGCAAATGTGTTTTTTATTTTAAACCGCGTGTTTTTTATTTTAAATATGCTATTTGAAGTAAAAATAAATTTTTGTATAGATTTAGTAGAGTAAAAATTCCACATCAAAAACATTTTTTCACCTTTATTTAGGTAAAACAAAATTAAAAAAATAATACATACACAAATAAATAAAAATAATACCTTTACATACGGAATTGCAGATATTATTTACTAATAAATTATTTGTTATTGACAGCTACTTTTCATAATACATAGAAAAATACTGATAAATTTATACGAATTTACATGCATATGCTGTTAATATTACATTTATTTGACCATTTAATGATAATTCCATAGCCTATATAAGATTCAATCACATTATGATATATTACACTCTTACAAAAGAAGAAATATCGAATTAGGAATATACTCTTTTATGTATTTGATAACAAAGAAGAATAAAACGTATGCAATATCACATTATGAAAAATCCTGCAAGTCATTACAATAATAGGTAAAAATCAGTTGATCATTCTTTCACGGTAGCACTAAGTTTTCCGATCAAAATTATGAATATGCCAAAACAAATTCACGATCGGTGCCTTCAATTTAAGGTCACACAAAAGTAAATTTGATTTAGCTGAACATGAGATCTACCACGACAAATTTATGAACAAATTGATTTTCTTTAAAATGTACTTGCAAATTCAACAAAAGCATGCATGAAATTTAACATTAAAATCTAAAGCACTAGTATTTAATAACAGTTACATGTATTAAATGAGTTTAATCATACTTTTAAGAATGCAATTTTCTGATAAATTTAAATTTTTATACGACAATTGAATTAATTTTGTAAAGCTACTTAAAACATATTTCATGTTCACACATTTAAATAAATTTAAAGTAAGTATACGTAAAAATGCAACATGAAGATTTACTACTAGATAAAGCATGATAATGGGCTCAAAACAATTTGTCTAATATTTAAATTAATTAAGACACAATAACACGCCGAATAAATACTAATTCAGAAGTCAAACAACAAAAATCAGCGTTATACCTACAAAATTTTCACAGGACTAGTTTCGATGGTTTTACCGAACCATCATCTTCAGCTGCGAAACCGCAAATGAACAAGATAGGAAATAATGATTAGATAAGATAAGAAAGTCTGAACAACAATAAGCAAGTGGTGCCATCTGTTGGCGAAACCAGAACTAAAACATAATTTCTCTAAAAGCCAAAGGCAAATTTGGATTGGAATTAGGATCGTTAACTAGAACAGAAAGATTTTTATGAATGTGAAATGCCTCTAGAAAATCCAGTTCTCCAATGGAAGATGTTTTTTGAATAATTTTGGCAGCAGAAAAACTGAAAGTGTGGTTTTCGGACCAACAATGTTGAGCAACAGAAGACTTCTGTGTTTCCTTTTTTCTAACATATGCCTCATGTTCCGCGCGAAATTTTAAGGCTCTCTTAGTTTGGCCAATGTAAATTAAACCACACTGGCAAGGAATCCTATAAATACCCCAGGAATTCATATCCGGAATGGGGTCCTTGAGTATGGAACTCGGAATTTTATTGATGGGAGAATAAACAACCCAAAAGTTAAATTTCTGCAAAATATGTGCAACTTTATAGCTAATTGATGGAAAGAAGGGAATGACAACAGAATTTTTATAATCTCCTAAAACAAGAGTGTGCCTTTTAGTGTGTTGAGATGAGAATTTTTTAACTGCTTGATTAATAATGTTGGGTGGAAAGCCCCTGTCAATAGCTATTGCTTTTAAATAATTTAGTTCTTCATCAAGGGCTAGTTTGGAGGAGCAAACTTGAAGAGCACGGAAAACATAGGAATAAAATGAAGCTAACTTTTGTTTAGTCGGATGACATGATTTAAAGTGTGGTGGAAGGCAAACCGATGAAGGTTTACGGTAAACTGTAGTACTGAAGTTGGATGTGTTACGTGTGACCAGAATTTAAATTAATACTTAACGTCTTCAAGACATTCATTTTCATTAAAGGTAAATGAGTATGCAGAACTAGGAAATTATTGTTAGGACAAATTTTGCTATTTCATGGACTTGGAGTTATAATTTTTGGCCGCTGATTTTCTTGAACTGAATTTCTTGGCCGCCTGATTTTATCTGCGAACAAGTACTGTAGTTTGCAGTTATCTTATGTTACTTATCTTTTTTTAACTGAATTAAGCTGATTGCTGACTTTTTCAGTACGCAAATTTCTTCTTATAATGTTAATTCAGCTATAATGTATTTTTTAGCAAAATATTCTTTCCCTAAGCCAGCGTTCATCACTACTTCTGCCGCCATTAATTGTTGGTGACAACACCTGATTGCTCCTTTTTTACCATGTGACCACAACTCATCCGCAGACGTACAGATAGAAGTTGAACATTGTTGAACTCCATCCGTATGTGATCCGTCACCGCACATCGACCGGATTGAAGATGTCAATCAAAGTGAATTCACTCGCTGATTGGAGAAACACATAGACGCCGCAACGCATACACAGCAATGGAAATGGGCCTTAAATCAAACCTTAAAAACAATATATTTATAAGCAAAATCAATATTCAACTTCCCAATACATGTAATTCTAATTTTCATTTATTAATATAATTTTCAAAACATTTCGTGTTCAGCAGCATGCCTTTATGTAAATTTAGGCTACGTCTCTGATTATGAGTAACAATTAAAACACTATTAACATCTCGTTGAAACACATATTTCGTTCACATTGAAAAATTATATAAAAAGTACAAAAATCTTACTTTCTTGTACAGAAAGCTTCACATTTCCATATCACTGAAAAGCAACTTCACGAAAAAGCAAAAAGAGATCGGCAAACGCAAAGCTATCAATAAACTGAAAGTGTTATGCCACCAATTTTTAATTATTGTAAACATAATAATCATCACGTACTCAGCAATGGTGCCATCGATCAAAGTTAGACAGAACGGAAACTTCCACTGATGCAATTATAAACAAGAATGCAGAGGTTCTCATAAAAATGTACCAAGTTAGGTGTTGACACAGAGAAAAATTGTGTTATTAATGACTACAATAGCATATGTTTGTAATTCAAAAGGAAAGAGAATTCCAGTTCGCTCTATTATTGATAATAGCAGCATATCTATGGATGCCAACTCTCACTTTCAAATGTTGCTAGATGCACCTGCAAAAGTAGTTTTCACGGAGCACCAGTTGGCGACCACTGAATCTATTAGTTTTTAATTTTTAGCCTTTAATCTATGGAAAATATTTCATGCAATAAATGAAATTTTAATGAATTGATAAAACTTAAACTAGAAAAACTTCATTCGCCCACCTGTGATAATTTTCTGACTAATGTTTTGTATTGTATATTGTTGTTTCATCTGAATTATATTTTTAATCACATTTTATTGTTCTTATTAAATGTTTAATCTGAGTTGTCATAATGTACTGCAGATATTTGTTGTAAACATTATATAAAAATTCAAACAATGCTTAAACAGTTTAATTCTTCACCACTCAGAATTTTCTCAGTATAAAAGCATAAAAAAATTTTAAAGTGTAATTAGCCAAAAAACATAGAATTTAAGAGATCAGAACCAGGATCAAGGATCAGAACCAGGGAGAAAGTAGGCGGCAGAGACACATATTAACACAAGACCGTATTTATTGACAGCGCAACACTGAATAAACAATTTGTACATATACATATGCTTACTCAGCTTCGATTCTGATGGACGCCAAATAGCACCGGATTTGGCATGAGCTTAAAATAAACATTGGTAACAGGATCGTATTAAATGCTAATGTGTTTTATATAAGAAATGAATTGCAAATTTTTCAGTAACCCGAGCCTTGCATTTTAAAATGAATTAAAGTCAGTTCGAAACTTCTTTTAAATGGTGTCACTGCGCAATGTTAAAAACTTCCCGGTTTCTCCCAGTTTTCTTGCAAAAATCGCCTGATTCTCAAGGTTGGAAGCTATGTAATGCAATACTAACTTTTTTGTTTGTTTGTTTGTTTTTAGTCGCTTTTTAAGAAGTTATGTACATAGTGTTGTAGTGATATAGTCTTTCAAATGCTTATTAGTCTGTTTTCAGTTAGGCTTTCTGTATAAAGCAAAACATATTGTTTTCATCAGGTTTTACTTTATAATATTATACGAAAAATTTTCTTTAAGTCTGACTATAAATTGCTGTCTATCAGTTTTTCCCTCTGTGTAACAATGTGTTTAATATTTATCTCTTTTTATATATTTCTCATTGCAATATAATGTTTTAGATGGTAAAATTAAATCACTCATATATATCTGGGGGGAGAGTACTTTTAACTATTTTATGGCTTTTTTCTCAAATTTTGGGTAAAAATATATGGAATTGTAGGAAAATACATTGCCATTATTTGTTTTGTAAGATTCTAATAAGATTACAGATTTTATGCTCATTTGTTGGTTGTATAAATGTAAATGTAGTTTTGAAAATAAATTTATAAACTTCCAGTTATAAATTTCATCTTAAGATTTAAAGTGAGTTGTTTTTAAAGAGGTATATTTGTTATGAATTGTTGGATCATAGATATGCAACAAAGCACAATAGCTCCAGTTTTGCTGGATGTTAGAGAAGTAATTATCTTTTTCAGCTACTCAGTCACTGTAAATCTAAATTTTAAAAAAAATAAAACGTTTTGGTACTCTCTTTCTTTTATTTTATTTTTTAAAGGCATTGGGCATTTACGTATTGGAGGAAACGTGACATAATTTAATAATGCTTTTCTTAAATTCCTACTGTTAGCTCACACTCCTTGTTTAAATTTTCAATCGTTGATAAAATACTTTTTATTTATTCACTCAAGTTCAATTAAATTTTTTTAAACTTTTAGTAGATGACACTTGATGTAGTTTTTTCACATATTAAAAAAATTTAATTTTTAAATAATTTATTTTTTTATTTTCAAAATTTTTCTTTGTTGATCTAAGTAAGAAGTGATTTAAAAAAAATTATATTACTTTTTTATTTATGCTGATATTCAGGCTTCTTTCCTTTGTGCATTGAATATTTCATTTGAATCGTATTGTCTTCCAAATTTTGTGATTCTAGTTATGAATTATTTGATTATGCTAAAGCATATGGTCTGTTATTTTAAACTAGGCATTTCAAGATCATTCTAGAGCCTTACCAGTAGGTTGACTAACTAAAATTTCTGAGTGGTAGGATTTGGGTTTGATCTCGAGCAAACAGGCCGGCAGCATATTTTTTCGCCATGTGCAACGGGAATACGAGGCAGTTCCCATTAGGCAGATAGCCTCATATGTTTTGCCATATTCTGATAACCTAATCAAACCAATGGACATTGTGTCTTTTAACTTACCTCATACTATAGTATTGTCTGCTACAGAAGATGTTCAAATGTATTAATTTGCTAAAATCATATAATCCTATCTGTGTGGTTTTAACAAAATACGTTAGGATCATAAAAACCGTGAAGTGTCTATCTAAAAATAGTATATGCGTATATATGCCTATGACAAAGGAGGGCTTCATAATTAGCTCTTGTTTATGTTACACATTAGAAGAAAGCATTAAATCCTCTTGCAACCAACTTGATCATCCGTCAAAAAGAAACCGTGGGGGTGAACTTTAGCGTTTCATGTTTTTAACTACTGTGTCATAGATCACTTTGTAACTCGGTTGTATTTATTTGTTAAGAGTTATCCATAACTGAATAGGCATTTACATTTGAAGGTAATAAATCATTTGTTCCATGTAAAAAGTGCATTTTTTTTTTTTTTTTAAATAAGAGATGAATAGATGATTTAATAGATTTATTTACCAAAGAATAAAGAAATAAAAGCTAATATAAAAATCTAAAATGTTGAATGGTACTTTTACCTCAATACTGATTTTTGTTTTACCTCAATACTGATTTGATTTCATAATGGGTTTTCGTTCAATGCTATAAATTGGTATGAATTAATACTGATTATTGGGAAAGTTATTTTGTGTGTATTATGTTGTGTCAAGATAGCAAATCATACAAAACAAGTTCTATCTGCATGCATAAGCATAAAATTGAGAACGAAGAATATGTTGTAGTTTTTCGTTTTATGCAGTCAGTTTTTAAATTCAAGTTTTATATTTTGGCTACATATAATTGTAAGTGATCTAAATGGAATGAAATAAATATTTTACTTTTTATCCCTCTTCCTTTAGGGCAAATAGTGACAGTGCGAGTCAGGCATCAGCAGCTCCTCGAAAGTACAGGAAAGCTCTAAGAAGAGGATTGCGAAAACAAGAATGAGTGTGAAAGAAGACGACAAAATCTGTTTATCTGTGAAGCATTTTTATGTGTACTGAAAGTTCACCAAGCCATGAGGTGCCTCCTACAGAAGCTTGCAAATGGCATCTGATAAAGTGTACATTGCTGCATGCAACTTATAATACAAAATTCCTTTGTTATCAGTTGGTATTTTGCAAGATCCCCAGAAAAGTTGTAATTTGACAGTGTCAAATTGCAAAAGGCTGAAATATTATTTTCAACATTTTGGTAGCTGAATGAAAACTGAAAGCTGTGTCTTGAAATTGCAAGTTTAAATATAGACTGTGATGTATATATAAAACGTGGCAGCCGTAAATTTCCGGTTGTGAACCAAGTAGTGTACATAGATTAATTTTGTTTTAGATTCTGTAAAAATGGAACTCAGGAAAAAAGATAAGTCTTGATTTTGACCATTGACCTTGAAAACTTATTTAAACTAACATTTTGAAGAATGAAAGTAAAGAAGCAGAACTTCAGCTACCATCAGTATGGGTTTGCTGCTTTTTATGCCAGTAGTAGTATAACAAATATTTCTGTTGTAGGCATCATCGAAGAATAACTACTTAGTATTTAACCCTGCATCTTAAATATATTCATTGGAATGCAGTTAGGGGGGTGGGGATTTTCCTAATTTCTGTATTCACCAGACCTTTGAAGCTGTGTTGTGTTCAGTCTTCATTATCCAAATTGGCTTAACATTTGGAGTTTGTTGTTTTCATAATAGGAATAAAGAATTATCAAAGTGAAAAAATAGTGCCATATTTATTCTAAAAAAATATATATTTTTTTTAAATATTCAAGTTGTTATTCTTTTGGTTTTTATCTCGATAAAATGAATTGATGCTTTATGACATATTATTTATATTCACTTTTTATGATGGTAGTTTGGGCTGAAACTCCAGATAATTTTCTCTTTGGCAGATATGTAAAAAACATTTTAATGAAATCTTCATTTAAAAAATTTTTAAATGGAACGTTACTCATTTTCAATTATGTGTGAAATGCGTGTACTTTTTAAGTATTTTATTGATGAATAATTTTTAGTATTTTTACAAATTTCATAGTGGAGCTCTTTTCATTTGTTTATAATTTATATGTGCTTCATACTAAGCCTTTTACATTTATTATATATCTTAAAATGTCAATCGCTGAAAAATGTTTTCTGTTCTCTGTACATATTTGACTTCAGAAATGTAAATCTTGCATATTGTATATTTTCTTTTCTCAAGTTGTTATAATTGAGTGAAAGTAAAGAGTACATGTAAAGGTGTTCTTATACGAAAATGATCAACATTTATGTAATAAAAAATTTGAAAGCTTTCCAAGTGAAGACTACGTTTCAATGTAGTTGGTTTTTAAAGAGCATGAAAAATCTATTTTTGATAATGGGATTGGGAGAGTTGTGGCTGTTCAATTTTTTGTGTCATTGTTAGGTTGAAAATTGTATCTAGACATTTAGTTCACAATAAAGTTTTTGTTTCCAAGTTATCTCAAAATTTGCAGTTTTAAAGCCTTTTTTATTGAGATATTAATCCATTTATGTTCGTTTAAATTATAGCCCACTATTTTTTAATGTTAGATTGCTGAATATAAACAATTCAAGCCAGCTCCTGTATGTGGTAAAGTATGTTAACAAAGAGGATTTTGTAGCATGTGTTGTTATTTTTTAAAATGATGTTGCATTTTCATACTTTGTAATTATAGTTGACTATTTTATGCAGAGTTTGAAAGCATAATTAAACTTTAAGCTTAATTTTTTAGAAAATTAAATGCATACGTAAAAAAAAAAAAAAGAAAAAATTTGGATTCTGACACTCTAGACATAATATTGCAATATGCATCAGTTTTTACTCTTGTAATTTTCGGTTGCTTTTACACAGATAGCATTTAAAAATACTTACTGGCTAGCTGAAAAGAAAAATCAAAATCATGCAGCTTATACATAAGAATGTTTTTTTTAAAATTATTATTATTATTATTATTATTATTATTATTAATTCCAGGCAAAAATGAAAGATAAATCTTAAGACTTCATTAAGATGCTTTTAAATCAAAAAGGGCATTTTGTACATTTTTATTTTCAAAAAGAATGTACATTCAAAAATTTTTAATCGTACGTCATTGTTATGTTGTGGTCTTGTACATAGTTTTCTTTAAATATTATACGACAAAGGAATTGAAGTTCTACAAATCTTTGAATGAAAAACTGGCTGTTGTGCCTGAGAAATAAATATTTATATAAAATTATATTCCATAACGCTGTGTGTTTTTGTGATTAATCTCACTTGTCCGACCTAATAAGAACATATGTATTTGTTTTTTAAAAATGTAAATATTTAAAATAATTTTTATATATATATATATATATAATTTTAGTCAGTTTTTACTTTAAATTCTATATTGTAAAGTATCATTGATGTAATATGGCATTTTGCGCTGTAGTAACGTGTCGTAGCACTTACAGAAGTACAAAAGGATGAGATATTTTATTTCATGGGACCAAAGGACCCAAATAAGAATTTGCTTTTGACAAAAGAATGGATACACAAATGTCAAAGACAAGATTCTATTAACGTGAAGAGCGGAAAAATCTGTAGCAAACATTTTCTCTATTCCGTGTTTATGAAGATGATAATGAAAAATCGCTTATTTAGATAGCCACAAAAAGAAACTTAAAATGGAATGCTGTGTCGAAAGTAAATTATGCTGACAATAATAAATCAAATGTTAATGGTTTTGAAATAAAACTCACAAATGAAAATATAGATATTCTTGAATGCCCTAAGTTTAAGGATAAACAAGAATGCATTGCTAATTTGAAGAGCAAAATAATATCCTTAGAAAACTGTATTAAAGTATTGAAAAATAGAGAGAAGAAAAATTTTAGAATGTTTGTTCAGCGGCAAAGAAGGTGGACGACATATAGAAAGAAACTGGTATCATAAATTAAAATCTCAAATAGCGAAATTTGGGAGGGGGAAAGAAGCACAAATCGGAGAATTGGGGAAAATGTCTAAAGCCTATTTTTATAAAGACGTAGATTAATGCATTACTGAAAAAGAAGGAAAAAATTAGGTGGACTAGTGAAGTATTTCTCGTTGCTTTGTCATAAGAGTTCTGTCATCTTAAAGCTATGATTTTTGGAAAGAAAAAGTTGGAATTCCTTTACCTAGTATTAGCAAATTAAAAAAATGGTGCGCTAAATTTTAGTGTAGTCCAAGAATTCAAAGTGATGTTCTTACTCTAAAGAAGGAAAAAGGTGAATAGTTGAATTCTATAGAAAAAATATGCATATAGATTGAAAACTCTGCTGTGACTCTAAACTGGACCAAGTTCTCGTTTTTTTTTTTTTTTTTTTTTCCAAAATGTGCAGTTTGCTTTAATCAGAGGTCTCGTTTCGCACTCTGCCTCAAATTACTGAGAAATCGTGTTTTAGATAAAAAACTTGTTTTAGAAGATGGAACTGTTTTAAATTTTGATATTATTAAAGAGGTTTTAAATAGAGATTCGGAAGAAATAAAATTGTGTCACAAACTAAAACCGAATTATTTAATGATCAAGGGAAACGAGAGACAAAACGTTGCTCTAGCGAAAACATTATTTTCAAGAACTATTGCAAAGGTATACTCCACCTCGTAGGAAATCAAAAAACATCTGACTTCTAAGAGTTAATCGATAATATCTTCGGTATTACGAATAGTACCAACAAGAATAAAGTACTTAGCAAACTAATTAAGTACTTGTTAACGTTTTTCTTATTGTATCCTTTGTAACTAATTATTGATTCAATTTTGTGCTAGATTAGCATTCTAGATAAAATATAATACAGTCAAAAGTCGTTAATCCGTCGGGACTTCGGCGATTCCGGATTATCGATTTTTTCGGATTATAGATCATCAGTTTAAATCTCGTAAAATGGCATGCAGAAATTCTAAAATTAAAAATATGAAACCGTAATTTATGAAATAAAGAACAATTATGATCTAAAGGGTATCAAAATTTGCAAAAAGAAAAAGCTTAATATTTATTTGTTTACTTTATTAAACATTTCTTTCAATGTAAGTTGTTTAAGTTTTGCTTCGTTTCATGTGATAATACTTTCTCTTTAATTCTATTAAACAGACATAATTTCTTGTTCAGTTACAAAGTTCCGCTGTTCAAGTCCTATAATTGCTGTGTCAAGAACACCGACTAATTTGTCAATCGAAATTTTTTTGTTTTCAATAACCTCTGTCACTTTTATTCGCTATCGGAAGCGAATTATAATGACGAGGAACTTGTTTTAAATCATATCAAAGACGGAGCATATCGAGATGAAATACTACATTTGGTAAGGAATTATAAGCCAAATAAAATAAAAACATCTGCGCTTAAGATAAGGAGTGTGCTGACAAATCAACTTCCAATTCATTACGCGCCCGCCGCCGAGCAGCGTGAAATTGATAAACAGATTTCGGATTTCAAAACATACTTTCGCTTTAGATCCTTTACATATTAACAAATATATATCGGAAATTCTATTTGATATAATCGAAAGTTTAAGCTTACTTTTATAAAATTGCTCTTACAGTCTGCAAAAAATAATAAGCCGGATGCAATTCGAAAATTAAGGAACAACGCAATCATCAACATTAACCGAAATAGATAATTATTTAGCTTATACGTCCATTATACATAAAATGCGCACGCGAAAACGTATTCTGCACTTGCGCACACTCATATGCGCAGTCGTAAAAGGTCTTACGCGCATGTGTCAACGCGGCGCATGCGCAGAATGTTTTTAGTTTTGATGTCCGGATTATAGATCGTTCCGAATTAACGACTTTTGACTGTAGTATAAAACATCAAAGTAATTGGCATAAAAAGACCTGCCTCCTTTATGCACACTTTTGAAAAATTTAATAACTGATTCAGGTACTGTAAAGCTATTTTGTCAAAATTAAGGTAACAGTCCTGTGTTTATTTAATTATAATATAGATGGAAGTATAAATTACAAAATTATTTTTAAAATATCTATTTTTATATTGAATCGGAAGAGAAATATGCTAATGTAAAATATACAATTAGGTAAAAAATCAAACGTAGATTAGCAGAAATTTTGCCATATGTGTCATATATGTTTAAAACTATGTCAATGTATAGTTGTTTTTGAGTAAATTTAAATAGCTGCTATTATAGAAGCAGTATAAAAATTCTCTCAGTTAGCATGAAGATAAAGAAATGATTATAAATAAACGTGCATTAAGTAAAAAACCTGCAAATAATAATAATAATAATAAATTTAAAAACACGGAACTTTATGTTAAAAGAGTAGTGCATTTTATCCAATATTTTAAAATTGAGTAAGTGTTATTAAATTTTTTAATGTAACATTGTCTCTTCCAAATTATAGCTAGCTTTCACACACAGCTCATTTTAAACGCTGGTTCAAAAATGCTAATTTCTAAGCTGTGAATTGCATCTCCGCGTTCAATGTCATCATGACTACGTCATCACTTCTCACTTTCTGCTTCAGGGGGAAAAGCTGTATGAGCTAGCCCTTCGCTTCTAAGTCCTGGGTATGGCAGTCAGCATCGCTAAGCATTTTCCCATCTATGCAACTTCCTTACTGCTTTTCAAGACTAATAAAATATCTTTATTAATACAGGGTTGCAATGCTATCTGGAAATGAAAAATATACTGAAAGAGTCGAATTTAAATACGTAAGCCAAAACTGCGTAAGTCGGAATTTCATATAGTGATTCCCGAAAAGGTAGTTTTTGCATCAACACTAAAAGTGGCTCACTTATTAACTACTTGACAAATTATGTTTCATGTGAGCGCCATTCTGCCAGCTGGCATAGAGCAAATTTTTGCAATGCCAATCAGATTGTCTTTCAGAAAGCATGTTTCCAGCAATCAGGTTACCATGACTTGCATGCTGTTCTACAGAACAAGAAATCCATGCAAGTTGAATGAAATAAAATTCTTCCTCGTGATTTAGAGAGCTTCTTTTTTTATTGTCATCTCCAGTTAAAAAAATCTAGTAAGTGAAACTTTGTAATCTTTTAAAAATACATACTTAACATATTCTATCATATTTGCTTGTTAGAATAATAACAATGCATGCAATGTATTTTTAAAGTTAAAAGAAATGTATTGTTGCTTTTTTAATCATATTGTGCATTATTAAAAATAAACTTTTCAACATCGTTGATGGCATGCATATATGAGGATTATTGGACTTCGGAATTTTGAAAGAAAATGTGATACTTTGCTTGGCAAGTGCCAAAATGGTTATTCGTCGAGAGAGCGTGTTGAGCTCTGGGAAGGACTGAACCGAAGAGTCAGGAGCTGTGCTCTGTGTGTCGTCGAGTGCATTGCGAGTTGTAGCGTGGAGAGTACGCAGAGTTCCAAAAACGACCAAACAGGAGCTGTATTCTGGTGCTTTGCAGTGAAGCTGTCTCCACCGTGTGATAACCTGGAAGCAGTGTCGCTGATCGTGTCAGCGTGTTTATAGTAGCTCATCGACGACTGTAAAAACATGTTTTGGAATTGTCCTGACAATACTGGCCAATAAAGTGTGTTTCGATATTTCATTAAGTAGTATTGTCATTATTCACTCCAAATCCTCACGAACCCCATACCAACGTGAAGGAAGAAAATAACGTAACAACTGGTGCCAGAAAAGAAAAAGGCAACAATATCATTTGTTGTGGCTTCTTCCTTCTAAATTATTATTAGTTAATAACACTTTCAAATTTCAGGCAATTTTCTTTGGCATACTCGCCAAACTAATTCTATCAGTATGATGACATACCATCACGAAATTTTGTTAAATAGATTTCTTTCTTTTAGCTGTAAGATAACTGCAAAAAAGACCTATTTTAATCCAGACTGGGCAGTAGAGTATGTTTGCAACCTACTGAAAAAGCTTCTAACAGGGCAAGATGCGTGTTTTGCTAAAAAAATCATCCTTTATCTTATCATAATTTTTAAATGCATGTGTTTAAAGTCTAAGTAATTGCTTAGTAATCCTCGCACGGTAATTACCAGTATTTTTGGAAGCAATAAATTTTTATTGTTATTAAAAGATCTTTCTCAGACAAACCACCTCTTTAAGAACCAAAATTGGTAAAACTCGATATTACGGTCCAGGTTGGCACGTTTTCAAAAAATTGTTGAGTCGCGGAATGGGTTGTTTTCGCGCCTTTTAAAAAATCGCTAACTCATCATATCGCCATATTAGATGGTTGCGAATTTAAATTAATTCTGTAAACATGCAAAAATATCTGAAATAGGACTTCAAGAAAAAGTGGGAAAAGTGCAGAATCACCCACTGCTTGGCGCGTTTTTAAGAATTGCACATACTCTGTATCCATATATATATTGACCAATTTTCACTTAAAAAAAATCCCAGAATTGAACAAAAATGACATTACGCACTCCCTTGACTTTATCCATGTACACATCGACTTATTTTCACCTAAACACCAAACAAATAAGTGGGCGATTCTGCACTTTACCTAAAGTATTTGGAAGTTAATAACTATGTATTTTATAGGATAAACAATATTAAAAGTTTTCATAATATTCTCTATACCATTTTTAAGACAGTAGCAAAATGAAGTAAAGCATTTTATCACGAAATTTGAGAAATTGTAATAAGCAGTAAATGATCAGAAAGCATTGATTCGTATTTAAGTTATTAGATTTGGTGCGATTTCACTTCACTTGACGACTGGACCATAATCTCCAGTCTAGCCCCAAAATAATTTGTAACTGTTTCTGTTCATCTCGGAGAGGGCTCAGTGTAATTGGTTTACTTTTATTTTTTAATTCCTAGATTCAAGCTAAATAATTATGATCAGCCAAGGGAAATGAAATAGTGAACTTTTTAGTGATGATCATTGCTGACTCTGAACATGACCATTATTTTTAGAACATAAATAAGCATCATTATTGAACATTTCCTCTCTAGAAAATCAAAATTGTCTGCAGTTGTAGGGATTTGTCTTAAAATTACTTACAGTTGAAATATAGTTACTTGATATTGTAAATAATAAGTTATTTATGTAAATAGTAAGTTTCTGAATGTACATAATCAAATTGGAAAAGCAACACATGAATTTAAGCAAGGAAGCTGGGTGAGGTCCCTCTTTTAATGAGTAAAGCTCCTGAAAAGAGAGACCTGTTTGTGATTGTCCTTGGAATCCAAAGGTGTTTATTCAAAATTTGTAGCAAACGAAGATTGCTCTTTTTCTTAATTTTAAATACATGTTCAATTGGTTAAGTTTCAATTATGTGTCTCTAAAATGCCATAAAATTGAACGACACCAGTGTTTGTTTTGTCGTTTATAGCAAAGGACACAACAACTGTCAGGTTAAAAGGGAGAGATGCCTCTCTAACAAAACCTTGCTTGTGTTGCACAAAAGGAAAAACCGTGTCTCCGGCCAGACCACAGTAACACAGATGCCAAAAAAAAAAAATTCTCTTTACATTTAAGTTCATGTTAAACATAGATAACATGTACATAAATTTTAGTGTTTTACTCCGTACATCTGTTGTTTTAGAAGATATGACACATTCCTTTTTATGAAATAATTTTTGTACAGTTTAGTCTTTTTATTTTATAGCTTATTTAATGGTAAAGAAAACTGTGGGAATAAAAATTTTAATTTAATACATATTCATTCAGTCATGTACTCTAAAACCCAGGTTTGCTCTTTTATAACATCGATTCCTGGGAAGTTCAACAGCGACTACTCCATTTGTGTCTTCTTTGGCCCACCAACGCCAAAGCCGTAAAGTTTCTAAACAATGCAGTTCGAATCCTCGCAAACGGGCTGGCTGCATGGACATTTTCGTGGTTTTCCTCATGCGTAACGTTTATAAAAGCCAGTTTCTCTTAGAAAGTTCGCCCTGAAGGCAGTCCGAGTGCTTTCCTATAATTAAATAAACCAAACCCTTTGTCCCTTCATTTCTCCCATTTATAAGTGAGTGACCTTGACGGTGCACAGACTTCACTTATTGATCAAGAACTCAATTTGATGTTGTCAAAATATTATACAGTGAGTATGTTAATCTGAAGTAAAGTCAAAATAGAATACAGAAGTGTCAGCTGTCAGAACCGTATGATGTAGGGCAACTGTATATATTTTTATAAACTTCTGTTTAGAAAAATGCTTATATGAAATGTATTTGTCGACTTTTTCACAGAAACTTTATGAGGGAAGAATTATATGCATTAGAATAGAACTGTGTTTTATATATTTTACAACAAATTTTTTTTTCCCATTCATTTTTGTTATTTGCTTTCATTCACACGATCATTAAGCAGACTGAACAATTAATTTGGCTTTTCAAAACGTTATGATAAAAATATGAGAATTTTCTTTACAGTGAATTTTCACTAAGATGACCACTCACAATTCCAGATGATTTTGGGCTTCAGTGAAGATTGTGTTCTTAGAAGTTTTTGATGTCTGTTAGTTTATATGAGCCAGTTTCTCTTAGAGAGTTCTCCCTGAAGGCATCCCTCCCCTTAGGCAGATAGTCCTCAAGTGCTTTCTCATAATTAAATAAACCAAAGCCTTTGTGCCTTCATTTCTCCCATTTATGACCTTGTCCATGTACAGTCTCTGATTTTATCTTTAAGATCATTATTTTTCAGGATACTTAAATGTAAAAGTGATTGTGGCCCAGATATGGCTGGGATTTCATATTTTTGATTTACTTTACTTTTTAACTTTTCATAAATCTAGATTTGCGAAATGTGTACTCATTTCTCAAATTTTGTTTTAGTTAAAACATATCATTCAGAATGAAAACTTTTAGACAAACACTAAATGCTAAGTACTTTTACATACTTGTACAGAAGCAGAAAAACCTAATACTGGTGGAAAACAGAAATACTCAGTATTTACTAAACTGATAAAAATCTATTTTAACTTGCTTTCATGGACCCTTTCCTGAAAGTTCATTTAATTATATGGATGATATTATGATAGAATTTTAAACATCCTTTAACCTTTATAGCTTGCCTGTAGAGACTATAAAATATTTATTCTCATTGCATAATAATAATGTGGAGCTTTCTTTACATTCCATGAACCATTATGTTTTTATTGCAGTTCCTTATCTCTAGCATCTGCTGATATGCATACTTCAAGCATAATACATAAAGGTTTAATTATTGCTTAAGTGAAATGCTATTGTCTACATTAAAATGTCTTGCTAGTCATATTGAACTTGAGCAAAGAAAAGTATAAATGAAGCAGTCCACATTCACCCCTCCCCCCAAAAAAGCAACCTAAACTTTACAAAAATGTTGAGAAGTCAAAAAGTTGACTGCATGAAGTGATACAGTAAAACATAAATTAATTTTTAATAAAATATAAAAAGCTGTACCTTTTCCTTCACTGAAAAATTCTTTTGAAAATATGTATATATAAAACACTAATTTTTTTAATTATTTGAAATCTTGTTGGATTTTTATTCCACGGTAATTTTCAGGATTTCCGGAATGGGATTGCTGTTGAATGAGAAAAGTACATTTAGTCAGTGTGAAGAGAATGGCATTTTTTTAATTATAACATTTTATTTTTTTGAATAATGCATATTTATTCTTAAACAGGACTACTATCACACACTGAAGAGCCAAAACATTATGACCACCTACTCAATAATGCGTTGTGCGACCTTTGGCATGCAAAACAGCTGCAGCTCTCCTTGTTATGGATGTCACAAGTTCTTGGTAGATGACTGGAGATAGATGTGCCAAATGTTTAAGCAGTGGTCCTGCAAAGTGATAAATTCTGACATGGTGGTGTTTCAGCTCTGAGCTGCTGCTCCATGACTACCCATTTGTGCTCTATCACGTTAAAATCCAGCAAGTTAGGCAGCCAGGACATTAACTGGAATTCATCCTTATGATCCTCGAACCTTTTCAACACGGTTTGAGCCTCGTGACATGGGGTGTGGTCCTGCTGGAAGATTCCATTTTCAGTTGGAAAGACAAGGAGATGCCTTGTAAAGGTGCAACCGATCTGCAGTTGAGTTCAGATAGTCCGCAGCTTTCATGGTCTGTTTTACCACAACTAAGGGTCTCAGAGACACCCATGAGAACATCCCTGAAAGCATAATACGGACACCAGCAGCCTGTGTATGACCTGCTGTACGGAAAGGGCGCAATATTTCACCTGGAAAATGGCGTACCCTGACACGACCATTGGCATGATGAAACCGTGATTTATCTTCCACTTATCCATAGTTCAGTCTGGATATTTCCCAGGCCCAATTGTAGGTGTAGTTGACTATGACACTTGGTCAACAGAGGCACTCAAGTTGGATATCTGCTGTGCAGTCCTATATCTAACATATATCCTATATCTGCTGGACTGTGTGTTCCGAAACACTTGCATTTCGATCTGCATTGTATTGAGCTGTCAGCTGAGCCACACCTAGGACCGATTTTGCTGTACCAAGTAGGTAATCTCTTTTTCTTTGATAACATGTCCAACACTTTTGCTGGTTTCACTGTCATTTATCAACTTTGCATAAATACTAAAACCGGCTGATCATGCAATTTCGGAGATACTCATTCCGTGGGCCATTACAATCAAATTCCTTAAATTCCCATCACTTGAAAAAATAAGTGCAAGAATGAATCCTTATTTTCTCCAGTAGCAAATAAATACCATTCCCAGTTAATGTTATGCCCTCCACGTCATCCAGACAAATTCATTGAAAAATGTGGGGATGGTCATAATATTTTGTCAGTGTAGTGAAATAACTGATTCAGTTAAAATGTATTTTTTTATCAAAGTAAAAAGTATGTGTGTAGTAATATCAGATAAAAGCTTTTTCATCTTCTTGCATAAATATCCTTCATTCTAAAAAATGGACTTTTATTTTTCTCTTTCATGAAAATTTGTTTAAAATCATAGCCTTTCTTTACTTTAGCTGCTAAGTGCAAAGTGTAGTTCACATGTGTTAATAAAAAAATTTTAAGTATGGAGTATATTTTTATTAATTTTTATTATTTTAAATATGCAATATATGTTTACTAATGCTATATGGTGTTAATGAAAAATTAAGTTTTTTTTTTTTTTTCAGTTGAATAAAATAATTTATGAATTTTATTTATATAAATGCCAAATAATATTTTTGTGTAGTGAAAATAACTATAAAATGATATGCGAAGTTTGAGAACCGATTTATGCAAAAATTAATATCCTTGCTTGTGAAGGGGTCGTTTTAGATAGGGTCATAGAAGAGTCCTGTATAGTGTAACAAGTATTTATTAACAGGTTTAAGTTACACACGAACATTACATTTAACTTTAAGAATATTACAGAGCAAGAGTCTGATAGAACCTATCACGTGGGACGCTTGGCTTTTACTGAAGTACTTCTCTGGCTACTCACCAGAGGGCAGCCTTGTTGTCACAGTTAGTCTAACAGTTTATGTTAAAGGATTGGTTATATGCTTTATTTTAGCTAATGGAGGAGTGTATTATGTATCAAAGTACATATAAATAACTTATTGCACAATATTGCTAAAAAAAATTTCAAAATTTTGTTGCAGTTTCTTTCTGCAGTGTAGATTACAAAATAAGCTATTAAGACATAATCTCTTATTTAGTTACATTGTTGAAGTCCTGCAACTGCTGTTTCGAGAATTCCGACTAACTTGTCAATCGAAATTTTCTCGTTTTCAGTAACTTTTCTGGCACTTTCTTTACTATCGGTAGCGGTATTTTCTGGATCTAGAACCATACTACAGATTTCGCCATTCATTGATTGATTGATGATTGAGAAGCATTGTCATCACAATGGAAAACTTCTTTTATATTATCTTCATTTATTATCACTTCTCCACGTTTCTTTACAAAATCCGTTAATTGGAAAATTTCACCTTTGTTTTGGGATATCTGAAAAACCTTTAAAATTAGTGGCTATCATTATCAAATTTAGCTATCCTTCACTATACATATTTGGCATCATGAGCTTGGTGACTAACGATAAGTTGTTCCGTTAAATTTTATCTTGCATTTATCGCGCACTGAGACAATTAAATCTAAATTGTAATAATTTAGTTATTTATTATACTTATGTCTATTTCTTGCACATGCACTTGATTTATTTATCAGAGTTCTGAATAAATAAATTACCACATATACTTATTTATATGTTTATGTGAATAATAAATCAGTTATTCTTAATTCAAATAGCCCTAAATGTAATCTTTGGGTCTATGAGTATCATCAAGGAAATCTATTTTTAGCATACGGAGACACATTTTTGGTAAATTTTTCCTCGTCAACATTTTCTAGCACATTTAACATAAATCTCTAATCATCGCCAAGCGTAAAGTCAACATAAAAGGTTACCATAATCCATTATTATTCAATTACTAACATAAAAAAATTGTTTGGGCATCTCTACACAAATAATTACTCAAGTGAAAAGAAAGTATAATAAATAATGATTCGCCAGGTTGGCGTCAGATCAACAATGTATCTATGTGAAATCTTTCGTTTTGAGATGTGTGCCAAGCAGACACGGAGCCAAATTACTGATCATACAAATTTATGCTAAAATGATTGTTTCTTCAAGTGTCGAAGTGAAATTAAGAGTCGGGACTCTCCAGATATTTTATTATGCGTGGAGGGGGGGAGAATAAATGTGCATGCTGCGTAAAGCCTAAGAGAAAACGTTGGTGGTTTTGAGGTCTGGATTTTAGATCATTCCGGATAACGGATGTCCAGATTTCGGACTTTGTACTGTAATATCTATAACTGATATATACCAGTTGGCTATAATCAAACTTACCCTATAAACAGCATCCTACAGTGCAAGCAGGTGAACGGCATGCGACAAAATTTTGTATATGGGCTATGTACGAGATGTGCTTGCGGAATTTCGGAAAAAAATTTTAATTCCAAAATGTCCACCAGAGGGTGCCTTTTTGAGAAAAACAGGAAAGTTAACACAATAAATGACCAAAACAGAATACAGATACACTATTAACATTCATCGACTAGTTTCTGATCACCGTGTCATCGAACCACATTATGTGAATATCGCTCCACAGAATATTCCAAGGCTATGACAGTTCAACAGTCATTCTCTTGAGAAAACTGACTGCGAATGAGAGACAATGTGGCTTGTTCCTATCAAGCAGCTCCTGGGTATGGCGGATCTTGTAAGGGAAGTAGTGTATTATGTTTCTAAATACTTTTTGGAAGGTGTTGTAATAAGAAATAGCCTGTCTGTGTCAATGTAAGAATAGAATGTCTGTCGAGAAACTGCACATGTGTTACTGCCACCAAACTCTGATGTCAATGACTGTGCGTCAACAGCTGTCTTGAAGGCATTAACAAGTACCGGTGTAACATTTTTACGGCTTTGTCCAGGTCGAACTCCTAATTTCCCCGCTTCTTCAAATCTCTTAATCATGATCCAGATACCTTTAGTCCACGCCGTAGGTTCTTTCTATGACGAAATTCACGAACTGCAGCAGAAGCATTCTCCTTGTTTTTGTAAAACCCAGCTTCACCAATAACGCACGTTCAACTAAAGATGTCGTCATTGGTACAACCGGAAACATCGGCTTCTTCTTCTTCCCAAGCATGCAAATCTCAACATTTTTCTCCTACAACTGACAGCTTTTTGTGGTTTTGCATTTTATTACTCATAATTCTTGTTCTGAATTGTTAATATTGTTTCTGTATTCTGTTTTGGTCGTTTATTGTGTTAAATTTCATGTGTTCCCCGAAAGGGCACCATCTGGTGGACATTTTGGAACTAAAATTTATTTTTCCAAATTCCTTGAGTGCAGCTGGTCCATACACAAAATTTTGTTGCATTCCGTTCACCCGTTTGCTCTGTAGGATGCCGTTTATAGAGGAAGTTTAATTATAACTACTTGGTATATGTCAACAGTTTGACTTAAAATTTATGTACATACAAATTTCATGGTATTTCTAGAGTTAAGCAAGTGAGGTAATTCCTTATGTAGATAGAGCGATTTTATTTAAAATTTAAAAAAATAACATTTAAACGGGTGCAAATAAAAGCAGCAGCACAGTCTCTCAAAGGAACTGGTTCATAAAGTTATTCTTTAGGTTTATTTCTAATTTTGAAAAAATGAAAATAGAAAAGCAACCTTTAACCTCTTCGTGACGGCATGTTGCTGAACTAAAAAACTCTGCAGACGGGTGTGTCATATGTGAATCAGTCCTAAATGTCGCTAGCGGAGTGATACACTGGTGTAACACACCGTCTCCAAGCTGAATTGCGCTGAGGGGCATGCCATCTCGTAAGAGGATTAGCTGCTGATGCATATATGGTACACCTGTCCTTAAAGGGTGCAGGCACCTTATGATTTGTTTATTTTTATTCTTTATGATTTCAGCCTTCCCATATAAGCATGCAAGGCCTTTATTTAACTAAATAGTGTTTCTTTTAAGAAAGTTTCTAGTATGAATACATAAAATATTATGCAGTATTTAATAATAAATGGAACACTAAACCATTTCTTGATATTTTAGTATGCGTAAGTAATACGAGTTATTAAATAATCCAAACTAAATACTGAGTTCGACAATGTGCGTGAAAAATTTTAAATTAGTAATGTCTGGCATTATGTATTTCCCATATTCTGACTTAAAATTCCGGATACTTTTATAGTCTTCTCGGGAGGGGATGTTCAATAATGATGTTTAATGCTGTCAAAAATAATGGTCATGTTCCAGAGTCAGCAGAAGTTGTCTCTAGAAGGTTATCCAATTTTGCCTTGTTCATTATGGTAGCATATAACAGTAGTTATTTTGTATCTCTGGGATTAAAAGTAAACTAATTGCAGTAAACCATCTCTGATATGACCAGTCACAACAATTCCAAATGATTTTGCTTCTTAGTGGAGGTGGTGTAGAAAGATGCTACTTAATAATGGTATAAATTTAAGTTCTCTTGATTAGCATAAAAAGATTAGCAAGTAATTATTTAGACTTTTAACATGTACATTATAAAACTGCAAGCAATCAGTTTATTTTTTAGGTAATGAAACCAAATTTTGAATTAATGGCTTTCTCTTCTAAAAAATAGCTGCCTCAAATTAAATATGCCTCCTAGTGATAGAAGATGGTTCAAGATAAACCGAAAAGTGTTTGTGTATTCGGCAGTGCGATAGCACCCCTTGGAAGAGGTTCACTTTTACAGAGTCTTCTCTTTTTCTTCACAACCTGAAAAGCAAGTTTGTAAGAACAATCCACGAAGTCTTGCTGCACTGGAACAGAATATGTGTACAACATCATCAGCAACATCCGATGGCATGAGTCACAAGCAAGTCGCACAATGTAATTCATGAAAACTGTGCCTGAGCCATGACAATCAACATTTTCAACAGAACCTGTAGAGACAGAGGAATCCGTGTAATAGGCTTTTGTCTTTTATCTATTTGTATAATCTTTTTAAGAGTTCATGTATTTTTCAATTGCTTTTGATTCTGTTTATCTTGGTCCACCATGTATCTGGAAATGTTAGTACTCTTAAGGAGAATTTGCTTAAATAATACTGCAATCACAAAAAATATATTTAATATAATTTTGAACACTTAAATGCAATAAATGTGAATTTATTTGTGGATACAGGATTTTTAATATATGGGAGGCATAAGACCCCTTATCTTAAAATAATGCATGTGTCTATTTTACTGGAATATTATAACAAAGTTCAGAACATAACAAATCCTATGCCAATTTTTTAAAGAGAGGATGATAAAAGGTTATTTAACGCGTTGACGCCGGCCTGATCCACCGGTGGCCATGCTAGATTGTTCCGTGGGGTGGCATGCATCACTGATGGACCACGTTTGTATATAAAAAAATACGTAATATAAAATGTAATTTTATTATATTATTATACATTAACATTTCTACCTTATAATCAAACATTTAACACAAAATACATAACTTATAATTTAATCAATACATTAAATATAACAAAATATAACTACTTATGTTACCAATGCAATTTTTTAAAACATTTTAAACAAAGTTCCGGCTTATCCGGACATCTGCTACAAAAGGTCATTACTTTTTTGTTTTGTTTGTGGCGTACTGTGCATCTTTTGAGTTTGTTAAGCGCTTTACATCCTTTCCTCATCTTCCTCCCGAATCCTTGGAGAGAACTTTAAAAAAAAATTTTCTGTCTACTTATTAATTCTTCACTAGGGAGATTCTCAACACTCTTCAATAGATAATCAATATTTTTTTTTTTTCTAAATTTTAAAATTTGGTAATGCTTGGTTCCTCGCTTTTTGTGGATGTGCCCGTCGACCGGGCTTATGGCCATAAAAACGATTTAAGGTTTTTCCCAATTCATGTGACTGGCCACTGTAGGTCCTATCGGCAGGCCAGACCAGGTGAGAATTTTGGAAATTTGGTCTATTCAAATCAGCTACTGAGCAATAGGGTGCAAGCATTAAACAGTATAATTTGTTTCCACACCACCATATGGGACGAACCGCTAATTGAAGCGCCGCCACACGGAACGGACTGCAAATATCTGAGCTGGTGTCAACGTGTTAAAGAAAACTGAAGGTTATCTGTTATTACTTTACTTTGAACATGAATTCTTCATAGCCAGTTTTATGAGGACAGGAAAAAAAGAGTGCTGCGAGTTTTTTTTACTAAATTATACTCAATTTACTTATTCAGATTGAAAGACCTATTATATTTCTTTAACAAAGATCTTAATTGCACGATGTTAACTGCACTGAAAATTTATTCCAGAAATGGTTTTTTAAAAAAAAACCACAATTTTTTTTTAAGTAGGGGGACACAGCTTTTTCCTTCTTACATACACAAAGGTGCAGCAATGATACAGAAGCATATTCTTTTAAAAGTAGTTTTTAGGTTAGATTTGAAATAACCAATTTTGAAAACATGAATTTTGAGCTAGAATTATGCCTTTAAAGAACTCCATTGTGCCAAATGTCATTTTTCCTTCAAAACATGACATATGATGCATAAAAGTTATGAGGAAACTTAATAAAAGTTTAAAATATAAAACAAACTATTGAGGTAAAGGTTTTATTTTTCAATTCATAAAAATTTATTTAAGTAGATTATTCTGTTGGAAAAACTGCTGTCAAACACATCTAAAATTCACACTTTTCCTTGTCAAGATATGCACATTAAGCCTAGAAAGAAAGAAAAATTATTGCCAATGAATAATTATGCGTATTTCTAGTTTAAAAAAAAAAAAAAAAAACATTTTTGGCAAGATGGTAACATTTAAATTTCATTTCTAGTCAAACCAAAGTCCCCCCATGCCTTTGTTTCAAATAATACATGACAGACATATTAGCAAAAGTCAATGGAAAAACTAAGCAGAATACTTTTGTTTCCTAAAAAATGAGAACCTCATTTCCAAATTCCCTTAAACCTGCAACTTGAAGGTAATGTCTCACCAAGGATGCTTTTCTTAGGCAATGATGATACTTCAAATAGCTAGTTTGTTAGTTCTAATATGGTTAAAATTTTTATGAAGTCTCTCTGGATCTACTGATCCTTATAAAATTCTTTAAAAAAATCTAATTTCATACAGTTTTGTGCTGGTTGAACTATGCAAACTCATAGAAATGTAGTTTCTATTGACTTCTGGATAAATTATGTCAAAGGGATGTACTATTAAAAAATGAAACAAAAATTGGTGATTATTTATTTCATACATTGTGCAACTAAAGTGCTATTTTTAAATTAGAATGAAATAACAGGAAAAATAAATGATTAAAATAATGGCCACTTTCAGTGCAGGCATCTAAAAAATAAAGCAGTAAATTGCATACTGCACAATTACAGTTACTTAGTTTTATTATTATTATTATTATTATTATTATTATTATTATTATTATTATTATTCTAATATTTTGGTGAATTGTGCACTTTTTGCTTTGAAAGGAATTATGTTATTCCGACTAAGGTTTGCATGCAATAGTTGTAGAATTTTTAAGTCTGTGGCCATCATTTGTTTACATTTGAAACTTCTAGTGAATTACATCAGCTAGTACATCAACTTAAGTGTCTTTTTGCCCAGTGTGACCAAAGGTTAACTTTTGGTGTTTTAGGTTTTTATGTATTGTACAAATTTTAATGAGACTTGTTGCACAGTGAGAATTGAATTGATTGAATTAGAAATATATCTAATGAAATTCGAGGAAATAATTCATAGCGGGAAAAAAATTTGTATAATAGTTAAATAATTAATAGGCCATACAAGGAAGTCATGGTATCCACATCAAATGTTTTTATTTACTAAATTTAGTTAACAAATTTAGACTTATATATGTAACATCTGTTATAAAAAATTGATCTGTTTGATTGATCAGAACAGAAATATAATATTAATGCAATTTAATACATACTTTTTCTTTTCCAAACAATGCCCGTTTTGCAGCCTGTACAGTGTTTTTTACTAACATAATAACAGTCATAGGTCCCACACCACCTGGCACTGGAGTTATATATGATGCTACCTCTTTTACTTCGTCAAAATCTACATCCCCAACTAGTCTTGAACCTGATTTCTTAGTTTCGTCTGGTAGAGAAAATTTATGTGAAATTAATCTGTGAAGTCGAATACAAAATTTGTGTTAAAAACATTGATAAAAAGTTAATATTTTTATTATTTTACCTGGAATACTTGATATTCCACAATCTATAACAACTGCACCAGGTTTGACCCAATCTTTTTTTACCAGTTGGGCTTGGCCTACAGCTGCAACTATTATATCAGCTTCCCTAACCTATAAAAATCTTGCTTTAAATATATTAAAAAAGAATTAATTTCTTTTTTAAAAAATTTAATTTATCTGAAAATTAATTATTACCACATCTTTGAGATTTTCAGTTCTTGAATGGCATACTGTAACTGTAGCATGATGCCAAATTAGAAGTTGTGCCATGGGCATGCCTACAATTTTGCTTCGGCCAATGACAACTGCTCGCTTCCCTTTTATGGAGACACCTTAAAAAGAAAAAAACACATCAAACATTATGACCACCTATGACCAAAACATTATGACCACCTAGTCAACGTGTTGTGCTACCTCTGGCCTGCAATACAACTGCAACTCACCTCAATGTGGATGCCACAAGTTCTTGGTAAACACAGAAAGGACAGGTTGCACTAAATGTAGTATCATTTAGGTTAATGCTAATTATTATGTTATTTTAGCCTAATTATAGGAGCCATGTTATTTTAACCTAAATTATAGGCACTCCAAACAAGCTTTAACATGGTCTAAGCAGTGATCTCGGAAAGTGAAGAAATTTCATGCCCAAATACATGGTGTTTGGGCTGTGAGCTGCCACTCCATGACATCCCAAATGTGCTCGGGTTAAGATCCGGCGAGTTAGGTGGCCAGGACATTAATTAGAATTCATCACTATGCTCCTCGAACCTTTCCAACACAATTCGAGCCTTGTAACTTGGGACGTTGTCCTGTTGGAAGGTCCTATTCCCAGTTGGGAAAACAGAGCAGCAACTAGTGTATGAACTACTGTAATGAGCAACTGTTTGCCTGGAAGATGGCATGCGCTGACACAACCATTGAAGTGTTGAATGAGAAATCGCAATTCATTCAACCAGGCAACTGTCTTCCATGGTCCAGTCTAGAAGTTCACGGGCCCACTGTAGAACAGAGGTCAACAGAGGCACATGAGTGTGATGTCTGCTGCATGGTCCCATATCCAACAGTGCCTGCTGAACTGTGTGTGCCGAAAGGCTTGGACTTGCACTGTACTGAGCTGTCAGCTGAGCCACTGTCTGGGACCAAGTGGGGACAGTCTCCAACATCCTTTTTCTTTGATGACATATAAACGTTCAACACCTTGGCATCTGCTGGTTTCACCATCATTTATCCACTTTGCATAAATACTAGCAACCTACCAGTTGTGCAGTTTCAGAGATACTTGTCTTTAGGCCATTACAACCTGCCCTCTATTAAATTTAAATCAGAAGCCTTTCCCATCACTTGCAAAGTTAAGGGCAAGAATGATTTCTTACTTCCTCCTGCAGCAGTTAAATACCATTCCCACTTAATCATGTGCCCTCCACGTCATCCGTATGATTTCATCAAAAAATGTGGGGATGGTCTTTGTGTTTCAACTCATCAGTGTATATATATAGGAGTTCCTTCATTTTTGAAACTCTTAGTTTTACACACAAACTTCCTATTGAAAAATATTTTAAATTATGTAAAATATTCATATTTCAGCAATTTTAAATTAAAGAAATCTTTTTTTTTTAAATTATAAAATCTAACTTTTTATATGGTGTCCCAGTCTCTGTACTTATATTTAGGAAAAATTTATAATCAGTATGAAAAGCAAAATACAGTCAAAAGTCATTAATTCGGACACCCATAATCCGGACCTCAAAGCTACAAACTTTCTGTGCATGCATCGCGTTGACGCATGCGCGTAAGACCTTTACGGCTGCAAATATGCTTGTGCGCGTGCGCAAAATACGTTTACGAATGCGCGTTTAATGTATAACGGACGGTAAAGCTAAGCTAAAATTATCTAATTCAGTTAATGTTGCAGATCGCGTTGTTCCTTAATCTTCGAATTGGATTCGACTTATTATTTTTTGCAGACTATTAGAGCAATTTTATAAAAGTAAGCTTGAACTTTCGATTATGTCAAATGGAATTTCTGATACATATTTACTAATATGTAAAGGATCTACAAAGTGAAAGTATGTTTCGAAGTCCATTAAACAAAAAGTGGAATTGCTGCAAAAAATGGATAAAGGCATATCCTTTGTTTATCTAAACTTTAACGTTTGTTTATCTAAACTTTGTTTATCTTTAACACCGTGGCACGCAATGAATTGAAAGTTAATCTGTCAGCACTATCCTTACCTTCAGGGAAGATGTTTTTATTTTATTTGGCTTATAATTCCTTACTAAATGTAATATTTCATCTCGATGTACTCCGTCTTCGATATGATTTAAATCAAATTCCTCGTCATTATAATTCGCTTCTGATAGCGAAGAAAGTAATAGAGGTTATTGAAAACGAAAAAATTTCGATTGACAAATTAGTCGGTATTCTCGATCATAGGACTTGAACAGCGGAACTTTGTAACTGAACAAGAAATTATGTCTGTTTATAGAATTAAAGAGAACGTTTCAACTTACATTGAAAGAAATGTTTAATAAAGTAAATAAATATTAAGCTTTTTTTTTTTTTTTTCTGTAAATTTTGATACCCTTTAAATCATAATTGTTCTTTATTTCATAAATTACGGTTTCATATTTTTAATTTTAGAATTTCTGCATGGCATCTTACCAGATTTAAACTGATGATCTATAATCCGGAATCGCCCGACGAGTCCGGATTAACGACTTTTAACTGTATTTCATTTCTATAAAACAAAAACTGATAGATATATTTAATTTCAAACTTTGAGATAACTTATTTAAAGAAATATTTATCTTATTTGGGATAAAGATTATTTAATAAATACGAGGGCCATCCAGGAAGTAGATTACGTTTCCGTCTGTGTCCGCTAGGGGCGGGGCTAGCGCGGCCATCTTGGGGTCAGAGCGTTGCGCAGCTCAGTCTGCATCTAGCCGTGCTAGTGAGAGGTTCGTGCTGTGCTCCGTTCAGATACTGTGACGGTTTGAAATGTCTGCGTTAATTGAAAATCCCGCGAGCTGCGCTCAGTAATAAGGTTTCTGACTGCAAAAAACTGTAAACCGATAGAAATCTATCGGCAGCTTCGTGAAGTGTATGGGGACAACATTATCACTGAAGGTGGAGTGCGACAGTGGGTCATAAGATTTCAAAATGGCCAAACCAATGTTCACGATGAAGATCGAAGTGGGAGACCCAGCATAGTGACCGCCGAACTTCTCGAAAAAGTCGATGTCCGTGAAAATCGAAATTTCACAATAATGGAACTTTCTTTGAGTTTTCCACAAATTTCGCGAAGTTTGTTGCACGAAATCATCAGCGAAAAGCTTGGTTACCACAAGTTTTGTGCAAGATGGAAGGCAAGAAGAGGTAACGAAGTGGTTGAAGGCGCAGGCGGCCGAATTTTTCGACGAAGGAATTTCCAAGCTCGTACATCGCTACGATAAATGCCTTAATTTGTATGGTGACTATGTAGAAAAGTAGTATTTGAGTGTGGCTTTCATCTGTATATAATAAAATTTGTTTCCTATACTTTGTTTATTTTTTTATTCCAAAACGTAATCTACTTTCTGGATAGCCCTCGTAAATTAGAATAACTCAAGGTTCTTTTTTCTCTTAAATGTCATTCAGCAATATTTTTTGCGATTCGATAGTTTCATTGCTAAAATTCTTTAGTTTATAATTTATTTTTTTTTTTACAACTGAGACGATGACAGAATTTTTATATAAATAATCTATAAGCTTTAAAACATTAAAAATATATTATCAGTGCTCGTGAAGTTTTATTACTTTATATATTATATCTCGTGAAGTTTTATTACTTTAGAATCATAAACACTAATAATCATACAAAAATTCATTAAACTAGAAATATATTTAATGGAAAAATGTATACTGATCAACAACACTTTCCAGGATAACCTGCTGATCATTTAATTTATTAGTACCAGCAATTTTCATCATACATGTGTCGTTCCAAAGCTATTTATGGTTTTTCAATTTGCACAAGAAAAAAAAGGCATTGCTATTCAAAAATTTTTGCACTGTAACTGTAATCATGAGAGCTTTATTATTTTAAATCATCACTATCCCCAGAGCATACCTTCAAATATCAAAATCTGAAATCAAATTACTCGCTAATTAGCAAGTAGTTTGAAAAAAATTCTTTTTGGATTCTTTTTGGAACCTTTTTGGATTTTGATATGTAATGAGAATGAACTGTTGTTGGTATCAGTTATTCACCTGAAAAATCCCGGATGTTTACTGGTTACTGTTCCAGATTTTTACTTAAATTCAGCCACAGGTCAAAAAAACTTTAACCTCTTCCTATGTTAAAGGCCTCCTATTTGTGTTAAGTGTTGAATTATAACATGGTCCTAAGTACATTATTGATTTATTTCTAGCTTAAATATAAATTATTAATATTATTAAACAAAGTAAAAAGAAGTTTAAAACTTAACCCAATAGAGTTCTGACAGCAGCAAAAAGTGTTGAGTAATTAATACGTTTAAAATCTATCCCATATTCATGATGTGTGAATCATATATTCCATCTCCAGAATTTTTTATCCAATAAATAAATTATGTTGAATTTGGCCGTGTATGTCTGCAAGTCCATCATTCCATCTATGCATTAAAGGCCTCTCCAAATAACACAGACAATAATATATATATATATATATACAGTCAAAAGTCTTTAATCCGGACTCGTCGGGACTTCGGCGATTCTGGATTATCGATTTCTCCGCATTATAGATCATCACTTTAAATCTAGTAAGATGGCATGCAGAAATTATAAAATTAAAAATATGAAACCGTAAGTTATGAAATACAGAACAATTATGATCGAAAGGGTATCAAAATTTACAAAAAAAAAAAAGCTTAATATTTATTTGATTATTTTATTAAACATTTCTTTCAAAGCGTGCATGCGTAAAGCATACATTACGTACGCATAGTCGAAATTAGAAAATTGTAACCAGAAAACTATTTGATGTGTATTCATGATATTTATAATGAATTTGATTTAAATCATATCAAAGACAGAGTACATCGAGATGAAATACTACATTTAGTAATGAACTATAAAGCCAAATAAAATAAAAACATCTGCCCTGAAGATAAGGATACTGCTGACAGATCAATTTCCAGTTCATTGCGTGCCGCGACGTTCCCCTCCCCCACAGAGCAGTGTGAAATTGATAAACAGATTTCGTAATGGTTAGAGAAACAAAGGATATGCCTTTATCCATTTTTTGCAGCAATTCCACTTTTTGTTTGATGGACATCGAAACATTCTTTCGTTTTGTAGATCCTTTCGCCATATCCAGCATCGGAAATTCTATTTGACATAATCAAAAGTTCAAGCTTACTTTTATAAAATTGCTCTAACAGTCTGTAAAAAATAATAAG
This sequence comes from Stegodyphus dumicola, assembly GCF_044657685.1. Taxonomy (NCBI): domain Eukaryota; kingdom Metazoa; phylum Arthropoda; class Arachnida; order Araneae; family Eresidae; genus Stegodyphus; species Stegodyphus dumicola. Next base: position 278,651,903 of record NC_140770.1, on the reverse strand, counting down.
CCGGATCCAATTGGAAGATTAAGGAACGACGCAATCTGCAACATTAACTGAAATAGATTAGATAATTTTAGCTTAGCTTATACCGTGCGTTATACATTAAACGTGCATGCGTAAATGTATTATGTGCATGCATACACGCATATGCACATGCATGAAGGTATTACACGCATGTGCAGAAAGTTTGTAACTTTGAGGTCTGGATTATAGATCATTCCGGATTATGGGCATCTGGATTAACGACTTTTGACTGTATATGTTATGGTAAAATCCTGACGTCTGGCAAATACTAGGTTTTACTGGCAAAACCCAACTTTTACCAAAGTAGCTTGGTAAAAGTCTGAAGTATGCTTAAATAAAAGCTGTTAGCTTGCTTATATTTTACAGATTCAGGCAAAATGTTGTAAAAATTTTTCCGCATAACATCATTTCTTTTCAGCAAAATAAAAAATGCAAAATATATTCAAATGGGAACAAACTGCTTCTATCTTAGATTGTAGCTGCTTACACTTGTTGGAATTCGCTCAGAGCTAGACTGCAAATGGCACAATTAGGATGCGCAAGGACAGAAAAGTGTGATGTAATTTGCGTGCTTATTCAAGTTCGATTTAAATCCCTTGCTTCTGACTTTTACCGGTAGGCGATGGTAACTCCTAGGTTTTACTGCAAAGCCTTGGTAAAAAGCCAAAATGGAAACACTTCGGACTTTTACCAAGCCATTCTGGTAAAACCTGGGATCTACCAGACTTTAAGAGACTTTGAGCTTTTACTCTAACATATATATACATATGTGTAGACACACAAGTTAAAATTTTATATTAACTATTTTAGCCCTTTAATTATAAACTGTTCAATGAAATGAATACTTGCATTAAAATTTATTTCAAAATGACTTCTATACAAATTATTACAATATAACTGATCTTATCAAAACATGTTGGGAAACAAAATACTTTTGTAGAAATGTGTCCAATACTAATAAAATTATTTTTGCTAATAAATTATTCAAAAAGTAGCGTACCAGATCTCTTTATTAGTTCTAAGCATCCCATTGGTGTGCAGGCTATAAAGAAACCTTCTAACTGACCATGAGAAAGTTTTCCTGCATTTACATCATGCAACCTATTAAAAGTATCAAACATTAAGTATATAGCAGCAATAAAAACTACAGATTAAATGGATGGTAATATTGCATTTTTTCATAGCTAATTCTCTCTATACGTGAAACAAATTCAATTTCCTATACTAAATATTCCAGGCACTCCAGGCACTTGCTTCCTCATACAAATTATTTAATCGTTAGTGCATATAAATATTTTTTTCAATGTTAAATCCTCCTACTGATTAAGTTAAAAGATACATAGCTATTTTTTTCAAAGATGAAAGCCAGGCTGCTGAGTCAGAACATCATACTTATGAAAAAGAAAAAAATCGAACTTCCAGGTAGGTGTGGAATAACCACATGTGTTCAATGCAAAGTGTCAACACTTGTACTTTGCTGTAATGTTTTACTATGAAATGTCAAAAAATGAATGTCGTATTTTCTAATGCACGGTCTGTGCATTGCAAAGTCTTCTATGATGTACATATTGTTAAATATTCACATTGATATGCAACCCTAAGCAGCCAAAAAGTTGAAATCTTTTTCCATAATATAAGAATTTTAAAATGTGATCACTAAAATATTGGAACTGTATTTTTCAAGCATTAAGAAGTTTCCATCCCATTTGAGTGGGATCTCCTTTGATCATAGCTGATTTATTGTAATCTTTTATACAAAAATTTTTATCTTTCCTTTTTTTCTAAAATAAGTTTCATTTCCTCCAAATTTGTACATAGATTTTTGGGTGCAAAAATCAAAAGAAATATCTTAACTGACAGGCAGTTCACTCTTTCTACATTAACCCTCTGAGCAATGGTGGGTTTTGGAATCTGTCATGAAAACCTGTATTTAAACAGCCTTTATTAGTTAAATTTGCATATTTACATATTTTAATCTCTATTTTCATAAACTTACATTCATTAAGATGACATTTGTATTATTAATGAAAGCAAAATGTCTTAAATTATAAGCTAATATATGCCAAGTGACAAAAAATCTCATAATTGGATAAAGGCGGTCATGGCGCTCAGAGTGTTAACTCAGTGCGTGTGTGTGTGATTATGACAAAGCCTCGAGGGCTATCTGCCTAAGAGGAGGGATGCCTTCGTGGAGGACTTTCTAAGGCTAATTCTCGTATACACGTTACACATGGGGAAAACCACGAAAACGCCCATGCAGCCAGCCCGTTCGCGGGATTCGAACCTCGGACTGAACTACCAGTGTTCAGCGACTTTACCGCTCGGCTGCTGGTGGGCCCGAGTGTTAACTCAGTGTAATATCATACAAGAGACTACGGTTACATCTCTCTAGAGCCTTGACAGCAAATTTTTCTAAATTTCTTTTAACCCTTTCCAGCATGCTACCTTTTAAAGTTGGAATTTCAACAAAAAACATAGGAGGTAGTCTAATCAGGCTTAGTTGTAAAAATAGCACTTAACATTTTAATTCTGTGAGTGTGCCCGAAGCGGTCTCATTGAATGAAAAGAGTGCTGAAGGGAGCATTGCTGAGAAGCACGTAATAGAGTAGAAGATTTTGCCTACGATTTATTTTAAAATACTACATTCTGATTACTAGAGTAAATTTAACATTAACGAGGTGCGCCACAGGGAAGCTTGCTACTGTACGCACCCGCAAAAAAAGCTCTTCTTGGTTATATGATGATTACATGTGTCTAAATTAAAAAGAAAAAAAAACAAAAAAAAAAAAAAAACAGTAACTTGGCTATATAATGATTACATATGTCTAAATAAATTTTAAAAAAACGTAACTTGGTTATTACATTTCTTATTATTGATATGATATTGACATTTCATATTTACACTTTCGTCTACATTTTTCATGGTGGTACTTTTTGAAGCAAGTAACATCATCTTTCAAAAAGCACAACCCAACATTGCATCTTTTGCACATGTATTGAAATCTGTATCAGATTCACTTTCTAAAGGCAATTCGTTTAGGACTTTCAGTGCTTCAGAACAATCAGTCAGCCCTCTTCGATTGATTTGCAAAATAATTAAAAATCAGAAAAATAAACTAATATTATATCTACAATTAAGAAAATATGAACAATAAAATTAAATAAACATCGACAACCCCCAAAACTATCAAAACATAAAGAAACAAAAGCTAACAAAACAGAAAGAAAAAAAAAAAAAAAAAAAAAAGAAAACCACTCTAGTGAAAAACAAAAGAGCTAACCGATAAAAGAACCCCAATAATTCTTAGTTAATAATTACTTCAGAAAAACACCCCAACAATTTTTTAGTTGATAACCAAACCTCCCTTCTAGACGTATATTTTTAGGTCTGGTTTGGTAATTTTTAGGTGTGCCCAGACTGGGTTTGGAGCTAAGAAAATCATCAGTTGATGCATAAACACATTCAAGATTCTCTTGGAATAAGTCTGAAATATAGCCTAATGATTAACAGGATTTTGGGCTCTTCTTTGTTGAAACTAATTAATCTTCAGTGTGTTTTCAGACATGTTACAAATCCTTTTTGTAAAACTCTGAGTTATAGATCTTTTGTCAAGATGATGCATCACAGCAGCATCTGATTTTGTGAAATATGAGTGACAGGAGTTGAATTGCCGATGTTCAGAAGAGTAGATTGGCAGAAATGGATCTCTCATGGACCCTCTTATATAAAATCCTGATTTTATCCCACTAGATTACTTTCAATCAATTTCTATGATTTACACTGAAGGAAAGAACTGATAATCATGACCCATCTTAAAGAGAAAATTATCAAGCAATAACAAGCATTATATATTCCTGTCACCACATAGACCAAAATTGAATGCTGCTATGACATCTGCCATGTTGTTACTGGTGCATGTACTGAAACTCAATTTTGTATACGATCTTTTTGAAAAACTAAATTTAATAAAGCCTTTTTCAATCCATTTCCCATAATACATACAGTTAATGTAGAAACAATGATTCTTTAAAACTTTTAACTCATGGCTAATATATATTGTTTGAATTCTAGTGATATACACTCATGTCCATAAATTAAGGATAATGCCAAATCAGGCAAAGGAAGAGTTAGAAGCAACACAAATTTAACTTATTTGTAAAGCTTATTTATTAAACAAAAGGTAAAGAGCAAAAAAAGATGCTATATGTTTGATATTATTAAAAAAATTAGCGATTTTTTCTCCCTGGAGCAAATTACAAAAAAACTTATTTACAAAAAACCAATATTACATGGTTGGTATGATTGTTAATACATTTTATGTCACCCAGACGATGCAATACAGTCCGTACAACGCCTAGGCATGCTGAGTATCAAATTATTGATCTGATCTTGGGGGGATATTACACCACTCAAAATGCAATGCTCTTCGAAGTTCCGGTACACATGTAGGAGGAGGTTGACGGGCTGCAGCTCGTCGGCCAAGCATGTCCCACATGTGCTCTACTGGATTCAAGCCCGGTGAGAATGCTGGCTAGTCCATACGGGTGATATCCTCCGATTGAAGGCATTCGCTTGCGATGTTTGCACGGTGAGAACGGGCGTTGTCATCCATAAACACAAATTGCACCCATGGCACCCCGAAACAAACGTACATGGTGTTCCAGAATGACGTCCCGATAGATTTGGCTTGTCATGGTTCCAATTTGAATATGCAGGTCAGTTCTGGAACCCAGAATAATTCCACTCCAAACCAGCACTCCTGCACCACCGTAATGGTGTTATTCAATGATGTTTTCTTGGCGGTAACGGGTACCTGAAGCTCTCCATATGAAAGTCCGGCGAGAATCAGACTGCAAGCTAAACCTGGACTCGTCGGAAAACATCACACAAGCCCACTGTTGTGGTGTCCACAATGCATGCTCTCTATTCCAGGCTAACCGCAGGCGACAGTGAGTTGCAGTAAGTGGAACGCATCTGACAGGTCTACGAGCATATAGACCAAACTGCCCTAAGTGTCTGTACACGGTGTGCCTTGAAACTGTCGTACCAGTGGCTGAAGAGAGCTGATGAGACAGGTCTGAGGCTGTGCTCCGCCTGTTTCTTTTGGCAGTAACTGCCAAATACCGGTCCTCATTCGGCGTTGTAACTCTGAAGCGATCTGTGCTGTAACGTCTACTCACATTACCATCATCTTGGAATCGTTGCCAAAGCCTGGATATGACACTCTGGGCAATTCCAAGTTCGTCTGATACTTCCAGTTGGGTACGCCCACATTCCAGACGGTCGATAATTCTACCACGTAAAAAATCATCCAAATGCGTCCTTTGTGTCATAACTATTTGGTTATTGCACTGAAATGCTTATAAAGCGCCTGCGAACAATTTTACTTCTTTGCCTGTATTTCTTATATATCACTCTCTTACACTCTTGTCATTGTGACGTACCATCGGTGTCATCTGGTTACTTCCTGAAATTTGCATGTGATTCCTGAAGATGTGTGTAGTGATTTTACAGATGATATATTTATTTTAGAGTTCGATTTCCGCGCGACTCCGAATTATCCTTAATTTATGGACATGAGTGTAATTTATTCCTTCCGTACGTTTTCATCACCAATTATTGGATTGTTTCTACCCAAAAAATACATTGAACACCCCTTCCCCCACAAAGAGACACATAGACACACTTTGCTACTGTGAACAAATATTGCTATTTATTAAAATAATCATCTTCTTTATTAATATTCAGGTTCAAAGCTTTTGTCTTAACTGCTGCATGGCATGGAAGTAACTAGATATTTTCCAGTAGGAATAAAGATAGGTGATGTTTTATTTTATTTTAAGTACCATACGTTTTCAATTGGATTTAGACCCAGTAATTGACATAGCATTCTCTAAAATACTCACATATGCCTCTCTGATCTCATGACCAATAAGGTATCAACTGTAAGGGCCACATACCATAAAAAGCAGCGCAACAACATTAAATGTTGTTGTTGTGACTTGCCTCACTTGTCTGACAGTAACATCAGAACGAGCCCACCAAATTCATCGTGGCAAGGAGTACAAGACTGCACCTGTTGTTCACAACAGTCTTTAGCACCATACATTTTAGTACGACTTTGCTCAGATCTGCTCCCAATTGTGACAGAGATTACCGTCACTTAAGGTCTTTGAACAAAGTGTTTTCATCCATTCCATACAAATTTATTTTTGTTTTGTTACTCCAGAGTTTATTTTGCCATTGTTTCGCAGTTTAATTTTATGCAAAAATAGTCATTTGGTAAGACATTTCAGAGTTTAATGGAAAGATTAACACATTTCATAAATTGTTTATTTTTCTAAAAGTAGATGCTTTTTTTCGAATTTTAATGCCCACGAGGTCTATTCTTAAATGGATTACAAAAAGAAGCATTAGGTTAGAAAAAGAAATTTTGTGAAGACAAACAAATATTTATACGGCCAATATTTTAACTATTGCAGTGGAACGATGTTCAGCAAAATAACAAACATAAAGCATGTTAATAGCTGTATGGTACACACATTAACGGACTGGCCTTTGCCACACGTATGCTTGAAAATATGCTAAAAATGCAACAGATCTACCAAATGTGAAACTATGAGATATGGATAGTCAGAAAGTACCCTATTTCCTCACTAGGACTTATTATCTTTTACTATAACCTTTGGCCAATAGTTCCTAACATTTTCTAAGATCCGCACTTGAATTAACACTTGAATTTCTAAGGTCCACACTAAGAAATGTTGGTAGTTGAGTGATGACTCATTGATCAATCAAGCGCACATGGCAACTCCTGCTTTATGTCCAGATTATACCCATTCATAATCTCAATTTACTTGGCTGCAATCTCAGCATTAAGTCAATATCGTTTTATTAAATGTTTTACAGTTTTGAAATAAAGAATTGTCTAGAATATCAAGATATCATATCAGTATAACTAGTAGCCCAAACCAAACTGGGCAATATGACCTTGCCAGTTCCATAGCTGGGATGATAATATATGAAGAACTGTCCTGATGTTTGACAACCTCCTCTATCCTACCCTATAAGGCAGTCTAATTAATAAATATAAGCAGATTTGAAGCCTTTTGGATTAGGATAAGCTATGCCCATCACAGAACATACGACTATTAAAAAATACTGAAGTTTGGAAATAATATCTGGGAAAAGCAAGAGAGAATCAAAAATCCAACCAAACTACAAAGATTATATTAAACTTTTCTTACAAAAATAATGCATATTATGATGAAAAAATTTCTTAATAATTACTTGTAATAGTAAAATGTACATTATATCTACTAATAAAATCTATGTGCATTATTATTCATACTAGCTTGGAAACAAATATGAAATTTATTAGTGGGGTATTTTTATAATACAGATAAATGTCGTGCTGCAATACTGCTAAATGTTATGATTACAATATTGGCAAATATCTCATTAAATCATCTAGGACCTGGGCATGTCCCCCTCAACTATGAAAATTTGTGAACCATTTCTTTTCTAAACTACAAAAAGAATACTTCTGCTAAAATCATAGCTTCATGATTTTTAGTAATCTTATTTTTTAAAGTAAGCAATGGAATAGGGACTAGACTAGAAGAGAAACACGCTAATGTGACAATCAAAATCGTAAAAACAACCTTGTATTTAGCGTAGGTATAATGAAACACTCAATCGATTTCGAGGGCAGCTAAAGGTCCCTCCTCATCAGGAGAAAGGAGAAAATAGAGGAGAAGGAGTCACAGAAACACGTGGTCCTTATCAGCACTGCACGTGGTATTAAATGGATTTTTAATCAGAGTTGCACTAGCCGCCTACTTTTACTGAGCCAGGCTATCTGATCAAGCACGAAACAACAGAAAAATTAGCGAAGTTAAAAATAAGGAGCGAGGGGCAAATGTACCTTCACGCTCAAAATCTGAACTTCAAATAACGGAAAGCAACCACTGAACGCATTTTTTTACCCTCTGGTAGTACCAAACGCGAGGAGGTAACGCCATCTATCGGCAAAAATAACTGAATTAAGACAGTAGAATATTAAAGGCATTAGGAAGGACTGGATTGGACTTCAAATCATTAACTAAACCTGCTAAATCTTTGTGAATGTGAAAAGCCTCAAGAAAATCACACTGTAAAATTAATGTAATTAGTCACACTGTAAAAAATTCTGTTGAAGTCATTGATAAACTTAAAAATATTTCTCCACTTCGTTCCATTATGGTTTCATTTGATGTCAAATCACTGTTTACTAATGTTCCGGTCGAAGGAGCACTAAATTGTCTTGAAACTAGGCTTCGGGAATTTCACTTCACACATGCTGAAATTAATGAGTTAGTTTCGCCTACTAAAGTTTCTCTGAGTCAAACCCACTTTGTTTTCCAAAATGCATATTTTCGTCAAGTTGAAGGATTGGCTATGGGTAATCCTCTCAGTCCGGTACTTGCTGACATTTATATGCACTATTTTGAGATGAAATTATTTGATAAACTATCTTTTCGTCTTTGGATTCGGTATGTTGACGACACTTTCGCACTTTTTGATGGTTATAAAGAGGATTTATCCGAGATTCTATCTATTATGAATTCAATTGATCCAGCCATCCAATTCACTCTTGAAATTAAATCCAACAATTCTCTCCCCTTCCTTGATATTCTTATAATCCGCAATGAAACTGATTTTAGCATCACTGTGTACCGTAAACCCTTTGCAGTTTATTTGCCACCCTGTTAAGCAAAAAATGACTTCCTTTTACTATTATGTATTCCACGCGCTTAAAGTTTGTTCCTCTGAATCTTTGCTTACCAATGAACTTAATTATTTGAGAGCAGTTGCGATTGACCGTGGATTTTCTCCCGTGATTATTGATAAAGCCGCTAAAAAATTTTCAGATTCCCATCAAAGAAGACATTCCACTGTTAGAAATAATATTAATGACCTTGTCGTGCTTCCATTTTATCCTTCTGTTAGCTATAAAATTGCACGGATTCTCCAGAAACTCAATTTTGAAGTCGGTTTCTCCCCTATTAATAAAATTCACCCTTCGATTTTAAAAGATTGCGTTTCTGTCTTGAATTCTTGGGGAATTTATAGTATATCGTGCCAGTGTGGTTTAAGATATATCGGCCAAACGAAAAGAGCGTTGAAGTTTCGTATCAAGGAACATGAATCTTATGTCAGAAAAGGCGAAATTAACAAGTCTTCAATAGCGTATCATAGTTGGACTTTTAACCATAATTTTGATTTTGGATCTCCAAAAATTATCCAAAAGGCTTCTTCCATAGGTGAATTGGATTTTCTTGAGGCTTTTCACATTCACAAAGATTTAGCAGGTTTAGTTAATGATTTGAAGTCCAATCCAGTCCTTCCTAATGCCTTTAAAATTCTACTATCTTAATTCTGTTATTTTTGCCGATAGATAGCGTTACCTCCTCGCGTTTGGTACTACCAGAGGGTATAAAAATCCGTTCATTGGTTGCTTTCCATTATTTGAAGTTCAGATTTTGAGCGTAAGGTGCATTTGCCCCCTCGCTCCCTATTTTAACTTCGCTAATTTTTCATGCTCGATCAGATAGCCTGGCTCAGTAAAAGTAAGCGGCCAGTGCAACTCTGATTAAAAATCTAGTTATAACCACGTGCAGTGCTGATAAGGACCACGTGTTTCTGTGACTCCTTCTCCTTTATTTTCTTCTTTCTAGGTATTTCTTTCTTCTGATGAGGAGGGACCTTTAGCTGCCCTCAAAATCGATTGAATGTTTCATTATACCTATGCTAAATACAAGGTTGTTTTTACAATTTTGATTGAATAGGGACTGTTCATAAAAATTCACAAGTTATTGACAAATAAAGATTTGTATTAATTTCCAAGTTTCAAATCAATACAAATCTTTATTTCTGCTCATATGAACCAAAGGTGCAAAAAATATGTGATGACAGAATCCCACAATAATAGAGGAAATTTGATCGCAATCAGCAGAACTAAAAGTAAGTATAATATACATACATACAGTCAAAAGTCGTTAATCCGGACTCGTCAGGACTTCGGCGATTCCGGATTATAGATCATCAGTTTAAATCTCGTAAGATGGCATGCAGCAATTCTAAAATTAAAAATATGAAACCGTAATTTATGAAATAAAGAACAATTATGATCTAAAGGGTATCCAAATTTACAAAAACTTAATATTTATTTGTTTACTTTAATAAAACATTTCTTTCAATGTAAGTTGCTTCGTTTTATGTGATAATACTTTCTCTTTAATTCTATAAACAGACATAATTTCTTGTTCAGTTACAAAGTTCCGCTGTTCAAATCCCGTTAATTGCTATGCCGAGAATACCGACTAACTTGTCAATCGAAATTTTTTCGTTTTTACTAACCTCTCTGTCACATTCTTCATGTCTTTATCCATTTTTTGCAGCAATTCCACTTTTTGTTTGATGAACATCGAAACATACTTTCGTTTTGTACGATCCTTTGGGGGCTTTAGAATCGGAAATTCTATTTGACATAATCGAAGGTTCAAGTTTACTTTTATAGTATTGCTCTTACAGTCTGCAAAAAATAATAAGCCGGATCCAATTCGAAAATTAAGGAACAACGCAATCATCAACATTAACTGAAATCGATAATTAGATAATTTTAGCTTATACCGTCCATTATACATAAAACGCGCAAGCGAAAACGTATTCTTCACTTGCGCACACTCATATGCGCAGTTGTAAAAGGTCTTACGCGCACGCGTAAACGCCTATGCGCATGTGTCAACGTGGCGCATGCGCAGAAAGTTTTTAGCTTTGAGGTCCGTATTATAGATCATTCCGAATTATGGGTGTCCGAATTAACGACTTTTGACTGTACTCTTCTCACTTGGCCTTTATTTTTACAATTGTGGGTTGTAGTCACATACTTCCAATTACAGAGATGTTTTAAACGATAAAAATATTCATTTTCATAAAAATATTCATTCAAGGTCAGATTTAAAAAAAAAATTAATTTTGGACAAATAACAAAATCTAACTAACTACTATGGTCTGCCTGTTTCTATACTTATATTTAGGAAAGTTTTGTACTTATGATTAAATATAAATAGTTTGATTCCTGTTTGACAAAAAAATGTACCAGATATTTAATTTCAAAACTTGCAATTTTTTATGCTATTTTCAACTTGTCTTGAGAAACCAGTTGGAATAATTCAAGGAAATAAGTTTAAATGAAGCACAGCAAAAAATGTGCAGAATTTGAAAGGCCATGCAAGGAAGTTATGTGGCATTCCCATCATATTTTTTTTACCTTTGAAATCAACATCAACATTGACAGAACAAAGAAAATCATATAGGATAATTAAATTATTAGATAGAACATGTAAAAAACTGAATATCTAATAAAGTACTGAAGACCTTCTTTTCAATTTTACGATTTATATCATGGTATCTCAACCGAGAATGATGCACTCATCCTTTTATTTGCCTGTTAATTATTTATGAATATAAGAAACTACTTTATTCAGGTTTTAATATTCATGAACATTTCTTATGCTGTGTTTAATTTACAAAACACATTCAAAAATAACCTAAACTTAAATAAATGTGTGCATATTTTTCTCATTTGGGAAAGGAGAGAAGGGGGAATCATCATCTGGCAATGATGAAAGGGGTGCAGGGGACAAAAAAGGTTGAGAACCACTGGTCTATATTCCTTCCAGATGCCACCCCCCCCCCTAAAAAAAGACAAAATAGATCAGGTGAAAAAAATTACATGTCCTGTTTACTTCTTACATGTATAGAGAGTTATCATTTCTTTTCTGTGAAAAGAAAGTTTAATTTATTGATGTGCTCTAATTCCCTGAGAAGCACAGCCTGAAAAATAGTTCTGACTGATGAAAATTTCAGCAGCTTTACGCCATTTCAGAGTTTTTCATAAAAGTGCCAGTACATTTATGCCAATCCACTATTTTCATGATCTGGACAACTTAATAACATAGATATATTGGGTTTTAATGAAAATTTCTAGCCACCGCAAAAATCGTCTGTGCAAACAGTTGTTTTTAATCATATTTTGTCACACGATTTTTGGCATTTGAAAGAAAAAGACTTGCTTTAGAAAACTGTGGTGTGAAATTTGTAAAAGAACATTGTTATCATAATGTATAAGATGTCTGAAATGGAACTATCACCCTACCAGATTAGAACCATCATTTACTTTCAGCTCTTTTCCAAAAAGTCAGCTACAGAATGTCACCAAATCATGTATACAGCTGGTACTAATGTTGCATCATATGACATTGTGAAAGTTTGGTACCGAAAGTTCAAAAACAAAGACTATGACATTCAAGAAGTAGAGAGCTCTAGCCTACTGATGTTGACGAGGCCTCCCTGTGAGAACTTGTGGTAGAAGATCAGTATACAACCACTCGGGAGCTTGCTAAGGAGTTGGAGGTTAATGCTATGCATCTCATAAACTTGACATATATGTCCAATTACTGGGCGTCACAGAGCTTGTACAGTCATTAGGATTTATTGGAAGCAAGAGAGATGAAAAAGAAGCAATCGCCTTCGCCGGGAATCGAACCACGTACCTCTGGAATACCAGCCCAGCGTGCTACCGTTACACCACGAAGCATGCTAGGGAAGTGGGAGAAATACCTTATATACTCCCCTTCTTAAAGGGCGTTCTAGAATACTGGCTCAGCGTGCTACTGTTACACCACGAAGGCATGCTAGGGAAGTGGGAGAAATACCTTATAAGCTGACTAAAGCAGATAAGGGCAGACATATTCAGTCTTGCACAAATCTGCACGAATATGAACGCAAGGACAAAATTCTGGGTTAGACTTGTGATGAAAGTGAATTTACTTCAACAACACAGGCCGAAAAGCAGGTTGGTCTGCGCCCGTCAGCAGCGTCGCAAAGTGCAATTTGATTAACAAAAAGACCATACTTTGTATCTGGGATTGTTGTGGTATTATCCACAAAGAATACCTGGGAAAAAGTACACACCCACCCTATAGCCCCAACATTGCTCCTTTGGATGTCTATCTTTCTTCACACCTGCAGCTACGTGATGCTACCTTCCATCCTGCACTGTTTTGGGGCTTTGAAAAACTACCAAAATGGCAGAAAATCATAGATTTAGGTGGTAATTTCTACCTGCATTAAAGGTACTGCTTTCGTGTTTTTTGTTTCTAGCTTTATTAAGAAAGTTTTTTAGTGGAAAACTTTCATTACAACCAGATAGTTGAAGTCAGTACTATTAAATATATAAATGATATATAATAAAAATATATATAATGCCAATGAAATACATGCTAATTTCATATTTAAATGAAATTCCAGATAATATTTTAAGGGTCTCATTCATCTAGTAATTTTACAAGATTAAAATTATAAAATTTAACACATTTACTTCCAATTTTATTATCAAATAAAATTCTATTCATTTCAAATACATGATACATACCCATCAACATCTTTGCTTGGAGAAATTGCATTTGTAATCTGAGCAGCATTTATAGGAGTATCACAGTCAAGAGGAAGCTAAAAGAAAGATTTTATTTGTGACTTAAAGGAAAACAAGTTTCATATAACATTCAAGATCAAACATATGTTTACATTTAAATCCCACATATTCAGACATACAATAAATCTATCAGCACTTTATAAAATCCTCTTTCTATATAAATATTTGTTTGTAAACTAATTACTTATTCCATCTAGTAATCAACTGATTTTAAAGTTAAAATATATTACTGTTATGAAGTCCTCTATAATAATACTTCTGTTCACCTCTAGAAATGAGAAATATTTTTACCTCTATATTTCAGATTTTTGAATTTTTTCCTGAAAAACTAATATAACCTATTAATAAAGGAAAATAATTAAATAATTACCTTTTAATAGCTAACAGCTAAGTTTCAAATTCTATTAATTGCTATTACATAGCATTAACTTAGTTTCCTTATTGCTTTACATTACAACTTTCTTAGTTAATTAAAAAATGTGAAATATACAGGTAAAAATGTTCCTCATTCTTTTTTGAGCTCACAAATCATTATGTGAATATGCATTTAAAATTTCTAAAGTCTAAAAACACATACCTGTGATGTTTCATAGTGCTTTATTACTTCCTTGTATGAAGTAAGGGAAACATTGTAATCGCGAAAATTTTGGGTATCATATTTCAACGAAAATATCCATTTCGACCATTGTCAAAATGATTTGAACGATGCTTTTGCATGACATTTTTAAATACAGACAGAATAAAGAAACTGTTTTTGCCAAAAAGGATTTTTAAATGGATTCAGATGAGTTTTTCCTTGACATATGTACGTATCTAACATAACTCAAGAACGAGTAGCCGTAGGAAGCTGCAATTTTGTATGTGGGACTGCTATAACATGTAGTTGTGCACCTCTTTGTTTGGTTGCAATCGGCCGCATGAATCAGTATATAATATAAATATCTGGCTTCGTGAGATTAGTTTTTATTATTCTTATATGTTGGTCAATTGTGCATATTTTGCTGTAAAATGATTGAATTATGCAGTTTTTATGTTCTGGTTCAGGTCTTTATGCTTTTAGTTAGTCTGCATGCAATAGCTATAGAATTATCAACAATTTAAAACCATTTGTTTACATTTGAAACTCGGTAGAATAGCGAATTCAGTCAGTTTCTGCACCTTCAAATGTCCTTTTGCCCTTGCCCACTGCACAGATTGTTTGTTTTTGAGTAGAAACACTAATTTTAATGGTAAAAATTGTTTTTTTAACTGTATTTGGTGTATTATAATTTTCTGTATTTTACAGATTTTAATGAAGATCTTTTGAGTTTTTATGTATTTTTACTTTGCCGCAAAGTAAGAACTGAAATGATTGAATGAAAAATATATCTCTAATGAAATTCAAGGAAATTAGTTTAAACGAAATGCAGCAAAAAATGTGCATAAATGATGCTTTAAATCTGCAAAATTTCTAAACTACTTTACTCCTATGGCTGTCTCATGCCATGATGTTTTCTTCTTGCATTGTTTTGTCTGCAATATTTTCAGGCAGACATATAATAGACAGCCTCAGTGTGCTCTGCTGTAGTTATCGAATTCATTTAAAAATTCCCCAGCCGCATTTTAACCCAATTCAAGATTAAATTTTTGGTTAAATTTTTATTGCTCAGTAAATTCTAGATCTATTATTTTGAAAATTATAAATTCTGCATTACATAATATTTTGAATTCTCCATTTTTCCAAAACATTTTCTAGGCATGTATGTGAAAGATAAAAATTTTAACTCCCTAAACCATATAAAATACAGAGGGTGTTTATACATTCTTAGAATGATTTTGGAACCATTTAATTAATATTTAAAAGCATAAAGAGTACTTTTTTTAATAGCTTGATCTGACTGCTTTTTCTCTGGAGTCTGCATCAAGATTTCCATTCCTCTTCCACTAATTTCTAGAGTCCATCAATTGTGGTGGGTTTGCGCTTGGAAATAGTGCAAACCCTTGTGCACTTGGACTTGGAAACAGTGCTTCAAGAGACCAAAGGCAATAATCCATCAGTGAAACTTCAGGGAACTTGGGGATGTCAGGAGGATACGTAGAAAATGTATACATGCAAACCTTTATCAGTCTTTATTTTTTCAATGAATGCAGTGGTAATCTTCAAAGTATAATTTGTTGCTTTGTCTTGATGAAATTTCACTCCCTGAAAGTCACTGAGATAAAGAACTGGAATTTCTTCTGTAAATACCAGATGTAAAATTTTCTTTTCTTAGCATATTGAATTGATTTAAACAATTTTCCCCCATCCTTCTTAGTTTTAATTTTCTACTAAAAGGGCATCCTGCGACAATCATAAACCTCTTGCTCAAACTTTCTTTTGCATTGATGTAGCCAGGTTTGTATACTTTATCTGCTCTGTGTTCAATAACAAATAAACCTTTTCATTGTTGTTTCTGTTGTTGCAGTCATTTAGGTAAACCCCTGCTTCATCAAGAGTCATTATGTATTTCCATTTAAATCCTGCTAAATAGTTTTATACAGGCTTCTACAAATTATTAAGCATTGGGCCACACACCTCAGCAAAAGCTGGTGAACATTATGGTTTTAGCTTTTTTAAGTTGTAAATGTTAGTTTAATAATTTATTTATTGATTCTACGATATATTTAAAAAGGCACCAATTCAGAAGTCAAACAGCAAAAATCAGCGTTAAATTTCAAAATTTTTACAGGACTAGTTTCGATGGTTTTACCGAACCACCATCCTCAGCTGCAAAACCGCAAATGAACAAGATAGGAAATAATGATTAGATAAGATAAAAAAGCCTGGACAAGAATAAGCAAGTGGCGCCATCTGTTGGTGAAACCAGAACTAAAACATAATTTCTTTAAAGGAAAAAGGCAAAGATGGATTGGAAATAGGATCGTTAACAAGAACAGAATTTTTTTTTTAATGTGAAATGCCTCTAGAAAATCCGTCTAGGCTTTCTTATCTTATGTAATCATTATTTCCTATCTTGTTCATTTGCAATTTTGCAGCTGAGGATGATGGTTCGGTAAAAATATCAAAACTAGTCCTGTGAAAATTAACGCTGATTTTTGTTGTTTGACTTCTGAATTGGTACTTATTTGGTGTGTTATTGTGTCTTAATTATATTTAAAAGGAACAATTGATTTCTGTGTTGGCAGATTTGAGAAACATTTGAAACAATCCATACTTTTTTCAGGATTCGTTTGGAGTCTTCTTCCATGTAGAATTAATGACCGATGGTTTTGAGGTGGACAACACAAAGATAAGAAATTAATGTATTCCGTCCCCCACGAGTCACGACATTCAAGCCACTACGAAGTGTGAAACAATAGGCCATGACATTGCAGGAACAATAATTGGTCCATTTACGGCTCCACTCGACCTTACAAGAATCATAACTTCATACCATCTTCAAGGGATTTTAGAAATCTGCACTGTGTCACCAAAGCTTCTCAGTTTCAGGGATGCCAATGGGCCAATGATCCTGTAGTGAACTATTGACTAGAGAGACTACTGCTAGCAAGATCCTCACATAATAAGTACATGATAGAAGCTAACAATCATTTCTATGCCTTCAATTTTTTTATGTATTGTAATACACTTCTCATAGTTAGTTCTATATGCAGTAATATGCAACCTTAGAAAATGGAATTAACGCCAGTTACTACATGAAGTTGTACCATTAGTGCAGCATACCATCACCACTGCAGTTTTTCCCTCTCTGATTAATACTTTTAGAAATTTTACTACTATGCATTTCATAGTGTCTTTGAATTATGGAATTTTTCTCTTCAGAAAGCATAAAACATATTCACATGTGACATTTTGAAATGAGGATAAATTTATAAGTAGCAAATGATATTTCACATTTCATGTAATAAGCTGTTGCCTAAAAGATTTAATTCCAAAATATTTGCTTTTTTTTTTTTTAAATTTTTTATTAAAATCATTCTAAAAATGTGTAAACACCCTCTGCTTTTGGTTTCTGAGAGATCAAATAACAACCAAGATGTATTTACACTATTTTTAAAATATTAATTTTTATAATATTAATTTTATATTATAATATTAATATAAAATATTAATTTTATTACACAGTTTCATGATGTATAACTACCATAAACATATTTCAAGATTTATAGCTACTCTAAAGCTACAAAAGTGCAAGGAATTTTGGGATGAATGGATAATAGATTTTCTGGCAAATAACGTAAAATCTCGTAGTGTATTGCAAATTAGTGTATTGTCGAGTTTTGTCTTAGACTGTGCCAAGTCGAGAGCTATACTCTTGTGTATCGTCTAGAGTCTCGGGAGAGTCTTGAGAGTATGTGGAGTTCCGAGAACGACCAAGGAGAGTTGGGAGCTGTACTTAGGTGCTTTGCAGTGAAGCTGTCTCCACCGTTATTGCCTGACAGTGTGAAGGCTGTGTCGCTGAACGTGTCAGCGTGTTTATAACAGTTCGACGACTGCAAAACTGATTTTGGAGCTCTCCTGATTAAGATTGGCTAAATAAAGTGTGTTTCGATACTTCATCAAGTAGTGTCGTCGTTATTCACTCCAAATCCATGCAAACCTCATACGAACGTGAAGGAAGAGAAAAACACAACAACTGGTGTCAGAAGTAAGAAAGAACGCAACAATATTATAAAGAGAATGCATTGAAATGTTTACTTTCTTTCTTTTTTTCCCCTGTGTTGTCTTATCTTTATCTATTTTCAGATACATTGTGTAAAAATATTTGGTAATTGTAAAATTATTGTGGTAAGTTAAAGAAGTATCAAAACTGCTAAAATTTTTGGTGACCCCTTGTTTCAGGTCGTGACTCACAGTCTGAGAAACCCTGATATAGAAGACTTAATCTTGTGAATTTCATATTTCTCTCCAATGTATTCTTAAATGTTTTTTATGTATTGAAATTTTCACCTATTTCTGTAAGATGATTTATTCTTATGAATTGCGTATTTCTCTTCATGCAGCAATGTTCATTATTGCATGAACAGATACATCATAGTTGGTTTTATAATTTTGTTTTGATATTTTTTTATCATAACATTAATGAATTTTCATCGGTGTATTATTTTAGTAGGTTTTAGAATTTTATTCCAGTTTTAAACAAGATAATAGAGCATAACCATACACATGGTTACCACGCCTGTACATTTTGTAACAATATAAATGTTCATTTTCCTTGCTTTGTATGTAACGCTGTCATTTATTTAAAATTGTTCTATGTCTTAAAATTAGAAATTAAAGTTAATGACCTAAAACTGCAATAGTATATTACAAAACAAGTGAAAAAATTGACAGTTTCGCGTACGCATGTATCGGATTTGGACAATGCTTGTGGGGTTCCACAAAATGTTTGTAAATATTATGGGGTCCTGGGGGTTGCGAAAAAATCTCAGTGACAAAAAGTGACTCAGTGACTGAAAAAACTTTAAGAAGCCCTAGTGTATATAAAATGATAGGTAAAATCTCAATACATAAAAAATACTTAAAACACGTTAAGCTATTTTAAACTAAGTAATAAAAATCACTTCCTTTACTTACACATGGTTATGCACTGGTTTAAAATTAAAGTCTTGTCTTAATGGTTGAAACTTATCTAGGAACCATTAAAATGCTTCATACAAAGTCCTTTAAAATAAGAACATTATTTATACTAAAATATATTGCACTGACAAAACAGTATTACAAATTAAGCAAATAGGTTCACTCTCGTTTTTGAGAAAATAATTAACAGCCAGTTCTAAGGCTAATTAAAAAAGAGTTCCTCCCTCTGGTTTGATGCTCAACTTATTATTGACCTGAACACCTAACTGTACCTGCCAAGTATTTATGGCTCTGTTGTTGATGATCATGCTGATATTTTTATGAAGTGTGCTGGTTTTTCTATGATGATGTTTCTACTTATATTTGTAAGAAGATGCTGACATTTCTAGAAGTATGAGTGGAAAAATCCACAGCATACTTTGCTGAAATGTCTGCTAGCTCATTCCCCTTTATCCCTAGACATCCAGGAACGCAGCAATAAAGAATTTGATACCCATGAGTGGTTACATTCAAATGTAGTCCTAGAATTTCAACTATTAAAATGTTCTCAGTATCAGAAAATGCATTTAGAGCTTTAAGTGTATTATACAAGTTGGTCTAAATTATAAAATTTTCCATGCATAACTTTGATATGTACGAAAGGGCATCACACCGAGAAGTTAATTCCAAAATGAGCACTAAGCAAGCCTCATGCAGCTGTTTTTCCTCCATACAGTTTTTTTTTTTTTAATCATAAAGGATGTTCCAACCGAACTGACTATTAGACTCATCTTTATATATAGGAATATAACTATTTTATTCATGCCGGTGAGCAAAAACATTTTCATAGAGATCTCATTTGTGCTTCTGTTATCAAAATGACAGAATACCTAAAGAGGCTGAATTTGTGCATTCTCCCAAGGTAGATTTCGAAATATTAAGCATTCAGATCAGCAATACTGTTCAGTCAGTGACCAAACTCTTGTGGGGGAATAAGGCACACGAGATCTCAAACCAGCAATCAAATATGTCAGCATACAAAATTATCTTACTCCTATGGTCCAGTTGTGATGTTATGTTGAAATAATGACAAAGACATCTGTGCTTACATTACAAATACAGTAATGGTTCCAAACAGTCAATCTACATATCTTCAAAATGAGATATTCTTAATTCTACAGAAAATATAACAATAACATAATGGGAAATGGCATCTAGTTTCAGTAACAAAGACTCTGTCAAGCCAAAACAATTTAGCCATAGTCCAGTTTAGACAGGGTTCATAGCCACATTTTAGTTAAAACAAATAAGCACCTATAAGCACTTTTCAAGCACATTTTAAGAAAAAAAAATAAGTACCTGTCTAATTACATCATACACAACTGCATAACCTTAAAAATTAGACTTGTAATTTAAAATATGAGAAATGAAATACTTATTAAGAGAGAATAAGCATTACCTCAACGATGGAAAATAATTACTTTTTTTTGTTTTTAATTTTAAATAATAGTTCAATTTACAGAACTAGTTTACAATGAGGGAAAAAAAAACTATCAAGAACTAAACTATATTACAAGATTTAATGATGAAATTTCAGTTCAAAATAGAGAAAACAAATAATAATACGGTACATTTATTGTATTCGCTCGGAACCTAATAATAAATACAATTTATTTTTCCACTCATATTGATATTTAAATAATTTAAATCTAAATTCTAAACATTTTCTAAATTTTCATTGTATATCAGTTTTCTCTTAACAGATATCGCAAGCAAAGTAAATTTAAGTAAAAAAGAGGAACATTTCTGAAAGGAGAAGACAGAAAATTTGCTTCATGCAGTCATCTTTAAGCTTAACTAACCCGCATACTTGGAAATTAGCAAATATTCGGACAGTCGAGCATAACTTGAAGGAGCGGAAGGGGGGTAGACTGTAGCCGCTCTTTAGATTTTTCCGCTAAATAAATGCTTTTTGACATTTCAATATGTGCATCATATAAAATAAACCAACAGAACTAAAAAATATTCTGCTTAGCAAGCACAGTAAAAGTCTTTTAAGTGTTCATAAACAAATCTCGGACTGAACATCAAAATTAATTATCTCTGCAAAATATCGCAAACGTTATTGCACAATACATGCGCCGTAATTCTTTCCTACGTGATATTACGCAATTGGAATTAACAACTGCCGGTATTGGGAGTATAAAGAACTAAATAACTGGGGTGTTTTTCATTCTAATTTTCAACAGACGGCATTAAATTTCCGGAATAGAATCCTTCTTCGCTTGGGTTGGTAGACTGCAGAACTTTTAGTCCTATTCAATCCAGATTGGAAAGTGACAAAAAAAAAAAAAAAAAAAAAAAAAGGTCCGTTGCTTGTTTTGCAGCGAACTGTAACAGTTTCAATATTCAAGATTTTGCGGAAAAAGGGAAGACCTCCCAACCTTCGTTCCAGGGTTGCCACTCAAACAGGAGAATGAAATTCCCTGACTTTTCCAGGTTTTCCAGGTATGTTTCGAGAAAATTCCAGTCTATCCACGTAATGTACGTTGGCTGTGCTAAGAGGTAAATTAATTATGGTATTACTTGTACTGTGTAGCAAATTCACTTAATTATTCAATAAATCCCAGAGGACATTTATTCTTAATTATTCTTGGTACACTTTGTTTGATAATTTTGTTTACTTTTCCGCTTAAAAGAACTTAATAAAATTTAAGATATATACATTGGATAACAACTGTACGTTTTATTTAATTATTATTCATGATCATCCCCAGTTCAACACGAGGCTAATCCGGTTCTTATAAATCACAACGCAATGCTAAAAGTTAGGTTAGATTTTAGGTAAATTTAATTTGTGTGAGGTGTATTCTTAAAAGGCACCTTAACACTTGAAAACACAAATATTATTATAATAGGAGTTGTTTTCTCCACTGAAGATTGAGATTAGAATCTGCCAAATCTGGAATAAAATAAGGCTTTTTTTGCAGACATTCTGCAGCTAAACGAAAGAAAGAAATCTATTTAATGATATTTTTTTACTAAATTGAGGTATTTTATATTTATTTCGCAGCATACAAAAAGAAAAAATATGTGCATTAAATTTCGTGATGTCATCATACTGTTAGAATTAATTTCAGGATTATGCCAGAGAAAATTTCCTGAAATTTGGAAATATTATATACTAATGATAAATAAATTTAGAGGGAAGAAGCAACATTAAATGATATGAATAACATAAAAATAAAGATAATTACTTAAAAATTTAATTAGAATAATCAACGATATTTTAGCAAATACAGTTATATTACATGGTTACTCTAGATGATTGATTACTATTTTTTTATTTTACTGCAAAATGACAAGGTATTTATTAAAAAGAAAAGAAAAAAAAAAAAAAAAAGATTTTGCGGTAAAATTCTAGTATACGATATGGCCTTCGCATGATTTTGAAAATTGTCGCCAAAAACAAAATGACCCATTTACTGCTCATCATCATGTCGCCAAATCCCTCTGTACCATACATGGAGATTATTCTAACCAAAGAACGTCTATGTAAAAAGCGGAGGGAAAATTTGCCAAGGAATTTGGCGACGGAACCTGGCGGCCAGAATTACAGGAAATTGAGAAACACGTGTTAAGAAAAAACGTTCTTCGACAAAAAAGAAAACTACGAAAATCCGTTTTTAAATTATTGCGAAAAATCCAAGAAGAAACGTTTTTTCTTGGATTTTTTGGAATAATTTTAAAAGCGGATTTTCGTAGATTTTTTCCCCCCCTCAAAATAACTAATCCATGAATTAATTTACTTGCGCCAAAAAATATTTTCTTTTCCTTTAGAGTTTAAAGAAATTTTAAACGGCATTCATTTTATGAACTCTTGATAACGTAACCTTCGAACTTCGACACCGGTTTCAAGCTTTGGCGCATGCACAGCTGTTTCCCGCTATGATGGAATGGAGCCACGTCTGTTGCAGAGAGGTTTTCCTTCTTTACAATACATATTTTTTGATTCTAACCATCATGGTACCGTATACTAGGATTAAACCCATTTTGTTTTATACGAGAACAGGTACTTTCTTTAGTTCATGCATTGCACATGCGATTCTCGAGGTTACTGGAAACCAAAAGTTGCGGGAAACTTGCTTTGCCTTTCTAAAAAGACAATCAAATTGGAGCTGCGAAAATTGGCTCTATGCCAGCTGCCCGAATGACACTCACGTGATACACAATTCGCCAAAATGTGATCTCTTCCGATGTCGGTGCAAAACTCGTCTTTTTTGGCGGGATCGTAGTATGAAATTCCCTGACTTTTCCCTGAATTTTGTGGTCAATTTCCGAATTCCCTGACTTTTTCTGGTTTTCCAGGTAGCGTGGCAACCCTGTCGTACTGTATAATGTATTGGCCAAAAAAATGAAATTATTTTGACTATTCGATTACTTTCCCTTTATTTAAGCCATTCCGAATATTATTCCTTAGAAAGCTAATCTGTGTTACAAAACAACCATTTTTGGAAGTTTACTATATTTCAGCAGTTACTGCAACTATGTTATTATAAACATTCACACATAACGATCATAATAAACACGAATATGAACCGACCAAGCAGAACGAGAATGCAAATTTTTAAGATCTTGATAGAAATTCAAACGTGTGTAGTATTTGGGTGGGAGGAAAAGAATGCCGAATGTACCGGAATTTTCTACTGCTTTCGCAATTCTTTGACCAATAGAACGACGGGCACCTGTCTGTACTCTTCGTACACACCAAAGGTATGTTAATGCAGAGAAAGAGGGAAAAGCTATTTCCGGGAGTATGACTCACCTTCTGACATTCCATATTAGAAAGAAAAGTTGTTTATTTAGTTTCGGCTTTGGTACGGGAAAAATAGCGCGTTCATTAAAAAAAAAAAAAAAAAAGCACTAAAAAAAAAATAAGGGCTTTAAAGAAAAAGTAAGCACCTATAAGGGCCTTTATATTTTATTTTCAAATATAAGGACTTATAAGCACTTATAAGGACCGGTACGAACCCTGTTAGATTATATATAAAGATTAGAGGGGATGGGTACCCTATAAGTGCAGAGAATAGTGTAATGATCTACAACACCCCAGGAGATAAGGAATTTCTCAAAGCCATCAAACCTGTCAAGTCAAAATATTCAATTTCTCACCATTATTTTCAATGTATCCTCTACAGAATTTTAATTTAATAGCTATATACACTACTTTTCATGATTTAATACAATAGAGATCATAGACAAACTTTAAATTCAAAATGCCCTTTAAAAAGGTCAGCCATTTTTTGAACAAATGGCATGTATTGTAAGATTAGCCAATGAGTAATATAACATAATCACAAGATTTGCATTATCTGTTCCTTTCTATTAAGCTAATTATTTACTAGTTCTTTATTAGTTCTGATATAAATGTCAGTTTGTTACAATATAAATTTACATTTAAGCTTCAGAGTTAAAAAAATTCAGCCATGCCATGAATGACCTATTCAAAACTTTACTGTAATTAAATAAAAATTTAGTAAGCCTTTAGTTTCATACATCACAATTTTTTGGAGAATCATGAATTACTTTCACAAATTTAAAACCAATTTTTCTGTATTTACCGTTTTTATCTCTGGTAAATGTAAAAATTTATTCATGTACCATGCAAAACAGAAATTGCAGCACAGTTACAATTCAAAAAACACTTTTTTCCTGGTATTAAATAAATTTCTTATAATAATTACCATACATCACATATAAATGATAAATTGGAAAAAAAAAATGATAAGAAACAAACCTGTACTATAATTCCATGAACAAGAGGATCATCATTCAGTTTGTTGACCTCGGATAATAACTGGAATACATAAATAAGTATTGAATTGCATTAGTTATATATAAAGATTTAGAAAAGATGTGAAGTCTAACATTTATGAAAATGTTCAAAACCATTAAAAATATAACCCCCCCCCAAAAAAAAACTCCAACTTGATTTACAAATTCTTAATTTGTATACATACTGTATTTAGTATGTAGATAGTTCAATTTGTGAACGATGCAGTTACAGTAAGATGATAACAAATGAACAGTATTCATGGATAAGTAACTATCCCAATAATATCTATACAAAAGAAACTTTATGTCAAACATATATTTTGAGCTACATCCCCAGGAGTGGAAACCTGGGTGTTTTCTCAGTTTAGATGTTTATTATTTTACAGTTTCTTCAACCTTATGAAAAATAGCATTATGAATATGCTAGAGATTTTTATTCATTATTTTTAAATGTACCATCTACTGCAGCAATTTACATTTACAAAATAAAAGAGCCAATTAAAAACTGGAAATGATCTACCTTCACATATTAGTTTTAGAGAAAAAAAATAAGCTATTCATAATCAGTAATATAGGTATTTTATTGTGGTATTAATTTCCACAACTACTTTCAGACGATTTCAAGAATATCAAATTTTTCTATAAATGTAGAGTATATCATTTTTTTTCAAATTTCTCCTTTTACTGTTAACTGTTTTACTTCTTTTTTACAATTATATAACTTTAATACAAACGTGTGTAGCTAGAAATCCTGCCAAAAATATCCTGCAAATTAAATTCTATTCCAAAATCCAAACCAGTTTTGAAGCTAAAGTAATTACCTCAAAATCCTGGAATACTAAAAAAGGTTATTTTCTTAAAGTTACATGAAGTAACACTTTTGATGCCTTTGGAAATCAACAAGCATTTCCAAAGCAGAATAATTATTTTTTATCATTTTAAAACTGTATCACTTAAATGAAAAAATTCGGTACTCTTCTGTTATCAGGACCAAATTCAGAAATGTGTGTATTATGCATGTGTTCATGTATGCATATATGCATGTGTATACATACACACATATGTGCATGTACATATACATGTGCATACACACATACATACATTTCTGAATTTGGTCAAATAAAAGCACTAATTATACAATACCAGGATATGATTGATTTAAAAAATATATAACGTAATGCGAATTTAACTCTGCAACTTGTCATTTCTGTTATCACTATCTACTTAACCCCTTCGAGCCGGGTAGCGAAAACGCGCACTTATCGCGGAGGCCGGCAGTGTCTTCCGCGAGCGTCTCTCCAGGGCCGGGGGCTTTTTGCTACTAAGCCTAAATCCATGAAATCTCCGAAGTATCAACCCATTGTTTAATAATGCTCTATAGAGTATTTAAACGGCTTATGCTTTATAAATATTTTTATATATATACTTTAATTACCTTATTTCTTGTTTAAATGCATATTTTACACATTTTATTTTAATTACTCACCATTTTATGACTTTTAACATTATACATCTGAAAACT
Source organism: Stegodyphus dumicola (assembly GCF_044657685.1). Classification (NCBI taxonomy): domain Eukaryota; kingdom Metazoa; phylum Arthropoda; class Arachnida; order Araneae; family Eresidae; genus Stegodyphus; species Stegodyphus dumicola. The sequence continues at coordinate 278,625,448 of NC_140770.1, read as the reverse complement.
AAATATATTACTTAAAATTCTCTTTTCGTATGAAAATTTTTAAAACAGAGATCTACACACAGTCCTAGGTTACATTCCTTGAACTCGTAATAACTCATTTGCCGTTTTGGAGGATTTTTCCGGGAATATGAACAAACGAAGCATCGTCGTCTCATTTTCTTATCAATCTCTTCTGAACAAAGTTTGGAAAATGTCTTTCAGTTAATCTTTCAGAATCAATATCAGAATTTCAGAATCAATATCTGAAATATTTTGCATCATTTCTGCTATTTCATGCTCTGTTAAACATTTTCGACGCTTCGACATTGAAACGGTAAAAACGGAAAGAATTCACGTCTAACAAGATCTAATTATTTTCTAAAAACTGAACTGTAAACGGAAATACTCAACGCTTTAGCGCATATAAAACTTCTACTTACAATAAACAACTACCACGTGCGAATAAAGTGCGATTTAAAGAGACGTCATAAATCACGCCATTCAGAAACATTTAGTTCCCCGTTTGTTTATATAATCAAAAACACGTGTATGCGAGTCATGCTTCTCTCATTTCAAGTAGAAGGTCTAATGCACATGTATCTGAAACCATATGGACATACAGTGCCATCTTGTGGCAGAAATTATAGTTTGAAAAACGTTCCAAGGTACTGGCACAAATACGTGACAGTCGGTAGAGAATGCAACAATCCTCTGGCACGCCTGCGTGTCGGCCGGTAGATAAGTGTGTTCGTTGCTGGCACATATACATGACAGTCGGCGCGAAGGGGTTAACAAGAAAAAAACCCCATTTTGAGGAGGGTTGGTAATTCATACATGGAACGCTGAAATCTTTTACAAAATTATTCTAAATCCCAGCCTGTCAAATTTCACGATTTATCTTGCAAATATTGCTATTTTCTCTGCAATAAATTTTCTTTGCTGATCATCAGTAATGAGTGGCAAAATATAGAAGTCAAAATATGCATTATAGTCAGACAATTACAAAGAGAGAAAAAGAGTTTAAGAAAACTAGATGGTAAATTAAAATCACTAAAGCTACGTGTGACCATGTACATGCACACCATTTGCCATGTAATAATACATACACATCATTTCCATATATTCCCACTGAAAATTCCATGCATATGAAAATTTTATGTATTTAAATGACTTTCTACTAGAACTAAAAATATCACATTAAGAATCGAGCAACTCTGATTTAAAAATAATAATAATAATTTAATTAAAAGTGATCAAATTCAAGTATTTTATTATTTTTTAAAATTTATCTAAACTTATCTCAGCATCAAATTAAGATATTAATCTTGATTCATCAATACTTTAACCCAGATCAGATTTTTTTGGAGGGGGGTGTCTTGCCAGCACAAACAAACAAAGTTACAATGCCTTTGCCCAAAAATTTGGATCACTGCACTAATTTAGTTTTGGCAAATATTTTCTAGTTCTCTTAACAATAAAATATGATTTACAGTGTTTTTTTTTTTTTTACACACATTTATAGCTGCTATTGATTTATTTGATTCATACAGAATACAACTGAGATTTATTTAAAATAAAATTTTTGTAATTCATTTGGAAGATGGCAAAACATAAAAACATAGCAAAAATTATTAGGATATGAAACTATGAATAAAATACATACTAAGAATTTACCACATAAATAATTAATTTTTGCTTTTAAGATTTCAAAATAAAAAGGTACATATTATCTCATCGACCGTGAAACTGTTGCCAAGCATCATTATTTAACACCAATTATGGACAAGCATAACGTGATATGCACATAACATCTTGCTTTCATCTGATGTAACCCCCAGTTGATTCTCGATAAGTCACATTTTGTTACAATATAAATTAAATGTTATTGCTCTATATTTTTTCTTGCATTTTGAAAAAAAAAAGGTAATTTAGATTTAGAACCTTCCTTCTACTGAACTGCAACCAGTGGATTATTCAGAGTTACTGGATCTTAGCATGATATGGCCAACCAAAGAGTAATAACTGTAATAATTATCTGTGGGAAGTTTGTATTTGTAGTGTTCTAAACAGAGCTTTTGGTAAAATCGAGAAGCCTAACAAAATCGACGAAAGCATTTTTTAGAGAGAAAAAACAGTGCAAGTCAAATACAAATTGCTTATTAAGTAAAGAGATGTCTGTTCCTTTAGAATTCTGCAGCACGATTGGAGCAACTTGGGTAGGATCTCTGCCAATTTGCATGCTTCGGTGATAGCCAACTTTCATGGTCAATGAGATAATGCATAAGTACCAATAAAAATATTACAGCTAATAAATAACTTTTTCTTGTAGGGAATATATGTTGTAATAAACTGCATGACTATCATGATGCATGTAAAAATTTCAGAAGAATTTAATATACCTCTCTCTCTGTAACTGTTCTTGGTAGTTGAATATGTTTAGTTGATACACCGATATCATTTGCAACTTTCTTTTTCATTCTAATATATACATTGGAATCTTCTCTAGCACCAACCTAAGCAAAGGGGAAATTACAATTAGATACAAAGTTCATTTAATAAAAAAACAAAGGCATTGATATTGATGGCATAATGAATCATTCTCTTTATTTAAATATTTTAAGAGACAATTTAAAATTATCAGCCCAAAATTTGGGTACTAGAAACAAATTTATTTTTAATCATGATAACGATCCTAAGCATATGGTTCTCAACATTCGCCTATGGTGTCTCTATAATTGTCCACAGGTTTTGAAAACACCATCTCAGTTGCCAGATTTAAACACCAAGAACATATTTGGAAAGAACTGGAGGTTAGAGTACGAAAACACGACATCAAAACGAAAAGCGAACTCAAAACAGTCATGATGGAAGAATGGAGAAACACTGATATAGAAATTACAAAAAAAAAAAAAAAAAAAAAAACTAGTAAAATCTATTCCCAGACCTTTAAAAGCTGTTGTGGATGCTAAAGGATATCCTACTAAATAATAATTTAATGAAAAATGAAAATATTTACTAATATGTTAATATGTCAAGAATTTTTTGAAGTGTACAAAGACTTTTGTGACATAAAATGTTTGTCGTTTTTTGATATTAATTTCTTAAAAATAAAGTTTTGCTATATTTTAAAAATATTGCATGTAATTTTGTTACGAATAGACTATAGGAATGAAAGAAGCATCATTTGAATGCATTTGTCTTCAAGCTGACATGGAATTTAGTGAAGTTGTTATGAAGAGAATATTACAATCTATTGTTATCAGCATATACGATCCCATATGCATTACGTCACCTGCGACACTATTGCCAAAGTTACTACTGCAAGTAGCTAGATGCAATAAGCTGGATCAGGAAGAAGAATTGCCATCCAGTTTGCAATTATGCAATTGAAGATATGCTAAACATTTAGAGGTACTTACGTATTATCGCAACCAGGTTGGCGCTATTTGCAAGTTTGAGTAAAAAAGTATGAATAGAAAGAAAATGTACATTTATTAATTACAGATAATTTTTAATACAGTTTTTTTATATTATTTTGTTTTAAAATATAAAATAGCAATTAAACCCTTCCGGTTTCGAATTTGAATAAGTTGCAGAATTATTTTTTCAGCGGAAATCTTTTGGCTATTGCTTTTAGCACTGATTGAAAACCGTATTCGCCATAACCATGTACACGTCGACTTATTTTTACTTAAAAAAACATCCCAGAATTGCACAAAAATTGCATTGCGCACACTCTTGACTTTAACCATGTACACTGCTATTTTCTCATAAATTACAAAAATTTGCACGAAAATGCAGGAAAATTTTGTGAATCTCCACATTCTCTTTTTACAAAACTACGTATAACACGTAGGGTTGCCGTAAGTAGGGTCGTCAAATTTAACAATTTATGCGAATTTTGGCCTGGTTGCGTTAATACGTAAGTACCCATTTAGATCTTGTTCAGAAATGTAGATCGCCTTGAAAAATATTGCATGGAAATTTCAAAACAGCCAGCTTACACATATTGACTGATGCTTCATCTCAAGATTATGCTTTCTCTACACTGTGAAGAAAAGGTAGAAGTGAAAGTCTCAATGAATTTGCAAAGGCTAGCTCCTGTTAACAGGCCAACAATTCCATGTATGGAGCTCTTAAGAGCCATCACGAGAGTTAGAATTCGTTTGATAATATTAGACATTTTAAATTTTCCTTTGTAGACATACTTTTGGATGGACTTGACGATAGGTTTGCATGGATTACGAGCACAGAACCATAAAACACCTTCATTGGAAATTGATTGACAGAAATCAGGGAATTGAACACTAGAGATGATTGGAGACACATTCCTGGTCAACCTAGCAGACTTGCTTACCCGAACTTGCGATTGGTCAGACATTCTGCTGAGTCAATGGGTGGAGGGTCCAGCTTGGTTGTATAGAAAGGAAGAGTCTTGGCTAATATCGTAATTATCTATTCCAATGGTAGCACTTCTGTAATGATGCAAGCCAATTAACACAAATACAGTCACTGAGAAAAGAAATTTAGCAAAATATTTTTGCATTTTTCAAACTACAAAAGAATCGTCCGCATGACTGCTTATGTTTTAAGATTTTGCAACAACATCAATGCAAAATCTAAGATGAAAGAGTGAATGCAAAATCTAAAAGTAAGATTTCATGTGAAGAGACTGAAAGGCAAAAAACACTGATAGAAATCAGACAGTTTGGATGGCCTTCTGAAATATGAGAGAAGTACTATAATAATACAGTACAGTTTTACATTAAAATGAAATTCTGAAGGTCCAAACAAGACTCATTCTCAGTCAAAATCCAGAGAATTTTACACAGGCTATAGTTTACCAGATCATCCTTTCTAGAGAGATTGATATTGCATACCAAAGATCTTTGACATATGGATTGGAATGGATCATTCAATTATGGCAAAGCACACGAGGGCTATCAGCCTAAAGGGAGGGATGCCTTCATGGAGGACTTTCTAAAGGAAACTGTCTCATATACCCGTTACACATGAGGACACTCTTTGACTTATGCTGGAGTATCTTTGACACTAATACAATCATGAAAATGATTTTGGATTCCCAAAAGATGGAATTAATAAGTTATCAGAAGAGTTTTACGACAATGTATACAATGCAAGAAACTGACTTCCAGAAATGATAACCTAGATTCAGCTCCTTTGCCTTCTGAATACAATGAGTTGTGTCACTTCCAGTAACTGGTGCAGATCTAGCTGGACCCTTTTTCTTATGTGCAAGAAGCAAAGCATGGGTAATACTTTTCAGATGTGCTGTCTATCAAGCAGCTCATCTGGAACTAGTTTCCCCGTCTGCTGAAGTATTTATGCAACTATTATGAAGATTTTGGGCAAAGAGAGAAGATGTTCTTCTCTTTATACTGACAATGGTACGAACTTTACTGGTGTAGCCAAACACTTTGAAATTGCAGAAATGGGATTTCATTCAAAAGGAATCTGCTTTAATGAAAATCACGTTCTATTAACCAAGGACCTATGCGAACAGCTACTAGGCATCCTCGACGCTCTCAAAGAATTAGCCATTAGAAGCCCTACGCAGAGCCCACAGCCACCAACACGGATCCTGGATTCCTCAGTGTGTCCACGACAACAACACCTCCAACAGTCTCAAGATCCTACGCACAGGTGTCTAAACCACCACCGAAACACACTCTCTTGCTTTACCCTAAAGAAGACACAAAGCTCACAAGGAAGGAACTTAAAGATCAACTCAGTGCTGAATTTCCTCTTCCCACACTAGGGGTTAAGATCACCACGCTAAGGCCAATTCAAAAAGAGGGTCTGGCCGTAGACTGTGCTACCCCTGAAGATCTTGAGAAACTTACCAAAAAACTACAGGGTACCCAAGGGAAGCAACTAGTTATGACTAAACTACCTTCTACTAGACTTCCCAAAGTTGCCGTCCACGACGTACACCCAGCAGTTTCCCAGGCAGACATCGAAAAAGCACTAGGATCTGAATTTCACCTCAACAAGAATTTAGCTAAAGTCCTCTACAGATTAAAAGACAAAGGAAATGGAATCAAGTGGGTTCTGGAATGCACACCACCAGCATATCATCAACTCATTCAGTCCCCAAGAATGTACCTCGGTTGGCGAGCACATCGAATCGCAGAATTTTATAACACTCGAAGATGTTACCACTGCCAGGAATTCAGGTACACCCAACAGAACTGTAAAAACAAGATCTATTGCGCGTTCTGTTCTGGTAGCCACAGCATCAAAGACTGCAATGCCCGCCAACCCACCTGCATCAACTGTGCAGACTGGAACTATAGGAGCCACAATAAGAAACTCTGCACACATCCAGCCTACGACGTCACATGCCCTACATACGGAAGGTACATTGCATGAATCAAGCATAGCACACAGTACGATTAATGGTACCCCTGACATCCCAAACAATATGGCAAGCAACACTATGCAGTCAAACGACACTGTAAAATGTATACAAATCAACCTTCAAAGAGCACGAGCCGCAACTTCACAGCTTATCCAGCACGCAATTACGCATGATGCCGACGTACTTCTACTTCAAGAACCCTACACGAGAGAAGGGGAAGTTGCAGGTCTTCCAATTGGCTGGACACTCTTTTAACAGAAATCCGTTCCCCAAAATCAAGCCCCAAGAGCAGCCATTGCATGTTGCAATCCCTCCTGGTCCCCCATAGTTATTAAACAAGAACGCGACATAGTTGCCATACTACTAGCCCTTCAAAACTTTCATCTTATCCTCATCTCTGTTTACTCACCACCTTCTGAAGATATTATAAATCTCACCACCAACGTCCTTGATGTCATGCAACGATATCCCTCAACTCCGATTCTTGTAGGTGGTGATTTTAATGCCCATAACAGCATATGGGGCTATGCGGATACTAGCGCAAAGGGCCAAGAATTGGAAGACTTTGTGGCCTGTCATGACCTCCACCTCCTCAACACTCCAGATGCTCCACCCACTTACGATAACTCCTACAATACTGGCTGGCCAGACCTTACTCTCTGCACGCACAACATCGCACGTACAATTCAAGATTGGACAGTAAATGAAGAAGAGAGTAACTCAGACCACAAGTACATACATTTCTCCATCAGCTGCGACACCACCATTTCTGTTATTACCAGGTTTAAGCTCCCAGGCAATAAGATCCGGCACCTCACCTCCTCCTTCTCCACCATCTTACATAACGAAGAAAGAAAACTTCACAGCATTAACAGTCCAGCCGACATGGAATTATTCACCAATCAACTCCTGGCGACACTGAAAGACATATGCCACAACATTCTGCCCACCCGGTTCGCGATGAAACTACAAGGAGTCTCTTGGTGGACCAAGGAGCTTCGCACACAGCGACAAAAATGCAGAGCCCTTAGACGTCGCATCCACACTGCAGACAACAGCATCAGACAACAAATTTTGCTGGCATACAGGAAAGAGAGAGAGCCCTTTACAAAAATAATACTCTAACAGCCAAAATTACTAGTTGGAGGAACTATTGTACAGCTAATAATAACCCATATGGCATCCTCCACAAAACTTACCACCGGCAAAGTCTTTCGCCAGGCACAGATCCATATCCAGACTCCAGCACCTGCCAATAATACCAACATAGTGGAACACACTGCCAGCACAATCCTGAGCACTATATTCCCTGATGACAACCCAGAGGAGGACACGCCCTCACAGCGTATCATCCGCGAAAATGCAAGCACTACCACCACCTCATATGATATTCCCTTCAGTAGCAGCGAGATTAGACACGTCTTCAAACTCCTCCCGCACAAAAAGGCACCAGGCCCAGACGGCCTCGACTATGCTATCATCAAAGTGGCCTACAATGCATGTCCATCATTCTTCAGCACCCTCTTCAATAGACTTCTTCATCTACAAATTTTTCCACAGGCCTTCAAACAAGGACAAGTAGTTCTCTTTTTAAAGAAAAATAAAAGCGCACAAGATTTGTGCTCTTATCGACCCATCTGCCTTTTATCCGCAATGGGTAAGATTTATGAAAAACTAATTGGCTGCAGAGCGCGTTCGACACCCTCTGGTAGCCTGCTATAAAACAAGCCCTCAGAATAGCACGCTGCCCAGCAAATATCTTTAACGCCTTTAATAGCTATTTGGAGAACCGAAGCTTTTTAATTTCCAATGACAACGGCACAACCACCAAAAGCCAGGAGCGAGGATGCCCCCAAGGCTCCTGCATCGGACCGGTTCTCTGGAACCTAACTTTCAATTCTGTGGTGGAAGCTGACTGGCCACAGCATACTACAGTTGTTGCTTACGCAGACGACGTCGCTCTGCTGGTCAAGGGACGCACATGGAAGGAATTAGAAAGAAATGGGACTGCAACATGTACCATATTCGAAAACATGTGCACTGCATTAAAACTCAAAATTTCCACTGAGAAATCCATGGCCCTTGTCATCCCTAGGGCAGGTACAAATCCATCACGCTGCCCTTGTATCAAATTGCACAATCGAAATATTAAGATAGTCTAAACTCTTAAACATCTAGGCCTTCTCTGGGATCAAGGACTCACGTGGCTCCCGCACATTCAAGACATCAGAAAGAAGACTATCACCATTGCAAGGAAGGTACGCACCTTTCAAGGGCGAAATTGGGGGGCAGAACCATCATATACAGAAGATCCTATATCACACTGTGGCAGAGAAGATCGCCACGTACGCTGCCGCTGCTTAGGCCCACCCAATGGGCGCTTGTAAAATCAAATTACTGACTACCGTCCAACGCCCTTTCGCCCTCAACCTCACAAAAGCCTTTCGCACAACTGCAACAAGTGCGGTGACTGTCCTTGCGGGGTTGCTGCCTCTCCACATCAAAGTAGAAATGGAAGCGGCATATACAACTCTAGTATACTTAAGAAAAGAAGTCATATTCTACAATAGCACCTACAGCCCAATCCAGTTTGAAACACCTGGACACCCTTTCCACACACACCCGGCAATTAAAGGCAAAGGAATTTCTGTCATCATCCCACGCACCCCTACCAACACTGGAATGTAAGTACCTTCACAAGGCACCCACATCTTTACAGATGGTTCTAAACAGGAGGATGGTGTAGGCAGTGCCTACATCCACTACCAGGATGGCCTGATAGAACAAGAATGGAAAGGTTGTTTGCAAAATCACAACAGCATCTTCCAAGCGGAGGTCCTGGCCATCACAGCAGCAATGCAGTACATTGTCCATAATGATCTAACTCATACCACACTTCATACAGACAGCTACTCAACACTTCAAGCCCTCCAGAACCATTAGCACAGATCCCCACTAGTCATCGCCCTTCAGCACCTCTTGCAGCAAAATTCACATATGCACACGACGCTGATGTGGATAAAATGTGGCAACTTGGTTCCTTCCTTCCCAGTTGCTCTTTGAATGGAAGGAAGTTTCTTCTCCCATTTAACTTAAACTGCACGCCTTCGTGCTGCAACTGAATAGCACTTCCGGCTACCAATCGCAAAATCCTGAGTTTGAATCCTGGCAAGGGCATCGTTGACTTTGACTGTTCCCTGCTCCAAAATAAATGTAATGATTCCACAAGTGGCTCCCGAACTAAATTTTAGTAGACTATAATTCTTCACCACATGGATTTAGCGAATGGATCTTTTTTTGCCCGGTCACCTTTTAAATGCGAGAAAACTTAAGAAATTTTAGCCACTCTTATTGCATACTGATGTGGATAAAAGCACTTATTGCCAACAACGAAGGCAATGAGTCAGCAGACCGTTTAGCCAATCAGGCAGTAACCGACTCAAATGCACAGCAGATCCACCTTCAAGCCCCACCTTCCTACCTAAAGGGACAGCTCCAGAGTAAAGGGCTCCAACAATGGCAGGAGGAATGGAACCATGGCACAACTGGCCGCCGCACCTACGATTTCTTCCCAAAAGTCAGCACGAATCGACACATTGCAATCACTCCGTTGACACGATATACCACGGGACACGGCCCATTCCCCAGCTACTTCCAAAGGCACAACATCTCATCAACAGATATATGCGTCTGTGGAGCCCCAGGCAACCCAGACCACTATCTTTTCACCTGCCAGCTGACAAAAGACAATCACCTCCCATGTCCAACCATGAACAGAGATGCACACCACCGCTTTATCATCACTCACAAGCCAGCCATAACCAAAATCTGCAAAGCTATCACTCAGATCGGGGCAATGGGCCAAGATATCTGCTCACCGCAATAGACCAAGACCCATCCAGCAACTCTTTAAACACGATCATCTTTTCGTCCCCCCTACCAACTATCCAACCTTTTTAAAAGCTTTTCACTCAGGGGCCACCCCCACAAGTTTTTAAACAAAAGCTCCTCACCACCAAGCCTTCAACTTTATGTGCACATGTCAATCTTCTTTAGAACTTACCTTACCGGTGTGCTAGCAGAGTACCAACTGTGTCAACTCAAAGTGCCTTCGAATGCCTACAGAACCTTCCAACCTATTGCAATGCATGATACACCGCACGTATACATCATGCACCTACTCCGACTATGCCTAAGCACTACATAAGTGCACACATCAGTGAACATCAGTACCTACACCGTGACTTAGATAATTCTCTTAAAGTTGTTTACAGTCATAGTAACTGTGCAACCATTGTGATTGTGTACTGAAATTACTGTGCCTAACATAGTGTCTGCGCTGTAGCGACTGTACCAACCTATAGCAATTGCATTAAAACTTAGTGACTGTGCCAAACTCCAAATTTAGTGCTATTAGTACCACAGTGTACACTAAACTTTAGTGTAGTCTGAACTCTTGCAAATTTGAACAATAGTGCAGACTGTACTTTCAGCGAACTCTAACACTAACTCCTAGCACCATAACTCTACATCCGGTACTAATTGCTTCATGTCTGTGTTTAAGTGCTCACAGCACATTTACAACCACAAGGATACCAGCAATACACATATGACTCCCTTTAAACCACTATTTTTTTTAAAGTATTTATTACTCTTGTATTTTACATATGCGTCTCTTTTCATATTTATCTTAATATCAATGCATCCTTATGTTCGTATCTGTTAGTATTTGTTTGTTTTTGTCTGTATATGTATCTATTCTTGTATATTTTTATGTATCTGTGTTATTCCAACAGCCATGCACACCCACAAAGTTATTGTCACGCAACCATTGTCAAACAATAATCCTCAGCCCCTGTTTGGCCATGTATTGATCTTTAGATCTGTATTATAAACTCCCGAGGCAGCCTCACGGGGCCCCAGGAAGTTGTTATTCCTAGATAGGGGAGAGCGTGGGACACATGCCTGTTTACCTATGTTAAACACCAGGCGTCCCCGTCCTCTGTCACCTGCCTTATAATATGGTGGGGTTTGGGAAAGAATAGTTCATTGTATCAAGAAACTTCTTCAAAAGTGTTTGGAAAAGTCCTGTGTCACATGTGAAGAAATGTTGACTTACTCACTGATTGCGAGGCCACTATAAACGAATGACCATTGACAAATTTGTCAGACAACCTTAATAAATTAAGACCTCTTATGTCTGCACACTTTATTCAAGATTCAGGAATAGAACAAACCATTAGTTTGGATTTAATCGTCACTTACTGAAATGTGTGCGTTACCTTCATATCTTACGGCTAAATCTATGAAAACATTTCTATAAATAATATTTGAAGAATTGGTAAGATGCTCCAAGTCATCTTCATGAAGAAAGATGATTTCTCCAAGAGAAATTATCCTAGTTGAATCAAAGAATCCAAACAGGATAAATTGGCCTTTAGCACAAATAACTGAATTGTTTCCTGGAAAGATAATATTGAATATGTCACAAAACAACTAGGCAACAGTGAAATCATACAACCCCTTCAGTGCATTTATTCTTTGAAGCTTACTTCTGCAACAAATTAACTGAAGTTCCTCAGAAAATTGAGGCTACCTCAGAAACAGAACCTAGTGATAAAAAGGTTCTGGAAGATGTAAAGGTGGTCGCCAAGTAGTGCCTGTGAAACACTGTAAGATGTAAAGGTGGTTGCTGAGCAATAGCTGCGAAGCACATGGACTTGTGAACTGTTATTTACTTTTCTCTCTACTGTTTCATAATTGTAATGTCATTTTATGTGTTTATTACTTTTTCAATGTTATATTCACACATTTATAGTTCTCAGTTCAATTTCATTCCATGTCTTACAAATTTATGTCTATTATATATATATATGTATATTTCACTTTCTTTTATTTTGTATTGCTTTACGGCAAATTTGACCAGCAATATGAAAGGTGGCAGGATGTTGCCATCCTGTTAAGCATAGCATTTCCTGTTTGATATTATTTGTTTTGCAATTATGTTTGATCTATAAATCTGCAGCACATCTATATATATATTTTTTTAACGTTGTGATCAGGAAAATTTATTACCATTCTAACTTTGCAGCATTTAATTTATGCTACAGAAAATACTGAATGTTGTTCATCATCAAGATGTATGGATCATTTGATTATATTAAACCCTACACGTAAACAGTCTCATTTATCTCTGTGTGTTTGTGAAGTGAAAATAAATCAGATATATAAGTTGGAATTTCGAGTCAAAACAGTGATAGTGGTCATAACATTTCAGCTGTATGAGCTGCCTAATGTATTTTGGACAAGTGATTACTGATGTGAATGTAATTCAGAAAACATTCAGTGCCTATTAGAAAATTAACTAAAACAGTTAAGCTGATAAAAGCATTTGAAATGTTATTTTACAATTCTTGAACATGTCCTTATTGTTAATATACATACCTGTACAATGGCCAACATAGGTTCAAAACCTGGATGCTTTTCTTTCAGAGTTATTACTTCTTCTTGCAACTCATTCTGGATAGCTCTATGTAATATAATGAAAATTCAATTATTAGAGCATAAAAGGTAAAAGAACTAGTCTAAATTAACATTTTATCAGTCAGTCATTTTCCACTGAGAAAAATAATTGCTTAGAATCCAAAAGTTCTGTTTGCAGAAATTACCTTATGCCTTAGTTCAGTTAATAAGACTACAGTGTTAAGTAAATGTTTCCATACAGCAAATATTAGCACCTAATTGCCTACAATAAAGATAACCTATTCATTCTTGAACTAAAAAAGATAGAACTGGAATATAACTATTTTAGAACCAAATTATGACCATAAAATCAGAATTTTAACTTTTTCATGTGGATTCAAAAAACAGCTGTTCCTTAACTGGGGACTATTTGTGCAGCATTTAAAGAAAGGGAAAAGAAATGATAGTATCAAGTCTTAAATACAAGGTGATTAGTGCCTTTTTGCTAGTGGAAAGAGAAACTGTCAATTCTGCCTTTAAATGCAATCTCTTTCAACTAGCAGATTGATTAATGCAGTTTTCTCACAAAAAATTAATTATCATTTCATCTTTAAATGAAATGAACACTACTACTAGAGAATTTTGCTGAAAATTTTATTTTGTTTCAGGATTAAAAAAAGTGTCTAATTTATTTCCATCTAAATCAAGTACTGAAAATAAATATACTCACATATGACAATACAGAAAATTGCAACTATAGTGATGCATAATATTTAAACCTTCCCTTCCTTTAAGTAGTAGTATAATTACAGTAATAATAAAAGATCATTCAGTACAGATAATTCAGATCTTTTGATTACAGTAGTAATCAAATCATTCTTTTTTTCAGCATACCAATAAAAAGCATATAATGGTTTTAAAGCATCAACTTTAAAATGAGAATGGAGAGGATGCTATATCTCCAGGATGGAAACTCTTTTATACTGTTAAAGGAAATTTTAATCAAATGCATAGGTTTGAAAACAGAGTCCAACACTTTCTGATCATGATCCTCAATCTCTAAACACTAATAAAACTATCAAACAGAATGTGACACGGTGAAATATTTCTCCTGAATCCTGATCTCTAAGCTCAGAAGGTTTGTTCCCATTTGCCCATTTTCATTTCCCATTTTGTTTATATCATTTCAAAATGTCTACACGGTTAGAGTATATTTAAGGTTGCATCTTGGATTATCACCAAGTTGTTGTTTCATTTATGGTAACCTGAATAGTTGAATGTTAGGAAAACCCTATTATGACGTAATTGGTTGTGTGATTTGAATGATGGGAAAAGATTTGTAAGTGTGTTTGTGAGTCGGATGATGGTTAGGAAGTATGTTAGTTATTTTGTGGTTTACATGGTAAAATGGCTGATTGTGGTAAGATTAATTTGAATTTCTATACAATTTGGAATGAAAAAAGCATTAATTGACTGGCGTACAAATGAAGGTTTACTTAGTAGCCATTTTAAGTGTCCCGTTTGTATGAAGGAAATGCGTCTGGTCGGAGAATACCGGCACTATGGAGGATATCTTTTCCTCTTGTTTTTGAGAATTTATGTGGCGATGCCAGTATACAGTTCTAGTTTAGATAATTTTAAACTCAGTGGCGTAACAGTCCTAGTAAGCCAAAGCCAGTAGTGCCCCGAAATCTGCTTTCTTGACCGTGCACCCCGGGGTGCGTAAGCATATGCCCTAAACAAGTGGTCAGCTTGGGGGTCACAAGACCCCCAGTGTTTAGTCCCCAAACAAACTTGGTACTCATTTTATCAACCCAAGGGATGGAAATCAAGGAATGAAAGGCTGAGTCGACCTTGTCCAGCCCGGGGATGGAACCCCAGACCTGTGGTGGTGCTGCATGATGCACTAATGACTGTGCCACCCAGCCTTTCAGATAATTTTAGGAAGTTTTTTAATGCTGTTATTGAAGTTTATTTAACTGAAGACACAGAAATTTCTAAATAAGGTAAGTGGATATTTCCTTTGTGTAGTGCTAAGATGAATTCCATTTTTATGTTATTTCATTGTTTGATTTAAAATGTGATTTATTGAAATTATATATTTTTTTGTTTGGCTCTCGTGTACAATTGGCTGCTCCTTTGACTTTTTAAGTGAAAATAGATCAATGTGTACATGGATACTGAGTTTGTGCAATTCTTTGACTTATTATTTTGGCTTTGTGTAGCGGTGATTTTTGACACAAAGACAAATAACAAGTTGTCCCGCTACACAAAGACAAAATGACAAGTCAAAGAATTGCGCAAACTCAGTGTCCGTGTACTGTGAAAAATTGCCAATTTTCGCCAAGGGGCACCCATAAATATACTTTTACTATCAACAAATGCTCTTTTCCATCAGAAGTCGCTAATGTTCTTATCTTTACACAGTTTATCTTAGTATTTCACTTTATTAAGCCTGCTATATCTTTGAGCCAATTTAGAAACACAAACAGCAAGTTCCTTCTCTCGTTCTTGCAGAAAACGGAAGCAGTCTGCATTGAATCAGCAGATACAAGATGACCAGCGCAATCGCATAACCTGTTCTCAAACAAGCTCCTGTATATTCAGTGCATTTCCTGGTCGACATGGGAATGGGACTTTTCAGTCTCAACCCTCTCCAAGGATTTGTTTCTCAGGAAAAGGCTGGCATGCATTCAGAAGTCAGAATTGACTTTTCAGGCTTGCGTATTACCAAAATAAAATTTCACAAAATTAACAACTAAACAAGCGCACGGCCATATGATATGGAAGTCATTTTCTCCAAACTCTTCAACAGAATTGCGAAATTTTCAGCGATTCATCCCAGAAAGGGGATTGTCATTAGTGATAAGTCGGTACTACCGAACCGGATATTTTGTAACGGGTACTTAGTTGTAATGGGTACTGAAAATCGGTACATCCAAGTACCCATTACTTCTGTACCGAAATGGGTACTTTTCGGTATTCGTTACTTCTGTACAGAAACGGGCACTTTTCGGTATTCGTTACTTCTGTACCGAAAGGGGTACTTTTCGGTATTCGTTACTTCTGTACCGAAAGGGGTACTTTTCGGTATTCGTTACTTCTGTACCGAAACGGGTACTTTTCGGTATTCGTTACTTCTGTACCGAAACGGGTGCTTTTCGCTATTCGCTACTTTGTAACGAAAATATGCGTCTCTTCTCGGTATTTCAGTATTCATTACTGGAGGATCCATGAGGGTTCAGCTCACTACGGTTTTGGTACGAGGACAGTAGTATCTGGTTGTATTTGCGAAATGGTGATATGCGCTTCTTGCGTCCATGAATGGCCTGCTCCTCAGACACTTCCGTAGTTGACATGTTTTCTGATATTCAAAATCTTACTCCGTACAGATAAAATCAAACACGTGGTGGAGTTCCTTCAGTGCGCAAAATCGTTAGCTGCGTATTTCGGTACTCCAAATCGTTACTAGGGCACTTCGGTACTCCAAATCATTACTAGGGTACTTTGGTACTCCAAATCGTTGCTAGGGTACTCCGGTATTTCGTTACTTCGGTACTCCAAATCGTTACTTGGGTACTCGGTACTTGAAATCGGTTTTCGGTACTTTTCAAAGTAACGGTTACTTGAGTAATGGGTATTTTGTACGGGGTACTTGTCTGTACCCGTTACTCTCGTACCGGGCACAAGAAAGTACCGAAGTTGCCCATCACTAATTGTCATTATTTGCTCTCAAATTTTGTCCACTTCAAATGTCTTCTCTGGAAATTTAAAGTTTTCATAATATTTGTTTATTTTGCATAACTTAAATCATTTAGTGGTTAGTTCAATGTATTAGAACTAAGACACAATAACACGCCGAATAAATACTAATTCAGAAGTCAAACAACAAAAATCAGCGTTATATTTATAAAATTTTCACAGGACATTTTTGAAAATTTTACAGGACATTGAAAATTTTGTAAATATAACGCTGATTTTTGTTGTTTGACTTCTGAATTAATATTAGAACTATTTGAAAGAAATGCCATTTGAAAATTAAATATTAAATTTTCAGAGCATTTGAACTGCTAAGTGTAACCTAAGAAAATTTCTTGCAGGTACTAACATTTTGAATTCAGACAGAAAACAAACATCTATGTTTCAATAAATATGTGTAAGGGATTGGGCACCCAAAGAAAATAGAATTTAACTGAATCGAAGAACTCTTAATTTTAGCCAGGGAGAGAAGGAGAAATTATAAGTTTGAGAATAATAAATAAATGTAGAGAAAAACATTGTAAAAAATACAACCGAATATTGTTGAAATAAATTTTCAAATAAGCCATGTTCAAGGAAAATTTAATTTTCAAAAATGTCATAAACTTGCACATTACAAGTAACATTGTGTGTAAAATAAAGAGATATCTATACATTAGGGACATACATATACACACTCATATGTATATATAAATTCATTCTCATTTCTTTAAAAAAATTCAGCTCATCAGCTGCTTTCAGAATGTGCATGACCTGTATGCAATTTGAATTGGAGACCACTGACGTAAGCTATAAACTAAAACTACACAAATAATTTCTTAAGTTAGCCAATGCAGCAGTTTTCATCTACAATGAGCCTCTAATGAAGATTTGGTGCTGATCCTGCTAAGGAATAAAGTTTCAAGGATTTAATTACACTGACGGCCTTTTATTTAAGTTTTGGCATTTGTTAATTTATAAAACACACTAAAATATAATCTAAATAAATGTATATGTATTTTTCAAGTTTTAAAAATGAGAGGAGAGGGGCAAACGATCATCTCGCAATGGTGAAAGTAATGCATGGTGGAAAAATGGTTAAAAACCACTGCACTATTTCAAAGATAATTTAATTTTGGTACTCTTCTGTTACTGGGAACGGATTCAAAAAATGTATGGATGGATGTGCCCATATATGCATGTATACATACATACATTTATATGTGTGCATACACACATACACACGTGTACAGGTACATATATTTCTTAATCCAGTCACGATAACATAAGAGTACCTTAATTTCTTTAAAGAAATAATTGCACATTTCTTTGCAATAATTTGATTTATTTGCTAAATCAAGTATGTAGATATGAAATAAAAGATGAAAGGGCTAATTTTTGGAATATGGTAACAGGTAGTTTGGCGACATTTTGGCAATAATCTGAGAAGTACACAGTTCGAATCACAGATTATTTTGTCTCGGAGAAATGAGAGGTCATGAGACATGTAATGCGACATTTTCCGGAAAATTCCATTTGTGATTTTAGCTAATAAGCACTCGGAAACAATTTCGCTGCTAAAGTGCAGAATAGCCCATTTATTTGTTTCTGCTTTTTACAAGAGTAAGAAGAATTGGATTTTTGTCAATTTACTTTGACTTTTTAAGTGAAAATAGGTCGATGTGTACATGGATAAAGTCAAGAGTGGGAGCAATGCCATTTTTGTGTAATTCTGGAATTTTTTTTTAAGTGAAAATAGGTCGACGTGTACATGGATACCGTGTATGTGCAGTTCTTAAAAACGCGGCAAGCAGTGGGCGATTCTGCACTTTCTCCCAATTTCACACCTAATCTTCGTCATGATAAAACACTTTTGTTCCATAAAAGTTCTAGCATAAGCGTAATTCGGCTAGCAGATTGTTGTAAAAAATGTTGAGTTAAAAAAAAAAAAAAAAAAAAAACCATGCCTTTACTTCGTGAAAACAAAATGGCGTCAAAAAAAAAACTAGCAAGTTGCTGTAGCAGGGTTGGTCGCCAAATTTTTGCCAAAAAATCGACAAGTTACCATAATCCGAAGATTCTCCTATGAAAGATTTTTATTACTAATGTATATTTTAGCTTTTTCAAAATTTCCACTAACAGACAAATTATGGTAATCTCGTAGGAGATTCCACACCCTTGGCAACACACTGGGAAAGTGCAGAATCATCCACTGCTTTGCATGTTTCTCAAAATCGCCAACTTGAAAATAACATGTAAAAAAATTGCACAAACTCAGTATCCATGTACACATCAACCTATTTTCACTTAGAAAAAAATTCCAGAATTGCACAAATTTGGCATTGCACACTCCCTTGACTTTGTCCATGTAGACACTGATACGTGCCATATAAGTGGGCGTGTCAAGGGTGAGGGCTCTGCTAGGAATCAACCCAAATTATATTTACTTCTGTTGTACATGTTGTATTTGAAATTTGTAGTTTCCGAGTATCAATCACACTAAACAAGATTTTTCTGTAGGATAGTGAAATATTTAATGTAAAGGAATTTTAACCATAGAGTGTAAAAAAAAAAATTTAAGCTATTTATATTATTCTGAATATTATTCAAGAATAGTTATAGTATCTCTATTTCTCCTGCTGTGCATTTCCAGTGTTTATTATGTCGCATATAAATTGTACTTGTGCATATTTCTATCCCTTTTATTACAAAAATAAAAAATTTCTAATAAGAACATGATTTATATTGTCAGGGCTAAGAATAAAATAAACAGCTTAAGACTACAAAGTACTAAAAACCAGCTCAAGTTTTATACTTTACAAAGCAGTAATCTTTAAAAATTATTCAAGTTAACTGAAAGTATTTGACATTCTAGTAAATTGAAATACATACAAAATGAGAAAATTTTATGCCAGAAAAAAATCGCATAATTTGATTCCTTGGATATCGACATTAATTTGTTGCTTTTATGCCTGAAGAAAATTAAATACTGATAGCAGATTATACAGCACATTTAATTGACGAAACTAACATAAAATGTAAAATGCTCGTTCTTATTTAATAATGTATAAAAAATAAAAAAGTCAAATTCTGCCTCTTATATTAAATAAAAAATTAAGATACTGGTACTTTCCGTGAATATGTTTAGCAAAGAATTAAAAACCATCATAAAAGTTTGAATGAAATGTGTTACATTCTACCGGAATATAGCAAGATGCACGGCCATGAATTGCAGTTTCCTCGCAAATCTACACTGATTTTTACTCCCTTAGAACAAAATTTCGTACATTTTCAGATAATTGAAAAAAATCGAAATTAAATAAAAAATGCATACTTGGAAATCTCCCTTCCAGACAAAATATTTCCAACTGCAGGCATTGTGAATAATGAATGCGGACAGTATTGTAGAGTTGAACCAGCGACCACTTGCAAGAATTCTAACTTTACAAAAGGCCTTATCAAGCCCTTGACCACATCTTGTAATGCAGTTCTTATCATTATGTTGATAAGCATCTTTCAAAACTTCAAGTCCAAAGTATTTAGCTGATAATGACAAAAGTCGAGTTGAATAATTTAAATGCACTCACACAAATCATTTTAATAATTAAAAAGTGTTAACTAAATAGCCTTAATTATGATATTATGAATAGTTAAATTGTGTAACATAAAATTTTATCGTATGGATTTTGATATTAAATGCAATTATATTATTCTGACCTATATTCTCCTTTTGCAAATATAATTTACGAAAATATCATAATTTTCATCTCCTTTCAAATTTCGTGCATTAATAAAAACCAAACTATCTTAACAGAATTTCGCGCCAAATTTCGCAGACGATACCTTGTTAACGTTGTAATTCAAAACCGAAGATAACGCCCTCAAGCGGACGAGAATGGGAATGTAATTTTCTGCCCGTTATTTTTTTTTTTTATTTAATAATCTATTTGGGAGGATAATTCTATATCTGCCGTTGTACTGGGCCGATTGACGAAATTCAAGTTGCGTTTGTCATGTCTCGAAGGCGTGACTTAGGATATCTATTAGATTTATATATAGCATTGTTCTAATATAGGTATTTTTACGCAAAATCGGACTTTTTCTGAAATTGCATGCCAATTGTTTTCCATATTTCGAGTCAACGACGCGAATTTTGTCTAAATAATAAATTTTGTAACATTTGGTGAGAAATTTACGGAGAATTTCAAAACGCGCCAATATATAAATTCACGTATATTTTTGGAAATTGTGAATAAAAAATACTCGTATTTTTTGCAGATATGCTTAGAAATACATCTACATGATTATAGTAAACATTTATATAGATTATAGTAAGCATTTATATAGATTATAATTCATAATGCTTTTCGAAAAATTTACAAAAATTATTTTAAAATATAAATTAAAAAAATAAATCATAAAAAAATGGGCAAATTTTATTTGAAATGAGCTTAAATTTCGAAATGTGAAAGGAAGAATCAATAAAGTTTAATAAAAAAAAGAGAGAATAAGTATACACCAAATTCAATTAACATTGAGGAGCTAAAATTTTGAGAGCTAATTTTTATGAAAGCTACTGCGATTTTTACAAAACTTAACAGTTTGGTTATTTTGAGTCGTAGAATCGAAATATGAAAAACAATTGGCATGTGTCAAAATACTTATATTAGAACAATGCTATATTTAAATCTCATATATATCCTAAGTTGCGCTTACGAGACATGAAAAACGCAAGTTGAATTTCGTCAATCGGTCCAATAGAAAAAAAGATGTAGAACTGTCCCTTTTTTTTTTTTTTTTTTTTTTGGAACTACTCTGATATGCGCCCTCAAGTCGCCAAACATTTCTGGCGAGAAACTTCATGCTGCTATATTACTATCTAAATTTTTTGTCTATATTTCAAACTTTAAGCCTAAAATGTCCCAAAGGCGCAGTTTTCGCACATGCAAAAACTATGCTTTGAACACACGATTTAAGCTAAAAATCTGAAACAAAAACAAAAAATTAGATAGCAAAAACGTAAAGTTTCTAACCAAAAATATTTGACAAGAATCCATGTACACAGCATCCTGTTTAAACTTAAAAAAACATCTACGAATTGCACTATTTAGGCAAGGAACGAATCTACGAACTACACACACCTCGCTTTAATAAATTAACATAACAATAAATTTCAAAGAATACCATGTACACAGCATCTTGTTTAAACTTTAAACATCTACGAATTGCACAATTTAGGCAACGAACAAATCTACGAACTACACACACCTCGCTTTTATAAAATAACATAATAACAATAAATTTCAAATAATACCATGTACACAGCGTTCTGTTTCAAAAACAACAATAACGACAGAAATTCATACTAAATAACCAATGAACATAACATTCTACAAAATAAGAACAAGAATAAAATAAAATGCACTTACCATAAATTAATGCTTTTTCGAGCAGCAGAAATACCAATTTCATACCGCCTTTAACATGCCACCACTATCGTATTTACATGACAGCCAGACACACTCCAGAAAATCCATACTATGGTTCAAAAATAAATAAAATCACAAATTCCTACATCTATCATGCACAGCCATTAAAAATAATCTCCCAGACCCTCTTTCCACACTTCTAAATACCCACTACCCCTCAACATGATGGCCACAATGATATTTCCTTTTGCCGAACTTCAATTCAACAACGTCTACCATTTTATCTTTCCCTCCCATCTTCTCAGACACAGACGCGAATCAACGAGCTCCAGCGAAAGATTGTTCAACGTCAACAGGGTAACCATAGAACACGCAATCTCGCTAAAAACCAGCGCAGAACACATATCGCCACATTTGATGAAATTAGGGCGTATATCAGAGTTGTACCTTTTCTTTTTCGCAGTGTACTTTACATAAGTATCATATAAATTGTAATAAACAAGAAAATCTGGAAGCTTTCTATCAAATTTTATATTGCGCCCAAAGTGGTTTTTTTTTTTTTTTTTTTTTTTTTTTTTTTACGTTTTGCGTGTTACTTTTTATTTATTGGATATCATGTTCGTCGCACTTAAACCATAAAATTCAATTCAACAGCAATATCACAAAATAATTTAAAAGGAACATATCATTAGAATTTCCGATACCCGGTCTCTCTCGCGCTGGAGATAAAACCCTTTTTTTACAGTGTTGCCATTACTGGCTTTGAAATCGTTCAGTTGGTTAATCAAAAATTCGTTAAAGTTTTACAAAATAGGAGATAGATAAAAAATTTTCCAAATTCGGGCTTCCAGATGCCCATATTCAAGTGGAGGACTATGTTATTCAAAATTTGCTGTCTCTAGGTACCGTTGCCTTTTCTAAGTGCGAGAAACATACATTATTGTAGATTTTACAGTATTTAATTTCTTTAAATGTAATGCAGGGCTTAATATTTGGTGGCAACAATTTGAAAAGTGAAATGCCGCTTGCAGTGAACCAATGCAAAATGCCAAAATGAAATTAATAGCCCTTCTGGGCAAATTGCCATTTTGGGCTAATAATAAGTAAAATGGCTCACATTTGTTTTCGAGCACTTGTGGTTTTTTTTTTTTTTTTAATTTGAAAATATTAGTGAAATGATTTTATTTACCTTTCGCATATTTTATCATTCATGATCTTTAAAAACCTGCCCTACGGAAAGCGATATTAGCACCCAGGATTCGAACTCCAATTTCAATCTCCCTCGAAACAGTTTAATATCAACGAATTTTTCAACGGGCAGAATAATTTTTGGTATAAAGTAAGTTACTAAAAAAACGAATTTAAAAGAATATCATAGTATCACTACTGTAAACAGTTGGGGACAAGCTGGTGACTTCAAAATCTGCTAAAAAGTTCTTTGTCAGCTCTTAAAACATCTTACAGTATAAGGTGCTATAAAGGCAAATAGGGCAGTCATAGGCAACATTCCCACAAGTTTAGTATAAAAATAATAATAAAGTGATACAGAAACAAAAATAAAATTATTCAGGACCAGAGTCGTAGCTAGGGTTTTCAGCGCCCAGGGACAACTGAAGATTTCGCGCCCTCCTACTGCTTGCCAAAGATGGAAAACATTTAATTCTAAAATGTCGTAACATCAGTTTTATGAAGTTTCATCAGACTTTATGAAGTTCATTTGAATTTCGATTTTTTAGTCTTTGTGAAAAGTTGGTTCTAAATTTCTTTATTATATATATATATGTAAGATAAAAATGTATAAATCAGAATTATAATATAACTATAAAGATTAATTCTTCCTCTCTATTCTAAAATCGTAATAACTTATCTGCATTGCGTCATTCAAATTAATCATGCGATCTTACGTAACCGTTAATACCAGATGCCTCTTGACGACCAATCACCGAATTGTAAACCAAAACTTTTCTCTTCGCGTGCTTTCGTCTTTCATAACTACGCACTTCAGCTTTTGCCCTCTACTTTGCTAAGATGTAACTTCGCTGGCTTGCTTTCTATCTCAACAATATCAAAAATGTAAATCTTCTGTGGAAAGGCACGACTAGAGTGCCAAGTGATTGTGGCCACAAATATGAATTGGAAATAAAAATGGAATTAAAACTGCCTCGAATGCCAAGTTCTTTAAATACTACGCAATCAAAATTCTTCTTCAATATGGGTCTAATCACGCATCGACACTGCTCCGACTTTTCCTTTGCTTTTATTATGACATATATATATATATATATATATATAAGAACTCCTACAATCCTAGAAAAAACTAATTTACGTATTTATTTATCCCACATTTTCATTTTGAAACATTTTAGTGCATGCTCTTCCTCAATATTTTGAAAGTTGATTTTTTGTTGAACTCAAATATGTACTAAACTAAAGTCAGTGGTGTAACAGCCCTAATGGGCCAAGGGCTGCAGTGCCCGAAATCTGCTTTCTTGACCGTGGGCCCCGTGGTGCGTAAGCAGATGCTCTGAACAAGTGGTCAGCTTGTCGCAGGATTCCCAGTGTTTAGTCTCCAAGAGAACTTGGTACTCATTTTATAGACCCAAGTGATGGAAATCAAGGGATAAAAGGCTATTCGACCTTGCCCAGCCCGGGAATCGAACCCCGGACCTGTGGTGCTTCTGCGTGATGCGCCAGCCACTGCGGCCTTACTCGAATATGTAATATGGAAAACTTCTATCAGAAAACATAATTCAACTCGGAATTGAAACACGAGATAAATAGAGATAATAATAATAATGTGGGGTATTTGATCCTCTTCCCCTAATAGTCATTTGAAACATTTTAGCGTGTTTTTCCATTCAGTTGAAACGATAAAAATATAGAAAAATTCCCACAGAAACATAATTCGGCTGAGAAACAAAACAGGGAAAAAAAGGGGGGGGCTCGCGTCTGAAAATTGATTGGTCTAAAACAGGGCTTCTTAAAAACTTTTTTTTAGTCACGACACTTTTTTATCACTGGGATTTTTTCGCGACCCCAGAATCCCAAAATATTTACGAAAATTTCATGGGACCCCATAAGCATTGCAAAAATCCGACACACGCGTGATTGAAACTGTCAATTTTTTCACTTGTACTGTAATATACTATTGCAGTTTTAGGTCATTAACTTTGATTTCTAATTTTAAGACATAGAACAATGTGAAAACTTTTATTAACAGACGAAATGAAAGCGTCACGCAAGTAAAATGAACATTTATAATATAAAAAGAATGCGTCAAAACGTTTTTGTTTTTCTCTTTGTCTGTATTGTCTTATCTTTTTATCTATTTTCAGATACATTATGTAAAAATATTCGGTAATTGTAAAATTATTATATTAAGTTAAAGAAATACCAAAATTGCGACACACTGCTATAGATGGGGATCGTGATCCACAGTTTAAGAAACTCTAGTCTTAAATAACGTTACAATATTTGACTTTGCTAGAACATCGGATAACTGAGGCCACAGCCAGTGCGGTTATGGCAGGTGTGCAAAATTTTGGAATTTATAGATCTCAAGGAGTAAAATTTTTGGAATTTAGGAGTGGAAAAGTTTTTAGAATTTAGGACCCACAGAGATTGCATAGCGCAGCAAAATGTACCTGCTGAAGCTAGGACTCTAGTGCATGTTATATTCTTGTAAGGAGTGTATGCCTGAACGCAGAGATGCATTTTGAGTCATGATCGCGAGGTCACCAGCCTACACAGCCTTGTGGGATATGTCATTCATGTAAATATGGAATAAAATTTATTGCACATTAGTTAAATAACCTAACTCATTCCTGGTAAGTATTATGCGAGAGTACTGTAATTGTTGAATAGGAATACAACGCTTTCTATTCATCTGAAATGGGATAGATCTTCTAGCAGTTATTCCGGCTGAAGTTTGAAGGAACGGATCATTCTGTATTTAGTTAGGTAATCAAAATACACAAACTATGGACATAACATATTAAACCGTAATTCACTTTTCACATTGGACAGCCAATGTTTATCCAAGTCGCACTTTCCCGCCCTAATTTTGAAAATACTCTGTTGCATGCTGTTCTGTTGAAGACAAGTCTAATTTTTTTTTTTTTTTTTTTTACAATAGCTTGTATTATTTTTTTTACAAAATTTATAGTCTGCGAGTCATGAACAAATTTTTGGGGGGTCAAAGAAATTTATTTGACAATAAAAGATATACGGAATTTGAAGAGAATTTTGGATGTTTTTTGACATTTGCTAGGAATTTTAAATTAAACATTTTCATATTTTGATTTTATTGTTTTCTACTTGATTTGTGTGTTATGTTTGCTGATTTCCAAACAACTCGAATCGAATTTCAAAGCATTTGCACACGCGCAGCTAAGATGTAGTTTTTTCGGCTATCTTAGTAGTGTCTTGCATGCAATTTGTAATTGTAATAATTGTTTATAAACTATGTTTCTTATTTCTAATCAAATTTGTTGTCAAGTAAGCACATAACATTTCCTAAGTATTGGAAAATTCAGTAGCGTCTCGAAGGATAATAAAAACAATTTTGTTTTAGTTACAATTTTGTTCAAGATGGTTAAATGGCCCAAAATACATACCCAATGTTCACAAGAGTAACAGGAAGCATGGACCAGCATCAAATAAACTTCGAGAAAAACTATTAATGAAAATGTAAACAAAAATTAATTCACTCTCTTTCTACTTCTAATAAAAAATTGAGTAAATATAAAGAAGAGTTTATTTTATATTGTTTTACATGTTGCATTATCAATGGAAAATGAATATCCATAGTGTGTTAAATGCAGTGAAAACTTCGCACATGGAACGCATGAAACCTGCGAAACTAAAAACACATTTAAAAGCTAAACATAAAGATTTAGCAAATAAATGTGCAGAATTTTTTTAAGGAATGAGCTGAGAGCATGAAAAATTAAAATGTATTTTTGAAAAATATACAACAGTTCCTGAGAAGGCTTTACGGTCATCCTTAAAAGTTTCATATTTAATTGCAAAAAATTTAAAACCTCATACAATTGGAGAATCGCTCCTTCTTCCTTCAGCAATTAAAATGACATAATTTATGCATGGAGAAAAATATAGTAATGATTTAAAAACAATAGCATTATCAAAAGATACCGTTTCTCGCCAAATTTCTCTCATATCAGACACTATAGAATACAGAATCCTGTCTTTACTATACAAATTGATGAAACTACCAACATTACTAAAATGTCTCAATTCATTGTTTATCTGAGATATGTTTTTTTAAGATGACGCAGTAGAATATTTCTTATGTTGTAATATTTGGGAAGAAAAAGCAACTGGAGAGAAAATATTTGAAATTAATTAACAAATATTTTGGAACGAATAATCTTACCTAAACACGCTGTGTCGCAATTTGTACTGATGATGCTGCAGCATTAACTGGTAATTATGAAGGACTAAGAGGGTTAATAATGAAAATTGCTCCCCATATAATATTCAACCATTGCATGACACATAGACAAGCACTTGTTGCAAAAGACATTGATGAAGAATTACACAAGATATTGCAGGGTTATTACTGCAATTAATTACATTAAAAGGCAAGATCCTAAGCAGTTGTCTCTTGTTAATACACTGTAATGAGATAAGTTCTAAGCAAGAGACATTATTACCAAAGTCAGTTGGCTTCCACATAGAAAAATACTGCGACATATTTTCGATTTGAGAAATACAGTTTACATAGTTTTGGAAGAAAAGAAACATACATCAGCAAGTTCATTCATTAATAATGATTGGTTAGAAAAACTCAGTTACATAGTAGACATTTTCTAAAAACGTTAAAATTTTAATACTGAGCATCAATATGGAAGTTTTTAAAACTAAGCTAATATATTGGCAAGGAGAATTGAACAAAAACAATAGAAACATGTTTTTCAGAATTTACTAAAGAAAATGATACAGATTTCTAGTTTAGAAACAACATATGATAAAATTGACAGAAAACCTTTTGAAAAATTTCCAAATAAGGAATTAGGTTGGATCCGTGATCCATTTTCCTTTGGTATTTTCAATTCCAATGTATCTCTAAATGAAAAAGAACAATTGATATTTTAAGTGATGAAATATTGTGTATTCAAGTTAAGTCTTTAACTTGCAAAAATTTTAGTTATCTATTGGAAACGAATATGCCGATTTAAAAGTAATGAAAGTAAATTATTACGTTTCTTACATAAAAGTGTATAGTAAACATTCAGCTTACACTTTAAAACTTCCAAAATGCTTATGTTACATTTCTCTGTTATATAAGCATTGAAAATGGATTTCTCACTGAAATAGAAATAATTTTGCTATTGAATTAACATGGAGAACTTTTTTATTGAAATATTTTTTATATGTGCCCTTTAGTTGCATCTACTACAAACTGAAGATTAAAGAACTGTTTTTAAAACATTTTCGAATTCGTTGTCATATTATTATTAATACGAAGCACTAGATTAGTGAGTTTTTATTACATTATTGACAAATATAGTTTTTAAACAAACAAAAAAATTTCAGCGGAGATAATTATTTGTCAAATATGAATGTGTTTTCAAAGCGGAAATAAATAATAAGTGATAAAAAGAAAATTCAGTTAGAACATTCACATCTCTAACAAAGTAATTTGCTTTGATTTAATCTTTATAATGCAATATATTTTACAATGATAATGCAAAATCCAATGTGAAAGCTTATGTGAAGATTACGATAGTACCCACAGTATTCAGCATTTCGTATAATCCTATACCTATATAATAATATTAAAATCAATTTTATCTGAATGAAATTCTCTTATTACAGAAACAGTCAAATTATGCAATTACATAAACGAATGCACTTTCAATGCACTTTCAGATTACATACTTAAACCTTTCCGGCACGCTACCTTTTAAAGTCAGCGTTTTGATTTAAAAAAAGGTAGGCCTAGAGATTAGGCCTAGAGGAGTACACAAGTAAAATTTTGTGAAGATAGCACTTATCGTTTTAATTCTGTGGGTGTGCCCAAAGTGGCACACTGATTGAATAGAGCTTCGAAAAGAGTACTGAAACGAGAATTGTTGTCAATGAACTGATCGATGAGATGCGGAGAAACAAAGAATACAGACTCTCAGTTGTCCTAGATTATCGGTGAGCCCGGTCTGGGCACACCTAGGGTTCGCCGTTTGATTTTAAGCAAGATTTTAAGGTAAAAATTTAAAACTAATATAGAATAAGGAGATTAGCATACAGCCAAAAAAATAACATAGAATTTTTTTTTTCAAACAATTACTTTTATACCCTGAAAAAATCTCAAAGATTTCTTTGAAAAATGAGGGTCTTAAAAAACTAACCATGGCTAAAATTTATGGACTGGTTTCTGTTGAGTTGCCATCTACTATAAATAAAGAAGGTTGAGAGTAAACTATAAATCCTTTTTCATTCAATTTTCTGTGCGTACAGAAGGAAATTTTTAGGTGTTTCCAGACCGGACACACAGTGCCATAAAGGGTTAATACTGTTTACAAGAGCAAGCCAAAGTTCTGTTTAAGTTACTTCTCGCCCTTCAGCACATGCTCAAGAATTACCATCCAGGCGAAACTAGTCGATTTTCCCAAGACTTCAAAAATTCGAAAAGTGGGGGTAGGGTTTAGAAGTACGCTTCCCGAAAGTATTAGCAATAATTACCTCGGTCTTCCGCGCCCAATGCTAGTGACCTGTCATTGCAAAGGTCCTGCAGACTTGAACTATGGAACCAAATATTGAGGACAAAAATTGTCACTAATGCAGACCTTACATTTGTTCGCATGTTGTGATCGGATCGGATTCCGGGGAAATTGTTTCTGCCCAGTCGCATTCTGTTTGGCAGCTAGAATGATATTGGCAGATTTAGAAAGCGTTGGACTCTTCTCTGTTTTCGAAGCTACAGTTCTCCATTAAAATTTCCTTCCATACTCTTATTTTGTTTCTAGCATTCGCTCTACTTTCATCAGTGACGCTTTAATCATTTTACTTTTTTTCCACTAGTCTGGTTGAAAAAAATGTTCCCCCATCGAAACCAAATGTTGTGCTGCATATTTAGGGTCTAAATCAGCTGGAGGTCGGCTGAGCTGTTTTTTAGTATTTGTTTGAAATTGTAAGTTTAGTCGGAGCCCCAAATAAGATGAGGTCTGATATTTCTTTTATTTAACTATTTATAATTAATTTAATAATTTATTACATTTGCATTCATATCTTTATTTTTATTGAATTTTAATTTCAATCTAATTATTTTAGTTATTTAGTTACTGCATTTATTTATTTTTTCCCTTTCTTCCTGACGGGCTTCTAGAACGCTCCGTCACCTTTAATTTTAGAAATAAAGCTCTGTGTGGAACGCGATGTTTCTCTCTGTCTTCACGCTGCTCGTCAATAATGACGTCAATAATATTCGAGCAGCACCAACGCGCAGCCTGTATTTCATTTAGAGGATCCTTATAATCTAATATCCTCTTAAGTCATTTCAATGAAAGGAACTACGCGATTGGACTCAACTTCCTGCTACAGAGGGAAATATGCAAGGCCATCGAAAAGACTGCCAATGCTATAAAAACTCATTCGTCGAAATGGTTAAATCTCAGTCAGAAGTTTAATTTATTACCTCGATCGAGAAAAATAGATCGAATTTTAGCAGAGAAATTCCGAAGCACTTACGTGCACTTCCGAGTGTAAAAAGTTAAAACCATCATCGAAATATGAAAGTTGGTGAATGTAATGCCAAAGCTAAGCCAGTCGATTCTGCAGAACTCTTATAATAAATCATTTTTCAGTCTCTTTACATAATCCACCAAATAGGCAACTGTTGCGGAAATATTCGACCAGCTTCGTAAAGAGGCTTTCGTCTACGATTTCTACTGTTTTGTTAGGCGGTCATTGACAGAGATGGTGATTACGTCACTGAGTAAATCAGTGAATAATAATTGATTTATGACGTAGCAGATCAAAGTCTTGTTACAGTGTATTTTGTTTTGCTTTGTACACTGGTTATCATAAATTAAAGAAAAATCACAAAAATC
Source organism: Stegodyphus dumicola (assembly GCF_044657685.1). Taxonomy (NCBI): domain Eukaryota; kingdom Metazoa; phylum Arthropoda; class Arachnida; order Araneae; family Eresidae; genus Stegodyphus; species Stegodyphus dumicola. The sequence goes on along the minus strand of NC_140770.1, from coordinate 278,594,387 downwards.
ACGATTACTGAAAAAGTTACATGTAGAGTTTTATGAAACTTACCCACAATATACAACACATAGTAAGGTATCAAATAACATAAAAAGAAATTACCAGACAATTATGGTAATATAGAAATTAGCACGTGTATAAATGGAACAAATCGAAGGTGTCAGTTTGCTATAGGAAAAGTACCTTCAGTATGGAATATGATCGCCTCTAGAAGCAATACAGCTCATTGCTCTTACAAAGCAGTTGCAAGCGCGGCAAGGGTCTGAGGGGGCGGATTGAGAGCAGTTAGACGTCTGCCTAAAGCATCCTAAACGTGCTCGATAGGATTCAAGTCCGGGGATCGAGCTGGCCACTCCATGCGCATAATTTTTTCTTGTGGAAGATAATCATATACGATGCGAGCCCTGTGTGGTCTTGAATTGTCGTCCTGTAAAAGGAAAGCATCACCTATTGCCCCGCATATGGACGCACATAAGCATCAAGGATGTCATCTCTATAAACATGAGCATTCACGGTTCCCTTTGGAAAAACATGGAGGTCTGTGCGTCCACCCAAAGAGATGCCACCCCAAACACAGACACTGCCTCTTCCCGTATGCATCTCTTTCACGGATGTTTGACGGACGGTAACGGGTTCCAGGTTCCCTCCATATCAAATAACGCCTACTATCGCTTTCTAGACTAAACCTGGACTCATCCGTAAAGAGAATAGCCCTCCACTGCTCAGGCGTCCAGTGGACATGTTGTCATACCCACTGCAAACGAACCCTCCTATGGCGTGATTTAAGCGGCACGCAAATGGTCGTTCGCCTCGCATACAGACCACCTTCGTGAAGCCTTCTACGCACAGTTGACGTTGACACCAACCTTCCGGTGGCTGCAGCAAGGAAGGATCTAAGAAGAGTAGGAGTAGCGATTCTATTCTGAGTGCACATAATGCCAAATATCGGTCATCGGCGCTCGTCGTAGCAGTTGCCTGTCCTTGGCTGAACCTCCTAGGTGCCGAATCTGTGATTTGAAATTGCCTCGTAAGTCTGTCAACCACAGAAGGACTCACATTTAGCCATCTGGCCACTTCTGTTTGGCTTTGTCCTGCCTCTAGTTTCCCAATGGCTCTCTATCGTAGTTCTGCAGGCAAATGATGCCTGGAGGTCATTGTTACGAATTGGCTATCTCAGATTTCTGATGTCACTATCACAGTGAAATATGTGGGCTTGCTCTCAAACATGGACTTTTATGCTCCTCGCAGATGACGTATTTCGAGTGCAGCGCCACTGATTTGCATATTGGAGTTTTACTCAGCTACTCTTACTTGGCAACATATTCAAATTTTACACGGTTTGGCTTATTTTTGAGGGAGTTATCGCTATTTTTGTGATTTTTCCTTAATTTATGATAACCAGTGTATTTTATACTAATAAAGTCATAGCGTGGTATAAAAAGAAACCGACCCAATATTATCGTCAGGATATTATAGAGAATCGAGGATAAATTTTTTCTCTTGATATAAGATGATATATTGTTTTCAGTTTCAAGAGTATTGTTAACTGTTATCACTGTCAAGCAAGCGGCTTATCCAGGGCCCCATTAACATCTTCAGAGACCTTATGGACTTGAAAGATTTTATTAATATCAGATATCATTACGCCAGTTTTTTCTTCATTTCCTTCTCTCCCTCGATTTCGGTTTTGATTTAGCTGAAAAATTGATTTCATGGTGAAGACAACAATGAGAAATGTTTTAGTGCTCCCTTTCTTAAATACCTAATGACTTTTTTGTGCTGCCTCTTTTCCTTGATGCCGTAAGCACGTGCTTGTATTGCTTAATGTTCCAGCCCTGGGCCTATCTTTCTTGCCTGACAATAAACTCAGAATATGGCCATGAGATTTATCGAAGACAGGACCGCACGATTACTTGTATCGCAGGCACAGGCTTTCGGTCACTTTACGGGACAGTGGTCTCAAACTCACTTAGATCGCCGAATGCACGATCTAAAAGCAACCAACGGGGCAGATTTTTTTAGCAAAATTAATTTTTTAATAAAATTTTAAATTTTGTATATATTTTGTATAAGTATTTATCATAACATATATAAGCAACTGCAATAATGGTGTAAAGAAAATTAAAATCTATGTTTGCCCATTTTCAAATTTTGCATACATATGTTGTCCCAGAAGAAAAGAAAGAAAATTCAAGATAAATTAAAATTTTAATTTTAATTTGAGCAATGCATTGCATAAAATGACTATAAACATATTTCTACAATTGAAAATATAAAAAAATTAATTGGAAATATTTAAATAAACATTTAGAAAATCAATAAAAATAATTTGTCTTCCACTTCATACCAAGTCGTTAGCTTGAGATTATTTTACCCCCCAATTAATTTGTAAATCTACCTAAAGGGGGCAATACATATTAAAAGTAGTAAAACTTAAATTGACTAGTTTATTTATGTCACTGAATATGTACTGCACCTTTTAGAGAGATTTGCAAACTAATTTTGGGTTAAATAATCAATTTCTTCATTTGACATGAAGTGGAAGACAAATTATTTTTCTATTGATTTGTTAAAATAAAAAACTTCTGTAATCAATTTTTATCATGAATATAACACATTAATAGTTCATATTTTAAATAATTTAACTTCTTTGTTTACAAAAAAATAAATCAGGTTACGAAACTAAGAGGTTGAATAGACAGGCATTTTTGCCTACGGTTACATTGTTTTTAAGATTTATATCTAAAACATTTCGATTGCTTTTTATATTTTAAATTGTAGAAATATATTTATGGTCAACTTTATGCAATGCTTCGCTCAAATTAAACTTTGAATATAATTTGTCTTGAATTTTCTTCTTTTTCATCTGAGACAGTCTATGTAAGCAAAATTTGAAAATGGGCCTTTTATTATGTGGCTGAAATTTAAGGGTTGGTACCTGCAAGAAATTTTTTTTTTGGTTGTACTTTGTCATTCAAACGTAATTGCAGCTAAATTCTGACTAAAATTAAACAAATTTTGAAAACTTTCTCTGTGAGACGAAACTTGAAAATAAATATTGACAGTACATTTTCTGTTATTTATTAAATTTTTTCTTCGGTGCTTATAGATAAAAATGCATCTGTTTGTATATAATTCTTTGTTTCTTACTACAACACCTGATAGTGTTTCGATTTTAATAAAATTTGTAACTTTGGAGCAGGTCTTAATTTATAAAATCAGAAGTGTCGAAGCCCTCTGGAAGGCCCTCAGGAAGAAAGGGAAAAATAATTAAATTATTTAAGCAATTATAAATAGTTAAATAAGAGAAATAAATTACCGAACCTCGTCTTATTTGGGGCTACGATTCAACTTAAATTTCAGACAGAAAACTAAGAAATAGCTCAGTCGGCCTCCGACCGAATTTAGACTCTACAGTACAACGTACGATTTCAATGGGGTGGGGGTGGGGGACTTCTTTTTCCAGCACGCCAATGAAAAAAGGTAAAATGATTAAAAAGCGCCACTAATTAAAATACAGAGAATGCTAGAAAAAATATGTGTGTATGGAAAGAAATTTCATGCCGAATTGTAACTTTGAAATAAAAGAGAGAAGAGTCTAACGCTTTCTGAACGCGATGCCCTGCCAATGTAATTCTAGCTGTGAAGCAGAACATTACCTCCATGACTTAAAAAACACTGTCAGACAGACCGAGCCACCAATTCCGCCCGCTAACACTACGTCATGGTATACAGACGTCGGCTTTAGGCAGGGAGAAACCAAGGAAGGATATGAATATGCAGTTTTGAGGCTCCAGGCGCCCACTGGAAACCTCAAGCAGTTTAAAGGCTCGCTGAATTCGCCAACTCTACCGATGGGGGTGTTTCGCCCCGAACGACTTATAAAATATTATATTAACTGTCAAGAATTGCAAGATATCTTAGTTAAAAAAAAATACTAATTCGAATCACACATAACATCAAGATACTCGTACATGAACACTACAAATCAGGTTTCTAAACTGCCAAGTTTATTCAAGTCTAGCACACATTCAACTAGCGGACGCCAGATCCAAGAACAAGAAGTATATATACATCATGAAAGATTTATGTCCTCTTTGGCGATTAAAATATATTTCCACATAAAATTTCTTACACACTGGGCCCGGCTGAATTGTAGTTCAGAACAATCAAGGTTATCAGAGTTACATGAACATTTTCAAGAATTATTTTCAAGAATCATTATGCATTTCAATACAAATTCAAGTTTTGTAATACACAGAAATATCAAGAACATGTAAAACTTACCATATGTTTCAAGAATATCAAGTAAATTTTCAAGTAAATTTCATCAAGAATTATTGTCATAACATTCCTATTCAAGCATCAGGATTTAAATCAAGAATTTATATGACTCAAGATAATATTAAACAAATTATTTCAAAATCAAGATTATCATAATTGAACTAAAATAATAGAATTATTACAAGAAGCCTGCCTTTTTTTTTTTTTTTTTTTTCAGAATTAAATTAAAATTTTTAAATACACTTATACATTTCTACAACCTTAAAATTTTCTAATATATACATTTATTTAAATATTAAATATACAGTACTTTAAATAGCAATTAAATGAAATTGATACAACATTAGTAGCATTACGATTACATTTTCAATAAGAAATATACAATCATACAATATTAATACTCTTAGCACTCTAAATTTAGATAGAGGTAATGGTGCTATGACTTGTCGCATCGGTCAGGAATTATAACGCTGACACAGTACACAGTTTCTTATAACACGTTTCACATTTTGTCTGGATCTAATTATCCAGTACTTTTCACGGAGGAACATGAGAGTACTAGCTACACCTGTATGAAGAACTCGTTCATGTGCATCACGTAATAGAAGTTCTGTAAAATGAGTTTTTGAAGGAATAATTATAGGATGCTTTTCATGAAAACTTAAAGTTAATTTTTGTAGTCTCCCTCCTACTAACAAAACTCTTTCCCCACTTATAAAAGGATTTAGTTCATAAATGTTCGAGTGTTTTGAAATCAACTGTCCAGACTTTAAACTATTAATTTCATCAGAAAAATGTTCATATTGAACTTCTTTTATCAAATATATTTCTGCGGCAAAAAGTTCTTTCGCTATCAAGGGTCCGGTTTTCTTGTCAGTTTTATTTTTCAGATTGTGAATAAACCTAAATATCCATGCAGTTACTCTAATAGCTCTAATTAATTTACTATAATTTTCAAGATTCAACAGAGAATTAGATTTTTCTGCAATAGACGGTAGTATTGTCGTATCATTTATACACTTTTTGCGCTCTAATTCAGCATCAGAAAACTCCGTTGTCACGATAAATTTACTAGGCCAAGCACTCACTGATTAAACTAACCAGTCTGGCCCAGACTGCCATAATCTTGAAGACAACAAATATTCGGCTGAACATGCTCGAGATAAAATGTCCGCTGGATTGGACTTTCCATTACAATGTCTCCAGTTTATTTGGGCAAGTTAATAATTTTATTTCAGATACTCGATTTTTTACAAACATTTTCCATCGTTCAGGAGCACTATGAATCCAGTGAACCACTATCATACTGTCAGTCCACGGATAAATATTTTCTTCATGAATTAAAAACAGCTCTTTTAAATGTTTAGCAAGTCTTGCTGATGTTAATGCTCCTAGCAACTCTAACCTTGGAAGTGTGAGTTTTTGTTTTATTGGCGCAATTCTAGATTTTGCCATAATGAATGCTACCTGTCCTTCTTCAACTGACCTAAAATATGCAACTGAACCATACGCTTTAATAGATGCATCACAAAATAAATGAAGTTCGATATCCTTATTTTGATTCAATTTGCCGGGGAAATATTCTCGAGAAATTTCAAATTTCTTTAACTTTTCAATTTCACCGCTCCACTCGGACCACAACTGCTACATTCAGTTGGACCTTCATCGTCAAATTCTAAACCCAACTGCCAAAGGTTTTGCATTATCAATTTTGCACGTAATACAAATGGCGCCAAGAAACCCACTGGATCGAAAATAGTAGCAGTCACCTTTAATATATTTCTTTTTGTGGTTTTTCTACAACTATTTAATGTTTCGCACAAGTTGTCTGTGTTCAAGGAAGTTACATCTTTTCTCGTACACCAGTTAAGCCCTAATACTTTTAAAGAACTATTTAGTTCATTTTCTGATTTAATTATTCCACAATCATCCCAAAGTTTCTTTAGTTTCTCGGAATTTGTATTAAACTGACGCAAATTCATTCCGGCATCTTTAAGCATGCAATAGGCTCCAGTACTTAACTTAAAAGCCTGTTCCACAGAATCTGCACCATAGAAAACATCATCTACGTAGATCGAACAGTTCAACATCTCAAAAATATCTGGATTTTCTAACTCTATTTTCATTATATGCTTTTTATAGTGCACACCAGAATGAAAGGGCTACATGATACACCGAAAGGAACGCGAGTCATTCTATAATGTTTCAAATTGTAATTATTATCAAAGTATAAAAACCGTAATACATCTCTATCAATTTCAGAGATTCTAATCTGGAGAAAGGCCTTTTCAATCTCTGCTGAGAACGCATGTTTGTATTGTCTGAATCGCAATATCAAGTCCAAAACAGAAGGATTCAAATTTGGGCCAGGCATCAAACAATTGTTCAGAGATACCCCATTACACTTCGAAGATGCGTCAAACACGATACGGACTTTAGTTTTTGATGCATTTTTTCTTACAACTGGAGCATGTGGTATGTAATACACTTTACTACTATCACTACTTTCAATTTCTCACTCTTCTATTATTTCATTTTTTAACTGTTCGTTTATTACGCTATCATAATTCGACCTAAGCCATTCATCACTTTTTAGTTTATTAACCAAAGATACGAGACGTCGCTTGGAATTTTCTAAATTATTACCCAAGTTTGCATGATGTGATTTCCATAACAAACGAGCTACATATCTACCATTAGTAAAATGCAATTCTTTTTCAAATTTCTCAATGACTAATTTATCGTCAGGATTCTCGTTCTCCTCTAAACCCAAATGGTCTAGACTCCAAAACCTTCGCAAACAATCATTAACTGAATTATTATCTTCCTTCAAGTAATGAGAAGCACTAGTTGTAAAAATACAGGCACTAGACTGATCACCATCTAAAGATCCAACTAAGGACCAACCAAATATAGAAGACACCGCAAATAATTTATTAGTTACTCTTTTCTTTTCGCCTGTTTGCACTTTCCAACATGAGTCAGATCCTAACAATATTTTTATTTCAGCTGCTTCACCACTATCGGCTAATTTTAGATTTTCTGATTTTAATATTTCTAAAATGTTTTTGGAGGGAATTTTTATGATCGCTCCAGAAATTGTATCTGTAACAAGAGCTTCAATAGTGATTGAGTCATTAGGGAAATGCATACTTTTCAGGGTAATTTGAACAACAATATATTCTATTAGTCTACCTTGGCTATACCCAAATGAATAAATATATAACCTTTCTTTCCTTAAAGTCCTTAATTTTAGTTCTTTAGCCAAATCAGATCTAATAAATGACCTCTGTGATCCACCATCAATTAAGATTTTTACTATTTGGCTTCTAGTATTATCTGTATCTGAAGCGTAAACAGTGCAAGTTTGTAAATATACACCTTTATCAGCAGTTTCAGAAACAGTCTCAGAGTTAAACGACAGGGATGCAACTACATTCTGCTTAGAATCTGATACTGTAAGTACTTTCTGTTTAACATCTGAAACTGCTTCCACTTTAGGAAGAATATTTTTACAAAATAGCTTATTATGATTTAAACCATTACACAACTCACAAGATTGAAGTTTCTTTTAACATCTGGAAGCTATATGACCTCTCTTAAAACATCTGTAACAACGTGCATGGTATTTTAATATCGCTCTTTTTTGCTCATTAGTTTTCTCACATTTTCCTACATCATGTGTATTTTGATTACAATAGAAACAATACGACTTAGTCACTGTAGCTAACGCCGACGCAGTAGGAACACTTGCCCCTTTTAAGTAATTATTTTTATTCTGTTTAACACCGTAATTCGTGTCCCTTTTCTTTGAGTTTATTATTAAATTAGAAGCTTCCCGACTCTCAACTTCCAATCTAATGAATTCGAGAAGTTCTGTTAGGCTATATTGCTGTTTAGAGTTTCTTTTTCTATTAAACTCCAGATTCATATCGTCTGATAAAAGTTTTAAAATAACAGGTCCTAAAAGGGTTTCGTAAGCTTCCGACACAATACCCAATGAATTTAAAGTTCTTATATTGATTTCACAGCAATCGTATAGTGTTCTTAGTGCTTTCACATTGGACGAACTTCTAACCGGTTCAAGATTCAAGAGTTTATTCATGTGCGAAGATATTACCAAATCTGTTCGTCCAAATCTTTCTTTAATTAAACTTATAGAAGCGTCATAATTTTCATTAGATAGTGCAAACTCGGATACTGCACTTAAAGCAGGTCCTGCGAGTAAGGATTTAAGATAGGTAAACTTCTCGATCTTCGTTAACTCATTATTATTACCAATAGCATTTTCAAAAGAATTATAAAATTCCAAAAATAAACTAGGATCACCATAATATTTAGGAATTGAAATTTTAGGTAATCGAATGTTAGTTTTGTTTTCGACCTTTACGGCAGCAATATGGTTACCAGGCAATTCACTTTCAATGCTCACTATCTGAGAATTTAAATTAAGTTTCTTTTTAGCCCTAAAAATACATAAACTTATTTTTTCATCATATTCTAACACAGTATTACATTCTTTCTCAATTTCAGACTCATCCCCTTTAAAACAATCCAATATTTTTTCATTAATTTCTTTTAACGCAGACTGTTTAGAAGTAAGTAAAAACACATTTTCTTCTACCATATTCTTATCCAAAATGTCTTTTTCAATTTCAGGTTTTACAACATTTATTATTCTAGAAATAGCTTGCCTCAGGACTTTTCTAGCAGATTTCAATTTAATAATATCGTCTGCCATTATAACGTTGCGCGCCTCTAACTAGCACGCAACCAAGAGGTGACTGTGAAAGCTTGTATAAACCACAGAGTCTTATAAAGGGTTTAAGTCCCTTTTTATTCAACGTACTAATTTACAATTGCGTTCTCTTGACGCTTACAAACGGTGCCAACTCGGCAGTCAAAATAAAAATAAAAACCTGAAAAGAAATTAAAGACAATATTCTAACTACGAGGCTCTCTCAAATAACTAACTCACCGCGTTTTACAATACGGCTGCTAATTCAGCAGACTTGAAGCTCACTGGAACAATTGCAACTACTTCCCGCCAAGCACATAGGCCGCAACGCGGGGTTTTTCAAATCTCTATAACTACCTCCGCGCTCGCTAAGTAAGAATAACTCTCTCTCACCGAACTTGTTTCCTTCTATTTAAATCATACTACTTCCGCTGATACTTTGAATGCTTGCGCGTTCTACTCAAATTTACATATTCTGGCATTGGCAGTTCCAGGGGAAAGTAAGGATTGACAGGAAAGATAGTTTAAACTTAAAATAAATGTTAGTTAAAATAAATATAAACCCTACATTTGCCGCTGCCAGAATTTGGAAAACTTGGAAGCAGGTCCTACAAACGACCTGTTGTAAGTTTATCTAATTCTGAACTAACTGGCGAAAGCCTCGTTTACACAAAAATAATCTTATGTAACAATTAAAATTCTGTTACTCTTTACAAAGGTTTCTTCTTACAGCAACTTTTCCTGGACTTCATCAATCAATCTTGGTCTTTCCTTCCAGCATCTGGAAGGAATAAGTATCAGTATCTTTCTACATACATTACAATTTACACTTTCTTGACACAATAAATTTTTGTTTTTAACGTTTCGTTTTTCTTAGTTATTGCTTACTTCACATTCATTCAATTTTTCAAGCATTAATTTAACTTTACCCTGGCTCTCCACCGTGTGTGGTGTCAAACGGGAATATTCGTGTTTTAGTCTTACAACACTTCCCCTAACCACCATGATTTGTTAGGATTCAACAACCAAATAGACACACCTTACTCGACATTCTACAACTCAATGAGCTACTTTAATATTCTTAAAAATTCAAATGTAGGTGGAGAACCCTACAAAACACATTCATTCTAACTTCCCCCTCATTCATCTTTTAAACATGCAGGCTTTCGCTCTAAAGCATGACTTTACAGTTTAATACTTAAATTTTGACTTCATTGCTTTTAAGCATTCACTTTTAGCATCTACAATTTTATGCTTCTAGACTAAATTCTACTTTTACATAACATGCAAGTATTTACATACATTTACAAAAGTTTAATACATATGCTTTTTACAATTTACCATAAAATGAATAAGAGAAATAAATTTTTACTTTACTCAATCTTCGCCAAGCTGGCGGCACTGAAACTAAAATTCTTATTAGTACATACAAGAATACGAAGTTATTTTTATCTCCGGCCAAATTTTGGCTTTAATATAACAGAATTAGTCTTTCGACCATCAGAAAATGCTTGTTTTTAGCTTTTACACTTAAAGAAAATAATACTTTTGCCTTAGCTAAATAAAGTAAAACAAAACTAAGTCTCAACCGAGACATATTGACTTTCGTCAAAACATAGAACTTCGTACTTAGGCATAACATTTCGGAACAAAAGAGAAAAATATTTATAGAAGGTTTTAACTTATCTTTGAGTTTTCGATGCTTGAAACTCCGTCATCCGTTTTTGACAAAATTGATCCCAAGTTAGAGGTGTCATGGATGTCAATCTTCTCCTTGTTGATCTCCAATTGTCGTCCCCGTTGATCTTTCTTTTGCGTCCTCTACATGCTGGCCTCTTGACGGAGTAATCGTCTGGTTGTTGGCTTTTGCGTTTCTGCCTGGGACGGCTGGTCTTGACGTCCCCCGGTCTGGAGTCCTTGAATTTCTTCTGTTCCTCGTACTTCTGTGCTTCCTGTTGGCGTTTCAGTTTCCGGAACGGCGGCCTTGCTGACACCTGACTCTGTGGCCGTGTGCGCGTTCTTCTTGATGTGTAATTCCTCCTGCCATCCTTTGTAGGTGGTGTTTTTCTTTTTACCACGGTTTCTTTACTCGGTTCATCTGTACTTTTGTTTTTCTTAAACGCCGGAGTTTGATAATCATTTTTTCTTTTTGATACCGACGTCCGGGTTGTAGAAGTGCTAGGTCTCTCTTCAGTTCTCCGTTTCTTGGGTGGTGGAATAGTTGTTGCAGTCTCTGGCCCTTCTATTTCGTTTAGACTTGAGTCCTGCAAGAAACTTTTAAGGATTTCAAAATCATTGGGATTATAGTATTTTTTCACCTGGTCGGGACTTGCTTTACAGATTTCCCCTCTCTCGTTTTTAAGATATAAAACTACTCCTTTGATTTCCTGAATTACATAGGGGCCTTCAAACTTTGGAGCTAGCTTTGCCATAAAATTGTCTGGGGCACTTGATAAAGAAAATTTCCGTTTCAATACTTTATCACCAACTTTAAAATCTGCTTCACGGCGTTTTTTATCGTAATAAATTTTCTGCCTATTTCTTGCCGTATCCGAGGATTTAAGCGCCTGATCAATTAGTTTTTGCACGTCCTTTTGTTTGAATTCCTGCTCTCTTTGTTGCACAAAGAATAATTTATCTAAAGGCGTAATTAACTTTCTGCCTAAAAATAATTCTGCTGGAGTTTTTCCCGTAGTATCATGATGTGCCGTTCTTAAAGCATAAGCTAATTCATTTATGTAGCCATCCCAGCGCTTGTGATGTGTGCTAACGTAACTGCGAATTATTTTTACAATGTTTTTATTAACTCTTTCTGCTATGTTAGCCTGTGGTCTATACGGAACCATTTTGAAATGGCGTATATCAAGTCCATTGCATATGTTTTCAAATATTTGACTAATGAATTGTTTTCCGTTATCGCTAATGACTTTTATCGGTGCACCGTATTTTAAAATGTATCTGTGTAAGAATGCATCTGCGACTGTTTTGGCTGACGCGCGTTTAAGTGGAACAATTTCTATCCATTTTGAAAAATGATCTACTATTACTAAAAGAAAACGATTTTTATTTAACTCACTCTGGGGGAAGGGACCAAGGAGATCTATGCCTAAAATTTCATTCGGAAATGTAGCGCGAATGCTATTTAAGTACCCGGCCGGGCTGTAATTAATATCATTTATTAACTGACATTGATTGCAGGACCTGACATACGCCGTTACTATTTTGTATAATTGCGGGAAATATACCGCCTCGCGTACCCTTTTTAAAGTCTTTCTGACCCCGAGGTGGCCCGCTGTTTTTTTTTCGTGCAACTCCCTCAAAATGCTTAATCGAAGCGAGGCTGGGATGACTGGCTTATACTCAAGATTTTCGTTCGTTGTTTTTGTATAGAATAATAAATTATCTATTATTTCATAGTTTTTTGCTCTATTTCTTATCGCATCGATATCTGTATGCTCAAAGCCTTCGGGGTCTTTCAAATAAGCATAGATATTTCCAAATTCAGGATCAGCTTTCAGTTCAGTAATAACCGTATCTCTAGAATCTAAAATTTTTGAAGTCAACACAGCGCATTTAAGTTCATTACCTTCCTCGTCCAGTTTTATACGAGAAAGTGCGTCAGCTACATTGTTTTCCTTACCCGGTTTATATTTTATTGTGATATTATATTCTTGGAGTTTTAAAGCCCATCTTATTAACCTGGGCGTTAGGTTTTTTCCCGAGTAAAGTCTACCAACAGCCGCATGATCCGAAAAGACAGTTACTGGCGATTTGCCGAAATAAACTCGAAATTTGTGTACAGCCATTAATACGGCTAATGTTTCTCTTTCTGTAGCTGTATAATTCCTTTGTGTTTGATTCAATGTTTTACTAAAAAATGCCAGCGGATGGTTATTTTGCATAAGAACCGCACCCACCGCGTAGTCTGATGCATCTGCCGCAATTTCCAGGTTTTCGTCCCCCTCAGGGAATTTTAAAACAGGGGCATTAATAAGCGCTTCTTTTAATCTTTCAAAAGCCGTGTTAGCTTCCGCTGTCCACGTAAATTTACTCTTTTTTCTTTTGATTACTAAGAGTGGTTCAACAATATTAGCGAAATCTTTTATGAAAGATCGATAGTAAGAACATAGTCCAAGGAAAGACGAAAGTTTCTTGGCGGTGTTGGGCGGTGGGAAATTCTTAATAGCTTTTATTTTTGAATCTTGCGTTTCTATACCCTTTTGCGAAATTTTATAACCGAGATATTTAAGTTCTTTAGTTGCGAACTTGCATTTTGAGGCGTTAATTGTAAGACCGGCCTCTTTTAATAATTTAAAAACTTGTTCGAGATCACTAATGTGTTGTTCCAACGTACTACTCGTTATAATTATATCATCTAGATAAATTAAAGTTGATTTTCCTAGGACAGGCTTTAGAACAATGTCCATAGCTCTCTGGAATGTTGACGGGGCCCCACACAACCCAAAAGGCATGCGTAAAAATGCATAACTGCCCGATTTTGTTATAAACGCGGTTTTATGTATATCTTCGGGTCTCATAGCTATTTGATAGTAGCCAGACGTTAAGTCCAAAGTAGACATATATCTCGTCGATTTGATCTGTCTAATGATCTCGTCTATAACCGGCAAAGGGTAAACTGGGAATTTAGTTATGCTATTTAGTTTTCTATAATCGATAGCAAACCTCCAAGCCCTTTTATCCGAAAGAGGAAACTCGTTCTTTTTCCTACATAGTACGACTGGACTCGCGTATTCACTATTTATGGGCGTTATTATTTTATTCTTTAACATCTCCTGAATATGTTCTTCGATGATTACGTCTTTTTGTTTGTCATAGCGGTAAGGTTTAGTCCTACAAGGTTTTTCGGCATTTAATTGAATCTTGTGAGTTACAATCTGACAGTTTCCCGGCTTTTCTGAAAACAAATGAGAAAAATTACTCACCACTTGCTGTATTGCTTTACTTTCCTGGTCATTCAAATGGCTAAGGTCCAATTCAGGTGTCTCCACCGGTTCCACCACCCTCTGGTCCATCTCCAGCACCACGGAACTATCTTGAAAATTTAATTTGGCCCTCGCGGCCCTTAAAAAGTCCATACCTAAAATAAGAGAGTGTTGGAGGTGTTTCACCACAAAAATTAATACTTTGAGATTTTCCTCTTTTACCTGTACGTTTAATGCTACTTTCCCGATGCAGTGACATGTTTTTCCTTACGCCGCTATAATTTCCGTATTTCTGGTTTTAAAGAGTCGTATCCTATAAAAATTCTTTTTGAAGAACTTTTCACTCATGAAATTGCCTTCTGCCCCTGTATCGATGAGGGCTTCTACTGGTACATCGCCAACCAGGACTTGTATAATTGGTAGCTGTGAGTTTTTTACGATGACTGTATTTAGATGTCTATTTGAGGGTTTTTCTAAAACTTCCGGGGTCTGGACCCTCCCTTTCACAGGCCCCTCTAGTCGTTTAAAGCTTTCCTTTCAATCTGTGTCTTCTGGGTACGCGGATGCTTATTTTCAAATTTTCTTTTTGGGCCTTGCCCTTCAAGTTTCGATGCGTTAGCTTGATAGTTCTCTCCCCCATATGAGCGATTTCCATTTCTTGTTTCCTCCTTCCTTCTGGTACTTTGAGAATATGTTTCCCCTCTCGCTCTTTCCGCGATTCTGCGATTTTGAAACTTCACCGCCAATTCGAAAAGTTCCTGCAATGTGGTTGGGTTTCTAATTTCAAAGTAGTCTTGGACAGCGGGTAACAATCTTGGTAATATTATTTCAATAATCTCCGCATCGGGTTTTTTCCCATACAACATATCCGTTAGCTTGATTTTTCGTAAAATAAAGTCCGTCAATTGTGCTGTATCCCGTTGATAGAAACTATATAGCTCGGCTTCCAGCCGTGCGCGATCTTTCACTATGGGGAAGGCCTTTACTAACGATTTTTTGAAATTTTCAAAAGTATACGTCGGGCTTCCAAATTCACCTAGAAGAAATTTGCCTATATTTTTCCACCATAGCGCGGCCTGTCCTCTTAGTGCTGATGTGGCGATAGCAACTTTTTGTCTTTCGGGCACAGGATAGAGCTGAAAGTGGTTTTCTATACCTTCTAAAAATACGGACACCGAATTTTTTCCGTCGAAATAGACGTTTGGCTTGATTGATGCTCTCAAAGTCTGGACCAGGTATCCAAATCCTTCTAACTGCGTTGTCATTTCTTGGTGTTGTCCAGCGGCTTCCATCCAGTTTTCGGCCATTTCAGTTCGATAAGTGTTCGGGCGCCAATATAACGTTGCGCGCCTCTAACTAGCACGCAACCAAGAGGTGACTGTGAAAGCTTGTATAAACCACAGAGTCTTATAAAGGGTTTAAGTCCCTTTTTATTCAACGTACTAATTTACAATTGCGTTCTCTTGACGCTTACAAACGGTGCCAACTCGGCAGTCAAAATAAAAATAAAAACCTGAAAAGAAATTAAAGACAATATTCTAACTACGAGGCTCTCTCAAATAACTAACTCACCGCGTTTTACAATACGGCTGCTAATTCAGCAGACTTGAAGCTCACTGGAACAATTGCAACTACTTCCCGCCAAGCACATAGGCCGCAACGCGGGGTTTTTCAAATCTCTATAACTACCTCCGCGCTCGCTAAGTAAGAATAACTCTCTCTCACCGAACTTGTTTCCTTCTATTTAAATCATACTACTTCCGCTGATAATTTGAATGCTTGCGCGTTCTACTCAAATTTACATATTCTGGCATTGGCAGTTCCAGGGGAAAGTAAGGATTGACAGGAAAGATAGTTTAAACTTAAAATAAATGTTAGTTAAAATAAATATAAACCCTACACCATAATAACAACAAAAGTAATTTTTATTCTCTTACCTGGTGCAGGCTTCAAAAGGTATAATCCAAATTTGGTAACTCACTTTCCTGGTGAAACACATTCACACGTATTCCGAACGTTAATCCCGCCACGTTCAATGCAAAGGAATAATTTTTCAGTAACACGAAAAACACCGCATTCTAAATAAAAAAAAAATTTCGTGCGCAACTGTTGGGCGCCAAAAGTATAAAATATTATATTAACTGTCAAGAATTGCAAGATATCTTAGTTCAAAAAAACACTAATTCGAATCACACATAACATCAAGATACATGAACACTACAAATCAGGTTTCTAAACTGCCAAGTTTATTCAAGTCTAACACACATTCAACTAGCGGATGCCAGATCCAAGAAGTATATATACATCATGAAAGATTTACGCCCTCTTTGGCGATTAAAATATATTTCTAAATAAAATTTCTTACACGACTATCAATATCTGACTATATAGCTCCACCACAACCAACGGAATGAACGAAACAGTACCACATGGTCCCTGCTCGGCCTGAAACAGCCATCTCCAGCGATGACTCCAGTCCTGTGGAGACTGATTTTAAACACCCGTGGCCGAGACTGACTAGGTACAGATCCAGTAGCTTCCCAGGCTGTTTTACCTGAGTAGATCACCGAAAGGGAGTTCAAATAAGACAGGAGGCACAAAACCACTGGGTGAGCAGCTGTGCTGCCATGAAGACTTTCAGCTTTATTGCTCACTCAGTGGGACCATGTTTATTTAAATTTTATAATCTATAAAATATATGAAATTTGTATATATACACTAGCAGCTTCGCTGCCAGCCTTCGTCTGGCTTTTAACTGTACTGGAAAAATGGCTGAAGGGAACACCAAACGTTAAATTTAAAATCTGCTTAGAATTTTATTCTGCAGAACAACTTCATAAAAAAAAGTTATTACGTATAACAAAATTACAATGAAATAAGCAATATCCCTTAATACAAATATTAATTACCCTAAGAAATAAATTAACAATTAACCAACTTTCCTTTGCAAAATCTTAAGAACTCAAACAATATAAAGGAGGTTAAGAACTTTGTTTCCTAAAAAAATCACTCAAAACTTTTCAATATCTTAAAGACAGTGAAATGAGCAATAAATAACACAAAAGAATACAAAAAAAGAACAAACAATTCTGAAAAGCAATGTATAATTAATGATATTTTACCTTATATTTTCAAGAAAAAAAAAATTACAGTGAAATAAGCTATATCCCTTAATATAAATATTAATTATCCTAATAAAAAAATTAACCAACTTTCTGTTGAAGGAAAAAAATCATGCAAAACTTTTCAATATCTTACAAATAGTGAAATAAGCAAAAAATAACACGAAAGAAAATCAAAATAAATAAATAAATTCCGCGCAGAATTTTACTCTGCAGAAAAACTTTATCAAAAAAAGAAAAAAAAAATGTATTATATATATATATAAAAGTGACAATGAAATATGCCAATCTCTTAAAAACAGTGACATAAGAAATACGATGGAAAATTGTTGCCAAACCCATATTTCTAAAAGAATGAAACTATTCAAAATGATGCGATTTCATCAAAAATCTATCAACTACAATAAGAAAGGAAAATTGTTGCCAAAATCACATTTTTAAAGATGTGAGATACAAGAAGTGTACTCGGAAGCTTCATTTAAAATTTTTTTAAAAAATACAAAATATTATCCTTTTTCCAAAATTCGTTTTGTAAAAGCAGTCGCAAGGATGAAAGTTTAACGTGTCCAAAAATCAAAGGAAAATAAACTGTGCATTTTAAAAAATAAACTTTTTTTAGAAAATATCCCGTTGAAAAGGTATTAAGCTCACTTTGTTAAATAAATTCGTATTGAATCGATTGATTGAAACACGAAATTTGTTTTAAGTTCGTAAAATAGTTAAGTGCCTGCGTTCCATGGCGATGTGAAAATGGAGTGTGTAGAGTAAAATCTCGCTTTCCTATAGCCCATTATGTCTCAAAATGACGCGATTTCGTCACACACACACTGACACACAGACAGAATCTTTCTTGCATTATATCTAGAGATTAAATAAAGTTATGAGAAAAATTTATATATGTATATATATATATACATAAAAATAAATTAATTAGAATTTGATAGCTGCGGAGATTAATTTAGAGTTTTTATGAGTTCATAAGTGCTTATGAACAGTTCACAGGAATTTGAGTTCATAAAGATATTAAGTACATAAGTTCAATCAGTACATTGTAATTAGAGTTCTTAGGAGTTTATAGAGTTATTTAAAAGGATTAAAAGTTCATAGGTTCTTTAGGTGTCTTGAGTATAAATAAGACAAGACAAAAACACGTTCAAATAAGCGTCTTTTTGACTCGGAGCCGTCGTGCGCCGCACGACCCTGCACCTATTGTCGGCGCGGGCCTACACACACACACATATTACATAAAAATATTCTTTTGATATTGTGGATTACGATAAGAGATGGAGGTACTTGTTATAGCAGTTTCATGTGCAAAATTTGAACATTCTACGGCTAATCTTTTTTGAGTTATGCGAGATACATACTTACGTTCATCGTACAGACGTCACGAAAAAAAAAAAATCCATTTTGAATTCCTTTTAAATTCCTTTTACAATCCTTTTTGGATAAAATAACAATCAATTACAACCCGTTTTGTCACGCGAAAAGATTGTCAAAATGGATCCCGGAACGGTAAAAATGGACATTTCCGCTTAAATCTGATAACAGAAATATGATTACAGTACTTCCTTTACTTCGTACAAAGAAGTAAAAATTAACCAAACATGCTTTCATCAAAGGACGAATTAGACATTTTTATCAAATGAAATGCTGCTATTATTATCAAATGCTATTTGCAAATTGGTGCTCGAGGATCGAATTCCCCAAACGGGATGGCTGCATGGGCATTTTCATGGTTTTCCCCATGTGTAACATGGAAACGAGCCAATTTAGCTTAGAAAGTCCTCCACGAAGGCATCCTTCCCTTAGGCAGATAGTCCTCGAGGTTTTGCCTTAATCACATAAACAAAGCAAATCGAATTGGTACTCTTATTGCAAATCATGATGTTTAAATTTTCACTTAAATAACATTTTTTTTCTGTCTAAAACCTTTCAAATATTTGAAAATTACACTTAATTTTAATTAATTAATAATTAAATACAATTAATTTTTGTTAAAATCATAAATAAACGCAGAACTGTTGATAGGTATTAAGAGTTTATTACTATTTCCATTAGTAATAAATTGGTACTAAACAGAAAAAATACTACCACATTGAAAAAAAAAAAAAAAAAAAAAAAGGAATATCAAGATTACATATTATTAAAAAAAGTACATTTTTAGGTGACAAAAAAGTTAATACAAATATCTTGGTCTAGTCACAGAATTAGAAAAATTTCCTTATTTTAGATATTGTTTTGTTGTGTAATTAGTATAAATTTATGTTAAAAGTGTTAAGTTATGAATGAAAAGTTATGAGACAGAAGAAAATTCTTCAAGCTAAAGCATATCTTAAATAAAACAGAATAGGTTGAAGTTTGGAGTTTGAATAAGAAAGAAATATTAATGGAATAAGTATATCATTCAGTTATCATTTCGATATCAAAAATGTGACAAATTGCTCGTACATTTTTATGCAATCTGCACAAATCATCATTCATACAAAATTTATTTATACATATAAAATGCAGAAGTAAATACTTTCACAAGAAATAAAATAAACATTTCACAAAGTTACAGTGAAGAATAAATGTGTGATTTTTTTTTTTTTTTTTTAATTATGTACTTCTGCTACTTCCAGAAACAATCCGAAAAATCAAATTTTCTGCTTCGTTCATGTGCAGTATTCTTTTTTTCTCTGTGAGTCAGTTCAAGTCGCATATGTTAACCAGTAGATGAAGTTGAAGAGTGCAAAGATAGATGGAAACAAGATGCGAGAGATGGCATCAGTTCGTTGGCCTTTAGTCGAATATTTATTCAGCCATCGCAGAGGCATCAGAGTAAACCGAAGCAAACTGTGAGTCGTTTTCTGTTGAAATTAAAAAACAGAAAAATGAGAGAAGAATTTTACAAAATATTCATTTCCTCCCCCCCCAAAAAAAAACGGAGGGGGAAGAAAGCTTTCAGATTTTATATTACTCCCAAAGGGACTTTTCTTTAACCTTTTGTGTGTTATCTTTATTTGTTAAATATCATATTCTTTGCACTGCAACCATAAAATTCAGTTCAACAGCAATATCGCAAAATAATTTTAAAGAGCCTATCTTTAGAATTTCCGATACACAGTCTTTTTTTTTTTTTTTTTTTTTTTTTCGTACAGTGTCGCCTCTGCTCGCTTTGAAATCGTTGAGTTTGTTAATCGAAAATTCATTAAAGTATTACAATATATGAGATCGATAATAAAACAAATTTCAAATTCCAAATTAGGGCTTCCAGATGTCCATATTCGGTGGAAGATTACGTTATCCAAAACTGGATGGCTCTAGGGACCGTTGTTTTATCACAGTGCCAGAATTATACATACGTTTTTGCAGATTCTTCATTATTTAATTTCTTTAAATATAACACAGGGCGACAATACATGGTGGCGAAAATCTGAAAAGTGAACCGACATATAAAGTTTTCAAAATGCCAAAACGAAATTAATTGCCCTTCTGGGCTAACGTCTTTTGGGCTAAAAAATGACACATAACTTTTATTTATTTATTTATTTATTTTTTGTTGTAGTTTACACTTACTAGGAAAATACGAAAATACATTATTGCAACCTGGAAGAGATGTTATATCCAATTAGGGACAAAATCTATCTATTAGGAATAAAGATCAGAAACAGGAGAAGTATCAATTTAAAAGTTAAACAACAAAAATCAGTGTTATATTTTCAAATTTTTACAGGACTAGTTTCGATGAATTTACCAAACCATCAGCCTCAGCTGCCAAAGCGCAAATGAAAAAATAAGATATAGTGATTAGATAAGAATGGCTGGACAGGAGTTAAGGAGAAGTATTACTGATAATCGACGATGCATAAGATCATTTATTAGTTCTTCGATATTATAAAAGTGCGCCATCAAAAACACAAAAAAGTAAATCACTTAAAACGCCCACCAGCGGCCGAGCGGTAAAGTCGCTGAACACTGGTAGCTCGGTCCGAGGTTCGAATCCCGCGAACGGGCTGGCTGCATGGGTGTTTTCGTGGTTTTCCCCAAGTGTAACGTGTATACGAGCCAGTTCCCCTTAGAAAGTCCTCCACGAAGGCATCCCTCCCGGTAGGCAGATAGCCCTCGAGGCTTTGCCGTAATTAAATAACCTAACCTAAATCATTTAAAACATTTTTATTTTTGTGTGTGTATGGGGAGGGTTTTATGTTAATTAACAGTTATTATTTTGGCCTGTTTACAAATATATGGCTTAAGCTTCGGCTAGCCGCTTTTGCTTCTCGAAAGTTTAGGTCTAAGTCAGGCTTTAATAAGTGAGTGGATTTCTGTTTTGTTAAAACATTCGAATTTGTGCAGCCATCAGGTTGAGGTGTTAATAAATAGCTTTCGTTTTATTCGAGCTGAGCTACCTTTTGTTAGAAGGCAGACGGGACAATAAATCACCTTACAGTCTGTACGGTTACTTCGAAGTGATCTGTTAAATTAAAACAACGAAGTAACAGTATATATAATATATACTTCTCAGTCGCATTTTGCAAAAAGTGAATTTTGTAAATGTTTCATTTATAACATAAATGCACTAACAAAAATGCGTTTCATTTGTAACATAAATAATATATTAATATAATAATTCATAACATAAATGAAATGCACTTCTGTTAGCGTATAGCATTTGCAAATTTTTAACTTTACTTCTTATGTACACTGATCACATACATCCAGAACAAAATCGAACGATGACAGTAAAATTTCTTGGCAAAGTATAGATTCCAATCTTCTCCCTATATTTCTGTATTAAATTTTATTTAAACGGTAACCTACCTCTATTTAATGCATTTTTAATATTCTAAAATTTTATAATTTCACGTTCAGTAAAGAATACAGAAACAAATAAATTACCTAAACTTTCGAGAAGCAAACATAAATATTTATTATGCATGTACATTTTACATTTCAATTGAGTATTTATCTGAAAAATTAATCAATAAAACTAATAAAATCAACCAAAAAATATTATGAAGGAAATTTCATGGCGATTGCGTCAACAACAGATTCAAAACAATTCTTTCCTGTAGTGAATTTATGGCAAAATACAGTATTCTACAAAAATATTACTGCAGTTTAGTCTATTGCAAGTAAATTTCACAAAAACTATTTTGAAACTGAATTTTAAAACAACATAAAATCACAATTTGCTTATAAAAACCGTTCGAACGTGGAATAGTAGAAAAAGAAACTATGCGAAACTGGCGACGTTGACTGAAGAACTGTTATACAGCATAGGCTGCTTGAAGATCTGTTAGGCATGATCACCAAAGTTTCGAACAATCTGAAAATTTGGCGACTTCTACTAAGGTGCTTACGTTAACACATAAGAATCCTATTCCTATTTAAGAAGAAAAGGGGAAGGATTATATATATATATATATATTAATTGAAAAAGAAAATGTAAAGCTAACTGGTAATTAGACGTAAGACCTATCTGGTCTCAAAAACTTTTGCGCATAATGCTGCAAAAAGATTTGAAAGAATAGTAGTAGGTAGGAACATTGCTGCGAACTTGCTAAAAAGTTACCAGGAGTTGTAGCTCCACGAAATATTGTAACACAGTACTACACAAATAATAAGAAATTTGTCTGGAAAAACTGTAAATACGCGATAAAACTGCCAAATTTAGTGCTGGAAGACTTGCTAATGCACTAAAAAATTAATTAATCTGACTATTGTGAAATGTGAAAGGTTAACTCACATGAAAAATAGATCGACGGAAAAATATATATATATATATAAGGAAGGTATAAAAACATAGATTATAAAATGTCAATATAAAAAAAGCCTATACATAAAAAATTAAAATTAAAAATTGCCAATATATAAAATGCCTATACTAAAATTAAAATTAAAATGAAGACACAAAATGCATCAATACAATTTACAATAAACAATAATTAAATAGCGGAAAAATGGTAAATTAACCCACTCGTACTCACAGTTGGCTTTTCAAGGAAAAAAAACTGTTTTACGAAATAGGTTAAATACCATTACGCGTTTCGCCGAAACAGACCATTGAAGCTCTTGTTTAATGCGAAAAAAATTTTTTTAAAAGAACATTAGTATTTCCGAAAAAATTCTTTAGAATAAAACCTTTTTTGTAGCTCCACTGCTCTGTTCCTTTTCCCGACGCGTCCGCTGGAAAACACATTAAGGTGTCAAAAGCTATTATAATTCCGAGCAATGTAAAATAAAAATAAAAATCAAAATAGAAAAATAATAAAATAAAATAAATAGCGGTCTGCTATTAGTCAAAAATCACAACAACGTACGGGCTGGTCCTTTAAACCGTAAAGAATATGTAACTTTTATTAGAAGAAAGGTACTGTACACAAATAAAAATGTAATCAATTTTGTAAGTAAAAAAACGTTGCAGGGTCTTATTAGGATCAAAAACCAAGACAATAGAAACGAAAAAACTGACCTGAGAGGTTCCGTCCTCAGCTTACGAAATATTTTTGGAAAAGGGCGCATAATCTCTTCTTGCCTAAGCCAACCTTCCTTATCGTAATGTGACGTCGTCGTGCGAAGCTATAAAATCTGAAGAGGCCAATGGGCTGAGATTGTAGGTTAGCGGGAAGTCTTGTCCCCCCCTTTTTTTACAGAAGAGGGTAACAGATGAGAAAAGAAACGGAAAGAACACAAAATGGCGTCAGTCAAGTTGTAAGAAGAACAAAACCGTTAAAAATAAGTGAAAATGGCTAATTCAGCTAAAATTACTTATTTTTGGCCTTTAAAGAAAGTGTAAATTGGAAAAAATCATTTGTTAATAAAAGTCGTCATTCTTCAAGCTAGAGGGCTGTCAAGCTACTATGAAAAATGAAAAGGCCCGATTTGTTAATAAAAGCAGAGTTTGGCCTTCTAAGTAATTTAAAACTATTACATAATAGTATTAAAGTAAAGTGTCAAAATCTTTGGAGGAAAGAAAATGTTTGTAGAAGAATTAACTGTACATTTATACAATTTTTACAATAGATAATCTGAATTAGCCATCGATCATTTGCCGTCCGGTAGGCTTTAAGCAAAAAATTTCATTATCCAAAACAAATTATCTAAAAATTGGTAAGGCTAATGCCAGCTTTTTTAAAAGTATTTTTAATTATTTTCTGAGGAATTTGGTTATTTTTCAAAATTGTGACGAAGTAAAGTATTTCTTCTTGTAAGTGTTCTGTAGTATTACAGATCCTTTTGATTCTAAGAAGCTGTGAAAAAATTGTTTTAATGATGATTCTTTTGGAAATATTAGAATTCCAGTTTGTTAACTTTAGTGTAGAAAAAGTGAATTCTCTCCTCTTGTCGTAGACTTTAATAAAATTGTAATCAATGATATTAAGGTCAAGGTATACTACATTATTTTGCACCGTATTTGTTTTATTTAGCTTTAAGCTAGTTGGGTAGATATTAGCTGCTTATATATATATATTTCTCTATTTATCAAGAATTTTAAAGTAACATTCTTCTTCGAGGTATTATCCTGCGATATAGTTTCCAAATTTTACGACTGCAAGCTGATTTTTTTTTCTCTTTTTTAAAATCTTTAGTGCAACAATTTGCTTTAATTATTTCTAAAGGCTTATATCACAATTAACCTTAAAAAATGGAATATAAATTCTGTTATGTGTAGGTATAATATTCATATACTATATTTCCTCGCGTATCCCCTCCTTTTTTTCTAATAATTTTGTCGTCCGAAAATCAAGAGGGAAAAATTATGCCAATAATTTAATTCCCAAAGGACGCGATTATAGCAAGAACATAACGAATGAAAAGTAGTCATGGATAAACTAGAGGCTAACAATATTATTTCTTTAAACGGAACCAACTTTCCAATAAGAATATTTGGCAGTATTCTTATGACAATAGCTAATTACAATATCTAATAATACATCTACATTTCTGTAAGTTGAATCTTGCCGATTCTTATTGTTGTCTCGGCTACTCTTTAGACCTCAAATCATCCACAAATAATTGGAGGTGGTGAATATGCGGCCAGACTTTATTCTGAATATTTGAAACCAGACTCGAGTGCCACGTGCGACTCTCGCACGAAGAATGTAAATTATTTTTAAATGTTAGAATATGTTTTATCTTCTTGTTTGTATGTCGCCATTTTTTTTTTTTTGAGTGTTAAATAAAAGTTATTGCTGTGTTCCATCATTGGAGTTGCTTCATTTCGCCAAAGAAGTATTACAGTCTTAATTATTTTGGAGGCACCGACAGAGATCGAATAATCGTGCGTATTTTTATTTTATTAGTTCATCACTGAACATAATATTAGTGATACCAGATTATTACTTTCTGTTAATATTGAATTGCTTTATGTTATTAGTTCATCACTGAACACAATATTAGCGATACCAGATTATTACTTTCTGTTAATATTGAATTGATTTATGTTATTAGTTCATCACTGAACACAATATCAGCGATACCAGATTATTACTTCCTATTAATATTGAATTGTCTTATTTTATTACCCTTTTGGATATTATTTTTAATATTCATTTTAGTTGTCCAGACAGTAGATATATATATTGCTCTATGTTGTTATTCTTATTTTAGTCACCATTAATGTGGTAGAGAGAATGAACTTCATATAATTTAAATATTTCATTTTTGAGGTATACGTATTTAACAGAGTGCATTTAATTTCGTGACTCCTGACTGCATTAATTAATTAAAGTAATTAATTTGAGCTATTTTGAGGAAATATAAGGAACACAGTGTTCGTTAATTTTAAACACAGAAACAATGTCTTACTTAGGAAGAGCTCGTAAGGAAGATTTGCAAAATCTCGCGGCTGAACTGGGAGTTCATGTGACTGCAGATTTGAAAATATTTGATTTAAAACAGAAAATTGTTGAAAGTAGAGATTATGATGAAGTCTTCGTCAAAGGAGTCTTAGACACAATAATAGAAGAACGGAAAGAGAGGGAGGAAAGGGAAAGAGAAGAACGTAGGAGACAGGAAGAAGCAGAAGAGCGGAGAAGGAACGAACAATATGAATTAGAGAGATTAAGACGTGAAGCAGAGACAAAGTCTCAAAATACCGGACAGATCCGGCCGAAAACGGAGCTGCGTCACCTTATGCAGAAATTCGATGACAAGAAAGGAGATATCAGTCTATATTTGCTATTGTTTGGAAGGCAAGCAGAATGGGCTAAAATTGATAAAGAAGAATTTGTATCTCATTTACTAGGACTACTTCCTTACGAAGTAACCCAGTTAATAGCTAGAGAACCCTCCGATAAAGCTAAAGACTATGAACACGTGAAAAATTTATTGTTAAGACGGTTTAAATTAAGCCCGGAAAAGTTTAGGCAGAAATTTATGAAACATCAAAAGAGTACCGAATCCACATGGGTGGATTTCAATTATGAAATAGAAAATTATTGCAAAGAATGGGTGACTGGTCTAGGAGTTTTGATCAGTTGCTAGATTTGATGGTGCTTGACCAACTTAAACGTCGAGTTCCTCCTGAAATTCGAGATCATTTTCTTGATGAATGGGTAGAGATGATTTCATCTAAAAAATTAGCTGAAAAACTTGATGCCTGTGAAAACGTTTGCGGAAACTTTCAAAAAAGGCCTGTAGTGGATCGGCAGAAAGAAAGATACAATGCACTAACTCAAGGTAAATTGAGTTCAGATAATAAAAATAAAACTGAAAAAAAATCGTCATCAGGATTTAATTCGCAAAGCTGGTTTCATAGACCTAGAAATCCACGTCCAGATGATAAATATGAAAAACGAAAAACGCCACAATGCTATCGGTGTGGGTCCTATCAACATTTAAGACCCCAATGTCCAATGGGTTACGTAAATGGTCATAAAATTCCTATATTAAGGGATTCAGGTGCTAGTATTGATATAGTTTGTCGCAAATACATCACGCCGGAAATGCTGACAGGTGAAAATGTGTGGGTGCAACAGCCATTAGATTTGAATACAACCTGTTTGTTTACCATTGGCTGAGATCGAACTAAATTGCGATCTTGGGCGAGTAATAACTAAGGCTGCCATTATTAGAAATGAACTCGACAAAGGAAGGTATTTATTAGGCAATCGAACTTTTGCACTGTTGAATAAACAAGGAAAGGAACCTGATAGTTGTCCTCACCAGGTTAATGCTGTCTCTACTAGAGCTCAAAAGAAAAGAGAAATAGCCGAAGAGAAGATCTTGGAACCGATGAAGGAAGAAAATAAAGCATCCAGAGATGTTTTTGAAGAAGAAGATAATTTACCGGAGCTAAATTCGGAAGATGAAACTCTCATGAAACTGGTAAACATTGACTCAGAAGAAATTGCACAACTTCAGCTTGCTTATAAGGAACTGTCTAAAATCATCCATGAAGTTAAAGAAGGTACAAGCAAAAATGAGAACTATAGTCTGACAGGAAAAGAACTTTTAGTTAAAAAAACGACGGATAAAATGGGCTTTGAAAGACAGCTTGTCGTTATACCTGAAAAACTCAAGCCGTCAATTATAAAGATGTGCCACGAAGGAACTTCTGGTCATTTGGGTGTCAAAAAGACCAAAGACAGACTTGCTAGATATTTTTACTGGACGAGGTGTTACAAAGAAACTGAAGATTTTGTAAGAACCTGTGATGCTTGTCAGCGCGCTGGAAAAGGAAATGACAAAAGGAAGGCTCCAATGACATTAGTACCAGTAATTTCCGAAATATTCACTAAAATAAATGTCGATACCGTTGGTCCGCTACCTATTTCAAAGACTGGGAAAAAATATATTATTACAGCTCTGTGTATGTCGTCCAAATATCCAGATGCTGTTGCGGTGACAGACATTTCTTCGCCATCTGTGATTGATGCTTTCTTACAGATTTTCAGTCGTATGGGTTTCCCAAAAGTAATCCAAACAGATCAGGGGACCTCTTTCGTCAGTGCTTTGACAGAGGAATTTTTGGAGCGTTTCGGCATTAAACATGTAAGAAGCTCTGTGTATCATCCGCAGAGTAATCCCGTTGAGCGATTCCATAGAACGCTAAAAAGGGTGTTAAGAGTCGTATGTATAGGAGCGACTTCGGATTGGGAGAATTATCTACCATCAGTTCTTTTTGCTCTCAGAACAGTCACACACGAAAGCACTGGTTTTACACCAGCAGAATTAGTTCATGGCAAAAACCTACGAACGCCAGTCACTTTACTTTATGAGCAGTGGCTAGAACCGATTGAAGAAAATAATAATGTTGTCAGTTACGTTTTCGAACTTATTAATCGAATCAAGAAATGCCAAGAACTTGCCGTGGAAAACATGAAAGAAGCTCAACAACGGAGGAAAATATGGTACGATCGAAACGCAGTGAAAAGAGAATTTGCTAGAGGAGATTTAGTTCTTGTTTTATCAACGAATTGTCAAAATAGACTAGAAGTACAGTAGAAAGGACCTGTAAAAATAGAGCAGAAAATTTCAGAAACCAATTATATTGTAAGTTTCGAGGAACAAAATGAGCCAAATCAAGTATATCACATTAACATGCTTAAACCATATTACAAAAGACCAGAAATGATTAATATGATAACTAAAGTGGAAGGAGACTTAGAAATGGACATTCCTCGTTTACCTTCCAATCCAAGTATATTAAATTTTTCGGACATCATAGAGGAGAATGAACTCGAGAAAAGGTTGAAATCCGAGCAAATAGAAGATTTACGAAAGATTTTAGGGAAATATTCTGGTTGTTTTTCAAATAATCCTAGACTAACAAACTTAGTTTGTCACGATATTGAGCTATTAAATAACGAACCAATACAAATAAAGCCATACAGACTGTCACCCCGACAGACTGAAATTCTCAAAAGGGAAATACAGAAAATGCTCGATCTTAAAATTATAGAGCCGGGAGAATCGGACTATACATCTCCCATGATTTTGATAGAATCTTCATCAAAGGATCCTCGGCCTTGTATTGATTATCGTAAACTCAATGCTGTTACTAAAACTGAATACTATCCTTTGCCTAATATTGAAGAACGTATCGAAACTGTAGCAAAAGCAAAATATATTACCCTATTAGATTTATCTAGAGGCTACTGGCAAATTCCGTTAACAGAAAGAGCCCAAAGATATGCAACATTTGTAACTAGTTTTGGAAGTTTCAGACCTTTACGTTTACCCTTTGGATTAAAAAATGCCCCATATTTTTTTAGCAAAGTTATGACTAAAGTCCTGGCTGGATGCGAAGGTTTCGCTGTACCATACCTGGATGACATTGCCATTTACTCAGAAAACTGGCAAGAGCACCTTAAAAATTTAACTTCTGTTCTAGAGAGAATACAGAAAGCAAATTTACGACTAAAACCATCAAAATGTAAATTTGCACAAGATCAAGTGAGATACCTAGGCCATGTTGTGGGACAAGGACAACGAACCCCGGATGAAGTAAAGATCCTGGCTGTAAAGGAGTATCCTACACCTAAAATTAAAACAGAAGTACGTGCTTTCTTAGGACTGGTAGGGTATTATCGCCAGTACATACCGAGATTTTCGGAAATTGCTTCACCCCTCACGGAGGTTTTGAAGGGGGTAACAAAAAAAGGAAATATAGAATGGTCTGAAATATGTGACAAAGCTTTTAAAAATTTAAAAGAGTTGCTATGCAAGAAACCAATTCTGTATGCTCCCGACTTTGATAAAAGGTTTATTATACAAACCGATGCCTCAGACAATGGCATGGGTATAGTACTATGCCAATTAGATGATGAACAACGTGAACATCCTATCTTGTATATAAGCAAAAAATTTACTAAGTTTGAAAAGAATTATTGTACTACTGAAAAGGAGTGCGCTGCTATCATCTACGCTATCAAGAAACTGCATTTTTATCTGGATGGTCAACAAGAATTCTTGATTCAAACTGATCATAATCCTTTGGTCTGGCTACAATCCAACGCCAAATGTAACTCTAGATTGATGCGCTGGGCACTTTCATTACAACCTTATAATTTTAAGGTCATTTATCGCAAAGGATCTTTGCACAAGAACGTAGATGTTCTGAGTAGAATTAAGTAATGTAATAACTCTTAGTATATGTAACCACGTTCAGGATTTATTTATTTATTTAATGCATACTCAACTGATGTATTTGAACGTTCTCCATTTTTTTCTTCTTATTTAAATGTGGTATAAAAATATTTGTTTAAAACTTAAAAATTTTGGCCTGAAGTTTGGAAACTTATGAGAGAAATTACCTTTTCTCTTTAAGCATTTGAGCAAGCCGAGCTTATAAACTTTCGAATTTTACAGAACTTTTCCCTTCGGCAAAAGTCTCTCCGTTGGGGGAGAGGTTGTAACAGCTTTACATATTATTAAAATCTTGTAGTTTAAATAATTTAATTATATGAACATTAAGGTATTTATGAATGGCAATATTTGAAACCAGACTCGAGTGCCACGTGCGACTCTCGCACGAAAAATGTAAATTATTTTTAAATGTTAGAATATGTTTTATCTTCTTGTTTGTATGTCGCCATTTTTTTGAGTGTTAAATAAAAGTTATTGCTGTGTTCGATCATTGGAGTTGCTTCATTTCGCCAAAGAAGTATTACAGCCGGTATAAAGTTCAACAGTTAGAAAGGAAAAGTTCCGCTTATCCTTCGTACATCTTTTTGTTTGCGAGAGTCTGTTAGGAACACGAAAACAACCACTGCGTCGGCAAATCTATTTTAAAATTAGGAAAGCTCGTTCTCTGAACGTACTGAGGAAGGGGAAAATTATAAGAATACTTTTTTTTTAATTTTCAGAACTTAACTCTAAAACACGAGGGGGAAAATTACGCGAGGAGATATGGTAATTTTTACAGAAAGGAAAGTTTGTAAAACATTTAAACAGTCTTTGCTATGGTGTAAAAAACCATTGGGAGTTTCTGGTTTGATTATCGTGACGGACTGAGTTGTTTTCGAGTTCTCCATTGCGATGCTAAGAGTTAACGATCTTCAAATGTATGTAACGAAAGCTATGGAATGCGAAGATTTAACGTTGCTTTTAAGCTTTGATGCAGTTGTCCCAAACTGGCAGCCAGCGGAAACGTTTCAATTATGCTATAAAGTATTTCTCCCGCCTTCCTAGCTTGCCTTCGCGGTGTGGTGATCTGCACACTGGGCGCGTATTCCAGAAGTCCGTGGTTCGATTCCCGGCGAAGGCGTTGCTCATTTTTCAAGTCTCCTGCTTCCAAAAAATACCTAATGTCTCTATAGTGGTGCCCAAACTAAAAAGTGTGGTGGATGGTGATTCTCCATACCCAGGATTTGGCGATTGGGTCCCCTAAAAAACCCATTCGCCCTCGAAAAGAGGGGTATATAAGGTATTTCTCCCTCCTTCCTAGCATGCCTTCGTGGTGTGATGGTCTGCACGCCGGGCGCGTATTCAAAAGATCCGTGGTGAGATTCCCGGCGATTGTTCATTTTTCAAGTCTCCTGCTTCCAAAAAAATACTTAATGTCTCTACAATGTATCTGTTGCAAATACGCTGTTACAAAGATTTCTAGTTATCTGAAGTCCGAATTTATATTCATTAGCATTAAAGACGCATACATTACGCAGCAAAAAATATATAAATGGAGTAATTAATATAGATTGGGATTTAAATCTTTTTCAAACATTTCGAGATATTAGCTTTATGTAGAGAAATATGATGTCATACAGCGATTGCAGCGCCCTCACCTGAAATAGGTGTTAGATGTGAGATGCTATACGGGAATGGCGCATTAAGCCATATCCTTTGATTAGTAGAATTTTCTGTATGTTGATTAAGTAACTAATTAACTGTACATATTGTAAATAAATATTTAACTTAACCTTGTCGAATATAGATCAATTATAGTGTCGAATATAGATCAATTATATAGATATGATGTTCTTCATAAAGAAAGATTAATTTTAGATACGGTAGAAGTTTCGCCTTAGAATAAAAAACCCATTTTGCGACTCTTTGCTTTGATTTGATTTTACTAACTTTTTTCGTACTGGTCTAAAAACAAATGAGTTCATTCACGAATTTTTGCACTAACATTTTGCGCTTTATTTAGGAATATTATATGCGTACAGCTTCTCCTCCCCCTCCGCAGTTGAAGAAAAGACTCCGATCGACCAATATCTGTGATGAAAATAATTTTTAATAATTTTTTTTACAAACTTTGAAATCTATCAGAATTGAAACACCAGTGAGTATCAAGTCAAGCTGTAGTAAGATATAAAGAAGTTTATAATTATTTATATACAAACATTTGTATTTTTAGCTACGCGTCGAAAAAAAAATTTTATAAATAAGAGAAAGACTAGACTGTCAAGTTTTGTCCCACTTCGAAATTGTTTTCTAAAAACTTAGAACATTTTCACAATTTGTCTATTTTTAATTTAAATTAAAAGCAGTTATTTAATGATTAGATACAGATTATGAGCTCAAGTTCAAAGTTTGTATGAAGACAATGTATAGGAAAACTACGTACAAAAATGAAGGGATGCCTTCGTGGAGGACTTTTTAAAAGAAACTGAATTGTATTCACGTTATGTATGGAGAATCGAAATCCGTTTGCTAGGATTTGAACATGGGGCAAATTATTAGAGTTTAATAGTCTTATTTCCTCGGCAATGGGTGACATGAGCAATATTAACTTAATGTCATTTATTACTTGCTGCATTAAAAGACAGCTTAAATATTGTTAAAAAAATTAAAAATAAATTAATTTTAGTTTGTATTCTGTATGCATGTTATTTGTATTGAGTCTTTAAATCCGATTATCATATTTATGAGTCATGAAAAATATAATATCAGCTTTCAGCTTGAGATTATTATTGACAAATAGCATTGCCATAGACTTGCACAGCGTTATCCCTATAGTATATGCAAGTCGGAGAAAAACAAGGCTTATATTAAAGTAAAGCTATGCAAAGAAGTCAGTTTTCTGCTGCTAATATATGGTAATACTTATGAAATCATAATTATATAGTACCGAGCTTTCTTCGCATAGAATTTTTTGTGAGGAGCTCTTTCTATCTTTCATACAATAATAATCGAGCTTTTTTTTTTTTTTTTTTTTTTTTTTTTTTTTTTTTTTTTTTAATGCAACAAGAACCAACTGTATCATTATACGTTTACTGGTATAATTGGTAAATTTATTTATAAGACTTTATCTGCAGGATTTTAAAGCAAGAAATATTCTTCTGCATTCACCATTGTTAAGCATCAGTTATTTTCTTATGTGTATCATTGCAATTCAAGTCTGATTGCTATCGACAGGAATAAAATCTTATTGAATTCCTGTTTAATCTTATTGTTTCCTGTGCTTAATTCCTGTTTCATGAACAGATTCGATTGATTCTCAAGTGACATTTGATTCGATTGTGTTCTCAACGGACGCGCCCTTGTGTTCTCACTGAGACAGATATCGTCTGCATCAAACGGGCCATTATCTACGAACAGATAAACCAGTATCTGACGGCTTACTCGCAAAATAAAGAGAAAATACTCATGTTTTTCAAAGAGATAATTCCATTTTGTTTTGCCTCTAAACTACATTGTTCATCATTCTAGTAGAAATGATAAGATAAATTTCAAGTTCGAGAAACCATGTCATGTAAATTTTCGAAAATCAACTACCACAAATAATATTTTTATTGCTTTTATCTAAACTTATTAGCCCAAAGGGCGTTAGCCCAGAAGGACTATTAATTTCGTTTTCGCATTTTGCGTCGAAAACTTTAAATGTCCGTTTCAGTTTTCAAATTGTTGCCACCAAATATTATCGCCTTGTATTACATTTAAAGAAATTAAATAACGAAGAATCTGCATGAATGTATGTATGTTTCTCGTACTGTGATAAAACGGCGGTTCCTAGAGCCCTCCAATTTTGAATAACGTACTTTTCCACCCGAATATGGGTATCTGAACCCAAATTTGGAATTTTGTTTATTATCTATTTCCTATTTTGTAAAACTTTAACGAATTTTTGATTAACAAACTCGATGAGCAATGGCAACACTGTACGAAGAAAAAAAAATATATCTCCAGTGCGCGACTGTGTATCACAATTTCTAAAGATATGTTGTTCTTTTTAAAGTATTTTGCGATATTCCTGTTGACTTGAATTTTATGGTTTCAGTGCGAAGAACATGATTTTTAATAAATAAAGGTAACACACAAAACGTTTCAGATTTTGGGGGGGGGTGTTTTATTAGGTTTATCAAATTTACGAATTTTTGAGCAGATTTTTTTCTGATTTTATAGTAAAAAAGCAGTTAATCTGAAATTTATATAAGAAATAAGCTTTCTGGAATTAAATGCAAAAATTAACGATGAATAGTTACTTAAATTTGTCTCCGAAGTTTTTCTTGTTACTAGTTTGAAACTCGATTTTATTTCTAAAACCGTGTTTCAGAGATTAAAACTGAAAATATAAAACCTCCCCTTCTGTTTCTAGAGAAGATGGAATTTTTTATTACTTTAGCCTTCGTTTCATAAATGTTAATTCCATTTTTAAATTTCAGTAAGTTTGCAAACATGTGGAAAAAAATAACAGAAAATAGCATCAGTTTGCTATTTAGTTTGCTATTTCTACGCACTTGCGTAATTCTGTCTTGTAGCAAATAGCTATTTTGTTTAATTCCTTAATGTCAAAAATCTTTCTAAATGTTTTTTTCAAATTTCTAAATATCAAAATCTATATCAAAAACTACCCGTTTAGAAAATGAATTCAGATGAAATTTGTGCTTTGTTACTATTAGAAGATAAATAGGTATAGGTCATTTACAAGTTTTAAAATTTAATAAATTTTACTGGGTTTTACTCGCGTTTACTGGAAATGAAATTTGCAAAATTGGAAGAAAAAAAAAATCAATTATTGAAATTATATCATATACGGGGTGTCCCATATGTATTGGTAAAAACTTTATGGGCAGGTAGAGCACATAAAAAGGTTCGAGAACCGCATAGAAACCTACGACCGCAAACGTCGTCGTAAGCCGCTGGGTGGTGGTGCTGTTCACAATGTTTGGGTTGGTTTGGTCGGCGACTGCTTTAGTCGGGCTTTACCTATTTGCCATCATCTATGACGTCAGCAAATGACCTCATCTTTTTGGAACCATGGACCTTATAAGAGATAGACTAACCCAGTGGGCTGGACCCGCATCACCGACATGTCAGCAAGAAAGAGTAGGGACGAACATGTTTACTTTAACACTGAAACCTATGGCGTTTGTATCACATAACTCTTTTTAATTATTAAATGTGATACGTTGTATAGCGATGAGATTATGAAAGCCACAGTTTTATACAAATAGGATTTAATATATCTCATTAAAGCCCTTTTTTCTGCATTTCGCGCATTTTTTTCGCGCGTAATTCTTGTACAAACATCTTTACTTTGGTAAAACGATAAAAACTCTAAGCACAGAATTTATGAACTTAATTTTGCGTACAAATAATGTAAAATTAAATAAGATTGATAGTACGTGATGCTTTGAAATAAATAAGGTAAAATTAAACAAGATATCTGATCATTTTTTTAAAATTTAATGACCATTTTCAGGCAGTGATTTTCAAAACTATAATAACATTACAAAACAATCATTTATTTGATTATATCATCATTAACTTATTAACATTAAAGTGGAATAATTATTTTAGTAATTTATAAAATTCGAAGCATAAAATTTTCTGAGAGTAATGAAGGAAAAAAAAAAGATAAAATCAAATCTAGAAGCACTCAGATTTTATATTACGCCCAAAAGGAACCTTTTTTTAACGTTTTGTGTGTTCTCTATATTTATCGAATATCATGTTCTTCGCCCGTAAACTACATGCATTTGAAAACATCATATCTTTAGAATTTCCGCACTGGAGATAAAACTGTTATTTTCCGTACAGTGCTCGCTCTGAACTCGTTGAGTTTGTTAATAAAAAATTCGTTAAAGTTTAACAAAATACGAAATAGATTAAAACAAATTCGAAATTTGGCAGTCCAGATGCCCATGTTCGGGTGGAGGATTACATTATTCAAAATTTGATGGCTCTAAATACTGTCGTTTTTGTCACAGTGCGAGAAACATACATGTATTCATGCAGATTCCTCATTATTTAACTTCTTTAGATATAATCCAGAGAGATAATATTTGGTAACAACAATTTGCAAGGAGACACGGACATTTATAGTAAAACAGCGCAAAATGCCGCTTCGAAACTAACAGCCTTTCTAGGCTACCGCCGCTTTGGGCTAATAAATTAAATTAACAGTAAATAAAAAAATCTTATGCAGAACTAAAAATAAATAAAAAATAATCACTATAAAATACAAGCAAAATTCATGATTATGGTTAAATACAATTTTAATATTAGAATTAAATGTATAAAAATGTTTAAGGAGTCAAAAGTGTTTATCACTAGATGTATTATGAAATATAATCGAAACAAAATTCCTTTATAGAAATTGTGTTATAATACTCATCTATAATTTTAAAAAGGCAGCATAATTTAGAATTTTAAACAAAACTTTCAAAATTTCATTTTTAAATATTTTATTTTTTTTTTTACTTACCAATAAAAAGCATAAAATTTGCTTGTTTGAAATTTTCTATTAGTTCAGATTTAAAATATTATTTTCTAAAACAAGTAGTTACAAATTTCCTTACAGCATAGGAAAAGCTAAAAAAATATCCAGCCCTGAAAGCATGTAATAGCTTTATAATTATTTGGAACGTTAATTATGCTTGATAAATATGCTAAATTTTTAAAAATCAATCTCAATTTCAAAAATAAAAATATGTAGAAATTCTAATTTGTGAAATGAAGCGCTACAACCAGCTTTTTCTTGAACAATTATACACGCTGCATTAGGCAACCACTGTTAAATTTTTGCAAGTCGTCCGTACTCCTCCGGATGTGATCAAGGTGACAGCCGGGAACGCCTCAGACGAGGGAGAAAATCCATTTGGATTAGTCTATTTCTTATAAGGTCCATGTTTGGAACAAGTTCCAGCAAGCTTACTTCGCCCTGTGCCATAAAACACATCAGGACATTTTAGGCTATTGGTCTGATGAAGTGGCGTATTATCGCGCATAACATCCACTGCAGCTAACCTCTCATTTTTTTATATTCTTTTATGCAATTTTTTTAAAAAAATGTTGATTTGTCACAAATTTTGTACAATTTCAGAAGAATAAAATAATAAATTGGTAATCTAGCAGTAGATTTTGAGCTTTGCTACTGATTTATTACTAATCTGAGTGAAAAATCTGTGGCAATTGCGTCAACTAAGAATTTTACTGTCTTTTTTGTGGAAATTTCGTTATAACTGAAAATCTCATTTGATTGTTAAAACTAATTTACATCCACTTGTTGAAGATTAAATTTAAAATCCTCGCCTAAGAAGATCTTTTTTAAGATATAATCACAGTAACGATATCATTTTATAAGAATAGTCAACTGCCGATTGACTGGGATAATTATTGATAGTTATAGGAACGATGGTCACGAAATAAAAGCACGGTTGATCCAAGCAATTATTCGGAATAATTATGGATTATTCGGATTAATTCCCGATTATTCGGAATAATTATGGAGACGACTACCACGGTAAATCAAAATCACGGTTGAATCGAGGCAACTGCCGATTAACTGGGATAATTATGTATAATTGTGGCAACGACCACCATGGTTGATCTGAAGCGACTCTTGATTAACCGAAATAGCTATAGAGTCGGCAATCACGTTAAATCAAAATCACGGTTAATTCGAAACAACTGGGATAATTATGGGGACGACCATGGTAAACCAAAATCATGTTTAAACTCTGACAACTGCTAGTTAACGAGGATAACTGCAGGTAATTATGGAACGACAATCACAGTCAATCAAAATCATGGTTAATTTGAGGGAGCTTCCGAGTCATCGGAATAAATACGGGGACGATGACTGCGATAAATTAAAGTCACTTTTACTCCAAGGCAACCACCGATTAGCTGGAACAGTTATGGGAACGACAGCCACTATAAATCAAAATCACGGTTAACTCTAGGTAACTGCCGATTGTTTGGGATAATTAAATACGGGATAATAAATACGGGGACGATGACTACGGTAATCCGAAATTACTTTACTCCACGGCAACCGCCGATTAAAAAGGCAATTATGGGAACGACAGCCACTGTAAATCAAAATCGCGGTCAACCCGAGGCAACTGCCGACTGACTTGGATAATTATGGGAATGACGACCACGATAAGTCAAAATCACGGTTAAACAAAAGGCAATTGGAAAAGAGAAAGAAGAAAGTAATCTGTATTATAATTAAGGGGAAAATACTATTCATAATTGACTTCTATTTTCAAGCATTTGAATGTGAAAAATAAATTCAGTGAGTTAGGTAGAGCCCTTGTTCAAAATAATAAGAACGCACAGCTAATAACGGTAGACTGACATCATTAGAAATGAAGAACGTTAAGTTAAAAAATGTCTGTGACCTGTAGCTATCTCACGAACTTTTCTTTCTCTTTTCGGATATTCGGTAAACAATTTTGCTTCATTCTGATGTTTTGCGGTAGCAATTTTTCCAATATTCCTCAATCAACGAACTTAACATTTTTTAAACGGAATTTAGTTGATTTGCAACCCGGTTAATAGGGAGTTGAGTGCATTTAAGAGCAATACGAAACCAAGTTTTTTGCTACGGATAAAATGTAACATGTTCTGGAAATACAAACCAATTCCCTTACCTCTTCTGTAATCTGCTCGCCTGAAACGTTCAGTCCTTGTTGATCCGATTTTTCATTCATATTTACAACCAGACAGTGTTCTAATAAAACTCCGAATATAAGGCAAACACAGACCCCCATCCAGACGTCCAGAGCTGTCGTATAGGATATTTCGGGAATGAGGTCATTGGCCGAGGTATTCACTACGAAGAAACATATAAGGCTGCCCATCCAGATACCAAAACGTGCTGTTGTCATGTGTGAACGTAACCAAAATGTGACGAATGACAGCAAGACGAGAGCAGCCGTCGGCAGATATAGACGTACTAGATAGTAGTTGAAATTTCGGGAAAACAGCATGTCAAATTTCAAGCAACTGTACTCCCCTGTAACAAATGAAAGAGAAGAAAAATTACCACACCAAATTGTGATTCAAATGGGACAGACGATATTAATGTCAAATTACTGAAGGCACAAGATATTTCAAGCATTTTGCTTAGCATATTAAAATTTCGGCAATGTCCTTCAGAATTAAGACATTTATTGAATTTACTTTTAATTAACCTTTTACTTGAGTAGATGCCTGCCCGGCCAGCTGCCTAAAATAGTTCTTGTAGAAACATCTGACGTACTCAGCTCAAGAGCACGAAATTCCTCATGGCAAGGAGCGCTCAGCCTTGAGCACCTAACAGGTGAGAGTGCGATTTAGCTCTGTTCCGCCTTCGATTTTGATGGAGAGCAACCCCGGGGGGGGGGAGACGCGTAATGCCAAACTGCACGTTCAGTTGATCAATGTTAAACGAATTTCGCATACTGCGCATGCTCAGAAGAGAATTTGGCGTAATTACCACTTTTGTACAATTTTGAAAGAAGATAAATACGGTGTGTGTTTGATATTCTGTTCTTTATTGAGTATACTTGTGAGGAATAAAAGCAACTGCGTATGGTAAATAACTATATGTTCCATTCGTATATACTTTAACAAATTAAAGAATTAATCCAGTTTAAATTACTGAATTAAAGTCCAGGAAATTATTATAAATAACTGATATTAAATATTGTTACGAATTTGGTATTTAAAAATCTAATGTTAGTTCAATTATAAATTAAATGGTTTTATTTCTCGCGCAGTGCAGCGCGTGACGAATATTAAAAGAAAGCTAAGCCGGAAAAATTGAAAATACAAGAGCGCGTGCATTAAATAAATAAATATCTCTTTTTGATTTCGAGAAAATACTGGAAAATTCTAGCACGTGATTTTAAAATCTTATGAAAGGAGGAAAACATCTCAGTTTGTAGCAGTTGCTTAGTTTGTTGTTGTTTAGAAAACAGCTGTTGTTGGTTATAGCGAATTCGCGGATTAGCGTTCTTTAGCTGTTTTGAATTACGTTCTATTGTACATTTGAGTAGTTAAAAGATAACTACTGTGAGATATTGTAATACTGCGTGATAATTTGAAAAGATTTAAGCATTTTTGTTGTGATAATAATAAATTTTTGTTCATTTTTCATCGGACTTGTGCATTCATTTCGTAACGAATCCGTACGCACGCAACAATATTATAACGTTTATGAACAAATTAACCAAAATGAAATGAAGCAGAAGCAAATGCATTAAGCACAAATAAATTTCGGTAGTATTATAATTGTAAATAGTTGATGAGACCTACATGATGAACAGGCTTCTGTAATGGCTGCTTATGCTTAGTCGCCAGTATTTCCTGTTACGCCAACGCTACACCACTGAGCATGCGCTGGAAACGAAATTCTTTAACACTGATCAACTCAATGTGCGGTTTGCCATTACGCCTACCGTTCTACTGGGCCGATTGACGAAATTCAACTTGCATTTTTCATGTCTCGAAAGCGCAATCTAGGATATGTATTAGATTTATATATATCATTGTTCTAATATAGGTATTATGACACAAAATCGGACTTCTTCTGAAATGACATGCCAATTTTTTTTCCATATTTCGATTCTACGACTCATTATGCCAAACTGCCAAGTTTTGTAAAAATCGCACGAGTAGTTTTTAAAAAATTAGCTCTTAAAATTTTAGCTGCTCCATGCTGGTTGAATTTGGTATATATTTATTTATCTCTCTTTCTTTATTAAACATATTTGATTCTTCCTTTCACATTTCGAAATTTAGGCTCATTACAAATAAAATTCGCGCATTTTTTATGATTTATTTTTAAAATAAGTCATAAAAAAATGGGCGAATCTTTACAAATCTTCTAAAGGTGCTCAGTATATATTAATGTAAATATCTCCTTCATATTTGTAAGTTAGGCAATGCTTTATTACTAATTTCATTTCCGTTATATTTTTTAGTAATATTTTCATTTCCATTACATTTTATGTACTATAGTATTTGTTCTTCACTTTTATTTTCTGCACAGTCTTTAATGAAGCGTTCACACGAGAGCTTTGCGGTAACTAGAGACGTAAGCTAAACTTTATTGCTAAACTACCAGACTATGCTACGTTACGAGTGGTGTAAGGATTTTGTCTTGTGATAAGGTCACATAAAAGAAGAAGAGACTGAAGATTAATATGGAAGGATGTCTCGTGAGAATAAGCTGAAAAAACACGTTTTCAATAGTTGTTAAAATAGTCTTTATTAAAATAATTAAATCGTTGGCAATGTTAAAAACGCAAGCTCGAGAGCCACGAATTGCTCTCGCACGTAAAATGTATAGAATTTGATTTTTGAAATAGATAGGTTTTTCTCTGCAGAATTGTATGTAGCCATTTTTTTTAGCATTCAATAAATTTTATTATGTTGTGTTTTGTTTTCAACCTGATGTCACAACCTAGGGTTTGTATAGCGGTTTCGGCCACTACACCACAGCAGTAAATATTAAAAGTTGGTGGCAGCGGTGGGATTGTTCCTGAGAGTAAATTTAAGAACGGACTTTTTCGCCTGTGAACTTGAGTTTTATGTAAACAGTCAAGACTTTCTTCTCTTCAAGAACGATCTAATTTTGCGTGCAAGGACAGTTCGCGTGGTGAAGCCTCTTCAGTGACAAGTGACAGTGTGTCAGAAGGGAACGCCGGATGAAGCGTGATCTAGTGCCGCAAAATAGTGAAATTTCCCGGAAGAATATCCAAGTAGTGCCAGGAGAGTCAATCGAAGGCGTCTTCAAAATTGGTGAGTACCATTTTTGTGATTTTGGAGAGGTTATGCCAGTTATTCGAGACTAGACTTATTTTGGATATAGAGCAGGAAAAGGTTGCCTCTTAATTAGCATTTTTTCAATATACGCTTTGTTTGTAGGCATAGGTGTTATCATTAAGTGTTATAAGGCAATTTGTGTTCAGAATTGTTAGGGAATTATTCAGTTTTGGAGAGATAGACCTGTTGTTGTTTTTGTGTTATTGTTTTTCGGGCTAGGTTATTTTTCTTTAATTTTCCATAATGGGTGAGTTTATGAGGAAATTTACTAAAGCTCTGCTATTGGAGTTAGCGGAGGAGTTTGAAACAAATGTGTCTCAGGCAAATAGAGTAAGAGAAATTAGGCAGGCTATTCTAAATGCAAGAATTTGGGCTGCGACTGAGCAGAGAAAAGCAGAAGAAATAGCGAACAAGAGAGAGCAGAACGGGAACGGGAGCGGGAGCGAGTTTATGAATTGGAAAGGTTAAAACTGATGAATGTGGTTCAGACTAATAGCCTAGCTTCCACGGTTTCGAAAGTTGAACAATCTAGAGAAAAAAAGGTTAATTTGAAAGATCTAGTACCGCGTTTTGAACCGAGTAATATAGATATTTCATTATTTTTATGCTATTTGAGAAACAAGCTCAAAAAGAGAACGTTAATGAGATTGATTGGGTCTCGCAATTAATTCCTTTATTACCTTACGATGTAGCCCAGTTAATAGTGAAAGAACCAGCCGATAAAGGGGATGATTATCAGCATGTTAAGAAATTACTCATGTAGAGATTCAAGCTTAGTTCTTGGGCACTAAAAACAAAATTTGAAGAACATTCTAGAAAAAACGGAATGTTATGGGTGGATTTAGTGTATGAATTGAGAGTGTATTTAGAGAATTGGTTGGATTCAGTAGAAGTTCAAGATTTTGAAAGTCTTAAGGAACTTATGCTCACTGAGCAAATTAAGCGGCGAGTCCCTCTAGAAATAAGAGAGCACTACTTAGACAATTGGGAAGAATTTAAAACAGCTTCCATTTTAGCAGAGAAATGCGACAAGTATGAGGCTTTGCGAAGAGATATGAGGAAGTTAGAACAGAGAGCGGAGTTAAAGAAACCATTTGAGAAAGACAGAGAGCGGTATATAAATTCTAACTGTAGTTATAATCAGAAAAGTAGTGGTCATCAAAGAATTAAATCAGAGGAGCATATAAAAGTGGAGGCTCCTAAAAAAAAGCAAGTTTTCAATGAAGCAGGTTTCGAGAAACAGCGGAAAATAAGGTATTACCAATGTGGAAAGGACGGACATATCCGACCTAACTGTCCATCGCTGGAAAAGAATAAGGCTAATCTGGTGAATAATATAGGAACGGAGAGTTTAGGAAAATGTTTTGAGCCGTATTTCAAGAAAGCAGTAATTAATGGGATAGAGAGAGAATATCTGAGAGATACTGGAGCTGGTATAGATCTGTGTAATAGTACTTGGATTAATACTAATGACTTATTAGGGGAAACTGTATGGGTGAAACAGCCTTTGGACACAGAATGTAAATGTTTACCTTTGGCGAAAGTCACCATTGAAAGTGATTTTGGTGTGGTCACCACAAAGGCTGCGGTTACTCCGGTAGAGTTAGATAAAGAGTACTATTTGTTAGGGAATAAAACTGCACAGTTAATTGAGGAAATTAGGGAACGACCGGTTCTCTTGAATGCTGTGGAGACTCGTAGTCAGGCGCATGCGCGCAGGAGTTTAGAGAGAGCGAGTGCAAAGGACTTAGAATCCAGATCGGAAGAAAAGAAAGAGATAGAAAATGAAAGGGCCGTCAATAATGAGCATTCGGAAGAAAGGAATTTAACCAGTAATACGGAGGAGACAATTAAAATTGCAGACATCAGTTTAGAAGAAAGGTCTATCCTTGCTGATGTTTCGCCAGCAGAATTCTTGGAAGCACAAAAAACTTGCGCTAGTTTAGCGACCCTGTGGAAGAAAGGGGAAAGTGAAAATGAAAAAGAGTTTATAATAGTCAAGGAAAGACTATTCAGAGTGGCAGATTCTAAAAAAGGGGAAGATAAGCGTCAGCTGTGTGTGCCTCTCGTTTTTAGGAAAGGGATCTTGAAGTTATGCCACGAGGAAATCTCTGGTCATTTAGGTGTAACAAAAACCAAGGATAGAGTTTTGACACACTATTTCTGGCCTAATTGCTACCAGGAAATTGAAGAATTTGTGAGGACGTGCGATATTTGTCAGCGTGTAGGTCATAATAAGGATAAAAAGAAAGCCCCTATGAAGATTGTGCCTGTTATATCAGAAGTGTTTAGCAGATTAAATATTGATGCAGTAGGACCTCTGATCCCTAGTTCGCGTGAAAATAAATACTTAATCACGTCTATTTGTGTTGCTTCCAAATATCCAGATGCCATTCCTGTACAGAATTTAAACTCTAAATGTGTGATTCAAGCCTTGATCCAAATCTTTTCTAGATCAGGTTACCCTAAGGAAATTGAGTGTGATTTGGGGAGATCGTTTACCAGTGAACTTACATCTGAGTTTTTTAGCAAGTTCGGAATTAAGGTGTATCATTCTTCTGTGTGTCACCCTCAAAGCAATTCCGTTGAAAGGTTGCATTCCACCTTGAAAAGGGTATTTGAAGGCTTTGTGCTTGGAAAGCGGGAAGGACTGGGAAGAATGTTTGCCATGTGCTTTTTTCGCCCTCAGAACTGTTAGCCATGAGAGCACAGGTTTTAGTCCCTGCGAGTTAGTACATGGAAAAATTTGAGAATGCCTCAAACGATTGTGTATGAAAACTGGCTAGAGGAAGAAAGTTCAGACCCCACTGTGGTCGAGTATGTTCTAGACTTAATAAACAGATTAAAGAAGTGTCAGGAGCTGGCTGTAGAGAGAATGAAAGAGTGTCAGAGTAAAAGGAAACTCTGGTATGATCGCAACGCTGTTAAGAGAAGG
Source organism: Stegodyphus dumicola (assembly GCF_044657685.1). NCBI lineage: Eukaryota > Metazoa > Arthropoda > Arachnida > Araneae > Eresidae > Stegodyphus > Stegodyphus dumicola. The sequence continues at coordinate 278,549,455 of NC_140770.1, read as the reverse complement.
TTTAAGGTCGGAGACCTCGTGCTTGTTTTAGCCACGTCTAAACCACACAAAATGGCTCTGAACTGGATAGAGCCAGGTAAAGTAACTAGTGTGATTTCCGAAACCAATTATACGGTAGAGATTCCAGGTAAGCGTAGCAGTGACACCATTTATCACGTAAATTTGATAAAACCTTATTATCAGTGCCCCGAGTTTGGGAATCTTGTGATGGAGGAGGTCATGGAAGATATTGAGGGAGAAGTGGACATTCCTTATCCCTTGGCTGATCCAAGTCAGGTAGATTTTTGGAAAATAGTTGGAGATAGTAAGCTAGAAGAAAGAGCTTCGGCAGAGGAAATAGGAAAATTCCAAGAAGTTATAAGGAAGTATGGAGCGGTGTTTTCGTCCGACCCCTGCTGTACGTTTTTGGTCAAAATGGATATTAAATTGTAGGATGAGACTCCGGTTAGAGTCAGGCCTTACCGAATGTCGGCGAGACAAACCGACATCCTAAAAGAGGAAATTAGGCGGTTGCTTGAGTTAGGAGTCATAGAAGTCGGGCAATCTGATTATGCTTCGCCTATGATCTTAGTAGAGGTCCCAGGTAAAGATCCTCGTCCTTGTATAGACTACAGAAAATTAAATTCAAAAACTATGACAGAATTTTTCCCTCTTCCCAATATTGAAGAAGTGGTAGAAAAAGTCAGCGCAGCTCCATTTATCACAATCATGGATCTAACCAAAAGATACTTCCAGATACCACTCACAGAGCGCGCACGGAGGTATGCCGCATTTGTGATGCCTTTTGGATCTTTCATCTCGAAGAAAATAATTTTTGGGCTTTTAAATGCGCCTTTCTATTTTTGTAAATTGATCGCTCAAGTTTTAGGAGGGCTGGACAATTTTGTTCTACCGTATATTGAAGACATCGCAGTCTTTTCGCCGACTTGGGACAGGCATATGAAGGATTTGGATGTGGTTTTAGGTTGCCTTCAGGAGGCTAAATTGACTGTTAAGCCCTCGAAATGCAAATTCGCACAAGACCATGTGAAATTTCTGGGTCATGAAGTAGGGTCTGGGAAAAGGTCGCCTAGTGAGGCCAAGATTCAAGCAATCAGAGATTTTCCGATCCCCACTACTAAAACACAGATACGTAGCTACCTTGGTACTGTGGGCTACTATGCAAGGTACATAAAAGACTACGCCAGTATTGCGGCACCTTTGACAGACGCTTTGAAGGGGAAAAACAAAAAAGAAAAAGTGATTTGGACAAAAGAGTGCGACGAGGCTTTCAATAAACTGAAGACCAAACTAGTAAAAAGTCCGGTTTTATTTGCACCAGATTATTCTAAAGAATTTATTGTGCAGACAGATGCCAGCTTATATGGTGCAGGTATTGTGTTGTCTCAAAATTCAGGATGGGGAGGAACACCCTATACTGTATCTTAGCAAAACGTTTACTAAAGCGGAGCGAAATTATAGCACCATTGAAAGAGAACTAGTGGCCATTATTTATGGACTGAAGAAACGAAGTCATTACTTAGATGGACAGAAATTCAAGATACAGACGGATCATAATCCGTTGACTTTTTTAAACAAAATGATGGGATCAAATTCTCGTTTGACTCGCTGGGCATTGTGTCTCCAACAGTACAACTTTGAAATTGTTCATAGGCCAGGAAAATTACACGGTAATGCAGATGGCTTGAGTCGTGGCCTAGTCCAGTGACTAAATATCACTAGTAGATACAAAGTAAGGTAAAAAGTAATGAAAATGGGTGAAAATGATTTTTGTAGAGTTTTGGAATTATATTTGTGTAGATTCAAAATTGTTTGCATTGTGTGTTTCATTTTCAAAAAAATTGTTAGAATTAAATGTTTTATTTTACGTATTAGCATTGTGTAAAATTTGAGGAATATGCTTTGTATAAGGCACACATTAGGAGTAGTTTAAATTATTTTTGTTGTATTTGTGCGGTTATGTTATCTAAAAAATAAGTGCAGGGTAATGTAACTGGCTTCTCTATTATCACTTAAATGGTTACCGCTTGTGTTTTGAAAGCAGTGAAATGTATTTAGAATTTTTTCTTCCATAGTCAAGAAAAATTTCTTTATGAGGGGCGGAGTTGTGATAAGGTCACATAAAAGAAGAAGAGACTGAAGATTAATATGGACAAGGATGTCTCGTGAGAATAAGCTGAAAAAACACGTTTTCAATAGTTGTTAAAATAGTCTTTATTAAAATAATTAAATCGTTGGCAATGTTAAAAACGCAAGCTCGAGAGCCACGAATTGCTCTCGCACGTAAAATGTATAGAATTTGATTTTTGAAATATATAGGTTTTTCTCTGCAGAATTGTATGTAGCCATTTTTTCAGCATTGAATAAATTTTATTATGTTTTGTTTTGTTTTCAACCTGATGTCACAACCCAGGGTTTGCATAGCGGTTTCGGCCACTACACCACAGTCTAAACTATTCACCTTTATTACTTAAGGTAAAATAACACGCCGAACAAATATTTATTTAGAAGTCAAACACCAAAACTGTGAAAATTTGCAAATATAACGCTGATTTTTGTTGTTTGAGTTCTAAATTAGTATTCAACTTTATACCAACGGGGTATAAAAACCAACTAATCGAAGTAAAGGAAACAGCAGCTGACGTTCGGTCGACGATATCGCCGAGTCAGCTGCACACACACACAGTCATGTGCAGCTTTATATTTCCTGATAGACTGCGATTTAAACCTTGTTCTACAGATATAAACGGACTTATAGACAAGAAGTCTATGACCACTAGACCACCGAGTGAAAACTCCATACGAGAAGAAAAAAGATAATTTAAAGTAATTTCTAACCTGTATTAGTTCTAGACTTGCAATGGTCAGTAAAAAAGGAATTCAGTGTAAATTTTGACATATGCAGATTTTTCGTCACTTGCACAGGGTCATCACGTTTCCACAAGAATACCAAATCGTCAGTTGTGTAACCATCTGAAATTAAAGCATATTCTATTATAAAGCTCGATTAGTGGGCCACAAAAAGAGAAGCAATGTAATAAGATTTCAACTCACAACTTGCGAATATTATTGTGCGCACCTGGTTGTCAAACGGGAAATTCTCTAAGTTACACGGAGAAAACAGCTTCAAAGATATCCTGCAATATGAAATTATATATTTCTAGTGGAAGAGTAAATATATAATATTAGAGAAATCCAAAAAATTTTGTAAAACCACCTACTATTAATATGTAGGTGTTTTCTACACATTTATATACAATACATACAGGTAATATATTAATACAAATAACTCATAGAAGCACAAATATTAAAAATATCACAGCGGCAAGAATCAGTATAAGTTGCAACAATTTGAAGGACTATAGTTTCAAAGGTTCAATAGAACATCTTTCTTCAGTTGCAGGAGTGAAAATGACAAAAGGGTGTGCATTTAATTATGACAAAGCACACTAGGGCTATCTGCCTAAGGGGAGGGATGCCTTCGTGAAGGACTTTCTAAGGGAAAATGGCTCGCATACACGTTACACATGCGGAAAACCACGAAAACACACATGCAGCCAGCCCGTTCGCCGGATTCGAACCTCGGACCGAACTACCAGTGTTCAGCGACTTTACCGCTCGGCCGCTGGTGGGCCAAATGATAAAAGGGAACCATGTGCTTATAGGGTTCTAATTATGTATGTTTAAATCAATCGGTGCTTCAGAGCACTTGGTAGAGATAAATGTGACATCCTGTGTGAATTAAGAATTAATACACTACATTAGTTCCTTAGTTATCCAAATACGGAGTGTATTAATCCGGCATACAATACCGGAATTAATGCACTCCACCACTTGCGGGCGTTTAAAATAATATAAGTTGAAACTGAAATTCAAGTATCGTACTCAGAGATTGCATAAAAGGGTCTACCTATGTTGGCTCAAGTATTTTAAATGGCGTCAGCTAGCAAAATGGCTAAAAATGAAATATGTGGGGAGCTGGCTATAGGGATGTAAAGTCTGAAGCTCTAACTCTAAAACATTTAAAACCGCGAACTTAAATATTCAGACAACTAATTTATATTCTGGTGAGGACTACTGAAAGGAGCAGTACAGTAAAGGGTTTAAATCATAATAATTGTTTAATTAAAATAAAAACCTTACATGCTTACGCGGTAGTAATAGACAAAAAATTTCAATAAAGTTCCAGATAAAGAAAAGAGAAAATACCATTGGGCCATCTCTTGACAAAAAGTGAAAACAATTATAAACTTTTTTTTAGTTAAAGATGGTTAAGAGTTGGAATCATTAACTAAAAATAAAAGACTTTTATTAATGTGAAATGCTTCTAAAAATCTAATTGGCTAATGGAAGATAGTTTTGAACAATTCTAGCAATAGAAAAAAGAAAATGTAATTTTTCAACTAGTAGTCTTAAACAATAGAGGATTTATGTGTTTCTGTTTTTCTAACATAGGTCTAATATTCGACAGACGAGCAAACCCTTTTTCAACAGATGAGAGAGAGAGAGAGAAAGTAAAGCAACAAGAGTGAAATGCTAAGACTAAAAAATTGTTAGATGGCATATCATCTTCGGTAGATGACAATGGCTACAAGCTAGATGCGCGTGGCTGTCTGGGCAGTCTGAAAGGCATTTGTCCGGAAAACAGTTCTCAAAAAGCTTTCAAAGGCTCAGTACCTGAAAGACAGGCAAAAAAAAAGTTTAAACAAATCTAAAATGTTGAAGGTTATATGCAAGGAGAAATCGAGGTTAAAACTCAAGCTAATGCTCCATAATTTAAATAAGTTCATAAGAAGTAGATGACGCCCCAGAATAGCAAAGACAGTGGATCACCTTTCATTAGTATTCCCTATTTGAAATATACTAGCCCTGCTGCTATAGCGACACCGCCACCCGCCAGACACAATGGCGGGGCTGTTCTTCTGGTAGACAGGCAGTATTTTCCAAAGAACGTCTATACGTTCAATACATATTCTTTGGTATTTTCTTACCAAAGAACGCAGTGGCATGAACGCTGGGAATTAGCTGCGACAGGCAGGCGTATCCAACGGCTGATGCCAAAGGTTAGGACAAAATTGAAAACTGAGAAAGCAACTCTTATTCAATTTGTAACAGGCAATGGCCCTTTTCTATCCTATTCAAGGCGATTTGGGTATAGTGGCATGCATATCTGTGACTGTGGAGGGCTTAGCAACTTCGATCATGAACTTCCCTTTACTCGGAACCATCATCTCAAATTACCGGCTTCTGAATACTGGATGGCTTGCAAAGAGAATACGCTCTATAATAAAGTTGCACATATAGAATACAAAAAGCTATTAAAATTTAAATTAAGTGTCACTGGTTCCTTTCTTATACGATCCACCTTCAATAACCCAAACTCTTATTATTGTCTCTTATGCTTGCCTCTAAAGCTGTTATTGCAGTCTAATACCTATCTTAACGTGAAAAACAACTTCAATGATTGTTAAAGTCGTTATAATGACATACTGATAGATCTACTATATTAGTACTGCCAATCATTATTGTTTCATATTGTAATAGATGTTTTGGTTTGTATTGACACTTGCAATTCAATTTTACTAAACACAACTATTAAATCAGTCCCAATTGTAGCTTTGTTTGCTTAATTTCCCATACAGATTAGTAACTGGTATTGTTCATCACTGATTTTTAATTCAATGTTAAAAAAATTTGAGAAATGTCTTACACATCTTCTGCTCTCTCTCGCACAACTTCTGCTGATTCTATAGCAGTTGCAGTAACCAACGACGCTGACTCAAGAACAGTTCGGTATCTTCAATTGATAGATTTTTTTTTTTATCAAAACCAAGTATCTTTGTGGAATTCATAAAACTACACAAAAAGACTTTTTAGATTAGCGAAAACATTAGCAGCATTTTGTCATTTAGCCCTTGATCAGGAAAGTATAATATTATCTCAGAATAGTACAATCTTGGAACTGCGACTTTTCACTTGGAGAGAAAGGAATTTTTATGTCCTGTGCAAGCAGCTCAGACTTCAGTTGTCTCACACGAGATTCCACAAATTCAGATGATAACGAACCTCCTTTTACCCTAGTGACGCGTAAAAAGAAACAAAGCATTTTTTCAAATAGAAATCTTTCTGATAGTGTTTTACTCATAACAGCTAATGATTCTTCTCGCGTTCACCTAATACAACTCAATCTCGGTTAGCATAGGAGCTCCAGGGTAAATGTTTAGCTTTGCCATTAGAAAAATACGCTTTACAAGACCTAATAGTTTGCTTCTTAGCTGTCGTAACAAAGAATATCTGGCAGCTCTTAAAACGGCAATTCAGGAAAAGGTTACTCTTCGAAAAGATTTATTGCTCAGAGAGCCTAAGGTGCACAACGACAACAAGTCATCTTTGGAGTTCGTTCACATATTCAAACACAGGATATAGTGCTTGCTGCTTGCATTGGACAACCTCGCAAAATCTTCAACGGTTTCCATATATCGAAAAGCTCCACAACCTCGCCAAGACGATAAAAATAACTGGATTGTAAAACTTGATTCTGCATACGCAGAGGTACACTGCTTAAAAAAAAAGGGGGGACAGTTCTATATCTCTCGTTCTACTGGGCCGATTGACAAAATTCAAATTGCGTTCTTCCTGTCTCGAAAGCGCAACTTAGGATATATATTAGATTTATATATATGGCACTATTCTAACATAGGTATTTTGACACAAAATCGGACTTTTCTGAAATAACATACCAATTTTTTTTTTCCTTTCCCGTGAGAGGAAAAAAAGTCACCATCGTTCCTTTTTTCCAAATAATATTCTTTATATTATATTTTTAATTATAACTGTTATTATTTTAAGTAATTTTTTCTTTTTCGAATTTTATTTTAATTGTTTAAGTTGCATGGTTTTTTTTCGAATAACTGTTTTAAAAATTTCTATTTACCTATTCGAACTGCGTAAATAAAGGTGCAGCGTTTATTTTTTTTCAAATAGTTTTCTTTATATATATATATTTGTCATAGTTATTATTTTAGGTAATTTTAAAATTTTTATACTTTTATTTTAATTGTTTGTGTTGCATTGTCTCTTCAGATAATTGTTTTAAAATTTTCTATTTATTCCTTCGAACTGAGCATTTTAAATATATTTATTAATATAAATTTTCCAGAATTTGATTTCATTTATTTGAATTGCGTTTCTTTCGGAAGACCCAGAACGATGCGTTTGAAAACTGCATATATTAAAAGAGAAAATACAGTAAAGTACAGTTAACACGCTTTTCAATGTTCCGTTCAGAAAAGATATATATAAATAAGAGAGATGTATAACCGACATTTTAACTTAGGATGACTTGCATACACTGCTTTAAACAGTTTTATCATTGTGCCCATTGCTTTGCACAATTTTATCCTACATTTGGTTTCTTAAAATGTTATTCATATTTTAGTCAAATATTTTATTTTTGAAATCCCAAGAATTAAATATCATAAGATTAAAAGGTTTTAAATTTAAAAAAAAAAAATACAAATACTAAATTTTACGTAAAAATTTATTTTTTCTTCTCATTTTCTTCAGGCATTCTACTTTATTCTTGCTCTTGTTTCTTTAGGCATTCTGCAAGTATATTAAAAAGCAACCAACTTTTCGAAATATCTTGGTATTTCTGACAATCATTTTATTATTGCCTTCCATTTCATAAAGGCTCACAAACGACCGAGCGGTAAAGTCGCTGAACACTGGTAGTTCACTCCGTGGTGCGAATCCCAATAAACGGACTGGTTGCATGGGCGTTTTCGTGGATTTTCTCATGTGTACCGTGTATGCCAGCTGGTTTCCCTTATAAAGTTCTTCACGAAGTATTTGGCCAGAGCTTTTATCAGCCTTTAGAGGCTAAACATTTTGAAGGTATGAGATGAAAGGAAAGACTGGTTTCCTCAAGAGGTTTTGGTTTATTTAATTATGACAAAGCACACTAGAGCTATCTGCTTAAGGGGAGGGATGCCTTCGTGGAGGACTTTCTAAGGGAAACTGGCTCGCATACACGTTACACATGGGGAAAAGAACGAAAACGCCTATGCAGCCAGCCCGTTCGCGGGATTGGAACCTCGGAGCGAACTACCAGTATTCAGCGACTTTACCGCTCGGCCGTTGTTTCATCAGGAGGAAAAAAAAAACATCTTTAGCTGACATCCACATACATCACTGGATAAACTCCTTAATCTTCAAATAATTCGACTGAGAAAATCATGGGATTCTGCATTTATGATACAATATGATGTTCTATAACGTAATTTAAATTTATACAACCATATAGTCTAAAACCAGTCGCTCTTCACTTTAATCTGCAATGATATCGTTTTTGTCTTTTCTGTTAACACAAGCTCATTTGATGGTATTTGCTGGTGTACACGTCCACGTGTTTTCTCTAAACACCTAAATTCTGTAATCTCTAAACACCTAAATGAAGTATCCTGAAAGTATATTCAAAAGCGTCCAACTTTTTTAAACATCTTGGTATGTCTGACACCCAAATTTCCCTGCAAATTTTTGCTTACTTTTCTCCCTAATTTTCTTCTTTCCTTCTACAGTTATTTTCAGTGCTCACACAAGAAAATTAAGATTTTTCGATTGCTAGACTTCCATAAATTTTGCATTCTTGTCAATTTTTTAAAATATCAATTACATGAATTGCGTTTCCGCTGAAGACAGCTTTTCATTTTCTAGTCATTTTAACTATAAATAAAGTTTAAAGCGAAGTCCAAAGGATAAATATTTTAATTAAAAGGTTTTTGCTAAATGACAAAGAAATAAAACAGTCCAGCAGGGTTTATTCTGTACCACCGAGTAACCCGATTCTTATATCGGCTGAAACAATCTAAATCATATTACAGATCATGTTTTTTTTATACGCGAGAGAAAAATTAGCTTCTTAAAACATTCTTTCTAAGAGAATTAATGTAAAAGATTATATTTATATATATATATATTTTTAAAGCTGGGACTTGAACCAAACTGTCAAACTTTTAAAGTTTAATTTATATTGTGGTTATAATTAAAGTTCCAATATGAAATGGTCATAAAAGGAAAACTACCGGACCAAATGTTATCAAACTTGGGAATCGTGTAAGGTTATGGGAATTTATTTCCCGCGGAAAAAAAAAAAAAGAGTTTAAAAACTCACCACCAGGGGGAAAATGGCGCTGTATACAATATTGTTAAATGAAATAAGACATGAAAACATCTGTTTAAAATGTGTTTAATAGTTTCCGAAACGTGTTACAAAGCATGTTCAATGTAGCGTGCAGCATTTTCCGAAGGCAAGTTAAATCCTGTTACTGCATTCTCAACAGCAGCTCTTAGCATATCAGGAGGAATGTTACGGACATGTCAGTGTATCACATTTTTTATTTCTGCCAAATTGTTTAGATTATCACCATAAACAGTGCTTTTGAGATAACTCCATAGCCAAAAGTCACAGAGGTTGAGGTCTGGTGGGAAGAGAGGAAGTGTCGGCCTATAAGACGTTCATTCGTGAAATGTTGCCTAAGTAACTGTGCGACATACGTGAGGTGGGGCTCAGCCCTGCATAAAACTCATAGTATCTAAAATGCCACGTTACTGCAGTTCATGTATCACGAAACAATTTAACATTGACTCTAAGTGAGCTGCAATCACAGTAGTCCAGCTGTCGACTCCTCTTCAGAGAAAAAATGATTCAGTTATAAAACTAGCTGTCATTCAACACTAAACGGTGTGGAATGACTGCTATGCAATCGAATGCAGTAGGAGAATGCAATTGAACTAGATAGATAACATGAGAGATTTCTTTGGCCCAAATCGATTAAAAGCGTTTTGAATCAGTATCTTCATATTTTAGGGCCGAACTCAGGCTTCAAAAATTGCAAATTAGCGATCTGTACGAAAACAATTTCCAGATTGTACGCACTTGTGCGAGTGATTTGGGATCTCACATTTTCTAATCGCTAATTCGTGGTTTTCACGGACGAATTTCTCACTTACACGGATGGCGCACTCGACTTTTATCGAATTAAACGCCTTTAAATGGTAATTTGCTTACTTCAAAGTTTCTTATGGGTATACAACATATTAAACCCGTGTAACAAAAGGTTAAGTTAGATTCCGACCCATATTTCGTTTAACAATATTGCATACAGCACCATTTCCCCCTGGTGGTGAGGTTTCGAACTTCCTTTTTTTCCCGGAAAATAAATTCCTATGACCTCCTTTACACGATTACCAAGCTTTATAACATTTGATCCAGTAGTTTTCCTTTTATGACCGTTTCAATGTGGAACTTTAATTATAACCACTCTGTATATTATTAAATTTTAATTTGAAGCTATGCGTTATATGTATACCATGCGTAAATTTTTCGCTTTTATGGGAAAATAAAGAATCGAAGCAAATATACTTAGGATAATGAAATAAAACTGAAAAAATTTCCCCTCCCTCCGAAAATCAAATATTGAAACTTCGACCTTGAATTTATTGGGTTATTGAAATATTTAATTTGACTTATCTTCTAAGTCCTAGTTCCGACAACAATTCCGAATTACTTAAGCTGAAGTAAAAGATTTAGTATATATTCACTGTATGTTAATAAAGTAATCATAGTGTAATAAAAATAGATTATAGAATTTACGCTGATGCAACTTTTTGTCTGACTGCACAACACATAATGGAAGAGAAGGCTTGTAGAGACCTGTTTTTGACATGCCTCTAAAAGTAGATGTCATACTTCTTTTGTCTCTTCAATGTCAAAAACTTTCCTTTGAGAGGCAACTTTAGTTTTGGGGAAAGAAAAAAAAATCACAAGAAGACAAATTTGAAGAACATGCAGGACGATTGAATACACATACTTATTTTCGGAACACAAGCGGTTTTCCGACTGGTTATTGAATAATGAAAACATGCATTGTCATGAAATACAAAACATTTGGAATACGTTTTCTGGCTGAATAACGTAAGATTAAAAGTCATCTGCTTAATTCACATCCATTTACAAGTCAACTACTCGGGCAATTGCAGAATCGTTTTGATCCTGAGCTTGTAAGACAAACCTAATATCGCTGGATTTAAACACTTCTTTAATCTTCCGAAAACATTCCTTCTTTAGCTCATATTCCAAGAATATTAATTGAATACAATTATTGCAAAAGAAATTGAATATTCATTTGCACTACGGCTTGGTAGTTTACTAACAAGTTAAAAAAACTTAAATTCTGCTTTTTGTGTCTAAGAATACAACAATATTTTAAATATTTACAAATAAAATATTAAATTGGAGATTTAATTGGTGCCTCACCAGTTGCCTAGCATTTGAAGATTGTTAAATACTAATTGTTTGTTGCGAAATCTAACCCAGGCTGCATGATTGGTTTTCGTAGTTTTCTAGGTTCTCTTTACAAAGGTTCTCTATGAAATCATCTTAATCAAATAGCTCCCATGTTCTTTCTATGTTCAAATAACCAACTGACCTAGTTTAAGCGCGATTTACAAGTGACGTTTCAAGCAAAACCCGAATGGTCATTAAAAATCATGTAGCCTGCCAATCGGGAGTAACATAAAATATACGGCGCCAATAATTGAAGTGCTGTTACGGCACGCTGTTTCTAAACTTAGATGGTCATTCCTTAATTAAATAGCCTACCAGCGGCCGAGCGGTAAAGACGCTGAACACTGGTAGTTCGGTCTGAGGTTACCGTAATAATTACTTATTACATTACTGATGATTAGGATTCAGTTCTTGACAATTACATTCTAAATTAGAATTTTAAGGATATAATGAAAATACGCTACGCACAAAAATACATTTTAGGATAAAAAATGAGTTGATTTTTTATGTTTCAAAACTTCTTAAATTCATTTAATAAACATCGTATCCTCGTTGTTAATTGAATCCAGAATATTGGGTGTCGCTTATATAATTATTCTTACTTGTCCACAGAACCTGCTGACTTATCCAGCCATTAAGTAGCTGCAGATCATTTCTACATAACCATTGAACTTCCATTAATTCAGTCTCTAGAGGGTTGTATATTTATATCATAATTTGACTTTTATAAAAATTATTATTCTAAATCTTATGTTTCTATAAAAATATACTGTGCTTTAAAAATATGGATGATAGTATCAGCCGCTCTTTCAGCCACTTCATAAGCAACAGTTTCTTTAGAAATAAATTATTCAGTTAATGTTATAAAATATTTTTATAAAATTCAAATAAACATCAAACGAAAACTCTCAGTTTTAGACAATTCGATTTAAACAAAGTTAAAGTAAAGTAGCAGACGATAAAACGCCGAAGGTAAAAATTTACTCTTATTTTTTGTTTAAAAAAAAAAAAAAAAAAATAGTTAAAAATTTGAATAATATCATCTGTAATTTTAAAAAAAAATAGCTTTTCATATAGTATTAATATATATTTATTACGCATCATTGAGGGAATATATTTCATATAATTAATTCTTCGTAAAATTTTGCTTGAAATTTAAGGTTAAAAATAGCTGTGGCAATTCACTGTAACCAAAATCCATAAACCACATTTGGCGTTATTATCGCTAAAAAAAAAAAAAAAAAAAAAAAAAAAAAAAAAAAAAAAAAAAAAAGCCAAGCTTCAAAACGCGAAAATATGTAAATTCGTGTATATCTTGGAAAATTTTGAATAAAAAAGTCTAATTTTTGCAGATATGCTTAAAAATACACCTACTTTAAGATGATGGTAAAAATTTTATAGGTTATAATTCAAAATTGTTTTCGAAAAATTTATAAAAATTATTTAAAAATAGAAATTTTAAAAATAAAACACAAAAAATGGGTAAATTTTATTTGGAATGAACCTAAATTTCGAAATGTGAAAGGAAAAATAATAATAACTTAATAAAAAAAGAGATATTGATAAATATTTACCAAATTCAATTAACATTGAGGAGCTAAAATTTTGAGAGCTAATATTTTAAAAACTACTCGTACGATTTTTACAAAATTTGGTATTCTGGCATAATTTGAGTCGTAGAATCGAAATATGGAAAAATATTGATATGTTATTTCAGAAAAAGTCCGATTTTATGTCAAAGTACCTATGTTAGAATAGTGCTATATATAAATCTAATATATATCCTAAGTCGCGCTTTCGAGACATGATAAACGCAGTTTGAATTTTATCAATCGGCCCAGTAGAACGGGAGATATAGCACTGTCCCTTTTTTTTTCTTTACATTTTTATCTTTGCTTTACAAAGCGCAAATTTCGTTTCATAGTTCGGTATTACAACTATCAGGACCTCGACCATAGTAGCAGAAATTGTAATTCCGGTCTCAGTTTTGTCAGGTGCTCCAAAGCGCATACATATAAGAATTGTAAGGTACAGTAAAAGTATATAAATTGCTCTTCGTCTAACAAAAATCTTGGCAATACTTTTGCATTAGATTATCAAGTTAATTTCCGTTGTAGTCCAACATACAAAGCAGCCCTACAGTCTAAACTACAATAAGAGGCTTAACGGATGCAGCAATAGGTATATAGGATAGCCTTTGTAATTTACCAACAACTTTGTATAAACTTTTGTTTTGCAGTGCAATCAACAGAAATCTCGACAAACGAACAGCTCGTTTTTTCAAACATTTTCAGAAACTTCAAAAAATATTGCTTTTTTTCCACGAACCTTATGCACAAAATGGTCATATTCCTGGTTTGTGTAATCGACTTCAAGCATTTATTTCAAAATCAAACTGGACACAAATTATATTATTCTGTGCTTTTTCAGTTACCATCTTTTCAGTCACAAAAAACACAATCACAGTGCAATTAAACGCTGAAAAAGATTTCTTTCTACTCTGTACCACCGGCGGCCGAGCGGTAAAATCCCTAGACACTTGTAGCTCTGTCCGGTGTACGAATCTCGGCCAACAGGCTGGCTGCATGGGCATTTCCGTTGTTTTCCCATATGTAAGGTGTATACGAGTCTTTCCCTTAAAAAGTCCTCCACGAAGGCATCTCTCCCTTTATGCAGATAGCCCTCAAGGCTTTGCCGTAATCATATAAACCAACCTAAAACGTTCTATTCCTTTTAGTTTACTTTCCACCTACTCAAAACCTGAAATTTGTTGCTGCATGAACTGGAACCTATCTTTGTTCGCTCTTCATATTCTTCAGATATCACAATTGCAGGTGACTTTAATGTGTCTAGTTCCTTATAAGGATCACCATATTAAAATAACGTAGCACAACTAGTACAAGACTTTACCTCTTCACACTCTCTTCATCTTTTAAATAGCTCAGACAGCCCACCTTTAGCACATTAAAAAAGCGAAGGGGAGGGGATTTATAGTGCTTATTATAGTGGAGCTTCAGCCCACTTTTTCAGAACCGGCTTGTTCTAGAAGATTTTTAAAGCCTAAGTAATATCGCGTAATAACGTTTTCTTTTGACAAAACGCTTACATTTCGAGCAGGACGTCGTTTTAAAAAAATCAGTGGAAATGACAAGAAATTTCTCGATAGTATTTCTTCGGAATTGCAACTTCTAAATGAGTGCCAGAATAAAGAAGAACTTCATCAAGCGTATTCTAAAATGATCTCATCTGTGATACAAGCTTGCTTAAGAAGTTACAAATTAAAAACTTTTGGACAGGTACGCAGGGTTTCTTGGTGGATCGCAGGACTTCAGGCTTAGAGCAAGTAGACATCGTGTACAGCGCGAGAGGGATCCGAATGCTCGTAGACAGCTATTGACAGCCTATGAAAAAGGTCAGCATTTAAGAAACGTTGTAAGAATTCTGTTTATTTTATTAACAGTTAAATTTTGAGTTAAACTTCCTTTCCTATCGCTTCTTAATTTCAACTTACCACTTCCGGCCAGAACGTAGTTTTAGAATCACATCTAAATGTAAATTGAGGACGAGTGGTATTTAACCGCTCGTCCGTTCTACTGTTTTAGTCAGGCCCGGGTGTCGGCTTTATTGTACAACTCCAAGACGGAGTTCTGTTAAACTTTAGTTGGAATAATAAAGGGTTATTTCACCCTTCTCACTTGTTGTTTTCTAACCCACGAACTCAAGCGATTATTCGCTTACTACTTCTTAAGAATCCTCACATTCAACTGTAACTTAGAATTACACAGTGGTGAATCCTACAACGTTAACAAAAGCTAAACGTTCTCCGTAATACACATACTGTTTACAAATAATAGAAAAGTTTAGAATTATTTCTAAAATAGCGAATGAGGAGGTTTCCGACCTTGTTCGATTCCAGTTTCCATTAAACCTTCAGCCACGACTTCTTCAAAATTACTCGACATTCTTTTGGAATCAATATTTGAGGAAGATAGAATGGAGTAAGACACAGATGAACAGGCCACTTAATGATTAAGTTTCGAAGTGCTTCGGCGGACAAACACAGAAGATGATCTAAGCTTTCCAACAAAATTTGAGCTAGGGTATGTCATCAAGAAGATTAATATACGGAAGACTTGTGGCCCTGATAACCTTGATAATCAGCTAGTAAAACTACTTTACCAGAATTTTCCTACTTTGATCACGATATTTGTAAGAAATTGTTGGCGACTAAGGCTCTTTCCGTTGAGAACAAAAATTGTAGAAGTTGCTTTCTTTTTAAAGAAGGATAAGGATCCCTCTCAGCCTCAATCTTACAAGCCGATTTGCTTGCTGCTGACTCTGGGTAAGCTATTGGAAAATACAATCTTTATACGATTAAATCATTTTCTTTCTAAAAATAAACTCTTAGAACAGCAATACGGATTCATTAGGAATAAATCCACTGAGCATGCGATGCAGGGATTGGTTAGCATTATAACTTTTAATAGACATAATAACATGCATATACTTATTATATGATCGGATATCTAGGAAGCTTTTGACAGACATTTGTGGCTGGATGTCCATGACATCCTGGACAACGCACAGTGTCCAATATATCTAACTGAACTTGTTAACAGCTTTTTGACTGATCGAAGAGTCCAGATAACAGAAACAGACAGAGTAGTGATACGTCAAATAACAAAGGGTTGTCCTCAAGTTTCATGTTTAGGGCCTTTGCTTTGGAATCTTGTTGCAAGTACATCGTTTTTAGAATTTAATAACAATGAAGTTGTTCGGGTACCGACATATGAGGACGATTTCTTAATAATTGTCTCCGACAGACACGAAGTTGAGAGTAAGGCGCAGTCCTGTTCAAATATCTTTTCAAACTGAGCTAGATTTCATAAAGTTAACATACCTCTATCCAAAAACAAAGCAATGCTAATTGGCTAATATCGTACTTTAAAAAGAAACAGTCTTAAAATCTTTGGAAATCAATAGCATTTGTTTTCAGTCTACAATATCTTGGTGTTATTATTAACAACATAACATCGTGGATTCCTCATATCAAAAACATCAAGCAAAAAATAGCAAAAATTCAGAATTCTACATATACGGTAACTGATGTAGCCCGGAGAGTCCCTTCAGTTTTTCTCAAAACCTGGCTACTTAATTCAATGCAGAAGACACCTCTATTAATAATTAGTAATACGTATCGCACAACGTCAACTTCCGCCCTACACATCTTCACAGGAATTCCTCCTCTGATAACAGAAAGAGAAGCTTTAAATAAGAAATATTTTAAGACTATGCACATCAAAAAAACCTATGGAGATATTCTTTCCATCCAGATGACTATGAAACAAATAAAGTTAACATTATTTCTCATCCATCTTCTTTCCACATATTAGAAAAATTAATCCAAGTATCCTCGATTTCTCTGAAAAATATTCGGCCATTTATGCGAATAGATCCAAGGCTGAGCTGGCGGCAATTAGGAAAGCTCTAAAACTTGCCCAATTACAAAGTATTATTAATGCCAAACGACTTTCCATTTTCAAAGCTTCGACTTCAAGTCTGGAAGCGCTTTGTGACTTCCAGTCGAAAATTCCACTAGTTCGAGATATTCAGAATCGTCTACTGTCTTTTCCTTTGCTTCTTCGACCAACTTTGGCTTGAGTTCCAGTTCAACGTGGGATTCTCGGCAACAAGATGGCAGATTCAAAAGCGAAGGAGGAGTCATTGACACAGGAAAGACGTTCATTTCCACTTCCATTGCCTTCTTCATGTCCAAAGAAAGGAATCTGGAAACTTCTACTAATGCGTTAACAAGGATGACTGAACTTGGGTAACGTGGCGAAGAACCTACGAATTCTTGCCCAAAGTTTCTACAAATCTCTTCTCCGTAAATTCTGCTGTAACTTGGTTCATAAGGTGGACACGGTCCATTTATGACTTATTTACATATAATTGGACTCGCTCAAAGTAATCTTTTTGCATGTGGACAGATCGGAGATGCTAATCATTGTGTTTTTCACTGGCAAAGTGCATCGATAAATTCATTTTAAACAACCTGCTTCGCAACATACGCCTTTCCGGTTCGTAGGATACTGCAAAATAAAATAAGATTAGTTAAATTGCAGCAAGATATGTTTTCCTGTAGCGCAGCAATCTCACAACGAGATTATTAACAATCAGTTAAGAATCATCAGGTACAATAAACATTTTATTTTGAATATCATGTGAGTTTGGAACTGTGTTTTAACTAGGGAAATTTTTGATATTATCTCTATCATTTTATCATTCCTTCACAATTATCTGCTTTCAGTAATTAAAAATCATATGTTACTTTTCGTAAAAATAAGTTATTGAAACTTAACTAATGTAATACATTTAGAAGCAAACTTTTGGCTGTATATTGTTTAGAAATTATATTAAATTTTTAATAGGAAGCATATTTATACCCTGTTTTGTAACACATATTGTACGTGTTTGTTTTTTTGCCGTGTATTTAAACTTTATGTTTAACCTCCTGATAAAAACTATTAATTGTAATTTTGTTTCGGCATCATTTTAAATTGAATGAATAATACTTTCTTAGCTGCACTGGTTGTATCAACGTTAGAACTAGCAGCTCTTAATGATGAACTTTGTTTTCCCATGGGCACAATCGTGCTTCTCTTGCCTCTTTTATATATAGTATATTAATGTAAAAGCCCGAAGTCTGGTAAATCCGAAGTTTTACCGGTAAAAACTAGCCTACTGTTTCAATACTCCATTAATTTACATCTTGTGTGTAGATTTTAAATGAAATAAAAGTAATAAAACTTCAATGAAACTTGACCAGTTAAGCCTTAAGTTATCGAATAATTTTTGAAGTTAAAACAACATACAAAAGAAATAAAGCTTCCAACCTGATACTGTAGAGCACAGTCCCGTTTGGATAAATTCTGGTGAAAGTATTTGGCATAATAATATTGTGAAATTTCCCAGAATTTTCATTCGGAAAAAATCCATCAGGTTGCCACAATCTTCCTGGTGAATCTAAAGTCATGTACGAGACATTTCTGCTCAGATACCTCAATCTATCATCCACCCACGACTGTCGAAATGTCAGTTGTGTTTCATATTCCTAATGAGAAAGAAATAAATTTCCATCAAAATTTATAAATACAAATTTAAAAGTAACACTTCTTAATAATACTGGCCCAGACCTTTGATGACACATACATTTTTTTTTTTTTCTCATTTTCTGAGCATCTTTCTCTTCTAACCCTCTGACTGCTCAATTTGTAGACCGAAATCGCTTCCAAAATTTTTTTCCCATATTTTAAATCTATATATATTTGAGAATTGTAAAATGCACTTTTTCTTTCTAGAAAATATTTTTTATACTGATTTTTATCATGAGAAACTAAGTTGCCAGAAAAACCAATTTCAGATGTTATCACCAAAAAAAAAAATGTTTTTTTAAATAAATTTCAGTCGAATTACAGCTAATTTCTATTCGTTGCATAATATAAAAAAAGTAAAATGTATAAAATTTCAGAAAAATACCTTAGAGATGCAGTTTAGTATGATAGAGTTCAAAACAGGGTTCAAGGCAAAGTCCAACTTCACAGTCTTTGTACCAGATTCAATAAATCTAATTAACAATCAATCTAATTATTAATCTAATCAATATACCTAATTAATAATTCAATAATTTAATTAAATAATCAAGATAATCGCTGAACGTTTTCTAGCAGCCATTTCTGTAAGAAAAAAGCGGCAAAAAGTGAAGTACCATGTGCCTTCAAATGCCGCAATTTAGTGGACAACTAACGATATCTGTTGGCCAAAACGTAACCTAAACTCCTAATAATACTGTATATAATTTATTTCAATGGTTAAACGAGGAAAAAATGGGATGCGCACCTCAATAAAGGAAGAAAAACATATGCCCGCGGAAATCGCAGGATGAGCAAATTTTGCTACATTTCAGTTGCCCGTGGAAATGGCGGGATGAATAGTTACTTTTGACATAATACTGTACCAATGCCTGTGAACTCATTTTTACTACGCAGCCATGTCCTATCCGCAGAAAACTGGTCATGTATTCTATTAGTCCTATCTATCGCGACAGGCATTTTCCATAAGGTAGGATTACCATTTCTAAGAATTTTCCTATACGGCATTTCTTAGCTCTTTAATGTTTCCGTGCGTATTCATGCCCACAAGATTACATGCAGTAGGAAAAAACCTATTTAACGGAAACATTCTTAGAATTACACACTCACAGTTGTGTGCAATGCCTTTTCCAGCTTTAATAAAATAACTTTTATTTTTTTATTTTGTTCAGCTATAATTTGGCGAAGGACCTTGGATCTTTACATTTTTAAAAAGGAATATCATGAACGCAAAAGGCATTTGGGGATCACACATTTCGAAAAAAATAAAATAAAATAAAATTCAAGCGACAAGTATGTGTAGTTGTTTGGATTTTAATCCATTCGTCAGTGTTTGCTAACTGTGTCCTTTTCTATATTATTAGCTCAAAGAACGTTAGCCCAGAAAGGCTATTAATTTCGTTTTGCCATTTTGCGTTGATTTACTATAAAATTCGGTTCACTTTTCAACTTGTTGCCACCAAATGTTAGAGCCCTGTGTTATATTTAAAGAAATTAAATAATGAAGAATCTGCATAAATGTATGTATGTATGTTTCTCTTGGTGCCGGAAAAACAACTGTACAGACATCAAATTTTCAATAAGTTGTTCTTCACTAGAATATGGGCATCTGGAAGGCTGAACTTGGAATTTCGAATTTGTTTTATTATCTATTTCATATTCTGTAGAACTTTAACGAATATCTGATTAAGAAACTCAACGATTTCAAAGCGAGCCATGGCAACTCTGTACGAAAAAAAAACTTTTATCTTCACCGCGCGGAACTGTGTATCGGAAATTCTAAAGATATATTCATTTTAAAATTATTTTGCGATATTGCTGTTGAGTTGAATTTTATGGTTTAAGTGCGAAGAACATGACATTTAATAAAGGTAACACACAAAACGTTAAAAAAGTCCCTTTGGGAGTAATATAAAATATGACAGCGTTCAGATTTTTTTTTTCATTATTTATTTTTGGGAACTTCATTTTTTTACTTCCTTGTACGAAGTAAAAAGGAAGTATTGTAATAGCGAAAAGTTTCAGGCAGCATATTTCAAGGAAAATACCCATTTTGACCGTTATCGAATGCAATTTAACGATGTTTTTGCGTGACATCTGCACGTAAGGACGGAATAAAAGACTCTTTTCCTCCAAAAAAATTATAAAATTGCTTTAAAATGAATTCTGAAGATAATTTTTCCTGGCGTCTGTACGAAAGTATGTACGTACGTATCTCGCATAACTCAAAAACGAGCAGCCTCAGAACGTTGAAATTTTGTATATATTACTGCTTTAACATGTAGATGTGCACCTCGTATTTTGGTTGCAATCGACCGCACCAAACGTATATAAATATATTTATATATATATCCACTCTGTTACCCGGCTCAGTGATCTCAGTTGCTTTACTTTCATATGTTTGTAAACTGTACATTTTTTTTTTTTTTAAAAATGATTGAATCATGTTGTTCTTATCTTCCAGTTAAGGTTTTTATGCCTTTAGTATATCTTTAGGCAATATTTTTAGAATTATCAACAATTTTAAATCTCTTTAAGTCCCGCTAAGCCTAATAATTTTTTTGATATGGTGGCCATTGCTTGTTTACATTTGAAACAGCAGGATAGTGGATTTGTTGCCAATCTAGAGAAACTTAGCTTCGCAAAAACAAAGATAACGCCTTCATTTAGTATTGAGAATTAAATCATGCTTAATCCTGTCTGGATCTTTTTCGAGGAAATCAGTGTTTAAGATTTACTTCGTAATTTTTAATACAGATATTTTGAGTTTTTATGTATTTTTGCCTTGTCGCGAAGTGATAACGGAATTAATTGAATGAGAAATACTCAATCGTCTGTGAAAAACTGTTTCTTTTTTGTTTTGTTTGCTTAATTTTTTTATACATTGTTCTAGCTTTATTATAGTATTTGAATAGAACATGTGGCAACGATTAGATAATTCTTTTAATGATATGAATTTTGTGCATTCTGAGTTATAATATGAACGAAATATAATACTATTAAGTGAACCTAGCGCCAGAGTGTCGCTATGGTAAACAAATAGAGTGAATTTTAAAGAATGCATTTATTCTATTGTGATTTATGCGTTGACTGTGAAGTAGATTTAATTCAATCCAATAAGTTTAAATGAAATGCAAGAAAAAATGCGTATAATTTAATATTCCGTACAAGGAAGTCATGTGGTGTACACATCAGATTTTTTTTATTTTAAGAGTATGTTTTCCATTTTAAAATGCACTTTTCGGCCATTTTTAAAGGCATTTTCAGTGAATATTTTAGATCATCACAACTGGGCCCGGCTGACCAGCAATAGCTTTGTCACAGAAAAGAAATTATTTAGTGATTCTGATGTATTAATTTGTGCTTTCGATTATTGTATGATGTATTAATTTGTGGTTTTAATTTCAATAACAAAGTCGGCATTTCTTCTCTAAGAAGGTATTTTTAATGCTCTTCGAATTTAGGTTATAAGGTATTTCTCCCGCCTTCGTGATGTAGTGATTCGATAGGTCCGTGGTTCGAGTCCCGACGAGGCATTGCTCATTTCTTCACTTTCCAGACATCGAAAAATTCTAAATGACTCTACAGTGGGCCCCGAACTAAAAAAAGGTGGTGGATGAAGTTTCTCTACCATCAAGATTTGAGGATTGGGGTCCTCTAATCCCCAGTCGCTCTTTAAAGGGAGGGGAGTATATGAGGTATTTCTCTCGCCTGTGGTCAGCACGCTCGACGCGTATTCGAGAGGTTCGTGGTTCGAGTCCCGTCGAAGACGTTTGCTAATTTTTCATCTCTCCCACTTACGGAATAACCTAATATCTCCACAAGGTTATTAATTAGCGATTTTTAATTGACAGAACTTCGAATTAGACTAAACCTAACACACAGATAATTCGTTATATTTACCGAATTCACATATTCACAGTCATTCGGTAAAATATTCATTTATATTTTACCGAATGACAAAAGTCTAGCAGAAGGAAGATAAAAAAATATTTTATTTCGAACAGTGTTGCCATTTTTCGCTTTCAAATAGCTGAGTTATTAAACAAAAATTCGTTAATTAGTACGCAATATGAAATAAATAAACAAACAGATTCGAAATTAAAAACTCCGGCTTCGAGGTGCCCATGTTCGGGTGGAGGATTACGTGTATTAAAAATTCAGTGGCTCTAGATGCCGTCGTTTTTCCACAATACGGGGAACATATACACACAAATATCTACAGATTCTTCATTACTGAATATTTTTTAAAATAATACTTTGCGATAATATTTGGTAGTAACAATTTGAAAATTAATTTGTCACTTTGGTGTGCCACCAAATTCTTAAAGTGTGCCTCCAAATTTTAGAAATGTATATAGTAAAAATTATAATGGGTTAAATTTTAGTATAAGATACACATGAGAATTGGCGAAATTCGGTTTTTAAGACATTAATAAGCGCGCCAATAGTGGTATCCAAGCCGATTTGGATGCCGAAGACTTCTGTATTTGAATTGACTTTGAACGAAGAAGAAGAGCTAATTTCACTTTCTAATAATCGAGATTTAATTTTAAAACATTCGTAAAGAATCAATTAATTACTTTTGGATTAACATCAGATGCGATTATCCCAAGATGGCCGAAAAAGCTTTAAAAATATTATTACAGTGTTCTACATCTTATTTGTGTTAATTCGGATTTTCAGTATTAACCAAGATAAAAACAAAAAAATGATCGACACTGTTAAATGCAGAAGACGATATGAGAGTAGCATTGTCATTTTTACGACAAAATCTAAATGAAACTATCAAAAACATCAAGCTCAAATTTCTCATTAAAAGTATTCTTATTATTATCTTGTAATTAATCCCTTAATAAACGTACTGCTGTTTTTGTAGTACATATTATTTTATTTTACATTCAAAGTTATTATCATAAACTATTTTACACAGTGTATGATAGGTAAGTAAACAACTTTTAAACTTATCTTTTTCTTTGTGTGCCGCGAAATTTTGAAATCGGTAAATGTGTACCGCGACAAAAAAAGGTTGAGAATCACTGGCCTAGAAGTTTTTAAACTTACCATTTTTGAGTCATCGAAGTCGTTTATTCCTCTCACGTACATGTTACACGTCACCACTGTAGGGCCTAAAAATAATTCATGCCAATTCAATACAAGTGTTTGTATGCAAATAAAAGATTTAAATAAAAGAGCAATTTTAAAAAAAGTAAGAATACTTCAAGATATCTCAATGAAGGCTGTAAAGTTTGAATCAAATGATAGAAATTTAAGTTGATTTAACACTACAGAAGAATTGGAAATTTCGGAATCAAAATATCCGGATCACTTTAGTCTTCTTTTAGAGCTACGTAAATTAATGCCTGCATGTTTCTAAATTTTTTCTTTGGGTTTAAGACCTTCTTTAGTAAAAAAGTTAACCACAAAAAGATACAGTAAAAATTCACTACAGAATTTTCATTCAAATTTCAAATTTGTGTGTATAATATTCTTAGGAAATATCCAGCTGCGGTAGGATAGCTTCCCCGTAAAGCAGTTTTAGAGTTGGCAGAAAATGGCAAGGGAAGGCAGGGTTAGCAGATTTGGCGTTAAATAGTCCATTTGGCGACAAAATTGGCGATATGCCATAGATGGAGAACATTCTAGAAGAAATTCTTACCGGTTTGGTCCAGAATGTTCTCGAAGGCAGGCTTAAAGTTATATAAACCCCACCTGTACGCGAAGTAGCAGTCAGTAAGTCTCGTAGTCAAGTGTCGAGGTTCTCGTAGTCAAGCGTCGAGCTATCTCAAAGTTTATCATCAGTGTCTCGTCAGAGTATCGAGAGTTAGTGCATCGACAGTGTGCGTCGTTGAGGCTATCGAGTGTATCGTCGAGTACATCGCGAGTTGTAATGCGGAGAGTCTCGAGAGTACGTTGAGTTCCGAGCACGAGTGTTGACATATAGACGTAGATACTTTTTGCTTTTAGTACTGATTCGTAATCTTTCTTGCATTCCTTTTTGAGAAATTCATCCATTTCGTGCCAATCAATCTCATCACGAGGGAAAACAATTGATGGTGGTGGTTCTCCGTAATTCGTATCATTTCCTTCATCTGGCTGTTGCTGCAGGATTTGAAATCTGTTAATCTGTTCGATTTCCATAGTTTTCGGCTGATCTACTATTTTTGCTACGTTTTTATGTGATTTCCATTCAGAAATGTCATTAGTTGGAGTCGTGGGAGGCATCAATACTGTTTCAGGGCTGGCTTTAGTTTGCGGTGAGTCAACTCGAATTCTTCTCCTCTCAGTTTTCGGAGTGGCTTCAGCTGCAGGTTGCTTTATGTTGCATCCGTCTCCATTCATCACATTTATAATCCTCTCTATTCCTGATCGTTTATTAACTTCATTGCGTTTTGCTGATATTCTTCGTCATCTGTCTTCAGTTCGGGGTCAGTTGCATGTTTTTTCTTTTTCGCTATCTTCTTAGCTTGGTTGGCTTTGCAGAGATGGGCCTTTTCAGAAATTCCATTTTCCTTGAGGTAGTCGGAAGCGAGTAAGTCGAATATTCTGATACAGCATTGTCACTGTAATCATTATCATCTTGGCTGAGTGTCCCGAAATGGGACATGATGCGTGAGACCCAGAGAAATCACTTAACAGAATTTTTAGAATCTAGTCAAAAATCAAGAGCACTGATCAATCGCCTATGGTACTAGGTTGAGCTCTGAATCTCGACAGAAAGAGTGAGTGGGAGAGAGAGGAAGTTGCGATGCAATTACCTTTTATACCGGATTACATTTCCGATCACATGACAGATTAATGTCCAGAGGCTTGATTAGGATTTCATCGATAAGTGCGCAACAGAGATTAGATAACTAATCTTTTCCAGAATTGCAAGGAGTTTAGTTATAAAATCACTGCTCTGATATTTTTAGAATGAAGGCTATTAAAGGGCTTTTATTTATTTATTATTTGAAAGATTGGTATTTTATATTTTACATATACGTGTGTAAAATATAAAAAATAGGATGGCTTTACTCTACGCGAACAAGCAACCTCTAATTAGCTTTCCGCAATTTTAGGATCTTCCCCCTAGACCAGAACTTTCGAGAATATTCGAGCCTATTACGTAACCGCTCCTATAAATAGAGAACTCGCGCCATTTTGCATCGGAGACCGCTTTCTGCCTCTACTGCTGTTAAGACCTAGGCTGCTAATCTCATATGCCTCCCTTTGTTCGAATACTACGACGCAGTGAGCTATAAATTTAAATCCTTCTGTGTCATCATTACCAGATTGCCAAGCTTCACTTATGTGCCCGACTGCCAAAATATTACATATATTAAGACACAATAACACGCCGAATAAATACTAATTCAGAAGTCAAACAACAAAAATCAGCGTTATATTTACAAAATTATTAGTTATTGTTGTTTGACTTCTGAATTAGTATTACATATATATACATATATTCTCAAACAAAGCGATTATTAGTACCAAATTTTGTAACCGAGCTTATTTAATTTATGACAAATACAAATAAAAATCTTCAAATTTTATGACTGATATCCCATTGAATGTAATTTATATCACATTATATTAAATTAACTCCGTTTAGAAGTTTTCTGATGCTCGTTCCAAATGGAAAAAAAAATAATGTTACGAATTTTCTATGTATGTCAATAATTTTGATGAAATTCGATATAAATTGTAGTATTGCTTGTATAATATAACATAATTGGCTTGAGGATGCGAAACATTCCTGGAGAAATAAGGTTAAAGGGGTTAAATCTCTTTAACATTGAGAAAAAAGGCTTTATTGCCAAATTGGAAACTGGCGAAAACACAATCACCATTCTGGGGCAGATCCAAGTTGACGGTGGTTTTTTGCGATTAATTTTTGTAGTCAAATGGTTGAGAAAACACCAAAAGTCGCCAAGCTTATCGACCATTTGGCGACATCGGGTCCGATACCTGTGTAACTGTAATTGGTCCGATCCTTATGGTATTGTAACTCTGTCTGAGTCTTTGTAACCGTAACTGTGTATACGTTCGAGTACGTTCGAGAAACCGAAGGTACTAGAAATTTCTCGGCGGATAGGGGAAAAGTATACAAAACCGGAGAGAGTACCTGTTTAGTACAGAGTTTGGCTCAAAGTACTGAGAATTTAGAACAGTAAGAGATCACTGTGCGAGCTAACGCATTACGAGGCTTTCGTATGGTTACGGATTTGGTATTTAAATAGCTAATGTTAGTTGAATTATAAATTAAATTCTTTTATTACCCTTGCGGTGCAGCGCGTAACGAATATTAAAAGAAAGCTAAGCTGGAAGATTAAAAATACAAGAGCGCGTGCATTTAACATTTAATAAATATATATCTCTCTTTTTGATTTCGAGAAAGTTCCAGAAAATTCTCGCGCGCGATTTAAAATCTTATGAAAAAGAGAAAAACCTCTCAATTCAGTTAGTTAGTTTGTTGTTTTAAGAGTTTGTTTAGAAAACTGCTCTTGTTGACTGTAGCGAATTCGCGAATTAGCTTTCTTTATTGTTTTGAATTAAGTTCTGTTAAACGTTTGATTAGTTAAAAGATACTACTGTAAGATATTGTAATATTGTACGATTATCTGAGAAAATTTAAGTATTTTGTTTTATTTATTTGCAATAATAATAAATCTTTATTCATTTTTCATCGGACTTGTGCATTCAATTCAAACGAACCCGTATGCACGCAACAGTATTATCTTCTGTTCAGCGTTCTTAGTTGTTTGAAATGGTAACTCCTGATTGTGTTCTGTCAGACCGAGAAGAGGTGTACTTTTGTCTGAAAATTTCCAAAACTGTAAACTGTTTTTGTAAAATTACATTTATCTAGCTATCACCGGTTCTGTGGGCATTCAGTTCATTCTGAACTCGTAAGCCCATACCAATAATATAAATACTAACACCAAATAACTATAGTCTTGAAATCTTCACAACAACATTTTTTGCAACAACTACACGATTGAAACGTCTTCGAAGGCCACATAAAGCTGCTTCGCGGGTCACATGCGGGCTGCCAGTTTGAGATCACTGCACTTCATAATTAATTCCCATACGAAGACAAAATTTGTTAGTTACCTGTTCCGTTGGTACCAACCGGGCGCAAGCGTCCGTCATAATTGCGATATATTTGGTCAAAAATAGCCTTTTTCTCTCTCATCAATAAATGGTCTGACCTGCGAAAAGAAAAATATTTTAGCTGCAGTATCTACTAACGAATTCATCGCAGGAGTTGTAAGAATAAAAATTACTTACCGTGCACTGATGTGACAGAACAGGAGTATGAACACGAGTGATGATAATGGAGTCCGAAGAGCCATTTTCACGTTTTCTTATACTTAGAAATGCTGAAAAAATATATATATTTTTTTCACTCTTTCACAATGAGTAAATAACAAAGTTTATGTTCTACGAATCGTTTAAAGACTTGTTACTACCTTTCTGCCTCTTATATAACATTAGGACATTAGGATATATATTACCTAATTAACATTAGGATATATATATATATATATATATATATAATGATTTTAATGAGTCCAACTCGTGCAATTTCACGGATCCAGCTAGTAATTATTAAGCATAAAGAGGAAGAATGGCGTTTATTACTTTTAAATAGCTTAAAATGACCCAAAAGAGAAATTAAATAGCTTACATTTCCTAAATAGGAACATATACGGAACATAAAAATATTTCTTTTCGGGCAGTGGCAACGCATTTCGTTTAATTGCTGAAGTGATTGATTAAATTTGAAAGACAAATACCTTAGCTTTGCCAAGTGACTGCACATTTGAAATCGCTGAGTTTATTAATTGAAATTTTATTTCATTCGCAAGAAACAAAAATAATTTTTTTTTTTTTTAAATCTAAAAGCTTTCAGATTTTATATTACGCCCAAAAGCAGCTTGTTAGTGTTACCTTTATTTATTAAATATCATGTTCTTCGCACTTAAACCATACAACTCAGTTCAAGAGCAATATCGCAAAATTATTTTTAAATGAGCCTATCTTTAAAATTTCCGATTCACAGTCTCGCGCGCTAGATTTAAAAATGCTTCCTTTCCGTACAGTTTTGCCATTTCTCGCTTTGAAATCGTTGAGTCTGTTAATCAAAAATTCGTTAAAAGTTTATAAAATAAGAAATCTATAATAAAACAAATTCCAAATTTGGGCTTCCATATGCCCATATTCGGGTGGAAACGAACGTTATTCGAAATTGGATGGCTCTAGGTACCGTTGTCTTATCACAATGCGAGAAACATGCATACATTCATGCATATTCTTCATTATTTAATTTCTTTAAATATAACATAGGGCGATAATATTGGGTAGCAACAATTTGAAAAAAGAATCGACATTTACAGTGAACCAACGCAAAATGCCAAAACGAAATTAATAGCCCTTCTAGGCAAATTGCTTCTTTGCACTAAAAATTCAAAATACCGTTTCCGAAATTCACGATTCGGATGGAGACCTGTTTCAATTTGAAACAATGAGAATGACTTCACAGACTGAAATTTCTAAGTCGACGGGGACGCTTCCAATGTGCGCATTGACGACGATATCGCCCGTGATCTTTCGGGTTCAACAGAACTGGGTGTCATTTCAGATGATCAACCTCTACTTTATGAAATAATCGAGGAACTCGACATTCAAAAAAAAAATAATAATAATAATAATAATAATAATAATTTCGATGTGTTAAAACGTACCATTCTGCTGATGACGAAGAACGAAGATCCATTCATTCGCTTCCTCGAACACAAGAACCGTTGATGAATTGTCGCAAACATTAGCTGCTGTAGGGCTCTCTCGGAATTGAGCCCTGAAAATTAAAATCTCCCGGCTCTCGGAAGGAATTTAAAATAAATATCACTCTACCGGAATATGAAGTTTCTCAAAAATAACGACACAATGTGCACGGACGAAATGGTTGACAGTATCGAAAATCACACGACCGCGCACAGCAGCCAAAGAACGTCTATGTCAATAAATAATCTTTGCAGGAGCGATCTTCGGTGAGCGTTCGCCTTACGGGATGAGTCATGGTTTCATGCCGGCTTGTCGCGCCGTGACCGGCCGTGGTCGCGCCCTCATCTTCCCTCACCCTCTTATTTTCAATCCATTCTTTCATTCACTCTGCAGTTAGCTAGCTATCTACAAACAAGTGCGTGTTTTGAAATAATTTAAATGCTTTCATAATAATGTCTAGTGAGAAAAAATGATTTTGATTTTGCAAGTAAACAAGTACCACAAAAAAAAAAAAAAAAAAAAAAAAACTTATTTTTTTTCTTTTCCCGGAAACGTTTTTCCTCTCCCGGATTTTGACAACCAAGAGGTGGCAACGCAAGTTGCTGGACTTGTGAAGAAGCAACTGAACTCAAAGGTATGCGCAATTTGTCTAACAATTCAGGCATAATTAAGACACAATAACACGCCGAATAAATACCAATTAAGTAGTCAAACAACAAAAATCAGCGTTATATTTACAAAATTTTTCACAGGACTAGTTTCGATGGTTTTACCGAACCACCATCCTCAGCTGCAAAACCGCAAATGAACAAAATAGGAAATAATGATTAGATAAGATAAGAAAGCCTGGACAAGAATAAGCAAGTGGCGCCATCTGTTGGTGAAACCAAAACTAAAACATAATTTATTTAAAGGCCGAAGGCAAATTTGGATTGGAATTAGGATCGTTAACTAGAACAGAAAGATTTTTATGAATGTGAAATGCCTCTAGAAAATCCAGTTCTCCAATGGAAGATGTTTTTTGAATAATTTTGGCAGCAGAAAAATTGAAAGTGTGATTTTCGGACCAACAATGTTGAGCAACAGAAGACTTTTGTGTTTCCTTTTTTCTAACATATGCCTCATGTTCCTTGACGCGAAATTTTAAGGCTCTCTTAGTTTGGCTAATGTAAATTAAACCACACTGGCAAGGAATCCTATAAATACCCCAGGAATTCATATCCGGAATGGCGTCCTTGAGTATGGAACTCGGAATTTTATTGATGGGAGAATAAACAACCCGAAAGTTAAATTTCTGCAAAATATGTGCAACTTTGTTGTCATTCCCTTCTTTCCATCAATTAGCTACAAAGTTGCACATATTTTGCAGAAATTTAACTTTCGGGTTGTTTATTCTCCCATCAATAAAATTCCGAGTTCCATACTCAAGGACCCCATTCCGGATATGAATTCCTGGGGTATTTATAGGATTCCTTGCCAGTGTGGTTTAATTTACATTAGCCAAACTAAGAGAGCCTTAAAATTTCGCGTTAAGGAACATGAGGCATATGTTAGAAAAAAGGAAACCCAGAAGTCTTCTGTTGCTCAACATTGTTGGTCCGAAAATCACACTTTCAATTTTTCTGCTGCCAAAATTATTCAAAAAACATCTTCCATTGGAGAACTGGATTTTCTAGAGACATTTCACATTCATAAAAATCTTTCTGTTCTAGTTAACGATCCTAATTCCAATCCAAATTTGCCTTCGGCCTTTAAAGAAATTATGTTTTAGTTTTGGTTTCACCAACAGATGGCGCCACTTGCTTATTCTTGTCCACGCTTTCTTATCTTATCTAATCATTATTTCCTATCTTGTTCATTTGCGGTTTTGCAGCTGAGGATGGTGGTTCGGTAAAACCATCGAAACTAGTCCTGTGAAAAATTTTGTAAATATAACGCTGATTTTTGTTGTTTGACTTCTGAATTGGAATTCAGGCATAGTTAGCTCTAATATTAAAGCGCAAATTTATAATGTTAATAACGCTAATTAAGGTTTTTAAGACTGCCACCAAAACTGCCAAGCAGTTATTAAAGTTGAATAGAATTAAA
Source organism: Stegodyphus dumicola (assembly GCF_044657685.1). Classification (NCBI taxonomy): domain Eukaryota; kingdom Metazoa; phylum Arthropoda; class Arachnida; order Araneae; family Eresidae; genus Stegodyphus; species Stegodyphus dumicola. The sequence goes on along the minus strand of NC_140770.1, from coordinate 278,518,096 downwards.
ACCTATAGAGAAGCAGAATAAATTTGATCTATCAACTAAGGACAATTCATCTCCAGACATGTAGGTTGTGCAACAACCGACTCCTGCACAATCACATGTTCTTTGCTGCCCTTCATTTAAGCTTATTTCCTCGAATTTCATTTTTTTGTTTTTTAATTAAAGAAGAAAAACAATAAGTTCCCCATGTACCACATAGTATCACATGGGGCTTACAGAAGTAAGAATGAAACACAATACAAAATAAATAGAAGAAAAAAAACTGAAATAAAATTAAGGATGATTACAAAGTTTCACAATAAATTGACAAAAAGTGTTAAAAGCACTTCTCTCGGAAATAAATTGGTAAAATTCTGGAGGCCAGTTAATATTAAAGATTTTCAATTCCAGTTTCAAGACTTTTCTTTCGTTCTTATATTTAGGACATAGAAGAAGCACATGTTCAACATTCTGCTCTCCACCGAGGCTACAATCACAGACAGACTCGGAGCTTAACTTAAAATCTATTCAAATAACTTTTGAAATTTCCATGGCCAGTAAGAAATAGAGTTAGTTTATAGTATGTGAAGAAGTGATGACATGACAATCTCATCTTGATAGAAGGGAAAAATCTCTTTGTTAAGCTCCCTTTATTTGAATTAATGAATTCGTGGCTCCACGACTCCACAATACTTTCATACATGACCTTCTTAAAAAAGGAATTAGGGATATTGACAAAAGTGTCAATTTCCCGCTTAGTCGCAGCCTTAGCAAGGAAATCGGCTCATTCGTTCCCAACAACACCTGTATGACCACGAACAAATTGAAAATGCAACCGAAATATTTTTATCTTTTAGGCTTTTCAGTTCTTTTTGAATTTCGATAATGATATTATTAGAAAAAAAAAATACATTTTAAGATCTCCAAGGATGAAATGGAATCAGTACAAATGAGATAGTCTGAAACAGCACTATTTAGTTCAGAGACCCATTTGATGGCGAAGTTTAAGCACAAAAGTTCAGCTATAAAAACGGTACATTCATCTCTAATTCTAAATTGAAAGTGCTCAAATTCAAGACCATTTTTGAAGACAACAAATGCGAGACCAACCTTGCCATCAATTTTGCTGCCATCAGTATAGCAAGTTACAGGCGAATCATCTACGATTTTATTGCTAAACTGAATAAAATTAACAGCATGTCTTTCTGAAGGATGAGGAAGATCAGATGGAGGTAAAATACAATCATACTGAGAGACAGCAGAAGCAGAAATATTTTCCTTATAAGGAATAGCATGAAGAATGGCAATGTTAATTGAAGGAAAGCCAGAAATTGCATAAACAGACTCATAGCTAACCGTACCATATCCACATATGACTCGCAGAAGTATACGCCTTTGAAAGCGTCGTAAACATCTATAATTTATCTTCTTCTTGAGCGATATACCCCAGACTTTAGAGACATACATAATCAAGGGTGCAATTCCTTGTTTATAGATGAGCGAATGAACATTGTAATTAATACCGTATGTGTTGCGTGCAATGCGACTTAATCCACGCTGCAATTTATCGCATTTCTCTGATACATAAGTTAAGTGTTGCTTCCTAGAAAATTTACAGTCGATAAAAACCCCAAGATATTTCATTTGCTTTACGCCAGTCAAAGGGGTGCCGTCGAGAGATAAATGAAATGCATCATAAATGTTTCTCTTTTCAATAATCATAACCCTGGTTTTATCAGGATTAAAGTCTAATTTAAATCCTTTTGACCAGTCGGAGGCGAGATTTAAAGTTTCTTGTGCCTGTAAAATAGTAGCAGAAAGGTCCCTACTCTGGAAGCAAAACAAGACATCATCCGCAAAGGCTATAGTATCACAACAAGCAAGATGTTCCAGTTTTGATAGGAGATCATTAATAATAATACTCTAAAACGAAGGATCTGAAATTTAGCCTTGAGGGCAACCCCTTTTAAGACGTTTTGTTCGGATTCATTAGAGAATTCCATTAGTTCCTCGAATTTCATTAGAGATATATTTCTCATTCAATTAATTCTGTTCACATTTCGCGGCAACGAAAGGCAGAAATACATAAAAACACAAAACGTCTTCATGTGTCCAGCACGCGATCTCTCCCTAGTTCCATGCTAAGGCACCGAACTGGCTTTAAGTAAATAATCACTTCCGAATGATTATTCGCAGTAAAAATTGTTTTTGAAGATTTGTAAGAAATGAATGATTTTGTAAACAAATTTAATCTAACCTTCTATACTTATAGTTAAATGTTAATTATAAACACTACCCATTTTTAGCCCAAACGGGAAATTTGCCCGTTAATTAAAGAAGAAGGGCTATTAATTTCGTTTTGGCAGCTTGCGTTGATTCACTATAAACGGCGAATCCCTTTTTAAATTGTTGCCACCAAATATTAGAGCTCGAATTCTATTTAAAGAAATGAAATAATGAAGAATCTGCATAAATGTATATATGGTTCTCGCATTGTGATAAAACAACGGTACCTAGGTCCATCCAATTTTAAATAACCTATGTCTCCAAACGAATATGGGCATTTGGAAGCCCAAATTTGGAATTTGGAATTTATTTTATTATCTATTTCATACTTTGTAAAGCGTTTATAAGTTTTTGATTCAGAAACTTAAAGAAACTCAACGATTTCGAAGCGAGCAATGGCAACATCTTACGAGGAAAACAGAAACAATAATACCTAGAGACATCCAATTTTGAATAATGTAGTCCTTCACCCGAATATGGGCACTTGGAAGCCCGAATTTTGAATTTAGAATTCCCTTTATTATCTATTTCATATTTTGTAAAACTTTAACGAATTTTTTATTAATAAACTCCCCGATTTCAAAGCGAGCAATGGCAACACTGTACAGAAAAAAACTTTTTTTTATCTCCAGGGCGCGAGTCTGTGTATCGGAAATTCTAAAGATATACTCTTTTAAATATTCTGTGATTTTTCTGTTGAATTGAATTTAATGGTTTAAGCGCGAAGAACATGATATTTAATAAATAAAGGTAACATACGAAACGTTAAAAATACGCCTCTTTGGGAGTAATATAAAATCTGAAAACTTTCAGGGGTTCTTTTTAACTGTTTTTTTCCCATATGTGCTCAGGTACATATCCATTCTCATGTTTTGTTTTGAAAATACCGCATTATCCTCTGTCATATAGTGTTTCAGCTTCACAAATCCGTTACTTAATAATCATAAGATTTTTAAAAGCAGCATATCTTCAGAATTCCCGAGAGTGATATGCGCTTCCACACAATCTTTTTTTATTATTTCTTAAAAACAATACATAGCGATAACTTTTGGTATTCGAAAAGTGATTCGACACAAAAGTGAAACCACCCCCAAAGATCGTGTGTAATAATACATATGAGTGCTTCATAACAAGAACTCTTCTTCATAATGAGTTTTTCTCGTTGCATTCGGCATAATTTCAAGAATACATTCAATGCTTATAAATGTAACTAGAAAGCCCGGCGGTCATACGAAATTACCGCTGTTCTAGATATTATAAATTGTAATTAAAATGATTTGTGCAAAGGTGTCTGCTAATTCAAACTGAATTACCCAGGGCAGGCAGTGAGGATGCCACTTTGCTTATTGCCCTACGGGGTTTTCCCCTTTTGCTTGCTTAAAGTAGAGTGCAATGAAGGAAACCACTGGCGGTACATTTCTTAAGAGTCACCGCTAGCTCAATAAATAAAGGTGATTTAAATAATAAAATGTTAATTCACATCAGTCAAAGATCTCTTTGTACACAACATTTCTTGGGTAGATCTTTCCATCATTTTTAAGCTCGCTTAGCAAAGGACCATCCATTATTTTTAATTTTACGTCCGTTCTTTCACGAACTCTCCCTGACACTTATTGATGGTCATAACAAAGGCAAGTTTTCAGGTAATTGTCTATGTCTCAATTGAAGCGGCAACCCTGTGCCGTGGCAACTTCACCCCATTGGCTAGTACAGTTACACAAACAACTAATAAACTGTCGGCGACAAACAGACACTTAAGCTGCATATATATATAGGGTGAAGTAACATTATCTCCTCCGAAACGGCTGGCTCCCGGGTTTAACGAAGCACGCCGTTGGATTCCGCAGGTCCGTGGTACGCCATTTTGACCATTCGGGTCTTCATGGAACGTTAATTAGCTGATATATTAATTAAAAACTAATTTTTCCTACGTTTCCCACTTTCTTTCTTGTGTTTTCCCTATTTTCTTGTGTTATCTTGTGTTATCCCTATTTCCCTATCCTATATTTATTTGGCTATGTGCCAAATTCTTTTTTCTCGAATATCTCTGGAACGGCCGCGAGTTGAATTTCGAGACGCATATCCTCGGATTCCAAAAAATTCTCCGAATCCATCGATACCATTCTCATTTTCGTACGACTTTAATCGGTCGAGATATTAATAAAAAACTGCGGAAACGTTAATTTCCGCGCTCATTTTTTCGAGTGGCAACAACAAACTATCGGCGACAAACACTTAAGCTTATCTTTACATATATAAAGAAAAGATATATTGTTCTCAATCAGATATCTGGTTTGAGTATCAGATTTGAGAAGTTTTGGATTATGTCATAATATATTTCTGATGAAAGTCTCTTCAGAGCTTCAAGTACAATATCATTTCCGGTTTATCTATTTTAGCCAAAATATGACACTTTATTCCCACTGATAAGTTGTCTAGAAGTCTTAAATCACAGTCTTAAATGCTAAAATTGAAACATTTTGAATTTTATTTTTAATATACGTAGTTTTTCATTAAAAACTGTTATGGACGAATTGTAAAATACAAAAAATATAATAATAATAAAACACCAAATACAGTTAAAACAGTTAAAAAAACAATTTTTAATTATAATTAGAGTTTCTACGCAAAAACAAGCAATTCGCCAGCGCACAAGAAGACAGATTTTTGCGCAAAACTGAATATGCAGAATTGTGAAGATGCGCAAAACTGAAAGTTTACTACCGGTTCCACTCAGCAAAAAGACACTGAAGGTGCAGAAACCGACTTAATTCACTATTCTATTAACAGTTTTCTAACGCTAGTTTCGTTAGGCTTGATGGTACTTAAACAACTTTTAAACTGTTGACAATTCTTCAATTAACTATAGGTATAACAACTTTAAACGAAATATAAAAACTACATTATTGAATCACTTTTAAAGCCCAACTTACCAACCATATAAGCAAAAAAAAAAAAAAGCTGAGCTCACCCAAGCGGGCAACAGAGTAAGTATATGTGTACGTATATATATATATATAATACGTAAAGAAACATAATAAGAGACTAAAATTAAAAACAAAATTTGTATGCCCGCCCTTCGCTATAGGTTTAGGTGCTGTGGCTGCAATTTACTTTTAACTTTAGATGCTTTAAGTTTATATATATATATATATTTGTATATTTATACTTTTGGCGCGGCCGATTGCAACCGAAAAGAGAGGTGCATAACTACATGTTAGAGCAATTTCATTATAAAAATTTCAATATTCTATGGCTACGCGTTCCTGAGTTATGCGAGATACATACATATACGTACAGATTTCAAGGGGGGGGGGAAAACCTGTTCTGAATCCGTTTAAATCCATTTTATAATCCGTTTTGGCAATAACAGCTTTTTTTAATCTGTCCGTATGTAAAGATGTCACTCAAAATGGATACGAGAGTAGTCAAAATGGTATTTCCGTTGAAATAGTATGATATCCGAAATTTTTCGCGATTACAATACTTACTTTACTTCGTACAAGGAAGTAAAAAACACTGTTACAGAAGTTTAATTTTTTTTTTTTTTTTTCAGTTTTTTTACTTTTTTCCGCTAAAAAAGGAAAAATTGTAATTGCGAGAAATTCCGATTATTAGATTTAGATCATTTGGAAAATTCTATTGTGTGACATACGTACGCATAGATAGAATAAAATACTCTTTTTCCAAAACGGATTTCAAAATGAATTTAAAACCGATTAAAAAATGGAATTTTTTGTGACCTATTGTACGTACGTACATATCTCGCTACTGTACATTACGCTGGAGATAAAAAGGTTTCACAAACGACAGAACGTTGAAACGTTGTATATAGGACTACTTTAATATGCCTGTGTTTATCAATTGGATTACTCCGCAGAACTACCTATAGTGTACAGCTGATGCACAGAAGAAGTATCGCGGCCAAGTGCATTTCTCTGCAATTTGCTTGCTAGTCACTATTGATTATAGCACTCATCATTTATGTAATAAAATGTACCTGTTACATTCAACCCATCAATAATACCAGTATTTCCTAATAGTAATACACAAGGCATTTTTGCGGTGTTCTTAAAGTGGAAGTGTGTTTTTGTGTCAAATTAGCGTGAAAGTTATGTACGTGGTACAGGTGAAAAGTGATTTAAAGTGTTAACGTGAAAGTGTTATTAAGTTTTGATATTGCATGGTGAAAGTGTTTTCAAGTGTTAAGTGATTTACTCGAAAAGTGATTTAAGGTGTTTACGTTCCGTCAACGGTGATTTATAGTGTGATTTAAAGTGATTTAACGTGATTAAAAGTGATCCAAAGGGTTAACGTGTCTGCAATTTGCGTGCTCGTCACTATAGATTATAGCACTGAAATTTATGTATTAAAATGTACCTGTTACATTCAACCCAGCAATAATACCAGTATCTCCTAATAATATACATGACATTTATGTGGTGTTCTTAAAGTGGAAGTATATTTTTGTGTCAAATTAAAGTGAAAGTTATGTACGTGTTCGATATTGCACGGTGTACGTATTTTCAAGTGTTAAGTGATTTACGCAAAAAGTGATTTAAAGTGTTTACATTCCGTCAACGGTGATTTATAGTGTTATTTAACGTGGTTAAAAGTGATCCAAAGTGTTAACGTGTCTTCAATTTACTTGCTGGTCACTATTGATTATAGCACTCAATATTTATGTATTAAAATGTACCTGTTACATCCAACCCAGCAATAATTCCAGAACTTTCTAATAATATACAAGGCATTTATGTGGTGTTCTTAAAGTGGAAAAGTGTGTTATTGTGTCAAATTAAAGTGAAAGTTATGTACGTGGCACAGGTGAAAAGTGATTTAAAGTGTTATTAAGTGTTGATATTGTATGGTGAAAGTGTTTTCAAGTGTTAAGTGATTTACGCGAAAAGTGATTTAAAATTTTACGTTCTGTCAACGGTGATTTATAGTGTGATTTAAAGTGTTTTAACATATTTAAAAGTGATCCAAAGTGTTACGTGAAAGTGATATTACGTGGTGAATTCCATCAACACTGATTTAAAGTGATTAAGGTGATACAAGTGTTAACGTGAAAGTGATATAAATGTGTTATTAAGTGAAAAGTGCTCAACGTGTATCAGTGATTCAAGAATGACACGTAACTCATCTGCACAGTCGGAAGGAGAGCCTCAGATGCAAAGGTCGGATTTCGATCCGCAAGAGATACTCGACAGTGACCAAGACCATCAAGGCAAAGTTCACCTGCTCTACGAATTTATAAGAAAGACAGCCAGCACTTATAGAAGGGGCAAATTCCTCCTACCTTAAGATCTTCGTGAGCGACTGCTATGTGCTCTGGACGCTCTGGAAACGCTAGCCTTGAGAGGCCAACACCTTGCAGAGAGTCCAACCCTAGCAGACATAGGAGTAAACACGTCGACGGTTCTTTGTTGTGAACTTGCTCACTCGATTCAGCAAAATGCAAAAAGACAGGTGAAGCAGCTCCATGCAAGCAAAGATACTATACAGCAGGATGAGCACCCGGTTATAGAGGGCAAAGATGGCCAACCTACGTACGCGCAAGCGGTAAAGCGGAGATGGAAAAGGAAAGTCACGAACATGCCGACACTGCTGATCCTCCCTAAACGTGATGAACAGAGTGCGGATATACGCGGTGTACTAGAAAAGCATGTCCAAATTGAAGATCTGTGTGTCAACCTTCGGGGCATTACGAATTTAAGTAGTGGAGGTGTGGCGGTGCGATGCAACAACAAGGATGAAGTACAGAAGATAAGTCAGTTCCTAGCTCAGCACGATAACCTAAAGGATACAGTACGCACGCGTATACCACGGAAGAGAACACCGAAATGCACAATCGACAATGTACCGTACGGCACCTCGGAGGTGGAAGTACAAGAAATGCTACAAAAGTCTTGCAAACTTGGGAATGAAGAGTGTAGAGTCCTCTTCAAGCGCCCGGACAGAAGGAATAGTGCCATAAAGTGGGTGATTGAATGTACCCCTGGTGCCTTTCATGTCCTCATGTCCAAACGAAGATTGTTCCAAGGATGGAGGGAACATAGTATCTACGAGTTTACAGGAGCCAAGCGCTGTTTCCGCTGTCAGGACCTGGAACATACGTCGAAAGACTGCTGCCACAGGCCTTACTGCGCTTACTGCGGAGGCTGTCATGACATTAACGAATGTAAAGCGGACTGCCCTGAATGCATTAATTGCATCATAGCAAACAGAGATTCAAAAGTTAAAGTGGATACACACCATGCAGCGTACGCAGCAAACTGCCCAACATTCCATGCGCACATCCAGAAGTTTAAAGCACGTACTGACTACGGCGAGGACAACTAATTTAATAGCCCAGCAAGCAAGGCATCGTCTACCTACTACAACAGCCAGTTCACTTAATAACAAGCGCACCTCTCTAGGAAGCAAGTCAAGTATTTTCACAGTTAGTAATTTTACCTTAAAAGTCAATTAATTTACAAAAGTAATGGAAGTGAATTCAAGAACAGAGGAAAGCAATGTGCTCAAGTTTGTCCAAATCAACCTCCAAAGAGCGCGCGCGGCTACTGCACAGCTAGTGCAATATGCTATGGAGGAAGAGGCGGACTTCCTTTTAATTCAAGAACCTTTTCTTTATGCAGGGCAAGCAGCAGAATTTCCCCTCCAATGGACCGTCATCCAGGATTCAGGAAGTGAGGGAACAAGAGCGGCAGTAGTTTGTTGCCACAGCAGATGGTTGCCAGTTGTGCTAGCAAAGTCAAGAGACATGGTCACAATTGCAGTCGAGGCTATGGGACTGAGTGTCCTGGTCACGAATGTTTACATTCCACCTACAGTAGACGTTTCTCTCACATTAGATGCCTTGCAGAATATCCTTACGTCCTACCCGCATGCACACCATGTATTGGCAGGAGATTTTAACTCTCATGCGGAGGACTTCGGATATCCGACCACAGACCCAAGAGGTAGAGAAGTTGTGGACTTCATTGCATGCAACGGACTCATTCTTCATAACGTGCCGGACAGTCTGCCGACCTTCGAGACCCAAATGGGAAAAGGATGGCCCAACATCACTCTGTCAACAGCGCGTCTGGCTCAGAAAATACAGCACTGGACCGTAAGTGACACTCCCTCAAACTCGGACCATCGCTATATAACGTTCCAGATAGGTCAGCCACATGCGCAGTTTATGAACAAGCGTTATAGAACCAATGGCAGAAAATTAAAACAACTTGTAAGCTTTTACAGTTTATGTAGCTGGCCACGAGAGGGCGCAGCGTTTTTTACTTTTAGCTTGTTATATTTTTCTTACCGCATTGCGGATTTTTGAGATAGATGTAGTGGCAACCAAAAAACATGATGAATGTTCTAATGTAAGCATACAATTCTTGTACATAGCTGTAAATAAAGCTTTTGTGTGATAAAAAAGAAAAGGAATTCCAAGCGTTCCTGTGGATATTCATTAAGAAAGGTAAGCAAAATTTCACTTATTGATGTTATTAAATGTAAATAATAAGAATATAAAAAAAGAAAAAGATCATAAGTTACAACATGGTGCCGAAATTCCGAGATAACAGTGATCTTTAGATATATTGTGATTTAATTATTTATTATTGTTCGATTAGTGATTGAATATTGATTATTAAGATGGATAAGTTAAAAGCACTAAAAAAGAAACGAGGAATGTTAAGAGCATCAGTAACAAGACTGATAGCTAAAATGGAAAAGGAAATAGAATCGGATAATATTAAATTTGATTTATTAGAAGATGATTTATCCATCTTAAATGAAAATGAAAACGATATACTAATATTGAACTCTGAAATCGAATCTATCCTAACAGATGAAAAAGAGTACGAAACTGAAATACAGGATAGCTTGGAATATAAAAATAAAATTACCTAGTGTAAATCGAAGATCAGTAGAATATTTAGAAATAGAAAATGTGTTAAATTAAATGAGCTGCCATCTAATTCTGCTACTATAGATACGGTAGAGAACACAAATACAAATGGCGCTAAACTTCCGAAACTAACCATAAATAAATTTAAAGGCGAAATATGTGAATTTCAAAGTTTTTGGGCTCAATACGAATCTGCTATACATAATAACTCTGCTTTAAAGGATGTAGACAAATTTAATTACCTCACATCTTTACTAACGGACACAGCTTTAATGTCAATAAAGGGATTACCGTTAGTTGCCGAAAACTATGCTAAGGCAATAAATATTCTGAAAGAAAGGTTTGGTAGAAAGAACATTTTAATAAATGCACATATGAATCGTCTGCTGAATTTAAAGCCAATTAAAAAAATGGATGATATTAAAACATTACGTAACTTATATGATAGCTTAGAAATTGAAATTAGAAGCCTTGATTCCCTTAACGTTACTGCAAATTCTTACAGCTATTTGTCATGCCCACTGTTAATGAGGATACTTCCTAGCGAATTAGTTTTAGAGTTTAATCGATCTTTAACCCCTGACACAGAAACCACAGTGACTAACATTTTGGAATTTCTGAAGAAGGAAGTTGAAAGCAGAGAGCGTACGTTTTTCCAAACATCGCCAAACTATTCCGAGTTTAACATTAGAACCGAACAACATAAACATCAATCGCGAGACCTTATTAAAAGTGAGAAATATCATACTGCCTTCAAAAACAAACATTTTGTTCCAGCAGTTGCGTCGTTGAATACGAATACATCAACAGCCGATTGTATATTTTGTGGGAAGATAGAAAATGAATCTTTGAAACATTCTACTTCAAATTGCGCAATTCTAATTGAGGAAAAAAGAAAAAAATTAAAATTGGCTAACAGATGCTATTTATGCTTTCGTAAGTCTCATACATCTTCCCGTTGCAGCTCGGATATACGCTGTGATTTATGTTCATTAAGGCATAATACTATTTTACATGATAATAAATTTGAAAATAAACGGGAAAATAAAGGTGAGCTTAAAACAGACACAGTGGTGGCGTCAATTTCGGAAAGAGATAACAAAAATAGGGTTTATTTACAAACTACAAATGCAATAGCTTTAGGTCAGAATAGAAGAAAAAATGTAAGACTCATTTTCGATTCTGCCTCTCATAAATCTTTCATCCTGACGGAAGTATCAAAACAATTAAAATTAAGTGTTGTGAGGAAAGAAGAACTTCAGATTTACACCTTCGGCTCTACTGAGCCTACAGTTAAAAGGCTAAAAAAGGTTAACGTTATTCTTAAAGATATATGTGGACCTAGGAAAATAATAATTGAAGCTCTTGAAACTCCAGAAATTAATCAAGCTGTTATTGGTATGTCAGGAAAGGAAATACTTAATTATTGTAAGGAAAATTCGATAAGACTTGCTGATGCTACAGATATAGGTGTCCATAACTCTCAAATATCAGTATTAATTGGTAATGATTATTACTGGAAAATAGTCACTGGAAAAGTTAAAAGATTATCTAGGGTCTTGTTGCCTCTGAAACCTTATTTGGTTACACTATAAGCGGAACTGAAGCATTAAGTAATGTTTCTACACTTCATTCCGGAATTACGGTAATGAATGTTGTTGAGAATACTTCACATCCACATGATTTGGAAATTAGTGCAGCTCTAAAAAGGCTATGGGATTTAGATGCAATTGGAATACATGACTATTCAGCAAATGAAAATGACACTGAAGTTATGCGTAGATTTGAAGAAACTATTAAATATAAAACCAATCGTTATGAAGTTTCATTACCTTGGAAGGACAATATGAACAAAATGGGTAGTAATTATAACATCGCCTTAAACAGATAGAACAGTTTACTTAGAAGGTTTAAGAAAATCCTGAAATTTATGACAAGTATTCAAGGGTAATTGAAGATTATCTGAATAAAGGAATAGCTGAAAAGGCTCCGAAGAATTCTGAAGAAAACATCTATTATTTGCCACACCATTGTGTAATCAGAGAAGATCACTATTCTACGAAATTAAGGGTCGTATTTGATGCTTCCTCGCATACTCATGACAGTCTATCTTTAAATGATTGCTTACATTCAGGACCAAATTTAAACCCTGAATTATTAGATTTGCTAATTAAATTTCGTCAACACAAAATAGCATTTGCTGCAGATATCGAAGCTGCTTTTCTACAAATTCTGTTGAAGCCTGAGGACAGAAATGCAGTAAGATTTCTTTGGACTTCAAAGGAAAAGAAGCAACCGACGGTTTTAAGAATGACGCGTGTAATATTCGGAGCAACCTGTAGCCCATTTTTACTAGCAGCAACTATAAAGCATCACGCAAGAAAGTTGAAAGCACAATATTCGAAGATCTGTCAGCTTCTTGAAGAAACTTTTTACGTAGATGATTTGATTCATGGTACAGATGATGAAGAAGAAGCTGCAGAAATTTATGAAGATGTGAAAAGAATTATGATGCTTGCTAGTTTCAATATGAGAAAGTGGAGGAGCAATAACGCCCAATTACATGCGATTTGGAATGCAGCTGAAAATACGAAGTTTAATGGAGACGGAATGAATAGCACTTTGTTAGGATATATTTGGAATCATGAAGCAGATAAACTGAAATTTCGAATCAAAGATGAATTACTCAAGGATCCGGCTGAGGAAATAACAAAGCGGAAGATTCTTCAAGTTGCGGGCGAACTATACGATCCTATCGGTTTCATATCTCCCTTTGTTGTTGCAGCTAAAATGATGATGCAAGAATGTTGGCAAAGAGGTTACCAATGGGATGCACCACTTGATCAAGAATTGCAGAATCAATTTAAAACCTGGTATAATGAAATTCCTAAATTAAAAAATGTTGAAATTCCAAGACATTATTTCAACAATCTGTCAAAAGGAAATCTGTGGAATATTCAATTGCACTGTTTTACAGATAGTAGACAAAAGGGATATGGTGCCGTTGTATATTTGAGATACAATGAAAATGAGTTAACAAAAACATCATTTGTTATGTCCAAAGCAAGAGTTGCTCCCATAAAAAGGCTTTCGTTACCTCGACTGGAGCTTTTAGGAGCAGTCATAGGAGCTCGACTCATCACATACATCCGACATTCGTTGAAAAACATAGAAATGAAGATTTATATGTGGGCAGATTCAGAAATCGTATTACATTGGGTCAAGGCTGATTCGACAAAATGGAAACAATTTGTACGAAATAGGTGTCTAGAAATCCAAGAGAAAACTGATCCAGATTGGTGGAATTATTGTCCCAGCCATGAAAATCCTTCGGACTTATTGACGAGAGGACAAAAGTAGAAACCCTTTCATAAAATGAACTGTGGTGGTATGGCCCACCTTGGCTTGTCAAAGATAGCAGCGTTTGGCCCAGATCTTCGAGAAATTTTAAGGAAGATGATAAAATAACAAATTCTGAGAAACGAAAAGGAAAGAAGCAAGAAATTTTAACAGCAAACTGTATTGTTGAAAATATCATTCCTATCGAGAACTTTAGTGACATAAAAAAGGTATATAGAATAACATCTTATGTTTTCAGATTTATCAATAATTTGAAAAACCTAAAACTAAGAAGAATTGGACCTGTTAAGGCTGAAGAGATGAATGAAGCAGAGAATTTCTGGATCAAGAAAACTAAAGAAGAAAATTTTAGAGAAGAAATAAGGAAATTAAAGATGAAACAAAGCATACATAGTTCGAAAATATTTACATTAAATCCATTTGTAGACTCAAATGGAATACACAGAGTAGGAGGAAGGATTCAAAATGCTGGGTTAAGCTATAATCAAACATACCCAGCAGTACTACCTGAGAAGTCTCATTTCACAGATCATATCATTAAAGATTGTCACGAAACGCAAGCACACGGTGGTGTAGTTGAAACTTTAACTCAAATTAGGGAAAAATTTTGGATACTTAAGGGTCGACAGCGTGTAAAGAGTAATATTAACAAGGGTGTGATTTGCTACAGATTTAAAGCTAAGCCACTAAGTCAGGATATCGCTGCTCCTTTACCAATCGAAAGAATAACAGAGGCAAATCCCTTCGAAGTTGTAGGACTTGATTTTGCTGGTCCTATGAGTACAAAGGATGAAACTGGGAAAGCTTATATTGCTCTGAATACATGCGCTGTAACCAGAGCAGTGCATCTGGAACTTGTGTCTAGCCAAACAGCAAATAATTTTCTTTTGTCCTTTAGAAGATTTATTTCAAGAAGAGGAGTATGTCGAATAATATATTCAGACAATGCAAAAACCTTCAAAAGAGCAGACAAGGATCTACAAAAACTATGGAATACCATCAAGGACACAGAAGTTCAAAATTATTTTGGTAATAAAGGTATTGAGTGGAAATTCAATGTCGAGAAGGCGACTTGGTGGGGCGGTTTCTGGGAAAGGCTTATTAGATCTATCAAGTCATGTTTGAAGAAAATACTCATGAAGGCTTCACTTAAATTTGAAAAGCTGGAAACAGTTTTAATTGAAATTGAGGCGATATTGAATTCGCGTCCACTGACGTATGTTTATAGTGAAGTTGGAGAACCATAACCGCTGACGCCAGCTCATTTTCTAGTTGGACTAAGACTGACATCCTTACCATCTGGCAAAATTCTTGAACCTGATTCAACTAAAGAAAATTTAACAAGGCGATATAAATACCGGCTAAGGTTATTAGAAGAGTTTTGGAAAAGATGGAAAAGAGAATACTTACTTGAAATTAGAAACGTGAAACAAATTCAGAGAAGTAATGCCGTAACAGATCTTTTGAAAGGCTCTGTAGTTCTAGTACATGAACAAAAATTACCAAGATTATTATGGAAGATGGGAGTTGTACAGGAGTGTCATCCAGGACGAGATGGGAAAATAAGAGCTTGCACTGTCCGTTTAGCTAATGGAACTCATCTTCGTCGTCCTGTGCAGTTATTGCACCCATTAGAAATGACTTGAACTCTTTGAACTCAATACAATGAACTTAAATTGCGAACACTGCATGTATGAACATTTAAACTTGTAGAACATTAAAAACATTCAGTGTTTAAGATAACTTCAGAATCCAATCCTTTGATGAACCAAAAGTTCATCGCGGGGGAGGATTTTACAGTTTATGTAGCTGGCCACGAGAGGGCGCAGAGTTTTTTACTTTTAGCTTGTTATATTTTTCTTACCGCATTGCGGATTTTTGAGATAGATGTAGTGGCAACCAAAAAACAGGATGAATGTTCTAATGTAAGCATACAATTCTTGTACATAGCTGTAAATAAAGCTTTTGTGTGATAAAAAAGAAAAGGAATTCCAAGCGTTCCTGTGGATATTCATTAAGAAAGGTAAGCAAAATTTCACTTATCGATGTTATTAAATGTAAATAATAAGAATAAGAAAAAAGATCATAAGAAATTACATAAGCAGGCTAGGACCAGTACTAGAGCAGGTGGACGAGGCACTAATGAAATGTCAGAACATAAAGGATGCTGACGACTTAACCACCAGTATGATACGAGATATTCTATCTATCTGTGATGCCACCCTAGGCCTGAAATCACCAAAAGTTTTAAGAGTGGCAAACTGGTGGACGAAAGAGCTCCGTGCACAGCGCAGTCGCACCAGGGCATTTAGGCGTAAGATGAAGAGCGAAAGAGACCCAGACAGTAGGCAAGCCCTTAGTGTTCTTTGTAATAAAGAGCAAGCTCAGTACAAAATGGCAATTACAGCCGCAAAACTTGCCAGCTGGAGGGAGTTCTGTACTAAGAATGTAGAAGTCTATGGTGCTCTCCACAAGATAGCTTCGAACAAAGTTTACAGACCACCAGAACTAAGAGCCTTTGCAGGGCAGCAGGCTGGACACATAACAGAAATCACGCTCAGGACAATTCTTGACGCCGTACTTCCGGAAGAGGATATTACAGATCCGTCCGACCACCAGGCTTATACGCTGCACACATCTGTCCCAGATGATATGCCATTTACGGAGAAGGAAGTCTCCGCAACGATCAAAATTCTCCCGAAAAGTAAAGCTCCTGGTCCGGACTCAATAAACTATCCAATCTTGAGAGCAATACATAAAGCAAGATGCAATACATAAAGGCTTTCTCACGCGTTATTTTAACAAACTGCTAGCATTGCAAAGCTTTCCGGAACCTTACAAAACGGGGCAGGTTGTGCTCTTTAAGAAAGAAGGGAAGGATCCAAACAGCCCATCTTCTTTTAGGCCGATTTGTCTTCTCCCGGTAATAGGGAAACTCTATGAGAAGCTCCTAGTCCAGCGGCTTAAATTTCATATGACGCAGAGTGGGGCAATCTCTGACGCACAATATAGATTCAGAGAGCTACGCTCAACGATTGCTGCCCTATCAAAGATAAGAGACTATATCAGCCACTTGCATGAAAGGAAACAGCATGCAACGGTCCTAAGTCTGGACCTGCAAAGCGCATTTGACTCTCTGTGGTGGCCCTCAATTTTAGAGGCACTGCACCAGGCAAGGATCCCTGATAACCTCTTGCAGGTTTTCAAGCAATACCTGTCCAATAGAAAGTTCATAGTAACACACTGGCGGTGTCATAACCAGAAGCCAGACAAAAGGCTGTCCACAGGGATCGTGCGCGGGTCCAGACTTGTGGAACGCAACTTTCGATTCCATCCTACGATACGAATGGCCGTCCCATACACAGATAGTAGCCTTTGTGGATTACGCGACCTTTGTGGTGGGCGGCAAGAGTAGAGATGAACTGCAGCAAAACTGCAATGATGTAATTGATACCTTCTCTCGGCTATGTCAGGAGAAAAAGCTAATAATTTCTGAGGCAAAATCGAAATACATAATTTATCATAAGCCAGGCCAAACTTTAATAAGAAACCCAACCATCCAGCTTAATGGGAAGACCATCAAAAGGGTCAGAGAACTAAAACTCCTGGGTATTATATTGGATGAAAAGTTCACCTGGCTGCCTCACCTTAAAGCCCAAAGAGAAAAGGCTCGCCGAATCGCAAACAATCTGCAAAAAATGCAAGGCCCGCACTGGGGCCTTCGGCCCAATATCTACAAGATACTTTACTCCACTGTCGCGGAGAGGGTCCTAACCTACGGAGCAGCCATCTGGGCAGCCCCGATGACAGTCAGAAAGGCAAAATTGCTAAGTAGTGCACAGCGACCATTTGTCCTGGCCATAACGAAGACCTACAGGACAACGTCGACTGCGGCCGCTTCGGTATTAGCAGGGCTTATGCCGCTCCCAATCAAAGCGCAGCAAGAAACCTCAATTGCAAAGGTGACGCAACTCCAACAGCCATGCACATATGGGGGATACATGCTATCTGCCAGAAGTCTACGAAACACGCAGGTCCAAACTAAGCACACATCCGTCGGAATATGGACTGGGCATAAGGACTTTCCACTCACCAGCGTTAACCCCGCGCTTAGACGGACCAGGGGCCGTGCTTTATACAGACGGGTCAAAAATTGATAACGCTGTAGGCAGTGCCTATATAGCCTATATAAATGGAAACATAGCAATGGAATGGAAGGGCCGTCTGGGCGCACAGAACTCAGTATTCCAAGCGGAAGTAGTTGCTCTCACAAAGGCAGTGAAATGGGCAATTGACACACGGCAGAGTCGAGCTACGATATTTACTGACAGCCTGTCAAGCATTTATGCTATCAACAACCCTCTCCAGCGCTCCGCACTAATCTCGCACCTGCAAGAAGTCCTCCGTCTACAAGAAAAGTCAATGAGAATCCAAATTTCCTGGGTGAAGGCGCACGCCGGAATCCAGGGAAATGAAGCAGCAGACGCTCTTGCCAAGAAGGCTGCCCAAAATGAGGAAACGGAGCAGATTCAGGTGCCCATGCCCCGGTCATGCGTAAAGAGGCAAATAGAGGAGTCTGCCATTGGAAACTGGCAGAATGAATGGGACCAAATCCCGCAAGGCCGCAGAGCATATGAGTTCCTGCCCAAGGTAGAGGTGGACCGGCTCATCTCAGCGCCCTACCTCACGCGATATATAACAGGCCACGGCCCCTTTCCGACGTACTTTGCAGAAAGGGGTCTAGCAACAACTGATATGTGTGTTTGTGACAACGTGGGCTCACCAGACCATTATGTCATGGAGTGCCCCTTAACAGCAGAATGGCACATCAAATTCCCAACTACCAATGTTCTGCCTTTCAAACGCCTTCTCGTAAAACATCGAGGCACGCGGCAAAAGCTTAAAAGCATAATGGACAAACTAGAAAAAATGGGCATAGACCTCTGCAGGCCGGAATAGGGCACATGCAATAAACACAATTGGCATAAAAGCGTCTTACAACTGTGAAGTCTCTAGATGGTTGCAGGGCCAGGGTAATACCCGAGTATTCATAGAAAGCCGTCCGGGTGCCCTATCCTGCTGTCACCTGTCACCTGTGTACCTCCCTTTTTTATTGCAACTGGCAGTCCCGAAAGTTTGTATATATATATATATAATTATCTCAAATAGGTAAGAAATTTAAAACCGATAAAAAGCCGTTAAAGTACTTGAAGGTAACCTATCTTTTTTCCCAGAAACACGTTGTAAAAACAAAATACTTAAGAATAATACAATTTATGAACTAAAAAACGTTTTTCAACAGGAAACGTGGGAAAAATCAGAGCACAAAAATTTTTCTTAATTTTCTCTGTTCAGAGCTTCAAACAGAACGTGTCAAGGGAAAAGTGTTTTTGAAGCCTCAAACCAATTAACTAGACGTAAACATGTTTCGTTCCAACAAATTCATTGAAACTTCAAACGGTTTTAATCGTTTGAAGTCTCAGTGCGTTCGAACTCAATATCCTTTATAAATCCAAACTAATAAACAGTATCATTAAATTTAGCTCTTTTTCCGACTAAATTTCCCTTTTCTAAGCTACATAAGTACTAAAGTGCTAAAAGTAATTACTACAAATTAAAAGACTTAAAAATTGAAACTTATAATTTAAAATGAAAATCCTAAACATAAATGGTCTAGTAAGGCCAACGATCAAAAGATAAGTTAAATGCAAAAGAATAATAATTAAGAGTATACTGCAACGCGAATTAAGATGTCGGAAGAAATTGAACACAAAACTGGAAGAAAAAAAGTTGCTGCATAAAAATAAAGAATTTAGAAACAAAAAGCTTTAAAAAAAGTAAATTACGTCCAAAGCGGCTTTTTTAACATTTTGCGTGTTACCTTTAATTATTAAATATCATGTTCTTCACACTTAAACCATAAAATTCAATTCAACTGCAATACCACACAATAATTTAAAAAGAGTATTACAGTCTCGCGCGCTGGAGATAAAAAGGTTTTTTCTGTACAACATTGCCATTTTTTCTGTACAACAACATCTTTTTTAGAATGATTTTTAAGTTACTATAAATAGCAAATAAAGTCCTGCTTAACAGGAAATATTGACATGATTTCCAAATAATAATACAACTTAACTTCAATATATTCAATTTAACTGAAGATACGCCTTTCAAACTGACATTACTTTACTTGGAGTTTTTACAGCTCTTTGAGTACATTTGATGTTTAATTTTTCACAGATATGAGAAACATTTTTGCATAAATACCATACAAAACATATAATATTGACATGAACCAACATCATGGTCCAACATCGTTAACTTAAATTAACTTTTAATACATTTTAGTACGAGTTAATTTTAAAAAGAAAACTGCCAATGCAAGTATTCAAACAGAAATGCTTCACAAATTTCAGATAAAATAGGAACGGAATGAACCTAATTGATAATAACGGAAAAGCATGCAAAGGACTATGAAAAGATGCATTCTTGGAGGAAATTCTAAGGCCCTGTTTAGCACTTAGAAAATGGGCTGCATTTTTCCTTTTCAGATTAAGCAAACATTCAAGAGAATACCTATATATCTAGATATATTATTTACACTAGTTAGTAATGTAATTTATTAGTACAGTCGAAGGCGTATAGGAGCGGGTATGCAATATCCATGAAAAAAACTTCCTCCCAAGCCAAAGAGCAATAGTGAAATATAACATGTAAGAAGGCGGAAAAAAATGTCAGATTTCCAGCAAAATTAGTGTCTGAGTATTGAAAACATGAACAAGAAATGAATATTTTTCTGAAAATGTACCGAATGAGATAAGTCAGGGGTAAGAACCTTAACCAGTTTCAGGAATAAGGCATAAAAAATAATGAAGTATTTTTAATCTTATTTTGGTCTATAATGCATTTACTTATACTAAAATATTATGTTTGAAGACTGTACTCTGCACTTAGAAAGAATTTCATAAATTAGAGTGATTTCGTTTTCTGAAGTTTCAAGTTCAGAAATATT
Source organism: Stegodyphus dumicola (assembly GCF_044657685.1). Classification (NCBI taxonomy): domain Eukaryota; kingdom Metazoa; phylum Arthropoda; class Arachnida; order Araneae; family Eresidae; genus Stegodyphus; species Stegodyphus dumicola. Next base: position 278,497,559 of record NC_140770.1, on the reverse strand, counting down.
ACAACTCAAAAGCAAAAAGTTTAGAACGATAATGAAGTGTACCGTAACCAATAATAAAAATTTTTTTTCTTCCTAAAAAAATTAAAGTGAAACTTTTTTGACCTAAAAAAAATCTAAATGAATTTTTTTCGACTTTTTAAAATTAAAGTGTAACTTTTTCCCCTTGCATTTTGAAATTAACATGGGTTTTCCCATAGACAAAATAAAAGTGGAGAATTTTCTCCATAAAAAATTTAAAGTGAAACTTTCTTGACCTAAAAGAATCTAAACGAATTTTTTTTTCAAAATTTAAACTCAAGTCTAATTTTTCTAACTACATTTTGAAATTAACATGGGTTTTCTCATAGACGAAAGAACTATGAAAATTTAGATTTCACTTTAAAATTTTTCGTCTTAAATTTTAAAGTGAAAATTTTTCCCACACAAAAAAAAAAGCAAACTGTTTCTTTTTCAGCCCTAAAGGAAACTGCAGTGAACTTTTTTTGCCTTGAAAAAAAAAAAAAAAAAAAAAAAAAAAAAACACATTCAGAAATTATCATCAAGGTATTCCACTCAGATATATATATATGGAAAGGCACGACTAAAGTGCCAAGTGATTGTGGCCACAAATATCAGCTGGAAATAAAAATGGAATTAAAACTGTCTCGACTGCCAAGTACTTTAAATTCTACGCAATCAAAATTCTTCTTCAATATGGATCTAAGCACGCATCTACAGTCATTTCCTTGCGCTTTTATTATGACAATTAAGCCGGTAGGATTCGAACCTACGCGGGGAAACCCCAATGGATTTCAAGTCCATTGCCTTAACCACTCGGCCACGACTGCTTCGGCGCTGCTTCGACTGCACGACTGCTCGGCACTTCCGCTTTATCAACAGCTCAAAAATATGTAAGATAAAAATATATGAGTCAAAATTATAGATTAAACTATAAAACATTAATTCTTCCTCTCTATTCTAAAATCGTAATAACTTCTCTGCATTGCGTCATTCAAATTAATCATGCGATCTTACGTAACCGTTAATGCAGATGCCTCTTGACCAATCACCAAATAACAAACAAAAACTTTCCTCTTCGCGTGCTTCCATCCTTCATAACGACGCACATCAGCTTTTGCTCGCTACTGTGCTAAGATGTGATTTCGATGGCTTGCTTTCTATCTCAAAAATGTAAATCTTCTGTGGAAAGGCACGACTACAGTGCCAAGTGATTGTGGCCACAAATATCAGCTGGAAATAAAAATGGAATTAAAACTGTCTCGACTGCCAAGTACTTTAAATTCTACGCAATCAAAATTCTTCTTCAATATGGATCTAAGCACGCATCGACACTGCTCCGTCTTTTTTCCTTTGCTCTTATTATGACATATATATATATATATATATTTTTCGTATCCGAATGCGTTTCGTGTCTCACACATGCTCATTACGTATGATTTGATTTACCAAAATTACAACCAAGTTAGAAGTTAAGTGAATACTTCCTGAAATACTGTACATTTCATTCCGGAAAGTATCTTCATTTTGAATCCTCTAACGTTTCTTTTCCTGCATCCCAAGTAAATTTTGCGCATAAAGTTTTCAGTTTCGATGGAAGTTATTTTCGGATGACTCTGATGTTATCGTGTTTTCATAAACCTTTTGAAAACTTGAATATTACCAATTTTTACGGTACGGCCACTGCAAATCATTGAATTTTCAAATATTTTCCCTTTTATCTTTTACAACGCCTTGTAAAGATGTGGGAACAAATCTTTATTAAATGGTTATATTGTTTGATTTAATAACGTTTTACACGTTTGGAAGATTTAACTTCAATAACACTACCACGCTGAATTAGAAAATTAATAAAAGAAATGGAATTTTTATCTTAGTATACTATGGGAATAGATTAATTTTATCTGACACTGATGTATTCGAATGTAGATAACAGAGACTTTTAACTCAGCTCATAAAGAATATTCTCTCCAAGTCGCCAAGAATCACTGACTTGCACTGTCATATATTTTTCTCACAAATTCTATTTCTTTCTTATGTGTGTGTATGTGTGTGTGTATTTTAATTACGGCAAAGCACACTAGGGCTATCTGCCTAAGGGGAGGGATGCCTTTCGTGGAGGACTTTCTAAGGGAAACTGGCTCGTATACACGTTACACATGGGGAAAACCACGAAAACATCCATGCAGCCAGCCCGTTCGCGGGATTCGAACCTCGGACCGAACTACCAGTGTTCAGCGACTTTACCGCTCGGCCGCTGGTGGGCCCTCTATTTCTTTCTTAAAAGAAGTTTATATACTAATTTCATTAGAAACATTTCTAAGAGAATATCTGACATTCATAAGAAACATCAGCGCCTTGATTTAAATTACTAGGAAACTAAGAATCATCGTTTTGTAAAATATGTTTCTCTTTAACTCAAAAGTTTCTTCTTTATCATATTCTAAATGAACAATTGTACATAAGTAATATATTGTATGGGTGAACCAGTGTTATATTTTAACTTATTCTATTACATATCAAGTGACTTTGAGAAGAAAGTCACGTTTTCTTCTAAATGATCATTTTTCAAGTAGAATTTTACTAAAGTCCACATGTGTTTATCGCACTTTTTGATAAAGTCTCAAAGGCTGAAATGTTTCATTACCAAATTTGTACTTTCCGACTTTTCTACTAAAACGAAAACCTTCATAAAATTTGTACATGTTATACTTTTGGATTAATTTGCATACCACTTGATTATCTTTGAAAATTTGTTTCCAAGTCCAGTTCTAATATATTGCTAATTTTTGCTTTTTCAGTGTATTTCGTTTGTGACAAAATCTCAGTTAGAACCTTTTCTTACTTAACATATAAGGTATTTCTCCCACTTTCCTAGCGTCCTTCGTAGTGTAGTGGTTCTGCAATTCATGGATGATAATAATTATACAAAACTAGTTATATGGGAGATTTCCATAAAGTGGTTCCATGGAAAGAAACACGACATCAGTCTCCTAAAACTTTAAGTGAGCACCTGATTTTTGCTCTTGCAAAAGTTAAGTAGAATTGCAGATTCTACGTAAGAACTAAAATCAAAGGCCCAATTCCTTCCTACCTCCATGGCATGGAAGTAGGAGACTTGAAAAATGAACTTTGCACTTGCCGGGACTCGAAATTGGACCTCTCGACTACGCGCCGAGTGTGCTACCGTTACACATCGAAGGATGCTGGAAGGAGGGAGAAAATACCTTACATACTCTCCCTTTTAAAGGGCGACTGAAGATTAGTGAATCCAATTACCAAATCCTGGTGCTGACAAATTACGCTCCAATACCTTTTAGTTCGGGTGCCATTTATGAGATCTAGTGTGCTTGGCTATCATAAAATGGTAAGTAAATATACTTAAGGTAGAACCTTGCGAATTCTCGCTCAGGCATGAAGATGAACACAACAGCGAAAGAATATAAAAGACCCTTTTATTTATCACAAACTAGTTAATAAATGGTACGGACTTACATGTTTAACAAGCAAAACACCGACCACTTGCGGTGAGAACTTAAACGATAATGTCGCACTAAATATAAAGAGTAGTGCGAGACTACAAAATTCAATTTAAACTAACACTTAGAAAACCTACACCATCAGAATACTAATACGATGGCAAGAATGTGTAGCCACTCTTAAGATTAACAGCTAGTGCCTAATAAACATGCGCTCACAATAGCAAAATCACGCTCTGTCAAACCTTTTCGCTCCAACAGTTTGAACACTCTAGTTCACCTACTAATTTGCATCCTGGCGAGGAAATGCGAGGGAAATAAGAGAATTCAGGAAAGACACATAAATTAAAATAACTATTAGTAAAATTTAATGCTACCCTACACTCTGAACACAAAAATAAACAATTGCGAGAATAATTGTGATTGCATTTTTTGCCATTCTCGTGGTTGTCGTCAACTTTCTGGCAGGATTCAGGTTTTATTGCACAATACGCGATATATTATTGTTACTATATATCTGCTTTATAACTATTCAGCGTTTTTTGTGACAATGCTGAAGATTTATTTTATCCGCTGATTAATAAATCAGTAAATAAAAAAAAAATGAAAAAAAAAAAAAAGTCTGAAGGCTTTCAGATTTTATATTACGCCCAAACGGGCTTTTTCTTTCCCCCCGTTTCGTGTGTTACCTTTATTTATTAAATATCATGTTCTTCGCACTTAAACCGTTAAACTGAATTCAACAGCAGTATCACAAAGTATTTAAAAGAGCATATCTTTAGAATTTCCGATACACAGTCTTGCGCGCTGGAGACAAAAACTCCCCTTCCTCCGTACAGTGTTGCCACTGCTCGCTTTGAAATCGTTGAAATTCTTAATCAAAAACTCAGAAATACTTTACAAAATATGAAACAGCTAATGAAAGAAATTTCAAATTTGGGCTTCCAGTTGCCCCTATTCAGGTGGACACGTTACGTTATTCAAAATTGGATGGCCTTCAAATAACTGGCTGCTGGAGCTGCCTGAAGTAGTTAAGAAAAAATACATAACCCTTTTAATACATCCAGTTTGTGCCATTTCACGGGTCCAGCTGATAATTAAGAAAAAGAGATAAAGGACTGCGTTAATCGCTTTGAACTCGCTTAGTTTGTTAATCAGAAACAGGCAGGTAATATTTAAAGAAAAATTAAATTATGCTTCACCCAATGTCAACAAAATGGCGAGTAGAAGTAAAAAATATTTTATATTGGATCGGATGGTTCAAAATTGCATGGCTCTAGGTACCGTTGTTTTTATCACAATGCGAGAAACATACATGCAGATTCTTCATTATTTCATTTCTTTAAATATAATACAGGGCGATAATATTTAGGGGCAACAATTTGAAAAGTGAACCAACATTTATAGTGAATTAAGGCAAAATGCTAGAACGAATTCAATAGCCCTTCTGAGCAAATTGCTAAAAATGAGGCTTCCATAGGAGGTGAAAGCACCTTCATGGAAAACATCGGATTGGCATGGTCAAATGCCGATGATCGGTTTCAACCGAGAAATTGAACTTCAGTTTGTGACCTTCTTCTGCTGCGGTACAGTTTTTTATGCTGCGGTACCGTTCTGAAGACGTCTATCTTTTCGAACAGTCACCGGCTTGAATAAAAGCATCTATGAAGGCATCTCCAAGAAACTTTTACTGTTTAGGGGGTATAGTTAGTACAGTTAGGGTTCTAAACCTCGCCAAAATTTAGCTCAAAGCTGACGTTTGGTTTATAAAAAAGATAGAAAAAGTAAATACCTATATGAAGTTCTGCTTAGTTTTACATTTCAGATTGACTGCTTCTGATCCGTATTCTATTTTATTTTAGGGTTACATTATTATATTATCATTATTTATTCTTATAAATTAATTATTTCATCATAACTATCCTTGAAAATTTAGGATGCTATGAAAGAAGGTAAAGAGTTAAACATTTGTTTATGCCATGTAAGATTTCAAATAATGAAGTAAATATGAATTTAAAAAATAAGGAAATAAGACAGTATCTTATAAAAACCAAAAAGAGGAGCAAAACGGAAAGAATTCGGATTTTAATATAGCACCAGAAAATTTGTTAAGGTTTTTTTATGCTCTCGTTGAGCGTGCATTTATCTATCTACTCGTGGACACACTTCTGTTGCAACAACTTGTTTTATCCTTTAAACTTTATATTATGAAACATCACATTTTCGCACATTCGCCACTTAAAATTCAGAGCTCTTTTTAAAAAGCAGCATATTTTTTGAATTCACGATTGGAGTCAGTTGTTTCAGTGTTGTGTTTAGTTATTTAGTGTTTAAAGTTGCCGCACATTATCCAGCTCAGTAGACTTATAATTCTCGAACCTCATGTTTGCTTCGAATTACTTTTGTTGCCAGTATCATTCTTCAAATAAGTAGTCGCCGGAGCGGACCGAAGTAATTAAGAAAAATATGTATCGCTTTTGATAAATCCAGTTTGTGCCATTTCACGAGTCCAGCTGATAATTAAGAAAAAAAGATAAAGAATTGAGTTAATTGCTTTGAACTTGCTTAGTTTGTTGATCAGAAACAGGCAGGTAATATTTAAAGAAAAATTAAATTATGCTTTACCCAACGGCAACAAATTGGCGAATTGAAGTAAAAAATATTTTATATCGGATATCTTTAGGATTCCGGATAAAGTGTTCAATATTGCCATTCAAATTTTTATAGTCGCTACATTATTTCTTTGAAGAAATACACAAGGATTATTTTTGATGGCAACACCTGAAAAGTGATACGAAGCAAAATTTGAGATTTGAGACTAATAGCACCCCTGTTTCAAGAAACATCGCAAATGAAGTTGTAACGGCATAAAGTGTAAATAATGAGTTTGAAAGTAACTCATAAATATTTTAATAATTATAAATGTTTACTTTGCATATTATTGTATTATCGTTTTTGGCAACAGTTTTTAATCTTTGGAATGCAATTTGGTTTAAAAACTAGAAGATGAGTTTTCGACTACGAGGCAATGTACGAGGCCTACGAACGGCAATCCACAGTGATACTAAAGCGGAAAAGGTGTAGGGAAAAAATATTAAACTTCCTGGAGAATTCTTTGAAGAGAAAATTAGTCATACACCACCTGAAACTTTTATACATAAATCACAAAAGTATATGGAGTTAATTCGGCCAAAGGAAATACAACAGAAAGGTATCCCTAAATTATTTGTACATAAAGATTTAGAATCAGCTTCTTAACGTTTTTCGTCGCTTTGACAGAATTCGGAAGCATCCCGAACCCCCATATGAAGGTCCGTATTTGGTTAGCAATCGTTGACCAAAATATTTTACTCTCACGATAAAGAATAAAGAAGTAAATGTATCCAAAAGACAGATTGAAGCTAGGATATATTCCACCACAACAAGTCCCTAAACAGGAGAAACATACGACTCCAAATTATGTAAACGATGCGCATACGCCGATTGAAATTCAAACCAAAATAACTGTGGCTCAATGTAAAATCAAATCAGCTTTAAGACAATCCCGAACTAATAGAATTCTTAAGACACCGTTGCGATTCAAAATCTGATATGTTATTTATACATTAGTTTTGTTATTATTTTGATGATAAGTACCATTACGTCTTCCAATCTTTCTAACGTAACGTTCGTTAGAGGAAGGGGCATAAAATGTAACAGCATGTAAGGAATGTCACGGCATAAAATGCAACTAAGTAGTTTAAAAGTAACTCATAAATATTTGAATAATTATAAATGTTTACTTTGCATATTATCGGTTTTCGCTATAATTTTTATCTTTGGAATGCAATTTGTTTTAAAAAATAGAAGATGAGTTGGAGAATAAAATTATGTTTGATGTTAATATGATAACTTTATAAGGTATTTCTCCCGCCTTCCTAGCGTGCTTTCGTGGTGTAGTGGTTCTGCACGCTGGGCCGGTATTTCAGAGGTGCGTGGTTCGATTCCCGAAGAAGGTGGTTGCTAATTTTTCATCTCTCCGGCTTTTCCAATTAACCTAATGTCGTTACAACTTTCTTATTTTTTTGTAGTTCAGTCAAACTTAATTGGAATAGCAAAATTTTGTCTGCATCTTATTACTTTGTATCAACTGAGGTTTCATAGGAGTACTTATAAAATCATTCAGAATTATGAATTCTTATATATTGCTTATTCATTTATTTTGCTAACATCAACTTAGTGTTGTTATGTTCATAAAAAATTATTTACCTTGGAAATTACTCAATTTTTATCTAATAAATAGAGATGCTGTTCTCTTAAATTCCCGCCGAAATTAATTTCATTATTCATCAAAAGAAAATAACCTACGCTATAAACATATTCACCGCGCATAAACTCAAATACAGGTGAAAAAACATCTTGGTAAATGATAAAACAAAATAACCTACGCTGTGAACATCTTCACCGTGCATAAATTCAAGTACAGGTGAAAAACATCTTGGTACTTACGGATAAAACAAAATTTTCTAAAAAGCAAGGCTGAGATTTAAAAAGCTAAAGAAACCCAAGTACTTACTGGAGCACGGTCTTCGTGGTAGAAACCATCAAAAACGGGTGTTAGACTTCGGTATGCTTTTATGATCCTAAAGGCGGATATCCACTTCATTTAAATTTCTCCTCAAGGACATTTCCATCAACGACAGCACGTTTTTGTAGTTACCCATCATTGTGACATTTTTTTTTTCTGAACTTCTGCCTGCATAATTGGAGTGACTGTATGAGGGGAAAGGAAGCATGTTCGATGCTTCCGATTTAATTGAAACAGCGACACCAAAAACTTGCCGCCAGCATCAAAACTAATGTCACAATAGGCAAACATGTTCTCGTCGATAAACGACAACAATATGTATTTTCCTTGAGATTGACATGAAATCATTTAATATTGATTTGTTTCATCAGATTCATCTGAGAACATTTTTATTCCAAACGGTCAAGCCGTATATGTTACGTGCGTACGGGTTCGTTATGAATTGAATGCACGAGTCCGATGAAAAATGAACAAAATTTATTATTATCACATCAAAATAAACAAAATGCTTAAATTTTCTCAGATATTCGTGCAGTATTACAATATCTCACGGTAGTTATATTTTAACTACTCAAACGTTCAACAGAACTTAATTCAAAACAGCTAGAGAAAGCTAATCCGCGAATTCGCTACAGTCAACATGAGCAGTTTACTAAACAAACTCTTAAAACAACAACTAACTAAATAACGAATTGAGAGGTTTTCATGCCGCTTATATAAGCTTTTTAAGAATTTTCTAGCACTTTCTCGAAATCAAAAACGAGATTTTTATTTATTAAATGTTAAATGCACGTGCTCTTGTATTTTTAATTCCGGCTTAGCTTTCCTTTAATATTCGTTACGCGCTGCCCTGCCGGGGAAAAAACAATTTGATTTATAATTCTACTAACATTAGCTATTTAAATACCAAATACGTAGCACTGTCCCTTTCCCCAAGGACTGCACGTCCCAGGCAGTACAATCCCTGGACAGGAAGCCAAATTTACAATTAAGGCATAAATGCAATAATAAACATTACATTACAAATAGAAAACAACATGAATAATAAATGCAATAACTAAAACAATTCATGTACTAAATACAAAACAAAACAAATACACACTTGCGGATCCGAGCCAAGACGTCGTTCAGCCTGTTTAGGACTGTGTACGGACCATCCCAAGGTAACTGTAATTTCGGACAGAGTCCTTTCCGTCGAGTTGGATTCTACAACCACACTTTGTCTCCTTCGTAGAATTGATGTTCAGTAGCTTCTTGTGTCGTATCGGGTATTCATCTTCTCCGTCGCCAAATTGACTCGCTCTCGTGCAAAGTTGTGCATCACTTCAAACCGGGCCTGAAGATCTTGAATTTATTCCTCAGACGATGAAGGCGCATCCGGAGGGCGACCAAACAATACATCACAAGGCAGACGAAGGTCACGACTGAAGAGCATCTGTGATGGGGAACAGCCGGTAGTCTCGTGGACAGCACTGCGGTAAGCCAGTAAAAACAGTGGCAATTTCTTGTCCCAGTCCTGTTGGTTTCTGGAAACCACTAATGACAGGTTATTAAGGATGGTTCGATTGAACCTCTCTACCATGCCGTCCGACTGGGGATGTAATGGCGTCATTTGGGTTTTGTCAATGCCGAGTAGTTTGCATAGTTCTTTGATAACTCCTGAGGTAAAATTTCTTCTCTAATCTGAATGTAACTGAAGAGGCACTCAGAACCTAGAAATCCAGTGCTGTATCACACCTCAGCCACTGTGACAGCCTCTTGATCAGGAATAGAATACGCTTCAGGTCACATGGTGAAGTAATCAATGACAACGAGTGTGTATTTGTTGCCATCAGCAGTTCGTAGCATAGGTCCCAAAATATCAAAGACGATACGTTCAAAAGTGCGCACCTACGTTGTAACGTTGCAGCTTGCTCAGCTGCTTTTCCTCGGTCCTTTACGACCTGCACAAGACCGACACCACTTTACCACCTGCATTGCAAGATAGGCACCACTTCTGCATGTCATCCTTTGCATTATTCCAGTAAAAGCGCTCACGAACTCTCTGCAAAGTCTTCATTATTCCAAAGTGACTTCCTGTATGGCTGTTATGTAGTTCTTTAAGGACATCAGGAATCCGGGATCTTGGAAATATCAGTTGCCATCGGAGAGTCTTCCCATCATCCGATTCGAATTTCCGGTATAAGATGCCGTTTCGAATGGGAAGTGAATCCCAGAGTGCCCAGTATCGTTTTGTTGTAGGACTATAGATAGAAATGTTCTGCCAGATCTGTTTGATGACTCCTTTAAATCAATTATGGGTTTAATGGCATGGTCTTCTTGCTGGTCTTTCCTGACTTCATCATAACTCCACGGGTCTCGATCAGCCGATGTTGATGTCGTTATTTGTCGTGCGACCGGACTCAGCAGTTCGTATTTCTCTTCGACCCTGGAACAATATCGGCAGCTTTCTGGGCAAGGTCTTCTAGATAGGGCGTAGGCATTTCCGTGCAATGATCCCTTCCGATGACGGATAATAATTTCATATTCTTGGAGTCTTATCCACCTGGCTTGTATCCATCTGGCTATTTGACCCTCAGGATTCTTAAAATTTAAAAGTCAGGCCAATGAGGCATTGTCCGTGCGAAGCAGGAATTTTCTGCCTTATAGGTACTGATGGAAATGTTCTACGGCTTTAACGATGGCGAGCAACTCTTTCCTAGAGACACAGTAACTCCTCTCTGGTTTAGACAGGCACTTGCTCCAGTACGCCACTACACGTTCTTGGCCGTCTATTTCTTGGTACAAAACAGCACCGCCACTTTCATTGCTCGCGTCCGTGTCGAGAATATATGATCTGTCGAGCTCAGAATACACCAGGATTGGAGCAGATGTTAAAGCTTCCCATAAGTTGTTAAATGCATCCTTGCGTTCTTTTGTCCACAAGAACTTTTGCTTGCTCTCTATTAGCTTGTGAAGGGGTCTTGCGATGGAAGAAAAGTCCTCCTCAAATCTTCTAGGAAGCTTCTCAGCTGATGGACATTTTCGGGACGTTTCCAGGATTTAACCGCTGACACCTTTTCAGGATCCGTGCATACACCTTTTGTAGAGATGACATGTGCGAGGTAAATCACTTCCTGTCTGAATAATTTGCATTTAGCGGGACTCAACTTTAAATTGGCTTCTTTCAGTTTCTGAAGCAGATTTCTAAGATTTTCTAGATGTTCTTCAAAAGTCTTTCCAACATTTTCATTTCTTCTTCAAACGAGACAAAGGCTGATATCAACTGCCTTAATTGTTCTTCCATCGCTCTTGTTATTGGCATTCAAACCCCACTCCTGACACCAAAAATAGTTGTACGAGTTCGTTATGAATTGAATGCACAAGTCCGATGAAAAATGAACAAAATTTGTTATTATCATATCAAATAAAACAAAATGCTTAAATGTTTTCAGATATTCGTACAGTATTACAATATCTCACAGTAGTTATTTTTTTACTACTCAAACTTTCAACAGAACTTAATTCAAAACAGCTAGAGAAAGCTAATTATATAAATAGTATAGTTATATTATATAGTTAAGTTATTATATAGTATATATAAATCCTTAATTGTAGAAAGAAAAAGAGTCAAGGTAAAAAGACGGAGGTTCATTTTGGAATGATAATCAAGAAAATACCTTTCGGGTTATTTTTCTCTGATCTGTATCTGTTCGCCCTGGAAATCGATAGAGTTGCAAGTAAAATCTACGCCAAACGCAAGGCTGGGAACTTAACGTGTTATCGCAGCCACCCTCGTAGAGGTCACCAAATTTTCAGAATGTGCCAAACTCTCGGGAAACCATGCTCGTAAATATTCCCCTTTAGTCAAGAAACGTCGCTATTTTCGTATGCGTTTTGTTATATTCCAGTAGCTTTTCAACAAACCTGACGTTTTTTGCCTTAATGTGCGCTTATGGAATTTTTCAGCAACGCAAGAAATTCTGGTAAAATTTCAATAGGAATAAATAATTTTAAGGCAAAATCTCTAAAGGCAACAGCGAGGAGGTGCATTTGCTAAAACATAGTCGAGATAAGCAATACGAACTTTGCGCAGGGCCAAATCTCTGGAATTCTGTGATCTTTTTCAAACGAAAGCAAATCGCTGTGTACTTCGGAAAGAGAATAACGCATACAAATTGCAGAACAATTTGGTGAAAAGTACAAGTGTATTATTTTTTCGATGTGTCACGTGATCCGTATTTAATATCTGAAATTTGTGTCTTAATTGCTAGAGTATATTTTCATTTCATACATCTATTGTTATTTTATTTTTTATCCCGGTAATTGCTTTAATATAAAATCCTGTATTACATAATTCAGACATTTTTAGAAAACTGATACAAATTGCATTACTTAACAACTTTTTGGTTCTTATTTTAGCTTAGCGCGTTTAATAATGTGTCCAAAATTTCCACACATTCCTGGCGAGAAAAACCTGTGGATGGCGTTTTTATACACTCTCAAAGTAAACTATGTCTGATACATACATATTCTATTTTACCGATATGTTACCTAAAGCGAAGGCTACGTGAAAATCATATTCCTTTCTACATTCGCCTGTACGTATTTTATCTGCATATATTGACAGAATAAATATTATGAGAAATATGTATATGTGTGTATCTCTGACAATATACGAAAAACACACGTACGAACACAGTAGTATATTTACACTCATGTTCATAAATTAAGGATAATTCGGAGTCACGCGGAAATCGAACTCTAAAATAAATATATCATCTGTAAAATCACTACACACATCTTCAAGAATCATATGCAAATTTCAGGAAGTAACCAGATGACACCGATGGTACGTCACAATGACGAGAGTGGAAGAGAGTGATATATAAGGAATACAGGCAAAGAAGTAAAATTGTTCACAGGCGCTTTATAAGCATTTCAGCGCAATAACCGAATAGTTATGACACAAAGGACACATTTGGATGATTTTTTACGTGGTAGAATTATCGGCCGTCTGGAATGTGGGCGTACCCAACTGGAAGTATCAGACGAACTTGGAATTGCCCAGAGTATCATCTCCAGGCTTTGGCAACGATTCCAAGATGATGGTAATGTCAGTAGACGTTACAGCACAGGTCGCTCCAGAGTTACAACGCCGAATGAGGACCGGTATTTGACAGTTACTGCCAAAAGAAACAGGCGGAGCACAGCCTTAGACCTGTCTCGTCAGCTCTCTTCAGCCACTGGTACGACAGTTTCAAGGCAGACCGTGTGCAGACGCTTAGGGCAGTTTGCTCTATATGCTCGTAGACCTGTCAGATGCGTTCTACTTACTGCAACTCACTGTCGCCTGCGGTTAGCCTGGAGTAGAGAGCATGCATTGTGGACACCGCAACAGTGGGCTTGTGTGATGTTTTCCGACGAGTCCAGGTTTAGCTTGCAGTCTGATTCTCGCCGCACTTTCATATGGAGAGCTTCAGGTACCCTTTACCGCCAAGAAAACATCAATGAACGACACCTTTACGGTGGTGCAGGAGTGCTTGTTTGGGGTGGAATTATTCTGGGTTCCAGAACTGACCTGCATATTCAAATTGGAACCATGACAAGCCAAATCTATCGGGACGTCATTCTGGAACAACATGTACGTTTGTTTTCTGGGAGCCATGGGCGCACAATTTGTGTTTATGGACGACAACTCCCGTCCTCACCGTGCAAACATCGTAAGCGAATGCCTTCAATCGGAGGATATCACACGTATGGACTGGCCAGCATTCTCACCGGACTTGAATCCAGTAGAGCACGTGTGGGACATGCTTGGCCGACGAGTTGCAGCCCGTCAACCTCCTCTTACATGTCTACCGGAACTTCGGAGAGCATTGCATTTTGAGTGGTGTAATATCCCCCAAGATCAGATCGATAATTTGATACTCAGCATGTCTAGGCGTTGTACGGACTGTATTGCATCGTCTGGGAGACATACAATGTATTAACGATCATACCAACCATGTAATATTGGTTTTTTTGTAATTTTTTTTTTTTTTTTAATTTGCTCCAGGGAGAAAAAATCGCTAATTTTTTTAATAATATCAAACATATAGCATCGTTTTTTTGCTCTTTACCTTTGTTTAATAAATAAGCTTTACAAAGAAGTCAAATTTTGCTTCCAACTCTTCCTTTGCCTGATTTTGCATTATCCTTAATTTATGGACATGAGTGTAGTAAGAAAGTGCTTAATTTGCTCAGTTTTGTCACGTTACTACTCAGTCAAAAGTACAGGAGATTATCTGAATTATGCGTATATGCAAACTAAAAAATAGGGAAGATTGGACAGTTTTATTCCTCGTGTTCTACTGGGTCGATTGACGAAATTCAACTTTGCGTTTTTCATATCTCGAAAGAGCGACTATAGCATTGCTATAGCATTGCTCTAATATATTTATTTTGACACGAAATCGGACTTTTTCTGAAATGTCCAATCGGCCAATTTTTTTTCATATTTCGACTGAGACTCAAATTATGCCAAAAATCGCAAGCGTTGTTTTTGAAAAATTAGCGCTCAAAACTTTAGCTCCTCCATGTTAATTGAATTTGGTATATTTTATTAAACCTTTTTTAGTCTTCCTTTCACTTTCGATATTTAGGTTCATTCAAAATAAAATTCACCCATTTTTTATAATTTATTTTTAAAATTTATATTTTAAATATTTTTATAAATTTTTCGAAAAACATATTTGAATTATAACCTTCAACATTGGATGGAATAATATTTTTGCCAAAATCTTAAAGTGGATGTATTTCTAAACATACCTGCAAAACATTAAGAGTTTTATTACTGAAAATTTCCTAAGATGTATGTGAATTTACATATTGGAGCGTTTTGAAATTTTGCATACTTGTTATAAGCGATAATAACACCAAATGTGGTTTAAGCACTCTGTTAAAATTATTTGAAAGTATGAATTATGACTTTTTTCCGCTCGTCTACAGTGAAAAAATGGAAAAGAAAATAGGTTGCTATAAAATAAAAATTTCGCCAAGTAAATAATTCTTGGCGCAAACTGAAAAAAATACCCCATATTAATTTCTGCCTAAATTTCGTATTAAATTTCACAAAATTTAATATTTAGGCATAATTAGAATCAATATATGGAAAAAAAATCTTATGTTATTTCAGAAAAAGTCCGATTTTTATTTCCCCGCAATGTACATGCAAAAAGTACTCTAAGCTATGATTGGTTAATTTGAGGTCTCTATATAATCAAGGAAGGATCTCGAATTTGGGTGAACAAATATATTTAGTGGGAGAGCACCGAATCTAGAATATTAATTTTCAGGTCGCCAATTGTTTTTAAAGCAGCTATCGTATTTTCTTATATCTTAAATACATATATGCAAAGGAAATAATTGATAAGATTTAAGTATATGTGATAAATACTGTGGTACCTCTGCATACGCCTGCTTTAAATGATTACATACTTCAAATGATTTTGCGTTTTTTAGTATACATTTTTTTTTAATTCATTAAGAATGAATTTTAGGTCGTTAGTGAAGAAGGTTTAAGGAGAAAAATCGAGCAACAAGGAAAATGGTTAGGACAACTATGCAAGTGAAAAAAGGAGGTTGTTGAAAAATATAAAGATTACATGCGCATGCGAAGCATACTGCATAGCGTATACCAAGTATGATGGTGTATACAATAGTGAAAAATAAAGATTTTATTAAATCAGGAAGGAGGATGACATCGATCACCAAACTAAGATCGAAGACGTCGGAGCATGTTGCAAATTGCTTTTGGTATGGATAACAGGAAAACATTTATGTGCATTGCTTCATATATGTATTGTTTATATTTCGCCCATCCCAATTGCATTTTAGTATTCAAAACTATTATATTAATAACTATAATTTTTTATTACTTCCTTTGTAGGGTTTATATTTATTTTAACTAACATTTATTTTAAGCTATCTATCCTGTCAAGCCTTTACTTTCCCCTAGAATTTCCAATGCCAGAGTATGTAAATCGTAATAGAATGCGCAGAGTATTAAAATTTTAGCAGAAGTAAATTGAGTTTAAACAGAAGGGAAACGTGATTGTAAGTGTGCTTCTTGAATCGTGAGCGTGAAGGTTGCTAGGTAGAAATTTAAGAACCGCGCGTTCCGGCCTGTGTGCCTATTTCGGCAGTTCGTTTCAACTTCTTAAACAGTAAGTTTGCTGAATCTCAGCTGTATCTTAGAACGCGGTTAAGTTAGTTACGATTATAGAGCCTCGTAGATAGTGATTTCGTTATTTATTCATCCTGTCATTTATTTTTAGTTGTACTTTTCTATTTTGTTTAACCGCCGGGTCGGCTTAGTTTGTGAGCGTTAAGTGAACGCAACTGTGATTTCTAAGGTAAAATAAAAATGGATTTAAACCCTTCTTACGAGTTTGTGTAATTTACAGTTCATAGCAGTCACTACTACTGTTGCTGACAAGTTGGGGCCTCGCAACATTATATTGGCGCCCGAGCACCTTACGAACTGAGATGGCAGAAAACTGGATGGAAGCTCCTGTACAACTCCAACAACAAGAAATGGCGAACCAGTTAGAAGGATTTGGATACCTGGTCCAAACGATGAGAGCATCTATCAAGCCAAACGTCAATTTCGACGGAAAAAATTCGGTGGCGATATTTTTAGAAGGCCTCGAAAATCACTTCCAGCTATACCCTGTGCCTGAAAGACAAAAAGTTGCCGTTGCCACGTCTGCACTAAGAGGACAGGCCTCACTATGGTGGAAGAGTATAGGGAAATTTTTATTAGGAGAATTCGGAGGCCAAACATATACCTTTGAAAATTTCAAAATATCATTATTAAAGGCCTTCCCCATAGTGAAAGACCGAGCAAAGCTATAAGCCTAGCTGTATAGTTTTTATCAACGTAATATAGAAGAGTTGACGGACTTTATTCTGCGAAAAGTTAAGCTGACGGATATGCTGTATGGAAAAAAAACCTGACACGGAGATAATTGAAATACTCTTACCAAGATTGCTACCTTGTCAATGTTCAAGATTACTTCCGAATTCGAAATCCAAGCACCTTGCAGGAACTCTTCGAGTTGGCGGTCAAGTTCCAAAACCGCAGAATAGCGGAAAAATCTAGAGGGGCATCGTATTCTCAAGGTCACCGAAGGCAATCCTCAAATCAACAGACCGGAAACACAAATCGCTCTTATGGGGGAAAGAGCTATCAAGCCAACTCATCGAAACTCGAAGGTCAAGGCCCAAAAAGGAAATTTGAAAACAACCGTTCGCGTACCCAGAAGACTGAAGCTGAAATGAAAGCTTTAAACGAGTAAAGGGGCCTGTAAAAGCGAGGATCCAAACCCCGGAAGTTTCGAAAAAACCCTCAAGAAGATACCTAAATACGGTCGTGGTAAAGAATTCACAATTACCGATTATACAAGTCCTGGTTGGCGATGTACCAGTAGAAGCCCTCATTGATACAGGGGCAGAAGGTAATTTTATGAGTGATACATTTTTCAAGAAGAATTTTAATAGGTTACGATTATTTAAAAATAAAAACACAGAAATTATAGCGGCGCAAGGAAAAACCTGTCAATGTATCGGGAAATTATCATTAAAAATACAGGTAAAAGATGAGAGCCTCAAAGTATTAATTTTTGTGGTGAAAAATTTGCAGAGTCCAGTCATCTTAGACATGGAGTTTCTAAAGGCCGCGAAAGCCAAACTAAATTTTCAGGAAAATTTGATTATGCTGGAAGTGGATCGGAGGGTGGTGGAGCCAGTGAAACAAGCGCAGGTAGACCTTAGCCATTTGAATGACCATGAAAGCCGAGCCATCCAGCAAGTGGTGAGTACTTTTTCAAACTTGTTTTCAGAACGGCCTAGTAATTGTCGAATTGTAACGCACGATAGACAACTAACTGCCGATAAACCCTGTAGGACTAAACCCTACCGGTATAATAAACAGAAAGAGCAAATTATCGAAGAACACATTCAGGAAATGCTGCACAACCAGATAATAACACCCATAAATAGTGAGTACGCGAGGCCAGTCGTACTATGTAGGAAAAAGAATGAGTTCCCTCCCTCGGATAAAAGGGCTTGGAGGTTTGCTATCGATTACAGAAAGCTTAATAGTGTTACTAAGTTCCCAGTTTACCCTTTGCCGGTTATAGAGGAAATTATTAGAAAGATTAAGTCTACGAAATACAGGACTACGTTGTACTTAACGTCTGGCTACTATCAAATAGCTATGAGACCCGAAGACATACATAAAGCCGCGTTTATCATAAAATCGGGCACTCATGCATTTTTACGCATGTCCTTTGGGTTGTGTGGGGCCCCGTCAACATTCCAGAGAGCTATGGACATTGTTCTAAAGCCTGTCCTAGGAAAATCGACTTTAATCTATCTAGATGATATAATTATAACGAGTAGTACGTTGGAACAACATATAAAGATTTAGAAGAGGTTTTTAAATTATTAAAAAAGGCTGGTCTTACAATTAACGCATCAAAATGCAAGTTCGCGACTAAAGAACTTAAATATCTGGGTTATAAAATTTCGCAAAAGGGTATAGAAACTCAGGATTCAAAAATAAAAGCCATCAAGAATTTCCCACCCCCCAATACCGCCAAGAAACTTTCTTCTTTCCTTGGGTTATGTTCTTATTATCGGTCGTTCATAAAACATTTTGCGAACATTTTTGAACCGTCTCTAGTAATTAAAAGAAAAAAAAGTAAGTTTACGTGGACAGCAGAAGCAAATACAGCATTTGAATGGTTAAAAGAAGCACTCATCAACGCCCCTGTTTTGAAATTCCCGGAAGGGGACGAAAACCTGGAAATTGCAGCAGATGCGTCGGACTATGCCGTAGGTGCGGTTCTCGTGCAGAATGGCCATCCTTTGGCATTTTTTAGTAAAACTAAATTCTACGCAAAGGAATCATACAGCTACAGAGAGAGAAACATTAGCCGTATTAATGGCTGTACACAAATTTCGAGTTTATTTCGGCAAAGCGCCAGTAACAGTCTTTTCGGATCATGCGGCTGTTGGTAAGGGAAAAACCTAATGCCCAGGTTAATAAGATGGGCTTTAAAACTTCAAGAATATAATCTAATAATTAAATATAAACCGGGTAAGGAGTGAGTGAGAGATTATGGCGCAAAACCAAAGATGGTTATAAAGCGCCAAACACGAGATGGGGTGTGTACAACTGATGAAATTAGAATACAATAAATAAAAACAAGTAGACAAATTTATCAAATCCAGAGGATGAAGTCATATAAAAACAAGTTAAAACCACACATTTAAAATTCAAGACACAATCTTTAAAACAAGTTACATTAGGTGATAAAAGCCAGTCTCTTTTAAATAATAAAATAAATTACCATTGACCTCTCTTCCGATTAAACGGTCGAGAGGTAAGTCACAGCCATTAAAAATTTCTGACGAAGATTATTAAAATATGGACACTCAATTAAAATATGACGGACAGATAGACAAACATTACAATTTGAACAAACAGGCTCATTCTCAGCTTTTAAAAGGTAGCTATGTGTCACTCTAGTGTGACCAATTCTGAGGCGAGTCAAAAGAACTTCCTCCTTACGATTTTTGGTAGATTCCCAATGCTCAATTCTAGGTTTTACTTGTCTTTACTTGTTTTGAAGCTGAACATCCCAAATTTGCTGCCATTTTTTTCGGACCTTTCCCTTGATGACACAGCAGATATCTCTAAAAGGGATAAGGCGACTGCACAGTTCAACAGTAGATTTGGCTGCGATATCTGCAAGCTCATTTCCCTTTATTCCAGCATGTCCAGGAACCCAGCAGTACAGGACTTCGTATCCTCGAATCGTTAAGTTTATGTGAATTTTGAGAACATCCACTACCACAGGATTCTGAGTGTTGGGAAAAGCTTCCAAAGATTTCAGAGCACTATACGAGTCTGTATAAACTATGAACTTTTTGTGGCAGAGCTTCGAGATGTACAAAATACAATAATATATTGTAGTTAATTCAGATGTTAGGACTGAAAAAGCATGGTGCAGGCTTCTGCCCTCTATGTAATCTTCAAATACAAATGCCATCCCGACATGATCTTTTGACTTTGATCCATCTGTATATATCGGATAATAACTGCTATATTTGTGCCTGTGTTCAGCGAAGAGTTGTCTGTAAACGATCTCGTTAGTGCTTGCCTTCACGTGATGTTTGAAAACATCAAGAAGCTGAATCCGTGAATTTTCCCAAGGTAGAATTTCGAAAATGTGTACTGCTTGGGGGCGCATATCAGAGAGGGAATGTTCCTCAATGACAGGGCGAACTCTTAAAGGAAGGTAGCAACGCAGGATGGACGCGTTTCAAATAAAACATTACACGCATCATCGAGTAAGCACAGCTTATTGGGATGTTCAGGTTGGGATAGAGTATTAAAATACTGCAAGAGGGACAATTGCTCACCCCTCAAATAAAATGATGGTTCGTTGCAGTCAACGTACAGGCTCTGGACGGGAGAGGTCCTGAAAGCTCCTGAACAAATCCGCAGAGCTTGATGGTGAACAGCATCCAGTTTTAACAATACTGATGGCCGAGCGGATCCATAAACAACTGAGCCATAGTCCAGTTTAGAGCGGACGAGCGCTCTGTAAATGCGAAGCATGGAGCAACGCTCTGCACCCCAGGAGGTGTTCACCAACACTTTTAAAATATTTAGTGCTTTTAGACACTTCTTTCTCAGGTTTAAAACATGAGAAAGGAAGGTCAATTTTCGGTCGAACGTCACTCCTAAAAATTTTACTTCGGGCGTAACTGGAATAATTGTACTATTCAGATATAACTCAGGCTCAGGATGGAGACCTCGCTTCCTACAAATGTGAACACACACAGTTTTCTGTTTGGAAAAAGTAAATCCCTGTTTGTTTGACCATTCTTGGATCTTATTCAGAGCCATCTGCAATTGCCTCTGTACGTATCTCATGTCTGCCCCTCGACAGCTAATCTGCAGATCATCAACATATAGAGATCCCAAGATGGTGGAAGGAAGTTCTTTTAGTACAGAGTTTATTTTTAAACTAAACAGGGTTACACTGAGCACACAGCCTTGAGGCACACCCTCTTCCTGTTCAAAAACATCTGACAGAACAGAGCCAATTCTTACTTGAAAAGCTCTAGTGTTCAAGAAATTTTGAATGAAAATTGGTAGGTTGCCCCGCAAGCCACTCTCATGAAGATCGCGAAGTATACCGTATCTCCATGCCTTATCATAAGCTTTTTCAATGTCGAAGAATATCGAGACAAGGTGGCTTCTTCTTACAAATGCTTTTCGAATAGATGTCTCTAAGAGCAGCATGTTATCTACAGTTGTTCTTCCCTTTCGAAAACCGCTCTGATAAGGCGATATAATATCATTCTTTTCCAAGAAGTAGACTAGGCGGCTGTTTACCATCTTTTCAAACAGTTTGCATATGCAACTCGTAAGGGCAATTCGCCGATAGTTCGATGGATTCCTTGGATCTTTCCCTGGCTTAGCAATAGGAATTACAACAGCTCTCCTCCACGCACTGGGAAAAATACGCTCCTTCCACACTCTATTGTAAAGAGTGAGGAGGGCAGTCAGTGACTTATAGGACAGATGTTTTAGCATTTCGTAATTCACGCCATCAAGACCCGGAGAAGACCTATGTGTCTGCAATAAAGCTCTCTTTAATTCCAGCATAGTAAATGCTCTATTGTAAGGCTCAGATTTGGACGAGTTGAATGCAATGGGATTTATTTCAGAGTACTGCTTAATAGAGAGAAATGCAGGTGAATAGTTTCTGCTGGAAGAAACGGCAGCAAATATCTCCCCGATAGTATTCGCAATTTCTTCTATGGAGCTAATCACTCGGCCATCTTTTTCCAAAAAAGGAAAGTGAGTGGTCTTTATATATTCCGCATGCTTTTCGAACTCTTTCCCAAACCCGCTTACTAGGTGTGGATGATGTTATTGACGACACATATGAAATCCAGGAATTCCTTTGGCTCTGCCTCCTTACTTTTCGTGCATTTGCTTTGGCTCTTTTAAATGCAATGAGGTTTCGCAGAGTAGGATATCTACGAAAAATACCCCATGCTTTTTTCTGTTTTTTCAGTGCTTCATGACAATCGCGATTCCACCACGGTTTCGAATATTTCAGTATTTTTTCTGATGTTCTAGGAATGGAAAGCATATCCGCCTCAATAATAGTATTTGTAACATCTTCAACAGCATCATCGATATGCGCATCTTCTACCATTTCATCTGTGAGCTCTGCAATGGAAGAGAAGAGTTCCCAGTCTGCCCTATCGAGTATGAATCGAGGGGATCTCGACATGGGGTTTGCTCCTCTTCGTGCAAGAGATATAAAAATGGGATAGTGATCGCTGTTGTAAAGATCATTTCCCACACTAAAAGTGCAAAATTGCAGCAGAGATGGTGAACAGATGGCAAGGTCGAGAGCGCGGAATGTCCTTGAAGGCTCATGGAAGTAAGTATTCTGCCCATTATTCAGGAGACAGAGGCTATGATCTTCGATCATCTGCTCAATTTGTCTTCCACGGCAATTTGCATCTTTACTACCCCAGAGCGGACTATGGCCGTTAAAATCTCCTATTATTATGAAAGGCTCAGGCAGCTGCTCTAAAAGATCATTTAAATCTTGCTGATCAATGTGCTCATTAGGAGGCAAATAAAGAGAAACGACTGAAATTACAATATGAAAGTTTACTTGTACAGCGACAACTTGGAGAGAAGTCGTCAAAGGAAAGGAACTTGAGGGACAGTCCAGTGAGGTGAGGAGACATACACCTCCACTGGCACGCTCACCTGCAAGGTTATCCTTCCTGACGAGAGAAAATCTCCGAAGTTTTGCATGTTGATCTGGTTTCAGATTTGTCTCTTGTATTGCGAAGCACACAGGATGATAAGTATTGATCATAGCTTTGATGTCAAGGAAATTTCGGTGGAAACCGCGACAGTTCCATGAGACGAGGGTGGCCATTATGTTTGATGTTTGTTCTTTCTGTGTTCCTTTTTAGTTTTGCGCGGAAGCAGATGTTCAGGAATTTCCAATCCATCCTCCACTTCCATACTGTCTGAATCTAGAGATTCAGAATTCAAACAATCTACAGAACTATTGCTGCGGCTTCTATTTTTTGTTACGATTTTTGGAGGCACAGTTTTGGGTTTGCTCGGGACAGCTATTTCTTTATTTTGTACGATATGTGTTGTATTTTCCTTTTTCTCGTTTGCAGGTTGCTGGGTTTTATTTGGTTGAGTCTGTGTACTTATGGAAGTTTGGGTGGGTATAGTGCGTGTTGATTTAACGGCGCTGGCGTATGATTTGTTTGATTGAGGCTGTGTGCTTTGAACTTGTCTCCTGGCTTCGGCATGTGAAATGTTCCTAGAAACTTTTATGGTCTGAACTTCCTTTTCAGATTTCCATTTTGGACAAGAGCGAGAAAATGTTGGGTGATCACCCTTGCAGTTAACACACAATGGTGCAGCGGTGCAATTCTCACTATCGTGGCCAACCGACAAGCATCTGGCGCACGTAAGGGTGCCACGACAGGATGTCTTAGAGTGACCAAACCGCTGTCACTGGAAGCATCGCATTGGGTTGCGAATATATGGTCTTACGGGACAGTTAAGATACCCAGCCTTTATATTCTTCGGCAGATCAGGCGATTTGAAGGTCGGGATCACGTGTTTCGTGTCAACCAACTGACCTTCCTTTCGCATCTTGATCCGCCTAGCACCACAGACATTTTGGTCAGTTAACTCGGAGACGAACTCTTCTTCTGAAACACACAGAAGGTCGATCTCCGAGATCACGCCTCTACAGGTATTAAGTGTTTTGTGTGCTGACACTGTTATAGCTACTTGCCTAAGTTTGGTTTGACGTAAAAGTGAAGCAGACTGGGTGGCCGAAAGGGTATCAATGAGCAAGTCTCCAGAACGGAGACGCTTTATGTTCCTTGGCTCACCTACGCAGGAATGAATGTATTTGCTGACCAGGAAAGGAGACATCTTTTGCAATTCTCCAGAGGCACTGGAAACAACAACAAAGCGCGGACAATCAGCAGATTCTTTGGCATTTGCATCGGTACGGATCTTCTTTGTAATGGATTTGTCACTAACTTCAATATCTTTGGTATTTTCATCAGCACGGATCTTCTTGTTAATAGATTTGTCGACAATTTCTATATCTTTGTTGGTATCATTTGACTCGGGTTTTTTTAAAATAAAAAGGGAAGCCATGATTGAAATATATAAGATTCGGGTCCGACGGCCCCGCCCATCACGGAGCCCAACAAGGGAACACAGATTCCTGTGTTAGGGCTAGCCGGACCTATACGCAAACTGAAGCCCCACAGTCGGCTTTCCCGAAAGCAGGTACTCCCGAGAGCTTGACCCCAAACCACTGACACAAGGACTAGTGACAGCCGATTGACACCCGTGAGGACGACTAAGGTGCCTCCCATTTAGCTGAAGCAGAGGCCAAAGTAGTGTGTTGGGGACAGTCTACCAGGACCCTCCTTTCCAGCGACACGGGTCTCCACGCACACGGCAAACACGTGGGCAGTTTTCTCGCCACTCGAAAACTAGAGACAAGAGCTGCTCCAGTCTCTCGTGACGAGCCCCAAACTCCGTAGAGAGAAACAACGAGGGAGAAGGGAAGGGGAAAAGTTCCAGATAAGAGGAGAGGATACGGAAAAGAGGATAGATCACTGGGGCTCCAGGATCGTGACACCCGTCTCACCAAGAAGATGATCCCCTGAAGGGCTAGGTTACCTCGGGATTGCCACACCCGTACTCACAAGAGTGAGCCCCTGAGGGCTAAACCGGGTAAGGAAAACAATGTTGCTGACGCACTAACTCGAATAAAACTGGACGATGAAGGAAATGAACTCAAATGCGCTGTGTTGACTTCAAAAATTTTAGATTCTAGAGAAACAGTTATTGCTGAATTGAAAGCTGATCCTGAATTTGGAAGTATCTATGTGTATGTGAAAGACCCCGAAAGCTTTGAAGACACAGATATCGATGCAATAAGAAGTAGAGCAGAAAACTATGAAATAATAGATAATTTATTGTTTTATACGAAAGCAACAAACGAAAATTTCGAATATAGACCTGTCATCCCAGCCTCGCTTCGATTAAGCATTTTGAAGGAATTACACGACGCGAAAACAGCGGGTCATTTAGGGATCAGAAACACTATAAAAAGGGTACGCGAGGCGGTATATTTCCCGAAATTATGCAAAATAGTAATTGCGTATGTCAGGTCCTGCAATCAATGTCAATTAATAAATGATATTAATTACAGCCCGGCCGGGTACTTAAATAGCATTCGCGCTACATTCCCGAATGAAATTTTAGGCATAGATCTTCTTGGTCCTTTCCCTCAGAGTGAGTTAAATAAAAATCGTTTTCTTTTAATAATTGTAGATCATTTTTCAAAATGGACAGAAATTGTTCCACTTAAACGCGCGTCAGCCAAAACAGTCGCAGATGCATTCTTACACAGATACATTTTAAAATACAATGCACCGATAAAAGTCATTAGCGATAACGGTAAACAATTCGTTAGCCTAATATTTGAAAACATTTGCTCTGGACTTGGCATACGCCATATCAAAATGGTTTTGTATAGACCACAGGCAAACATCGCAGAAAGAGTTAATAAAAATATTGTAAAAATAATTCGAAGTTATGTTAGCACACATCACAAGCGCTGGGGTGGCTACATAAATGAGTTAGCTTATGCTTTAAGAACAGCAAATCATGATACTACGGGAAAAACTCCAGCAGAATTATTTTTAGGACGTAAGTTAATTACGCCACTAGATAAATTATTCTTTGTGCAACAAAGAGAAGAAGAATTCAAACAAAAAGATAAACAGAAACTTATTGATCAGGCGGTTAAAAGTTCGGATACGGCAAGAAATAGACAAAAGCTTTACTATGATAGAAAACGCCGTGAAGCAGATTTTAAAGTAGGGGATAAAGTGTTAAAGCGGAAATCTTTTTTATCAAGTGCCCCAGATAATTTCACTGCAAAATTGGCTCCAAAATTTGAAGGCCCCTATGTAATACAGGAAATCAAAGGAGTCGTATTGTACCTTAAGAACGAGAGAGGGGAAATCTGTAAAGCAAGTCCCGACCAGGTGAAAAATACTATAATCAAAATAATTTTGAAATCCTTTAAAGTTTCTTGCAGGATTCAAGCAAGTGGAAATTCCAGAATTATTCAAAAGAAGTGGAAATTTCAGAATTAACGCCACCCGCTCCACCACCCAAGAAGCAGAGAACAGAAGAGGAACCTAGCCCTTTTAGGGTCCCGAAAAGAAGGAAGGAAAATGGTCAGACTCCAGCATTCAGGAAGTGCAGGAAATCAACGCCGCCGCGTAAAGAATCTTTGGTAAATAGGAAAACACCAGATACAACTTTGGACAGTAGAAATTCTGCGTCAAAGAAATCACTTCCAGGGCCAGATAGTCAGGAGCAAACAAGGCCGCCGTTCACAAGAAGAAAAAGACATGCGACATGCGACGAAGGACGTGGGCACCACCCCTCTACCAATACGGTTAATCGGTATAGCGCCACGTCCACCTTTATCTAGATAACCATACGTGTTCGTTGTGCTAATATACTAATATATAAACATACATACAAATTTGGTACTTCATACAGTGGCGTTAAAGCTAATTAATGTTAGACACTGGATAATACATTGCCATGTTACAACGTGTATGCAAAAGCATGGATACGATAGCATATATACATAACGTGTGTACTCATATGTTGAGTACACTATGACCCTTTGAAGCATTATCATTAGATTACAGAAGACATGTACATACTGAAATATTAGGTGCGCAATGTTATGCTGGAATGAGTAATTAGTACAGTGAATTAAAAGTTAGACCCTAGATTAGTACTGTGTAGTACAGTGTCTTTGGTGCAATTAATTTTAGAGTGGGGCTCTAGTTAGTTCTTTGCGATACGGTGCCGTGTTACAGGATAAAATGTGCAGATGCATAGTTACATTATCATATATACAGAACATAAATTCATATACATATATACAGACACATTAGGTACATGATTATTCCGTGCGTAATAGATGTATATTAACTATACAGTGCCAAGATATGTGATAACACTAGTAGATACATGGGTACAATTACATATAAACAAAGACATACACAATTACATATAGACAAAAGCGTATATACGCTTATATTTTGGTACACAATAGTCATTGGTGACATAAACATTTCGTACTTACTTCATATACTGAAACTCTAGATCCATAAAATAATGTTATAACTAGTAATAGGTGCTTATTTAATTTCATAATAGAACACTACGTTGATATTTTGCCTTACTGTGTCACGTTACATAGAAATGTATGCGGGTGCATGGGTACAGCTTCCTATTTACAATGCTATACTGTTTTCCTATTTACAATGCTATACCTATTTACAATGCTATACTGTTTTCCTATTTACAATGCTATACCTATTTACAATGCTTATATCATTCGATTTCATAATCAATAGGTACATGGCACATTAAATACATGAGCAGATGGTACATTGTAGAGTGCCGTTGAGGATAATTGATGCAATTAATTTTATAGTATTTTAAAAATAATGCATTTATACGCAATTATAGGGTGCATAATTGTCATTGGGTACTTATACAATAGGCGCATACTACATATACATATTCATATATTAGTTTCTTAATACAATGCTAGGGCAAGTAATTGGTGCTGTTATTTTTACATGTTACATGATGCTGTAGGCGATTGGATGGATAAACTAATATATATACTAATATACATATACACAACTTTTAGGCACATAATAATCACTAGATTCTCAGACATTAGGTACATGGTATACATATACATATATAAACAGATAGTTCATAATACAGTGTTATGGAAAGTAATAAATGCAGTTAATTTTATAGTAAAATTCTAGTTTAACACTATGCGAAACGGCTTCATGTTACACAGTGTTAAATACTGACGCATGAATACAGTAATATTTCTACTTGTTAATACTATATATATATAAATATACAAATATTTTTAGGTGCATACTTAACAAAGGATACATAATTATTAGATGCACTGTGCATATACGTACATAATACATAAGATTAGTACAATGCTGGAACAATACATTTGTGCTGTTAGTTTTAGTGTAAGATCATAGTTTAACGCTATGTGGTACAGTGCCATACTACAGGATGATATGCGCGGAGCCATGGATGCAGTTATATACATACTAAAACACGTATACACAATTATTAGGCACGCAGTAATCATTGGATTTATAAGCATTATATACATGGTACATAGACAGACGATACATAATATATAAACAAATATATATATAATAATAATGCTATAGAAGTTAATTAATGCAATGGGTTTTTAGAATTAAGACTTTAGATTAACACTATGCGGTAAAGTGTCATGTTGCGTGATGTTATATTCGGATGCATGGTTACATTATCATATATACGAGGATATATATACATATTATTAGGCACATAGTAATCATTGGGCTCACAATCTTAATGCCTTAGTCTCGTGGACTTGAAAGTACGTAATAAGGTTCAAATGGTGCTATTAATTTGATGATGCTAAATAATATTAATACAATAATGCAGCAATGATTAATACAGTTAATGATCAATACAGTAACATTTATACTAGAACATATATATACAAGTACAAGGCGCATAATTACATTGAGTATAAAAGCATTGGGTGCATTATACATATACATACATAAAACATAACTACATGGTGATGGTACTTAAGATACATTTAGAAACAGGTACAGATGGTCCTTATTTACATATTGCGGTACAGATAATAGACATAATTCGTTTGGTTGGCATAATGCAAATTGATTAAATAGTTTATTCTTGCTATATTACTAGGAGTGTTGGACACTCCTTACGATAATTTACAGTTATTTTGTGGTGTTGGTAGTTGGTGCTAGACACCGAATTACTATTCGTCTATATGGCTAAGTATGGCACAGGTCTGTGTTAAGATCGGCCAGTTTATCCATTAAAAGCCCTATTTTTCTAACCAGGTGGCTCTGTTTTATCAAAAACTTACAGAAAGCTTGTCGATTGGTCGACGGAAGAAGAAAAAGAAAGAAAGAAGAACGAAAAGATTGGCACCAACAGAAGAAATTCAAGCAAGAATCCAGACCGGAGGCCGCCAAGACCAGCCGTCCAGGGGCCAAACGGAAAAGACAGGAACCCGAAGACTACCACCCCAAGAGGCCGGCGTACAGAGGGCGAAAAAGAAAAGTCACCATGGAGGAAACTCGAAGAACCCAAAAGCGGAGATTGACTTCCATGAATTCTATAACTTGGGATCAATTTTGCCAGAAGAGGATGTCGGAGTTCCAAGCATCGAAAAGTCAAAGATAAGTTAAAATCTTCTATAAATTTTTCTTTTGTTCCGAAATGTTATGCGTAAATACGAAGTTCTATGGGTTGACGGAAGTCAATTTGTCTCGGTTGAGACTTAGTTTTGTTTTACTTTATTTAGCTAAGGCAAAAAGTATTATTTTCTTTAAGTATAAAATCTAAGAGCAAGCAGTTCGAGTTGGTCGAAAGACTGGTTCTGTTATGTTAAAGCCAAAATTTGGCCGAAGGTAAAATAACTTCGTATTCTTGTATTAATGAAAAATTTAGTTTCAGTGCCGCCAGCTTGGCGAAGAAAGCGTTAAGTAAAACTTTATTTTTATCTTATTCATTTTATGGTAAATTGTAAAAAATCATATGTATTAGAATTTTGTAAATATAGGTAAATAGTTGAAAGTTATGTAAAAGTAGAATTTAGTCTAGAAGCATAAAATTTTAGATGCTAAAAGTAAATGCTCAAACGAAACGAGTTCAAATCTAAGTATTAAACAGTAGATAAAATCATGCTTTAGAGCGAAAGCCTGCATGTCTAAAGATGAATGAGGGGGAATTTAGAAAGAATGTGTTTTGTAGGGTTCTCCACCTACGCTTCAATTTTAAGAATGTTAAACATAGCTCATCGAGTTTCAGTATGTTGGATTAAGGTGTGTCATATTTTTTCGTTTGTATGCTAACAAATCATTGTGGTTAGGGGAAGTGTTGTAATACAAAAACACGAAGACTCCCGTTTGACACCACACATGGTGGAGAACCAGGGTTAAATTCAGGTTTGAATATTTGAATGAATGTGAATGTAAGCAGTTAAATGAGGAAAAGAAAAGGATCGAAAATGAAAATGTATTGAGTGTTAAGAAACTGTAAATCATAATGTATTTCGAGTATACTGATACTTATTCCTTCCAGAGGCTGGAAGGAAGAAAAAAAGATTGATTGCTGAAGACCAAATACCAGAAAGGATCCTGTAAGAAGATATGGTAATTTAACAGCTACAGAAATGATTATAATTGTGTTAGGAAACAGTTTGTTTTATGTAAACGGAGTTCTTGAGTTTTAGGTCAGAATATGGAAACTTTTTCAACAGGTCGTTTCTAGGACCTGCTTCCAAGTTTACAAAATTCTGGCAGCGGCAAATGTAGGGTTTATATTTATTTTAACTAACATTTATTTTAAGCTATCTTCCCTGTCAAGCCTTTACTTTCCCCTAGAATTGCCAATGCCAGAGTATGTAAATCGTAATAGAATGCGCAGAGTATTAAAATTTTAGCAGAAGTAAATTGAGTTTAAACAGAAGGGAAACGTGATTGTAAGTGTGCTTCTTGAATCGTGAGCGTGAAGGTTGCTAGGTAGAAATTTAAGAACCGCGCGTTCCGGCCTGTGTGCCTATTTCGGCAGTTCGTTTCAACTTCTTAAACAGTAAGTTTGCTGAATCTCAGCTGTATCTTAGAACGCGGTTAAGTTAGTTACGATTATAGAGCCTCGTAGATAGTGATTTCGTTATTTATTCATCCTGTCATTTATTTTTAGTTGTACTTTTCTTTTTTGTTTAACCGCCGGGTCGGCGTAGTTTGTGAGCGTCAAGTGAACGTAATTGTGATTTCTAAGGTGAAATAAAAAGGGATTTAAACCCTTCTTACGAGTTTGTGTAATTTACAGTTCATAGCAGTCACTACTACTGTTGCTGACAAGTTGGGGCCTCGGAACATTATACCTTGTACTAAGTAAAAGAAGTTTTGTAATCACGAAAAATTTCAAATATCATATTTCAATAGAAATATCCATTTTCAACATTCCGGAAAGCATTTTGATTATTTCTTTCGTGATGTCTGAACGTACGGACAGAATAAAGGACTCTTTTGCAAAATGGATTGTAAAGTAGATTTAAAATGGAATTTTTCGTAGCGTATGTACCTCGCATGACTCAAAAACGATTAGCCGTGGAACTTAGATTTTTTTGTATATTATTATATGGAACTGCCATAACAAGCAGTTGTACACCTTCCTTTCTTATTGCAATCGGCAGTATCGGAAATATATAACTGTATAAGGTGTTTCAGCATAGCGGTTACAAGCTTTCAAGAGATATAATAGTACATCTAGGCGATGGAAAATCACATAGCAAAAGCATGATGGAAAATGATTTCCTGGCGCGATAGTGATGATACAAAACACGGGAAAGGAATGACAGGAACAGGGTAAGAAAACATGTTAATTATTAAGTACATCTAAAATGTTGGGACGGCTTTGACTGGTGAGTGAGTGAAGAAAACCAAGAAAGACTACCGACATGGCCTTGGCCTCACAGTGTGTTATCTTCCTGGCAGAAACCATCTGCTCTCTGCTCCACCCAGCTCCGGGAACGTGGCCTAAATAGACGGCTAAAAGCTTCACAAAGTTTGCAAGTAAGCATGGATGTTGTTGTTCGGGAAAAGAGTAGCCTGTTAGGAACTACTTAAATTTAAGCAAAGAAGAAAAGAAAAGGTTGTTATGATTCGCTGCCAGAATAAAACAAAGTCTTGTGTCAGATAAAGTAAGGAAAGGAGGGCTCTGCCTCGAAACTTAACTGCCGTAGACTGACTGGACTCGCCAAATGTCTACATGCGAACACAACTGTTATATAGTTAATGTGTTGTTTGTAATATCGTTGATTTTGCATGAAACAAAGACGTAAGGAATTCAATTATTACATATAGTAAACTTAAAAAAAGAAAAAAAAACTGTCTTAGCTCCCAAAATTAATTTAACGCAGAAGATTACTTTCAATATGCCTGACTCTTATATAAAACATTTATAAAATTGTGTACCTGAAATCACCAAGATAACAAATTCGTGCATAATTCAGTTCTTTTCGCAAACTTAAACTGGAGGTGTTTTACAAATTGAACCATGCACCTACATTTTCTGTCGCAGTACTTGCAGATAGGATAATACATACAGAAGAACAAAACTAAACATTAAGGTAAAAATTCAAACATGATACTGAACACAGATATACAGAAACCTGATCCCTAAAACCTGCAGACGTAACACTTAAATAATACATACATAATACACGAAACTTAAAACTGCATACATAATACATAAAACTGATCACTAAATGATGCTATATCTGTATAGCATGCTAAATCTGTATAGCATTATTCATCTACATTCAACCAGTGTAATATTAATTTCCCTTTAGTTTTTGCTTTGAGTAGCAACAGCTGTAAAATATTATTATTTTGCTTTGTTTTGCAATGGAGCATCTTGTTAAAAAGCGATCTCCGTTACGAACATCGTTTACTAAGATATATAAAAGTTTAATGTCTCTGTTTGCTGGTGAAAATACAGAAATAAGTGATGTTTAGATTAAATTAGGTACTTTAGAACGCATTAGTGCTGATTTAATGACTCTTGATAACGAAATTTTACAACTTAACTGCAGGCGATAATGGTAAACGTTATTCTGACTAATTTGAATTTGTAGAAGAATATAAAGTCCAATTTGATGAAGCTATAGTATGCGTCAATTCTTTTATAGGAAGTAAATCACAACAAAACAGAAATATATTAATTAATGAAAAATCAAAAATAAAACTTCCCAAACTTGACCTAATGAAGTTTGGCGGTGAAGTTAAAGAATGGTTGTGTTTCTGCAATCAGTTTAAACGAATTCCCGATCATGAAGAAATGGAGTTGGAAGACAAATTCCAATATTTAATACAATGTATGTTGCCAGGTACAAGAGCAAAAGAGATCATCGATAGCTATCCACCTACGGGAGAAAATTATATAAAAGCGATTGAAAGCTTCAAAGCAAGATTTGGCCGTGAGGGAATTGTTAGTGGAATATACTATGTTCGTGAGCTATTAACTTTAGTTGCTAAAAATGCTACCAAATCAAGGCTTATTATCACTCAATTATATGATAAACTTGAATCCCATAGCAGATCATTAAAATCCATTGGGATGACCTTAACCTCAGACAAATATTCTGCAATGCTCTTCCGGACTTGTGGAGTCGTGTATTCCAGACGACGTGTTGAGAGTTTGGTTGAGAAATTCAGTAAATGAAGAGAAATCGTATAGTGCAAGACTGACACAGCTTTTAAATTTTTTAAAGGCTGAGGTCGAAGGGGAAGAAAGAATAACTCTAGCAAAGTCAGGTATGAAGCAAAGTGATCCCTGCAGAAAAATTCATAAGGATAGGGAAGATCCTTACGCAAGCAAAAGGATCTTCCCTATTCTTACGAATTTTTCTTATGCTTGCTATACCTAGTGCAAGCAACTTGTTTTCTGGAGTAAAATAAATAAGTAAAAATAATGTAATAAATTGCATATTCTGTGAAAAATCTCATCAAAGCAAAGATTGCTACAAAGAACAAAATTTAAGTCATGATGAAAAATTGAAAATTATGGAAAAGAAAAAATGTTGCTTTACGTGTTGAAAACACACCATCGAGCTAAAAATAGTAAAACCAAAGCTCTACGCATGTTTTGTGGTAGGAAGCATTACACTGTTTGTTGTCCAGAATTTAAGCAGAAATCAAAAGTTCCTGTAGAATGCAATCAAGAAAATTGTGAAATTAACACTCTTTCTACATGCACTTCAGGAAGAGTTTTGCTTCAAACTTTAATGGTTGCCATTCAACATGAAGGAAGGAAACTTCATCTTCGAGCTTTGATCGATACTGGATCTGAATATTCCTATATTTTAAAATCAACAATAGAATCCTTAGGAATAAGACCAGAAGCTCAAATATTTAACACACGTTGTGTTTGGAGGAATAACATCTGATATGGATCATAAATGCTATAAAATAAATGTTGAGAATCTGCATACTGGTTATAGCTACAAGATTCCTGTGTTAGATCTATTTATTCTATAATTTGTGGATCTATACCTAGTCTAGAGAAAGGACCTTGGATATCAGAATTAGCTGGAAAGGAATTCATATCACAGATGTTGATTGTGTCAACCCGCAGATTGATCTTTTGATAGGCTCAGACTTTGCAAGAAACATTTATACAGGAAAAATACAGAAATTAAGTACAGTCATTTTTGCCATACTCGGATGAATTTTGATAGGTAAATCGCCAACAAGTGGAGGTGAAGATTCTATTGCTGCTGTTGTTACCTCCCTCTTAATTCACAATCAATATATCAGAAACTTTTGGGAATTAGAAGCCATTGGCCTTACAGATCCTTTTGAACTGAAATCTAGAAGTGAAATTTATAAGGTCGTAAACGATCATTTTATGGCAATTTTAAAAAAGATAAGGAGGAAGATATGAAGTGAAATTGCCATGGGTAAATGACAAAAATATTCCTGAGTATAGAGACATAGCTGAAAGAAGACTAGAGAAAACAACAACTAAGTAAAAAATAGAAGGAAAATATGATGCATATAATAATGTGTTCGAGAAGTGGTTAATAGAAGATATAATTGAAAAGGTACCACTTGAAGAACTATCTAAATCTGGTTGCTACTTGCCACATAGAGGGATTTTCAAGGAAAATTCAACAATTAAGGTTAGACCAGTTTTCGACGCATCAAATAGAAAGAAAGGATTTCCTTCACTTAATGATTGCCTTGAAAAGGCTAACAACTTAGAATTGATACCGTCATTGTTAGTAAGATTTAGGGAAAAAAGAATAGGTATTATATCTGACATAAAAAAGGCTTTCTTACAGATAAGCATTGCCGTAGAAGATAATGATTATCATCGATTTCTGTGGTGGAAGATAGTGAAATTTCAAGTTTTTAGGCACCGCGGAGTAGTTTGCGGAGTTACCAGCAGTCCGTTTATTCTTGGAGCAGTCATTTGTCATCATCTGGAAAACACATGCATAGAACATAAAGAAATTGCAAAATATTATTGATATCGTTTTATATTGATAACTGCGTCACTTCATTGGACACAGAAAGTGAAACTGAACATTTTATAGAAGTCGTTACACAGTTAATGCAAAATGCTAAATTTGAACTGAGAGGTTGGGAATTTACCAGTTTTAATATATCATCTCCAGAACTAGGAATATCTAAGTCTTAGGAGTGCTGTGGAATCGAAGAACTCCCACTTTATCTTGTGAAGTTGATTTAAGAACTGAAATGATGAAAGCATTTACTCGAAGAAAGTTACTTTCTATTGCACAAAGAGTTTTTGATCCGATTAGTTTTTGTTGCCCAGCAACATTGTATCCTAAATTACTTCTTCAAGACAGCTGGAAATCAAAGCTTGGTTGGGATGATGAATGTCAAAAGATGTATCTGAAAAGTTTAAGAAGTGGTTCAAGGACCTTCATCTTTTGAAATTGGTAGAAATTCCAAGATATATGTCAACAGAAAACTGTGTATCCATCAGCCTGCATACATTCTGTGATGCATCTAAATTATCTTATTCAACTGCCATTTTCTTGAGTAGTGAAACTTAAAATCAAGTTTCAGTGCAACTGGTGATTGCTAAATCGAGAATCGCACCACTGAAACTAATGTCAATTCCTAGACAAAAGTTAATGGCATGTACCCTAGGCGTAGGTCTTTCTGATATGGTGAAATAGGCTTTGAGTATCCAAGACATTGAAGAATATTATTGGACAGATTCAACTTCAGTGTTGTATTGGATAAATCATGGTGATACATGGACTGTGTTTGTAAAAAACAGAGTTAAGGAAATTAGAAATATCACAGATCGAACAAAGTGGCGACATGTACCAGACACTGAGAATCTTGCTGATTTGCCATCAAGAGGTTGTTTAGCGAAGAAACTAATAGAATCACATTGGTGGAAGGTTCCTCAGTGGCTGAAGTTATCGGATAAAGAATAGCCTCATTATACCCAAAATGATGATGAAGAGAGCGTTGACACGGAAAGGCGAAAGATTGTTCTAACAGCAATGAATAATGTCAACGACTTGTCTTCAAAAGCTGTTAACTACTTTTTGAAGTACACAAAAATTTTGAGAGAAACCGGGTGGATGTACAGGTTTATAGAAAATTCCCGAAAGAAAAGTGAAGAACGAGAGCATGGAGAGCTCAAAGTTCGTGAGCTAGAAAAGGCAGCAAATTTATAGTAAAGCTCGTACAACTTGACACCTTTTCATCTGAAGATATTAAAAATTTAAAGTCCATCAGTGTGTTTAAGGATGAGGGAATTTTGCGAGTCAAGACAAAATTGACAGAGAGGAAAGGTTTAGAAAATTTTAAATATCCAATTTTATTGCCAAGTACACATAAATTCGTTAAACTACTCATCCTAGAACATCATTTGATTTTACATCATGCTGGACTTCATTCGACAGAAATTTTGGATTATAAATGGTAGGAAAACAATAAGAGTAGCTATTTCTAATTGCATTGTTTGTAGAAGACACAGTACGAAAGCAATGATATAAAATATTAAGTTTCTGTGCCACTTCCAGAAGACAGAATTACAGAAGCATCCATTTTTGAAGTCGTTGAAATAGACATAGCAGGCCCTCTTATCCTTAAAGATGGAACAAAAGCTTGGTTTGCTTTGTATACATGTGCTGTATTAAGAGCTATTCATCTTGAACTGCTAACTTCTCTATCTACGAATTGCTTTCTCTTAAGATTACGAAGATTTATTGCCAGACGTGGACGTCCTCAATTAATGTATAGTCATAATGGGACGAATTTCACAGGAGCAAGTAATCTTTTTAATGCGATTGATTGGAAAATGATTGAAGGTGAAGCAGCTAATAGAAGAATTACATAGAAGTTTAATCCATCCTCAGCTTGCTGGTGGGGTGGTTTCTGGGAACGTTTGATCCAAATCGTTAAGAAAATACTAAGAAAAGTCTTGAAGAATGCTTCACTAACTTACGAAGAGAGACTTTGCTTACTTTGTGAATGTGAAGCTATAGTTAATTCGAGACCATTAACTTACGTATCCGAAGATTCCGATGAGTTAAAATCAATTACTCCTGCAATGTTCCTGCAAGAAATTCCAGAAGTTGGTGTGCCATATCTTGACCATATAGACAAGATAAATTTAACTAGAAGGTTACGGTACCAGCAAAGACTTCGGGAAGAGTTGAGAAAACGTTTTAGAATATCTAGGAAATCTCATGCTCAAACAAATAAATAAGAAGTCATCTTATGAATTAAAAGTTGGGGACATAGTTTTGATCGAAAACGAAGGTAAGAAGAGAGCATTTTTTCCTTTGGGATGAATAGTCAAATTGTATCCTGGTAAAGACAATAACGTCAGACTGGTTAAAGTTAAGACATCGAATGGAGGATTCTAAGATTAATTCAACGCTTATATCCATTAGAAATAAAACCAGAATCTGAGGGAAGTCCTGAAAAGGCAGGTACTGAACAAGAAAATATCCCTACGAAGACTTCAAGAGATACGGAAAGAGAGAGTTACTAGAAGTGGTCGAGCTATAAAAGTGCCTTTTAAAGTCAAGGACTTTGAATTTTAAAATAGACTTTTAAGTGAACTTTAAAATAGACGTTTAAGTGAACTTTAAAATAGACTTTTAAGTGAACTTTAAAATAGACGTTTAAGTGAACTTTAAAATAGACTTTTAAGTGAACTTTAAAATAGACGTTTAAGTGAACTTTAAAATAGACTTTTAAGTGAACTTTAAAATGAAATTTTAGGTTAAATTTTAGTTTAGTTAAATAGTTGTTCTGATAAAAATCATGTTATCAAAAGGTGGGAGTAAGTATAGCATTGTTCATTAACATTCAGCCAGTGTAATATTAATTTCCCTTTAGTTTTGCTTTGAAGTGGCAACAGCTGTAAAATATTATTATTTTGGTAGAATAAACTTGTTTGGTTGCGTTTAAACTCTTACAGAGACTATTTATGTAGAAATGAGTAGATGAATGGGCAAAATGGTGTACATTTACTGTCTTATCTAACAAAATCCTTGCCAAGTGCGATTTAACATTTATAGTACATGCATAGACGTAATAAAAATACACTTGGGTACATTAAAAAGGAACATTAACTGAAAGGTACAGTATCATACTATTCACATTAAGACTGACATCCGTTTCCTAAAAGCCCACCAGCGGCCGAGCGGTAAAGTCGCTGAACACTGGTAGTTCGGTCCGAGGTTCGAATCCCGCGAACGGGCTGGCTGCATGGGTGTTTTCGTGGTTTTCCTCATGTGTAACGTGTATACGAGCCAGTTTCCCTTAGAAAGTCCTCCACGAAGGCATCCCTCCCCTTAGGCAGATAGCCCTAGTGTGCTTTGCCATAGTTAAATACACCACCACACCGTTTCCTAAAATATTGTTACTTATTTGGTATTTAATTAGTTAATGTTAGTACAATTATAAATTAAATTGTTTTATTCCCCGTGCAGTGCCGCGCGTGACGAATATTAAAAGAAAGCTAAGCCGGAAAATTAAAAATACAAGGGCGTGTGCAATCAACATTTAAAAAATAAATACCTCTTTTTGATTTCGAGAAAGTCCCAGAAAATTTTCGCGCATTTAAAAAGCTTATATAAGCGGCATGAAAACCTCTCAATGCGTTATTTAGTTAGTTGTTGTTTTAAAAGTTTCTTTAGAAAACTGCTGTTGTTGACTGTAGCGAATTCGCAAATTAGCTTTCTCTAGCTGTCTTGAATTAAGTTCTGTTGAACGTTCGTTTGAGTAGTTAAAAGATAACTACCGTGAGATATTTTAATACTGTACGAATATCTGAGGAAATTTAAGCATTTTCTTTTATTTGTTGTGACAATAATAAATTTTGTTCATTTTGCATCGGACATGTGCATTCAATTCATAACGTACCCGTGCGCACGCAACAATGTACCTTGAATACCTAAAGCTGAACTGTTATCTATATATACACTGACTACCAATAAGTATTTGGACACTTATGCAAATGACGATATCTGCGGTCCTAAGGTACGTCACAAACTCCGCCGGTATATATCGTGTAGGAAACAGCATCGGCTTTAGTTGCATGCAAGATGTGGCAATTTTACGGGTTGGACCTCTGTTACTTTCAGGACGACAATGCCAGTTGTCATGTTTCGACGTTAACCAAGGCTTGGTAGGGTGCCAATGGAGTTCATCGAATGGACTGGCCTGCCCAGAGACCAGACTTGAACCCTATCGAGAACCTCTGAGACGAGTTGCATTGCCGAATTCAGGGGTGCACTACCCGTGCAAAATTGGTGAAGGAACTTCTATGTCTTCTCCAAGTCGAGTGGAAGAAAATACCACTAGCTGTCATACAAAGACTTGTGGAAAGTATGCCCCGGAGCGTCCATGCTGTAATTACCTCTCGTGAAGGCTCTACCAACTGTTGATTTTGAATAAAGTTAGTTTTTCTTTTCTATCACAGGTGTCCAAATACTTATTGGTAGTCAGTGTATAAAAAGAAAAAAGTCTAAAGTGTTTGTTCGCTAATAATTCTCACTACTATAGCTATCGTCACCAAACTTCCTACAATTTTTTTCTGGGTCGTAGAAAATGTCAACGTCCACTTTTTTTCCAAAAAAAGTAGCTAAAATCAGAGATATTAATTAAAAACGGGGAAAACGATAATTTTCGCCTTTATTTTTCCGAGTGGCAACAGTCTCGTACGCTTGAGATGAAAATCCGCTTTATTTCGGCGAAAAGTCGCCTCTGCTCGCTTTCAAATCCTAGAGTTTGTTAATAAAAATTTCTAAGTTTTACGATGAAATAAAAATAGCATTTCCAAACATTAATTACATTATTCCCGAATGCAAAAATTCGTGAGAAGCCATTTCGACTATTCCCATCTTCGTACGATTTTAATTAGCCGAAATGTTAATTAAAAACTCTGAAAACACTCAATTTCGCGCTTATTTTTCAAAGTGGCAATAGTCTCGCGCATTGGAGATAAAAATGCTTTATTTTGAAAAGTGTTCCTATTGCTCGCTTTCAATCCGTACAGTTTGTTAATCAAAAATTTGTAAGTTTTACAAATTCTTTATAGATATAAAGAAGAGAGTCTATTTGTTCGCGTTATTCATTTCTTATGAATTATGATCAATGTTTTGCCTCATTTAATTCACTAAAATTGAATATCGGTGAAACACCGGATGGAGCTTGAGCTTTTACAACCATTTCATTAGAAAGATGAAAATCATTAATAACTGCGTGCCATTGTTGCTGATATAATGAGAGAGAATTAGTTTATTTTTCTATGGAAATTTTTTATCTGGGTTTTCTTATCGCATGAGACTGAAAAATGTATACTAAACTTATGAATCGTATTTTTTGCATCGTTATTAGAGAAGGATTGCAGCGGTATCGTTCTCTCTGTTGTTAGATGCATTACTCTCAATCTAACCTAACTGACACCGGGTACTTCCGCTAGCGATTACTAAGAAAACAGAAGACCTTGCCTAAATTAATTCCGTAGTTACTTTTATCATCATAGTACATGCAAATAATTTATAAAAAAGCATAGCTGAGCACTTAATGCTGATCAGTAGGGAGAGACTTAAAAATAAAGTTGATCACATAAATACAGATAACTGATTGATCCCTCGTATTTACATAAAAAAAAAAAAAAAACTGAACATTTATTATTGTTAAAAAGGCAAAAATGCCTGTCAAGAATAATATCATTCACAAATTGATGCATACTTATAATATCAATATACAATTAGTAAACATCGGAAAAAAACACTGCAGTTGTTTTACTGACGCAATATTTAGTCTTCGTGTCTTTCGAGTCAAAAACCTGTACATTAATTGCAAAAGCAACTTTTTTAAAGAATATTGGCAGGTCCTTGCCATAGTCCTAATTATCTTTAGTCTTGGGCTGAGAAGTCTGAGGTGTGGGTCCGCATAAGTAACCCATTGGTTTAGTGTGTCTTGTCTATGCGACTCAGAGCTC
The DNA here is from genome assembly GCF_044657685.1 of Stegodyphus dumicola. Taxonomy (NCBI): domain Eukaryota; kingdom Metazoa; phylum Arthropoda; class Arachnida; order Araneae; family Eresidae; genus Stegodyphus; species Stegodyphus dumicola. The sequence goes on along the minus strand of NC_140770.1, from coordinate 278,456,194 downwards.
TAAGTAGGGCTCTCTTGAATTTCTTCCTGCGCCGGCACACTTTCACGTCTTAAAGTATCCTTCCTTTGACAGTGGCTGGTTACCACTTAACTTTGACTGGTATACTAGGTATTGTTGCTATGACTTCTGACAGGTGCGACCTATCTCCTCTTTCTTCAGCAAGTTTTGTCGCAGCTACTGAACGACGCTACTATCCGCTGCGATGCGTTCTGCCATATGGTTTCAGCATGATGGGCATCCCCTCACATTACAGCCTTGATGTGAGTCTCTACCTGAATGCAACATATCCTCAACATTGGATCGGCGGCGGTGGTCCGGTGCACTGGGCAGCAAAATCGCCCGACCCCCACTTGCACTGACCACTGCCTCTGCGGATACGTCAAGACGACGGTGCCCGAAACACCCACGAAGAGTGTTGAGAAACCTATTGCACGCATCGTGACAGCTGCTGGAGAAGTTCGGAACACTCCCAGTATTTTCGAGAACATCATACTATCTTTCATGCGCCGGAGATATGAGGGCTTGCAACCCTATCCTTGGTCGCAGGCCCCACATCTTACAAAGAAAGTTCGAATACAATCCTTGATGATGATCGTCGTCTTTTTTGTTCTTATTCCTTGGCTTCTGCTATATTAAGGGTAATAAACATGTTTTCTCACCGTTAGAACAAGAAATGTTCGGCCACTTCATTTCTTGTGCTTTGTGTCGTCACTACCGCGCCAAGAAAGCGTTTCTGACCATGCATTGCTATGTCACCTTCCATCGTCATAGGTGTTCTTTTATCTCTCCTGAAAGTTTGTAACCGCTGTGCTAAAACAGCCTGTATATGTATATACTCATCTACTTTACCCGGCTTAAAAGTATTTACTCAGCCTTCATTTTCGCAATTGTTGGTCATACTCATATACTTCCAGTTAAAGATGTGTTTAAAATTAAATTTTAATTTGTTGTTACAAATTTCTTTAAAAAATTAATTTTGGACACCTATCGAAAGCTGACTTTTAATGCGGTCTCCCGTTTCCTATATTTATATTTTGAAAAGTTTTATACTCGCTATAAAAAATAAAAACAACATTAAAAATAATCGTAAATTACAAAATTTAACAGAAATTATAAAAAAAAAAGTAAAAATAACATTAAAAAATAAAACTTTAGGAAAAAAAACTATATCTGAAAGCTTCCAGATTTTATATTACGTCCAATAGGGTGCATTTTTATCATTTTATGTGTAACCTTTATTTACGAAATATCATGTTCTTCCCACTTAAACCACATAAAATTCAATTCAACAGCAGTATCACAAAATATTTAAAAACTGCAAAACAGCATATCTTTAGAATTTCCGATGCACAATCTCCCGCGCTGTAGATAAAAAAAAAAAATAAAAAAAAAAAAAAATTTCGTACCGTGTTGCCATTTCTGGTTTTGATATCGTTGAGTTTGTTAATCAACAATTCGTTAAAGTTTTGCAAAATTTGAAAGAGATAATAAAACAAACTCGAAATTCAAAATTCGGCATTCCAAGTGCCCATGTTCGGTCAGAGGACTACGTTATTCGGAACTGGATAGCTCTAAGTATTGTTGTTTTTTCACATTGCGAGAAACACTCATGCATTCATGCAAATTCTTCATTATTTAGTTTCTTTAAATAATGACGATAATATTGGGTGGCAACACTTTAAAATATGAACCAACGCAGAGAGTGAAACGACGCAAAATGCCGTTTTGAGACTATAATAGCCCTTTGGGTCAAACACCCCATTGGTCTAGAAAGATAGAAGTTTGACCTCCGCACAACAAAAATTGACAGGGATCCTTAATTTCAAAATTTTCAATTTTTAATGCTATTTTCAAACCGCCGAGTTAGTTAAGTTGGAATAATTCGAGGATTTAAGTCTAAATGAAGTGCAGCAAAAAAGTGTGTATAACTTAATGGCTTGCACAAGGAAGACAGGTATTGTCTGCATCAGATTTTTAATTAATAAGACAAAGATTATCCGAACTCTAAATAGCCTGGAAATATTAAAAATGAATATAACTTTTCTTCTACTGCCTTTTAAATTTATTCACAATTGCAAAATATATCCTAAAAAATTGTTTTCAAAGGGAGCAAAAGTAAGGTGTTCCACGGAGTATTCTAAATTTATAAAAGTGGTGACCGTTTGAAAAATAATTCAAAAATGCTGCTATAGGTAACAAAAAATGTGCGACGTGTCCCAATTTCTCTGCTTACAGACCGGTCTGGCCATAATTTACTCCAAGCAGAATTCGTAAGCTTGTAAATTATTTGTTGCCGGGCTTTGTTAATGAGAGTTAAGCAACGAAAAATATCAAATTAAAGTTTCGAAACGTGTCTGAGGGTTAACAGGATAAGTTTCAAAAAAAGTTTGAGGTAACCTTTGAAAATTATTTATTGTCAATTTAAGTATCTGTAAATTGAGACATCGTTCGTCATCTGAGGCGTTTGTTTTTCAGATAGTTTGTTCGTGAAGTGAGGCGTTCGTAATCCGAGGTTTTATTGTATTTTAAAACCAACTGCTCAAATGATTAACGCAAGTGGTAAATAGAGGGAAAACTTGCTACACTACTATTCTATCATAAATTAATGCTAAGTGGAGAATTTGGCACTTACTCAACGAAGAAAACACTTAATGATTCATAATAAGACTTTTAATTATTCAACAAGTAGATACGTACTTCCTTTTTTCCACTAGATATTCGCCCGCGAGGATTGCAGCAAGTATTTATCGCAGGCAGGTGTGTAGCTAGAAGGGGACTATCCACCACGCGAGGCACATTTTTAAGAGTGGCATTTTTTGCGTGAAATATTATTTAATAGGGATTAGCCATGTGGATCTTCGAAGCAAGTGAAGAATAATCAGACTCTAAATTCCCATACGGAATTAAATTGCAAAGGTAATAATATTTATTTTAGATTGTAGAGTCATTAGGCTATTTCGAAGCAGGAGCGATGAAAAATGAGTAATGCCTTCTCCGGGATTCGAACCACAGACCTCTCGAATACGCGCCGAGTGTGCTGACCACTACACCACGAAGACATGCTTAGAAGGCGGGAGAAATACCTTATATGCTCCCCTTATTAAATCGCGAGTGGGGATTAGGGGACCCAGTCGCCAAATCCTGGTGGTTGAAAATCATCACCTACCATCTATTTTAGTTCGGGCGCCACTGTAGGCACATTAGGTATTTTTTAAAGCAGGAGAGAGGAAAAAGAAGCAATGCCCTCGCCGAGACTCGAACCACGGACCTCTCGAATACGCACCGAGTATGCTGACCACTACACTACGAAGGCATGCTAAGAAGGCAAGAGAAATACCTTATAAAGTAAATCTTAAACACTTATTAAAAGAAATCACCACGAGTTTTCAAAAGCTATATACTCTTGTTATACTTTTTTCATCGAAATTTGTGAATGCAAATTACGAGTATCAACTAAATTATGATCGTTGTGACATTCATAAGAAGAAATTCCTCAGTCGGAAATGAACATTTCCGAGTTCATTTCCTTTATTGCTATAGAAATCCAAACAGTAAAGTGGAGAGGCTGTCCTTTTGAATTTCTGGACTGTATTCTAAAATACAATCTCTCCAGAACACAGTTCCAAGTACTGTAATACTAGTGCGAGTTTTTTGATCGATGGCTTTATGTGTTGTTAGTTTAAAAAGCTTTTGCTAAATTAAAGTCATTTAAGAATTATTCAAGAACTACACGTTTATATTTTGCATTTAAAAAATCTTTCTCTGCTGTCTACCTAATAGGAAAAGCTATCAAATAGACCTCTAGAGTGTTACGGATGGTTTTGACAATCGGTTTCCGATATTTCGCCAAACAGTTTTGGTTGATTCGCCATTTGGTTCGCTAATTGGTTTTGGCGAACAAAAAAGACAAGCAAAATAACGCTAAAATTTTAAAATGTTGGAAAGTTTATCTTCAGAAATAAGCGTAGAGTTTTAATTTATTTCCCTACCTCTCGTTTTGACATTTATGTAGTTGTTTATATATGAAAATGGGAGGCAAATTTAGGGACCATCCCGGACGGCAAAAGTTCTAGCTAGATCACCGATCGCAACTAAACCAGCAAAAATATTTATTTTGCCAGGACATTAAATTCGCATAGTGTAACGCTTTCTTTAAAATGGAATATATTGTAATCTGAATACAGTACAGCTCCAATTATACGAACTCCAACTATCCGAATCGCTTTCAAAAATTTTGAGAATCAAATGAAGAAGAGACGGAAAAGGAGAAAAAGGTGAAAGAAGCTCAAGGACCGAAGGACGCGCATCCGAAGATGAGGATGACGTGTGACTTGAGAAATTAATAAACCTTTTTTTTTGAAAATTCTTGGATGTTCAGAAGTTAGAGCTGAGGATACAGCAGAATGGATGGCGTGTGATTCGTCAGACCCAGGGTTTCAAATTCTAAATGATGATGAACTTACTGAAAGTGTGAGAGAAGAAAGTGTCGAGGAAGAAGGTGGTCTTAATTTCGAATTTGAAACAGACGCGGGACCATCAGCTAGTGAAGTGTTTGCCGGCCTCGAAACTGCATTCAAGTGGATGGAGCGTCAGCCCGAGTGCGACCACATGCAACTTCTCATTGTCAAGTGGATGCGGGACTTGGCTGCTCGAAAACGGATGAAAGCAGTCAAACAGCCTACTTTGACCGAGATGTTCAGCAAGCAATGACTTTCGGCACTTGTAAGTAGTGTACAGTACGCTATATAACATGAACGTAAAAGTGTTGCCTTTTCCTTTTAATTAATTAAAACCTCTTTTTCTTAAAAAACAGTTTTCTTCTTCTATTTTCAACATACATTAGATACAGTAATTAAAGTGTAAGTAGACACTTTCTTCGGAAAAAATCCAATTGTCCGAATTTTTGATTATCCGAATGCGGTCGGTCCCAATTGATTCGGATAGTTGGAACTCTACTGTACTTCAGATTACAGGCAACCTCCAAGAAGAATATTGTTGCGTGCGTACGGGTTCGTAATCGATTGAATGCCCGATAAAAGGTTAATAAAATATATTCTTATCAAAAGAAATATAACAGAATGCCGGAATTTTCCTCGGAGATATTTGTACAAGTGTTCAAAATATCACACAATATAATCAGTAGTTATACTTGAAACTACTAAAAAAGTTAAACTACAACACATTGCAAAGCGTTATCTAAAGAGAAAACTAACTCGGATTTATCTCACTTCGCGCGGGACTACAAATTGCAACAGTAACTAAGCAACTGAGCTGAGATGTTCTCTCTGTGGCATTTCATAGTTTTCAATCGGCCACGCGAGATAGTTCTAGCATTTTCTGCTTATCCAGATTTCTGAAACCAAGAAAAGGGGGGAATTGCGGTTGCAGCTAACATAGCAGTCAATTACATTTATTCAATTTAAATATTAATTACGAAATATCTATTTACTAAATTTTAAATGCAAGTGCTCCTGTATTTTTACTTTTCCGGTACGTTTGTATATAAATACTTTGAATATGTACTACCCCCCCCCTTTAGGCAGATTTACAAACTAATTGGGGGTAAAGTAATCTCAAAGTAACGGACTTGATATAATGTGGAAGACAAATTATTTTTATTGATTGGCTAAATTTTTATCTAAAAATTCAATTGATTTTTTTATATTTTAAATTGTAGCAATATATTTATAGTCATTTAACGCAATGCATGGCTCAAATTAGACTTTAAATAATAATTTAAATTGAATTTTCTTTCTTTTTTTCTGGGACAGCATATATAAGCAAAATTTGAAAATGAGCCGGCGACAACACGTTGCTTTTCAATAGCAGATTTTGTTGACAAAAACTGAAAGACTAATATCTCACATTTTACCGAAAGGCAACTGTGACGGGAGTTGGAGATAAATATTTTATTTCAAACAATGTTGCCTCTTCTCGCTTTTAGATGGCTGAATTAATAATCAAAAATTCATTAAGTTCGTACAAAATATGAAAGTAAGCAAAAACATATTCAAAACCCAAAATTCTGAATTCCTGAAATATGTTTCAAGGACCTGACATTTACAAATGGTGTTGACGCAGCTTAAATAAGCAATTGCTTGTCTTTCTATTAAGATCGACAGTTGAGTTCCAACGTCAATCCCCAATTCCTCTATTACCACAATCAGCGTAGCAGCTTAAATTAACAACATCCTGCTAAAGCTTTATCCTTTCCTAAGAAGATCCTTCCATTTATTGTGACAAGAAAGGGTTATATTCGGCTTTATAACTTCCAGTTTCGAATTTAAACCTTGTAATTCAGACAATAATTTTATCACGAGTGAAGGGAGGGGGGGGGGGGAATCTGAAAGTTTTCAGATTTTATATTACGCCCAGGAGGGTGTATTTTTAAATATCATGTTCTTCGCACTTAAAACACATAAAATTCAATTCAACAGCAATATCACGAAATAACAAAACAGCATATCTTTAGCACTTCCGATACAGTCTCGGTGCGCTGGAGATAAAAATATTTTTTCCGTACAGTATTGCCATTACTCGCTTTGAAATCGTTGAGTTTGTTAATCAAAAATTCGTTAAAGTTTTACAAAATTTTAAATAAAATAATTAAATTTAATTTAACATTTTAAAAAATTTAATAAAACAAATTCGAAATTTAAAATTCGGGCTTCCAAGTGCCCATGTTCGGCTGGAGGATTACATTATTCAAAACTGGATAGCTCTAGCTATCATTGTTCCTTCACAATGCGAAAAGCATTCATGGATTCATGCCAAGGAGGTTAGAATCATGTAGATTCTTCATTATTTTACCCTCCTTTGATTCCCTCCTTTGATTACCCTCCTTTGATTCATGCAAATTCTTCATTATTTAGTTTCTTTAAATAATACTAAATAACTACACTGTGTTTAGTGTTTAACTGGTGGCAACAGTTTGAAATGTGAATTGACGCAAAATGTCGTTTTTAAATTAATAGCTAACGCACTTTGAGCTTTAAAAAAAAAAAAAAAAAAAAAAAAAAAAAAAAAAAAAAAAAACCGCAAAATTCGCAGGGCTCTAAACAAGCTAAGAAGGGAAAAATATTATTAGGATAATATTTTGCGCAAAAAGCGTCTTTTTCCACAGCCGCCTGAAGTAGCTATTACGGAAAAGAAAAAAAAATAATACATTGTGTTTCCTCGCGTTTCCTCCCTAGCTTTTCAAGACTAGTTTTTAAAACTTTTAAAACCATTCGCATAATTCTCCCTATCCTCTACTGCAGATACGTTTTCCCTCTGTGGGCTATTTTATTGATAAACTGTACTTTCTTGAATATTATTTCAAAGGGCTTTAGTCCAGAAGGACTATTAATTTCGTTTCGGCATTTTGCGTCGAAAGCTTTAAATGTCCGTTTCAGTTTTCAAATTGTTGCCACCCAATATTATCGCCTTGTAGTACATTTAAAGAAATTAAATAACGAAGAATATGCATAAATATACGTATGTTTCTCGCATTGTGATAAAACAACGGTACCTAGAGCCATCCAATTTTGAATCACATAATCCTCCACCGCATATGGGTATCTGGAAGCTCTAGTTTTGAATTTGGAATTTGTTTTGTTATCGATTTCCGACTTTGTAACTCTTTAACGAATTTTGGATTAAGAAACTCAACAATTTCAAAGCGAGCAATGACAACACTGTAGGGAAAAAAAAAACTTTTCATCTCCAGTATGCGGGACTGTGGGTCGGAAATTTTAAAGATAGGCTCATTTAAAAATATTGCTGTTGAATTTAATTGTATGGTTTAAGTGCAAGGAACAAGATATTTAATAAATAAAGGTAACACGCGGAACGTTTAAAAGACGTCCCTTTGGGCATAATGTAAAATTCCGAAAGCTTTCAGATTTTTTTTAATTGAGTATATTTAGTCTGCTTTTTCATTTTTGTATTATCATTTCATCCCTTTTATTTTCTCTTGCACCTTTTATTTGAAATGTATTTCGTGCAGATTCTTCGTCAAGTAACCCGGACGTAGCAGGCGTTTTCAACAATTAAAAAATTTTCCAAATATGTGCTTTCATCTTACTTCTATCATTTATGTTTCAGCTCATTGTAGCCTTATTTGCTGCCGATGTGGTCGATCTTTGGAAATCAGAGTTTTTCTTTCGCTTTTCTTCTTTGTTCCTTCGATGTCTGTCTTTTAGATGAGGTCAAATCTTATTCATGTAAGGTATCCCTACCTGGTCAAAGATATGAAATAATTTAAATTTCGACGCCAATGAGACAAGGGTAAGCGCGCTGTGTGCATTTGAGTTGCGCAGCTGGGAGAGCTTAAAAGCATGATTGCTCGAGCCGTAGGGCTATTCAAACGAATCTGTTGAGCTTGGATGGATGGTATTCAGACTAGAGATGTCTCTGAGACGTAACTGAAGGCAGTACGAACAATTGTCGGACTTTGAGAAGAGGTGTATAGTAGGCCTTAGAGAAGCTACTTCGATCGGAGCGATATGATAGTTGTTCGGTGTCGGCGACAATGTATCACAGAAGGGATAGTCTACTGTTGTGAAGAGTCAGGGCGTCCCAGGAACACAAATGAGCGCGAGGATCGCGCAATCATGAGAGCGGATACTTCCGCACGAACAACGTCCCTAGCATCGATTCGATGCCATTTATCACCTTCCAGGCATCCGGTGGTATCAAGGGAAACTATTCGGAAACGAATGGCTGACGCCGGTATATGCTGCCGACGTCTATTAAGGTGTGGGATCTTCAGTGATGATTCCCGATTCAGTCTCAATGCTGATGACCAACGCACACGCGTGTGGAGGCGGCCAGACCAACGGTCCGATCCGGCGTTTGTTGTGGAGCGGCATACGACGATTACACATGGTATGACAGCGTGGGGAGCCATTTTTTGAGACACACGATCACCTCTAGCCGTCCTTCAAGGCACTATGACGAATTGCAGTTACGTGGAGGACATTTTAACCCCCGTTGTACTGCCTATGTTATCAAGACACTCAGGTACCATTTATCAGCAAGACAACGCTCGTCGACATACTGCGCGAATCTCACAAAAATGTCTTCAAGGAGATGATGTAATCCCGTGGCCTACCAGGTCACAGATCTCTTGCCAATAGAGTACGTTTGGGACATGCTTGGAAGGCAACTGCAGCCGTTCCGGAATATTGGTGAATTAACTGCCCAGTTGCAAAAATTATGGCATGATCTTCCGCAGAGAGTTATAGGTGTCATATTTGATTCCATGCCAAGCCGTGTTTCGACTTGTATAGCTGCCAGAAGCGGCTATACTATTTACTGATTTGTTAACTTTTTCATGACATAACTTCTTAATGAAACGATCTTCTGTTCTGAATTTGTAATCATTTAATTATCTTCTCATATACTACATACATGTTAAATTTCGTGATAGTAGTTCATTTCCTTCTAGATACATATATTTTTTCTGACAGAGTGCATAAAATTTAAACCAAAAAAGCTTGACTGAAGAAAGAAAAATCTTGCATTATTTTCCTTCTGCGCAAATATGAATTTTCCACTCTCTCTCTTTTTAAGACTGCCCGTAAGTTAATTGCAGCCAATAACTAAGCGTGCGTTTAATAATTAATAAAATAATATAAATAGAACGGAAATACTATGAAGTATGTCTTAGTGAGCATCTCTGAAAGTTACAAGTTTTGAGAACAGAAGAAATACGACCGCCTTCATAAAAGACAAAATAATTTCGACCTGTTGTTGTCCTGTCTATATAGTACACGGAAAAATTGTTTCCAGAGCCTCAAGAAGGTTGGACTTTCACCTCAATTTTGAGGAACAGCACTCTGGGGGGGGGGAGGATTGGTCCGAGAGTCTCCCACCCCTATCCCCTACTACAAAATTACACGAGAGGACTTTCGGCTCGCCATGTATTTAGAGTGGCCCCATGACACTATAATTTTACAAGCATCTATGCCTTCTACGGGATTCTATCTCGGGCCCTTCGGTACAGCAGTAGGCTCAGAAAACAATGTACGATATTAATTAAAACTTTCAATTTTTTGCCTAATTTTAAAAAATAATCATTGAAATTGTACTCGTATATTTGATGTAAACTAAGCACACAATTAATGTAGACTATATAATCTCCAAACATGTTTTTAACATATTTTTTCATTTTATAACTTATATCAAGTAAATATAAATTTGGTGGAGCACTAAAGATATCCATGATTAAATGGTAGCACAAGTATATTTTTATATAGCCATGTGCAGGTTCGAGGCTAGATATTTTAGCGTCCGGTGTCTCTGCATTTCCTAAACTCTGCTAGTTGGCTTTCTAAATTCTACAAAAACGTGCCGTCCCTAATTACTGCTGCACCGGACCTGATCGTATACTCCTGTTTTCTGTAAATGAAGAGATTTTAATATGTACATTGTGAGGCCAAAGACTTTAGGCTTTTAAAATTCATAAAAAAGAACTAGTTTTCGTAGGAGGACGCAATTTTTTGAACTTTGCTAGAATTGCCAGTTTGCTGCAAAAATCGAAGGTACTGGAAATTCCTAGGCGGACGGGGGAAAACTATATAAGCTCGGCAAGAGCATAAACTCTTAGTTTAGTGCAGATTTGATTTTAGAGTACTGATGAGAGATCACTCTGCGAACTTATCCATTGAGGCTTTGTATATCATCTTGTGTATAACGTTCTTAGAAGTTTGAAGTGGTAATTCCTGATTGTGCTCTGCCACGCTGGGAAGAGCTGTACGACAACATTTGTAAAACGTTCCAGAATTGTAAAGTGTTTCTTTAGGAAAAACCAATTTTATAAAGCTGTCATAAGTTCTGTGTGCATTCGATCCAGGTTGCATCACGAACCCGTACCCACACAACAATGCTGATATTTCGGGGAAAATCAAATATACAAACTGCTGAATTTTTTCTAGAATTATACACAAAAGATACATTACTCAAAGCAGGGGCGTAGCTAGAGGGGGGCAAGGAGGGGCATTTGTCCCCGGGCGCAGAATCCAGAGGGTGCCAAACTGATATTACGACATTTTAGAATTAAATGTTTTCCATCCTTGGCAAGCAGTAGGGGGCGCGAAATCTTCAGTTGTCCCTGGGCGCTGAAAACCCTAGCTACGAATCTGACTCAAAGGGCAATAAATATTCATATTTTAACACAGGTAATATGCAGTTTATAAAAACAATTATCTCTTGTATGTAAACTTACGTCTTTTCATAGTTATTTATTTATGTGTAAAATGTAAACATCAAAATATGTTGAAATTCTTGTCAATATGTACGCCTTAGAATTATTCAAAGGTAAGCCATTCTACTTGTCATATTTAACTATTTAATTATTTATTTATTTATACACATGCAAAACATTTGGCCAATAAGCCATTAGTCTTGATCTTGCTACCCAATACTTAAGAACAATAGAATTAAAAGATAACAGTGCGGTGCATTCGTCAGTATGCTCCCGACCCATGGAGTTACAAAGAGTACAGCTTGAAGAATCCTGAAGTCGAATTTTAAAAAGATGGGCATTCAGACAATCATCCCCAGTCAAAAGATGAAATAACGCCACGGCTACAGGACGAGGAAAATCTGGAATAACTGGCTTTGAACTAGTGAGACACTCCCAAGCCATTAGTCTTCATCTTGCTTCTCAATACTTAAGAACAATAGAATTAAAAGATAACAGTGCAGTGCATTCGTCAGTATGCTCCCGACTCATGGAGTTACAAAGAGTACAGCTTGAAGAGTCCTGAAGTCGAATTTTAAAAAGATGGGCATTCAGACAATCATCCCCAGTCAAAAGATGAAATAACACCACGGCTATAGGACGAGGAAAATCTGGAATAACTGGCTCTGAACTAGTGAGACATTCCCAGGCCTCTTCATTTCGCAGTCCATACGTAATGCCATAACGTAATGCAATCCAAATGCTTGGAAGAACAAGGAAGTGAGGCAATGCTGTGATAGATTAAGCTTTAACCAGGTTGCATCACGAGGAGGCCTGTCACGTTACACACCTTGTCATTACATTTAAAATTTAAATTTTACATATATGTAAATCTACGAGTAAATAGCCAGAAGTTAAAAATGTGATAGGTTGCGTTAATATTTCTAAGTCAATGAAAGAAGTTTGCTTCGGAATGTTTTATATAGTTTCTTTTCATTTATCTTAAAGACATCATTTTTCACTTAAATGGCCAAGGTATATTTGAATTATAATTGAATATTATATATTTTTAATAAAACTATTTCGAGACGTTTTTGTGATGTGTTACGAATAGTTGTAACTGTATTCTGTGTATCGTTATAAAAATGCTAGATAATTTCGGGTAATTCTTATTTTTATAGCCATTTTTTTTTTTCTGTTGTATTTTTTATTCATTATCGGAAGAAGACATTTCCACATTATATGCAGATATTTTCTCACCAGGAAAACATTAGAAATAAGCTGGGATAGAATTTAAATAAGCACAATTTTATTAAATTAATTTCTTAACAGAACTTGGAGTTGCATTTAGCTAAGCAACCATCTGAACCAACCTCCCCTTAATTAGTTGTTCCTTTTGATATTGTTGCATTCTACGGGTTCGTGGATTTGAAGTGATTGATAACAACACTTGATGAAGAATAAAAACACAATTTAGTTAGCCAGTATTACTCAGGATAGTTCCAAAATCACGTTTAAATTCGTCAAAAAACTACGACAAACACGCTGAAAAATTCAGCAACATAGCCTTCAGGCTATCAGACTATAATGGTGAAGACAGCTTCAAGGCAAAACATTAAAGTACAGCTCCCGACTCGGTCGATCGCTCTCGGAGATCAACACACTGAAGGATATACTCGATTGTCTCAACGATGATATACTCAACAACTCGACGATATACTCGATAGCCTCAATGATGCACACTCTCGATGCACTGCTACTCCGAGTACAAACAGGGTTTATATAGCTTTTAGGCCTGCTTTAACATTCTGTGCCAAACCAGTAAGGATTCGTTCCAAAATGTTCTCCATCCGTCTATGGCATATCGCCAATTTTGTTGCCAAATAAGTGATTTCGCGCCAAATATGGCAGTCGTGCCTCTCTTGTCTTTTTCTGGCAACCCTAAAGCCGTCTTGCGGGGAAGCTATCTTTCCGCGGCTAGGCATTTCGTAACAATATGTGGTTAAAGTAGATTTAAAGGTGCCCTTTGGATTGTCGCTAAGTTGTTTCATTTATCGCCAAGTTGTTGTCTCATTTATGGAAACCTGAGTAGTTGAATGCTAATAGAAATCCTATTAGCATTAATTGAAAAGTGTGTAAATAACGGTTTACTTAGTAGCCATTATTAAGAGTCCTGTTTAGAGGAAGGAAATGCGTATGGTCGAACATCGAATATTTTCGAAAGGAGGATATTTTTTACTCCGATTTTTGTGAATTTATGGTGCGAGGCAGTATACAGATTCTAGTTCAGATAATTTTAGAAGTGTTGGGATGCTGTTAAGGAATTTTGTTTGACCGAAGACGCATAAATTCGTAAATAAGGTAAGTGAGTATTTCCTTCGTGTAGTGCTAAGAGGAATTTCCTTTTTTATGTTATTTCATTGTTTGATTTAAAATGTAGTTTATTGAGATTATATATTTTTTTGTTGGCAGCTCCTTTTACTTTTTAAGTGAATATAGATCGATGTGTACAGGAACAAAGAAAAGGGAGTGCACAATGCCAAGTTTGTGCAATTCTCTGATTTTTTTAAGTGAAAATAAGTACATAGATAAAGTCAAGGGAGTGCACAATGCCTATTTGTGCAAATCTCTGATGTTTTTTTCAAATGAAAATAGGTCGATGTGTACATGGATACTGAGTTTGTGCAATTCTTTGACTTATTATCCAAAAATCGCCGCTACGCAAGACAAATTGCACGAACTCGGTATCCATGTACCGCCAAAAATCGCCAATTTTCGCTAAGGAGCACTCGTAAATATATTTTTACTCAATATGTATTATGCGACATATATTGGTTGTTTACTCTTTTTGTTTAACATTTTGGATTTTCCGATTCCATGGCTATACTTGAAGCTGAACATTAATTAGCACTTTTCTCGAGTATCAGCAAAAACAATCGATACTACTCTATTTCCGGGCGGCGTCAAACTATTATTGACGCCAGTATTGCTTAAGTAATTGTGGTACGACTAGCACAATTCACGATTTCAGTTCCTTTTTCGCCTGTGAATTTTTCGCAAAAAAAATTATTTATTTAAAGCTCTTTTTCCGCCTTTTGACACTGATTTTTTACAGTTTGGACGCTAGGACAAAAGCACTAGAACAGGGTTTCATAAATTTTTTGGTGTGGGTACTCCATACATCTAAACTATCTGCCATCTGTATTGGTTGTTAGTGTTTTGCGCTCCGATTTAAAGGATTACTTATTGCGGATAAAACATTCAAGCGTTGACAAAAATGTCACCTGAAAGCCCATATGTAGAGGATTCTATTGATGTCACGCTCAATATGACTCAACACATTAACAAGGATTAATTAGTAAATTAGAGTCATTTCTGGTAATTAGATTAATAGGTTTTAGTTTTAGTTTAGTCCATACGTAAGTAGTTTTCAATTTTTAATAGTGTTATTGACCTCTTTGTAGATTACAATTGTAGAGAAAATAATTTTCCTTCTAATTATATTAATTTCAGTATTCTCATATTCATATCCTTGAGTAATTAAGAAAAACTAATTATTTTTACAATTTTATATTAATCTGAATAACAATATTGTAACATAGTTGTAAACATTACTGTAACTTTTTGAAATAGCATTAACTGCATCAATTATATATAAAAATTTGTTTTTCATATTTAAACTTTAATTAATTCAAAATAAATTTTTCATAGACTTATTAAATAAATTTTCTTTCTTTTTATGCTAATTTTATACCTATATTCACAAAGCTTCTATACTTATACTAATTTTACTCGTTTTTCCTTATATTTCTACTAATTTTCAAATTTAAAGCAATGCATGTTAATAATGCAGTAGTTTGACGCTGAAATAGCACGCGCTTTAAAATACTGCAAATATAATATTTTTTACTTACTTGTACGAAGTAAAAAGGAAGTATTGTAATCGCGATAAGTTTCAGGCAGTATATTTCAACGAAAATATCCATTTTGACCGCTATCGAATGCAATTTAACGATGTTTTTGCGCGATATCTGTACGTAAGGACAGAATAAAAGACTCGTTTCCTCAAAAAAAATTATAAAAATTATAAAACTGCTTTAAAATTAATTCTGAAGAAAATTTTTCGTGGCGTCTGTACGAACGTATGTACGTACGAATCTCGCATAACTCAAGAACGAGTTGCCTCAGAACGTTGAAATTTTGTATATAGGACTGCTATAACATGTAGATGTGCACCTCGTATTTTGGTTGAAATCGGCCGCACCAAACGTATATAAATATATTTATATATATATCCACTCTGTTACCCGGCTCAGTAATCCCAGTTTCTTTACTCTTATATGTTTGTAAATTGTACATTTTTTGCTTTAAAAACGATTGAATTATGTTGTTTTTATCTTCCGGTTAACGTTTTTATGCCTTTATTAAATCTGTGTGAAATAGTTTTAGAATTATCAACAATTTTAAAGTTTTTTTTTTTTTTTTTTTTTTTTTTTTTTTTTTTTTGACGGCGGCCATTGATTGTTTACATTTGAAACAGCAGACTAGTGGATTTGTTGCCAATCTAGAGAAACTTAGCTCCACAACAACAAAGATAACGCTTTCATTTATTATTGCCAATTAAATCATGCTTAATCCTTTCCGGAATTTTTTCGAATAAATAAGTGTTTAAGATTTACTTTGTAATTTTTAATATAGATATTTTGAGTTTTTATGTATTTTTGCCTTGTCGCGAAGTGAGAACTGAATTAATTGAATGAGAAATACTCAATCGTCTGTGAAAAACTGTTTCTGTTTTGTTTTGTTTGCTTAATTTCTTTGATACATCATTCTAGCTTTATTATAGTATTTGAATAGAACACATGGCAAAGATTAGATAATTCTATTCTTTAAATGATATAAATTTTGTGCATTATGAATTATAATATGAACGAAATATAATACTGTTAAGTGAATCTAGCGCCAGAGTGTCGCTATGGTAAACAAATACTGAAAAACTGAATAAATACTGAGTGCTAATTCAGAAGTCAAACAACAAAAGTCAGCGTTCTATTTACAATTTACATTACTAATTCAGAAATCAAACAACAAAAATCAGCGTTCTATTTACAGTTTGTAAATAAAACGAATTAAATAGAACGCTGATTTTTGTTGTTTGACTTCTGAATTAGTATTTATTCGGCGTGTTATTGTGTCTTAAATACTGAGTGGTAAACAAATACTGAGTGAATTTTAAAGAATGCATTTATACTATTGTGGTTTATGTGCTGTCGGCGAAGTAGATTTAATTCAATCCAATAAGTTTAAATGAAATGCAAGAAAAAATGCGTATAATTTAATATTCCGTACAAGGAAGTTATGTGGTGTACACATCAGATTTTTTCATACTGAGTTAGTATAAGAATTAGCTTTAAACATATTACTGCTTTATTTACCATTATTTTATAATTTCTGTCCTACGAATCGGCAACTATTTAAATAATAATATTTATTTATTTATTTAATAACAAAATTCCCTTGCATTTAACATACCTGTATTTTCATTTTTCCTTCTTAATACAATAATGCAAGAAAACAATCTTCATTAATCTAAATATAAGCCTATATTTTTTAATATTCTTGTAATCTTTTTTTTACTTGTTAACATTAATAACGTAAGGAAACATTTCTATTTATTTTGCTTTATTTAACTGCAAGTTTATTTAGCAAATTAGTCCACCATTTTTCATTACAGTATGAGCCAAAAAAATGCAACGATGTCTGATACTAACTCAGATTATGATTTTGACTTTAATATAGACTCAATCTTAGAAAAATCACATAACTTATTATTAAATTGTTCAGACAAGGCAACTGCCATCGACCATTATTACAACTTAGGTCATAAAATTACTAAAAATGAAAAAAGGATCTAAAACAATCATACCTCGCAAACTCCAAGATTTAAGAACATCCTGGACAAACTAAAGGACGCTGTACTCAACTTCACGGATAAGAAGACCCAAGTAGACACTACCACTCAAGTTACACCAACAAATTTTTTCTCCAGATATAATAAATCAAATATAATCAAAGAAGATAAATCACATCAAATAATTCCAGACTCTAAATTTCAAGAATCCCAGACATATGAACATTCTTATGCTGATATTACCAAATGCCAACATCAAGAACATGTTACAAATACATCGTACGCTCACAATTCAATTACTTCAGTGATGAATAACTTTAACAATGGAGACGAAGACTCTAATAAATGATTACCAGCTCTTCTCATCTATCCCAAAGATAATAATACTACAACGAAAACTATTAGAAGACTTAGAATCTCCCGCTCAGTAGCCTCAATACCAACTTCGTCAAAATCTCTAAACTCAGATGTAGTGGAATTGCCGTTTCATGTCTGTGGTCTTGGTAGACTAAATTTGTAGCCTGTGTCAGAAGCTGTTTGCAAGACTCAAAGGCTGTTTCAGTGTCTATTGACCAATTTAAAGGTGTTTTGCCATTTTTCTTACAGTGTCCGAGCATACCATTTAAAGGAAGTTGAACTTGTGCAGCACGATTTAAAAATCTCCTATAGAAATTAAGAATTCCCAAAAAACGTCTGAGTTCATTAACAGTTTTGGGTTTTGGAAAATCTTGGATGACTTTAATTTTTTCTGGTAAAGGAATGATTCCATTTTTGCCGATAATGTGACCTAAAAATTTTACGCGTTCTGCAGCAAATGTGCATTTAGGAAGGTTGAAAGTCAAATTATGACTTTTTAATCTCTTAAAAACTTCTTCGATATAAGTCTGTGCCCAAAATTGGTCGCGAAACATTAGCAATTGTAAAGAAGCATCGGCTGGTCCATTTTCTGCACCACTCACATGTTGAGTTTCAGTAGTGAACTGACCGATGAAATTAAGTTTATTAATTTATCGAGGTGAGAGCTTGTCATACTTTTGGAAAAAAATGCTTTTGTGAATGGATTATGATCTGTAAATACCGTAAAGTTAATACCTTCAAGCAGATATCTAAAGTATTTGATAGCGGCAAATATTGCTAACAGCTTTCCATCGAACGTACTGTACTTTTGTTCCGTATTGATAAATTTTCTAGAGAAAAATCCTAATGGTTCGCATATTTGAGCGTTGAGTTGTTAGACGCGAGCGCCTATGGCTTTGTCTGATGCATCGCACATGAGAGCAATTTTCTTTTTTGGGTCTGGGTGGATCTCAAGATTCGGTGTGCCTGCTCAGATCACCACTGATCGTGGTAGTCAATTTCGCAGTGAACTCTTTCGAGAACTGGCCAAGAACTTTGGTATTCGCCTTTTTCACATCAGCGCGTATCGCCCACAAGCCAACGGCATCATTGAAAGGTGGCACAGATCCCTCAAACAATCCATAATGTGTCACACATCCGTACACTGGACTATCGCATTGCCTTTAGTTCTTTTGGGACTTCAGACCGCTTTCAAAGGGGAACTTAACTCCTCTCCAGCCAAACTGGTGTATGGCCAAACTTTGCGTCTTCCAGGACAATTCTTTATGTCTCCTGACACCAACATTCCGTGGAGTTACTTCTTAAAACAATTGAAGGATAATGTAGAACATCTTCGCCCGACTGCTACTACCAATCCAAAAAACAGATCTTTGTGTATAAACACTTAGATACATGTTCTCATGTTTTCTACTTGTAGACACAATAAAACCTTCCTTGCATATACCTCACGCGAGTCCGCACAAAGTACTTCGACGTGGTGATAAAACTTTTACCATATCTAAACAAGGATATGATATCACTGTGTCTATCGACAGAGTAAAGCCTGCTTATTTAGTCCCAAATGATGTATCTGAACCTCCTATTTTAACCTGATGTGGATAGGCCTCATCGCAGCAACCAAAAACTATCCAGTAAGCGAAAAGCCACCTGAAAAAAATGCTCCTGCGAAAGCAAATTATCAAACTCGTTCAGGACGTAGTGTCCACTTTCCCAAACGATTTGTTTAAGACTAATTTTTTCACATTTTTAGCGGATTTTCTTTTTCCAGGAAGGAAGATGGTGTGGGGCTACGTTCCCTCCACATTTCTTCAGCGCTTCGAGTTCTCCTTGCGCATGCGCGATAAGAATCCCATCTCTGCGCGACTGCAAAAAGAGAACTTTTGCTTTCTGTTTTTACAAGTTCGTGTATGCACTTTACTCATGGCCGAGATTCCTGTTATTTTTATCATTATGCACGTATTTTGATTATTAAAAGAATTTATTTTTCTAATTGGGTGTCTAGCTTTTAATCAGACCTGAAACATGCCACAATAGCAATGGCGTTTTTCAACTTAAGGACAGAGTACTTAATAGTCCAGTAAAATAGTATTTACTCAGAACTTCAATACTAAGACTTCCTAAATGTAACCTTCGTCATGTTCCTGCACAATATTCTGAACTAGATATTATAAAACTTCTTTCTTCGTCAGCCAACTTCCCAAGTCAAAAATTCACTCCCTTGTTTAAACTCTCTGAACGCACAGAATCTGCCTCAAAGTGGATTGTTGAATGAATGTTTCCCAGCAACTTTCAGTCAACTTCGCAAACAAAAAAAAAAAAAAAATTAACATTGGATGGCAATTTATAAGAATCACTGAATATTATGGAATAAAAAGATGCACTAATTGTCAAGACTTTGCCCACAATTAAAAATACTATTCTAATTGCACTCACTGTATGTTCTGCGGCCAGTGTCATCACCACACTCAGTGCCAAGAATATCAACCAGGATGTATCAATTGTCAAGTCAATAATTCCTATTTCAATACCAACTTTAGCATTTTTCATAACGCCAATGATGTCCACTGCCTCTCATATCAAATTGAAGTAGAAAAAATCAAGTCTAAAATAATATATTAATGGATGCACAAACAGAATTAAAAATGTTCCAAATAAAGCTCCAAAGAGCAAAAATTACATTACCTAACTCACTCAAGTTTGCCAAAGAAGAAGGTATTCAATTAATATTTGCACAAGAGCCATATATTTTACCCAATAAAAAAACTAGAACTCCCATCTGGCCTTTATTTACTTCTTTCACATTCTACCAAGTCTGCAATAATATATAATAATCCTCTTACAACACTTATAGCACTATATATCAGCCTACATACTGCCACAGTCAAAACAGAAATTAATGAATATCCACTGTTCTGTACGAGTCTGTGCTCCATCATCTCTCAGTCTTCAAGACATACTTCAAGAGCTGGACAATACACAACTTTCCGTCATAGTCGCACTATGTAATAGCCAGAGACTTTAATACTCAAAGCCCAGTATGGGGTGCCTCCACCGATAACAAAGAGGCAGACTTCTACTAGAATACATATATGAAAAAACTTGATTACTCTTAACCGTTCCAATAGCTCACTTACCTTTTATACGACTATTGATCAAGGATGGATAGGCCTCATACTTGCTACACCAAATGTTGCCTCTCTAATAAACAACTAAACAATATCCGATCAAGAACTTTTAACGATCATAGTTTCATCACCTTCCAACTTCAACCAAAAATATCATATACAATGAAACGAAGATTCAAAACTCAATATGGAAGACATAGAAAATTCAAATCTCATCTTCAAAATAATTCTCAAAACATAATATCATCCTTCATCCTCAGCATCCACAAAAGAAGAAGTTAATAATGTGTCGAAAACTTTATATATACTATTATAAATATCTGCACTTCAACTTACAAACTACTTTCTCTCATAAATAACCTTAAAATAAACTGGTGGAACAAAAACTTATCCATAGAACGAAATAATGTCAGAGCACTTTGCCGTAGATATAAATCGAGCAATATACAAAAAAAATATCAGACAATCTAAAATCAACAGTTAGAGATTCCTTTTGCAATAGTACTTCCAATATATTTGGTTCGGAATTTAAAATAGCATGTGATAAAACGTTTACACTTCCTTCTTTATGAATATCCAATTTCCCAGGCACTGTTTCTTCAACTGAAGCAGCATATAAAACCTCATCAGAACCATTTCCTCAAGACGATGTATCATCTGTTTCAAACAATTATACAAACTCTTTTCTTCCACTAACTATCAAAATTGGTTGAAGTAGATTACATTATAAAACGACTCAATAATAAAAAGCTCCCAGGCCAGATGGGATTGATAATATATTTATTTCTCAAGCAAATCTTCTATACAAACAGAAATATTATCAAAACTTTTATTATGGCATGCTGTAAATTCCATACTTTTCCTTCAGTTCTCAAAATATCTGTGTATTATTTCATAAAAAGAACAAACCATTGGACAATCCACTCTCCTATAGCCCGATATACTTCTTACCTACATTTAGCAAACTACTTGAAAAATCAATACTTTCCAGGCTAATATACCATCTTCATAAAAATAGAATAATGCACAATAATCAATTTGGCTTCATCCAAAATAAATCAATAGATCGTGCATTTCAAAAACTTCAAGAAGTTATCCATAATAATAAAACAAATAATCAACATTCAATTCTAATATCCTAGATATTCAATCTGCATGCATTTCTATCAAATGGAAAGGCATTATCAATATTCTAGAAAGCATCAACTGCCCAAAGGACATTCTTCTCCCACATAGCACAAAAACATCCTTGGGATATCCCAAGGATGTTGCTCGCGGGATATGCGCACATCCTCAGAACATCCCGGAATATCCTGCGAACCTCCTAAACACCTCCTCCCGAGTGCTTAATGTCACATCCCGGGATATCCTCAGGACATCCTAACCAAGTCCCATCGACAGCGTGCGGGATGTTATTAGGATATGAACTCCTACTTACTACATCCTCAGGACATCCCGGGATATCCCACAAACCTCCTAAGCACATCCCATTATATCCTAAAAACATCCTATCTATGCCCCATCGACAGCATATGGGATGTTATTAGGATTTAAAGTCCTACTTACTACATCCTCAGGACATCCCGTAATATCCCAATTTCCTCCTAAACTCATCCTCTTGAGCGCTTAATGTCACATCCCAGTATATCCTTAGGACATCCTATCTACGTCCCACGGACAGCTTATGGGATGTTATCAGGATTTGAAACACTAGTTACAATATCCCTTTAACCTCTTAAATACATACTCTCGACTGCTTAGTGTCACATCCCAGTATATATACAGAGGAAAATTCCAGTGAATAAAACTGAAAATTTTGCTTTTATTTTTAAGATATTAAAAATCTTTTGATCATTTTTAAACATCCAATAGCCCCCAAATTGAATTATTCATAATTAAATTATTTTACAAAATCAGTCTCTAATTTCAGTTAATTTGTATTAAAAATTGAATAATAAAATTACCCATTTAATAATCTTTACATAAATGAATCATCTTTCTTTAAAACATGTAAGGAATTTATAGTGTTTTGATGACACTGTTGGGAAATTGTTAAAAGGAATAAATTGTATTTTTAAAACTAAATCAATTCCTAGCCTCAGAATAAATAAATATGTTTTCGTAACATGAGAATGCTGCAGGCTTTTTTATATATTTAATATTTAGTTGTAAAAATTTGACA
The DNA here is from genome assembly GCF_044657685.1 of Stegodyphus dumicola. NCBI lineage: Eukaryota > Metazoa > Arthropoda > Arachnida > Araneae > Eresidae > Stegodyphus > Stegodyphus dumicola. The sequence goes on along the minus strand of NC_140770.1, from coordinate 278,433,452 downwards.
TTATGTTAACAATTCTTTATATCATTCAAAGGTAACTCAAGAAGCTCTTCTAAAATTCTATCTTTCTGCTCACACAATTAAAAAAAAAATCTGAAAGGCCTCAGATTTTAGCAGTCACTCAAAGAGGCTAAAAGTTTATGAATGCATAGATTATCAATACAGATGGGGCAGTGGATATAGCAAAACATTTTATAAGATACTGACACCAGAAAGTTATATGTCTTCTATATATTTGAAAAATGAAGAAATATATCATGTAATTATGTAGAAATATTAAAATGTTTTCAATTAGATATATCATGAATTAAATGCATTTTAAATCAATCAGATTAAAAATTAAAAAAAAGCATTGTTAAGAACTGTGTGTAATGCTTTTAAATAGCTTGGCTTGTTAGTCAATAATATATTAGATTTTAAAGGTAAATATGTTAAATTTTGCCAAATGGCAAAACTTGAATAAAAAGCGAAACAAGTTTACGACTGACGATATGAAGTCACATTTCAAAACTAATAGCCCTTTTAGATTAAAAAAAAAAGTTCTGAAAATAATTTGCAATGGTTCATTGGTATTATTTTACGCAAAATTCAGTAAAATGAAATTTACCCGTTGAAAACAACACCAAATTAAACTTTGTAAATTCTAGCGCATGTTAAAGGTTGTTTCATCCAGAATTTTATTACTAACCATTCATTTCAGAGCAAAATAAAACAGTAATTGCCATTTATATGACAATCAATATCAAAAATTTAAATCTGCATTTTACGCAGCATAGAAAAACTTCAAAAGATCTACTGTTTACCATGCAATTAAGGCATTTTATTCTGCTATCAACTCTACCAATTATTAATTCCATTAAGTATATTCAGTTTACTCTTTCTGCTCAATATATGCAATGTAAAATTTTCCATAAATTTATTAATTCATTTTATTTTGAGGTGAGCTTTTATTCAACTCTCAATGTCAACGAGAATGTTTAGTTCATTTTTTATTCGGTCTCAAAAGAGAAATCAAAATACGTGGATTTATGTACGTGTATTTATGAATCAAAATACATGAGAAATCACAGTGGGAAAAGCACTGCTACCTTAAACTGTGATTATATATAACAAATGCAGTGAATTATAGTTAAAAAATAGTGAAAATATTTATATTTCTGAACTATTTCATATATAACATTTTCAGTTTCGCATATGTGGCAATTTAAGAACTTTTTTATGTATACCAATTTTTTGAAATATCTGCAAATTTTTGCATCTTTAAGGAAAGCTTATTCTTTCACCTGTAGTATATAAGTAATGGTAATTTACCAGATAAAATTACTTAATGGGGAATACAGAAAAATATCTAACGACTTACCTTTGTGACTTCATCTGCAAAGAGACTAAAAAAGTAGTTCAGCTAAATCTGCTATAATAAATATTTATAATAATGCTAAATTATGCAATATCTATTAATATGACAAATTTTTGTAAAGCTATTTATTTGGATGAAAAATAAACACATTCAGAAATTTATGGCACTATATTATGATTAACAGAGGAAAAACACTTTTCAAAATTCAAAATAGTTTTTATTAATCCAATTTATCATATTTTATTTGAATTCATGAAAAACAATGTTATATCCATGTATTCTTATGTATATAAGAACTCTTGATAAATTGGATCTCTGTCATTGCCTTTCACAGCACCTAAAATAAAAAAACACTCACAATTACATATGAATATAATTCATAATGAAATTTAAACAAATGACTATTAGAATGCAAATTAAAGGAAGCATTTAAAATATTTTAACATTTAGTACCTATAAACAGAGTAGCAATTATTTGATTTTTTGATTATAGTAAAATAAACATGAAGGATGCCTTTTAAAATTTTTTATGTCAGAAAATAAATTCAAACCACCAGCTGAACATATGAGCAGTTTTATCAATCAGCCACTGGTAGGTAACCTGGATACTGAATCAACATATAAAGTTGCCAAGATAAAGAGAGAAACAAAATTATGATAATCACATCTTACCTATTCATAAAACTATTTTAAATTTAATGTGTAGGCAAGTCCAAAAAGAGTGAGAATGAATTTATTTTGCAACACAAAGTAAAGTCTTGCAGGAGCAAAAAAAACTTGTCTCATGAGATTGGCAAGTAAAAAATAATTAACTGCATTTGGTAACATTTATCTGACAACACATAAGTAATTGTTAGCTATGTGCAGAAAATAAAATCTGATCAGGGGCGTAGCTAGAGGGGGGCAAGGGGGGCATCTGTCCTTGGGTGCAGAATCCAAGGGGCACCAAACTGATGTTGGAACATTTTAGAATTAAATGTTTTCCATCCTTGGCAAGCAGTAGGGGGCACGAAATCTTCAGTTGTCCTTGAGCGCTGAAAACCCTAGCTATGACTCTGAATCTGATCATGTTAATGCAATTTTAAACTTTTGAATTTAACCGCAGAAATTTACCAAAGAAGTACTTGTACCAGTAGTAAATGAAGATGTGGCTAATCTTTACTGTATGGTACACCTTGCTTTCTGTCTGAAAAAAAATCGCAAAGTGGTATTGGTTGTTTGTGAAATGTGGAAGCCCATTGCGTCAAATAAGTTTTTCGGTAACCCTAATGTTGATAATGTTGGCAAAAGTAGCCTTTGGAGAAAAAAAAAAAAACTTTTTTTTTGTCAATAAAAAGGAGTTATTTCTGCAAATATTGCCAACGTGCTGTGATAAATTTAGTTTTGGGCTACTTTTTTTAATAGTAAACCTTTTGTACGGTCCCAGGTTTTTGGTTCTTACCATTCTCTTCAATTGCTGTGTTTGGTTGCACGGAAGTGGTATGGTCTTGTATTTTGAACATGCTATTTATTATTTTGGTGTGGGTACCATTGTTTGAGTATGTCTGAGGTGACTAAGAGACGAAAAATTTAATTGAACTGCTTACCTGGAGGATGGTGGTGGGAAGCCTAAACATATGCATGTGAAAAAAAAAGATATGTTAAAAAAATGACGTTTCATTTATTTTTTTGTCTCTGTGTGTTAATTTTTGTTAGAAGATTTGTTGTTTAATGTTTTTATGTTAGGAAATATGTATTTTTGGTAACTTATTTCTCTCTGTTTGTGTATTTTTGGTTGTCTGTGTGTTAAGACAGTGGCGAATTTTTTCTGGTAACTATGATATTTTTAACTTTCTGATTTTCTTAAAGTGAAAATAGATCAATGTATACATGGACAAAGTTAAGGCGGTGCACAATGCCCAGTTTGTGCAGTTCTCTGTTTTAATAGGTCGATGTGTACATGGACACAGAGTTTGTGTATGTCTTTGACTTCTTATTTTGGTTTTGTGTAGCAGCCACCTTGAAATTGGTGCCGATCTTGATATAAAAAAAAGAAACGATTCACCAAGGGTTACAGTAGAGTAAATTTTTACCAAAGATGTTCTACCATAATCACCATTTCAGTGGTTTAAACACTAGTGGAGCAGTATGCAGAGATGAAGATTTGAGTTTTGTTTACACAGCATGATGGTTTAGGCACTCCATCCATTACAGTGAACAAAATTATAATAAACATAGCCACAATAACTGTCTATAAATATTGATGTATAACACTGCATTAACTATTATATTTCTTATGCTAGTATATACAGAATCCTTAATCGAAGGGAAAATCAGAAGACTGTGCATGCATTTTCCTTTAACTGAAACATGGATTTGACCATACAAATCTGTCTTACGGGACATGCCACACTATGCAGATAGACAGTAAAAAGTGCTTGTGTTGTTTTTATTTGTTAGAGGTATGAAATAAATATACTTCTAGATTTTAATTTTTTCTTTTCTTGTTTTACATTTGGATTACCTATCAAAAAGTAAGGAATTTTGATATTATTACAATATCGGAGTTAAAATAACAATTATTGGACATGTTAAAGTAATGAAAATTTTAAATTAGGTTAAAAAGTAACCCTTAATGTGGCATATTTTTGAATTAAACTCTATCGACATTTAAAACAACAAAACGTCCCTCTTTATTAAGGATTTTAATTAACTAATTTTAAATGCGGAGCTATGAATGGATTTTTTCCCTTGCATGTTATAATAACTGAAACAAAATTACTCTGGAACAGTCAAAATTCCTAAATGCAAGTACATAAAATTTACTTTAGCAATTTAAAGAGATGAGACACACTGGACACATGAATAAATTTCTATCAAAGAATAATTTATTAAATTTGGCCTGTTCCATAGTAAACTTTAACCATTAGATTACATTATTACACCATGTTATCAGTTTGAAAAACAAGTCATATGCCAGATCTTGGATGTAAAAGAAATGCACAAAATAATATACAGATTATTGAAAAATGATGTATACCAATGTTTATAGATATGATTAAATGTAACAGAAAATTTACTGTCACAACCACATTTTTAATTGAAATGTATTATTTTAACATTTTACAATATTTAAGGTATGGCATTAAATGCAACATTATGTGCCTGGACATAAGTTAGTAAATTAAAAAAAAAATAATAATAATCAAAGAATGAATGTCATGAAAATTTTCAAAAACAAGCAGAATTTAATTTAGAAGACCTTTAAACACTTATGATAAATAAATTTGAGAATTCTTCACCCAAAATTAAATTATAATTAACTAAAACCAGTTTGACTGACCTTCTACAAAATCCTTCAGCTGCAATTTTTTCTAGCTTGAAAACCAAATTCTTCTCCACATGGTAATAACATCTTAACCAGTTGAAATTCCTGCAGAAAGTTTGATAACACAGTAATAGAATTAATAGAATAGAAAAATTAACACAAAAGTATAGAACATCATTTAAACTTAACATTATTACAAATTTTGGTGCTTTCTGACTATCTGCAAAGCTGTGAAAATTGGCAAAATGGTTAGTTTATGGCTCATATCTACTGCTCTGTTCACAAGTAGTAATTCAAATAAGCACTTTATAAGAAACAAGAAATTTTAGGATGCACAAAATATACACATTGGGTCAAAAATATACACATTGTCAAAAATCATACAAAAATATACACATTGGGTCAATATTCACATATTTTTCATCCAATGGAATACTATTCAGAAATAAAGATTAAATATAAAGCATGTAAATACATGTGTGTGGTATGCATATTCATAGTTTGCTATTATCGTGTACATACTCTTGCTGTTTTAGCATAAGCTGTGAGGGCAGATGATAAGAAAGTATCAGAATTTTTCATGTATAAGAAAAGATTGCCCTGACAATAGTATCTCAATTGTTTAGCACTGACATTTACATAGCGCATTAGAAATATATAGTAATATATGTATAATAAAAAGATAATTGCATATTATTAATTCATTTTTTTAAATGCCAAACTTTAACAATTCTTTCACATATAATTAAACAGAATTCTTTCATATGAACATCTAAAATCCATTCTTAACTAAAGAATAAATAATAAAACCACGTAAATTTCTTATCAAGCCCATCATTTCCGAAATGTCTACTTCTGAAAGTTCCCAGCATTTCTCAATATATTATTAAATTACTAAACTAAGCATCAATGATCGTCATGTTCGCTAATGTGGCAATATCTTTCACACTTCTTTGTTACCACAAGTAACAAGTAGGCTTCAATAAATCTTTAACTGTTACATGCTACTTTTGTCTAAAATTTGTACAAATAATAAAATTAAATGAGCTCTTTATAATATGCTCAAAGAAATAATTTTGTATGAAAATTTGTATGTTATATATTGGCCTGATTAATGATTCAGGAAATAATTCGGGTTTTCAAAGTGCTTCCAATAATTCAAATTTCAGCTTGTGTCAAAATAAAATCTATAACACAAAGATAAGCAAATTTCCTTATGAACAATGCATTTTAACATTATTCAATCACTGGCAATCACACAGTACTGATTGCTTCAATAAACATTACTGTAACTGTGTTTAATCATTTAGTACAGTTTGTTATTTCCTGCAAAAAGAATTCACTTTTCTGGATAGCATTTACATTTCCATCTCACTTTCAATGAAACATTAAGAGAAATGCATATAATTTAAACACCAGTTTATTTTATTTATCAGACAGATTATGTCAACTCGAAAAAACCTATCAGTAAAATTCGGTAGTAATAATTCTGAATGTTAGGTAACTTGCAAGATTCAACAAAAATTATAAATACTTTTATTATAATGACAATACTACAGTAACATGAACATAAAATTAAACTGCATATAACTATGAAATAAGCCAGCATATAATAATGGTGCATTGGTTTCTAAAACAATGGGCTCGATGAAAAAATACATGTATTATGGTAGCTATTCACATTCTTCAGCTTTCCTAATATTCTCACGTTCACTTTACATAATTAAAGTATCTAAAATACAATAAAAATGCAAACAATATTTATGAGAAAATGTTAAAAGCAATCATAAGCATTTGATTGAATGACCATATTTTGTCTTCCTGCAAGTCGAATTTTAAAATGATATGCAGTTTGAAAAATGCTTAATCCTTTTATAAAATATTCAAAAAAGATTAAAAAAAGGTACTGTTCTGTTATCAGGACCGGGTTCAGAATTGTATTTATGTATGCTTGTATATTTGTATGTTTGTGTGTCTACATATACACATCTATGCACATACTTACGAACACAGGTTCATACATTTCCGATTCTGGTCCCAATAACAGAACAGTACCCCCAAAAAAACTTGAATTACAAACTAGATTAAGATAATGTTTCAACCATACATATTTTGGACAAAACAATGCAAACTCTTATTTTTATACAATTGTTCAAATTATTTAACATAAATTTATTGCTGCAATAAAATAATACGCAATCTGATCACACATATTATTTTGAAACTGAATGCATAAACTAGACTAAAAAAATTCAGTCATAAACATTTGGATAGCAGGGCAAATTAGATATTTGAAAAGACAGCCAGCCATTGAGATACACGTAATTCACGACAGAATGGTAACAATTCAAAGCTGTGAAACATTTAACTGTCAAAATGACATAAATAACATAAATTCGAAAAGCAAAAAAAGTAAACATACAAGTATTGCAACTGAACTTACCTTTCATGCAACAAAAAATATCCATACAAGTTAACCTCATGGCGCAGCCATTTTGGATTTCGTTTCAAATCAGACAGATGTTTACGGATTTGCGGAAGAATACGAGGACCTAGTAGTTTGCCGGATACAAAGTGCAATGACGCGAAAGAATATAGTTCTGTAGAACTTCCTACATTATTCCGTAATAAACAGTACTATTTCCTAATTTTTTTCTTTATCTAATTAATTAATTAATAGGGAAATAGTTAAATAATGCCGAATTCATTTTTAATGAAATGTAAAATTTTGCATGTATGGGACGACCACCTTCCGTCCAATATTTCTGAGAATATAAACAAATTTTGGAATCTGAGAGTATCAGTAAATAAATATATAGAATATCGCCTCTCAAACGACCACTTCTGAAAGTGACCAATAGTTCTGAGATTATCAATAAATATTGATATTAAGCATTATTTCTATAAGACGACCATCTCTATATAAGACCAAAGTTTCTAGAATCTTGGATAGTCATCAGAGATGTATCTTTACTGCGAAATTATCGCACGACTGTAATTCAATATCAATAACGGATCGCGCGATTGAAAAACATTTTCTGTCCTGTAATTAGAGGAAAAAAAAAAATTATGAGGTATTTCTCCCGCTTTCATAACGTGCCTTCGTGGTGTAATAGTTCTGCACGCTGGACCGGTATTTCAGAGGTCCGTGGTTCGATTCACGGCGAAGGCGGTTGCTAATTTTTCATCTCTACGGCTTCCCAAAAAAATCCTAATGTCTCTACAGTGGCGCCCGAATTAAAAAGGTGTTGGATGAGGTATATCCACACCCAGGATTTAGTGATTGGATCCCCTTAAAAAAAAGTCGGCCTTTAAAAAGAGAAGTAATATAAGGTATTTCTCCCGCTTTCCTAGCGTGTCTTCGGCCCACCAGCGGCCGAGCGGTAAAGTCGCTGAACCCTGGTAGTGCGATCCGAGATTCGAATCCCGCGAACAGGCTGGCTGCATGGGTGTTTTCGTGGTTTTCCCCACGTGTAACGTGTATACGAGCCAGTTTCCCTTAGTCCACGGCCAGTCCCTCCACGAAGACATCCCTCCCCTTAGGCAGATAGCCCTAGTGTGCTTTGCCATAATTAAATACACCACCACCACACCTAGCGTGTCTTCGTGGTGGGGTGGTTCTGCACACTGGGCCGGTATTCCAGAGGTCCGTCCTTCAATTCCCGGCGAAGGCAGTTGCTAATTTTTCATGTTTCCTGCTTCCAAAAAAATACCTAATGTCTCTATACCCAAATTTAAAAAAAAATTCGTTTCCGTAATTAAATACTTTTTATAAAAAAATATATATGTTATTTAGAATTTTGCAAATATTCTAGAAAATGCCAATCCATTGAAAAAAATCTTTTCCATGACTAAATAAATTTTTAAAAACGTCAGAAAAATAGAAGTTAAAATTAATAACAAAATAACAAGAATAAATCATCAATCATATCAATATTTTTAATGTACAGCATTTAGAAACAACTTAGTAAAATACATATGAAAAATAAAATAATGTGCAAGTTTCAGATGTGCAATGTCCAAAAATTAAAACTGGTAAATTTAAGAACAAATATCCTCAAAATGTTTGACAACGAAAGTCCTCCGGACAATGCAGAATGAATGTCCTCAGGATGTGAAATTGGTGAACTCCTCAGGACATCTGAGAATCAACATCTTCAGGACATCCTGTCATATCCCGGGACATAGCGACTTAAATAAGACATCCTCAGGATGTTAAATTACGATCTCCTCAGGACATCTGAGAATCAACATCCTTAGGACATCCTAAGTATGTCCCGGGATATTGCGACTTAAATAGGACATCCTGAGGATGTTTTGTGCTATGGGGGCTCTTATTAAAAGATTTTTTAAACAATAGAATTCTGCAATGTACATCCAATAGTGGTGCATTTAATTCTAAAATAACCAAAGGCTGTCCCCAGGGCTCATGTTTGGGGCCCACTCTCTGGAATCTCATCGCAAATATTGCTTTACAATCTTTTGAATATATTCCTCACACACGTACAGGCATATACCGATGATTTCCTTCTAACAGTTAATGCAAGCAATCGAAAACAAATAGAATAAAACTCCACTGAATCTCTCAATATCTTCAATAACTGGTCTAATAAATTTCATTTCAAGACTTCCTTTTCTAAATGTAAAGCACTTCATATACCTTAATCAAGGTCATCACTTAAAAACTTAAGAAATCCGATTTTCAAAATATCTCAAAATAAATTTAAATTAGACAAAAATGTCATCTATCTTGGCATTGTAAGCGACCCAAAAATGTCATGGCATCCTCATATTCAATATATAAAAAATAAAACCATTATTCTCACCAATAAATACTCACGCAAAATATCATCTCTCAACTATTCAAAGACCATTTCTTCTTCTAATCTCAAAAACATACAAAACTACTCCTACGAATGCATTACAAGTAATAACACGAATTCCACCTATTTATCATTCAATTATAATAGAAGTTGTAAAAGTACAAGTAGCAAGACTACGTCTCCATAGCAGTCTGAACAATAATCGATATTTCCCGAATAAATATGAACAACGGTTTCACAATATTGATTTAAATCCATCTGATTTTCATACAAAATCACTTAATACTACATTTCCATCCTATTGCTTCGCTCTACAAATATTTACTGATGATCCAAATCTGAACTAGGATTAGCTGTGCATATTGTGTCTTTTATAATAATAAACTAATCAATAAATGGAAGCATTACCAAAAGAAGCCATCACCTTTGCAAAGACTTTTACCTCCCTAGCTTAATAATTACAGACAGTGCATTCAGCATCTATGCAATAATTGGCCAAAATCGAACTGCAAGAGTTTGCAATATTCATTATCTTCTCTCTCACTTTCCTCACAACCTACTACCCAAATTCAAATGGACAAAAGCCTATGCTAGAACAATAGGAAAAAAAAATAGCTGATGATCTAGCCAAATATTGCAGCTAATAATCCGTCTTTACCTCAACATTTCCTTCCAAATCCTTTATCTTACTTAAACAATAAAGTAGAAGATCGACTTGACTTCTGGAAACAACAATGGACATTGGAAACACAGGTAGAAGAACTTTCCAATTACTACCAGTACTCTCAAGAAAACTATTATCATCCTCCAATAAAGCGATCACCATCTTTCTCACCTCACATGGTCCTTTTCCAGAGTATCTTAACAGATTCGGTCTCCATAACTCAAACTTATGTATCTGTGGACATATTAGTACTCTTGATCCCTATCTCTTTAACTGCGAAATCACAAAGGATCTCCACCTCAAGCCTTTTTCCACAACATTAGCACAACTCTGGTTCAGACAAACACTAAAAAGCAACTTCGTTTGCAATAAATATCAAAATAGCAAACTATTTATCCATCAACTGTGAAAATTTAAAAGCTCCATAAAAATAATTGTACAGGGGGATTCTGCTCTAATTAACAATATTGTTAATCTATGGACTTTTACATATATGGAGCTCATACAAGATATGGCCTTCTATATATGGACATTCTTTCACACTCTTCAAGACATGGACTTCTATGTATGAACTTCTATACATACTAAGTATAGATACTATAATTAAACTATATATACTATATATAGACTTCTATATACACTTTAGATTTTTATTTTATTACTTTATTAATTTTACTACATATAAACAGTCTACATATGAAAATTCTTCTACATTCTACAAGATATGGACTTTTACATACATTTATATGTTGACTTCTACATAGACTTTATACTTATATTTTATTTTTATTTATAAAGTTATCTAAGTTTAAAGTTATATTATGTATTCAACATTTCTAATTACTTATGTTTTGTACATCAACCAATTATAATGTAAAATGTACACTAAATTGTTATAATAAATGCCGCTGAGCTGCAGATGGTGGATAGTACCCATCAATAGAGCATACAAGCCGAAAGTCTAAAATGATGGTGCGGTTGCTTTATTGATGGTCTTCTGTCTGTGGGGACCCCATATTATTTATGAAAATTTTGTGGGACCTCCATAAGCATTGCGCAAATTCGACACACGCGTGACTGAAAGTGTCAATTTCTTCACTTGTACTGCAATATACACTGGTGTGCAAAAATTAAGGACGAAGTCGAAAAATTAGCATATCAGCTGAGCGAAGAGGCAGAGCGGACAGAAAGACCAATCAGGAGATTAAGTAAGGTGATGTATGGTAGCACATGCGCAGATATGCAGGTAGACGTAATGGGGGAGTTTAGTTTACGAGTATGCTGCAACCCTCCTGGCCGACAGTAATCGGCCTTCGGCCTCATGGTTAACGCAGCACACCCGACGCAGAAAAACAACAACAAAATAATAATAATAGTAAAATAAATAAATAAATAAAAGATTAAAATATTTAAAGTCCTATTCCCATGATAGTCTTATTTTCATTCACAATCCTCATAATTTCTGTTGCATAGCTATTCAAGAATTTTCTTTTTTCAATTACATTTTGTACATTTATTTTTTCAAATCTCGCCCTCACACTCTCGGTCAGTTTACATTCTTCCATAAAATGAGCTGCATTTCCGTACTTCCCACAAGCCAAGCATTGATCATTTCCCTGGAGATTAAATCGTTTTAAATAGGCCGGCAATCTACCATGATCCGTGATAACTTGAATAGTATCTATATTATTAAATAGATCCATTTTTCTTTTTATGGTCAAAATCCTCAAGTAACCCTTATTTTTATTTGAACCATTCCATTTCCGAGCCCATTTCTCAATTATGCTTGCTTTCATTTTTCTCAAGGTAATTCTTCTGGAATCATTAATAGCCTCATAAATATCACCCTCTCCCAGGGCAGCCTCTTTAGCTAGCATATCCGCCCTTTCATTCCCGATAACACCAATATGTGCCTTAACCCAATGAAAATATATAGCATTTTTCTCTCTTATTTTGTTATAAATGTTTTTTATATCCAAAAGAAGTCTATTGCTTGGTTCCGGATTTGCCAAGCCTTGTAAGGCCGAGAGAGCATCAGAATAAATATGTATTGTAAAGTACTGTTTTAAGTTTTAATAATGGGGGAGTGTCTGAGTAGTATAAAGCATGTTGTCGGTGTAAGATCAGTATTTCTGGCAAAGAAATTGCACGCCGTATAGCAGTTAAAATCACACCGAGTTGCTGCCTCAGCGAGAAATGGCGAATAATCAATCTGTTAGACGACATCTGGATGCTTTTACCCGAGGTCGAATCATTGGGAAGTTGGAGGAAGGCCGCAGTGTGACAAGTGTGGCTGCAACCCACAGATGACCGGTATATTGCCTTATACAGGCCAGAAGAAACAGGCGGCACACAGTGGGAGAAATCGCTAGACACACGACACAGGCGACTGGACGACCGATATCGCGTTTTACCGTGGCCAGAAGACTGCACGTTGGTGGTCTGTTTGCACGACGTCCTGTACGGTGTGTACCTCTAACGCCTGCCCATCGGAGAAGGCGTTCTCTGTGGTGCCGGGAACACCGGAATTGGAGAGACAATGAATGGGGACGAGTACTCTTTACAGATGAGAACAGATTCAGTCTGAGTAGCGATTCTCATCGCATACTCATCTGGAGAGAGCGGGGAAGCCGCAATCATCCCTCGAACATCATTGAAAGGGACAGTTATGGAGGTGGCGGTGTTCTCGTTTGGGGAGGCATCATGCTTGGTAGTCGTACAGACCTTCACATCTTCGACCCAGGTTCAGTCAACGGGACCCGTTATTGTAACGAGATTCTTCTTCCATATGTGCGTCTTTTTAGAGGCGCTATGGGTCCGCAGTTCCTTTTCATGGACGACAATGCACCATGTCATCGCACAGTAGCTGCCGAACAGCTCTTAGAGAGTGAGGATATTGAACGTATGGATTGGTCGGCACGATCTCTGGATCTCAATCCCATCGAGCATGTATGGGATTTTCTAGGCAGACGCTTGGCAGCTCGTACCTTACCACCAGTAACGATTCCGGAGCTTCGATTGGCGCTGCAAGACGAATGGGCAGCAATGCCTCAACAACTCATTGACACCCTCATTCTCAGCATGGGCAGACGCTGTAAAACCTGCCTACCAGTCAGGGGAGATCATATCCCCTATTAAAGATCGGATGTTTCTTGCTGGACACCCATCACAGGGATGTTTCGGCCTTCAGTTGCATTGCGCTCCATGCTACTTTGCAATAAAGCTTCTTTTTATCCCTCTGATTTCTTTTTTAGTAAGTGTTGCTTACATTACTCATGTCCTTACGTATTGGGGATCTTACGGTATTAAATGTGTTGATTTGGAAAGCTTTTGTACAAAGTTATATTGAAAAAAACCGTCTCGTCCTTAATTTTTGCACACCAGTGTACTCTTGCAGTTTTAGGTCATTAATGTTTAAAGTAAAATGAAGGTTTCTATTATAAAAAATGCGTCGAATTGTTTTCGTTTTTTCTTTGTCTGTATTGTTTTATCTTTACCTATTTTCAGCAACATTATGTAAAAATATTTGGTAACTGTAAAATTATTATAATAGTTTAAAGAAATATCAAAATTACTAAAATTTTTGGCAACTCCTTATTGCAGGACCCACACTTTAAGAAACTCTGCCCTAGGAGAAAAAGCACCGTTGGGTGGATTCTTCAACAACGATGATTTTTCGGCGGATTGTGCAGAGAAATCCAAAGCATTCTTTTTAGATGAAGGTGCCGATCGATCTGTAAAACGTTTATTGGTTGTCATTTAAAGAAAATGTTACGGAAGGAACAACTAGGGAGTGGTGTTGGCACTTGGGTCGAAGGCCGTACCCCATGTAGAACAATTTACCTTTCCTAATTATTACAAGAGAGAACTAAAAGAGATTATAGCTGACAGAATTTAGAGAGATGTAATATAAATTAGAGAATTGAATTCACGACAGCACTAGAAAAACCAATTCAAGCTGTTGATTTTTCTAAAAACACAGAAATAGAATGACATAGGCAGTTACGAGTCAATTGTTGCAATAGGTAATTACATAAACAGGAGAGAGGTTCGCCGGGAATCGAACCACAGACCTCTGGAATACCGGCCCAGCGTGCAGAACCACTACACCACGAAGGACGCTAGGAAAGCGGGAGAAATACCTTATACTATTTGCTAAATCAATGGCCTATTACTATTTGCTAAATCATTGTAATCATAAGAAGAGATTTTTAATAACGGTGTTGTTTATTGACCTCTGTCTCTCATAGAATGTTTTTGCAAGAAAATAGTAATGGGTCCTGAGCAGAACAATATTTAGTTCCTCGTGATTACGGTTATTACGAAGGTACCACTGGGCCTCTACGATCTGCCGCAGAACTCAGTTCTGCTCGGTCTGCAACCTTTTTCTATTACTTTTGCAGGCATACGCCCAGACTGGACACGCGTAGCAAAGCATGGGACGCAATATGGACTTGTAATTCAGTAACTTGTTATCTATAGAAAGAATGCTGTTTCGAGCACCAAAGGGTAGAGATTAGCTTTACGAGCTTGAGAGACGAGCTTTACGAAACTTCTAGATAACAGAGTAATGTGTGGGGTCCACGTGTTCGAATTGAGGATCACCCCAAGATAAGGAACTTGCTTGGCAGAGGAAGGAACAACTGTTTACACAAATTATTGAAAGACATATTAATCGGATGAATTGCGAGATGTTGGCTTCGAACATTTCACTGTGAGCCACAAATTTCACTTTATTAACCCAAAAAAGTAAATGCCACACCCAAACGATACAGCGTGTGAGGAAAAGTACAAAATGACGCAACACAAACGACATCGAAGTACGGTTCGACAACACCTCGAATCGTACTGTGGCGGTGAATGCATAAAAAACTATTTTTCTTCGATGTTGGAAGCTATTAAAAATTTCATGCCTGCTCAATAAATTAATAATTCAAGATTAGGATCCAATTTGCCTTATTTTGTATTTGGTGTTTGATTGAGTGAGAAACATTGTATCATCGCCAATGTCTTCCACCTCCCGAAATCGAAGAGTAACAAACAATCTCCACTTACTGCTATAAAAAATTTCTAATAATTGATAATTATGCAAACTTTAAGGTTTCGGTGTTTGTTTAGTTGAAATTAAGAATTAAATTATTTCAAATTTTAAAATATCACGATACAAGACTTTAAAGCAAAAAATGTAACATTATTTGCATCAAGCATCCAGAAATTAGCTGAAATAATGAATTATTTCACAAAAATACTTCTATAACCAATAAAAATAATATCTGGATTCCCATTTTAATATATTACAGCTTAAATCTGAACTATTAAGCACACCATAAAATAATTTTCTTAAAATAAACTGCTTTAAAATTAATTCTGAACAGAATTTTTCGTGGCGTCTGTACGAACGTATGTACGTATGTACGTACGTTTGTGCGTACGTACGTATCTCGCATAACTCAAAACTCTTTTTAACTCTTTTTATCTTCCGGTTAAGGATTTTATGCCTTTAGTAAATCTGTGCGCAATATTTTTAGAATTATCAGCAATTTTAAAGTTGTTTAATTGCCGCTAAGCCTGTTTTTAATGGCGGCCATCGATGTTTACATTTGAAACAGGAGACTAGTGGATTTGTTGCCAATCTAGAGAAACAGCTTCGCAACAACAAAGATAACGCATTCATTTATTATTGCAAATTAAATCATGCTTAAGTCTTTCTGGAATTTTTTCGAGGAAATAAGCGTTTGAGATTTACTTCGTAATTTTTAATATAGATATTTTGAGTTTTTATGTATTTTTGCCTTCTCGCAAAGTGAGAACTGAATTAATTAAATGAGAAATACCCAATCGTCTGTGAAAAACTGTTTCTGTTTTGTTTTGTTTGCTTAATTTCTTTTATACATCGTTCTAGCTTTATTATAGTACTTGAATAGAACATGTGGCAACGATTAGAAAATTCTTTAAATGATATACATTTTGTGCATTCTGAGTTATAATATGAATGACATAAGCGCCAGAGTGTCGCTATGGTAAACAAAGTGAATTTTAAAGAATACATTTATTCTATTGTGGTTTATGCGCTGTTGGCGAAGTAAGTTTAATTCAATCTAATAAGTTTAAATAAAATGCAAGAAAAAATGCGTATAATTTAATATTCCGTACAAGATAGATTGTACAGATTATGGGCTACACGTGTTTGACGTATTACCTATTTTTAAAAATAAGTCTTACAATTACACTTAATTATGTCATACAAAATGGTAAAAGATTACAAGATACAAAATGCAAATATTGATAATGAGTAACAGCAGTTTTATACATTATTCTGCTGATTATGGGCTACTCACTTTTACATGTTACCGTTTTAAGTTTAAATCCTTCAAGTACATTCATGCTTTGTAAATTCAAAACGCACAAAATGCTACATAGATATATTGTAATTACTTAATCAGTCATTGCATATACATATACCAATACATATGTTAACTTTTTGCTAAGTATAGGGAGCTTTTACATTATTTGAGTACACATATATACATAATTTTAACATGAATTTGCATAGAAACATTGGACATACGAAAACATAGAACATTGGCTATACACAAAAATTGCACGTTAAATCTTTATAAAACATGATACTTAATCATCAGCTCTTAATATAATGCGCCAGCTTATCCATGCACGTTACAAGTTGCTACTTAAAAGGAACATAATACTCAAGTAAAACATAGTTGAAATATTGATTCACATATTATTCTCAATTGCAACATTAGTTTCCTAAAAGCAAAACACTTACTTATGTTTCATTATATTACTGCTAATAGAAATTGTTACTGTTCAATAACACTGTACCGTAAAATACTACACAGAACTCAATTAGAACATAATATTACATAGCTATGCAAATATTCAATTAAACATAGAACAACTTAATATCTGAAATTGTTCAATTAAAACATAGTGCCACTTAATAGCTTTGCATACACTGGTCTGATATGCTGTTTCGTAATTCCATTACTACATAAGAAAATTGTTCACAATAAAGCTACTTTATAATTTTACATACTGACATTGCTTTACAGTGTTACAAGTGCTTTAACGTTGTTCCGAGTATACATCCATTGTCAAATGAAACATGATACTGCATAGGTATATTATGAACATGTAGTAAGGAACTTTTACTATATATATTTTCATCAAATTAATTTACATAGTACCTTAGTACGTATTAGAATGCATGGCTTGGCATTACAATTGCATATAGTATATACTTAAGTTTTCATATTGTCCATGCATTGGCACGCATATGTAGCATACTGTTCCTTATTGTTTATACATATATAAGGTGCATATAATTGCAAGACTGCATAGTTGATGCTTTAATGTTCGATCATAAAGCATGTAGCATATAGTGTCATTCCTTGTAAATGTTGTAGCTGCATATAATACATATAAGCAGTTGCTGCACTGACCCGTTAAGCACTCTGGCATAGGTCAGCACCCAGTGACGAGAGCTTTGACATTATAACACAAATTTTACAAACCAGATGCCTTTGCTTTATTAAATATTTACAATAGGCTTGTGTATTAGTAGATGGAATTAAGAGATGTTGTCCAGCAGTGAGCTGGCAGCTGGTAACATAGTGTTCGCGTGTGCCTTGTGAGCCACAGACACACATATCTGAGTTACTGATTCCATGTCACGCGAAATACGCTGGAAAAGGACCATGGCCTCTTGTGTATCTAATTAACAAAGGGTTACCTATATTTCTGTCTGGGTAGACATATGCAATGTGATATGCTGTTCTTCGTCCAGCAGGACTGGAGTCCCACTCTTTTTGCCACTTCAATATGGCACGTAGTCTGGTAATTGTCTTTAAATGGGAGTATGGCCATGGAGAACTGCTTCCTTAGCCATCTTATTAGCAAGCTCATTACCAATATTGCCGACATGGGCCTTAACCCATTTGAGACCATAATTTTTGCTTTGATGATTCCTAACAGCGCCCTGAATGTCTTTGTTCCAGGTCATTGTATTTCCCGTAGTTCAGGTACAACTTCTCTTCTTGGGATCTTATGGGATTTGGATAACGATACATTAAAATGTAATCTTAATTATTCAATGGATAATGAGATAAGTGAACGTAATATGTTGGCTATGGTACATAAAATTTTTGATCTGCAGGGTTCTTTGAGTCCAACTACCTTGCTACGTAAAATACTATTACAGGAAGCTTGGACTATCAAATTAAAATGGGATGACCCCTTGCCAGACAACATTCAGAAAACTTTTCAGAAGTGGCAGGATGAAATTAAATATCTTGAGAAAATTAGTATTCCACGATATGTAGAAATAAATGAGAATTTAGAGTTACATCTATTCGTTGATGTATGTAAAAGCTCCTATGGTGCATGTATCTACATTAGAATTGTAACGCCTATGGGAGTCAAATTTCGAATGATCAGAGCCAAATCCAGAGTAGCGACGTTAAAATCTCTGACAATACCCCGGTTAGAATTGATGGCCTGTTGCACTGGCGCGAGACTGGTACACTCAGTATACGCCGCCTTAGATTTGCCTGATTTGAAAATTATTGCATGGAGTGATTCTATGGTAGCACTCTGGTGTATTAAGAACTGTAGTGATTGGTCAGTGTTCGTTGCGAATAGAGTAAAAGAAATAAACAGTCTGATTCCTTTTCAGTGTTGGGGGCCATGTACCACGTTATTTAAACCCGGCAGATATGCTTTCAAGAGGCTGGAGGGAGAGGTTAGTTCATGTAGTAAAGGATCTGTTGAGAAGAACACTCGGTAACGCGGTTCTTCCAACCGAGGAGTTGTACACAGTATTGTGCGACTGCCAGTCAGTAATTAATTCTAGACCTCTTACCTATCTGTCCGGAATTCCAGATGATTTAATCCCACTTTCTCCAGCCATGTTTCTCGTCGAGAATCGTGGCTTAGGTGTTCCGGATGTTGATTTCTCCTATTCAAAAGGTCTTCGAAACAGGGCTAGACATCGCCAAAAACTGCTTAATGATTTAAGGCATAGATTTAGGAAAGAATATTTAGGCCTTCTGGTTCAAAATGAGAAGGATCCATCGTCAGAGCTACGGTTGGGTGAAATTGTCCTAATAGGAGATGACATCAAAAAACGGATGCATTGGCCTTTAGCTAAGGTCATTCGACTAACTCCTGGGAAAGATGGCAAGGTGAGAACTGTAGAACTGAAGACTCAAGCTAGTACTCTGCTTCGTCCCATTCAGCGAGTCTTTCCATTAGAAGTTCAGTTAACGGACATACCCACTGATCCCATAAACGATAACTCTTTTACTAATCCTATTTCTTCTATTTCTAGTGATGAGCATTCAGATTTTAATGACTCTTCAAATGACTCTAGTGACATCATGCAAGGTGCTAAAGTGTCAAGATTTGGATGTGTGACCAAGGTGCCTCAGAGATTAGATCTCTTCGAACAGGTACTGTATGTCTTTGAGCCAATCTGAAGTCGACTCAAAGAGGGGGAGAATGTTGGAGACGGCTCAAGCAGACAGACGATTACATAACGGCTATCCGAAGTCGACAGAAGGAGCGCCGCAGTTGATTGGACTATTTTTTATTATTCTTATTTTTTTTTCCTTTAACTGCGAACTAAGCGAGGAAATTCCCTTTTCACTCAGTTATATGTATGCACTAGTTAGAGTAATGTAACGTTTTCAGTTTGTGTGAGATATCCATATTAAATCTTTATATTAATAATCCCTGCTGCGATTATTTAATTTGTAACCTGCACGTTGTAGCCCTGAGAGTTGCAACAATGATGTATTGACCATAAACTTTTAGAGGTGCGGGAGGATTTAAAAAAAAATAAGAATTATATGATTATATGCTGCAAAAGGTAGCGCAGATCACATCTTCTTGACACAACTCGTTCATTTTTATGAATTTTGTAAAATCTCTAGCAATTTTGTCGCTGTTTGTATATGCATTTTTAGAATGTTTAATATATATTCTTTATTTCATTTATTAACAATGTTATTCAGCAACTTCACATCTGAATGCAGGCTTACTGAAATCCGTTTTACGTCTGCATCCATAGCGTGCTATCAGAAAATTCCAAAGCTTGTAATTATGAATAAATCTTATTTACCTGACAGGTCTTTCGGTCAACGCCGGCGCTGTTCTGAAGTTAATCATGAGTCATAGACTAGATTATGATCCAGATTTGTGACACAAACATTTATCACATTTTATTTTGCAGGAAGAAACTGAACATTTCAACGACGAATTACTTCGTTGTCAAAATAGTCACAGTTATCATTTGTAGTAAAAGACAACTGCTCAGCGGTAAAAGCTCTCATCGCAGTCACACTTCCGGGCAGCTGCCTCCAACTTAAAGAAAATAATACAAAATTCTAACTATAAATATCGTTTGGATGCCAAAACTTCGACGTCAGAAACAGTAAATAAACCATGGAGGTAGAACCAAAGAATATGTATTGTTCTTTGGTAGAACGGCCCGCCACCTGACGCCGAGAATGGCTCACATAATATTCATTTATCCAATATTTATCCAGCAAATATTCTAAATTTCGGTAGTTTAAAAATCATTCTCGTTTAAGTTTCATTGGATATGGATAAGGCATTCAACACAAAATAGGTATTTCTGTATATTATAGATGGATATTTGCAAGAAAATCAGAATATATTTCACAAGAAATACACTACCTAATTTGAAAAAAAAAAACTTTTCTGCTTCGTTGTTATTCTATATCGCTTAAATGTATATAAAAAATTATATTCTATATTTCAAATATAGTAAATGTTTTATTTTTTCTAAAAAATAAATTAATAAACTTAATTAGGAGTGAGAGAACTAAAAGAAAATATTTTTAGCGGTCCAGAAGCTGAATTACATCTTCGTGTAATGCATTTATCTGAACTTGTCTGGAGTTTCTGAATTTTGGGAAGAGTATATGATAAAATAAACTTTCTAGATTTTAAACATTTCGAATAAACATTAATTACAAGTTATAAAAAGTAAAATTCCATGTGAAACTTTTCGATGACATATTAAATGTGTAATTCGATATATGCATTCAACTGTGAAAGAGAATCCTGTGAGCAAAGATGAAATGAATGGGATGTCATAGTAGTTTTTTGTGACGATTCTGTTATAAATTGATTTTCTGGTAGAGTGTTATGACTGATCGCATTTTTGGTGTTGGAGTAGGAGTTTTTGTAATTGCTATCGTATGGATCAGCGCAATATGTCTGGCAGTTCTGTTTTCTAAAACGAAACGCCCTGTCTCGTAAGTTTTATGTTTTTAAATTTTAGGTCATTTATTATTTTCATGAGCAATATTTTTTATATGTGTAAACATTACAATTGGCTCATTTTAGTTTTTTTTAGTCATTTAACTCTTATAATTAACTTAACGTAATTTGCTGAAATAATTAAACGTCTAGAAAAACATTTAAATGTAGGTAAGTTTAAAAAAAAAATTGCGATCCGAAACCTTCAGATTACTATCTAATACCTCTAAGATTTTTTTTAGTAAAATTTTGTAATGTTTAAAAAAAAAAAATTAAGGTAAGATTAAAAAGAATTTGATTACTGATCTTAGTATGCTTTTTAATTAATGAGTGATGAAACAGTTTTATGCTAAGTACAGGCCTGCTAGAATCATTTATTTAAATGAGCTGTTCAAACCAAATGGTAAGAAAAAAAATGTACTATGTTATTACTCATCATAAATTAAGATCATTCAAATTAAAATTGAAACTTTTTCCAATGTGAGATGCCTTTTCACCTTTTAAACGACAGTCCAAAAAATGTGTCTTTATTTCTAAAGAAATTAATTTCCTCTTAAACATTGTTTTGTTATCTTTATCGGACATGCTATATGGGTGCTTTTGCTCCATGCGGAGTTTATTAAATTTATTCAGATTGCTTAGGCAATTTTCTTATCATTTTAGAGAAAAACCATTTTGTAGGAGGGTTCTTGCAACTTAGAACTGTGTTATAGTGAAACCATGTTACAAGATGTCATGTTGTAGGAGGGATAGCTGTACTTCTTTGAATTGTCATTCTGCCGATATTCACATGGGCATGCTTTCTCTGATGCCAGATTGCTTAGGCAATTTTACTTCCTTACAAAATCACCATCAGTAAGTGGGTGGCCGCTTTTAGAAATTAAGGCTGTGATTCCCAAACTAACTTCAGCGCAGTTATTTAATTGTGAAGATGCCTGTGTAAATACTTTTCTTTGTGCAACGAGAGGATGACGAAGAGATTCGATTTCATGATTTTTATCTTGTCCCTCAAGCTTTGAAAATGTTGAATGTTTCGTGTCATAGTATCTCTTAATATTATACTCCTTGCGTACACTAATCATAAAATTACACATCAAGCATGTAATTCTATTATTTTGCTCCACAAAAAAAGTATTTCATAAGTTCAAACTTCCAAAAATTTCCCGTTATTGTCCACTATCTTTGTTTTAGTTTTAAATCCATTGGTCAAAACCACGTGGAACAAACATGACAAAATTTCTGTGTTGGTTGGTTCTTCTTTCAAAATAATATTAACAATAGTGAAATATTCAAAACGAGAAACTTTTAATGGTCTCAAAAAGAAAAATAAACACATAAATGATAAAAC
This sequence comes from Stegodyphus dumicola, assembly GCF_044657685.1. Lineage (NCBI taxonomy): Eukaryota > Metazoa > Arthropoda > Arachnida > Araneae > Eresidae > Stegodyphus > Stegodyphus dumicola. The sequence continues at coordinate 278,410,649 of NC_140770.1, read as the reverse complement.
AATGCATAGTTATGAAGCCAAAAGTGAACAATATAAAAGAAATGAATACAGCGCTTCCGATCTGAGCAAATATTTTTCTTCCCCTTTAAGTGCATGTATGCAAACTCGTGCTTCCTTTATCTGCACGCTGTATAGGCTAGGAGTAGTTTTTTGGTCAGGCCCTGACCTTATTTTGGTTGACCCTGGGAACTTGGCTCAGTGCTAAATCAGGAGAGAGTAGAATGAGTAACGAAGGGCCTCGCAACCCTTTCTAGAGATAACTGATGTGTCAAATTGCAACAAAATTTTGAAGAGATCTAGGCAGACCACAAGCTGACTGCTCACAGGCCCACATTTGGACTGCAGGCCACAGGTTGTGTATCCCTGGTATAGTGTCTGTCCAGTATGGGGCATTCTAAATATATAACGAGCTGAAAGTCTTCTTGAGAGGTTGGTTGTAGAGAAGGAGGGTTAGGAGACCCTAGGATGCTCTTCATCAAAATTGGGGGTGGAACTGAGTGAAGTCTACTGTCATCTGTATGGTGCTCAAGTGCAGTCTTGCACTTCTTGCCATGATGAATTTCATGATCTGTCTTGATGTTATTATCAGACAAGTGAGATAAGTCACAACAACAAAATTCCCCCCTCCCATGTAATTTTTTCAAAATTCTGTGGAATTATAGTTTCCACTATAAAATCCATTTTACACTTTTTTCCTTTGAATTTATTTTTTCTGGCCTTTTTCCTGTTGCAGAATTGGTAGGGATAATTTTCGTTTTGGATTTTAGATATTGCACCTTGGTAAGTTTAGAAGGATTTGAAGGCCCATTTCTATAATTCTAAAAGATTAAAAATAAAAAAAAAAAAACTGTGACAAAATAAAAATTATCTTCATGGAATTAGCATCTAATGGATGTATTTTACAGGAAGTTTGTAATGAATTAAATTTCGTGGATAATTTTTAGAAGAACTATGGAAACATAATATATCACTATTTAAAGTTTGATCCTTGTAATCATTTTTTAACATGTTTATCTTGCCTTTATTTTCTCATCTTTTCACTTGTCACAAGCATGGAAAATATCAAAAATGCTTTTCATCTTATCATAAAAAGGAAATTTTCTGTTGATAAGGAAATTGAAAACTGGCAATTTAAAAGATTCATATTACATGTCTCGATGCATCATACACAGGGCTGGCGCTAGGCATTTTCCCACCAAATGCAATCTCTGTAGGTATAAATTCTGCTGCCTAGTGCCTCCCTAAATTTTGCTCTCAGTGTTGCTTGGTGCGTCACTAAATTCTGAAAATTCTTCTGCACCGGCTCTGTAACCAGCCCTGACTATCTATCTTATCACGTTTATTCTCAATGCTCATATTACTAAAGAAATAAAATTAGAACATATGTATTCTCAATACATCTAGTTCTTTAGACTAGTGTAAATCTTTTGAGTTGAAAATTCTAAAATGAAAAGGAAACTTACTGAGGTAAGAAACTGAATACATAAAGAGAATTATTCCTCAATTATGTGAATGAACCAGTTTATAATTTCAGCCGGTTAATCTTTGGATTATGGTAACTTGGCGATTTTTTGGCAACCAACCCTGCTACAGCAAACTGCTAGTTTTTGTTAGGACGCCATTTTGTTTTCACGAAGTAAAGGCTTTTTTTTTTTTTTTTTACTTAATATTTTTTTCTAACAATCTGCTAGCCGAATTACGCTTATGCTAGAACTTTTATGGAACAAAAGTGCTTAATCATGACGAAGATTAGGTGCACAATCGCAAACTGTTTGCCACGTTTTTAAGAAATGCACATACACGGTATCCATGTACACGTCGACCTATTTTTTTGCTTAAACATCCCAGAATTGCACAAAAATGGCATTGCGCACACTCTTGACTTTATCCATGTACACTGCTAGAGTCCTAGCTAGTAACCTTTATCGCCTTAACCAAAATGTTGCCAAACTACCTGTTACCATATTCCAAAGATTAGCCTTTCAGCCTTTACTATAATTTTTCCTTTCCATTTCCTCACCAGAATGTAACTCTGTTAGATAGTATTTAAACTGGGTTTTTTATTTTGTAGAGAGTGTATTTCTGCCCTCCACTTGTGTGCTGCATTACTTCCTGCCAGCTCTAATAGTGGCTAATCTTTGGAATATGGTAACAGGTAGTTTGGCGACATTTTGGTTAGGCGATAAAGGTTACTAGCTAGGACTTTAGCAGTGTACATGGATAAGGTGCATGGTGCGCAATGCCATTTTTGTGCAATTCTGGGATGTTTTTTTAAGTGAAAATAGGTCGACGTGTACGTGGATGATACCGTGTTTGTGCAATTCTTAAAAACGTGGCAAGCAGTAGGCGATTCTGCACTTTCTTCCAATTTCGCACCTAATCTTCGTCATGATTAAGCACTTTTGTTCCATAAAAGTTCTAACATAAACGTAATTCGGCTAGCAGATTGTTGGAAAAAAGTGTTGAGGGGGGAAAAAATGCCTTTACTTCGTGAAAACAAAATGGCATCCAAACAAAAACTAGTAGGTTGCTGTAGCAGGGTTGGTCGCCAAATTTTCGACAAAAAATTGCCAAGTTACCATAATCCAAAGATTGACCCTAATAGTTTGTAACTATTTGGCTTTACTTTATAACTGCCGATATTTGAATTTGTTATGAGAGTTAGTGAGCCAGCTGAGATTTTAAAATTAAATTGTGTAGTTTTTGACTACTAGTCCACATTTTAAATTTGAATTTGACTGTTCCTGTGTAGTTGCATCATCACAAGCTGTAGTTAATTTTGTAGTATAAGAACATTCATTTATGTTTTAAGTTCTGTTTAAATAAAGAGGTTTATTTAAATCTTTTTCTGACTTTGTAATTACTTTCACATATGGTGATAATTTGCTTCAAGTCTGTCAGGGGTTCTGGACTATTTTAAGAGTTCAATTAAAACCTCATAGGTATACTGTCGAAACATTGACATGTTAGGAGACAAAGCAAAAACTAGTGGAACATTGGTTTGCGTATTTAAACAGATTTCTTATTGTTATAAAAGGTGCTTAAAGAGAAGGAAATTGATATAAATTAGTCAAAATGTCGGAAATTTTCAGATTTAAAAAATACATACATATTTTGCTGCGTGTTACAAATGTTTTGTAGTTTTTAATGTGTAATTATTGTAATATCATGTAAGAAACAATGTCATAAATTACACACATTTTAAAATTGTGATTTTAGTAATGCTTTTTTAACAAATATTTTAAGAAAATTAAAATATATATATATATTGTGGCAATGTAAATCTGTAATGACTAAGGGTATCTAACTATGTAATTTAATTATTAACTAATTCCTCACCCTTGAAATTTTTATCTGTGTTTTAAGAGCAAGTTATTGTGTAGAATTTATTCCTTACAGCTAGTGAATAATACAAAACACCTTATCACCTCTAATTGTGCAGGACTGGATTACAAGTCCGGGAATTGTGCAGGACACTAACTGCATCAGACAAACAGCATAATACTTTCAAAATTTGCGAACCCTGCCACATCACGCATTCGGGCCTGTTCTGATCAGCAGGTCTCTCTTTAGGCAAGCAGCAGCAATAAATCTCTGTTATGGATCATGCTGATTATTATTTTGCTTCTCATTTTAACCTATGCTTTTTGACACAAAATCTGCTTGCTATTTACTGAGTGTACGTAATGAAACAAGACATAAAAGAAAAAATCAACATGAAGCTATCTAGTAAAAGTGAATTAAATCCGTCTTTAAACTAATCTTCTTTAAAATATATCCAACTATTGTGCAAAATATTTAATGCTACTTGATAAGTTTTATAAAGTTGACTTTATTCTCAAATTTGTTTTATAATTATGATTATTAAATCATAAATAGGATGCATTATTAAATATGTAATAATAATGCATGTATTCCATTTGCGGATCTGTTTTATTCTTGAGATGGTGTTACAAAAGTGAAGTTCAGGCATAGATAAAATTTTTAATTGAATTTTTCAGTTCTAATTTGCTGTAGGTCCTTAATATTTTTCATTAATGGTCCTTAAAAGTACCTTTTTCATGTGGAGAACTGTGTATGAACCCTGTGCAAAACCTTGCCTCCTTTTCCTTCATGCTGCTTGGTACTACTACTTTACTAATGTTTTTCATTATCTTAAATTAACACTTGAGGAAAAGAAGCTGCAAATGTGGGGTGTATCTAAGGCCTTTACTAGCCGAAGGTAAAGCGTGCTTTTGTAGAGAACTTTATTAGATAGACTGGCTCGCATTTACATTCACGAGAAAACAAGAATGCAGGCAGCCTTTTCATCTGGGATTAGACTCAGGTTGAACTCCAAGTATTCAGTGTCACTAGTAGTCTCTTAAAGAGCAAAATTTTCCACTGAATAGCAGTTATAATTTTTTATTACACAGAAAAATGTTGATGCTTTCTTTTGAACTGCTTCTATTGACATTAATTTAAATCACTGCATATTTCTTATCTGAAAACTCATCTATTTGTGATGTTTTTATATTCTACATCTAAAGTGCAAACAGGTTAGTTAAAAGGATTTAATGTTTTAACTGGCCATATTTTATCCATGTGTGAGAACATGCAAATAAAAAAAAATCTATATTTTTAGAAGAGTATTAATGTATGTTGATATGAAAGCATAGTACTATAAGAGGGAATATGAGATAAATGCTTTAGCCAGAAATGTTTAAGAAAAGTTCTATGCTTCACTCTCATACAACTTTTAATATATTTGCTAGATGCAGTAATGCATTATTTTTAATAGGATTTAAAATTTAAAAAATTCTTACTTCTATTGCTAAGAAAAATTAAAATGTTAAAAACACAAAAGAACTTATCACCAGAATGTGTGAAAAGGTACTTACATGTTGTCCCATCAACTGTGAAACTGTCCCTTAGCAGGATGATTTAGTGCCAGTTACGGATAAGCCCTGACATCACAATGCACTCATAATATTTCTTCTTTTGATGTAATCCTGACTGATTCTCGATAAGTCACCTTTTGTTTTAATGAACAAGGATATAAGTTAACTGATATTGCTGTATTTTGTTCTGCATTAAAAAAAAATTGTAATTCCAGAACTGTAGAATCGCATTTGTGACTGCATTTCATTTACAGCTGATCGAGCAAATGAACATCTATCAAAAGGCAAGAACAACTGAATATGGAATACAAAACATTTGAAGTTTGGACACATATTATTAAATAGGACTGCTATAATATGCAGTTGTGCACCTCCCCCACTCTGTCACTCGTCTCATTGAGCTCATTTTTTTTTTATTCTTATATGTTGGTAAAATGCACATTTTTTGCTTTAAAAATGATTGAATTATGTTGTTCTTATCTTCTGTGTAAGGTTTTTATGCATTTAGTTAATCTGCATGCAATAGTTGAATTAACAACAATTTAAAAATTGTTTAAGTACAGCTAAGCCTAATTTTTGTTTACCGTAGTAGCCACATTGGTTTACATTTGAAAATCTACCAGAATAGTGAAATCAATTTCTGTATCTTCAGTGTCTTTTTTGCTGAGTAGGACCAAAGTTAAACTTTCATTTTTGTACACTGAAAAAATTGTTGACTGCTGGCCGAAATGCTTGTTTTTGCATAGAAACTCTAATTTTAATTGTAAAAATTGTTTTTTTTTAATTGTTTTAACTGTATTTGGTATTTTATTTATTTATTTATCTATATTTTTCAATTTTTAATGAAGATATTTTGAGGTTTTATATAGTTTTACCATTCCTTGAACTGAGAACAGAATAACTTGAATGAGAAATATATCTCTAATGAAATTCAAGGAACTAAGTTTAAATGAAATGCAGCAAAAAGTCCATATAATTTAATATTCCATACAAAAAAGTCGTGATGTATACATCAGATTTTTTTTTTTTTTTTTTTAAGAACAGTTTCAATTTTAAACATTTGTACTGGTCAAAAACCAAAAAAAATGAAAAACAAAGTCCAACATTAAGAATTGGCATAAATTAAATTTTTTTATTATTATTATTGTTATTCAGCGTGATATTTAAACTAAATTTGTACTGGGTTAAGTGCCAGTACGAATAGGTGCCAAGCTCTCATATTGTGTCCATATTCTCATAATTTATGTCAGATATCCGAATAATTTAGTGAAATTAGACAAATGATGTGCTATTTTGAAATAATTAGCGTATTTGACGGCATAAAATTTGCTTTCAAAAAAGTTATCTGCGTCTTATACGTGAAGGACACAGTCTTATACATGAAAGTAATTGCATTCAATAATTGTTTATTTGGCTTTTACGAAACGTGAGAACTAAAAGAAACCACGCTATTGAAACTTTTTTTTCCTTGTGTGTGGCCGTCTAAATAAGGGTGCATCTTATATGCCGTCAAATATGGTATGATAAGCTGGGTCATCTCGCATAACTGTTAATTTTTGCTGAGATAAGATGCTTATATAAACATTTCTAAATAAAATTCTATTATTTTAAATGCACTTTGGAATATACCACATTTTTGATCTACTTCAATTCCCTCCTCTTCCTGCTTTTTTTAAAATTTCTGGTTTCGTAAATTAGTGTGTAGTAATTTTTTTCTTTAGTGTTCTGTGTATTTTTTTAAATAGTTTTTCTTCATACTTTTAATGTGTCCACCTGCTGTTTAAATTTACAATGAATGGTGAAAACTGAAAATTTTATTTAATTTTGAATTAATTTTTCTTACAGTTATTTTTTTACCTTGCAGATTTCTTGGATTTGGGAGCATTTTGATTGCTTTTTTTATAACTGTTGTTCTTCTCTTCATACCTCGAGAATCTCAAGCATCATATCCTGAGCCAGAAATATTGCCACCAGATTACTTGTTTGTCTGGAGAATTACTCTTTTAGCATTTTTACTTGTTAGTTTTATTGTGGCTATTATTTTGATGATAACTGAATATTGGGCTGTTCCAATGTCTGCAAAACCTTTAAAAAAGGTTATCCGTAAAACTTATATAGTGGAAACTAAGTAATAAACTAAGTAATATGTATTGTTAACTGCTATATTTTCTTATTTTTAATATTTAATTAAGGGGTGATAAATATGGCTGAGAAAATACCTAAAATAGGTAGCAGAGTTGAAATTGTGGGTAAAGATGTTAAAGGTAAAGTTGCATTTGTTGGTAACACAAACTTTTCTTCTGGGAAGTGGTTTGGAGTTATATTAGATGAACCAAAAGGAAAAAATAATGGTTGTGTTCAGGGCAAAGCTTATTTCACTTGTCCCGATAATTATGGGATATTTGTTCGTCAGACTCAACTTCTAGTTCTTGATGAGGACATTGGAAGTAAGGGTAGGGCATCGTCATCACCATCAACTGGTTCTATGGAAAACATATCATCAGTAAAAGAGGCTCCAGAAAAACGACGAAAATCTTCTTTCACTACAAATATTCCTAAATTTCCTACTGATAAAGGAGTAAAAGATGCAGCAAATATGGCTGAAGCACCTTCTCATGGTTCTTCATCTAGTTCATTAAAAAGTTCGATGATTGAAGAGAATGCATCAGAGAATTCTGCTGACATTTTATCTATCAAAAATGCTGCTAGTACACTAGAATTCAAAGGTTTACTTCTCCAGAAAGATCAAGAAATTGATAGTCTTAAAAATGAAATCAAAGATCTGAATGAAAAAATTGAAACTTTGAAAATCAAGCGCCTTGAAGACCAGTCTAAAATAAAAGAAGCTGAGAAAACAAAAATTCAGGTGCAGCAGCTTCTGGAATATAAGGCAAAAATAACGGAAGTACAGGCTGATCTTCAGAGGCAACTAACGCAAGCAAAAAAAGAAGCGAAAGATGCAATTGAAGCAAAAGAACAACATGCAGAAGAAATGTCAGATTTAGCTGAAGCTATGGAATTAGCAACATTAGATAAAGAAATGGCCGAAGAAAAATGTGAAACTCTGCAAGCAGAATTGGAACAAACTAAAGAAAAACTTGAAGAATTGCAAATAGATTATGAAATTTTAAAAACTGAAATGTCGGATAAAGGAGGTGATGGAACTGCAACATTGTATCAAGTGAAACAATTAGAGCAGCAGAATGAGAGATTGAAGGAAGCTCTTGTTAAAATGAGAGATTTATCTGCTCATGAAAAGCAAGAATATCAAAGAACTCAGAAAGAACTTGATCAAGCAAAATCAGAGATTAGCGAACTTAGTCGTGCTAAGGAAAAATTAAGTCTGTTAGTTGATGATTATGAAAAACAACTTGGTGAGTTGAAAGAACAAGTTGATGCAGCCCTTGGATCTGAAGAAATGATTGAACTTTTAACTGAGAGAAATTTGGCATTAGAAGACAGAGTGCGAGAGCTTCAAGTTCTAGTTGATGATTTGGAACGATTACAGGATGTTAATGATCAGTTACAAGAAACAGCTAAGGAAACTGAACTAGAACTTCGTGAAGAAGTTGATATGTTAAATGCTAAAATTATTGAAGGTCAAAGGAAATTAGAAGCTACTCAGGAAGCAATTGCAGATTATGAGCAAACTATTCAAAAGTTCCGTGATCAGACAGAGCAGCTGCGAGAGACTAATCATGAACTTCAAATGCAATTGCAGAAGGAATCTGATAGAGTTGCTATGTCTAAACCAGTTGAGTATTTTGATTTTAAGGTCAAATATGCAGAAACGAAAGCTTTTGCTCGAGCTGTAGAAATGGATTTGAGAAGGTTAGAAGTGCAAGAAGCTACTCAGCATGTCAACTATTTATGTGCTTTCATGCCTGATAATTTCCTCTGCCGTGGTTCTGATCATGATGCAATTTTAGTGCTTTTGCTTATTCCTAGAATGATAACAAAAGCTGAAATTTTATCATCACAAATAAAAGAAAAATTCCCTTGTCCTGAAGAAATATCTAAAGATACTGTACTTAAGAGTCATAAAATTGATCAGTATTCATTTGCCAATCGTTTATTATATCAGCTCTACTTTTTACAGTCACTTTTGCATCAGTATTCTAGTGCTCTTAACCATTGCAACGTGGAATTATTTATGAAGATTGGCACACTGTATATGGAAATGGCTGTACAAGAAAAAGCTCTCGATTTTTATATTGATTTATTAAGAAAAGATCAGTTGGATGAAAATGTTAACCTTGATGCTCTAATTAAATCTGTTATGTATTTCTATAATCTTTATAGTGTGCATTTATCTTCAGAGACTGTTGATTGTACTTCACTTATGGCAGATCACATGAAACTAATCGGAGCTGCTTGTGAATCTATTCATACTGATATTTCTTCAGTAAAAGTTCTGTTGGACAATTCTGGTGAAAGTAGTGAATTTGGAATTTTACTAAGAGATGTTTGTACGTATTCAGACGACGTGCGTCAGTTTGTGAAAAAAATTCGAAGACGACTGCCTGCAGATAACAGTACATCTGTTTTGCATTTTCCTGCTGAAATTTTAGAACAACTCAATCATTGTAGAGAAAATATTGGACAAGTCATGACAGCTGCCTTCTATTTAAGAAAATCTGCTGTGCAACAAACTTCCATGTCAGGGGATGCTGTCCATGTTAGTATGGAAAAGATAAAAGAACTTGCTCATGAATCTACTGACAAAGCTTATGGCAAGGATGACAGTGGGCCGGAATGTATGCGTCAATCAATGAATACTCTTATGACATACATGAATAAATTGTCAAGTGCTATGCAAGAAGGTGAATATGAAATTGATCGTTCGAGTGTTGAAAAAGGAAACCCGCCTGTTTATCTGCGGGCACAAGCCATTAAAGAAGAAGCAAGAGATTTAGAAAATTTAAAATTCAAGTTGGAGGCTCGAGAGGGTGATATTTTTGAGCTGAAGAAAGCTCTTAAAATGAAGAGTGATGAGTTAAGCGAGATGCATGTTCGAAAAGAAATGGCAGAAAAGAAATTAGAAATAGCAACAAAAGACAGTGATGAGAGAGTTGAACGTATTCAGAGACAGCTAGATGAAGCAAAAATGCTTCTTAAGAAAAAAGAAAAGGAATTTGAAGAAACTCTTGATCATCTGCAAGCAGATATTGATGCTTTAGAAACAGAAAGAGGGGAACTGAAAGACAAAATTAAATTAATTTCTAAAAAGGTTATACTAGAAGGTTTATCAAAAACTACATCTTTAGCTAACTTGGTTGCTTCTCCTACAAGTCCTACAGTACCAGGTTCAGCACCATCAAATATTGTTATGTCTCGTGATAGCTCCTTGTTATCGCAGCAAGTCCAAGATCTGCAGTTAACGGTGAAGCATTTAAAGAACGAAAATATAAGATTGCAAACTGCTCGCATGTTGAAGCAACTGGAAAACTTACCATCTCTGAAAACTCCTACTAAACCTATAGGTTTTGCAAGTACAACTGGATTTATGAATATGGTAGAGCTTTCTGAAGCAGACAGCACACCATCAGAAAACATTGTTGCATTGTCAAAGAAGTCAAAAGACCTTTTAGGAAAAGCACAGAATTTGTGTTGTCCTCTGGTAGTAGATATTAGTCATCGTAAACCAGGTACACAACCAACGATTGATAAAATGGCAGCTAAATATCACCTTGTTGAATCTGCATCAAAACTGAAAATTCTACAGAATGAAGCAGAAAAATTAAAGGTAGAAATAGCTAACTTAAAAGCTGCCCAGAAACAGGGCACACAAATAAATGCAGACTTTTCTGCATTTCCAATACCAACATTTTCAAAGGTTTCTCCAGATAATAAGCAACTAGTTGCAAGAATTGCCATTCCTCAGAAATGCAGTTCTGGTGAGAAAATAGTTATTCCTCTCATGCTCAGTAACATGAGCACATTAAATCATCTGCATTCTACAGTTATATCCTGATATGCTTAAGGTGCCTTAGACAAAGTGTGCTTCAGTAACAAGAAACAGCTTTGCTAATTTATAAAATTTGTCAAACTATTTATTAATTTATTTTTGCTTTTAAATTTCATGTTAGCAATATAGTGGCTAAATAAAAAAAAAAAAAGTGCAATTTCCATAATGGCCCCATGTAAAGGTTAATTTTCCGTATGGATATTGCATGTGCCCTATCACAGTGTGAAAAATCAAAAGTATAATTGCTTCAGAGCTTCCTGTAGTAATTTGTACTACCAACTGTTTTGAACTCCATTAATTAACATTTTTAAAATATACTTTAAGCATTTGTTGTGATTGTTATTGTAGCAGTAGCATTACAAATTATTAATTATTCTGTTTAATCAAACTTGTTTAGAATGCCAAAAATCAGAATATCATTCAAGGAACATTGAAAAACAAAATCTATTATTATACCTAAGATGATTTTATAAGTTGTATTACTAATTAAGAAAGAAATGTTCTTATTAATTTAAATAAAATTTGATGATATTAGTCTGTATTTCTAGTAATTTTTTACTTCTTCAGTGAGTGACAAATTAAATCATTGAAATATAAATAATTAAAAAGATATAACTGCTTAATAACTATAGAAATATATAGCTTTTTTAATTGAAAGTAAACTATCATCTCAGCATCTGACTGAAAAATATTCTTTTGGGAAAATTCTTTTAAACACAATTAGATTAGAATATTATATTTTAGAAAAAGATAGTGCTTATTTCTGAAATGAAATAAATAAATCTGAACAAAAGAGAAAATTTATTGAATGAAAATTTGAAATTTAAAGGAGCAGCTTTCACTGATTTATTTTATGATTTACCATTTTTGTTTATGAGTGGCTTACCATGATAACATATCTCAAGTCTTGTAAATTGTATTAAGTGCAGCATTGTAAAAGGAGACAATAAGGCCAAGAACTGCTAGAGAGGTATATGTGTCTTGGTTTGAGCCAGATAGTCCTTTGTGAAGGTGAAAGGGCAAATATTTTATTTGTAAAAGGAGACAATAAGGCTTGTAAAAGGAGACAATAAGGCCAAGAACTGCTAGAGAGGTATATGTGTCTTGGTTTGAGCCAGATAGTCCTTTGTGAAGGTGAAAGGGCAAATATTTTATATTGTTGAAAGATGCAAAATCATGAAATTGATGGAAACATAAAAAAGTGTGAAAAGTGAAAATACCCAAAGCAAGTCTGTTTTAAATTTTTCAAAATTATATGTAATTTGCTAATTTTATCACAGTTTAGTATGAATTGTCTTATCTGAAGGAAATATGATATATTTATAGTTTATGAGATTTAAGAAAAAATCATGAAAAGTTTTCTGTTCAAAAACTTTTAATTAAACAAGTTTTCTGTAATTTTCAAAATTTTATCTTTATGTACAAAATCATATTCCTATCTGTAATTCTCTTATTATTGTTCAGATGTGATTTTTGTGATGATGATTTTTGTGCTGAATGTATCTGAATTATTTAAAATTTTTATTTATATCGAAATATGCTGTGTGAATGTGATTTGAGGGAAGAGATTCAGATTCAGATGCATTTTAATTTATTTATTTTGGATATGATGCAATACAGACCGGTCTTATTTTTTTTATTTATTTATTTATTTTTTTTTTTTCTTTAATGGTTTTGAACAAAAATAATTTTTTATGTATGTTTAGTTATCTGTATATGATAATATAATCCAAAATCATTTTCAAGTTAAATCATGAGACAGTAAGATATCAAGCTTTGATAAATCTTAATAGAACAGTTTATAATCTAATGAGCTATTTAATTACCATAGATTAACTAAGTATTCTCACTTTATTTTATTCTATGTAGATACAGTCAAAAGTCGTTAATTCAGACACCCATAATCCGGACCTCAACGCTAAAAACTTTCTGCACATGCGCCACGTTGGCACATGCACACGTACGTTTTTACGCGTGAGCGTAAGACCTTGACTACTGCGCATATGCGTGTGCGCAAGTGCAGAATACGTTTTCGCCTGCGCGTTTAATGTATAACAGACGGTGTAAGCTAAAATTATCTAATTATCTATTTCACTTAATGTTAATGATTGCGTTGTTTCTTAATCTTCAAATTGGATCCTGCTTATTATTTTTTGCAGACTGTAAGAGCAATTTTATAAAAGTAAACTTGAACTTTCGATTATGTCAAATAGAATTTCCGATGCTGGAACTTCCAAATTATCTACAAAATGAAAGTATGTTTTGATGTCCAACAAACAAAAAGTGGAATTGCTGCAAAAAATGGATAAAGACATGAAGAATGTGACAGAGAGGTTAGTGAAAACGAAAAAATTTCGATTGACAAGTTAGTCGGTATTCTCAGCACAGCAATTAACAGGACTTGAACAGCGAAACTTAAAATACAAAAAAAAAAAAAAAAAAAAAAAAAAAAAAAAAATTATAAAAACCTAAAAACTTATAAAAAGATTATGATACTTAAGTTTTTATTATCTTATCTCTATCCCTAAACTTTCTCGAGCCTGTGGCTCCCTCTATTGAGCATCAAGTAAATCACTTATGCCAAATTTTTCCTATTTCTGCTCACTTTTAGTAGTTCTGATGTGGAGGTACATGGTTTTGAACCATAGGCACTCCGAAAATTGCAAATCATTGGCATTGGCGGAACTTTGTAACTGAACAAGAAATTATGTCTGTTTATAGAATTAAAGAGAAAGTATTATCACATAAAATGAAGCAACTTAAACAACTTACATTGAAAGAAATGTTTAATAAAGTAAACAAATAAATATTAAGCTTTTTTTTGTGTGTGTGTGTGTGTAAATTTTGATACCCTTTAGATTCATAATTGTTCTTTATTTCATAAATTACGGTTTCATATTTTTAATTTTAGAATTTCTGCATGCCATCTTATGAGATTTAAACTGATGATCTATAATCCAGAATCGCCGAAGTTCCGACGAGTCCGGATTAACGACTTTTGACTGTATACATATATCAAAAATGAATTAATTTGGAATTTCTTTAACTTGTGCTTGCTAGTTGTATAGAGTGAAGCAAAAATATTAAGTATGTATATGTGAAATGTTAAATATATAATTAGCTAAATAATAAAAAATTGTGCATCAGTAATCTTGTAAAACAAGTCTTTTTCTCTTATATTAAATTGTGAAAAGAAAGGAAAACTTAACAATCTGATTTTTATTTTTTACATTCCTGCTTAATATATAAATGCTGAGATAAAATTATTTTGTTGCAATGTAATATTTACAAAAATGCATTTATTTAATAACGAGAAATATATAACCGATACATATTTAGGATATGTAAACTAAAAATAATGAATTAGTGAATAAAGAAATGAATCACATGTGTGTTGATGGGATGAATAGCATGCTTTGGAAGCTGTTATATGCTATCTGATAAGTGATCAGCTAAAAAGGCTCCTGTTTACAGGTGTTATCGTGGATGGATTAGCAACATTTTATATTAGGACATGATGTGAATTTTGGTACTTGTATTATCCCGTAGACAGTGAAATTATCACTTGGCAGTATGATTAATACCAGTTACAGATTAAGTAATATCTATATTACTTGTAATTGTTATAATAATATACTTGTAATATCTATATTATATATAATATCACCAATATTAAAGATATTGGTGGCTGAAGGATTAATAGCTTGATTTTGAATGTCACATGTTAACAGTTCCTTTAACTCACTTTAGTGCTGCAAGATTTCCAATTTACATTACTTGTTGTAATTGTTTTATTTGTGTTGCTATCTTCATTCTCTGAAAATACTTGCTTCTGTTCCTTTTAATTTTTCTCCTCTATTTTTAATTTATATAGTTCTCCAGTAGTCAGTTGAACATTGTGTTCTAATGCCTCTATATCTGCTTTAATAACATTTAAATGCATGGTCTTATGCAAGGAAACAACAGTATATACAATGCCACCTCACCTTCAAGTTGTTCTAAGGGAACTCTTTGGACACAGTCATGCAATAGTTTTCTAGGGTTGATTTCAGTGTTCGTACAGAAATAATTTCCCATGACTGATCAATAAGATACAAACACTGAAGAAAATTTAAATATTCCTTCCAGATATCACAGTTAATTCTGCGTTAGCAGAAACTTTTGAAAAAAGCTTTGGTATAAAGTTTCTTTCAATAATGTTGGATCCACTGATATGATGACTGATGTAACTTTAGGAGGAAAAATGTAATTTTGGTTAAACTGTTCATCCATATCTTTTTTTCAATTATAGTGAATGTACTGGAGCATTATCTATCACAAGGAGAACTTTCTCAGTTAAATCTTTTTTTGCTGCAATTTTTTTTTTTTTTTTTTTTTTTTTTTTTTTTTTTTTTTTTGTTATAGAGCAGATTTTTGTCATCCATTTAGAGAAGAATTGTACAATTATGCAAGTTCTGCTGTTAGCTGTCCACATCGAGTATGTATAACTTAATATTCTGTTTTAACGACTTGACTCTTAAGAATTTTCTGTGTGGTAAACTATCAGACATTTTATTTTCAAGTCACAACTGTCATTAGCATCCCCCCCAAAAAGTTTATCTTTTATTGTCTTGTGTTCTGGCAATCCATTTCCTTCTTAGTTGTGAATATTCGTTTAAACATTTTTTCATCCTGAAAGACTAATCTCATCACAGTTGAAAACTTGTTTTGGTCAGTAATTTTTGGACTGTTCAAATCTAGAGGCCAAAGTAGGGTATGAAAAAGTTCATGTTTAGAGGTCAGCAAGAGACATGACTGCTAGCTGCCTTAAGAAAAGCTGTTGTAAAGAACTTCTGTTGGGAATTGGATTATTTAATTCAGGTAAGTGCAAGAAAGCTATTGACTTAAGTTCCATTCCAGTTTTGATCAAGAGCATTTCGGGAAATGGAATTCAGAGGTCTTGTACTACCAAATTGTGGGGAGAACTTCTTGGATTCATAGATATTAAGTATCCTGGAAGGAATTGCCAATATTTTGCTGCATTAGCTGATGGAATCTAATATAAGAAGTGGCTGCTTCAGATATCACAAAACAAACAGAAATGTTTTTGCAAAATCTTTTATTTCTCTGTAATAAAATAATTTAATGAAAAATTTTATAGCTAAGATTTTATGTGCAATAACAGCTAAAAATAATGGTAATTAATGAAGCATCCCACTGATTTATAACCATCAGGTGTAACTTTTATATGATATGATATTGGTCTCGGGGATTCAAGCAAAGGGCATTTCACTGCTTTTGCTTAATAGGAAACTTTATCTGTATAAAGGTACAGTCATAATTTTAAGTTGCTTCTTAAAGTGAAATTATTTATAATATCTATGAATAAATTATTCATAGAATAGTCTGAAAGATATTGACAGTAAGTATAATTTTATTTTTATGGATATGTAGGATCTGACCTACTAAATACAGACAAATTCTTCGTTGTGCCTGTTAAAGTTTAAAATTATTATTGCATTTGAAGGAGGTTGAGTGTCACACTATACATTTTTAATAATTAAAACTTTAGATTAGATAACAGTTAATACTATGTGGTTAAAAATTAAAACTAAATTATTTTTGCTTCACCCTATCTCATATATTATAAATATATATTTAAAACAAATCACTCTCTTAAGAATTTGAATTTGAAGTGTACTTCAAGATTTTGCAAATGTTTAGCATCGATTATATACTTTATTTTTATGTTCCGTGTTGTGAATGGGCTATCTTCTTCAAGTCCTCTTTAGCAATAAAGAGGACCTTGCAAGATAAATATAGTGAATATAAAACTTAAGGGTTCTCATCATTCTGTGGGAAAATGTTTCTGTATAATTTTCAAATCTTTACTGAAAATCCTGTTCAACAGATTGTTCAGATTTCATTTTTATTTTTACTTTTTATTTTGATCTGTAAAATGTTCAACAATTAAGCAGCTATGTAAAAATATATATATATCTGTTAATAAAATAATTTGCTACATTATCTAATAAAATTTTACTCATATTAGCTATGTTTAGTAATGGTTTAATTGCATAAAATGTATAAATCATAATGAAAGTACGAGGGCTATCCAGAAAGTAGATTACGTTTTGGAATAAAAAAATAAACAAAGTATAGGAAACAAATTTTATTATATACAGATGAAAGCCACACTCAAATACTACTTTTCTACATAGTCACCATACAAATTAAGGCATTTATCGTAGCGATGTACGAGCTTGGAAATTCCTTCGTCGAAAAATTCGGCCGCCTGCGCCTTCAACCACTTCGTTACCTCTTCTTGCAGCTGTGCGTCGTCATCAAAACGCTGCATAGCCAGCCACTTCTTCATTGCTGGGAATAGGTGGAAGTCGCTCGGTGCCAGGTCGGGACTGTACGGCGGATGAGGAAACAACTCCCACTTAAAAGATTCAAGAACTTTACGAGTGACATTTGCCGTGTGGGGCCAGGCGTTGTCGTGAATCAACAAGATCTTAGAGCTCAACATTCCTCTGCGCTTGTTTTGAATTGCTCTTCTGAGTTTTTGGAGAGTTTGGCAATACCTTTGAGAGTTTATTGTAGTGCCTCTTTCCAGGAAGTCCACCAAAATTACACCTTTTCTGTCCCAAAAAACAGTCGCCATCATCTTCCTTGCCGACATTGTTTGCATGCATTTCTTGGGTTTTTGGGGAGAACTTGTGTGCCCCCACTGCATTGATTGCAATTTCGTTTCACAGTTCACATGTTTCACCCATGTTTCGTCACCAGTAACGATGCGATCGAGTAAAGAGTCACCATCCTTATGGTAAGCGTCCAAAAAGTTCAACGCTGCAGCCATTCGCTGATTTTTGTGGTCCTCTGTCAAGATTTTTGGAATCCATCTTGCACAAAACTTGTGGTAACCAAGCTTTTCGCTGATGATTTCGTGCAACAAACTTCGCGAAATTTGTGGAAAACTCAAAGAAAGTTCCGTTATTGTGAAATTTCGATTTTCACGGACTTTAGCATCGACTTTTTCGAGAAGTTCGGCGGTCACTATGCTGGGTCTCCCACTTCGATCTTCGTCGTGAACATTGGTTCAGCCATTTTGAAATCTTATGACCCACTGACGCACTCCACCTTCAGTGATAATGTTGTCCCCATACACTTCATGAAGCTGCCGATAGATTTCTATCGGTTTACAGTTTTTTGCAGTCAGAAACCTTATTACTGAGCGCACCTCGCGGGATTTTCAATTAACGCAGACATTTCAAACCGTCACAGTATCTGAACGGAGCACAGCACGAACCTCTCACTAGCACGGCTAGATGCAGACTGAGCTGCGCAACGCTCTGACCCCAAGATGGCCGCGCTAGCCCCGCCCCTAGCGGACACAGACGGAAACGTAATCTACTTCCTGGATGGCCCTCGTATGTTATCAGTATCTAAAAAGTAAGGTACAGTACAAGTAAAGTAAGGTGCAGTTCACTTACATATCCCCTCTTAAAAGAAATGTAATTTAGAAATTTCTAATTTATGGTGACAGTTTGTAAAGGTATGGTTTAATAGAAAAATATAACGTGAAAGTAAAAATAGAATTAAAAGCAGTACCTGTAACTTATTATAGAATACAGTAGTAGTAGTAGTATTTCTATTTAAATGTGCCTGTTTAATCCAAAGGGCATCAGCCCGGAAGGGCTATTAATTCTCTTTTGGCATTTTGTGTTTAATCACCATATACAGCATATCACGTTTCAAATTGTTGCCACCAAATATTATCGCAATTTATTATATTTAAAGAAATTAAATAATGAAGAATCTGCATAAATGTATGTATGTTTCTCGCATTTCGATAAAACGGCGGTATGTACAGCCATCCAATTTTGAATAACGTAATCCTCCACCCAAATGTGGGCACCTGGAATCCCAAATTTGGAATTTGTTTTATTATCTATTTTATATTTTGTAAAAAATTTAATTTTTGTAACGTATTTTTGATTAACAAAGCGAACAAATTCAAAGCGAACAATGGCAACACTGTACGAAAAAAAACATTTTTATCTCCAGCGCGCAAGACTGTGTGTTGGAATTTTTAAAGACGTTCTCTTTTAAAATTATTTTGGGATATTGCTGTTGAATTGAATTTTATGGTTCAAGTGCAAAGAACATAATATTTAATAAATAAAGGTTACATACAAAACATTAAAAAAAAAAAAAAAAAGGCCTCTTTTTTTTTTTTTTTTTTTTTTTACATTTTGTTAATTCCCCTCCTCAGATATAAAATCTTAAAACTTTAAAATCTTTTTTAGTTATTATCTGCAAATTTAGTTAACTTTTTCCCTCAGAAATGTTATGCATCCTGTAATATTTCCTCTTGATTTTCAAGAAGTGAAATTAGCTAATCTAATACCTGAGTAACTATGATATTCTGTGAAGAAAGAATTTTCAGTATTATTTTGTCATAGCATGCAAATTAACAAAAACATTACAAAACAAAAAAATTAACAAAAAATAATAAAGAGGATATTTCGTCATCATATGGTACTTATGGTTTCATTAATGGTTACACAATGTTATGTCAAAAAAAGCTAATTTTTAACTGAAGATGCCATTCAGTAGAAAATAATATCTGTCCTGAAAAATATTGTTATGAAATGTACAGGCGTGGTAAGATAGCTTCCCCGTAAAGCATTTTAGGGTTGCCATAAAATGGCAAGGGAAGGCAGGGTTGCCACATTTGGTGAGAAATCGCCCATTTGGCAACAAAATTGGCGATATCCCATGGACAGATGGAGAACCTTCTGGAACGAGTTCTTACCGGTTTAGCCCAGAATGTTCTCGAACACAAGCTGAAAGCTATATAAACCCTGCTGGTCCGCAGTCAGTGTGCTTCATCGAGAGGGCGAGTCAGAGTGTCTCGTTTGGAGTGCAAGTTAGTTAGTATCGAGTTGGTGTCTCGTCTAGCGACTCAATCCCTGCAGAGTCGATCAAGTTGACCAGCGAGTGCCGAGTGGATCGTCGAGTTCACTGAAGGAGTCTATTAGTGATCGCGGTTAGTGCATCGTCGAGAGAGAGTGTTGAGCTCCGGAAACGACTGAACCGAAGAGTCGGGAGCCATGCTCTGTGTGTCGTTGAGTGCATCACGAGTTGTAGCGTGGAGAGTCTCGAGAGTACGTGGAGCTCCAAAAACGACCGAGCTGAGTCGGGAACTGTACTCCGGAAAGCAGAATTGGGTGCTTTGCAGGAAGCTGTTTCCACTGTGATAGCCTGATAACCTGAAGGCTCTGTCGCTGATCGTGTCAGCGTGTTTATAGTAATTCATCGACGATGAACGTAAAGGAAGAAAATAATGCAACAATTGGTGTCTGAAGAATTAGAAATTACGTAACAATATGCTATGTGAAGAAGAATGGCAAATAAATCTTATACAAGTATTTTCTATATGGCTGAGTACATAATTGCTTATTGTAATAACAGTAATAAATCTGTTCATTTGTCCATTCTGTCTGATGAAATTATTATAGGAGGAGCATGCCAGTTAATATCTAACTCAGTTAATAATTCATCTGTTAGTGAGATAGTATTTTGTTCTTATTTCATTAACCTCATAATATGATATCTGCTATTTGCTACTCTTGTTTAAGTTCGTAGGTGAAAACTACTTCTATATATTTAAAAAAATTCCTTCTAAAGTAAATATTATTTTGCACCAAAAATGCCATCACCTGGTCAAAAAAGGATTTTTATTAGTGCTGCATTTTATGTGATTGATTTGAATTCCTTTACAACATGTATTGCACAACAGTGCACCTTCACAGTTCATACAATAGATTTTATATGTTACATATCTTTAACTATTTCTTCCATACTCTTATAGTATTCCTAACATTCTTTCTATTCTTATTAGTGATACTTTAACCATTTCAGTCAGAGTCCGATTGAGATATTTCTTAGTTTTTGAGTGAAATTATAATTCCCGCTGGAGCCCCAAATAAGAAATCTAGTATTTTATTTTATTATTTAATTTAGTAGTTTATTAGATTTTCATTCATATCTTTGCATTTCATTCAGTTTTAATTATTAATCATTTAATTATAAATAGTTTTAGCAATTATTTATTTATTTTTCATTTTTCCTGATGGCCATCTCTAGTGGTTCTGTAATTTTTATTTAGAAGCTGAGTTCTGTTAAAAATTAAGCTATTTTAAATTGGTAAACAAAGCATTAAAACTCAAATGTGTAGTAATTGACATTTTTCACTCATACCTTTTCAATTTCATCTTTAAATCCCCTCATATCTGTTTCTTCCTTGTAAATGTTATTTATTTGTACTTCCTTTCTTTATGTTGTGTAAGTGAAAATTCAGAAATGTTGCAAAAGTGTACCTTATGTTTTTCTTTGATAGTGCATGTTTATGAAGTGTTTTATTTTAATTAATCAATTTTTCATTGTTTGGATCTGTGCTATAAGTTCTCCTTTCCATTAGCCCTAACCAGAATGCAAATAAGATTAAAGAGTGTTTGAGGTGAGGGTTTTGAATATTTTAGATATAGAGCTTTTGACAGGGACTCTCAGAGCTTTACTTTTTATTGCCTGGCTCTGTTAATTAATATTCTGGCATTAGCTATTTGCTAGTCAAAGTTAAATCATGCCATTAATCGCCTGAATGGCACAGCGTTTAGCGTTTTTTAAACAGCTTCTGTTAGCGAAATTTTTATAATTACTTAGTTTTTGTTTTCATAAACTTCCATTCATTAACATGATATTTACATTATTAAAGAAAATAAGAAAGCAAAATATTATAATCTATGTCTCCTGACAAAGAATCTTGTGACTGGATAAAGGCGGCCGTGCCACTCTGGGGATTAAAACTCAAGCCAGCTTAGTGGGCCACAGATTTGTGTAGTCATGGGCTACTACGTATCTCTCTCTCTTTTTTTATATTTATTTATTTAAATCGTAAATTCCATTTTGCATTATTTTAGTACCCCACAAGTGGTAGAGTTTGATTATAAGCACAATTTGTGCCTTCTGTTTAAATTCAAGATTAAATAAAAAGATTTATTTGTAACCTTTATAAGACTTTGTCATACATTTTCAGATGAAATGATAATACACTTGACAGTCTAAGGGTCAGAAGGACTTAGAGGCTAATAATACAGATCAGATCCTGTATGTTCCATTTCATTTTCCATTGCTTCTTATGTTAGAAGACCATAAATTCAAATTACAGTGCAACAATATTTAAAGCCAGCTGTT
Organism: Stegodyphus dumicola; assembly: GCF_044657685.1. Classification (NCBI taxonomy): domain Eukaryota; kingdom Metazoa; phylum Arthropoda; class Arachnida; order Araneae; family Eresidae; genus Stegodyphus; species Stegodyphus dumicola. Next base: position 278,388,560 of record NC_140770.1, on the reverse strand, counting down.
CATAATAGGAATGCTAAATGACAGGGGGGAAAATTGCTGTATTCTCCCATCATAAATCAACAATATGTTGAGATTTTGCACTTATTTTATAAAGAAGATATAATTATTCAAGTTATAGCTGTGCATATTTTTCCAGTGAATGGGTCTGAGGCTTGAACCCATGAGAGAAGTCATAAGAATTTCTGCTTTGTGAAGATACATGTAGTAAAAATCATAACATCTGATTTCAGGTGTTAAAAATAGTTTGGAAGCCAGTGTATGAAAATGGCATTTTTGTATAATCTGGTTCACTGGAGTTTACTGTGAGTTTGAGGAAATCATTGAGAATTATGTACCGCTATAAGAGGTTTTATTTTTAGGCAAATGTGCCTTTTCTTATTAGCAAGTTTAAAATACATAACAACTTACTATTTAATTTATACGTATATGCACATACAAACAAGCATTATTTTTAAATTGAATTTTCTATAATAACATTATCAACCCATTACTAGTAGATTTTTAAAAATTATTGAGCTATCGATAAATTACTATTTCAAAAATACATCCTACAGGTTTTTGACTGGATTAATATCTATAATTAGGAACAAAAGAATACAATTTAGAACTATTGGTGATATTTTTCAAAATATTCAAAGAATAAGGCAAGAATATTTTAATATTTGTCATTTCTTTGGGGAGGGATTAGGAATGTGGGTGTCATGAAAATTACCGTTCCTCAAGGAAATGTGTTTGTTTCGCTTCTCACAGGTTAAAAGTAGTTTGCTAGTATATGGAAAATGAAACATCATTTAAAAATAATGCTCAACTCAGAAGTGTGTAAAAGTTCTTGGCAGAAGATTTCAAGAGAAACAAACCAAGGTAAAACGTTAAAAATCAGGCAAAATAGCAACTTTATATTTTGTATAGATTTTAATCAAAATTCTATTGAATTCGAGAGTAAACAGATACTGGTCCCTCTTTGTTAGGAGCAAAATAAATTCTTCCAAAATCTATACCAAACATGACGTTGTTTTGCCAATTTTTTTTATTTCTGTTATCTATATCCTATCTTATAGCCTGAAAGCAAAGAATTTGTCCCCCCCCCAAAAAAAGGCGGCAGTAAATAAATTGTATGCAAAATTTACTTTAAAAATTTGAACAATTTTCTCTTATTGGAGAAATTAAACAAGAAGAATCAGCGTAATGTTTGTAAATTTTGCAGAAATTATTCAAAAACCAAAATTCCAAAATTATTCACTATTCTAGTTATTCAAAAAAACATTGTCCATTGGATTTTCTAGAGGTGTTTTACATTAAAAAAGATCTTTCTGTTCTAGTTAATGAACCTATTTCCAAACCATCTTTAGCCTCAACCTTTAAGGAAATGATGTTTTAGTTTTCTTGTTTCATCACTAGATAGCGCCAGTAACTTACTTTCCAGTCATTTTTCTCTAATCACCATATTCCATCTCGTTCATATGCATTTAGGCAGCTGTGATTCTGTATTTAAACCATCAAAACTAGCCCTGCAAAATTTACAAACATTACGTTGATTCTTGTTGTTTAACTTCTCCAATAATCGTTATTCAGTGTGTTATTTTAACCTGAGTTTTTTTTTCTTCAGTAACTAACAAATAAATGAAATCAAAGGCTTAGAGAGTACTTAATTTTACAGATGATAAAAGCAAAAAATATCTGGTGATAACTTGATGCAGCAGAAGCAAATCAGGAATTAAATTGGAAATTTTGGCAGAATGAGGGTAAAAATAAAATCATTAAGAAAATTGTACATTTTTATCAATACGGAAAGATTAAAGGATGATTCATAGTGTAAGATACTAGCTCCTTTAAAATTATCTGGAGGCTAGCTCTTTATTTGAACTGCGAAGCGACTTTTCTCCAAGTTCAATGTGTATTAATAACTACACATAAGAAGGGTGCAAAGACCCTTTTATTTAACTAAAGAACAATATGAACAGACGGTACTCCTGGCATGCACAGGGCCTCGCCAAACTCAAAGTTGAAAAGGTAAAATTAAATCTAATCCTGGTGAATAAATCATCCGAAGCTGCATAGATATAATTTAACATGTAGCTGGTTCTTGGCTAATACCGCCGATGTAGACTAACCAGAAATTAATATGCACGGTCGTAAAACAGCAAGCTTAACTAATAGAGAAACAGTGTGGCCGAAAGGCAAATACGCTGTGTCTGAAGGAACTGTGACACCAATTTAAATAGTAGCTTTTTACCCTATTTTGCATAATGCGCGAAACTAAAATCGTATTCTGGATTGAAAACTAGAGTGTATAGGAAAGGTTGCTTCCAAAATAAAATTAACTAAAACCCCACAAAAGAAACCATTTCACCAATTAACGAAATTTTCTAAATAGTTTGACAACCCCCTTCCGAAAAAAAATTGGGATGTATATTCTATAGAATATCGCTGCTAAACAGAGGATAACATACGAATTTCTCTCTTTTTTTTTTTTTTTTTTCAAACACGAGCTTCATATTTCCTTTCACATCAAATAAGCTTCACTGAGCAAAAATGTTGGGAATTCGTATGTGGGATAGTATCTTCCACACAAGGTGAAATTTGAATTCTATTATTAAACAGAAAAGTGCCTTGGATGTTAATTAAATGTATAATATATGCAAAAACGACAGAGAATAGCTATAAATTCTTATTACTGTTCGCAGTGGATTTGACTGGACTTTTTCTGTCATAGCAAAGCACTGGAGGTCCGTCTACATACAGATAGGCCCTGAATACCATGCAAGTTGACAAGGCTTGTGCTTAGAGTCCCATATATTAAGAGACCCCAAAATCCTTCTATAATTTCTTTTCTCTCATAAGAACAAGAAAAGGTAAAATGCTCCAAAAAATATTCTGGTTTAGAGCTCCAGACTGTGCTAATATGACCTTGCTCAAGGAAAAGGATTCTTCTTAAGGAATTATATAAATAACACATGAAGAAAATCTCATTCATTATCCATAAATACAATCTGGAGCAAACTGTTAATGTTTCCTAGTATTTGTGAATTTGTTTTATAAGTTGTACAAGATAATTTTTTTTTAGTTCAAAGGGGCAACTTGCCCTGAAGGACTATTAATTTCGTTTTGGCATTTTCTGTCAAAAACTTTAAAAAGCCTGTATCACTTTTCAAATTGTTGCCACCATCTGCATAAATGTAAGTATGTTTATCGCATTGTGATAAAACAAAGGTACTTGGAGCCAACTAAATTTGAATAACGTTATCTTCCATAGAATATGGGCATGTGGAAGCCCTAATTTGAATTTGTAATTTGTTTTATTATCGATTTCATATTTTATGACACTTCAACGAATTTTTGATTAACAAACTTGACGATTTCAAAGCGAGCAATTTCGACTATACGAAAAAAAATTTTTTTTTTTTTATGTCCAGTACGTGAGACACTGTATCGGAAATTCTAAAGATAGGCTCATTTTAAAATTATTTTGCGATATTGCTGTTGAACTGAATTTTATGATTTGAGTACGTAGAACATGATATTTAATAAATAAAGGAAACACACAAAACATTAAAAAAACGCCCCTTTGGACGTAATTTAAAATCTGAAACCTTTCAGATTTTCTTTTTTATTTTTTAAAATTTACTTAAATAATTGAGTTCCCGATCAAGCGTAGACTTGGATGAATAAGCTTTTAAGTTCACAGAAACAAACAATAGTATGAACCATCTTTTATTTAGTATAATAAGAGGATCTGCGACTTAATGAATGGCAGACTACGGGCTGTGATACTGAAACTAGATCTAATGCAGGTAATTAAAAATGTGTAGAAAGAAAAGAAATTACACTATTTGGATTTATAAGCGAGTGGTGGTATCTTTTCAGTTAATTAACTACGCCCACTGTCGAGAAATAATTGTAGTTAATTTCTAAAGAATAAGGCATTCAACACAATTTAATTTACGATCATATGAAATATATTAATATATTTTATTTGCATAATAATTATTATATTTTTACTGTAGCTTGCATTTTTGATACAAGATTCAAGTTACAGTTAATATAGGCTATGTCATTGTCAGTAAGCTCTTAAATGGGTGCTTGCAAAGCTTAAGATTTGTGAATGGCAATTACTTTAAGAAGAAATTTTTGTTTAAACCATTGTTTCTGTTATGCAATTTAAAGTCAAAAGGGAACTTAAAATTTTACTAGGAGGAAGGTGTGGCTATAGATTTAAGCAACGAGCTGATTTAAAAAAATGGTACTTTTACGCTTCATTTTCAAAACAAGTCGCAGCCATTTCTTTTCAGTTTGATTATTTCTTTCAATACTGACATACAATTACGTAGAATTTTTACAGGATAGTTAAATTTTATGCCCTAAGACAATTCGCTGTAATTAAGTCAATTAGAATTCACTCACACAGCTCACCCGAAGGCGAAAATATAGAAAAGACATAATCAAGTGTTGAATTCATCAATTCTAATGAGAATGCACTAGCGAAGTAAACCACTGCGGTTTTACATACTTTCTGAGTAAGCTATTCGTACGAATTGAAATAAATCTGGCATTTAAACTTTTATTCCAAATTAAGATTTAACTTGAAATTAATGTAGATAATTACTGAGAGAATTAGATTTTTGTAGCATAGTTTAAGTGAGATGAGATCATTTGGGAGCACGTGATACGAACCGGAAAATTAGGATGTTGAACCATGAAAGCATAGTTAATTCTCAAAATTAACAATTCTTTTTACAAATTTATTGTCTTTATTTATTGGCTTTTTAAAAAATTTTAAACCATATTAAAATGTTTATGCCTTCAAAATAAAAAATTCTTAGACTTAACATTTGTTATGTGTATACTCTATGTTGTCACCAACAAAGTCTCTTTGGCGAGATTTGCGCCGGCGAAACTGAAAAGTACCAAAAAAATATTTCACATTTATTTATTAAATGTCGAGCTTATTTTCTTTTTAAAAGATTTTTAAACTGCAGATTGGAGACTTATTTCTGTGTACAGCACAGAAGCAGTATCATTTATTAATATTAAAAATTCTCTACTACTTTTAAATTAATGTTGTATCTGTGATGAGCAGTTTCCCATTTTGTAATATTTAAAATAAGTGAATAAATTATTCTTAGTAATTTGGCAGGCTTAATATTTACTGAAAAGTATGTAAAAAGAAAGGGAAAATCTTTATTAAAAAATAAATGTTCAGAACTGCACTGTAGTTAGCCAGTATTTTTTTCCTAATTTTTATATACATTTTTTAAATTTCAGCTGATGTTTGAATATTTTGTTATAAAAATTGTTGCCAGAATTTGAGGAAGGTCGATCGATAGATGAGTTAGTGAACTCGAGATACATCACCCCCACGAATATCACTAATGAAAGTAAAATGGAGTTCTAAATATCTGTCTAGTATCGTCCATAAAAACATTTACTGCATATCTGCGATATTTATTAGATATATTTATATATATTTATTAGATAGGTTATTCTTTCACGTATCTTTAAGGTAGAAAATTTAAAGATAATTTGGCTCTATGTTGCTATTGCGTAAAATGTTTGTAATATCACATTTGAACACCAGATGGCAGCTCCACTTTAATAAGCATATTTGGCAGTTTGAATGCATGCAATACATCTTTTTAGATCGTATAATTTTAAACAATACAGCATCTTCTGGAAAGCTAAGAGATCTTAAATACTTATATTGTAATATTTGTAAAAATAAATATTTAAACTAATCATAAAATCCTCACTTGCATTGGTTGTTTTTTAGAGGAAAAAAGGCACTGCAAATTTTCATTATATTTAAATCGCTATTGAAATAACAATTTTTTAAATAAAGGGTGTAATATTTTTAACGAATGTTAACTTACGTATATTTAAGTAATGAATGTTAACTTACATATATTTCTGCCATCTAGCGGTGAAAAATTCAAACCTATGTTTATTTTATGACTAGGCTGTGGGGTGCCATTCTCGAAGAACCTGAGTTCCCATTCAAAATCTTTCCCTGTATGGACTTCAGTGTTTACATGAATGAACACCAATTTCCTAAATCGTGGATACAAACACTTCTTACGTCTACATCTAAGAATTGATTCTAACGTAATCCTTGTACTCTTGTTATATTCTTAAGAATCCAATGAAGGCGAAGGTTAAGTTCCTTGCGTGTTTCGTAGGATTTGCTTTATCTGGCCTGTTCTCTTTCGGCTATTTACAGCTGTTTATTTTACTCTCTGCTGTTATTTATTTCAAAACAATGTTTAATTTTTTTCATATTTATTCGGTATAATTATCACGGAAATCTTAACATGCCTGTACTTCACAGTAATCTTTTTTTAGTACAAAGAGGGTTTCGCTATTTTTAGAACGATTTTGACAAAGAATTAAAAGTTTTCTTTTAACTCTTTTGTTGTTGTTGTTTTGTTAATAATTTCTTTGAAAAGTAAATGCTTTAGAATAAAATTTCTGGCAGCAGCTTATAATTTGAAATGAGAAATATCGTCTGCTACTTTTAAATTTGTTCCTATTCCGTAATTCAAAAAAGTTGTGAAAATTAAGATATTAAAATTTCTAAGTGTAAAATAAGCAACATTATTAGCTGGAAAGCGAAAACTATCGATCATTACTTCTGCTTGGAAAGAATAAACGAATGCCCAAAACAGGTACGTAGGTTTTCTAATGTTTCTGAAGTTAAATCTTTGGTAACAAGAGGAAATCCGCTGACGCAGAAATCAATTGCAAAGTCTTTAAATTCATTTATAGCATCAATAAATAAAATAAAAGGAAAAGAAAAGAATGTACTAACCTGGTTCCGTTAATGCAAAGAAAGTTGCAGTGAGGGGTAAGGGGTTTATGATTGTCGCAGGATTCTCACACAATGGAAAATTTAAAATGAGAAGGGTATAAAAAAATGTTAATATCAACTATTTTAAATATCAACTATATTAAGAGAAATTTTTAAGTCCGATATTTACAGAAAATATTCCATTTCTTTATCTCAATGGCTTTCAGAGAGTGAAACTTCAAGACAAAACGACAAGTCACACTTCGAAAAGTACCACTGCATGCCTTGAAAAAATGAAGACTGATGTAGATATTGCATATACCTTTACATATTCCTGCGAAGTTTCCTGACGTTTCATCTATGGACTATTGTATCCTTGTTCTCTTGAAAAGAGCTCTTTGTTAAGCGTTAACACACCACAATTAATGCACTCTGGAAAGTAGTGGAAGGAAAATGGAAATCAGAAAGCCTGGAAATTTTACGAAAAGCCCATTTATCATGGAAATCATTAAGTGCAGACTATAGTCCAGAAAAAAGGATATCAGATCGATCATTAAAAAATTATTCTGTACATTTTAAACATTAATTAAACGGACCCGAAATCATTCTAGAAATGTGTAAACACCCTCTGTAGTAGAATGTCATTTTTCAGTCAGTGTTTGAATATGGCTCCTGAGGTATTGTGACGTTATATAACAGGGATGGACAACGTGTGTGTGTATATATATATATATATATATATATATAATCCACTTTTTTTCTTAAAAATATATCTTAATCTACCTATTAAAATATTAACTCTTTGAAACTTGTATCTTGCTCACTAATAAGAGACAGCAGGGGAGAAGATTAAGCATGATTTCCTTCGCACTTATGCCATATGCAGTTCAACAGCAAAATTACAAAAATCTTAAAAGCAGCATGTGTTTATAATTCGCGATGAAGTGTTAAGTGTTGGCATATATTTGTCTATTTTTCTTTTCAACTTTTTCTCAGTTTATCCTATCAATGTACAGTTTTCTTAGTAAAGTGTCTTATAAAACTTTTTTTTTGGGGGGGGGGGATCTTTTTATTATTAACGTTTTGTGTGTAAAATTCATTTATTAAATATCACGTTCATTGCACTTACGCCACGTAAAATTCAGTTGAAGAGCAAAATATTTAAAAGTAGCGTATCTTTAGAATTTCCGATATACAGTTTCACGCGCTGGAGATAAACAATGTTTCAATCCTTGCATTTTTGCTCTTGCTCGTTTTCAAATTGTTGAATTTGTTAAAAATTCAAAAAATAAATAAATAAATAAAAATAAAAAATATGAAGTATAAAATTCAAAATTCGTTTAAAAGAATATGTTATTTAAAATTTGAGAAGTACTGTTGTTTTTTTCACGGTGCGAGAAAAACACATACATTCATAGAGATTCTTCATTATTTACCGTATTTGCCGGCGTATAAGACGCACCGGCCTATAAGACGCATCCCCTTCTTTATACCATTTTTGAAGAATAAAATTTATTACTGATCATTATAATTCCGCCAAGTTCTTATTGTTTTCTCAGTTGGGGGCGGCCCGAAATGCCTCTTTACAGCCCCGTTTCCCTGTTCTTTAGCATACGCAATCACACGTAGCTTGTATGCTATGTTATAGTAATGCCGATGTTGTTTTTAAGCCATAATTTGCCAACAAATTTAAGAAACTAAACAGTAGAAATTTCACACACTTAAAGGTCGTTCACAAAAACTGAGAAGTTTAAACGAACCCAGCTGTGATCGTCGATGACAGCGCATGCGTATTCACTGAGGTCTACGTAACTGTAATATTCCCACACTTCGCAAGAAAACAAGAAAAAAATAGCATAATTCCGAATAGAGGAAAGTTCCAGAAATGAATGTCATCAAAAACTGAGTGTCGACGTATAAGACGCACCCCCTTTTTCAGACCTATTTTCAAAGAAAAAAAGTGCGTTTTATACGCCGGCAAATACGTTAATTCCTTTAAATATAATACAGGGCGGTAATATTTGGTCGCAACATTTGGAAAAGATATTCAGACTTTTATATTGATTCGAAGCAAAATCCCATTCCGAGACTAATAGCCCATTTGGGCTAAAAATGCCGATTCACCTATGCCGTCCAAAGCAAAAATAGATGTTCGAGTGTCACTCTGAAATTTTTGAGATACACATAGGTTTTTAAAGTTATACTTAGGAAATTTTAGAAGCTTTCAAAGTAGTCTCCTCCAGCATCAATGCACTTCTGTAGACAAATTTTCCAAAGATTAAATGCCTCAAGCCATTCACTTCTTGGAATTGATGAAAGAAGTGTATTTATAATCTCATCTTCGGAATGAAAACGACGTAAGTTCTTTTTTAGATTAAAAAATAGGCAAAAGTCGCACATAGCTAGATCAGGTGAATAGGGTGGATGCTCTATCATTTTGATGTGTATTACTCAAATTCAATTGTTAAGTTTACTGACTGAGAAGGGGCATTGTTATAGTGGAACAGGAATCTTCTAACATTCACTTCTTGAAGAATTTTTGGAAGACACTTAGTGGTGCACCAGTTAGCTGTTGCTGTCTTCTGTCCTTCCAGCTTGATGGTTGTGACCAGTCCTGTACTTCTGAAGAAAACGGCGGAAAATTACTTTTTTCATGGCACGTTGTCTTTTCACCATTGTGGGCGTTTCACCATTCAAAGACCCATTGTTTACTTTCTTGACGTATTGGAAAGTCAAAAAAGAAAATGTTATGTATGTTTCATTATCAGTTACAATTTTATAAAATAATACGCTGGTAGTAAATCTTTCAGTAATTTAAGGGTTTCTTTACGGATTCTGACACGCTCCTTCGTTTGGTGCTTAGTTAAATTACGAGGAAACGGTAAACTAGTTTTTTCATATGCATTTCTTCATGAATAATTCTATTTGTGGGGGCGAATCCAATGTTAAGTTCCTTCTGGTATCAGGTGGTAGGTACAGCGATTTTCATCGATTAACATTTTCCACATGGCATATAATACACATTACCCGGGATCACTGCTGACAACAACCTTTCTGTGTGTTGATCATCCTAAAGAGAGTTGCGACCTCATTTAAAAAATTCAGTAAATGGTCTGAATACAGTAGCAAGATATAGATCGTTATTTCCAAATGCTTAATTGTAGACGTTGACCTTTTGTTTTAATCCCACTTTAAAATCATAGCACGATAACATTCTCGCTTCAGCTCCATATTTCCCTCTGCCTAAAATTTATTCTAAGTTAAACTACTTCCAGTTGGCCAATAAAACATCGTCTGCTATGCTAAAAATAGTTCATATTTTCAAATCTAATTGTTAATATTTTTTTGCCACTTATCGTCGCGCGTATCTCAAAAATTTCAACGTATTCGCTGCATATGCTGATATTGGGATATTTTTCTAGACTAACAGATTTCCAGAATTCTTACTCATGTTCTCTTGGTTTTAAGGTTATAATTTTATGTGGATTTTCTACACCAAAGGGACAATCTGCCCAGAAAGGCTATTAATTTGGCATTTTGCGGTGATTCACTGTAATCGTTGATTCACTTTTCAAATTTCTGCCACCAAATATTAGAGCCCTGTATTATATTTAAAGAAATTAAATAATGAAGAATCTGCATACACGTATGTATGTTTCTCGCACTGTGATCAAACACATGCCATCCTTAGAGCCATCCAGTTTTGAATAACGTATGTTTCTATCCGAATACGGGCATCTGGAAGCTCAAATTTGTAATTTGTTTTATCTATTTCGTATTTTCTAACACTTTAACGAATTTTTGATTAACAAACTCGGCGATTTCAAAGTAAGCAATGGCAACACTGCATGTAAAAACAAAAACAAAACAAAAAAAAAAAAAAAAAAAAAAATTATCTCCAACGAGCGGAACTGTGTATCGGAAATTCTAAAGATATGCTCAAATTAAAATTATTTTGTGAAACTCTCTTGAACTCAATTTTATGGTGTAAGTGCGAACATGAAATTTAAAATAAATAAAGGTAACGCACAAAACGTTAAAAAAAGTCCCTTTGGGTGTAATATAAAATCTAAAAAATTTCTGTTTTTATTATTATTGTTATTATTATTATTCCCAGAGCACACCCGTTACAGTTTCCACATCGTTTTGCAAAGAGAAGACAGTAACATCACTTTCGAAGGAGTTAAAAAAAAATATACGAAATATTAACGGAAGCTGGACTTAAAACAGCATTTCATTCTCATTTTTTAAAAAATTTATTATTGTTTGTGTTCGGCCACAGCATTAATATCTCGCTTCAAAATTAATAATTTTACATAAAAGGTCCTCAAATTTTACATAGTAAAAAATATATGGCTTTTCTTTCGATGTTCATTTTTCATTATAAAACTGATCGTAATGTATAGGAAGGAAAAAAAAAGCAAATGTGTTGAGTAATTACTTAAAATAAACAACAGACTGAATCGGCATATAAACTGTTTCTCTACTTCGGTCATCTATTGTGCTGCATTTCCATTCGTAGTCTGCAAAACAGGCATCTGGGAACTGTCCTTCGTGTTGAAATCAACTGAGGATCTTGGTAGGCTACCCGATATGTGGTTTCGTAGCTGTCATAAATTCTCTTCAGCGGAGGTAGATCAAGTTGGGGTTGATGTCCTGGAAAACTTTTGGCTACCCCTTCAGAAAAAATGAAAAAATAATGTTATCATGTTTTAATGGCGTTAAGCAATTATTGCTTAGCTATAGTTCAACCGCGACATCAGTTTTAACATGCATGCGTCATCCGAACCGATTTATTTACAAAATTGGGAGGATGGATATGAATCATGTAGACGGGAGTTTTTCACGATGTTCTTGTTTATTTTCACTGCAAGTAATCAAGGATAATATACTGTTTGTAATTAACTTTTTGATTACATGGGTTTACTTTTGTGAATTTATTTATTTTTTTATACACAGGGTGTTTCACACATTTTTGTTACAACTTTGCAAAGTTTTGTATATAAACAAACCTTAGAATTTTATTTTCTAACATATTCAGTCTGATAGCCCTCTTGTTGAACTATCGTATTACGTCTTTAATTACGTCTTATCGTATTTCCAATATAAAAGTCCTTTTCTTAAAACATCAAGGTTTATTTTATTCCACTCCTCCTTCACAATCTTCCAGAGTTCATTCAATATTTTGGGATGCCACGTATAAAGAGCTTGTTTTAAAAGTCCAGATGCACAGTATTCCCTAGGAGGCACATCTGAGAGGGGGGGTTTGGGTGGGATGCATTTAATGGGAATAGCTTCCCTTCCGGTTTCATTTCTCATTTTTTTTTTTTTTTTTTTCCAAAAAATAGAGCGGTCAGATTTAGAGGTATGGCTTGGTGCCTTATCCTGATAGAACTTACACAGTGAAGATTGTTTTGATAAAGAGATAGAATTTCTTCTTTAAAACTAGGTGTTAAAACATGTTTCTGAATGAGACTTAATTTTGACATTTTGTTCTAATTTGCTTATTTTAAGTTTTCCGTTATAAGAGAATCCACCGATAACCATAAAACCTTTACAAAAACTTTCCTTATTTTCTCTCAACCAGCATATTAAATCGTTTTCTCCTCTTTTTCGGTAGTAATCGATCTTTTCTATTGCAGTCAGATAAGTATACCCAAGCCTCATCTATTGTAACTATATATTTCTATTTTTCACCTGCCAAATAATTTTCATACAGCAATCTACACATAATCTTACGTTGAGAAACAGGTTTCTGCGTTAGGTGATGAACATCGTGTTTTTTTTTTTTTTTTTTTCTTTTGATTAGCTTTAAATTAGATTTTATAATTTTGTTCGGAAGATAGTTCGGAAGGTATTGCATTGATAGACGAATTGCAACAACTGCTAAAAAGGGGTGGCTTTGAGCTTCACAAATGGTCGACAAGTGAACCGTCATTGTTAAAAACCGCTGGCTTAACAAACACAGATAATGACAATATTCATCGTGTAATAGAAGACAAACCATTGAAAGTTCTGGGATTGGAATGGTATCCGGACAATGATGAATTCAAATGTAATGTCGGTGTAATAGAGTGTCAAAGTGTTCCGACTAAAAGGATTATTTTGTCATTCGGTAGCAAAGCTATTCGATCCATTGGGGTGGATAGCTCCGTTTGTAATTCTCGCTAAAATGATCCTTCAGCAATTGTAAAAATTACAATTATCATGGAATGATCCTGTAACAGAAGAGATTGATCGAAATTGGAGAAATCTATATAAAGAAGTTAAACTTTTGAATTCTATAAATATACCTAGGAAAATTCAGCTACCTGATTATTTTCGATGTGAACTTCACGGATTTTGTGATGCGTTTGAAAGGGGTTATGCAGCAGTTATTTATATCAAAACTTGCAATAACTCTGACATTAATGCTAAACTTGTAACAGCTAAAACTCGTGAAGCACCATTAAAATCTATTACGATTCCAAGACTGGAATTATGTGCAGCAGTGTTATTGGCACGCTTGATTCAGTCTGTAAAAGCTGCATTAGTTATAAATTTTGATTTAGTGCAAGCTTGGAGTGATTCACAAATCGTGTTGCCACGGCTAAGGTCAGATCCTAAAAAATGGCAAGTATTCGTATCCAATACAGTTTCTGAAATACAATCCATCTTACCACCTGAGAACTGGAGTCATGTTGATGGAAAAGAAAATCCAGCTGATTGTGCTTCACGCGGGTTATTTCCTGCAGAACTATTATCTCATCAATTGTGGTGGAATGGTCCTTCTTGGTTAAAGTGCAGTGAGATTTCCTTGTCTAAAAATATTCTTATAGATGAAGAGGCATTACCAGATGCACGTAAAACAGTCTCATTTGGTCTCATTTGTAGTTTCTGAACCTGTACAGGAACTTGCTAGAATATCAGATATATCTTCATTTCCAAAGTTACAACGCATATTTGCTTGGATATTAAGATTCATATCGAATTCTAAAGTAGCATATCTAGAAAGAAATACGTCTTTTTTTATCTAGTAATGAAATTCAAGCTGCAACTTTCTGTATTGTCCGAATAATACAGCGACTTCACTTTTTTAAAGAAATTCTATGGTTGGAGTTGGGAAAGGACTTACCTACAAACAGCAACCTCCTTAGCTTGTGTCCAATTTTAGATGACAACAAAGTGTTACGTGTAGGAGGAAGACTGAAAAATGCGCAACTATCAGAAAATGAAAAACATCCAATCTTATTACCTTCAAAACACAATCTGACAGAAGTCATAATTAGACACTTTCATGTCAAATATCTGCATGCAGCACCGGAACTTCTATCTTCAATTATACAGCAATTTTGGATCATAGCTGCTAGATCTGCTATCCGAAAAGTAGCAAGATCTTGTATCACGTGTTGCAAACTTAGAGCTAAAACTGCAAGTCAAATAATGGCTGATCTACCGGAATCTAGAGTAACATAATCGCAACCATTTCATCGAACTGGAATAGATTTTTCTGGACCGTTCATGATTAAACATCGTGCAGGACGTGGACAAAAATCTTTTAAATATTACGTATGCTTATTTGTGTGTTTTGTAATCAAGGCAGTACATCTTGGAGTGGTAGAAGATTTGTCAACAAAGGCATTTTTAAGTGCATTGAAACTATTTATTGCAAGAAGAGGGAAACCATTTGAGATTTATAGTGACTGCGGTACTAACTTTAAAGGTGCAGACAAAGAAATCAGAAAATGTTTTTTGCAATGTCAGAAAAGTCAAGAAATTCACAAATTTTTGTCTTTAGAGGAAATAAAATGGATATTCAACCCGCCATCATCTCCCCATTTTGGTGGACTATGGGAATCGGCAGTAAAGTCAATGAAATTATATCTAAAAAGGACTGTTGGTGATACTGTGCTGACCTATCCGGAATTTCAGACCTTGATAGCGCAGGTTGAGGCTTGTCTCAACTCTAGGCCATTATGTCCAACATCGGCTGATCCAAATGATTCAACTGCGTTAACACCTGGTCGTTTCCTAATAGGAACGTCTTTAACTGCCATACCTGAACCAGACCTAAATTATAGTTCCTTCAATCACCTTGAAAGATGGCATGTGAGACAGTTTATTTTTCAGCACTTCTGGAAAAAATGGAGTCGAGAATACCTGTCTCAGCTTCAGCAAAGACCTAAATGGCAAAAAAGTCAAAACAATTTAGAAGTCAATGACTTAGTCCTCATCAAAGAAGACAATCTTCCGCCTCTTAAATGGAGGTTAGGGAGAATAATTGCTGTTCATCCCGGCTCAGATCATAGAGTCAGAGTTGTTAGTATTAAAACTGGTCATGGTGTCATAAAACGACCAGTCGTGAAATTGTATCCTCTTCCTATTCAGACTAAAAACTATGAACTGCTTCGCACATAATATTTTGTATTATTTTTCTTATGTTTATCTTTTATTACAGACTAAGAAGTTTCAAAATGCTCCAACAGTTGAAATCCCAGGGGATTTCAACGAGGGCCAGGATGTTTATGTGAGTATCGTTTGCTTCATTTTATTGTTGCAAATAGCGTAAATTTCTTTTGTTTTTCTTCCTTTAGTTTTGAACTTTATATGTGGCAACAAGATTGATTGATTGATAGAATTGTGTTTGTGACAGCCATGTAGAATGGCTCGCTTATTTTGCATAAATTATTTCGCATCGCTGACATATTATTTATAATTAGTGTAATGAAATAAAAGTAAAGGAATACAGTCCATGTGTTACGTATTTATTGTTTGTGGAACATATTAAGTAAAGATCATACTCAACCGTCTGGGAAAAACTTTTTTTTTTGTTTTGTTTGCTTAATTTCCTTTATACATCATTCTAGCTTTATTATAGTATTTGAATAGAACATGTGGCAACGATTAGATAATTCTCTTCTTTAAATGATATAAATTTTGTGCATTATGAGTTATAATATGAACGAAATATAATACTGTTAAGTGAATCTAGCGCCAGAGTGTCGCTATGGTAAACAAATACTAGAGTGAATTTTAAAGAATGCATTTATTCTATTGTGGTTTATGCGCTGCCGGCGAAGTAGATTTAATTTATTAAGTTTAAATGAAATGCAAGAAAAAATGCGTATGATTTAATATTCCGTACAAGGAAGTCATGTGGTGTACACATCAGATTTTTTTTTCATAAATTTTCTGACTACACTATTTTTTGACAGACACTTGGTCCGCGAACCTTTGTGAATTTATTGATGTGGCTGTCGAGCGTGAAAGGTTGAAGACCCCTACTTTAAAGCATGAGATGCGACTTTAGATTTAGTTAGAGCTGTAACATAAATTTGTTGGGTATGCATTTTTTGTCCTTTTCCCAGTCCGACGTAAACTTTGACTTTTCTTTTCATATTAATTATGTTACTTATATTACGTGTAGAAATATTAAAGCCATGCTTTTCACATCTTTTTTTAATAATTGAATAAGAGGATTTCTCTTCCGACGGCGCAAAAATATAGCCTTCGATCCCTTGTTTATTTTTCAGCGACATTTTAAAGAAAAGAATATTTTTAGTGTTGCAGACGATAATTAAATCTTATTCCAATTGGATGCCAATCACGTTTGTATTTTAAAATAAATATTTATATATATGGAGAAAATAAAAATCGTTACAAAAATGTGTAATTATATGATAATAAAGGATTATTAGTCCAAAGGGGCAATTTACTCAGAAGGACTATTAATTTTGTTTTGGCATTTTGCTTCGATTCACGATAAGCGTTGTTTCACTTTTCAAATTGTTGCCACCAAATATTATCGCCCTGTATTATATTTAAAGAAATTAAATAATGAAAAATCTGCATGAATGTATGTGTGTTTCTCGCATTGTGACAAAACAACGGTATTTAGAGCCATCGAAATTTGAATAACGTAATCTTCCATAGAATAAGGGCATGTGGAAGCCCTAATTGGAATTTGGTATTTGTTTTGTAATGGATCTCATTTTTTAACTTTAATAAATGTTTGATTAACAAACTTAACGATTTCAAAGCGAGCAATGGAAACACTGTACCGAAAACAAAAAACAAAAAAAAAAAAAAAAAAAAGTGAAAGGTCTCAGATTTTACTACGTCCAAAGGGGCGTTTTTTTAACATTTTGTCTGTTACCTTTATTTATTAAATATCACGTTCTTCGCACTTAAACCATAAAATTCAGTTCAAGAGCAATATCGCAAAATAGTTTTAAATTGAGCCTATCTTTAGAATTTCCGATGCAGAGTCTCGATAGATACGCTGGAGATAAAAATGTTTTTTCTGTACAACGTTGCCATGGCTCGCTTTGAAATCCTTGAGTTTGTTAATCAAAAATTCGTTAAAGTTTTACAAAATATGAAATCAATAATAAAACAAATACCAAATTCCAAATTAGGGCTTCCACATGCCCTTATTCTATGTAAGATTACGCCATTCAAAATTTGATGACTCTAGGTAACGATGTTTTATTACAATGTGAGAAAACATATATGCCTTTATATTCTTTATTTAATTTCTTTAAATATAACAATTTCTAATATTTGGTGGCAACAATTTGAAAAGTTATTCGACGTTTATAGTGAATCAACGCAAAATACAAAAACGAGATTAATAGCCCTTCTGGGCAAATTGCCCCTGTGGGCTAGAAAAGGCTTTCTCTACACTAGTGCAGTTTAATTATTCAGAATATCAGCTTTCCTGGACTGTTTAATAATATTCTCCAACAAGCGTTAATTTTTACTACATACTTTATAAATACTAAAATAAATTTCAGTGACCTGTAATAATTAAATGTGGAATTTCTAACTCTTTTGAAACTTTTTGTATACAGTATCTTCTGCATCCAAAATGAAAACTGCTGCCTGTGATGACATTTTTTTTTAATGAAACGTGCATATTATAAACCTGTATAAATATTTTTCTTTTATTGAGTCGGTGACATTTTCTTTTAATATTTTGAAATGTCTTGCTTTATTGATACCAAACGAATATTTTTCGGGGAAAAAATGCAAAAGCAAGAAGCTGGACTACTAAAAATTGAAATTCTTTTTGAGTTTCCTAATTGTATTCAACTTGCTCGGCCAACCGCCTAGAATAATTATTTTGAAAAAGAGAAAATATATAAGGATTTTAATCAGCCCACCTAGCGAAATTTCAAAAAAATATTGAATATCTAAAAATGTTATTTTCTGTACAGAGTTGTCATTGCTCGCTTTGAACTCGTTGAGTTTGTTAATCAAAACTAATTACAAAACGTGAAATGGATTAAAACAAATTCGAAATTAGGCCTTCCAGGTGCCCATGTTCGGGTGGAGGATTACGTTAGTCAAAATTAGATGGCTCTAAATACGGTTGTTTTGTCATAATGCGAGAAATATACATACATTTATGCAGATTTTTCATTATTTAATTTCTTCAAATATAATGCTGGATTCTAACATTGGGTGGCAACAATTTCAAAAGTGAAACGGACATTTATAGTGAACAACGCAAAATCGCAAAATGAAAACAATAGTCCTTCCGGGACAAAGCCTCTTTGGTCTAATTATCTCCAGCGCGGGAGATTCTGTGTCGGAAATTCTAAAGATAGGCTCATTTTAAAATTATTTTGCGACATTGCTGTTGAACTGAATTTTATGGTTTTAGTACGTAGAACATGATATTTAATAAATAAATGTAACACACAAAACGTTAAAAAAAAGTGCCCTTTTGGACGTAATTTAAAATTTGAAACCTTTCAGATTTTTGTATAGTTATTTAATTGATTAGAATACTTATATTATAATAAATAATTGTTATATTTCGAAGTTAAAATCTATATGCAGTATTATAACTGTCTAACGGTGGGAAAATAAATTTATTTTAGGAAAAATGAATGATTCTTTTTTTTTTTTTTTTTTTTTTTTTTACATAAAAGATCAGATTATTGGCAAATTTCACGTTAAATCAACAGCGATCAGGGGGAATCCCGCTCACATGGGGTGCAAACTCCGTTAGAAATAGAATCGTAGATAGCCCTTGTCCCAAAGGGTTATATTTAGGTTAAGGTGACTGAATTGGATTGAATAAGGTTGTTCTGGTATAGCATGCGAGAACCATCTCTCTACGGAGAGGGATGCCTTTTTAAAGGAAACACCTCGTTACGCATGGGAAGATCACGGAATTTCCATGCAGATCGATTTTTGGTGACTTGATCGACATTTGGTGATTTAAGTAGCGCCATTTTCCCACAATGCAAGGGAGCTTCCAAACACACATATACATACAGATTCTTCATTAATTAACAGTAGAGAAGAGATGGCTTTGCTTTTCACAAGAGTAGCGAAGGCGCGCTTTTAATTCTCCCATTTTCAGTTTTCTGCACGAGTTTAAACAATGTCATAATTTTATCAGTTAACTCTCACATAAAAGAATAATCTCAAGCCTCGCGTATGACTGAAAGATAAGTTTAAATTATATTAGGAAAAAACTATCACTGAACATCTTTTTTAATCGTTAAAGTAGTATGGCTAAATCAATGACGCTGAATTGAAATATTTGATGTAGACACCCCATGACTTCTTTGTACTTCTTATTAAATTATACGTTTTTTGCTGCACTTCATTTAAACTTATTTCTTCGAATTTTAGTAGAGATATATTTCCTATTCAATCAATTCGGTTCTCAATTCGCAGTAAGGCAAAATTGCGTAAAACCTCAAACTTCATTAAAAATTATAAAATACAGAAAACCTAAAAGACCAAGCACAATTAAAAACAATTTTTACAATTAAAATTAAAGTTTCTACGCAAAAACAAGCAATTCGCAAACAAGCAGGATGACAAAATTTTCAGTGCACAAAGTTGAAGGTTAACTTTTGGACACATTGGGCGAAAACACACTGAAGTTAGTGCACTAACGAACTTGATTCACTGTTCTGCTAAGAATTTTACATGTAAACAAGTGGCGACCTCGTTAGGCTTAGCGGAACTTAAACTTTTAAATTGTTGATAATTCTACAACTGTTGCATGTAAATTACACTTTCGAAGCAAAAAATGCACAAATTTTTGCCCCAGCGGGCAAGAAGGCAGATATTTCAATGCACAAAACTAAAACTTTCTTTTTGGTCACACTCGGCAAAAAGACACTGTAGATATGGAAACTGAGATAATTCACTATTCTGCTAAGTTTCTAATGTAAACTAATATGGCTGCTATGGTAAAAAGTAGGCTTAGCTGAACTTAAACAACTTTTAAATCGTTGATAATTCTACAACTGTTGCATGTAGATTAACTAAAGGCATAAAAACCTTAATCAGAACATAAGAGCAATATAATTCAATCACTTTCAAAGCAAAAAATGCACAATTTACCAACATATGAGATTAAAAAAGAATGGACTCACCGAGCTGGGTAACAGAATGGCAGTATACATATATACGTTTGGTACGGCTCTTCGTTTTGGATTCTGTCCTGATTCATTTTAAATCCATTTTACAATCCGTTTTAGGAAAAAAAAAAAAAAGAGTCCTTTGTTCTGTCAGATGTCACGCAAAATCATCGTTTACATGGATTTGAGAGCGGTCAGAATGGATATTTTCGTTGAAATATGATACCCGAAATTATTCGTGATTTCAATACTTCCTTTACTTCGTACAAAGAAGTAAAAGCGGCAAGTCACCGAAGTCACTTAAGTTTTTTTTTTTTTTTTTTTTTTTCAAAGATTCTTTCAAAGAGAGTATCCATTTTTCCTTCGAAGTCTCTTAATGCATTCTTTATTATCATTGCAGAATTTTGTACGATGAAGCTGAACGTGCATAATCAGTATTGTTGTACTAAAATTCACGAGTGAAAATTTCTCGTTGAGAATGTAACAATATCGAATTTCCATTAATAAAGGAATTAAATGATTAATCAAGAATCTTTTATAATCAATGATACTCGCTATTAAATTTCCCGAAATTCTACTAATTCAGTCGCTGGGGAAAGACAGTGATAGCTAACATAAGATAAACATAATTCATTATACTTAAAAAATAAGTAAAATAATAGAAATAAAAAAAATTTCAGATTTTTTATCCTGCCGAAACGGGCGTCCCCTTCCCCATTTACAAACTCATACACATTTCGAGAGCATTTGGGCTCACCTCATTGGGCTGAAAATATTTAAAAACAATTTATCTTTAGAATTGAAGGGTTTGGAACGAGAAGGGCACAGCTGCAATTTTGGTAGATTTTGTGCTCATGGGTCTTTTGTTTTAAAAAATCGTTCTTTGCATTGGAGTAAAAAGCCACTGGAGTAGCCGTAAAAAGTCATTTTTACTAGCCCTTTTAATGGGGACAAACGTTTAAAACATAAGTTAAAAAATGAATTTTTGATTTTTTTAAAATTTTCCGAAAATTTAAAACTGTGCACATGGGCCCTTCTTGCTGCAAGCCTTTCAATTTCCGATAGACAGTTTTCCGCACCCCAGATAAAAATGTTTTATTTCCTAGAGTTTTCCTCCCGCTCGTTTTGAAATTATTGAGTTTGTTAATCGAAAATTCGTTAAAGTTTTACAAAATAGGAAATAGACAATGAAACAAATTCCAAATTCGGGCTTCCAGATGTTCATGTTCGGGTGGAGGATTATGTTATTCAAAATCTTATAAATCTAGGTACCATTGTTTTTTCACAGTGCGAGAAACGTACACACATTCATGTAGATTCTTCATTATTTGGTTTCTTTAAATATAATACAGGGCGATAACATTTGGTGGCAACAATTTGAAAAGTGATACAGCCATTTATAGTGATTTGAAACAAAATGTCCTTTCGAGACTATCGCCCAGTTGGGCATTTAAAGGAAAAAAAACTTCGAGAGAGATAGAGAGGAGTATAAATTTCAGAGTTGAATATTGTTGCTTATTTGTAAATCACATTATCTCTGTTGAATCTGTGTGTAGGTATGAATCTCTCTCGTAACTGTGGGAAAGTGAGGGCACCTGGAACCACCAATTTTGAATACCCACAATTCTGACCTCGAATACGCGCGCCTCCAAGCCCGAATTTTGGATTTCGAATTTTTTATTTACTTATTTATTTGATATTTTATGCGAATTTAAGGAGATTTAGTTCACAAATTCGTCGATTTAAAGGCGAACAGTAGCAACACTCTTCGAATTAAAACATTTTTACCTCCAGCGCGCCAGACTGTTACCGTTAGATAGTTATTTATCTTTTAGTTTTGATCAACAAACTCAGCTATTTAAAAGTAATGTTTTTTGATTGCCTGAAATTAAGTACTTTTATGTGCACACATCAGCGTGTGGTCATTACGTAACGCATAAGATGCGAGTTAAAGCTTTCAAATTTTATCTGTTTGTTATGCATTAACAAACAAACAGTTTAAAAGCAATAAACGCAGTCCTTAAGAATATGTTTTCTACTTTATAATCTGTTTGATTTAAAAGTAATGCTTTTAATTCATGAGATGTGTCGTTAGAAATGTTGAATATTTTCATAAAATGGCACTAGCTGTACTCATATTTTAGTGTGCTAGTGTTTAAAATGGTAATAAATCTAGAGCCCCGATCCCAACACTATCAAATAGAGAAAATGTAACAGACCGTAAAAGATATGAATGCAAATTGTAGAAGGGATACACATGCGCAAGTGATCAAAATTTTCGGTGAACCGGGCAGCGTAATGGCAGACCGCACATTGAGTTGAACAGTGTTAAACGAATGTCGCATACTGCGCATGCCCAGAAAAAAAGTTGGCGTAATTATTATGTTGGCGCGATTTGAAAAAAAAGATAAATACGATATATGGTAAATGTACCGCCATCTGATTGTAATCAAATCTAGCGTTTAAATCTTCGTAGAGTATAATGTAAATGTAAAGTAATTACTATGTTAAAATACGATTTTTTCCTGTATTGCTCGAACAACTGGAAAGCTGAATGATACGATCAAGTATGAATTCGATTGAAGAGTGCAAAAAATGGGTAAATGAAATCAGCGTAAATACAAATGCCCAGGGCAAGGACTGCAAACCAAATGCTATTGCAAGATTGCTTTCAGTTATGTATTTTCCCATTTCAGTAAATTTGATATGTTAAAAATGGAAGTATGTTTATGTACTATGTCACAGTATCATCTTTCTTAATACACATACAGTTCATTAGCTTTTTTTTTTTTTTTTTTTTTTTTTTTTTTTTTTTTTTTTAACATTTCCTAAATTGCTATATATTGTAACATTAAGAAAAAAGTTTTAAGAAATGATTTGCTTCCTTCAGAGGAATATAGCAAGTGTTTCTAAATAAGAAAAAAAAAAAAAAAAACCGCCAACATACATTACCAAACTAGGAGAGAAAATACAGTTTACATTACTGAATTATAACATGTAAACAAATTAAATCTAAATAACGAACTATTACGAACATATGTTAACAAATATTAAATGCATCGTTATCAGCAAATTAGCCTAAATTAAAATGAAACATATATTAATAAAAAAAAAAAGCAAATTCAATCAGTAAGGACGTTAAAATAACGAGTAAACAAAGTTCCATAATATTGCAATTGTAAACATCACTGAACCACACTGGACAGCAACGGACATCACGAATAAGTTAATGTAGGGTTGCTTACTCGCCAATATTTCTCCCCGCGCCAATCCCAACACTATCAAATAGAGAAAATGTAACAGACCATAAAAGATATGAATGCAAATTGTAGAAGGGATACACATGCGCAAGTGATCAAAATTTTCGGTGAACCGGGCATGGTCCCCGCACATTACACAGTTCTTAGCCCAGTTCCGAGTGCGTAAACGTACACTCGCCCCCCCCCTTAATTGCTCAGAACAGCGTTCTTTCTACTGATAACAAAACACTCATTTACAAAACCCTGTTGCGTCCCATATCACCTATGCCTGACCTGATTGGGGTTATACTTGTAAGACTTCGATGCAAAACCTGTAAATACTTCAGAATATTGTGTTCAAACAGGCGGTGGGTTGTCGTTGGCTCATTAGGAAGTCTGCAATTCCCGTGAGCTTAAAATTCCTGAAATACATGTGTATATGGCTATGTTAGCCGAGAAATTCTTTGATAAAACTCCTGATGTACAAAATAGCACCATACCTGTACTAAATTATGATATTAACAGTCGTGAAAACCGGAGAAGGCCGCTTGCAGTCTTCCACCACCTGAATATGTAAATCGTCTTCTGTTATTTTGTTTACCGTATTTTTTCTGTATGACCTGCCATTCACACCTATTTGTATTTTATTGCTTTAGTTTCTAAGCTTACATTCATCATATAGGTCTTTTGTGCAACCGATTTGTCCTTGTTCCGTACTGCGAAAGAAATGCAACGTCACGTCACAGTCATTTCACTATTTTACAGATTGTAGTCCGAAGAAGGGGAGATAATGGTTCGAAAAAGAACGTATGAAATGCCATAATGATACTGGAACTTGGAAATGAACTTCAGAGAGGACAGATGATTCGCATAACGGTTATATTAGTGGCGTGCCATTATGTTGGTGAGGTACCGCGGCCTTACGGCATTTTCTACCTGTAGAATATCCCAAATGCAAATTTTTAACAGTTTAATGTTAAAATATTGATCAGCCTACATGTTTTTAGGTCTGCAGATGCCTTCTTACAGTCAGCCTGATTGCCCGACTTCTCGTTAATTGAGTATACATGGGATACATTTGTACATTGGTTGAATATCTCCCACTCCCATGAAATGAAGATAACTCGTTGGCCCAGATCGATACAATGTCCAAGACATTATTCGGACAGAAATAGATTGGATAATCCATGTCGAATTCAAAATTACTTCTCCCCAAAGGAGATTTTGCTTCATATTCTTTCTTATCATCTTGTATTTTAAGACAAAAGAATTTTGTATATATATAAAATTAAACCATTTGCTTTGCACCTGTTGTTGTTGTGAGTTCTCTTACTACTCGTCTGACGATAATATCAGACCAATTTCACGAATTTATCTTGGCCAGGAACGCAGGATTGCGTTTGTCATTGGCATGAGCCTTTGACACCTCATAAGTGACAATACGAATTTATCCAGCTTCTCCGGGGAATGAATTCGAGGGCCTTCCACATTCCACCCCATTTTCCCTTTCACAAACCCTTCGAGAGGATTTTCGACTAGACAGTACTTTATGTGCCCCCATTTCGCGAAGACACTACACACTTACAAACGTCTGAGCCTTTTCTGAGATTAGAAGCCGGACTCGGTGATATGAGAGCCATACTCGGTGATATGGGACCCATACTCGTTGATTACTGTGCCAGTCTTGGTTATTCATGCCTGTTTTTGAGCATTTCTTTATCGTGTATCCCTTTTTTTCTGGCAGGCAACAGGTTTAACGCGATGTAGTTTAATTGTATAAGGACTTGAATTAATATTAAAGGAAGGTTAGGAAATTAATACCTTATAACATTGATCTATTATTGAAGTATTAGTTATTCATAATACAGTGACTGCAGAAATTACTAGTACTTTGAGAATGCATAAAAATCGGACGTATATAGCTCATTCGTAAGATAAAATTATTTTGCGCGGTTGTTTGAGCTTAAGTAGATTATATCTTTTCATTCTGACACATTTGCAGCTTAGAAAAATTGGTTGGAAAAAATAAACGCCTGACTTCCTTGGAAATCCACAAAAGGTTTAGCAAATAATTTATCAAACTTTTTTCAAAAATACATAAAAGTTAAAGTTGTTCTGTCTGTTCAATTTTTTATTAATAAAGATTTTCGAACTGCAAACTTTTGCTTTTCGTTTATAAGTTTTATTCCTTGATTTCTGCAATTCCTTGATTCTTGCAATGTTCTCATTTACGAGGCGAATTTAGGTATAGTTCAACTAAAATTTAAGAAATATTGCATTTTCATAACTTTCATCACAATTTCTTAAATATAACCATAACCGGCATACCCATTTAATTATCGTGAAAAAGGGGAAAAGTTACACAAGGTTGCAAGTGCTTAAAATACAAGATGATAAGGTAGAAAAGACGTAAAATCTCCATTTTTGGCGATACATTGTGCAATTCAAAGTGCCATCAGGTCGATTTATGCCCGAACAGCGTCCTGGACATTAGGGTTGTTCTGGGTATTAGGACAGGAGCATTAAAGGTTAAGAGCTCCATGTAATGTTCATCCGGACCAACGATTCATCTTCATTCTAGTACCGACAATTGTTAGCCCGAATTTGAAGGAGAAACATTGAAGAAAAGTAAGAAATATTAAATTTACTTACGATCGCTCGAAAGAATGTCTCCACAGAAACCTGTTTCATACTTGTTGCGATCCCCAAAACGTGTTTCATACTCGGTCTTATAGGCGTAATCAAACTGCAAGTGAAGATAGAAACAATTTTAGAAATGCTAAAAAACTTAACTGACTTTTTAGGAGAGCATATACGAAGCCATAAACTGGTTTATGACCATGATTCTAAGTACAGAAATTTGAAAATGAATTGCTCAGATAAAACAGAGATTTCGGAAAATTCATTTCGCTTTTTTAGATTTAACAACTAATTCCTTGCCTATTTCCCAGATCCTAGGGCAAGCTTATCTATAGCTATTTGGTGGTCATTCATAGCTTTGTCTATAATTATGAGCAACCATCCTATAACTTTATCGACAGTTACATCGATATCCAGGAGATATAGCTAGTCAGTGTTATAACGGTAACAATGAACTAGCCATCCACAGCAAGAGGGAATGCGATGCTTTAAGTTTGCCTTTTTAAACAATAAAGGAATGGAAATTGTTTAAGCCAGTGGTCTCGAAATCAAATTGAATGCGGGCCGAATGCTCGATCTGAAAGCAGCTGATAGGCCAGAAAAATTGTCGGTATCTACTTACGTATGTATTAACGCTTCTTTTTTTTTTTTTTTTTTTTTTTTACGGATGAAAAGGTAAAAGTTATTTATCGGGTGCAATATAGCACTTTTCGCGACTTTTTTTTAAAAAGATTCCTTAACTACTGATATTTATTGAAGTTGCCAAACATTATCAACGTCTGAAAAGGAAACATACTTTAGTAATTCAAAATAAAAATTTTAATTATTAAATAAGCGATACACTAAAAAAATAAAACGCTTTTTTTTTTTTTTTTTTTTTCAAATCTTTCTGCAATTTTTTTCTGCTGTTCTTCCCAAATACACAGGGATCTGTTTACACTTGAAGAAAGAGACAGTTGCAGAGATGCGGCATCACGCAAACTCCGATAACATCGGCTATATACCAAAGGTATCTCCTCGTATTCCCTTTAGAGATTTTGCGTCAAACTTCTGTGTTCCTGAAGAAAATTTACAGCAGTTTCTTCTGTTTCTGGCAAATTCCTTAACCACATATTTTAAAATTAATTTTGAAGCACAAAATATCTCGGTTCGTTTATAAAATCCATTGGAAATACAATAAAAAGAACGAACGCCAAAATGGCGCCGTTACTTGACTGAAAGTTTGTGTTGTGAGCACGGTTGCCTGAAGAATCATTACGCGCATTGTTGCCAGAGTTTGGCACATTCGGAAAATTTGGCACAGTTTACGCGTATTGTTTGGCACATTCTGAAAATTTGGCGACTTCTACTAAAAGGTATACGATAACAGTAAGTACCAAAGTTAAAAATATTTTAAATAAAAAATAAGTAAATAAATAAAATTAAAAATAAAATAATTACATGTCTTTTTGACCACGATATTCAGAAATTGCAGTTGACCTAATAACTTTATATTTATGCTAATTCTAAAGCAGCCAATAATTATAAGTATAAAATTAAATAAAATCTGAAGGCCTTCAGATTTTACATTACGTTTCTTTAGCGTTTTATATGTTACCTTTATTTATTAAATATCATGTTCTTCGAACTTAAACCATAAAATTCAATTCGAGAGCAATATCGTAAAATAATTTCTAACCTCCTTAGTTTGATTGCCGCAGCCGTGAACCTGAGCGCGAATACGCATGCTCCATTCGGACCGATTTTGAAATAGGGAGGATGAACGTGAATCGTGTAGTAAGGATTTCTTCGTTGTTATTTCTTCTGTTGTTTTTCACAGTGCATTCAAAGAACACAAAATTAAGGAAAAAATTACTTTTTTGTAATCTAGGCTGAAATATGATCATCTTTTGTAATTAACTGTTTCATTACACTGTTTTTAATTTTTCTGAATTTATTTATTTATTTATTGGTAAAAATACGATTGTTTTCAAAACTTAATTTTGTTATATACAGGGTGTCCATAATCAAGCTTGAAATTTGCGAGCAGTCTGTAGCAAACACTATGCAGCAGAATTGCATGAAAATTGGGTAATGGCGGAATGAAATGATTGGAATTTTATCGTGGGCAAAAAAACAATGAGTTTCAAAAACCACCACTAGATGGCGTTGTGCAATGTAAGCTATTGCCATATGCAAATGTCGTAATCATAGTAATCCTGCGCTCGCTCAGCAACCCTATAAAGATGCGAAAGGTGAACCGCAGTCATAGTCCTGTAGAAGACTTATAAGACTGGTGCACCAATTGGCGTGTAAAAATTAATGCTAGCAAATCGCAACTTTTAATCCTCAGCAAAACCAAGAAGCACATTGTTTATAAAGACTCTTCTTTTTCTTTTTTCTTACTCTTCCTTTCCTGTTCCTTTGGTCACAAAGGCTAAATATTTATGCATCATTTTAAATCAAAGACTCACATGGTCCAACCACATTAAAAGTGTCAAGAGCAAGGCCATTGGTATCATGTGCAGACTTCTCCCTGTCATTGGAAAATAATCTTAGCTTGGGTACCAAGAGACATATCTACACCACCTGCATTCGACCAATACTATGCTATGCTGCACCTGCTTGGAATACTGTTATTCAGCTTCATCAATTGCAAGTTGTACAGAACAAATTTTTGTTATTATTACTGACTCCCACTGTCTTATTCGTAATGAGCTTTTACACAGAAATTTAAAGCTTGAGACAATTCCAGATTATATCAGAAGATCCAATGAAAAGGTTTGCACCAAAGCCGAGCTATGTGACTTCGTAAATTATTAAAATCTTTATTTGTGAAATTCTCTTTGAAGATCGAAGCATCCGACCACTGGCAGCACACACCTTCATGGGCGGAGATGAAAACTTTATCACTTAGCTCCTCATTTGGTAGTTGTTTATACTTCTAACGCATCTGATTTTAATTGTTGTAGTTCTGCAGTTTGAATATAGTTCTTGGAAATTCTGGTAGCTGATGTTGTGTTGTATTATGCGTAGTTGTGTTGAATTTGCTGTATTGTAATTTTGTAGTCCAGGTTGTTGTAGTATTGTTGTATTTAGTTGTATTGATTGAGGCTGTATTGAAGTTTTTGAGATTGCCATTGAAGCCAATTTTGTATAGTATATTTCTCTTATTGTTGTCATTGAACCTACATTGTCTTGGATCCTTCTGGAAAACTCTGCTCGCTCGTCACGTTTTGAGAACTTGTCTGATGAGATTATTTTGCTCTTTTTGGTACTTCTCTCCTCCCCCCTTACTCCGTTTTCTCTTCTGAGATTGCTTCCACGTCCGGAATTTATTATATAATGTGCCCCAGGGCTTTATTTCAAGAATCGGCAACGTTGCTTTTTGCAATAGTTCGGTATAATATCGAGTCTAAGTCGCAGTCATAGTCGTTTCCAAGTCAAGGAAGATGACGTTGACTCTCCAGGAACGTACTTTACTGGTGAAATTGTTTTACCAAAACGTACCGAAGCTTTGCGGAAATTTCGGAGCGGTTACGAAAAGGTCCACTCACTAGTCAAGGGTTAACAAACATGATTAGGAAATTTGAAGCAATGGGAACATTGGGGATTCAGCCAGGATAGGAACGAAAATGTGTTGCAGTCCAGGTAGTGGATGATGTAAGTGCAAGTGGAGGGAGAGAGATCGCAAAACATCGGCAGCCCTAGTGTTTTCGCGTATTACAGCATCTGTTGCCCAACCTCATTCCATGGTTCATACGATTCTTCAAAAGGTCTTACGCTACTGTCCCTATAAACTGTCGCTAGTGCAGCAGCTCTTACTAGCTGAGTTGACAAACTTTTGCGTTGCGGTTTCTTGCGTGAGTTGAGGTTGAGGATCAATGGCCATGGAACATTTTGTGGGTAGACGAGGACCACTTTCATGTGGAAGGTGGGGTTAACACGTACTGTTGCCGTATTTGGGGTGCTACAAACCCGCATCAATTCCTATAAATTTCATTACACTCTTCGCATGTTACGGTTTCGCACGGCTTTACTGCAACCTTCATTGTGGTCCTTTTTTTGGGGGGAAGAGCACAGCTCCGCAGGGCCTGTGACATGCACCGTCATCGGTCAGCGATATGCTTCATTATTAGAATAAAATTAGTCACCGTTATTCCAACTCTTCAGGTAAGGAGTTGTGATACAACCACAGTGTTTACGCAGGATGGTGTCCTCCACACATCGCTCGCAGTGGCGTAACCAGAACTCTAGAACCCCTATGCAAAAACATTTCTTGCCCCCCCCCAATAAATTTACAGTATTCCCACCCAAAAAATCGAGGTTTCTAGGAGCCAACATTTTGATAATGATTTTTATGAGATCAGGATTAATAGTTAAAAATCTGATATGGACACACATTAATCCTTTGTACCGCCTATTAAATTATACACATTTTTTGCTGCACTTCATTTAAAGTTATTTTCTCGAATCATTCTAACTTAATTAACTAATTCCTGAAGGCAAGTTGAAAAATCAAAAATTTCAAACTTTTAACTACGCGGTAAGTTTTGTCGTACGGGAGTCAAACTTCTTCTAATTAATTTTTTCATAACGAGTATAAAACTTTCCCAGGTATAAGTATAGGAACCGGGAGACCGCATGAAAAGTTAAATTTCGTTATTCGCGGAAAATTATTTTTTTTTTTTTTTAATTTTACACAGCTAAAGCATTTTTCGTCATTTTAAACATTCTGATTTGTCACTATTTTATATGGTTTTTCTGGAATTTGATAGGATAAACAAATCTTTTTACGATCTTTTGCTAGGTTTCAAACTTCCTTTCTTACTATATATATACATACATGTATTAAAAAGATGTCAAGAAAAAATCCCTTTTGAATCCCAAACCCATTTTAGGAAAAAAAGAGTCTTTTACACTGTCTGCAAATACAGACGTTACGGAAAGAAAAAAACGCTCAAATGGTTTATGTGATTACGACAAAGCCGCGAGAGCAATCTGCCTAGGAAAATGGATGCCTTCTTGGAGGTCTTTCTAAGAGAAACTGGGTGGTAGACACATGAAGGGCCGTTCCTACTGGGGTTTATGTGAGCTAACGGAGACAAGTGACGTAGCCGACCCATTTCAGAAACAAGTGTTTTTCCATAGGGCAGCAAGTTGAAAATCTGAACTGCAGGCATAGCGGGGCTAGTCGACACATGGAACTGACTCCACTAGCTCAGATAAATCCCAGTGGGAACGGCCCTTTACACATGAGGAAAACTACGCAGGCACATGCATCCATCCCGTTCGGGGGATTCGAACCTCGGACCGAACTACTACTATTACTTTCAGCTTGACCCTTGGTGGGCCCCAGATGGATTTGGGAACGGTCAAAATTACTATTTCCGTTGAAATATGATAATCGAAGTTTTCGCGATTACGATACTTTCTTTACTTCGTTCAAAGAAATAAAAAAAGAGAACTTTTAATTTCATCCAAAAGCTTTGTTTTCAAACAACTAATAATTTGTTTTTAAACAATCAATTAATCATTTACTGTTGCAGGATTCAAATATTAACAGTGCTTGAGAGAATTTTTTAACGTCATTCATCACAATGTCATATTCTGCCAATAATTTGACATCAGAGCTGAGGTACTTTCTCTGTGTCTACGAAACAATTGTTATTTTCTGCTAAAGTTATCAGAATTTAATCTTCTAAAGCGAATTGATATTGTTTTCATATCTTACAGATTTGTTTTCAATATTGATCAATACAGTTATTTCCTTCCCAATTTTTCTTTTCGATACAACTTTCAATATGATGAGAAATTCCCTCGCGCATTTTTTTTTTTTTTTTTTTTTTCTTATTGTTAATGTTTGCCAGTGCTATATTCCTGTCGACCACATTTCTCCTTATCTGAAATTAACCAACATGGTTCTTAGTAGTCTTTGTTAAGTTCAAGCGAATAACAAAGCAAAATCTGTCTCTAAAACGGAGTTATTAATCACTGTATAATCAACAGAAGAAAATGATCTGCTCTCTTGATTTTGGGTCAGATCGGTATCTTTTGGTTTACAAAGGCCAAAATTTAAAATAAATCCTTTTTTATCCTTTGTACGGATTTCTGGATAATGACCAAAATCGGATGGATATCTTTCATTTTTTACATCTCTAAAAGCGATTGGAATATTGTCTGACCTTTCGTCACTGTTTATGACTGTAGCTGAAATATATTCTGATAGTTCGTCTTCTTCAGTGATTTCAGTCGAAATAGTTTCTGATACATTTTTAATTCTTAAAATTATATTTGAACTGTCTGATGCTGCATTTAAATGCTCGCAAATTTCTGATGGATGTTCCTGTGAGCTCAAAGTTGATGCTTAATATTCTCCTTGACTAGAATTTTCAACTCGGAAATACTGATCCGCAGTTTTCATTATTTGATTATAAGTAGAGTAAATCATATAATTCATCATTTAATTAATCAAGAAGAAAATTTTAAGAGTATCATGCAGTATTTTATGCCTACTTAAAACAGTATATACTGTATCGTTTCTTAAAATCATAAGGAATTTATTTCACTTTACGTTCATTTCGAATCTAAACAAATAATATAAATTTAATACATAATTTATATTATTTTTTCTATTCTAAGTCCTAGAGTTCCTTTATGTTAATTAACTAGTTATTTTGTGATTTAGACCTTTACTGTCATTTCTTCTTTCCGTTTCCATGCCAGAATGCAAATTATCTCGCACTTTAAATAAGATATGTTATCTTCGGCCTTCTATAGTAATCGCCGATATTAAATCTTCACGCCGTTCCATTTTTTAATTTTCTTACACTTCGATGCTGAGAAAATCACAAGTAGCTTTAATACATGAGAGTGCTTTTAAAATAACGAAAACAAATTAATAATTAATGTACATAACATTTGTGGGGATAAACTTTATAATGTACCATATATTGAAAGAAAACAAAAAAAAAAAAAAAATAAATACAAATATTAACTGCTTAAGTATTCGAATAAGTTTTCATTATCATAAAATTATGTACACGAAACTAGTATTGAAATTAATACGCGTCAGAGTTATAAACTATTTCAATCTGAAAAACGAAAAAAAGTTAAAAACTGTGAAAAAAATAAGAAACGTTGTAAGGATCCTAAGTTTTACTAACGTTTATTTTATTTTAAATCTTTACCATCACTTCTTATTTTCTACTTCCGGCCAGAATTAAAAGCTTTAACTTATTTATGCAAATTTGTCTTGCTAACGCCAAGTACTTAAGTTGTGGCTTTTTGCCAAACAAGAGAGAGGAAAGAGTTATTGCAAACCGCTTGCCATAGTAGTTTTACTCGGTTGCTGGTTGCCTTCAAGGCCAGAGGTTTGGTCCTCTTGATAAGTTCAAACGTATCGCAGTTTTAGCAGCTCTCTGTACTACATACGGATTTTGTTAAATAACGGCCAATCTTAAAGCTAGGCATTTGTATATTAATCCAAAGTTAGTTTTAGTTAGAGTTTTAGTTAATAGTTTTATATTCTTACGTTCAGACCACAAGTGCTTGGTCTCTGTATTCCGAAGTTCCGGAAATCGCTGTAAAGATAGAAAAATAAAGGGTTTCGTATACCCTTCCTGTGTGTATTGTCTCTTGGGTGAAGCGGGAAGCCTCACCTATACTTACGAAAATTTCAAGACTGCCTTAGTAAAAGCCTTCCCTGTCGTAAGAAATCGTTCAAAATTAGAAGCGGAACTCTTCAGCATATACCAGCAACGAATTGAAAATCTCTCAAGCTTTATTTTAAGAAAAATTCACGTCTTTAAACTCTTGTATGGAAGCCGTCCGGATCCTGAGATAATCCAAGTGATTTTGCCGAGGTTACTTTCCCAAGTACAAGACTTTATTGAATTAAGGAATCCGACTACACTGGAAAAGTTATTTGAGCTTGCAATCCAGTTTGAAACTAGAAGAACGGCGGACATTGAAAGAAGACGCCAGTATGAGCAACGAAGCCAATTTGGTGCGCCAAGACCACAGCAAAGGCAAGAACTCGGCTACGGAAGCAAATCGAATCAGTGGGCAAGGAAACCTGAGTATCCAAAAACAACCGGCGAACGTCGACAGTTCAATAGTAAGCCAGAAAAAAAGTCTGAAGGCCAGCGAAAAAAAAAGGAAGGCATGGAAAGGAAGAAAGAAAATTTAAACTAAAACGGATTTCTGCTGACGGGAGGGTGCGGAAATCCGAAGGCCAAGAAAACCCCTCTTCCTTCAAGTTAAATACAGTTATTGTGAAAAATTTGACTCTTCCAAAGATTGAAGTTTTGGTGAACAACATCCCAGCCACCGCACTCCTGGATACAGGCGCGCAGTGTTCCTGTGTGGCAGAAGATTTTTTTAGGAAGTACTTCCGCAGATACCGAATATATAATTCGGATAATACGACAGTGTTAGCTGCGCAGGGAGAAAGATGCAAATGCATAGGTAAAATACCATTATATATTCGCATTAAGGACGAGCAAGTAAAGATCATGTTTTTTATCGTAAAAAATTTACAAGCACATGTCATTTTAGGGATAGATTTTCTTTCAGAGGCAGAAGCAACGCTGGATTTCAACCAAGCGTCCCTTAAGCTGACCATGCAACCAGTTCTGGAAGAAAAAAGAGAACCAACCATATTAAACCTCAACCACCTGCCTAAGGGAGAGCAACAAAAAATTCGACAAGTGGTAAGTGAATTTGCTTTGTTATTTAGTGATATTCCCGGATTTACTCAAGTTACTAACCATAGTATCGACACAGGAGATTCACTGCCAGTTCGCCACAAACCGTATCGGTACGATAAGAATAAAGAAAAAATTATAGAGTGGCACATTCGAGATATGTTACGTAAAAAGATCATAACGCCCATCTCAAGTAGTTATGCTAGCCCGGTTGTGTTATGTAAGAAAAATAATGACTATCCAGTAACACATCCGAAAAGGTGGCGTTTTGCTATTGACTATCGTAAATTAAACTCCATGACTAAATATCCGGTATATCTGTTACCTATTATTGAAGAAATTTTAAGGAACATAACTTCTACGAAATATATGACTACGTTAGACTTAACGACTGGTTAACGACTGATTTTCAAATAGGTGTTAAACCAGAAGATGTGCCTAAGACTGCTTTTATAACCAAGTCTGGCACTTATGCATTCTTGCGTATGCCGTTTGGCCTTTCAGGGGCACCGGCAACATTTCAGCGATGTATGGACATTGTGCTAAGGCCTGTTCTAGGAAAGACCACATTTATCTATTTAGACGATATCATTATTACTAGTGATAATCTGGAGCAACATGTACAGGATTTAAGACAGGTGTTTTCATTATTAAATGAGGCCTGTCTAAAAGTTAATGTCGAAAAGCGCAAATTTGCAGCCCCTGAATTAAAATACTTAGGTTACAAAATATCTCAGAATGGAATCGAGACGGACGAATCAAAAATAATCGCTGTGCAAAAGTATCCGCCGCCAAATACGGCAAAGAAGCTCTCTTCTTTTCTAGGACTTTGTTCATATTATAGGTCCTTTATAAAAGATTTTGCAGCTATTGCTGAACCATTGTTAAAATTAAAAACGAAAAAGGCAAGATTCTCGTGGACGGCCGAAGCCAATAGTGCTTTCGAAAAATTAAAGCAAGCATTAACGCAAGCCCCTGTTCTGAAATTTCCTGAAAACGATGAGAATTTAGAAATTTCAGCGGATGCTTCGGATTATGCGGTAGGAGCTGTACTTTCGCAAAATCAGCAGCCCGTGGCATTTTTTAGTAGAACTTTAAATCAAACATAAAGAACTTATTCCGCGACTGAGAGAGAGGGACTGTTAGCAGTGCAAAAGTTCCGAGTCTATTTTGGAAGGGCGCCAATAACAGTGTATTCTGATCATGCAGCGGTAACTAGATGGTACTCATGGAAAAACTTATCCCCAAGGTTAATAAGATGGGCACTCAAGTTACAAGAGTATAATTTGGTAATTAAGCACACCCCCGGAAAGGAAAATATCGTAACAGATGCCTATCCAGAATAAAAATAGATGAAGAAGGTAATACTGTAAAGGTGGCAATGCTCACAGCATGTACGATACATTCCCGAGAAACTGTAACCGAACTGGGTAAGGATCCTGAATTTAAAAATATTTATGATTATTTAAAGGATCCTGAAAATTTTAGCCACCAAGATATTGTGGCGATAAGAAATAGGGCGGCCCATTACGAACTAATAGATGGTCTATTATTTTATACAAAAACTACGAATTCCAACAACGAATTTCGACCTATTATCCCAGCTAGTCTTAGATTAAATATACTGCAGGAGTTACAAGACTCCCCTTTAGCTTCTCATGCTGGTATTGTTATATAGAAGTTTCGGCACCAATGTTAAATAGCTTTATTTCAAGGTACCATTGTTAAATAAGAAACTCCTATATGTTAAATGTTAAATATGAACCTACTTGCCGTGAAAGGTTTCTACTTCCTCTTAGGGAGGAAACTAAACTCTTAAGAATTTGCTAACTACCAAACTTTTAGTGATCGTATAGAGAACGGTAAGCATTTTGCGTTGTGAAAAAATGCATCCCGGGACCGCGCCGTGAGAGGATCGAAAACATAAGAAAAACATATACAAGATATATAGGAAAAACATATTAAAAATATCAAGAAAACATACTGTAATAGGTTTCCAGATTAAATATCAGTTTATTCAATTACATCACAATAAAATAAAATCTTAACCTCATCTGAGAGTCTAAGGAGAATTCTTCAATTTGTCATTTACCCTTTTTTTTTCATTTAAATTCATATAAAAACTTTAAGGTTTGTCTTGGTAATTTAAAGGGGAAAGAGAAACAAGCCAAAATTTAAAGCCTGAGAATTAATTTAAGATTCGAAGCTGTTTTTACATTCCAAGAAAAGTTATTGAAAACCCACTCAAAGTTCAAACACACAAAAAAAAAAAAAAAAAAAAAAAAAAATAGCACTTAACTTGGTTGGACAACTTGAAGTGGAGGACTCGTATCTTAATAAGCGTTGACGTCGGCCGGGCTCATCTTTACACTGGTTCTCATAACGTCGACGTTATTTTACCACTGTAGAACAGAAACAGGAGCACTGCTGCCCAGGACGGCTATCCGCTTGGTCTTGAAAGTCTAAAGTCAACACGCAGGTAACTGGTTTTCATAGTGACGAAACTAATTTTTCCTCTGTAAAACAGAAACAGGAGCACTGCTGCCCAGGACGGCTATCCGCTTGGTCCTGAAAGTCCTAAGTCAACACGCAGGTAACTCGTTCAAATTTCGCCTCTTTACCAGAACGCGGCAAGGGAGCGTGTTTGCAGCTTCCGGCCAGAAACGTTTTTTTAGGCAATTACGGCTCGCCTGTTCTTACTCATCCCAAGAGCAAGCTTCACGAGTAACGTCCCAAGTAAGTTCCACACGCCAGTCAGTAAGTGAGTCTCGCCTCTTAACCAAAACGCGGCCGGGGAGCATATTTGCCGCTCCCCGCCGGAAAAACATCTCTCGTTGTGAATTACATCTTGCCTATCTCCTTCAAGCCGGTTTTCAAGAGTAACCTCCAAAAGTCCAGCAAGCTCAGTCAGCGCTACTCGAATTTCCTTCGTCTCCTCCACAAACGCGGGCTCCCACTATGGCTTCACTTATCGCCCCCTTAATTTTGGCAAAATTCGCGTTTTCAACTCCAGAATGCGGAAATAAGGGTGATCGCGCATGCGCGCCCTTCTTCACTTAGCCAACAACCGGACCCTCAATCGCCAAAAACCTGAATGACTTACATTGAAAGACAAGTAGCAACCTTTGACCTTTTTGTCACGTACTTCCTCTCTTAAGGTCAACTAACACAATGAAAAATCCTTCTAGAACATTCTAAAGGACAAAGCGCGCGAAATCATGACTTGGCAAAAAATTGCCTCCCTTTCCCTGCTTCTTTCACAATGAATCAAAGCTTGTACAAAATTTGCAAATAAAAGAAAATAAATAATATTCTTTTAAACTAAATAATATTCCCAGAAGCATCTGTTTTTCCCCAAAATTAAAGCTTTAAAATAAATAATTCAGAATCAAATAAAAATTAAGATTTCCATAAATCAGAAAATCATTCACATAGTTTTTATAACGCTATCAGACAAATTCTCTACACAACAGTATTCGAAAAACCATCCAACGCGTACGCGAAGCAGTTTATTTTCCTGAGCTGCAAAAGTTAACAAGGGCGTATGTCCAGTCCTGCCCAACATGTCAAGCAGTTAATTATATTAATTTCCGCCCGGCCGGGTTTCTAAATAGCATTAAATCGGAATTTCCAATTGAAATAATTGGCATCGATTTATTGGGCCCTTTCCCAAAAAGTCAGTTAAATAAAAGTCGGTATCTCCTTGTTATGGTTGATCATTTTAGTAAGTGGACCGAAATTGTTCCCTTAAAACGAGCCTCCGCGAAATTAGTTACTGATTCTATTTTAAATAAATATATTTTAAAATACGGGGAGCCCCTAAAAGTTATATCGGATAATGGTCCTCAATTTGTAAGTAATATATTTGAAGACATGTGCAAAAACTGGGCATACGTGATTTAAAAATGGTCCCGTATCGGCCGCAATTAAATATAGCGCAACGGGTCAATAGAAATATAGTGAAAATTATCCGTAGTTATGTTAAAAATTTTCATAAAAGCTGGGATAACTATGTCAATGAATTAGCTTTCGCCCTTAGGACCGCAAAACATGATACGAAGGGCAAAACTCCTGCTGAGTTATTTTTAGGCAGAAAGATTATAACGCCGTTAGATAAATTATTTTATGTTCAACAAAGAGCTCCAGAATTTAAAATGGGTGATATAGAAAAATTAATTAAAGAAGCAAAAAGAACACTGAAGTAGCACAAAGAAAACAGAAGCTCTATTCTGATATGAAACGACGGGGAGTAACTTATAAAGTAGGGGATGAAGTGTAAAAAATTAAGCATTCACTTTCTTCAACACCAGAAGATAAAACTGCCGAATTTTATCCACGATTTGAAGGACCATATGTCACAGAAAAAGTAAATCAGGCTGTAGTGGTGTTAAAAGCCAGGAATGGTGAAACCTGCACCGCAGACGTCGACCAGATAAAACCATTTTATAATCGTAATAAAATGCCAATGTTTCAAGATCTTTTGCAGGATCCTGCACGGCAGGCACAATCTCCAGAGGTGGAACAACGACAATCACAAGGGCAAGCCATTAGTAGACAGGAGCAATTGAAAAGAAAGTTCCCTCGTTGGAAAACTGAAGGTAACAAGAAAAAGAAGCCGTTCCACCGATCAGAAAAGAGAGGGCACGACCACCCCCAGAATGAAGAAGGGAGAAGTACGAGTAAT
This sequence comes from Stegodyphus dumicola, assembly GCF_044657685.1. Lineage (NCBI taxonomy): Eukaryota > Metazoa > Arthropoda > Arachnida > Araneae > Eresidae > Stegodyphus > Stegodyphus dumicola. The sequence goes on along the minus strand of NC_140770.1, from coordinate 278,349,159 downwards.
GCAAAGAGAGCCAGGAGAAATGGCAGCAACTATAACACGGCTCCAAAACGGAAGATCTACCCATCGGATAGGAGTCTACGCAGCAAATGTCGACGAATTGATGAAGGAAGACCAGCTGCAGATGCAAAGAAGCAAGAAAAATTTGAACAGCCAGCAACGAGATCCAGGCAACAACGAGAGAGAGTTGTCCCGGTTCCGCCAAGACCACCTGCCATCAAACGGCCGAGACCACAAGCAGATGCTAAAAAGAAGGTCTTCAAGAGTGACCGAACTGGAAGAAAAAGAAAGCTCATGGAGGAAGGAACCGAAGGGCGAACCCGCACAAGAAGGAAGATAAACCAGACGGTAGTCTTCTCCACTTTCCAGGACTGGGCAGGAAAAAGGATGTCTGAATATCACAAAGATAAGTAAAACTTTATGTTACTTTGAAACCTTAAGTTAATTTTTCATTCTTATGCAAGTGGCAGAATTCAAGAAGTTTTACCTCATGTGAGGCCTACCTTTATCGCCAAAAAGGCGAGAAATGAGTTGTTACCTATTTTGGTATTGTTTTTCAATTACTCGAGAGTAAAACTAAAATTATTGTATAATAGGAATGTGTATTGAATATTGTAAAAGCATTGATAATCTTTGAGAAAGGTACCTTAAAAAAATTGTAAAAATTATTGTATAAAATTTTATTTAAAAGATTCTGGCAAGAAAGAAGTTTTAGTCTGAAAGACTTTTGAAATGTAGTATTTCAATGTAGAAGAATTGGCACTTGCTTGGAAAAGAATAGAAGTTAACAATGTACTACTAATGTGTGTTTTAAAATGCGTAAAATTAACGGCATGTTAATATGTCCTTATATACAACGTGAACTGTTATCTTAAAAGTTAAGAAATGATATGTTAAAAGTTAAGAAATGATATGTTAAAAGTGAAAATATTAGAGTAATGCCAAAAATTTTAACTTATTGGTGTGACTGTAAAAAGAGCAAATTATTGTGAATATGTGATAAAGGTTGAATGAATGTAAATAGTTAGGCTCTCTGACGCTACACTTCAGAGTTAGCCACTTTTCAGAATAGTACCTCATTGTTTAGAGATGAATATAAGGTGTGTTCTGAGGTCTTGTTATGTTGAATTTTAACACGTTAGTGTTTTGATTGCAGGCGGTAGTTTTGAACACTTGTACATAGACACGCTCGTGTTTGGTACTTTTCTTTACAACACACGTCAGAGAGCACGGGGAGATAATTAAATAACGTCATGAATGAAATAAGAATTTTAAAAGAGAAATATAAATATTCATGTTACTTGCCATTTGATTGTGTAACATTTCATTAAACTAGTTTTGCTTACAGATCTCTGGAAGGAACCAGATTTCAACTAAGAAACTCCTGTTTATAGATGCAGTACAGATGAAAATTACTTGTCCATGGAGTTGATAATGTAAAAACGACTTTTTAATTTCTAGTTTCTAGAGAGAAATGTTTGTAAAAGATTGGCCTCGCGTTAGATTCAAGAGCTAAAAGTTTTCAACAAGGTCGTTTAGACCTCAGTTTCAAACTAATTAACTCTGGCGGGAAGTATGTAAGGATCCTAAGTTTTACTGACGTTTATTTTATTTTAAATCTTTACTATCACTTCTTATTTTCTACTTCCGGCCAGAATTAAAAGCTTTAACTTATTTATGCAAATTTGTCTTGCTAACGCCAAGTACTTAAGTTGTGGCTTTTTGCCAAACAAGAGAGAGGAAAGAGTTATTGCAAACCGCTTGCCATAGTAGTTTTACTCGGTTGCTGGTTGCCTTCAAGGCCAGAGGTTTGGTCCTCTTGATAAGTTCAAACGTATCATAGTTTTAGCAGCTCTCTGTACTACATACAGATTTTGTTAAATAACGGTCAATCTTAAAGCTAGGCATTTGTATATTAATCCAAAGTTAGTTTTAGTTAGAGTTTTAGTTAATAGTTTTATATTCTTACGTTCAGACCACAAGTGGTTGGTCTCTGTATTCCGAAGTTCCGGAAATCTCTGTAAAGATAGAAAAATAAAGGGTTTCGTGTACCCTTCCTGTGTGTATTGTCTACTTCACAATTTATTGAACATAGCTTGAGTAAGCTCCCTGTTCCGAGTCAGAACAGTTCATGTTTCCAAAGCAAGTTAAGAGGAACACAAGTCCTGATAACGTGAATATAAAGCAAGGAAAAGGAGAGATGATTTTAACCCATTTTAACTTTTATTCGAGTTTAAACCATTATCATAAGATTTATATGAATAAATTAATTTCATAATCAAGCTTTAAAAGAAGAATTTGTGTAAAATGTAGAACGCGTAAGAAAAGTTGTAAATCTTACCCTCAGCCAACTCATTCTTTTTGTATTTTACGAGAAAATTTTACATCTGGCTACCATACAAAGTAGTTTCCTAAAATTGGGAGTTTTGGGAATTCTAGTGGACTTAAAGAGTCCTTCAATTTTACGATAGTTTTGCCACATGCTGGCCTAAAAAAATTAAGGACTTGTTCTCACAATAAACTCAAGCAACAGTCTGTCCTCAGTTATCAGTAGTGACTTGAAAGCTCTCCTCTAGAACGGAATCAAAATAAAAGCATATAGCTTTTCTGCTTTGTATTCAGTTGAAGTTTTGGTACATGTAACACTGAATTAAGCTTTTTGTCTGCTTTCAAGGGCCCCGTAACTGTGTTATATGACGCAGAGGGTACCTGGAAATTTAAAAGATGACGGATTCTAATATATATATTTAAGAAAAATAAAGAATATGTAAAAGATTAAATTAGCAACGTTAAATTTCCCTTCTCAATTCTAAAAACAGTAACCTCTCTCTGCACTGCGTCATTTCTACATTAATCCATATCCATATGACTCTTATATAATTCTGATGATGTAAATGGAACTAAAACTCTAGCAGCCAATAGCAATTGTACAGCAATATTAACTACCCAATCAAAATGCACCGAGAACCGAAACTGACTCAGTTTGAATTAAGATTTCACCCTGAATATAACGCACTTGCTTTCTACGCTTTGGCCTAGCCGGACTGTAGTCTGTCTGTTCCTACTTTCTTACTGCAAAATTATCTAAAATGTAAGCTTTTTGGGATAGGAACAATTAAATTACCAACTTTTTTGTGGCTGCAACATGAATGTTGAAATAAAAAAAATGAAGATTTAACCTGCCTAAAAATTGCAATGATGGCAAGGATTGAAATAAAAGCAAGGAAAAGCCGGAACTGTTGATGCGTAATAGCTGTATAGGGTAGATGCATACTGAAGAGGAAGAATTCTGATTGCGTAGTTACAGTGGATGGACAAAAATATGGAAACACCTTGTGAAATGCATGTTTGAAAAGAAAGATTGATTTTAATGAAATATGTAGGTGGCGCTGGCGTTTTTGACTACTGACGCCACCTATACAACTTCGTAAATGTGCTAAACAGTTCAGTTGTTGTCGGAGTACTGTTATGCGAGATTGTCATTGCATTATGTCAGAGTTAACAGACTTCGAACGTGGGCAAATTGTTGGAGCACGTATGGTAGGTGCTTCCGTAAGCAAGGCAGCCGAGGTGTTTAGTGTTTCAAGAGGTACTGTATCGAAGATTTATTCCGCATATTTGAAAAGCGGATAAACATCATCTGCTAAAGCACAGCGCGGACGAAAGTGTGTCCTGAGTGATCGTGACAGACGTTCATTAAGGGCAATTGTGACGAAAAATAAGAAGACCACAGCTGCAAAAGTTACTGCTGAAATGAATGTTGTGTTACCGAACCCTGCGAGTACCAAAACAATTAGAAGGGAGCTTCATAAACAGGAAATTGCTGGCCGTGCTGCAATTGAGAAGCCACTCATCAGTGATGCTAATGCCCGTAACAGGAAAAGGTGGTGTTTAAGTCATAAAGCCTGGACTATAGAGCAGTGGAAGCGAGTAATATGGTCTGACGAGTCTTATTTCACATTGTTTCCCACTTCTGACCAAGTTTAAGTCTGGAGAACGCCATCTCAAGCCTATAATACAGACTGCTTGTTGTCATCACTGCATGGCGGGGGCTCTGTTATGGTTTGGGCAGCCATATCGTGGTTCTCTGCTAGCCCCATGATAACTGTGTCAGGGCACATGACTGCCAAGACTTATGCGAACATTTTGGCCGATCAAGTTCATCCCATGGTACAAACTTTCTTCCCCGATGGTGATGGTGTCTTCCAAGACGACAAAGCCCCTGTTCACACAGCTCACATTGTCCAGGACTGGTTTTCTGAGCACGAGGATGAGTTGTCCCATCTCCCCTGGCCACCACAGTCACCAGACCTGAATATTATCGAACCTTTGTGGTCTACATTGGAACGGAAAGTGCGTTCTCGTTACCCACCGCCAACATCGTTATCTGAACTTGCCACCGTTTTGCAGGAAGAATGGTATAATATTCCCTTGGCAAACATACAGGAACTGTATTTATCCATTCCGAGAAGACTGCAAGCTGTTTTGGATGCCAACGGGTTTCCTACACCATATTAAGCAAAGAAACATGTTTTTTTAAAGATGTTTCCATATTTTTGTCCAACCCCTGTATGTTAATTTCGTAATATTTAAGAAACTTGGCAGTCGAGGCAATTTTAATTCCATTTTCATTTTCTAGTTGACGTTTGTGGCCACAGCTCACTTGGCAGTCGATACGTGCCTATTCAGCAACATTTACATTTTGGATAGTATAGCGCTAGCAAGCAAGATAGCGAAATCACATCCTGGCAAGATACAGAGCGAAGCTGAAGTGCATAGTAATGCAAGATAGAAGCACACGAAGAGAAAGGTTTTGGTTTAAAGTTTCAGTTTCCAATTATTACGTCATCAGCGCTGCGCAGACCATGCAAAATCGAATGATCCAGAAATGACGCAATTCAGGGAGGTTATTACGATTTTTAAAACAGAGAGGAAGAATTAAAGAGTTTACCGTTAGTTTAAATTACATATTTTTTATCTTACACATATATGTATCGTCTTTTAAGTTTAAACATATAAATGTTGTTCAGTAGGGCATTAAAAGGCCCCATAAGTCTTTGGGCCCCTATGCGACAGCATTCTTTGCATACCCTTATTTACGCCACTGATCGCCCGTTGTGTGAAACAAGTGCTCCGCTGCCATTTCGATGACGACAGAATCATCAGCCGAGAATTTCCTACAGCTTGGCCTCCTAAATCCCCCGACTCCTAAACCCTTGCGACTTTTGGCTGTGGGGATACCTCAAGGCCATGATCCACCGTGATTCCATCACATCTCTGTCCGACCTTAAAGAAAACATAGAACACCATGTGTGTAACATTCCCCAGTTTAATGCTGCTTTCAAAAGTCGAACATGCCATTTTACGTTTCCAGATAGTACCAGAGACGATGGTGGACATAATATCGAGCATGTTTTGTAAACTTTTGTAGACTATTTATATGTTCTCAATAAAGCTATGATACGCCACCTAGGGGTGGTTTTTGAAACTCATTTTTTTTTTTTTTTCTTTTCCCCTCGATAAAATTCCCATCATTTCATTCTGCCATTACCCAATTTTCATGTAATTCCGCTGCATAGTTTTTGCTGAAGTCTGCTCGCAAAATTCAAGTTTAATTATAGACACCTTGTATATGTTACCAACAAAGTATGAAATCCGGCATTCTATAGAATGCCAAGGCATTGTTTATAATGCCTAAAACTAGCCGGCAATGTATGAAACGATTCATATTTCACACATTTCCTAGGCATTCTATAGAATGCCAAATGACTAACCAGCAAAGTATAAAATACATTTCCGATTCGTTTCGAAGAACCGAAACTACTTACCAGAAGTTAATAAATGATGTAAAAAGGCCAAAATGACTGCTAAGAAGGAACCACGGGACTATGGGCAGCCGAATCCCTAGGTGTGATGTTTGTGGAAAACAAAATTACATTCAATTATCCTATTAAAGGAACCGTCAGTACTATACAGTATTACGTCACAGATGCTAAGTTATTTTCCGTATTTCATAAAAACTCATTTCAGTACCGCACACGGACGACGTGACAGAATGGTGAAAGAATTTTCAACCAAATACAAAGAAAGTTACACGTAATGATATTGAACTGTACAACCACCTTTGTGAGCCCTGCCAGAAAAAAAAAAAAAAAAAAAAAAAAAAAAACAGAAAGGTTTTAAAAAGGGCATTAAAAGTGAAACTTAAGATTGTTTCTGAATTTAATTTCCGTTGTCAGGTAGATCTTACCGATTCCCAGTCTCGATAGAAAATACAAATTTATTACACTGTATCCAAGATCACCTCACTATCCCCCCCTTTTTTTTTACATATTTCGAAGAACAGTTTTTTAATGACACTCTTTCATTAATTTTTCAGAAAATCGTCTTTTAAATAATAGCCTTATCATCACCTTTTTTTTTTCATTCTTTGCCTAAAAAGCCTTTGTCATTCTATAGAATGCCTAGGTCTTATATACAATGCCTAGGAAAAGTATGTAATAATTCTCTTATTTCATACTTTGCCTAAAATCGTTCGGCATTATATACAATGCCTAGGCATTCCATAGAATGCCGGCGTTTCATACTTTTCCGGTAACATGTACATAATTTAATGACAAACTGTAATAAATAATTGTTATTTTCTAACAATTTTTATTATAATTACTTAATAGTTATTTTTATTGTATAATTTTCATAATATTGGTAGTGCAATAATTTCTAATAATTTTACTATAAACTGATTATAATAATTTTACGACAGTAAGCAGTTATTATAATTATACTATGATTTAATAATAATAATAATAATAATAATAATAATATATATATTTACTAAAGAAATATTGATTATATTTTCTCTTACTATTAACTTTAGTAGAAGTATCTAAAAAGAGTGAACCCATAGGTAAGGAAGCTTAATTCCGAAAATTGTTTCAAAGTAACTTGGATGTAAATTGTTAAAAATGTATATAATCAATTACTGTACATCGATTGTGCTCCTCTCCTTCTCTAAAAGCCGGCTTTTTCTTTCCTAAAGTTGGTCCACCAGAGGTCGAGTGGTAAAGTCGCTACACGTCGAGAAATAAATTATATTAAGTAGGTCCCAGGCGCGAATCTCGCGAACTGGCTGGCTGCATGAGTGGGCACGAATGGACGTTTTTGAGGTTTTCTCGATGTTCAACGTACATACGAGCTAGTTTCCCTTAGAAAATCCTCGACGAAGACATCCCTTCCATAGCCCTACAGCCTTCGAGTGCTTTGCCGTAGTCAAAGGAACCGAACTTTCCTGAAAACTATGATTGACCTCGTGCGTATCTGCGGTTTTAAGAACTAGGAAATGAAACGTACTTACGTCACTCATTGTCTGCCTTTTGTTCTTCAAGTAATCATAATCTCGTCTTTCTTCGACCCAATTGTTGACGTTCACGTCTGTATGATAACGATTCTGTATTTGATTTAAAAAAGAAAAAAAAAAAAAAAAAAAAAAAAAAAAAAAGAAAAAGAAAAAGAAAAAAAGAAACAGCATTATTTTTGCACGTCCTTGATTTTGAAAACTAATGAATGGAAATGTACAAAATTCACATTATCAGAAACGTCAGAACATTTGAAATACTTAAAAGTCTGAATTTATCAAATACTCCCCCCTCAAATTTATTTAAATATTTAATAAAAGAATTTTGACAACCAGGAAGTAGATATCTCTTTAAATCTGCTGTCATGTCTTAGAAGTAATGATCAGTACTAGCAGAATGTCTTCTGTCTATCTACACAAGCTGTTGGAAAAACCTTACTGTATGCTGTCATTTTCCCTTAAATATTTATCTTAGATATTCCGATTATAAAATCTCTTGAAACAAAATGCGGAACAGATAAGCTCTCTTTTAGCAACTTGGGAGCGATAAATTCTATAAAAATTTAATCTAAATTTGGTACTTACTTATTATTTTGTCGACCGGTCAAGAAGCACGATTTAGCGCCAATTATGGATGAGAGCTTTCTTTAGAATTCGGCAGTAATAATTAGCGACTGACGACCTTTGCCGAAATTTCCGCCAATAGTCGACGGAATAATACGTAAATACACTACATTTTTACGCGGTCTCCAAAGAGTAAAAATTTCGGTTTATTAGATATTTATTTTGGTTTAAACCCTTGAAACAAAAAATGGCATAATGATATCTGCCTCGAATATCTCTGAAACATTCGCAAAGATGTTCATAACAAAATTGCGTTAATTTTTAATGCTTGTTGAAATTTGAGATTGAAGCTATTTTAGAGAAAATTTAGGGAGCAGTTTTCAGATATCATTATACATTTTATTTCGAAACAGGAGACGTGAAAATTGTGCAGTGCCTTCGCCGGGCCTCGCGCTGCAAGCCGGGCCATCTTTCCCGTTACACCATTAAGACACGCAGTAAAAAGGAAGAGAAACCTTGCAATTTAAAAATAATAAAAGTGACTATTGTTGGCTCAGATATTAACAGAAACAACATTCATTTTGAAGCTGCTCTCATTACAGACGCATATCTTTAATCACTTAAAAGAATTTTTTGCTTAAATGTACAAACATTTTGTACCTAATTTATTAAAGAGGAATGAATATTTTAATAATTAAAAATTGTTATCTACGCGGGTCGTAAAAAAAAAATTCTGATGTGGCTATCACTACTCACAGTACGTCCCCTTAAATTATACACATTTCTTGCTGCACTTCGTTTAATTATTTCCTCGTATTATTCTAACTTAATCCGTCTAGGCAAGTTACAAATACTGCAGATTTTGAAATTAATTTTTCCGCGATTATAATACTTCCTTCACTTCATACAAGAAAGTAAAAAGGCTTATGTTATTTTTGTAGAACCGTGTAGGGTTTCCCTTAGTTTGACTAACCAATTATTTTAATTTTTGGTACCTTTTCTGAACTTCTCATTCCCCTCGCATTTCCCCCCCCCAGGATGCAAATTAAGTTAAAGTGAAGGCGAGTATTTAAACCGTCAAATCGCCATGTAATTATATTTAAAGAAAATTATCGCCATTTATTATATTTAAAAGAAAATAAATAATGAAAATCTGCATGAATGCTTGTCGCATTGTGAAAGAACAGCGGTACCGAGAGATATCAAATTTTGAATAACGTAACCTGCCAACCGAACATGGGCACTTGGAAGCCCGAATTTTGAATTTGCTTCATTATCCGTTTCAAATTCTGTAATACTCTAACGAATTTTTGATGAATAAAACGATTTCCAAGCGAGCAGTGGCAAGACTGTACGGAAAAAAAAAAAATTCTTATCTCCAGGGCGCGAGACTGTATCGGAAATTCTAAAGATATGCTGCTTTTAAATTTTGTGATATTGCTGTTGAATTTTATGTGGTTTAGGTGCAAAGAACATAATATTTAATAAATAAAAGTTGCACACAAAACGTAAAAAGAAAACGTCCCTTTGGGCGTAATATAAAATATGAAAGTTTCATATTTTTTTTTTTTTCCTAATGTGTTTCAGAAATTAAATATAAAAAGTATATAAAATGTTGGTAAATACCAAAACTTGAATAAAAGTAGTTGTTATATTCATAAACTAAAATTAAATACTTAACAGCTAAATAAAACTATAAATTTCCTTCACCGGTTGAGTGCCCCCGTGCTGTATATTCTTATAAGAACTAGCTTAATTTGTTAATTCAATAGAACATTCAATTTGAAAGATAAATGCCTTACTTTTTTTCCGAGATTCGAACGGAAAGTGAAGGGACACATTAAAGTGAATCAACGCAAATTCGTGTTTCTATACTAATAACCCTTTTGAGATAAAATCTCGCAATATGTTCCTCGTATTTTCTTTCTGTTTTCGTTTTTTCTTTTTTTTTTTTTAAAGAATACTTAAGAGTCGTAACCGTTTCGTACTTATTTGAATGATTCTTGAATGTATTTAGTTATCGTAATGAAGTGTAAATTAAGTGCCTTACTTTTCAAGAATGCATTTAATGTAAATAACTGCATTTCATTATGCATAGAAGCCTTCGTATATTACCGCTCTGAGCGCATCAACCGTTGCCACAATTGGCATGCGCAGAAGTTTCTTCCCGCACGAAAATTGATTTTTAGGATTTTACGTTACTTTTCGAGTTTAATTCTTCAGTACCGACCTCTCGACATTCTGATAACAAGAGTAGCTCTTTTTTTTTTCGAATGAAAGCTCGAAGACTGTTTTAAATATTTTGCATTTGGAAATGTTTCCCACTTTAGGTATCCGATTCTAGTTTAGTTTCCTTAGACTCTGTCTTAAAATTTAATTGCTTATGTTTTGCAGCAGCTTTGTCCTTAGTACATATTTTAAAACTGTTAATTTAGCTTATTGCGTTTAATTTCATCAATGCTATGTGGATGGGTTCTTAGAACACATTTTCCTAGTCATTTATTTCCCGGAAGAATTCGCATCACAATGTATTATGAAATTAATTCTTTTTTCTAATTTTAAGCTTTTTGCTTGATGAAATATTTCACGATTTAGAATAATAATCTACCAGTCTCAATTTACCATTCTCAATCTTAAAACCATTGCTTAAATACTGCTTCCGAACTCACTTCGAATTTACATACACGTCAATAAAATTTATAGTTTCTGAAAAAAAGGAAAGTTTCTGAAATTAAAAATAATTGGTTAGAATAAAATAAGGTCTTTACAACTGATGTTATACAGTCTTATTTATTGCAACAATTTAAACTATTATGATATTATGATGCTTTGAACTGCACAAGAGTTCCTTGCTTTTACAACAATCTTTCTATCTGTAACCTCGGCTTCTCGTTTCGACATCCACCAAAACATATCTGTGTTTGTCGACACATTATTCGGTACAAAAGCCTTCCTAATACAAGATATGCACTCTAAAACAAACAAAAAAAAAAAAAAAAAAAAGAACGACGCACCAAGAAGGAATCATCCGATTGCTTTGAAATTTCGTATGCATACATTTTTTGACCAAATATGCAAATGATTGAAATTTGGTGTCCGATGAATGATCTCCAACGCATCGGAACTGTGCATCCAGCAGATGTATATAAGGAGCTGTTCTTAAACTGCTGTTAAAATTTTCTCTTGCATTGCGATTTAGGATACCTTGCAACGACTGAAAAAATGCCCCACCGCAGGATTTTAGCTGATTACCAGCAACTGTCAGAGTTTGAAAGAGGTTGTATCATTGGATTGAAAGAGGCAGGTTGGGCAAATCAGAGAATCGGCTCGTCATATGAGTCGAAGCGATGCGGCGATTAGAAGATAATGGCAAGAAGGGTGGACAATGGCAAATTTCAGCGTCATGATGGTAGCGGTCGACTTAGGGCCACAACAGATTGGGAGGACACAGTGATTGTCAGATCAGCTATCACAGCGCCTGATTCATCGCTATCAACCATCTACCCTTCCCTTTGCAGTAACCTGGCCTTATTTTTCAGCAAGATAATGCCAGACCACATACGGTACGTGTTGCTATGAACTGTGTTACAGCTTGTCAAACACTTCCTTGGCCAGCCAGATCCCTCTCCCATCGAACATATCATAGGAAGGCGACTGCTTCTACCAGGGAATGTTGATGACCTAGCTCTACAAGTGGAGCAAATTTGGCAAGATATACCGCAAGAGACCATGCGGGAGCTTTATCAGTCTATGCCACACCGTGTGGCAGCTTGCATCCAGGCTAGAGGTGGGTCAACACCTTATTGAGCTCGTTACTTTGTAACTATGTAACTCTGAAATAACTGATTCAATTGTTCTGAAATGTTTCTCTTCGCAGATAACAAAATGAGTGAAATCTTTGTGTAAGAGTTCTTCATGTGATTTTGAGGTGACAGGACGCATCTTTTACGTCCTAAACCACGCCAGTGGTTTCTGTAGAACAATAGTTTTTTTATGCTGTAACTACAGTAAAAAGGACGCTTTTTTGCGTCCAATCTGCGTTAGCGGATATTATATGATTTAGGGCTGTAATGATCAGTTTATTTTTATGTTATAATCAAGAAATCTATTTTAGTTTATCAAATAAATAATTTAAAAGACAACCTGTCTTTCTTTCACCCGACACGGGTGTCCTGACGTTACAGCTATAATAAATGGTGGCAGCGGTTCAGATTAGAAAATCCATGCAGAAATTACAGACCGTCAGGCTCTAAAAATTCATCTCAAGATTGTGGGACAGTCATTGTCCGGATATCAACAGTGTTTTGCAGATATTACAGACCGTCAGGTTCTGAAGTGCAGCACGAAAAGTTACGAACATCAGTTCGAAAAAGTGATTACAGCTCTCCGAAGTGACGAGATAAGAAAATCCATGCAGAGATTGCAGACCGTCCGTGTCTGAAATTCATCTCGAGTTTGTAGGACAGCCATTGTCCGAACATCATCAGTATTTGCAGATAGTACAGACCGCCAGGCTCTGAAGTGCAGCACGAATTTACGAACATCCGTTCGAAAAGTGATTTACAGCTCTTCGAAGTGGGGAATAGAATCCACGAAGAGGTTACGGACATCAGTCCAGAAAAAGAGAAACGACAGTCTCCTGAAATAAGCTCATCTTTAAGCGCGGTGATAAAGGTGTTACTTGTGCGATCATCTTTGTGTTCGAGAAAATTTACCGCAGTGAGCGTGTGGGACAATCATTGTCCGAAGATCATCAGATCATTGTGATGTGTAGAGTATTGAAAAAGTGATATGTGGGTGATCACCCTTGTGATCGAGAAAATTTAGATCATCAGATCTTGTGTGTGTGCGTTATAGGTGCCTGGATCATCAGTATCCATAAAATCTTAAATTGTGCGAAGCGAAGTCTCCAATCCAGACGGGTAAGTACCTTGGATTTTTATATTGAGACAGTAAAGTAATTTATTTCTGTAAATCAGTATGTAAGTTCACATAACTGTTTTAAGTCAACTTGTTCCTGTAAAGCTTAAAGAAATGTGCTTTTTGGGTTTTATGTTACAATAAGAAAGTATAAAATTTAGAATTTAAACCTGTATTAATAGTTTTTTTTAATATCTGAAATGTTAATGTGTTGTGCTTAAATTAAACTTATATATTGGATTGTGTAAAGGAGTAGAATTACTGTAACTTGAAGGTTTTAATGTTAGGTGACATTCTGACATATCATTTCTAAGACGTTTTGAATGTTATAAATATTAGAATTTCAGTTAAGGTGTGTCAAACTTTTATTTGTGTAAGAACTGAGAATTTTTTTTTCTATTGAAGGAGTAAAAGGGGAATGATAAAACCCCCAGTATCTTTCCTTTTAACTGTTGTCATATTAATGTTAATTACTAGCATATGGATAGGTATTGTGTAATTTATTGTATTTCTGAATGCTTATTTTAACATACCCCAAATTTTGAGGAAAGTATATTGTATTATCATAAGCAAGTGTGTTTTACGCAACTGAATTTAAAGCTTTTCAGAGGATAATATTATTTGTAGTTTCATACGTCCTCAAGTAGACAATGTTTGTTTTTATTTTTGAATGCTATGTGCATATTATAGTGTAAACTGTCTTGTTTTTGTCTAACATCTGTAAAATAGGTTGTGAAAAAAATTATAAAAGTTTAATTTTTACTCTCTCTTGTGAAAATGATATCTGTTTAAATCAATTGTATGTATCTGTAGCGTGAGGGAGCTATAATTGTTAGGATCATTATTTTGGTTATATCATGGCATTCTTATCAAAAGTTAGGAAAGAGGATCTTAAATCCTTGGCTGAAGAGTTAGGGGGAAAAGTTAGCCCTGAACTTAGGATATTGGATTTAAGACAGCTGATTTTGGGAAATGAATCCTATGAGGAGGAACTAGTGAAAGGCCTGTTAGAAAATATCACTTCAAAGAGGCTTGAGAGAGAAAAAAAGGAGCAGGAGAGAATTAGGAAGGAAGAAGAAGAGAGGCAAGAAAGAATTAGGAGAGAAGAAGAAGAAAGGCAGGATAGAATTAGAAGAGAAGAAATGGAATTTGAATTATCCAAGTTACGTTTACTAGCCGCTAACGGAAATGACTCTGGAAATGGTGGGAATGAAGAAAATGGACTAAAAAAAAGCCGATACGATCTAAAAAAAATTATGCCAAAATTTGATCCTGAAGAGAACGATATCAGTTTGTATTCTAGTCATGTTTGAGCGCCAAGCAAAGCGTGCGAATCTTCACCAATCAGAATGGGTTTCGGTTTTATTGACAATTTTGCCAACTGACATAGTTCAGCTGATTATGCGAGAACCAGAACAGCAGGCTTATGATTACGCTTATATAAAAGGGATACTGCTTAAAAGGTTCAAACTTAGTCCAGAAAAATTTCGCATCAAATTCGTGCAATCTCAGAAACACCCCCAAACCACTTGGAGAGATTTTGCCTTTGAATTAAGGAAGTACTTTGAAGAATGGATTGCAGGTTTGGAAGTTACGGATTTTGAACTTTTAAAGGAGCTCATGATAACGGACCAAATGAAGCGTCGTGTAAATGCCGAAGTGCGGCAACATTTTATTGACGAATGGTCGAAGATAACGATTCCAGAGAAATTAGCGGAAATGCTGGAAGAATATGAAAATGTGCGTGAACCCCGGAAGAAGTTCTCTCCTGTTCATAGTTCGGAGTCACAAAGGGGAAATACAAATAATTTAAATTCAAGGGATCCGCAAAAGTATCACCAGTCTGGAGGGGAAGATAGATATGCCTCTGACAGAAAGGAACATCTCCGGAATCAGGATGAGCGTAAATTTGATATGAGAAGATCATTTAAGTGTTATTCTTGTGGTTCAACTCAACACTTGAGGCCTCAATGCCCGGAAATTAAAAAGGATCTCAAAACTCCGTTTATTGTAAATAGAGTCCAGGAGATTGAAGAAGATTGTTTAGTCCCGTATCTAATGATGGCTAAAGTGAACGGTTTTGATCTTCCAGTTTTGTGAGATACCGGGTCATGCATTGACGTAATTTGCAAGAAATATCTCACTCCTTCGATGCTGACGGGCGAGACTGTTTAGGTAAAACACCCGTTTGATGAGGCCCCAGTTTGTGTACCCTTAGCAAACGTTATAATAGAAGGAACTTTTGGCCAAGTAACAACAAAAGCAGCGGTCACTCGAAATGAATTGGAACATTATCTGTTAGGAAACAGAACCGCCTAAAAATTAGCCGTAGATCAACACGATAAACTTTTCTTTCAGGTGAAAACAGGTATTCGAGCTCCGAGTCAATCAAAGAAGGAAATGGGGAAAAGTTGTCCACTGGAGTCTGAACGAGGCGAACTCGAACCCTCAAGCGAAGTTTCTCCCCTCATTATAGAAAGGGGTAAAGTCTTGTCTCAAACACAAAGGATAGAGAAAACAAATTTCTTTCTGCCTGAAACGAAAGCGAATGAACTATCACTGCCTACAATAAAATATTCTTTTATAGCGGACCTACAAAAGAAAAGTGACGTTGTAAAGCCATCTTGTGACTTAGTCGCGTTAAACGATCACAGTAATTCTTTGGGAAAGGTGTACAAGTTAAGAATTACCTTTCCGGTTCGGCACGAACAAGAAACTGTAGATAAGCTAAATGACGTTTCGTACCAACCAGATTTGCGGTTGACCAGTTTGCGGATGCCTAAAAATTCCGTAGGAGAATTGGCCAAGACATCGAGTAGTGTAAATTTACCATTGAGAGATTATCACAAACGGAAAGTTAAAAATCTGCAAGGTTTCCCTTTTCAGTCTGGCTAGATATATAATTAATATTAAACTTAGGACTGTATATTGTATATTACATTTTTCAGAAAATTATACGTTCTTTATTTGTATGTCTATAATTAAGTTTATTTCTCAGTATTATGTTGATTATATGTTTTTTTACTGGCCTCAATATAGTTCTTGTTATATTTATCCTTGGTACTTAACCCAGTGTTCTTGTAAAATGTAACTGCTAATTAGTTTACCTTGAAAACTTGCTGTGGTAGCTACCCTGAATTGGAGTTCTGAAAACCCCCGCCCCCCGGGGAGAAAAGGGGTTGTGACCATACAGCTACTAGTACCCCCGCGGGCACAGGTGCTGAATTATAACTTCCTGTTTGTTCGCGGACGAAATGGACCATACCGGCAAAAAGCAGGACTGCAGATAAAACCCCCTGGGAGTTCCGGACACAAGGAACTAATTATGTTTCTCTTCGCAAATAACAAAATGAATGAAATCTTTGTGTAAGAGTTCATGTGATTTTGAGGTGACAGGACGCATCTTTTACGTCCTAAACCACGCCAGTGGTTTCTGTAGAACAATAGTTTTTTATGCTGTAACTACAGTAAAAAGAACGCTTTTTTGCGTCCAATCTGCGTTAGTGGATATTGTATGATTTAGGGCTGTAATGATGAGTTTATTTTCATGTTGTAATCAAGAAATCTATTTTAGTTTATCAAATAAATAATTTAAAAAACAACCTGTCTTTCTTTCACCCGACACGGGTGTCCTGACGTTACAATATATATATATATATATATATATATATGTATGTATGTATATATATTAGAAAAGAAGAAGAGAAATGTGTGTGGCATGAACGCATTCAGCCAAACAATATTCGCGTTTACGGAGTGTTAAGTGTCGCATACACTTTTTAAAAATATTCGCTTTATTTGAGACATAAATTGATTAAAGTAAAAGCTGCTATTAGGTATTGTAAAAAAAGGCTCAAAATTTTTGGTTCATTTTCTTGTTGTTCTGGCATGTGTATCATAAAGTTTATATGACCTGTTAACCCACAAAATACTGACTCAGTTTTTAAAAGCATTGGAAAATATCGAAATGTTTAATTTAATTATTTTTTGTTTTGAGGTTTAGGATGGTAACGATTTGAAAAGAATTTCAAATGGAATCCTAAGTTTAAACACTTTTATTATTGGAAAAAATGCACAAAACTAGTCAATCGGTTAATTCTAATAACTCAAAAATTGCTTTCATAATAATAGTCAAATTCTCACTAGTGAAGAACCACCATTAGCTTTCATCATTAACGACTTGAAGTTAATCATGAAAGGAGTAATAACAATAATAATATTTGTATTCTAATTTGCTTTTAATTGACAAATGTGCAGCTTCATTTTTAGGCAGTTTCGGAGGCTGCCCATCTGAAACTACACAAAAACGAAGCTGCAACGATGGATAAGGTTAAAAAACTGATATGAAAGAACCTAAGTGACCCCTATCTGCAAATACACAAAATTCTACTTTTACTTCTGTAAAAATATTATATATATATATATATATATATAATTTTATGGAAACAAAAATAGCCAGTCTATTTCGAATTTTTGTAACCTCTGTTTAAAAGATTTTAATTCTTTGTAACTTTTTGCCTAGCCATTGGAGGGGAGGGGGCAGGAATTATATTTTTTTTCCTTAAATTTAATATTTATACATTGTAAACCTAATTTAGTAAAACATCTAAGTCCTTGGGTTCCTATGCGTTTGCATTCCTTGCATACTTGTGCCACTCTGAACTTCATAACTGTGTCGACACATTTTTGTCATTATGCCAAGACACCCTTGGGTCTTGGAAAGCGGTTTTCAACTTAAAAAATGGTATTGGCACCTCTATGTAATTTGGCCACTGTTCACGAGAATTAAGTCCTTCACATGGGGCATCCCGGCAGCCTTCATCAAGGTTGTTTTCTTCGCGATACTGAAATTGAAATGGCGTCGGTACCTTTATATATTTATGCGATAGCACTCTTGCGCCTTACAGATCAACTGGCAAATGGGAAAAAGAAGCCACCACTTTTTCTTCTTAGTTAAACTACGTGTAGATTAAACCAAACCAATCCGCCCTTAACAAGAGCTATGCGATACCGTCAGAAAAGTCTTTTTACATCATAGGGTCACTTTGTGACCAAGTGGACGGTCAGAAAGTGACCCGTACAGTCAGCAAAGTAAGACAACATATTGTTACCAATTTTGTATATATGTAAATAACTTTAGTAAAAGTATATGAAATTGTAGTAGCTCTTGTATAATGTAACATGAAAGGCTACAAGAGTGTGAAATACAGGGTTACAGAGTTAAGTCCATTTAACATTGAGGTAAATGGTTTGGTGAACTAGCGCCGAGCTGGCGATGAATTTGGCGACTAATTTTTGTCGTCAAATTTGGCGAGAAATTGCAAAACTCGCCAAGTTTGGTGACCATTTGTCGATTTTTTGATCCGACCTCTATATAAATGTAACTGTGTTCCGCCCTATATAGCTGTAACTGTGCATGCCTTCCAGCAATTTCGCGAAATCGAAGGTACTGGAAATTTCTCGGTGGACGGTGGAAATCTATATAAGACTGGAGAGTGCATCAGTTTAGCCCAGAGTATTGAGAGATCACTGTGTGAGCTTATGCATTTGAGGCTCTTTGCATTGCCTTGTGTTCAGCGTCCTTAAATAGTTTTAAGTGATAACTACTGATTTTGCTCTGTCGTACTGAGAAAAGCTAGATGCGTACTTTATGAGTGTCAAAAGTTCCGGAACACTTTTTGGAAAAGCCAACAAGTGTTGTAGAGACATTGTTTTTTTTTTTTTTTTTTTTTTTTTTTTTTTTTTTTTTTTTTAACAGGCAAGATGAAAAATTAGCAAACGCCTTCGCCGGGAATCGAACCACGGACTTCTGGAATACCGGCACAGCGTGCAGAACCACTATACCACGAAGGCACGCTAGGAAAGCGGAAGAAATACCTTAGAGTGTTTCTGGAAAACTAAATTTCATCAAGCAACCATCCGCTCCGTGCGCGTTTAATCCATTACGAACCCGTGCGTACGTAACAGTATAAATTAAAATTCAAAAGTAGTATAAATCCCATTTGTCAATAGTTTACTGTTGTAAGAATAAAAAATTAATTGAGAAAGGTTGTTGGCACATTTCTTTCGAAGATTAGGAAATTTAGGCGGAAATTTCTTTTTGTTTAATACATTGATCAACTAAAAAAAAAGCAATAAAATAAATTTTTCTTTGATAAGGGAAGATTGATAGACTTTATTCAAAGTAAAAACGGTCTTATCGGAAAGATACGGAATTTCATAATTAGATGGGCTGTGCATGCGTGTCGATAACATGTTAACCTTGCTGTAAATAGCAAATATCAGTTTCGGCTACCTCAGTTTCGTCATACATTCATTCATCAAGTTGCACAAATTTTCCAAAAACTTGAACCCTTTCTCTGAAAAAAAAAAGTCTGAAAGCTTTCAAAATTTATATTGCGCCCGAAGGGGTGCTCTTCTTCACGGGGCGGGGGACTCAAAACGGGATTTGAAAAGTAATACAGACATTCAAAGTCATTCGAAGCAAAATACCGTTAAACATTGTAACGCCTTTGCGTTGCTACGCTACCAGCATAATACCTGTAAGAAATGGAAAATAAATCTTTCGCATAAAATATGAAGATGCATGCGATGTTAATGTTAATGGAACACTTTGAAATCGCTGAATCTGTTAATCAAAAATTCGTTAAAGTTTTACAAAATATGAAATAGATAATAAAATAAATTTCAAATTCCAAACTTGGTCTTTCAGATGCCCATATTCGAGTGGAGGACTATGCTATTCAAAATTGGATGCCTCTAAGTACCGTTGTTTTTTCACAATGCGAGAAACGTACATACATTCGTGCAGTTTCTTCCTTATTTAATTTCTTTAAATATAATGCAGGGCTCTAATATTTGGTGGCAACAATTTGAAAACTGATTCAGACTTTTATAGTGGCAAGATGCCAAAACGAAATGAATAGCCCTTCTGGGCCTTAACAGCCTTTGGGTTTAAAAAAAAAATCGAAATTTGAAAATTTCAGATTATAGTTTAGCATTTCGAAGAATTTACAAGTTAAATTTCAAAGAATGAAGTTAAATAACTATATGAAGGTTAAAAAAACATAAAATTAATAATCTGTGAAAAATCTCAAATTAGAAAAAATTATGATTTTTTACATTCGCTTGCAAAATTTCATATACAGATTCCAGTTTAATGCCCGAAAAAAATTTTAATCTAAATGGTTACGATTGTTAGTTTAAGAATTAATTCCCAAAGAGCATATAAAATCGTGCACGTATTTCAAAGCGCTGTTACAAATAGCAACACCCAAAGTTGTGTGTGGGGGGGGGGAGTGTGTTGCACTTTGTACTTGTCTGTACTGTGCACTGTGGTTTGCCTTCCACCACACTTTAAATCATGTCATCCGACTAAACAAAAGTTAGCTTTATTTCATTCCTATGTTTTCCGTGCTCTTCAAATTTGCTCCTCCAAACTATCCCTTGATGAAGAACTAAATTATTTAAAAGCAATAGCTGTTGACAGGGGCTTTTTACCCAACATTATTAATCAAGCAGTTAAAAAATTCTCATCTCAACACACTAAAAGACATACTCTTGTTTTAGGAGATTATAAAACCCCTTTCGAACAGCTGTAGAACTTTCTAAAACAGTGTAGAATCTTTAAGGTAGAATTTAAGTCCTCTCTCCATCAGTTGTTCGCGAAAATTTCGAAAACGGTGAAGAAATAGGGGGTGATTTTACAAGAAGACACATAACTAATCACAAAGCAAGTATCAGTTATTAGAAAAACTGTTAGATGGCACCATATTAGTTATCTCTTTAGGACAGTGTATAGCTTTTCACAATAGTGCAGAATCTTTAGAGCAGATTTAAATGCGTTATATATCAGTTTTTCGTGGAATACGTCAAAAGCGGGTTTTCACAAAAACTATTTACATTACCCTAAATGAAGTCTCTTCACTCTGCTTAAAGCCCCCATTTGACGACAAAATTGGCGATATGCCACAGACGGAGCGAGAACATAGAATGAATTCCTACCGGTTTCCAGAATGTTCTCGAAGGGAGGTCTAAAGCTATACAAAACCTGTCTGTACGCAAAGTTTATCGTGAAGTGTATCTTGAGTATCTCAAGTATGTGCTTGAATATCTGGAGTTTAGTAGTAGTGCTTTGAGTTCAGAGATTAGCTTGAGAGCGATCGACTGAGTCGGGAGCTGTACTTTAATGCTTTGCCGTGAAGCTGCCTTCATTATAGTCCGATAGCCTGAAGGCTGTGGTGCTGATTGTTTCAACGTGTTTATCGTAGTTTTTTTCGACGACTGTAGTGCGTGTTTGGAACTGTCCTGCGTAATACTGACGAATAAATTGTGTTTTCATTCTTCATCAAGTGTTGTCATCAATCACTCCAAATCCACGAACCCGTAGAACGAACAGTATGTATACCTTTTCGTTCTGCCGATTGTTATACATACTGTTCGTTGAAAATAAAAAATGGGTTCGTTAAAAAAAATTTAAAAATAAAAATCTATTGCAATAAAAATGGAAGGTGCACAGTTAAATGTTATATCAGTCCCTTATATAAAATTTGAACGTTCTGAAGCTGATCGTTTTTAGTTGTGCTAGATACGTACATACGTACGTACAGACATCACAAAAAGTCCATTTTCAATCCATTTTACAATTTGTTTGGGGGGAAAGGTCTTTTATTGCCCATATGCACAAACGTCCCGCAAAAAAATAGTCAAAATACGATGGCTCTAGGTACCGACGATTTTCTACAATGGAAGGGGAATGCATACATAGATTCTTCGTTATTTAAATGTATAAATAATAAACATTAGTTTTGGGAATTGATAACAGTAAATATCATATTACAGTCAAAAGTCTTTAATCCGGACGTCTATAATCCGGAATGATCTATAATCCGGACCTCAAAGCTACAAACTTTCTGCGCATGCGTAAACGCATAATACCTTTACACATGCGCATATGCGCGTTTAATGTATAACGGACGGCATAAGCTAAGCTAAAATGACCTAATTTTCTATTTCAGTTAATGTTGCAGATTGCGTTTTTCCTTAATCTTCTAATTGGATCCGGCTTATTATTTTTTGCAGACTGTTAGAGCAATTTCATAAAAGTAAGCTTGAACTTTCGATTATGTCAAAAAGAATTTCTGATTCTGAAGCTGCCAAAGGATCTACAAAGCGAAAGCATGTTTCGATGTCCATCAAACAAAAAGTGGAATTGTTGCAAAAAGGGATAAAGGCATATCCTTTGTTTCTCTAACCATTCCGAAATCTGTTTATCAATTTCACGTTGCTCTTGGGGGGGGGACGTCGCGGCGCACAATGAACTGGAAGTTGATCTGTCAGCACTATCCTTATCTTCAGGGCAGATGTTTTTATTTTATTCGGCTTATAATTCCTTACTAAATGTAGTATTTCATCTCGATGTACTCCGTCTGTGATATGATTTAAATCAAATTCCTCCTCGTTATAAATATCACGAATACAC
This sequence comes from Stegodyphus dumicola, assembly GCF_044657685.1. NCBI lineage: Eukaryota > Metazoa > Arthropoda > Arachnida > Araneae > Eresidae > Stegodyphus > Stegodyphus dumicola. The sequence goes on along the minus strand of NC_140770.1, from coordinate 278,326,843 downwards.
ATCAAATAGTTTTCTAGTTGCAATTTTCTAATTTCGACTATGCGTAATGTATGCTTTACGCATGCGCTCGTTGAAAGAAATGTTCAATAAAGTAAACAAATAAATATTAAGCTTTTTTTTTTATGTAAATTTTGATACCCTTTAGATCATAATTGCTCTTTATTACATAAATTACGCTTTCATATTTTTAATTTTATAATTTCTGCATGCCATCTTACCAGATTTAAACTGATGATTTATAATGCGGAAAAACCGATAATCCGGAATTGCCAAAGTCCCGACGAGTCCGGATTAAAGACTTTTGACTGTATTTTAGAAGAGAAGCCAAACCATTTTTACCTTTATACCTCTCGCCAACCTATACATATAGGTAAGGGAGGTAACGTTTTCGGTCCAAAAATTCGATAGTAAGTTTTCAATGAATAAGCGCGAGTTAGGGTCCACAAAATACCTTTTTACTATTTTTACAATGATGTCTGTGTTTATATGTGTATGTGTGTGACGATTTTTTAGTCCTAAAAATTTATACTATCCATATTTAATCTTTCTACGGTTAAAAAAGTTGATTATGTTTTGGAGTAAAATTGAATTACCGGAAGTGGTCTTTATTTGAAGCCCATAAAAGATTTTAATGAAAACCTACGTTAAAAGGACTTATCAGTTTCAGTATCAGAGTCGTAGCTAGGGTTGTCAGCGACCAGGGACAACTGAAAATTTCGTGCCCCCTACTGCTTGCCAAGGATGTAAAACATTTATTTGTTGTTAATTCTAAAATGTCGTGTGTATTTAATTATGGCAAAGCACACTAGGGCTATCTGCCTAAGGGGAGGGATGCCTTCGTGGAGGACTTTCTAAGGGAAACTGGCTCGTATACACATGGGGAAAACCACGAAAACACCCATGCAGCCAGCCCGTTCGCGGGATTCGAACCTCGGACCGAACTACCAGTGTTCAGCGACTTTACCGCTCAGCCGCTGGTGGGCCTTCTAAAATGTCGTAACATCAGTTTGGCGCCCCTTGGATTCTGCGCCCGGCGACAGATGCCCCCTTGCCCCCCTCTAGCTACGCCCCTTTTCAGTATTTAAGACTTTTTATGTCAATAGGAGGAATATAAATGTATTATAAACACTTAATCCTGTTTAATTAAAAACCAATTAAATTTATAAGTTTTTAAACTGCCCAATAAAGTAAAATTTTTAATAAGGGACCCACATATGATGATGTCGATATAAATTTAGAAAAACTAGTTTTTGCATGGTCAATGATACCTTGTAAAATGTAATCCAAAGTTTCTTAATTATTGGAGCAACCAATTTAGATTTTATTTTCGAACGATCAACCGGAAGTGATATTTTATTTAAAAATTAAAATTTTTTAATGCTAAATACATTTTTTAGGTATTAGATTTTTTTTAACTGTAAATTTTTTTTAGTGATTTTTTTGACTGTAAATAAACTTTTTGCAGTACTTTTTTTAATTGAACTTTTTTTTTTTTTTTTTTTTTTTTTTCTGCTTACTGTGCTTTAGTTATACCCGAACGTTCGGTAACTGATCACTGCATTATTTTACTTTTGATTTTAAAATAAAGAAAACAGTAAATTCCAAAAGCAGTCTTTATCATATGAGCGAATTCTACAAGCGAATCAGAGAGTTTATTCTGTTTTTCAATATTTCTTCAGAATCCTTCAGGTATATTCTTCGAGGTAGTTTTATTTATTCATAACCGTTTGAAGACTTCTTTTAAGCTCGTAAGGAATTTCGAAAAAAATCAAGAAATAACTCTTCTTTGACAGCGAGTTCTCGGAATTCCATAATCTTCTTAATATCGAAGACTTCTGTGTACGTACAGATCGACTTAGGTATAAAATTTTTATTTCTAAATTAAATTACGCTGCTTATAAAATCAAAATTTTAAGCATACGTTTTTCAAGACCATATCAATATGCTAGTGTATGTGTGCGCGGTGAGGGGAAGAGCACAGAGTTGCAAACAAGTGCAAAAACAAACCACAAAATCTGATACTTAGAAAAATGACAAACTCGGCGATATCTGCCAACTGTCGATCAAAACAATCCAACGAAAATAGAATACGATTACGAAATATTTTCCCTCTAAGATGAGATAAGATGGATGAGTAATGTAAAGCTAAGCGCGCACGTATGTAGTATCCTTATCTTTAAAATAAAGATTACAGTAGATTCTTGTCCATTTTTAGGGTATTTTCTTTACTCTTTAATTCTTTTAAACTGATAATCAGCTTTAAAAATAAAGATTACAGAAAATTTGACAAACATGCTCTTTGAAAGAAATGTTTTCCAGCGTGTAAAAGAATTCCAGATATCTGAGCTAACTATGATCACATGCAGTGGGAATTTTCAAAGAATATAAATAATTGGGTTTTCTTTTGTCTCTTTGGGACCAATACACATCAACTGCTAAGCAAGTAAAGGAATTCGGTTGATTTTTTATTGCATTTTTAATTGCATTGATTTCACTAAATATTATGTAGGCAGTATTTGAGTATTTGTAATATATGTTATCTATCTAACTCGATTTTCACATTCATAATGCAGTAGTGCATCATATCTGAGGATAGGACAGTGTAGGTGGGTTTGGAAAACTTCAGATAATGACGAATGCTACACAAGAAGAGATACTCCCGTTACATCTTTATTACTAATTGATAAAGAAATCTTTATAAATGATGCCACCCACAGCAGCCGAATCTTGAATGGAAACAGGCTTCCGTCCGAGTATATGCATCTCGGAGCCTGAAGCCGTATGAATTTAGCCCAAAGGAAAGTTAGCTCAGAAGGGCTATTCATTTCGTTTTGGCATTTTGCGTCGACTCAGTATAAACGGCGAATCACTTTTGAAATTGTTGCCACCAAATATTATCGCCCCTGTATTATATTTAAAGAAATTAAAAAAATGAAGAATATTCATAAACTTATGCACGTTTCCCGTATTGTGATAAAACAACGGTACCTTGAGCCATCCAATTTTGAATAACGTACGTCTCCACCCGAATATGGGCATCTGGAAGCCCAAATTTGGAATTTGTTTTATTATCTACTTCATATTTTGTAAAGCATTTGTGAGCACCTATTCACAGTTAGATAGGGACTAATACAGTTATAGTTACACAGGAATCGAAGAATATGCCGATTTTAGAGACTAATAATATTCCTCAAAACTATCGCCAGCGTAGCGCTATCTCACCAGTTTACCTCAATGTTAAATGAGAATTAGAGAAATTAGTTATTAGAGAAGGATTACAGAGGTATCATTTTCTCTGTTGTTAGATACATTACTCTCAATTTAACTTAACTGGCATCGAGTACTTCCGGTAGTATTATTATATAAGAGATATCACAATTTACATATAATTTCGCTAAAATTATTTACATGTATACAAAATTTGTAACAATACAAATTCCAGAAGAGTTTTATAAAAAGAAGTTTTCCGTTTTTATGCAACCAGATCCGACGAACGCCACTACATTACAACCTAATTATTTACCCTTTTTTTGTCAAATAAAAATCTGACATCCAAAGAATAAGTCTGACATCAATTCGAAACACCGGTACTCTTCATCCCGCCTTCCCTCGAACGGTCGTGCATATTTTGATGGACTGGAGTATGCGGAAAAGTTGTCCTTCCCCATTGGCAATTTTACGTTCGCCTTTCCTTTTCACTGTAGAAACATATTAAAGCGTTTAAAATCTACAAGCTTTCCGTACGCAAACAGAATCGCAGCCAAGTAATACAAATTAACGGAAACAGGTTTTATTAAGCAAACACTCTGTACCGGTTTATTTAACAGTTTGTTTGGAGTATATCGATATAGACTTTCGTAATGTGTCAAAATTTACGCTGCCATATATTTATGGAAAAAAGCAATCATTGTATTATTCTCACTACAATTTTTCCTTTTGTCTCAAAAGTAGAAGCGCAGGCAAAATAATAAGGTAATGCATTAATTTAAATATAAAAAAAAAAAAACCTACACGATTTTAATCTTTAAAATGTGACGCAAAATATAGCAATACGACTGTTGTCTGAAAAGTCCTTACCCGACCCTAGTTTCGCAACCGTTGGTCATAGACATATGCTTCCAATCATAAAAAGGCTTTAAATGGCCAAAAGATTCACGTTTTGTCATTTTTAAATAAAGGAAAAGCATTTTCATAAACTTTACGAAATCTAACCTTTTATACATTTTTCCGCTTCGTATACTTAAGAAAACGTGATACTCATTTTCGAAAGGCACAATCCAAAAAGTGCGACTTCCCTGCGAGAAAATGGACTGCGGTATTTATACATTATTTATAGGTCGTATACAAACTGAAGAGAGATCTGTTTTCATTCGTACTTAAATAAAAAAATAAAAAATAAAAAATAAATATCAGTTTAAGAAAAGATTTCTGGTGCTAGCAGATTAAGAAAAGAGCATTTTTTTATACATAGGGATATTTCCTGGCGTATTTTTTCCCTATTTTTAGCCCAAAGGGCGTTAGCCCAGAAGAGCTATTAATTTCGTTTTGGTATTTTGCGTTGGTTCACTACAAATGTCGATTCACTTTTCAAATTGCTGCCACCAAATATTAGAGCCCTGTGTTATATTTAAAGAAATTAAGTAAAGAATATAAAGGCATATATGTTTTTTCCCATTGTAATAAAACATCGCTACCTAGAGCCATCAAATTTTGAAAAACGTAATCTTCCGATTGTGTATTGGAAATTCTAAAGATACGTTCATGCAATATTGCTGTTGAATTGAATTTTATAGTTTAAGTGCGAAGAACATGATATTTAATAAATAAAGGTAGCACACAAAACCTTAAAAAAACTACCCTTTGGGCGTAATGTAAAATCTGAAAGCTTTCAATTAAAAAAATAATAATAATAATAATTTTATCATCTGAAAACGGAAAGGGGAAAATCATGCGACTTGTTGCAGTAAGAATAAGCAAATTAAAAATGTTATTGAATAAACTAAAGGTAACTATCGCAATATTAATTTCTTAAAAGAAACCTGCATTCGAATAAGAATAAATAGTAATATTAATATTACAATATCTAATAGGCCGTCTTCACATCTACTTTCTTCTAACGTGAATCTTGGCCATCCTCGTGGTTGCTTCTGCGACTTTTTAAACCTCAAATGATTACAGAAGATGAATGTGCAGCCGATTCGGCGAAATCGTAGACTGAATGTCAATTCCTGTTTGCTTAGCTGTGATAGGTTGGTTTTGTGTTAGACTGGCATGAAAATTAAATAGAAGGAAAAACGAGACATTTTAAATACAGTTTACGAAGACGCTATCTCAAAATGTTTTAATTGGGCGACCTCAAAATTAACATTCAAGAGTTGGTGCTCTCCCCCTAAACTCATCTGTTCTCCCAAATTCGAGAATCGTCTATGTTATGTAACAAACACAAATTAACCAATCACAAATTAGCTCTACTTATTCCTCAGTATAAATACTACTGGCGAGTTAATTTCATCATTCTTCCCTTCCCTAACTGCTGCTCTGTCAACACCGCCTCGCTTTACCTTTGTTCAACTACCTACGTCATTTCTTTTTAAAAGCCAATGCACACAGAAATTTATCATATTTCATTATGAGTGAATCATAGAAATGTATCAGATTTCATTATGATTGGATAAATATCTGAAAGGGTTTTATATGCCGTGAAATAAAGATTGGAAATTCGTCTAATTCATTTTTGTCATCTGTTCGTCTTTCCAACCTGCCATTCTGCCATCACGACTACACTTCAAAATCATTACATATACATATATATAATTTATTTTCTAACGATTATTTAATGTATTATTCTCCTCTGAAAAAAGTAGTTAGAATTTTATTGAAATGAAGACACTCATTAGCATGTTTAAAATGGATTCTTGAATATACTTAATATGGAAACATTAAAGTTTCCATTAAAAATGCTAATGAGTGACTTCATTTCAATAGAATTCTAACTTTTTTTTCTCAAAGGAGATAATATAATATACAAATAATAAAAAAATATCTGAAAGCTTTCAGATTTTATATTAGGCCCAAAGAGATTTTTTTAACGTTTCGTGTGTTATCTTTATTTATTCAGCAGTATCGCAAAATAATTTTAAAATGAGCATATCTTTAGAATTTCCGATACACAGTCTCGCGCGTTAGAGATATATTTTTTCCCCCCGTACAGTGTGGCCATTCCTCGTTTTGAAATCGTTGAGTTTGTTAATAAAAAATTCTTTAGTGTCTGACAAAATACGAAATCGATAAAAAACAAATTTCTAATTAGGGCTTCCAGGTGGCCATATTCGGTGAAGGATCACGTTATTCAAAATTGGATGACTCTAGGTACAGTTAATATATATATCACAGTTCGGGAAACATACACACATTTATGCAGATTCTTCGTTACTTAATTTCTTTAAATGTAATACAGGACTCTAATATTTGTTGGCAACAATTTGAAAAGTGAACCGACATTTATAGTGAACCTACGCAAAATGCCAAAACTAAATTAATAACCCTCTGGGCTAATAATAAAAAAATCGAAATTCATTATTTTGATTTCGAGGTGCACACGTTTGTGTGAAGAATTATGTGTGCTCAAAATTTGATGGTTCTATGCACCGCCGTTTTTTTTTACAATGCAAGGAACGTACATACTTTATTAATTAATACCACAGATTGTTTTTAATTAACATTTTTCTTTTTGACACTTTTTATAATTAAGATGTCAGATGACCCAAATTACAGCAGTATGAAAACCTATATTATTTGGGAGATTTCTTAACCTAGAGTAATCTTTCTGAAGCACTGTTATAAAGCACGTTAAAGTTTAAACACAAATTAAAATTTTTTTAAGAATTTCATTCTCTAAAATAAAAAAGATTAAAACATTATGTATAGGAAAGTCGCTATCAAATAAATATTCAAAGCTTTAGTTAAGTTTGCGAGATTCATTATTTTTGATGCATTCATTGTCACAAATAAGTTGTGACGGAATAGGTACAATTTTTCACTTTAAAATTTTTTAATCATTTAAAAAAGATGAAGCATGAAAATAGCGTTGATGTATTTCCGTCTATTTCGCTTCTGAATGAAAAATGATGGACGATATAGGAAAACCGTGAAAAGAGTAAGACAAATGACGTTTGGAGTAATGTTTCCTCCAATTTATTTTACAACTGCGCAGAACGAGATTTTAATTCCGTGGAAAGAAATTATCAGTGCGCAAGGCTGCACAATGTCGAAGTGCGATCGGGACCGTCTGGAAATCAGTTTTAGGCAGGGCCGTCTGGGTATAGGCTCGGGGGCATCACGAAAATAGGGGCCCCATGCTAATTCACTTACATTTCATTTCTATGAGTGGTTGTTGTAGGGGGCCCAGCCAGTACCCCCTACAAACAGAAAGTACTGCCCCAGCACACTAATTTGCCCGAAGGCCCGTAATGGTGCTAAGAAAGCATATAGCTCTCGTGTGCTGTGCCCTAATGCAAAAGCATTAGTTGACTAGAATTTTTTCCTTTCTCTTTACCGGAGACCAAAATGAGTTATAAAAAAGAATCTGTAAAGATAATTTAATGATAACAGCTAAGAGAAAATACTGTCCTTGCCAGTTTTATGCTTTGATGACCAGCTGAATTAGTTGTAGAGACATTCGGTTATTTCGAAGCAGGAGATATGAAAAATGAGCAATGCCCTCGCCAGGACTCGAACCACCGACCTCTCGAATACCCGCCGAGCGTGCTGACCACTACACGACGAAGGCGTGCTAAGAATGCGGGAGAAATACCTTATATACTCCCCCTTTTAAAGGGCGACTGAGGATTAGGGGGCCCAATCGCTAAATCTTGGTGGTGGAGAATCATCACCACTAAGATTTTTCTAGTCCGGGCGCCACTGTAGAGATATTAGTTTATTTCGAAGCAGGAGGTATGAAAAATGAGCAATGCCCTCGCAGGGACTCGAATTACGGAAGAAAACTACTTCCGTACGAAATACAAAATATTAGAAATGTCTGCAAAAAGACCAAGGGAAAATTAAAAATCAATAAAACATCTATTAAAAAATCTTTTAAATTTGCATCATGTATTTTGCATGTCACCTAAAATGAAATCATGGATCTCTTAAGAAGGATCGATTTTAAACCAGAGCAAACAAACAACAAAGGAGCATCAGACTTAATAGGAAGGTGAGTAATGATTGAAAAAATAAAATTCTGTAGAAGTCTGCAGGAAGGGGAAAAGTAGTGTTCACTGACTGACGTTTTCGAAACGAAGTTTACATGCAAAGTCCTAACAAGATTAAAGTCGCTGAACACATACAGTCAGACACTCCTTCGAATCCCGGCGAACAGGCTAGTTACATGTACATTTTCGTGGATTCCTCGTGTGTAATGTGGATACGAGCCGGTTTCCCTTAAAAAGTTCTCCATGAAGTCATCTATAGGCCCTCAAGTTGCTTTATTTTAAACAATCAATCTCACGTAATCAGATCAAGATGATAGGTTAGGTCATTCGAATATGGCAAAGTAGCGAGAGTTATTTGCCTAGAGGAGGAATACTTTCGTGGAGGATATTCTATGGAAAACTGGCATAAATGCATTCACGTTACATATGGAGAACACTACACCGTGCATCTAGTCCGCTCGCCTATGATTGAACCCTATAGTGGAACTACCAGCATTTGGAAGTCTTAACCACTCCGCCACTGATGGAACCGAGGTGAGGCCATTGTATTAATAAATTACACATATTGCCACACTTTTATAATAGTTTTTATATTTTTGTAAATTTCATTACGAGAAAACATATTCCGCATGATGGCCATCATTTTCAACGATTATGCAGAAATTGCGCACCATACCGTCATTCTGAGATAGGACGCGGATTTACAACAGACATCAAGCAATTATCAAAATATCAATTGGTATTTAAAAATAAAATAATTAGAACTGCATGCAGAAACGCAGAAAACATGACGATGACCGGCAACATGGAAAGCCCGCCCAGTAGGAGAAAGGTGAGAACACTGCACATTGGGTAGTGGATTCCTTCTTGAGCTGGATCCTGAGGTGAGGCGCCCTTTGATGGATGTTATACTAGAAAAATAGTGCGACGTAGCAAAACATGTAAATCCATAGGCGAAGTTATGGTGCTCCGTCCGTTTTTCCCTGCCCCTGGTTCCCAAATTCGGCAGTTGTGAGTATTCACGTCACCTTCCAAATGCAAATGAAGCAGCATACTATTGACAAAATTATTATTGATTAATATGCTATTTTGTCCACAGGACAGACGAAGCAACGGTTCATTGCATATGTCACCCTATAACGGAGAGACAGTTGTAGGATTAATTTCAATCTCAAAACCGGACGATACTTGAAATATTTTGTTTTGCCATGGAAGACGATAAAACTGCCCAGCCGAATGCCGAAGCTAGCAAGTGTGAAAATTCCCCCGTTTTGGGGTTGAGATGTGGTTTTATCAAGTACAGGTCCAATTTCAATAGCCATTCTGAATTGATCTTAAAGCAAGCAAGAAACTGAAGTGAGAACCGGAGTAGAGCGTCATAATCACGTAGAAGCAACCACTGCACCAGTGAAAGTTTGTAAGGATAATTATCAAAGTATATTCCGCATGATCTTACGAACAGTTGAACGTGGAATATCCAACGTCTGTGAATACATGCCGGATATTGGAGCTATGTTCTCTACCACCCAAAGCGCAACCTCCTTTACTATTTTCGCAAAAACGGGTTTCTTCCTCTTCCAGGACGAACGGAAAACGATCCTGTTTCTTCAAATTTAGTTACGAAGTTTTCGTTAACATTAATTGGACCTCTTCAAATCGCCTCCAAAGAGCGAAATTTCTGTAGAGCAACTACTATTTTGGCAAAACAATTTTACTAACAAAGAGCGATTTCGTAAACTTATTGTCAGCAACAAGCACACTGAGAACAAAATCTCTTCGAATATTTCTAGGTTTTATAACACCTGCTGTGTGGCGTCGACGAAGATTTATATTTTGACTGCAGGGTTTCAAAGCAAAACGCTGTCTATTTGTAACTAATTCTTTCTCTCTCTCTGAAAGACATTCCCATCCCTTCATTAAATCCGCCACAAAATTTAACGATTTTCTGATGACTGGTTTCGCCTGCTGGCAGCTTTGAAATAGGGTTCTTTAAATCTGGACATACTGTATAGCCGAGGGAATCGAATTTCTTCTACTTCAATCAGTAATGCAGCATATTAAAAAAAAAAATCAATGATGAAACTTGTCTGATTAATATTTTCTGATCATTCTATGATCTAATTCTTCTTATCACTGCTCATAATTTTCTGATCATACTTTTTCAAATTTTACATAATTAATTAATTTACATAAATTAATTTTTAATAATTTAATACTTTTACATAATTTAATAGGTCATACAGGAAATCATATGGAGTCCACATAAGATTTTTTTTCGTGTATTATTTATTAGCCTATACTTGCAAATTTCATGCACAAAGCCACTTGGCAGCCGAGCAATATTAGAGTTACTCTGAAAAGTAGTCCCGCAAACTCGAGAGGATGGTGAGTTACCGAAAATACCGAATGGAATGGGTTGTTCACAAGAAGGGATGGGTTACTCACCAATAAATTATTTTGTCCTAAATTAAGCAGGGTTATTTTATTGATTACTTTTTTTTTTTTTATTTGGTTATTCAAGGCATCTGATTTCATTTCCATTTATTTTTGTTTCTTTTCTTCCCGTCCGACATTTTTCTTGCGCAGACAGGTACAGTTCTGCAGGTGTTTAAGGCATTGATGAACTAACTGTTAAGCTGTTGTAACTGTTAAGTGTTAAACTAAGCTAACTGTTAAGCAGTAAATTAATTGTGAAAGAACAACACGGGGGCGGTTAAAGTGTTTCCTAAACCGCTTTCCCTACCTATCACCAACCTCTGAAGACGACTTTAGACTCACCGTGTATTTTAAGTGCCGCCTAGCCGCACAGACACTATACGGTTACAAATATCCATGACTTCTTCGAGATTCGAACCCAGCTTCACTCATTTGCACGGACAACACGGCGCAACACTTATAAGCCTGGTTATTAGCTGAGAAACTCTACTCAGAATGAACTGAAAGTTTAGCTTACAAGAGGGTGCAGTTATAACCTGATAACAGCTTGCAGCAGAAATGAGAAATTTAAAGTGGCAACTGAATACCTGACTTTCTTCAGCCAACTTGTTACTGAAAGAAGGAAGGGCATAGCTTGGAATTTCCACGGAAAGAACAAATCTTATCACGAAATTCGTTATACAGGTTCCAATCAATAGTGGCACGAAAGGAAAGAGACAAAAATTGCAAAATTAACCATAACAAATTTTGGACCTAAACAGGAAAACTTGCGAACATTCATATACCTGAATATGTAGCACAGTTACGAAAATCCAGTAAACTCTTTGCGCCTTACCAGCGTGTTTAGAAATGATTACAATCTAACTACTACTAAACCCCCACATTATTTCAAAGATGAAGATTCTGCTTGACCAGCAGAAATCATTTAACGATTAAAATTATTTTGCCATCGAGTTATAGGGAAAATCAAATAATCGGGAGTCGAGTTTGAGGACTCCAGTATATATTCTTCTTATTTAAAATATTAGAAATAAGTTACCGCGCAGCCATTTTTGTTAAAAAGAAATGCTGAGAAGAAGCAAATAATAATAGAAAACGTTCATCCTCATAAAAAGAAGCAAAAGGAACGTGTTTTACAAAATTTGGATCGGTTATTCAAGTAATAAATAACAAATAACTTCTAATAAAAACGAGCACTTATCCATCTGCGACTGACGTCTGACGCACGATTGTTTCTTCAACCTCACGCAAACAATCGCGACATTAAAGAGAACTGAACCGCTCTGCGGCCAATCGTTTTCGACACCAGTATCGAGTCAATCTGTTTAACGGTCCTCTCCTTCCGAAAGGTATGTCCCGTGGGCTGTGGAGAGCAGGCTTTTTCAAAAGGCGCCAGGATCATTCACTTTGCGTGGGCATTTTGCAGAGCCACGTGAGACCTGGAGAGATAACGATTTTTCACATCTATCGCGCGTGTGTTTGTGTTCGGGACTGCAAAGAATTTCCTTCGGCCGGAAAGCACTTGTCGGTGACGAAACAATGACGGGGCACTGCACCCTAGTCAGCCTGTGTGCACGCGGGGAGAAAAAAGAAAAAAAAATTCAGAAGAACGGTTTGAGTCCAGTTATAAAGAAAAATGTTTCTGAAAACTAAGCGCTGCTTAAGAATAACGTTTGATGTGGATACCACATGACTTCTTTGTACGGCCTATTAAATTATACACACTTTTTGCTGCACTTCAGTTAAACTTATTTCCCCAAATCAAACTAACTTATTTAAACGAGCCCTCGAGGTACATTGAAAATGACAACACAAATTGCAAGTTTTGGAATTAAATATCCCGGTCTATTTTTGTCTTTCGGGAGTCAAACTTTTAATAATTTAATTTTTTTTTTCATGACGAGTATAAAAATTTTTCCCATATACCAGGAACCGGGACACTACATTAAAACTAGATTTCGTAATTTGTCCAAAATCAATTTTTTTTTAATTTGACATTTCCAAAACATGAATAGTTTTATAAAGTATATCTTCCGCCTTAGCATGCCTCTGTGGTGTAATGCACGCTCGGCGCGTATTCCAGAAGTCCGTAGTTCGAATCCTGGCGAGGGAACATATGACCACGACCAATGATCACGAAAATAAGGCTGAGTAAGGACTTTTATGCCGGGTAAGAAATGGATGGGTATATATATACATATATATATATATATATATATATATATATACTTTTGGTATTAGCCATTACAATAAAAAAAAGATAGTTCACAACGAGATGTTATAGCAGTCTCATTGTCTCATACACAGAATTTCAGCGTTCTACAGCATTAGCTTTTTTGAGTTGTGCGAGTTACCTAGTGCAAAATTAATAATCTGATAATTAAATTAAATCAAATCTGCATAATTAAATCTGAAAGCTTTCAGATTTTACATTGCACCCAAAGGGGCGTTTTTTTAACGTTTTCTGTGTTACCTTTATTAAATATCATGTTCTTTGCACTTAAATCATGAAATTCAATTCAACAGCAATATCGCAAAATAGTTTTAAAATGAGCCTATCTTTAGAATTTCCGACACACAGTCTCGCGCTCTGGAGATACAAATGTTTCTTTTTTACCAAAGGCCCTGGATACCAAAGGCCCTGGATTCGAATCCCGGAGAAGGCATGGATGTAAAATTATCTGTCCCTTCATAGGAGGTAACGGTGGCCACCTATTAGATGCCTTCACAATAAAAGAGTCACCACTTCTGGCCTTAGTAGTTGCCAATGCCGTTATAGGCAAGTGCCCGCCACTGGGGGAAAAAAATAGAGACGTAATCATTAATGTTGTTCCTTTAAATCATTCTCTGCTGCGTAATTTATCAACTATGCAGTCTCGAAGACCTTGTTCTAAATTCCAACAAAGTAATGAAATATAAGCATAAGTTATTGAGGTAATTAAAGAGGTGATAAAAAAGTAACTATTTTGAAGTATGACTTGCCAAGAGACTTACTTCAGATTAGTAATATTTCCATTAAGCGTCACAACGTGACGGTACTATCTGACGGTTGTTCTTATACAGAAGAAGGTATGAGGGTCCATATATGAAGGCACATATCTGAGTTAATGGCAAGGCCGAAAAACACTCTTCTCTATGATACTGCAGTATAATAGCGATGGCATTTTTATGACCATCTATGTTTGACGTGAAAACAAAAGTCGGTTTTGTAATAACAAAATCCAATTTTAAATTCTGTAAATATTGTCTCCGGAGTATAAAATTCTCAGTCAACAAAATATTCATGATGTTTTAATTAGTTAAAAGCAAAGTTGTTCATTTCTTTAAGTGCAAAATTCACGAAATACCTGATTTTTCCCTCCCTATTTCTGGTTTCAAAATTTCTGAGAACAAATTTAAAAGCCCCCCCCCCATATAGGAGGAAAAAAAAAAAAAATCTAAGCAAAACTTTTATGAACGTAACCCCACTAAAGAAGTATTTTATTCTTTACATGTTACTTCACTATGTAAATAAAACCTAGGTTCGAAAAAAGTCTGAAAGAGTTAAGATTTTAATGATCCTCCTAACGAACTTTCGCGAAATTTAATAGAGATTTATCAGTTGGCATTATCAATACAAATGATCCAGGTGGAAGAGCTGAATTTTTTACAGGATGCTGGATGAATATACATTTAAACTAAGATGGGAACATGTTTTATCTTCTGTATATCTGAAGAGTGAAAAAATATAGAAGTCATTTTATAGAAACATTGAATGCTTTTCATTAAATATATCGCGAATTAAACGCATTTGTATTTTAATCAATATTATGGAAAATTAAGATATTCTTAAAAGCTGGCCGAATGGCAAGAGACTTTGTAAGGATCTTAAGTTTCATTAACGTTTATTTTATTTTAAAACTTTACTATAACTTCTTATTTTCCACTTCCGGCCAGAATTAAATGTGTTAACTTGTTTATGCAAATTGTACTTTTTAACGCCCAAGTATTTAACTTGTGGCTTTTTGCCAAGAGTTAGATAGAGAGGGAAAGTGAGCCGCCTTGCCACTGCATTCTGTACGAGTTTTCAATCAGCTGCTGTCCGCCTTTAAGGCCAGAAGTTTAGTCCTCTTGATATTTTAGAACGCATTGTAGTTTCGGCAGTTTGTGTACTACATACGTAATAATTTAAGTCTTAGTGTTAAGGCCAGTCTTAGTGTTAGGCATTTGTGTAAACTAATTCAAAGTGAGCTGTTATTTAAAATTTTAGTTAGTAGGGTTTTTTTTTTTTTTTTTAAATATTTTACGTTCAGATCACAAGTGGTTGGTATTTTTATCCCGAATTGCGGGAGCACCTGCAATATCGTGGACACTAACCCTTCCTGCTTGTGTCGTCCATTCCACACATACTTAAACATAGCTTGAATAAGCTCCCTGTTCCTAGACACGTAATATTCCCTAAACAAGTCAAAAGACATACAAGTCCTGACAATATGACTTAATTACGCTGATGAAGTCACTAATTCGGAACTTAAACTGCCTGTTATAAGTTGCCATGTTGGATAACTGCGCACTTTTGCTTCTACCTGTATTGACGCTGCTTCGCTTCTCTCTTCCTACTTCTTACTTGAACATAGCTTGAGTAAGCTCCCTCTTCCTATTCAAGACACGTAATGTTCCCGAAGCAAATCAGAAGACATACGAAAAGTGAAACAATTAATTTGCAACAGACGATATTTAAAGCGAATCAACGCGTAAAAATCGTTTTTCATGATTCATAGCCCTTTTGGGTTTAAAAAAAAATCTGGTGTAATCACCCCATGACATCCTTGTGCGCCCTATTAAATTAAGCACATTTTGGGCCGCAATTCATTTAAACTTATTTCTTCGAATTATTCTTAATTAAACAATCCCTCGAGTCAAGTTGAAAAACAAATTAATTAAATTACAACAAAAAAGGAGAAATAAACTTGCATGTTATAGCACTTCCATATACAAAATTTCAATGTTTCGCGGCTCTTCGTTTTACGCTTATGCAAGATACATACGTACGTATTTACAGAGGTCATGAAAAATTTCATTTTGAATCCATTTTACAATTCGTTTTGGAATAAAGAATCCTTTATTATGTCCGTACGTACAGATGTGATGCAAAACATTGAACAAATGGATTCGGGAACGTTCAAAATGAATATTCCCGTTGAAATAAGATACCCGAAATTTTTCTCGATTACAATGCTTTCTTTATTTCGTACAGAGAAGTACAAACAGTATTTATATATATATGTATGAAAACAAGTAACAAAAATTATCGACGAGTTTACCTTTACCTTTTACTAAAGATATGTATAGTTGCAAAGGGAGAAATTCAATCATTTTTGTAAAAAATATCCTATGTCTTTCAAAAGAACAAAATATTTCAAAAACCCCTATCCTGGAAGACAGAACTTGGATTGCGTTTACACTCAAACAAAACAGAACACCTGCTGTGGACACCATATGACTTCCTTGTACGGCCTATTAAATTATATACACTTTTTGCTGAATTTCATTCAGACTTATTTCTTCGAATTTCATTAAAGGTATATTTCGCATTTAATTAATTCAGTTCTCACTTCGCGGAAAGACAAAAATGCCTAAAAACTCGAAATATCTTCATTAAAAATTGTATAGTGAAAAAAAAAAAAAAAAAAAAAAAGCAATAAATACAGTTAAAAACAGTAAGAAACAATTTTTATAATTAAAATAAAGTTTCTACGAAGAAAACAATTCAGTCAGCGGGTATAAAGACATATTTATCGGTGCACAAAACTGAAAGTTTATTTTTGGTTCCATATCGCACTGAAGTTGGTGCACAAAGCGACTTAATTCAACATTCTATTAAGAGATTTAAATGTAAATAAATTGAAGTCTCGTTAGGTTTAGTAGCACCTAAACAACTTTTAAGTTTTTGATAATCATACAACTATTGCATGCAGATTAATTAAAGGGATAAAAACCTTAACCGGAACATAAGAACAACATAATTCAGTTAGGTTTAAAAGGAAAAAAAAAACGCACAATTTACCATCATATAAGAATAAAAAATCTGAGCTTACCGAACCGGGTAACAGAGTAGATATACAGGGTAGTCTAAAATTACTGAGCTCGATTCACATTTAAATTGCGGGCCACAAATAGACCTCATGGTCAAAGCTACTTAATGTTTAAAATTTTGTTGTGTAAAACTGTTTTAAATTGTCTTTCCAAGGAAATAAACATGTACCCATCCCATTTTGTTCCTTTCTAATTTTTCAAACATGAAATGGGCTCAGTAATTTTAGACCACCCTTTATATATATGTATTTTTATTTCCTTTACTTCGTTCAAGGAAGTAAAAAGATAAAATTAAAAAATATTTAATTCCCTAAAAGGCGAATCAACTGTATAATCCAAACTCAGATTTGCTACTTCCTCCTCTCCTGAACAGCCAAAATTTCAAAATTTCTATCCTACTTTTCAGCTTCTGTCTGACAGTTCAGTCAAAGAATTTGAATGGAATCCATTGTCTTTCTTTGATTTAATGGTTAGATGCACTTTTATACAAAAAACGCCGTACGGTGTCCTGAGATTTGCTTATTCAGTTCTCGTTCTTTTAGGTTGATTATAAAAAGGAAAGCAATGTGAAGAAGTTTCTTTCCCTTTACCTATGGAACAAGGATCCTAACATCCTAAACGTGCATTGTTTTAAGGGTTATCAATTTTCCCGTTAAAACTTGTGGAAATTCTGGAAGTCTGACGGAATCGAAAGGTTTGTTCGTAATATCTGGGGGTTCGTTACAGCCGGCTTGGAATGTGATCCATTTTTTTGTACGAGATCGGTTTTCGTGAACTACCGGATACAGCAAACTAAATTTTCGATCTTATAAAATTCGTTATGACGGTGATTGATTATACGGAACGATGTTTTAAACTTTCCCGCAAAATGTAAGGTGTATTTTCATTCAAACTATGATTGCATAAGAATTAAATATGTATAAAGAGAAAATGTGAGCATGCATTTCTTTCTTTAAAGCATTCTCACATCTTTAGAAAGAGAGGTCAAATGCCTACTTTTAAAGATGGGGCAGGCCACTGGTATCGCTCATTGCTACTGTCGCAGACATAGTTGCGTTTTATGTGCAGATACCTCTCACGCAGAAATTTTCTTTGTCTCTCATAATCAGCTTCATACTTCAGTCGCTCCATTACCTAGGGTTTTATGCAGTCTTCAGTTAGAAAATCTTCTCCTCAGACCTAATCTGTAAGAGTTAATGTAAAATGTTGATTTATGGTGGATCAAATGTTATTCCACGAAAAATTCAGCCATTATTTCAAAGCTATACACTTTTTTAGCCCAAATGGGTGTCTCGAAACGGCGTTTTGCGCCGGTTCTTTGTAAATGCTCGTTTCATTTTTGAAATTGTTGTCACCAAATATTATCACCCTATATTATATTTAAAATAATTAAATAATGAAGAATCTCAACGAATGTATACATGTTTCTCTGTGATTAAACAACAGTACCTTGAACCATCAAATTTTCAATAACATAGTCCTCCACCCGAATATGGGCACCTGGAAGCTCGAATTTGGAAATTATTCTATTACCTATTTCATATTTTGTAAACCTTCACTAATTTTTGACTGATAAATTCAACGATTTCAAAACGAGCAGTGGTGACACTGTACGAAAAAAAAAAAAAATTATCTTCAGCGCGCGAAACTGTTTACCGGAAATTCTAAAACTATACTGTTTCCCAAAGAGGCATCAGCCCAAATTCTCTAAGAGCCAAAATATTATGACATATTGCGAGACTTTCGGCCTATGAAACAGCTGCAAAGGCCGCTCCATGACATCCCTAGTGTGCTTTATCGAGTTGAGATCCGGCGAGATAGGTGGCCAGGACATTAACAAGGAATTCATTCTTATGGTCCTCGAACCACTTTAACACAATTCGATCCTTGTGACATGGGGCGTTGTCCTGCTGGAAGACAGACGCTATGTAAAGGTGCAACTGATCCGCAATTATGTTCAAATAGTTCGCAGCCTTCATACTCTGTTCTATCACAACTAAGGTTCTCAGAACCGCCCATGAGAAAATCTCTCAAAGCATAATACCGCCACCATCAGCCTGTGTATGACCTTCTGTAGAGGGAAGAGCAACTGTTTGCCTAAAAGACAGCGTACTCTGACACAACCATCGACATGATAAATGAGAAATCGTGATTCATCCGACCAGGCAACTGTCTTACCAATGATCCAATCTCTATATTCTCGGGCCCGCTTTAGGCGTAGTTGACAATGACGCTTGGTCAACAGAGGCACACAAGTGGGACGTCTGCTGCGCAGTCCCATATCAAACAGTGTCCGCTGAACTGTGTGTTCCGGAACATTTGCGCTTGGACATGCATTGTAATGGGCTGTCAGCTGAGCCACTGTTTGGCGTCGATTTTTCTGTACCAAGTGGGACAGTCCCTGGCGTCCTTTTTCTTTGATGATTTGTGGACGCCCAACACCTTGACGTCTACTGGTTTCAGACCGGGTTCCGGGCCGCCACGTGGAACTACTGAGAAGAAAGACCGACGTATTCGGCGTAAGGCTGCCGCGCATCGTACTGCGTCTGCGGCAGAAATTCGAACTGCAGTTGGTACCACAGTGACACAACGAACTGTTACAAATTGGTTAATTCAAGGACAGCTCCGAGCTATGTAGCGTGCATTCCACTGAACCCAAGCTATTGCCGTTTGTGATTCCAGTGGTGTCAAACAAGAGCTCAATGGAGGACAGAGTAAAGATCTGTTATGTTTTCTGATGAAAGCAGGTTCTGCCTTGGTGCTAATGATAGCCGTGTGTTGGTCAGAAGGATGCCAGGAGAAGGCCTGCAACCAAACTGTCTGCTGCCTAGACACACATCTGGAGTCATCCATCTGGAGTCTAAACGTCTGCTGCCTAGATACACACCTGGACCTGCATATGGAGTCATGGTCTGGGGAGCAATTCCTGTGCCAGCAGGAGTACTCTCGTGGTTATTCCAAGCAAACCTGTAGTGCTACTATTCATGAACAGCATTCAAGGGGGAGTTTTCCAACAGGATAACGCTCGTCTTCATACCGCTGTTGTAACGCAACGTGCTCTACAGAATGTCGTCGACATGTTACCTTGGCCTGCAAGATCACCAGATCTGCCTCCAATTGAGCACGTATGGGATATCATTGGGCTATAACTCCAGCGCCATCCACAGCCAGCACTGACCGTCCCATTATTGACAGAAGAAAGTAAAAGCATGGAATTTCATACTACAAAGTGGCATTCAGCATCTGTATGATATAATGCATGCACGTTTGCAGGCTTGCATTCAAAATTCGGAGGTTACACCGGCTATTAATGTAACAGCATTTCACATTTGAAATGCATTTTCTTGATCTTAAATTAACCTGTGATCTTGAAAATGTAATCAATTAAACATGTTAACTACATAAATGCCTTGGCCAAATTTCATTACTCTACAATAATTTTTCCTTGGTGTTGGGATTTTTTTTTCCGTTATTGTACGTATATATTCATTGCTCAACGCCACATAAAAGAAACTGCGAAGAGACAATAATCTCACTGAAGCTGAAGCGGTTCGATTTTCGTTTTAAAACTGACTTGTTTATATAGATGCGATTTAAATTTATTTGAGAGAAATACTTCAAAATTAAAGTTACTACATCAATTATTGAGTTTTCCCTCTTCTTACCTAAAGAAATTTTCATCGCCGATTTTTCGTCGTAATTATTTTATTATGGAAAACTTTGAATTACCACTTTGTATATTTTTAACGATGTGATTTAAAGATTAAAGCTAAGAAATTTTGTGCCAAATATTAAAAAATTATATCAATATATCAAACACAGTCATCATATTTACTAAAATCGAAATTTTGCACAATTAGAATCTCAAATTTTGTTTCTGAAAACTTGTTTATATTTGTAAAATTAAAAACAATAATAATAAAAAAAATAATCAAACATATATTAAATAAATAATTTTTTCAAAACTTCTGTTCATGTTCTAACTCTTAGCTTGTAAAATTATTTGTGGTGTAATTATGTCGTATGCTGTATGCAGAGGCAAATGTAAGGAAAAGGATGCAAGAAAAAGATTTAGAATTCCTGAACTAAATAGATCATAATGTCTAGAACAGAATACGGAACGAAAAGAGAATCTATAGTTCTTTTATCCATTCGAATCGCAATAAGTTGTCGAAGTTGATGGTTTAATGATAAGTAATCAACCAGATCATCTAAGACATCAACTATCTCGTAAGCGAAATCTGAAGAACGGAACATCATCAACAGAGAATAAGAATAAATGTATCCCTACAAGTTACGTTCTCTGTAGCGAAATACACAAAAAAGGAAATCAACTTAGAGTATCTATAGCGAAAATGTAGCCAATCAACTACTATCGCCGAAGCTGAAAGATAATCAGAAAATAATTTAGGAATTAAATAGTGTACTACATAATATATTTTAGGATTTTTTTATATGTTTCATGTAAAATGTTAAGATTTTTGTTATAAGTGAATTTGTAAAATAGTTTTCGCTCAAAATGTGCCTTAAGAATATTAATGATGATTCTGAATATTGAAAATCAGAAGAGTGAATGTTTTATCACTTTAAATTTGAACAAATTTACGAAGAAAGATGTAAAAATATATTCCTCAGAAACGATACTTCCCCATCTTCTAATAGATTTTTTATGCATAATTTTATTTACCTTGTAAGGTATTTCTTCCACCTTCTCAGCGTTCCTTCGTGGTGTAGTGGTTCTGCAGGCTGGGCCGGTATCCAAAGATCCGTGGTTCGATTCCCGGCAAAGGCGTTTGCTAATTTTTCATCTTTCCTGCTTCCAAAGTACCTAATGTCTCTACAATCTGAAGAAATTTTGCTTTTGATACGAAATTTTTATTTTATTATTTATTTGACATGAAACTGTTCAAAATATTTGCTATGGTCATAAACTAGGTAGGTTAAATGTAACACGGATAAGAAACAGAGTTATTAATTGGTTTAAACTAAAAACTAGAAAATAAAACATAATTTTCACCCTTAATACGATTACACACTGCTAGCCACTGAAACTGCTGCATCAGGAAGGAAAGCAAACGACAGAATCTTATTGTTATACGTAGGCAGTATAATGGGACAAAAGTACGGTTCAGTTTGCAGGTGGCCTGAAAACACAGAGTGTAGAATTCGATACACCGAGCTGGCAACTGAACGGCTATAATCTGGCTGGGCATCAAGTCGACAAGGTCACGGTCGAACTCAGCTTGGATGACAGATACGGATAGCGAAAAATATGTATACATATTCTTTAAGGAACAATACATATTCTCTGACGAATACTTCATTCCATGCGGCTTCAACCCTATGCCAGAATTCATAGCCGTAGTGGCTGGCTGTTGGTAGTGTACCGATCTCTCAGTAACTCGTCACAGTAACGAAGTAAAACTTGCTGGTTTAAAGCACAAAACACAAAACTACAATAATTACTGAAATTTCTATTGCCTTACATCATGCAAATGCAACACCAAGACCATATCTTTATGTCATGTGCTCAAAATGGCTTTTCTGTTCAGTATGCGCGTTTTAACATCGTAGACACTTTTGCATCACAGTTGTAGGTATCGTTGTGCAATGACTTTAAGCGGAATCGTTTTCTGTTCACACATCTGTTGAATTTTGTTATTCAACTATTGCGATGGGCAATGATATTTTAGTTTATTTTTATTGGTGTGTAAGGCATTCAAGTTTGCAAAAATATATTTTATATACAGGTGGCTATCAAAATAATGGAAACACTTGTGAATACCAGTGACATTTAAGAATGCGTTTCGTAAGTATTAAATACTATAAACCTAGTTACAGTTTTATTTAATATAAAAAGTACATATCATGGTAGAATGAGGTAGCTTTATTTAAGTTACATATGTCTCGGATGTTGTCGAAAGCGTAAAATGTCAGACCTTACAGATTTTCAATGAGGCCAAATTGTAGGAGCCCGACTAGCTGGAGCAACTGTGACAGAAACACACAGCTGTTAGGCGTTTCTAGGATAAGTTGTCTAAAGTCATGGCAGCGTACATGCAGCACGGCAGGAAAAGCTTCATAAAGCAAAATAGTGGACGGAAAGACAAGCTGAGAGAAAGAGACCAATGGGTACTGAAGCGGACTGTAATGTCTAAAAAGAAAACAACTGCAACCAAAGTGACCGCAAAGCTCAGTCAGCACTGGATTCTCCAGTGTCAATAATTACAGTTAGGAAACACCTTATTAAATATAACATTTACGGCAGTGCAGCTATTCCCAAGCCCCTAGTGGCACATGTTACTGCCAAACATCATATACAGTGGTGCCAAAACCGCAAAACCTTGTCGATTGATAAATGGAAGACAGTTATATGGTCAGATGAATCATCTTTCACACTTTTCCCTTCAACAGAACAAGTGCACGTCTGGAGGACACCTGCAGAAGTGTATGATCGTGATTGTCTCCTTCCAATCGTCAAACGTGTAAGTGAATCCGTCATGGTATGGGCAACCGTGTCGTTGTTTTCTGCTGGCCCAATCGTAATTCCGCAAGGAAGGATCAGTGGGGACAACATATATAGAATACCTATATAGAGAAGTTTTAGTTGACCAGGTCTATCCTGTGGTGCAAACTTTGTTTCTTGTAGGACATGGAATTTTCCAGGATAATAATACTCCTATTCAGGCAACGGGACTTGTCCAATCATAGTTTGATGAACAAGAGAATGGAGTGAAACGTCTACCTTGGCTCGCGAAGTCCCCGGCCTCAATAAACTGAAACATTTATGGTTTGTTTTAGAGCGTCCGGAATCAATATCCTCCACCGGCATCTCTCCCAGAACTTTCACAATATCCTACATTAAGAATGGTACAATATTCCTTTATACACTATTCAGTACATGTATGATTCGATTCTCAGGCGAATCCAAGCTATTTTATATTCCAAAGGCGGGCCCATGCCATGTTAATAACGGATTCTTTATTTCATTTTTTAACAACCACCTGTACATGTTAATATATTGCAAGTATGTATTTTAATAATACATATTATATACCTTCATTCTCTGTAAACTGAGTCATAATCTTATGCAAATAAGCCAGACTGCTATGGTAGCCAAATTGCCAATAATTACTGCCATATGTATGTAAATAAAGATATTCATAGCAACGGTTGAATAAAACAAATAGCAGGAGAAAATGCCCAGTATGAAATTTTATGTCTGAGCTCTAATTTCCTATATAGTTCGACCGTCTCAAGCGCAACCCTGGTTGGCATTCTGCCAAAACACATAGACTCGTCCATAAGGGGCGGTATTACTTGCTGCGACGTGAAAGGTCTTCTCTTCTCGAGAAAGAACTATGCTGGAGTAAAGTCCCCATCCTTGCACCTATTTTGAAAACAATTCGGTCCGAATAGCGCATGCGTATTTGCGCTCATGGTCGCGGATGAGGCGGTCGAACTATACTTGGCAGTTATCGGTTCAAACAATTAATGGTAAACATAATTATAATTAATCTTCTAAGATATTGGTAATTCATATTTCAACATATTCCCAGTTCATGGTTCAACATATTCCCAGTTCATGGTTCAATATATTACCAAATAATGGTTCAACCAAACTACCAAATAATGGAATAATGTTTCATCGTCTTTTGGTTGCAGCTATTTTAGTACCATGATTTGCTGAAGAAAGAAATTTTTAACTGTATGTCTGAAGCTATATTCCATGGTTCACCATATTACCAAATATTGTTGCAACTCTGAATCAAATTTTTAATAGTATGTACATGTTTGAAGCCATATTCACAATCCACGGTACACCACATTACCAAATATTGCTGCAACTCTCAATCAAATGTTTAATAGTGTATGTTTGAAGCCCTTTTGTGGAGCACCTGTAAACTGACGTTGTTAACCCTCGTCGTAATGTTTATCATTTAGAATCTTCAGGGTATGCGGATTATTTGTTTTATGCTTATTGGTAACCTGCTTCAAAATATTCGCCTTCCTTTCCAAATTATTGACAAACATTTATTTTTTTATTAGTTTAAATATGTGTTCAAGTTATAGAGGACATCTGCAGTTGGGCGTTTCTGATTACTGCAATTTGGCCTTTGAACAAAGCAATAGCTAATTCCATGTAAATAATGCAATAACAGTAAAAATTTCATTGATCTTTGGGGGACCTTATTCTCACCTTATTCCATTTTTCACTACAGTTAGTTGACCCTTCACCAAATTCAATCTGAGGGCCAAATCATTTGGCTATAATTTACTTTCTTCGTACTCTCTAAAGTCGGTAGCAATGTAAGGAGATTGCTGTCAATATCAAGGTCAATCAATCAATCAGTCTTACTCACATTTCTTCCCGAGTCCTTTATTTAGTAAAGCTTATACTTTTGGGGTGGTAAATTCATGTACATACCTCTGAAGTAGGTGAGTAGAAAAAAATAGAACAGCAAACTAAAAGGCCTAAGAGCAGTAACAAAATCTTTCAATCGTATACCTCAAATATTATGCAACGTACTGTTTTCCTTGCAAAGAGAGCAATGTGAATAAAAAATATCTTTCAAAACAGCAATGGGATTTAACCAATTTAACACACACACACACACACACAAAAAAAAAAAAAAAAAAAAAAAAAAAAAAATTAAATAAGTTTTTCACAGAATTTTAATTAGGAAGATGCAAATTTGTTTATGAACTGTTCATAATGACTTAACGCAATAGTTCATTTATGAACTGTTCATGACATTTCTAGAAATTATTTGACCGATGCTATAGCCATGAGTTATCCAAAAATCTGAGTCAAACAAAAGTTGCTTTTTAAAATTGTTAACTACAATCGAAAACAAGCCGTGTGAATGCAAAATCCCTTACTTGGAGAAATTTTTCTGACACTTGGCAATTTTTATAATCTCATTTGACCTTATTTGGCGACTTTACTTCAATACAAAAATCTCTTTCTGTAATATTTTGATAATATTAACCAAATGGTATATTTTTCGTATAAAAATGGGCGGAACTTCAGCAATTCGAGGGCAATATCCGAATGATAACACTAACCACGATCACATTAAATGGCGTCTAACGTAGTAACATTTCGCAGTTAAAAATGTCAGTACATTTCAGTTGCAAATAGCCTGTGTCTACAGGTACAGGCAGAAGCGGAAGGGACCCTGAAAGCGATCTAAAGAAATCTTAAGATATTCGTTGCGGTTTTTTTTTTTTTTTTTTTTTTTTTTTTTTTTTTTTTTTTTACGGGTCCGTGGATTTGAAGCGATTAACGACAACCCTTGTTGAAAAATGTAAACACAAGTTATTAGCCAGTATTATTGAGGACAAATCCAAACACACGTTTACAGTCGTCGAAAGCTACGACAAGCACGCTGAAACAATAAGTGACACAGCCTTCAGGCTATCAGGCTATAACGGTGGAGACAGCTTCACGGTAAAGCACCAGAGTATACAGCTCCCGACTTGGTTCAGTCGTTCTCGAAACTCTACGTATTCTCCAGATTCTCCAAGCTACAACTCGCGATGCCCTCGACAATAAGCACTAGACTACAGCTCCCGACTCGGTTCGGTAGTTCTCGGAGCTCAACACACTCAAGATAAAACTCGACGAGGCACTAACTCGCGATCAACTGGATAGACTGCGAGACACTGAATCACTGATGCAGGCAGGGTTTATATAAATTTTGGGGTGCTTCCGAGAACATTCTGGCCAAACCGGTAAGAATTCGTTTCAGAATGTTCTCCATCCGTCTATAGTATATCACTCAATGTCGCCAAATGGGAGATTTCTCGCCAAATATGTCAACCCTGTCTTGCATTGCCATTTTCTGGCGACCCTAAAACCGCCTTGCGAGGAAGCTATCCTACAGCAGCTGGACTTTTCGCAACAATTTATTTCGTATGGTAAGGAGGAATTGCTTAATATCCGCGCTCACCTCGAGTTATTTTCAGCAATTTACTATGCTGTGTAGGCTCTTTATTGTGCTTGTTTTCCTAATAAATTGTTAATTTTTTTTCAAGCTTATCTCAACTTATTATTTCAAGAGACATCAATTCGCAACAATATGAAGAATTCGCCCGTCATTCAAATGAAAACGGAGATCAAAGCAGTAGTTATTCAGGGAATGGCTCGCTTGAAATCAAATGTTAATCAATATTTACGAGCTTCGAGAAATGCTGTAACTGTATATCTTTCATTCCAACATTTAATGCAATTATCTACTTTGGTTTTCTTTTTCAAATTGCTTTTCATATCTCCCACGAGCATCCTGAAAGTGCGAATTACTTCTGTATGGTCGATAAGATATGATTATATGCGAATTATCGATAAAAGAACGCATTGAAGTTTGCTGCGTCAAGGAATGTCTTCTCTTTTGCCGATTAACTTTCGTGAATGGGCCGCTTTGTTTATCGTGAAAATGCCTCTCAGTCTGCAATCGCAACTTCCACCGTGCGCGTAAAAGGAAGGGGGTTTCCACTTTTTTTTTTTTTTTAAACTTGCCGCATGTAGCGAGTTACTGCGAAATTTTGATCCGTTGCCAAGGCAATGGCACGTTCTTTGCCAGGTTGGTTGTTATCCACATTTCGTTACGATTCATGTCTTGAGCGAGCTTTTGTACAGTGCGCGCATTTAAGAATTCTGGGGAACGCTTTTAATCAATTAAATAAAAAAATCTGATGGAGACATCACATGACTTCCTTGTACGGCTTATTTAAATTATATACAATTTTTACTGCACTTAATTTATTTCCTCGAATTTTTCTAACTTAATTAACTGATTCCCCACAGGCGAGTTGAAAATGACATCAAAAAGTTCAAATTTAAAAATTAAACATCCGATCAAATTTCGTCCTTCGGGAGTCAAACTTCTTTTAATTTGTTCATAACTAGTATAAAATTTATAGAAACCGGGAAACAACATTAAAAATTGGATTTCGTTATTTAAAAATATTGGAATTGGAAGTATATGACTGCGTCCAAAGATTACGAAATTAAAGGCCAAAGGACTTTTAAGCCGGGTAATTGAGTTGATAAATACATATATATATATATATATATACAGGGTGTTTATAAAGTCGCGGACCCATTTTGATGTTTAATAACTCATAAAATAATAAAGATAGATTAAAATTAATAACATAAATGGTTAGATAGACTCAAAAGGTTTCGTGACCCTTGTCAATGAACTTTCACGTGTGCCCCCTTCGTCGCACGTAGAATATCAAATCGATATTCAGTTTCACGCCAGGTACCGGCAAGCATGTCGGCATCCACAGAGGCTATTGCGGTTGTAATTCTGGCTTTTAGGTCATCCATGTTCGACACTCTCCTCCTGTAAACGTTATCCTTTACAAATCCCCAAAGAAAAAAGGCCAGCGGCGTTATATCAGGTGATTTGGGTGGCCAAGGAATTGGACCTCCTCGCCCACTCCATCTTCGTGTAAAATGGTCATTCAAAGAACTACGAACGAGGGTACCCCAATGAAGTGGTGCACCATCTTGTTGCAAAAAGACATGTGGCTGAAGCTCTTCTAGTTGTGGAAATACGAAGTTTTCCAACATGTCTAAGTATACGACTGATAAGACCGACTTTTCTGTAAAAAAGAAAGGCCCAATGACTCGGTCGTGCATTAGTCCACACCACACATTAACCTTTGGGGAATCCCTTTGTGCCTCCCGGTATTCATGGGGGTTTTCAGATCCCCATATGCGCACATTATGGCGATTAACAATGCCAGAAAGATGAAAGGATGTTTACGACGATATTACAGACGATATTTAGAAAAGTACAGATATTTTGACTGGAAAATGAAATTAGCTGAAATTAACCACACGCGCAGACGATATTTAAAAAAGTAAAGATATTCAAACCTGAAAAGGAAAATATATAAGTTATTCCATCAATAAATACCATAATTTTGTTTATATCTTCATTATTTTATGAGTTACTAGCAGCTTCGCTGCCAGCCTTCGTCTGGCTTTTAAATGTACCGGAAAAATGGCTGAAGGGAACATCAAACGTTAAATTTAAAAACTGCGTAGAATTTTACTCTGCAGAAAAACTTCATAAAAAAGTTATTACGTATAACAAAATTACAATGAAATAAGCAATATCCCTTAATACAAATATTAATTATACTAATAAATAAATTAACCAACTTCCCTTTGCAAAATCTTAAGAACTCAAATGGTATAAAGGAGGTTAAGAACTTTGTTTCCTAAAAAAATCACTCAAAACATTTCAATATCTTAAAAACAGTGAAATGAGCAATAAATAACATAAAAGAATACAAAAAACAAAAAATTCTGAAAAGCAAAGTGTAATTAATGATATTTTATCTTATATTTTCAAGAGGAAAAAAATTACAGTGAAATAAGCTATATCCCTTAATGCAAATATTAATTATCCTATTAAAAGAATTAACCAACTTTCCGTTAAAGAAAAAAAATCATGCAAAACTTTTCAATATCTTACAAACAGTGAAATGAGCAAAAAATAACATGAAAGAAACTCAAAAATCAAAAAAAGTCCGCGCACAATGTTACTCTGCACAACAACTTTATAATAAAAAAATCAATAAAAATGTATTATATATAAAAATTTTCAATGAAATATGCTAATCTCTTAAAAACAGTGACATAAGAAATACGATGAAAAATTGTTGCCAAACTCATATTTCTAAAAGAATGAAACTATTCAAAATGATGCGATTTCATCAAAAATCTATCAACAACAATAAGACAGGAAAATTGTTGCCAAAATCACATTTTTAAAGATGCGAGATGTGAGAAGTGTACTCGGAAGCTTCATTTAAAAAAATTTTTTTAAATACAAAATATTATCATTTTTCCAAAATTCTTTTTGTAAAAGCAGTCGCAAGGATGAAAGTTTAACATGTCCAAAAATCAAAGAAAAATAAACTGTGCATTTTTAATTATTTTTTTAAACATAAACGTTTTTAGAAAAAATCCCGTTGAAAAGGTGTTAAGCTCACTTTGTTAAATAAATTCGTATTTAATCGATTTATTGAAACACGAAATTTATTTTAAGTTCGTAAAATAGCTAAGTGCCTACGTTTCATGACGATGTGAAAATGGAGTGCGTAGAGTAAAATCTCGCTTTCCTATAGCCCATTATGTCTCAAAATGACGCGATTTCGTCACAAAACAAAAAATTAAAAGAATTCGAATTTCGAAAAAATCGCTCCGAGGTGCACTGGCTCTTGTCTAGATGCACGTATAATACCAAATTTCGTAGCCGTGGGTCTATTAGCTTACGCGCAGCGCGAACGAAAGACACACACACAGACTCTTTATTTTATTATATATAGAGAAGAGATTAAACATCAAAATGGGTCCGGGACTTTATAAACACCCTGTATATACACACACATTTGGTACTGCCGATAGCAACAAAAAAAGGAGATGCACAAGTAGATGCTATAGTGGTCCCATGTACAAAATTACAACTTTCTGTGCTTAACCATTTATGGGTTATTTACATACGTACGTACAAACGTCACGAAAAAATTCATTTGATATCCAATTTACAATCCTTTTTGGAAAAAAAAAGAAAAAAAAAAGAGTACTTTATTTTGTCCACACGTACAGACATTATACATTAAAAAAATGGTCAAAATGTATTTCGGAACAATCAAATTGGATATTTCCGTTGAAATCTGACACCTGAAATTGTTCACATTTTACTTCATACTAGGAAGTAAAAAAGCTTATGTGTATACCACACGACTTACTTGTACGGAATATTAAATTATACGCATTTCTTCCTGCATTTCATTTAAACTTATTTTCTCGAATTTCATTAGAGCTACATTTCTCATTCAATTGATTCAGCTCTCATTTCGTGGCTAGGCAAAAATATATAGAAACTCAAAATGTTTTTATTAAAAATTTAAAGATATAGAAAAACATAAAACCTCAAATGCAGTTAAAACAATTAAAAAACAATTTTTGCAATTAAAATTAGAGTTTCTACACAAAAACAAGCAATTCGCTCAGAAGGTAACAAGGCATAATTTTCGGTGCACAAAGTGAAAGTTTAATTTTGGTCCTGCTCGGCAAAAAGACAATGAAGCTGCAGAAACTGAATTCATTTTTCTGCTAGGTTTCAAATGTAAACAATATGGCTGCTGTAATAAACAAAAATTAGGCTTAGTGGAACTTAAACAACTTCTAAATTGCTGATAATTCGACAACTATTGCATGCTGGTTAACTAAAGTCATAAAAACCTTAACCGGAAGATAAGAACAACATAATTCAAACATTTTTAAAGCAAAAAATGCACAATTTACCAACATATAAGAATAAATAAACTGAGTTCACGAAGCCGAGTAACAGAGTGGGTATATGTATATATATATATATATATATATATATATATTTACTCTTTGTGTGGCCGATTGCAACCAAAATGCGAGGTGCACAACTACATGTTATAGCAGGCCTATATACAAAATTTCAACGTTCTGAAGCTACTTGTTTTAGAGTTATGAGAGATACGTATGTAACGTACGTACGTACAGACGCCACGAAAAAATTCTCTTCCAAATCCATTTTAAATCAGTTTTATAATTCCTTTGGGTAAAAAAGAGTCCTTTATTCTGTTCTTACGTACAGATGTCACGCAAAAACATCGTTAAACTGCATTCGATAGTGGTCAAAATGGATATTTTCGTTGAAATATGGTACCCGGAATTTTTCGTGATTGCAATAATTCCTTTACTTCGTACGAGGAAGTAAAAAGGATTATTGCAATCACGAATGCAATGAATTTCGCATATATTTACTGATGTCTCTTTTTTTAACTTCCTTTAAAAATATTACTTGATTCCTTCAATCGCAGTTCAAAATTTAGTTTTAATCCTAATCACATTCGCAGCTATTTTCTGATTTGTCTTTAAAATTTGTGTTTTTAAGCAAATTAAAATTTTTTTCGGAAACAATTTTTGAATTAGAACCTATAAAATTTTTACCATCACCTTAAAATAGATGTATTTCTAGATATACCTGAAAAAATTAGAGTTTTTTTATTCAAAATTTCCCAACATTTATGTGAATTTTGAAATTTGGTAAATTTGTTCTATGCAATAATAACTCCAAAATGTAGCGTACGTACTTTGTTAAAATTATTTGAAAGAACAAATGAAGCTCCTTTTATTCCGCTTGTACAATGTAAGGGAAAGGAAAATAGGTTATTATAAATTAAGAATTTAGCCAAATGAATTATTCTCTGCGCAAACTGAAAAATCTGCGCTGAGATAATTTTTTAAATTTCTCGGTACGTTTCTCAAAAAATTTTACTAAATTTAATATTTAGGCATAATACGAGTTGTAGAATCGAAATATGGAAAAAATCGTTATTGCATTGCAGGAAAAGTCTAATTTTGTATCAAAATACCTATGTTAGAATAATACTATATATAAATCTGATATATATCCTCAGTCGCACTCTCGGGACAGGAAAAGTTTATCTATATACATAATTCGTGTAGGGGAAGTTTTGTGTAGGCAAGAGTTTCTAAATTACTTTGGTTTTCTAAGAAATTTCGTTTTTTACTCTTAATTAACTTTTTTTTTTTTTTTTTAATTTTAATTCTAGTCTTTACTTGCTAATTTCTCAAAATTCCACTTGTTTAAATTTCTTTTTGGTGATTCATTCCTTGCAGCAATGGCGCAAGACAATTATTTAAATTTAATTTAACTTTACTATTTATTCTTTTGAAACAATATGAGTGTATTGATATATGCATGAAACATATATGAAACATATCTGAATATCATCTGTCTTAAAAATTTATTTAGAAATAATAAACCTCAAAGGGCTAAACCGAAATGTTGTTTCTATCATTTATGTTTACATGCATAAACCGAATCATGAAAATTAAAATTTTCTGCAATGGTATTCAATCATTCAATCTTGGTAATCAGTTCGAAGAAATGCTCATCAAATTTAATCATATGGTCCACTACAGAGACTGTTTTCAAGTCGCCACGAATCAGTTTCTTTCTGATCAAGTAATAAACATTGAAGATTCTTCTCAAACTCTTATTCTGTATCACCTGAAGTTTGTGGAAGTACGCGTCTGAGGTTGAGAACCAGGCTAGAGATGCGTAGCACAGAACTGCCGCCCAACCGGGTGAAGTGGTTAAGATCATTGACTGCCGTGCTGAAGGGCCCGGGTTTGAATCCGGAAGAAGGCATGGATGTTTGTAAATGTGTAGTTTCCGTGCGGTATGGGGCACCCTAAATATGCGGCGAGCCGCAATTTTTCTCGAGAGGTTGATGGTAAGGGAAGAGGTGGAGGGAGACCCCATGACCCGTCCCACCGGAGTGCTCTCCATCAGAATTGGGGGCGGAACTGAGCTAAATCGTACTGTCACCTGTAAGGTGCTCAAGGCTGTTGCCAATGACAAGGGTTAAACTTGCGCTCCTTGACACGAGGGATTTCGTGGGCTGACTATAGTTCAGACAAGTGAGTATTAGCAACAACAACAGAACTGGCTTATAATTGCATAGATATAAATCCTTTTCTTTGTGCTTAACAGTCCAGAGTAGTTTTTGAGGAGTACAGGAAGCTGGTTGCCTTTTCCTATATGACGTGCTTAATATTGTTACGAAATGTACAGACGCGGTAAGATGCCTTCCCCGCAAAGCAGTTTTAGGGTTGCCATAAAATGGCAAAGGACGGCAGGGTTATCATATTTGGCGAGAAATCGCCCATTTGGTGACAAAATAGGCGATATACCATGGACGGTTGGAGAACCTTCTGGAACGAATTCTTACCGGTTTAGCCCAGAATGTTCCCGAACACAAGCCGAAAGCTATATAAACACTGCTGGTTCCGCAGTCAGTTAGTGTGTGTGTGCCTCGTCTAGCGAGCTGATAGTCAGTCATTGAGCGAGTGTCTCGAAGTCTAGCGCCGAAGTGGTCGTCGAGTGCATCCATAGTCTTTTAGTGCATCGTCGAGTTTTGTTTTAGACTATGCTGAGTCGAGAGCTATACTCTTGTGTATCGTCGAGTGCATAGTGTGGAGAGTCTCGAGAGTACGTGGAGTTCCGAGAATAACCAAGCGGAGTTGGGAGCTGTGCTCGGGTGCTTTGCAGTGAAGCTGTCTCCACCGTTATTGCTTGACAGTGTGAAGGCTGTGTCGCTGATCGTATCAGCGTGTTTATAGTAGTTCATCGACGACTGTAAAACGTGTTTTGTAGCTGTCCTCACAATATTGGCTAAATAAAGTGTGTTTCGATACTTCATCAAGTGTCGTCGTTATTCACTCCAAATCTACGAACCCCGTACGAACGTGAAAGAAGAAAATAACGTAACAATATGATCAAGCCCATGTGAGCCAATAGTTAATGATAAAACCCCCAGATAAATTTTACATTCTTTCCCTCTCCTTGGATGTTCTCCTGCATGACTTGTGATTAATCATAATAAATATTAATTTTCCATATGGCCATAATTGATTTAAGGAGCTATTTAGAGAGATTTTTAAAAGCCGCTATAATATGATTAAATAGCAATAAATTATTACATCATTCTACTTTGTAAAATAATATAATAGTATTAAAATTTTATTTACATTAATAATTGTTTACCATAAACTACTAGAATCAAATTTGAATGGGCTTTATTAAAACAAAGAGCAGTTTGTTTTAATACAGTCCATTCAAACCCAGCTCATTCACACCAGCCCAGCCCATTCACACATTAATTCTTATCTTTACTTCTCAGCTGCAGATTTTTATATCATTCTTTCGTCATTATACAGCCATACTGGCAATTCCTTTCTGCACTTGGCTAGCAGTGTGTATATACTGCGTCAGCGATAATAAGCAGAAGGTAAAATTATTAAACCTTGAAGTCACGGATTTCCAAGAAGATCAATAAAATTTTAAAGGGAGTTAATGATGATCGAGGGATCTTTTGGGAATCGATAGCCGAATTCGCACCGACATTTTTTCGGCATAATAAATATCTCATTGGTTACAGAAAAAGTATTAATAAAATTGATAATTTATTATTTATTGATATAAACAATCAGTGATGAATGATATAATAAATTGATTTCTTGCTTATTATATGGAGCTATATCATACAGTAAGCAAGAAATCATAAAATAAATTTAAGGGAAAAACTAAAAATCTGAATTATGTTCAAAGGGGCTTTATATTATGTTCAAAGGGGCTTTTTTTAACGTTTTGTGTTTTACCTTTATTTATTCATGTTCTTCGCACTTAAACCATAAAATTCAATTCAACAGCAATATCGCAAAATAGTCTAAAAAGCGCATATCTTTAGAATTTCCGATGTAGAGTCTCGCGCGCTGGGGATAATTTTTCCCCCCGTACAGTGTTGCCATTTCTCGCTTTGAAATCGTTGACTTTCTTAACCAAAAACTCATAGTGGCTTTACAAAATAAGAAACACATAATAAAACAAATTCCAAATTTGGGCTTCCAGATGCCCATATTCGTGTGCGTATGTTATTCAAAATTCGATGACACTATAGGTACCACTGTTTTGCCACATTGCGAGAAACATAAAAACATTCTATTCCGGTTCTTCATTATTTAATTTCTTTCAGTATAACACAGGGCGGTAACATTTGGTGGCAACAATTTGAAAAGTTAAACGGACATTTAAAGTTTTCAACGCAAAATCCCGAAACGAATTTAATAGCCCTTCTGGAAACAAGAAAACACAACCAAAAAAATACGAAGAATGTAAAACCTTTTCAGAAGATATATCGTTATATACCCGTCACTTGCAAACTTTAAAAGAAGATTTTAATGTTGGCTTTCAGGACTTGAGAATTCGAATGTGCCAGCAAGGCTCATAGAACCGGTGAACTGCGATATATTTGAGACTGATATTATGATGCAAGAAGAACTGATCTGCAGTGAAGGACGATTTTAAAGCATAAAATCTTATTCAAAACACACGGCTACGCAAAGTTTTGGAATTTAAAAGTCATCGGAGAAAAATTTCAAAATAAAAGTCATTACCGAACCAATATTATTGAGTTTTATCTTTTCTTACCTAATGGAAGCAGATTTTCGTCGTCGAGTAATTAATTTACTACGAAAAACAAGAAACATGTTGAATATTTTTTTAACGAGGTGATTTAAGGATTAAGTAATTTTCCGCTAAACATTAAAAAATTACATCAATACATTAAGCGCAGTCATCCCATTAATTGAAATCGAATTTCTGAGAAATTAGAATCTGATGCATTTGTTCATATTTGTAAAATTAAAAATAATAATACAAAAATATTAAACATAAATCTAACAAATCATAAAATTTTCAAAGCAACAATCTTGCGTCTATCTTAGATTTTAATGAAGACTATCGAGGGCAAACAGGTACAAAGCTGTCTTGATCAGGAGCAGAAATTTCTTTACTCCTGATGAAGAGAGTCTGTACCTGTTTAATCCCGAAATCGCTAGTCTTGACAAAAATCCACGCCAAACACAAGCTAATTTTACGTTTTACTTTGGCATGTTTCCCTTCTATCTAATAAATCATTTTTTCAAAACTTTTGTTCACATTCTTAATCTAATTGTTAATTTTAAGTTATTTATGTGCAATTATATGTAATATGATTATGCTGTAGGCTGTATGCTATACAGAAAAAATGTACGGTTTCAATGAAAACCATTCTTTTAAAACGGGTCGATCCAAGAAAATGGCCGAAAATCTCTGCTTTGAAGTCATTACAAAGAAAAAGAAACAGAACTCGTTTATGAAGACGTTTTGTTCAATAAGTGTCCCTGAGTATGACACGTATTTGTTGACAGCGAATTTCTGCTTTTGAAATGTTTAAACTTACCGCCGCGCGCGACGAAGTTGCGACTAGAAATTCCTTCTGATAATTTGTATTTCTCTTGTTTATGTCAGAAGATAAATTCTTATCTTGCGACTGCTTTACATTAGTTTTCTATGGAACATGAAGTAAGAGAATGAACTGAAATTTATCGTTGAGTATATATGCCACATTTCGTTAAATGA
Source organism: Stegodyphus dumicola (assembly GCF_044657685.1). Classification (NCBI taxonomy): domain Eukaryota; kingdom Metazoa; phylum Arthropoda; class Arachnida; order Araneae; family Eresidae; genus Stegodyphus; species Stegodyphus dumicola. The sequence continues at coordinate 278,290,065 of NC_140770.1, read as the reverse complement.
AATTGTCTAGAAATTTTTTCTCTAATGTCACATGCTAAAAATGGTACACACACGCACCCCCCTTCCACACACAAAAAAAATTAGATCAGCAAATAATTCTTTTCAAAACCATCAGAGATTCAACCAAAGCCTTTTCAATGTCTGAAACTCTGTTTTGGATAAAAATCATGCTATTCAAAAAGAACTTGACTGAAATTTCTCTTATCTTGCATTACGATTCTAGCCATTCATTCCTTTTTTTAGAGATCATTCCAGATTAATAAGATTCTTTATCGGGCATACACCTTTACTTTATTAAGAAATTTCATGTTGCATGTTTCATGCTACAAAATTCTGATGCGGGCGAAGTACAGGATGACTAAGAAGGAATGCAAAAATCTAAAAAATGTATTACTCAGAAATTGTAAACACATCCAGATGATCTGAACATTTTAGGTGTACGTTTAATTTTGATATTATTTCATTTTTCGGACTGCCAAAATCGACACCGTATACGATTTTATACCGAACATGGCATGTTGCAGTTGGCTTATGGCTCTCTCCATCGTCATAGGTGATGGAGATTATGAAGCTTAATACCGTACTCAGTATTCTTACCATATCCAGGGGGGTTTCTGGATAAGCTATCAATCTTAAAACTGCACTGCGTGACCTGGAACTCCGAGGGCTACAGACAAGCTGTCTGAAGGTGTCCAATGTTTTAGTTTTCTTGGACCACATTGGAAGAAGATCAGAGTCGTAGCTAGGGTTTTCAGCGCCCAGGGACAACTGAAGATTTCGCGCCCCCTACTGCTTGCCAAGGATGGAAAACATTTAATTCTAAAATGTCGTAACATCTGTTTGGCGCCCCTTGGATTCTACGCCCGGGGACAGATGCCCCCTTGCCCCCCTCTAGCTACGCCCCTGAAGAAGTTGAAATACAAGGTGTGACACACACACACACAAAAAGAGACTGGTTCAATAAATCATTGTACTTACAGAATCAGTTCTTCGTGACATTATCACCTTCAATGTAGTTTTCTTCAGCTCTCACACACTTCTGCATTCGGTGCTGCCATTGCTGGTAACAGTTCTGGAACGAGGTTTTTGGAAAACCCTTCAGGAGATTTTCCGTTTTTGCCCGAACCACCTCAGCTGAGGTAAAATGGGTTCCTTTAAGTAAGATTTATCTTTAGGAAATAAAAAATGTCACATGGAGCCAAATCAGGTGAACAAGGAGGATGCCCCATCACAGTAATGTATTTGTTGGTCAGAAACTGACAGATAGGGTCGTGTGAGCGGGTGCATTGTCCTGGTGCAACAGCCATCCATCACTCCACAACGGTGGCCTTTCTCTTCCTAATTTTTTCACGAAGTCTTTTTAGTACTTCAATGTAGTAGTATTGATTAACAATCTGACCATTGGGAACCCATTCAATCATAATGAACGTTCTAGGCGCCCCACGTTCATCATTCTTCTACACTGTCCCTCCCCTCCGAAAACCGCTTATGCCCTTAAAACACACATGCATGAGACAAAATTTTATCTTCATAAACCTCGGCTAACATTTGAAATGTTTCCTTCGTGGCTGATTTCATAAGTTTTACAACATACTTGATATTGATTCGCTTTTTGGTTTTTACATTAGACATTTTTCCGGCAGAATGCAGTTTCATGCGTTCACTCAATGACGCAGTACTCCACACTGGCATGGTCGGTTAAGTCGAAACTGACCGTATGGATAGAGGAAGTGTGTGGCATGACGTCACCAAAACAGTTGTTGCCAACTCCACTTTGTTCTCAAGCTATACACTTAGTCTCTTTTGTGTGCATGTGTCACATTTCGTATTTTGGACCACATAATTATTTCTAATTCTTGAGGCAGCTCATGATCTCCCAAATAAGCGAATTACGCAAGTGCGCAGTTTTCATTGAAAAGTTTCGGGTTTGCTTAGAAATTTTTTATTTTCTCCTCCAGGATAGAAATGGGCAAGTTTGACTGCGCTAGTTCAAATTTGCTCATTTTATGCTATGCATAAAAAAGCGCATATAAAGAAAAACTTTAAATTCATATGAACCAGTGATTAACTTGATTTATATGGCAAGCTGTCACTGACTAACAATAATGATGGCTGATAAGCCCCCTTAAGACTTTTTTTAAATTATTTTAATAAAATTATTTTAACATTGTATTTGTCATTTTACGCATGAAATTTCACTATCAATTTTGTTTATGATTACAAACATAACCTGAAATCATAAAATCAATATAATATTTAACCTTGAATATGAGAAAATAATGGACCAATGTCTGGTTCAATTTTGCAATTCTCAGGTAGTTCTCAATGTGCTCATGCCATATTCTGGTTCTAAGTTTACTCTTAGTGTGCTTCACTCTTAAAAATAGTTGTTCACAATGCATTGCCAGATAATGACAGCTTGAATAACGTATCACTGTGCAGCCAGGCATATTTGTCTCTGGGTAGGCATGATTTATAAAAATCAAATCAACGTGATCAACTTTTTCCTTAAATTGAATATCAGATAGCAACTCTATGCATTATATTTGATATTTGATGCATTATATTTGATATTTGATCTGTATCGACTGTAAACGGACTAGTAAAAATACAAAAATTGTGATCAGTTTTCCGAAAATCTTGAAATCTATTTTCAAATTCTTGTATCAGATCGAAAAGTAAGGTTGAGTACTTTTTCCCATTTTTAAGGTCATGTTTGTCCAACGTGTTGAAATGCAAATAAATAATTATTTGCATTTATTTGAGCTTGCTTTATTTGACCCCTCAAAACACATTTTATTTCGCTTCAATTCGAAGGGTCAAATAATTCGTCGGTCCATGCTGAAAGCGAGCCTCAAACCCCGATCCCAGCAGTAAAATGTATCATCGGGGAACGGGGCAGTGTCTTCATATTTCTTTTACGTTTCGCGCTCGCTTCTCGGGCAGCTCTGATACTAACACTTGCATCATTACAGCGGCTTTAAGAGTTTCAGAATGATATGTTTTTATTATATTAACAATTTTTACTGTATAATCTGTAACAATATAAGACGACTAAGTTAAGGAATTAATGATAAAAATTCCAATAACTTTATCAATAGGTTGAATCTTGAACGATGTAAAGAGATTAAAACAGCGAAACGGAATACCAGGCTTCGTGAATAAAGTTTTCTTATACTGTTTTCGTTGCAGCCACCGAAACTGGAAACTGTCCACTGAGGTAGAGGCGGAAGCAAAAGTTTTAATATCTATTATCAGCCATTGCGTAGTGCAACTGAAAAAGTCAATTTGTTATCAGTATGTTTTTCTCTGAAAGCTGATGTCTGCATCTTTAGACGTTGTTTGAAAAACAGATGAAGGGCACTTTACTATTTTATTAAGGAGCAAACTTCTGTTGCTATGTGAAAGAAATATCTGAAAATAATAATTCTTTTTGTAATGCTGAAAACTTTACTTGTAATATCCTGTAATAGATCAGGCTAAATTAAATTTTTTTTAAAAAATCGAATATATTACATGGCAAGAAAGTCAGTATCCTTGAAAAGCATGTTAATTTGCATTCAATTTTCTGCCTTGTTTGAAGCATTGCATCAAAAGCAGGGGTATCCAAACTACGGCCCACAAGCACTATCAATTCGGGCCGCCAACGCGTTTTTTAAGTAATTTTATAAAATTTGAAGTAAGCAAGTTAGCATACACATTAACTGTTTTATGTAACAACCCATCTATAAATACATTTCCTGTCAGGAAATTTCTTTATAAAGCATATTATAAACATAATACAACTGTTTCTAAATTTACAATGGGTGAAATACAATAGCTCCCTATCAAAAAAAATTGTCAATGTACTTTTTGCGAGAATAAGGATTTCGTCTGTTATCTTTACCTCCTTTCATAGTAGTATTTTGGGTTTGTTCATAAAATTTTCGGCAGCAATTTTGTTTTAATCCTTATTTTCCCCCTTGTAATTTATTTTAATTTTGGAGATGTTTTTTCAAATCAAACTTACCCAAAATATGGAATGCCTGAAATATAAAAGTTTGCATCTGATCAAAATGTAAACAAAAGTAAAGTTACATTGCAAAACGAAGAAAGCTCTTATATTCTGGGATAAGAATATTTTTGCAAATGTTGAAACAGTTTTAAGAAATTTATGTTAGGTGAAACTGCATGAAAGTCTAAAAAACAAGTCTCTTCGTGTTTTCATAGCGGTATTCTTAAGACTCGCTCTACCTAATAGGTAAACTATTTTACGGCCAAATAAAGGGCTGGGCTAGCTCAAAAAGCAAACGTGGACAGCCAGATTCTCGGAACGTAGAATAGGCGTCCAGCCATGAACCCCCAAAAAACACTCAAAACAAATGAAAATAAAAATGCCCTTTTTCATCAGGCCTACCCTTCTTAGCCCCGGAAAACCAATCCCTGTGCGCTGAGTAACAAAAAAAGGCTAATATATAAAGAAAACAAACAAAAAAGTAAATAAAAATGAAGTACAAGACGGTATTCATCATATATAACCGCTGGTTATAACATGCGTATAGGAAAGTAAAGAGAAACTCATAAAATTAACCAAACACAATGAACTCTTAGTTAACTATAAATAAAAATAAGGAAAACGCACACGCACTCACAGTGGATAAAAAAAAGTATTGGCGATTGCCTACAGTTGATCATATTACCTAACAAAGGAAATGCTTGACAATTTTAGCTGGACATAACGAACACAGGAGGTAATAAACAATTTAATGAAACTTTCAATTTAATAGGCCTTTTACACAAAATATACAACAAAAACGTAAATCTGCAGTGCTATTTCAAAACTTTTAAAACGTTATTTTGCTAATTCTGTAATAAAATGGAGAAGGAATTGTGCTGAAAGCATGGTTATTCAATTCCAAAATGAGGGTTTAACGTATCATCCTATAGGAATACAACTGAACGTAAGTTGATATCCCGTTAGAAGTGTTGTGAAAATGTTCAACAAGACAGGATCGGCGGAAAATAACATTACAAGTGGACGGCCTCGAATATTTTCTGCAAGGGAAAACGGGCATTATCAAAGAGGTTAGGAAAAACCCTAAAATAAGTGCACCCCAGTTAGCGAAAGGGTGTTGCTAATACTTCGCATAGAACTTTTAGTGTACAGACTATACACAATGTTTTACATGAAGGAAGTTATTGTGGAAAGGCACTTGAAAGAAAACTTTCATTTCAGAAATAAATAGAGAAAGAGTTTAGATTTTGGAAAATCTCATTTTAATTTATCAGACGAATTTTGGAACACCGATATTTTTTCCGATGAATCAAAGTTTAACATTTTCGGGAGTGATAGACGACAATACGTGTGGAGAAAGCCAAACACCGAACTGGAAAAACAACATTTAACACCGACTGTGAAACATGGTGGAGAGAGCAGATATTATTAACATACTGTTAGGTGTGTAACAGTTCGTAATGGATTGAATGCAGACAAAACCGATGTTAGCTTGCTGAAATTTATTTCCCCCAAAACACTTTGAGGTTGCGGAACTCTTCCCACAAGGCATGAGTTACAGCTAATCTTTCTACTTCTACTAATTTGCTCAAGCTTCTGGTCTGACATGAATCAAAGGACCGTTAAAACAGCGTTTAAATTAAGCTTAACTATTTGTCATTCATTTAGTGCTTAAAAAGGCAGAATGAATGGTAGTAACATGTTAATATGCACGCCTTCTGATAAGTTCCGCCCCAAGTTTGAGAGCGAGAACCCTGGGGCACGGGTTCGAGGATTTCCCCCCTCTCTCTTGCACTATCAAACTGCTTTCGGCTCACCATTTGTTTAGAATAGCCCCATGCCGCAAAGACACTACACATTTACAATATCAATGCCTTCTCCGGGATTCGAACTTGGGCCTTTCGTTACGGTAGTGAGATACTAAACATTATCTCACTGGGTGGCAGTACGGAATGGCCACTGGAATATAAGGAATTTTGATCGGCTGTGCAGTTATTCATAAGTTATCCCCACAATCTTTACCAACAGCGTCTTCAAAGCGATTTTTCTGCTTTAAAAGCTTCGCGCGTATATTTTTTTGTAATGAAAATAAGTAATATTTTAGCTTATCTGAGCTGAAGGATGTTTCAGCGTTCTTATCAGCCGTGTAATTAAATAAACATTCGACAACAAGTTCATGGAAGCAAGTAAAAATAGATTTAATCTATTTCGCCAATAATGGGTATTTCTGTTTTCCATTTTCTGTCAGCTCAAATGATGAAAATATGAGTTCGTTCTGTTTCTTAAAACACAAGTGTCTAAATGTATCTGGTGTTAACTGTTTATACTGTAGGGTTTATATTTATTTTAACTAACATTTATTTTAAGTTTAAACTATCTTTCCTGTCAAGCCTTACTTTCCCCTGGAATTGCTAATGCCAGAGTATGTAAATTTTAGTAGAACGCGCAAAGTATTCAAATTGTCCGCGTAAGTAATTTGAGTTAAATAGAAGGGAAACAAGTTCGTAAGTGTGCTTTCTTGCTTCACGAGCGTGAAGGTGGCTAGGTAGAAATTGAAGAAACGCGCGTTTCGGCCTGTGTGCTTGCCTCGGCAGATAGTTGAATCTTTCAACTTAATATTCAGAGAGTTTGCTGAAATATCAGCTGTATCTTAGAACGCGGTTAGGTTAGTTACGTTTAGAGAGCCTCGTAAGTAGTAACTTGTTATTATTCATTTTTAGTTTCTTATTTTTATTTTACCGCCGGGTCGGCGTAGTTTGTGAGCGTCAAATGCACGCATCTATAACTTCTAAAGTAGAATAAAAAGGCAGTTAAACCCTTCTTAAGAGTTTTGTGTACTTTCCAGTTCATAGCAGTCACTAATATTGTTGCGTGTAGGTTGGGACCGCGAAACTCCACATTGGCGCCCGAACACTTGTCAAACTGAAATGGCCGAAAACTGGATGGAAGCTTCTGGACAAGTCCAACAAAAAGAAATGGCAAGCCAATTGGAAGGATTTGGATACCTGGTCCAGCTATGAGAGCATCAATCAAGCCAAACGTCAATTTCGACGGAAAAAATTCGGTGGCGATATTCTTATTAGGCCTCGAAAACCATTTCCAGCTCTACCCTGTGCCTGAAAGACAAAAAGTTGCCATTGCCACATCTGCACTAAGAGGACAGGCCTCGCTATGGTGGAAGAATATAGGTAAATTTTTATTAGGGGAATTCGGAGGCCAAACATATACCTTTGAAAATTTCAAAAAATCATTATTAAAGGCCTTCCCCATAGTGAAAGACCGAGCAAAGCTAGAAGCCGAACTGTATAGTTTTTATCAACGGAATATAGAAGAGTTGACGGACTTTATTCTGCGAAAAATTAAGCTGACGGATATGCTGTATGGGAAGAAACCCGATGCTGAGATTATTGAAATAATCTTACCAAGATTGCTACCTGCTATTCAAGATTACTTCGAAATTAGAAACCCAAGCACATTGCAGGAACTCTTCGAGTTGGCGGTCAAGTTCCAAAATCGCAGAATGGCGGAAAAAGCTAGAGGGGCATCGTATTCTCAAGGTCTCCGAAGGCAATCTTCAAATGAGCAGACCAGAAACGCAAATCGCTCTTATGGAGGAAAGAGCTATCAAGTTAACTCATCGAAGCTCGAAGGTCAAGGCTCAAAAAGGAAATTTGAAAACAACCGTCCGCGTATCCATAAGGTAGAAGTTGAAAGGAAAGCTTTAAACGAGTAGAGGGGCCTGTAAAAGCGAAGGTCCAGACCCCGGAAGTTTCGAAAAAACCTCAAGAAGATACTTAAATACGGTCATCGTAAAAAACTCACAATTACCGATTATACAAGTCCTGGTTGGCGATGTACCAGTAGAAGCCCTCATCGATACAGGAGCAGAAGGTAATTTTATGAGTAATACTTTTTTTAAGAAGAATTTTAATAGGTCACGATTATTTAAAAATAAAAACACAGAAATCATAGCAGCGCAAGGACAAACTTGTCAATGTATTGGCAAATTATAATTACAAATACAGATTAAAAACGAAAGCCTTAAAGTATTAATTTTTGTAGTAAAAAATTTGCAAAGTCCACTTATTTTAGGTATGGAGTTTTTAAAAGCCGCGAAGTCCAAACTGAATTTTCAGGAAAGTTCTATTGTGCTGGAGATGGATCAGAGGGTGGTGGAGGCAGTGGAACAACCGCAAGTCGACCTTAGCCATTTGAATGACCATGAAAGTCAAGTCATCCAGCAAGTGGTGAGTACTTTTTCGAATTTGTTTTCAGAACGGCCTGGTAAGTGTCAAATTGTTACGCATGATATACAGTTAACTGCCGACAAACCCTGTAGGACTAAACCTTACCGCTATGATAAACAGAAAGAGCAAATCATCGAAGAACACATTCAGGAAATGTTAAAGAACCAAATAATAACGCCCATAAATAGTGAGTACGCGAGTCCAGTCGTACTATGTAGGAAAAAGAATGACTTTCCTCCTTCGGATAAAAGGGCTTGGAGGTTTGCTCTCGATTACAGAAAGCTTAATAGTGTTACTAAATTCCCAGTTTACCTTTTGCCGGTTATAGAGGAAATTATTAGAAAGATTAAGTCTACGAGATACATGACTACGTTGGACTTAACGTCTGGCTACTATCAAATAGCTATGAGACCCGAAGACATACATAAAACCGCGTTTATAACAAAATCGGGCACTTATGCATTTTTACGCATTCTCTTTGGGTTGTGTGGGGCCCCGTCAACACTCCAGAGAGCTATGAACATTGTTCTAAAGCCTGTCCTAGGAAAATCGACTTTAATCTATCTAGATGATATAATTATAAAAATAAAAGCCATCAAGAATTTCCCACCTCCCAACACCGCCAAGAAACTTTCTTCTTTCCTTGGGTTATGTTCTTATTATCGGTCGTTCATAAAAGATTTTGCTAATATTGTTGAACTCTTGTTAGTAATTAAAAGAAAGAAAAGAAAATTCACGTGGACAGCAGAAGCAAATACTGCATTTGAAAGGTTAAAAGAAGCGCTCATCAATGCCCCTGTTTTGAAATTCCCGGAGGGGGGACGAAAATTTGGAAATTGCAGCAGATGCGTCGGACTATGCTGTAGGTGCTGTTCTCATGCAAAATGGCCATCCTTTGGCATTTTTTAGTAAAACTTTCAACCCTACGCAAAGGAATTATACAGCTACAGAGAGAGACGCCCAGGTTAATAAGATGGGCTTTAAAACTTCAAGAATATAACCTCAAAATTAAATATAACCGGGTAAGGAAAACAATGTAGCTGACGCACTATCTCGTATAAAACTGGACGATGAAGGAAATGAACTCAAATGCGCTGTGTTGACTTCAAAAATTTTAGATTCTAGAGAAACAATTATTGCTGAATTGAAAGCTGATCCTGAATTTGGAAGAATTTATGCTTATTTAAAAGACCCCGAAATATTTAAACATACAGATATCGCTGCAATAAGAAGTAGAGCAGAAAACTATGAAATAATAGATAATTTATTGTTTTATACGAAATCAACAAACGAAAATTTTGATTATAGACCAGTCATCCCAGCTTCTCTTCGATTGAGCATTTTGAAGGAATTACACGACTCGCCAACATCGGGTCATTTAGGGGTCAGAAAGACTTTAAAAAGGGTACGCGAGGCGGTATATTCCCGCAATTATACAAAATAGTAACTGCATATGTCAGGTCCTGAAATCAATGTCAGTTAATAAATGATATTAATTACAGCCCGGCCGGGTACTTAAATAGCATTCGCGCTACATTTCCGAATGAAATTTTAGGCATAGATCTTCTTGGTCCTTTCCCCCAGAGTGAATTAAATAAAAATCGTTTTCTTTTAGTAATTGTAGATCATTTTTCAAAATGGACAGAAATTGTTCCACTTAAACGCGCGTCAGCCAAAACAGTCGCAGATGCATTCTGACACAGATACATTTTAAAATACGGTGCAGCGATAAAAATCATTAGCGATAACGGTATACAATTCGTTAGCCAAATATTTGAAAACATTTGCACTGGACTTGGCATACGCCATATCAAAATGGTTCCGTATAGACCACAGGCAAACATAGCAGAAAGAGTTAATAAAAACATTGTAAAAATAATTCGCAGTTACGTTAGCACACATCACAAGCGCTGGGATGCCTACATAAATGAGTTAGCTTACGCTTTAAGAACGGTAAATCACGATACTACGGGAAAAACCCCAGCAGAATTATTATTAGGACGGAAGTTAATTACGCCTTTAGATAAATTATTCTTTGTGCAACAAAGAGAGCAAGAATTTAAACAGAAAGATGTGCAAAAACTCATTGACCAGGCGCCTAAAAGCTCGGATACGGCAAGAAATAGGCAAAAAATATATTACGATAGAAAACGCCGTGTAGCAGATTTTAAAGTTGGGGATAAAGTATTGAAGCGGAAATTTTCCTTATCAAGTGCCCCAGACAATTTTACGGCAAAGTTAGCTCCAAAATTTGAAGGCCCCTATGTAATTCCGGAAATCAAAGGAGTCGTATTGTACCTTAAGAACGAGAGAGGGGAAATCTGTAAAGCAAGTCCCGACCAGGTGAAAAATACTATAATCAAAATAATTTTGAAATCCTTAAAAGTTTCTTGCAGGACTCAAGCGTAAAAGAAGTAGAAGGTCCAGAAGTAACGTCACCCGCTCCACCACCCAAGAAGCAGAGAACTGAAGAGAAACCTAGCCCTTCTACAAGTCATGCGACGGTACCGAAAAGAAGAAAGGAAAACGTTCAGACTCCAGCATTTAAGAGATACAAGAAAGCAATTCCGCCGTGTAAAGAATCTTTGGTAAAGATGAAAAGATCAGTTACAACGTATCGCAGTAGAAATTCTGCATCGAGGAAAACACTTCCAGGGCCAGATAGTCAGGAGCAAACAAGGCCGCCGTTCACGAGAACGAAAAGACAGCAGGAGGAACGAAAAGACCACCACCAACAGAAGAAATTCAAGCACGATTCCAAACCGGAGGCCGCCAAGACCAGCCGTCCAGGGACAAAACGGAAAAGATAGCAACCCGACGACTACCACTCCAAGAGGCCGGCATACAGAGGGCGAAAAAGAAAAATCAACATGGACGAAAAACACAAAGGAGACGACTGACTTCGATGAATTCCATAACGTGGGAGCAGTTCTGCCAGAAGAGGATGTCGGAGTTCCAATCATCGAAAACTCAAAGATAAGTTAAAATCTTCTATAAATTTTTCTTTTGTTCCGAAATGTTATGCGTAAATACGAAGTTCTATGTTTTGACGGAAGTCAATTTGTCTCGGTTGAGACTTAGTTTTGTTTTACTTTATTTAGCTAAGGCAAAAAGTATTATTTTCTTTAAGTATAAAATCTAAGAACAAGCAGTTCCTGTTGGTCGAAAGACTAATTCTGTTATGTTAAAGCCAAAATTTGGCCGAAAGTAAAATAACTTTGTATTCTTGTATTAATGAGAAATTTAGTTTCAGTGCCGCCAGCTTGGCGAAGAATGCGTGAAGTAAAAATTTATTTTTCTCTTATTCATTTTATGGTAAATTGTAAAAATCATATGTATTAGAATTTTGTAAATATACGTAAATACTTGAAAGTTATGTAAAAGTAGAATTTAGTCTAGAAGCATAAAATTTTAGATGCTAAAAGTAAATACTCGAAAGAAATGAATTAAAGTTTAAGTATTAAACAGTAGATAAAATCATGCTTTAGAGCGAAAGCCTGCATGTCTAAAGATGAATGAGGGGGAAATTAGAATGAATGTGTTTTGTAGGGTTCTCCACCTACACTTGAATTTTAAGTTAAAATAGCTCATCGAGTTTTAGAATGTCGAGTAAGGTGTGTCTATTTGGTCGTTGAATGCTAACAAATCATTGTGGTTAGGGGAAGTGTTGCAATACTAAAACACGAATATTCCCGTTTTGACACCACACATGGTGGATAGCCAGGGTAAAGTTAAATTCATGTTTGAATACTTGAATGAATGCGAATTAAGTAGTAATTAAGAAAAATAAAACGAACAAAAACTTTATTCAGTGTCAAGAAAGTGTAAATTATAATGTATTTAGAAAGATATTGATACTTATTCCTTCCAGATGCTGGAAGGAAGAGAACAGATTGATTGCTGAAGTCCAGGAATGGTTGCTGTAAGAAGAGAGGGTAAAATGATTATCTACAGAAATTTATTCTAATTTGTGAGAAAATAGTTTATTTTATGTAAACGAGGCTCTTAAATTTTAGTTCAGAATATGGAAACTCTTCAACAGGTCGTTTCTAGGACCTGCTTCCAAGTTTACCAAATTCTGGCAGCGGCAAATGTAGGGTTTATATTTATTTTAACTAACATTTATTAAACTATCTTTCCTGTCAAGCCTTACTTTCCCCTGGAATTCCTTCTTAAGAGTTTTGTGTACTTTTCCAGTTCATAGCAGTCACTATTATTGTTGCGTGTAGGTTGGGGCCGCGCAACACCACAATACAGTGTAAAAGTTTTCACTTTATGCAATCTCTGAATGGTTATTTCATCTAAAACAAAATTTGAGAAAGGTGATGAGTAGACATTTCACAAATCCGATATTCCGGATTTAAGAAAATAAAAAAATCCGGAATTTCGGCTATTATCCGGATCAAACTCACCTCTGATTACCTCTGCCTTTTGTTTCCCGTGTGAATTTCGGATATTGAAGGCAGCATTTAAAAGGGACATGCACTTAATTTAGGGAAATATTTCGCATTTTTTTATTATTACTATCCTCGGATTGTGGAAAAACCTTGATGGTGTCAATTATCTTTTAATACCCTTAGCTGAATACTGACGCTTGTACAAGATTCCAAAGTTATGCATCATTGCAGAAAAATTCTCATCTGTTTTAAGTTTTGGGCTTCATTTTCCCCCTTTAAAAATTTATGTATGTAGCCAATAAAGTAGGGCGATTAAGAATTCTAAGCAAAAGAGTTGTAGGAACTACGGGAATAAAGAGTAGAAGGCTGGTCTCGCGAGATGCTTCCGAGAATGAATCGAACAAAACGAATCGATTTGGAAGAGTTCCCCAAAATTTCTTGGTAGAAACCCAGAACCACTTCATTTTCTCGGAATTCTATGTGGATATAATTGTTGTAGTTCGCTACTTGATTAGCGCTTAACAATGGATGCATTTCATTCCTACGAATTTTCTACCTGCTTCGTAATCACGTTACGAAAAACTGCAAGGTCTTAACTACTAAAGTGCAAAGAATAAAGATAAACGAGATACAACTTTTAGCGGACATTTAATAAGCCTGTCTTTATCTGTAGGGTAAATCGATATAGTCATTCTCATGATTCACATTTCGAATTTACTACAGCTTCAGATTTATAGTTTACCGCCTTTCTGTTTGACAGATTGGGTGTATCATCTACTCAAGTTTACGTATCGAAAGAGAATTAAAGCTCTTAATCATAAAGCTTGGAACTTGAAAGAAAAGTGAAAGCCCCAAACAACAGTTTTAAAGAGACTTACTATGAGACTGCGCGTTTTTACTTAATGTAAAGATGGATGTTTTATGTTAAGAGACTGCTTTACAGTAGCGATTAGGCCCGTTGTGTAAAAATGAACAATAGGCCCTAAGAATTTTTAGTCCAAAGAGTGTCAGTCTATAAGGGCTATTAATTTCGTTTTGGCATTTTGCGTTGAAAACTTAAAATGTCGGTTCTCTTTTCGAACTGTTGCCATCAAATATTACACCCCTGTATTATATTTAAAGAAAGTAAATAATGGAGAATCTGCATAAATGTATGCATGTTTCTCACATTATGATAAAACAATGGTATTTAAAGCCATCAAATTTTGAATAACGTACATTTGCTCCCGAATATGGGCATCTGGAAGCCCGAATTTGGAATTTGAAATTTGTTTTATTATCGATGTCATATTTTGTAACACTTAAACGAATTTTAACGATTTTGTTAATCAAACTTAAACGAACTGTTCAAGTTTGATTAACAAAATCAACGACTTCAAAGCGAGCAATGGTAACACTGTACGGGGAAAAGAAATTCTCCAGCGCGCGAGACTGTGTATCGGAAATTCTAAAGATAGGCTCATTATAAAATTATTTTGCGATATTGGTCTTGAACTGAACTTTATGGCTTAAGTGCGAAGAACATGATATTTAATAAATAAAGGTAACCCAGAAAATATTGGAGGAAAAAAAAAAAAAAAAAAAAAAAAACCTCTTTGGCCGTAATGTAAATCTGAAAGCATTCAGATTTTTTTCTTTCTTTTTTAAAGTTTGATTTCACTTCTTGAAGTTAGGTATTGAAATGACAGATTTATTACTTTCGAAGTATAATTTTCCTTTTTATATTAGTTGTTTGTGTTTAGCTTATAAGGTATCTCTCCCGCCTTATTGGCATGCCTTCGTGGTGTGGTGGTCTGCACGCTGTATGCGTATTCCAGAGATCCGTGGTTCGATTCCCGGCTAAGGCGTTGCTTATTTTTCATCTTTCTTGCTTCCAAAAAAATCCTAATGTTTCTACAAGCTTTATAATTCGAAATTTCCTGAATCTTAAACTATGGTTCCTGCTGTCATGAAGTTTGTCCACCCCTCCTATATAAAATGAATGGGCCTCATTTTTCACTGGACTATATCACAGCAAATTATGCAAGAACTAAGGGAAGAATACCTTCGTAGAGGACTCTATCAGGGACGCTGGTTCGTATTCACCAGGAAAACACGAAAACTCGCAATGCAGCTAGCCCGAGTACCAAGATTTGAATCCGAATTAAAATACCATTATTCGGTGTCTTAATCGATCTGCAACTGATCGGGTTCTTCATAAGCGAAGCTCGATCTCTCACCATTTTCGAAAGCGATCGCAATAGTGTTAGGAAAATACAGAAAAGTCCCAAAATGAGACAGCTACATACCAGACACACAGTGAACCTATCTAAAACTGAGACGACCGAAACTTTTCCTAAAAATGAGATAGCCACATAACTACAGTCAGAAGAAACCAAACTTCATTTTAAACTGCCTTCAGTTTCTTCACATTTAACGTAGAGATGAAATGCGTATCTTCATAAAATGCTATTCATATTCATCTATAAGCTTCTCGTTCTCAAATGTTTAATCGTTCAAGTTTTTTAAACTTGCTTGAAATCTTTATTGGAATTTTCGGATATTAATATTAATGAAGACTTGCTCTTCTAGTCTGTTACATTAGAACTAGAGAGTCCCTCGATTCTCTAATAAATCGAATAATGCCTTAAATTAAAATGGCACGTGTCCTATACTACCAATGTTATGTGCCGAATAATTTTCTGATATGTTAACTCTTGTCGTATGCATGGAAAGAGAAAAACTTTTTTGGCTGCTCATTGTTGATGTTAACTCGTCCAGCAAAGATTACAACTAAACATTTAGCTATATCGTTAACATTTAAAATTCATAATCTTTTGAAGATTATAACTAGACGTTGAATATGGAATTCTGGTGTGAAAGAAGGAAGAACTAGAAGCATATGTGATTGTGATTGCATTGTTTTCTGTACATTTTACCCAATTGCTCTGAAGAAACACACCTTCTGGAGGAAATCGCGGGGTTTCAACAAAAGGTCCGTTTTTAGTTGATGACTTGATGATAAAAAAAAAATATAATGACATCTTTGAATCTTTGTGGCAAATTAGCGGAAATTAAGATGAGAAATAATTTTTATATAATCTATCTAAATTCACAACAAATGGGCAAAAATGTTACACGTTTGTCATATTTGATGTGATATCTGGAAAACCAAAATCGTAATTTTTTTTGCGGCGTAATTTTTCTTGCGGTGGAAGTTAAAATTAGACCAGGGGTTCCCAGAGGGGTCGATATTGATCCTCTGGGGGAGATGAAATTTTAAAGGGTTTGGTTTATTGAAATCCCGGCGAAGCACACTAAAGCTATCTGCCTAATTGCAGGGATGCCTTCGTGAAGGACTTTCTAAGGGAAACTCTCTCGTACACATGGGGCCACGAAAACGTCCATGCAGCCAGCCCGTTCACGGAAATTTCAAAAGGGACTCACTGATGATCAAGGAGACGAAAGCCAAAAGTGCACAAGCAATTATTTGGCCTAATCAAGATCTAAATTGATTGCAAAAAATATTTACTACTAATACTGATAATTAAGTGTTTATTGATAAAAAAAAGTATATCACACATTGGTAAGTCTTATTCAAAACACATGAGTACGCTAAGTTTTCGAATTTAGAAGTCATCCGAGAGAAATATTCTAAAATAAAAATTGTTGCCGAACCAACATTATTGACTTTTAGAAGAAGGCTTCAGTCAGGTCCGTAATATACTACGGGGAAAACAACAACAGGTGGAATATCTTTCACCGAAGAGTTTAAGAATTAAGTTAAACAGTTTTATGCCAAATATTAAAAAAATTGCATTAATGCACGAAATTTACCTCTTTAAACCTATGGGGAAAAGGTAGGTTGAGGTTTTATTTTCGCAGGGAACATCGCCAACAAAAATTCAAATACTATATAAGAAAAATGATGTCTCTGATCCTGATGAAGAAATACTTCTGTAACAGCTATATACATTTTTGAAACAGCTGAAGAGATTTCCTTTGTATATGAATTTGGTTCATTCTGTAATGTTAGTATTTTATTTAAATCTAAAAGTAATGCGAAATTCTATCATTCCTCCTTCGCAAAAACATAATATTAAATTAATTTTCTAACATGATTACCTAAAATAATGTTTACTACCGTTTAATGTTAATGCTGTCAAAATTAAAGAAATATTTTTGACAAAAGTAAGGTATGTAACAGCACATTCGGAAACATTCGGAATGAATAGCCATTTAGAAATTATGCAATAAATGATTGAAATGTGTAGTCTCTTAGAGCAGCGGTTCTCAACCTTTTGACTAACGCGTACCATCTAAAAAAAAAAAAAAAAAAAAAAAAAAAAATGAAAAACTTTATTACCAACACTACATTTTATAATGATTATTTTTCAAATTCTCAATGGAAATATTAATATATATATATAATTTATTTACTAAAGAATATTGATTATATTATCTCCCAAGAACTCGATTTCGCACTAGTGAATTTAAGATCATACAACATACACTGGTGTGCAAAAATTAAGGATGAGAGGGTTTTTTCAATATAACTTTGTACAAAAACTTTCCAAATCAACACATTTAATACCGTAAGATCCCCAATACGTAAGGACATGAGTAATGTAAGCAACACTTACTAAAAGAGAAATCAGAGGGATAAAAAGAAGCTTTATTGAAAAAGTAGCATGGAGCGCAATGCGACTGAAGGATGAAACATCCCTGTGATGGGTGTCCAGCAAGAAACATCCGGTCTTTAATAGCGGATATGATCTCCCCTGACTGCTAGGCAGGTTCACAGCGTCTGCCCATGCTGAGAATGACGGTGTCAATGAGTTGTTGAGGCATTGCTGCCCAATCGTCTTGCAGCGCCAATCGAAGCTCCGGAATCGTTACTGGTGGTAAGGTACGAGCTGCCAAGCGTCTGCCTAGAAAATTCCATACATGCTCGATGGGATTGAGATCCGGAGATCGTGCCGACCAATCCATACATTCAATATCCTCACTCCCTAAGAGCTGTTCGGCAGCTACTGTGCGATGACATGGTGCATTGTCGTCCATGAAAAGGAACTGCGGACCCATAGCGCCTCTAAAAAGACGCACATATGGAAGAAGAATCTCGTTACAATAACGGGTCCCGTTGACTGAACCTGCGTCGAAGATGTGAAGGTCTGTACGACTACCAAGCATGATGCCTCCCCAAACGAGAACATCATTGAAAGGGACAGGTATGGAGGTGGCGGTGTTCTCGTTTGGGGAGGAATCATGCTTGGTAGTCGTACAGCCCTTCACATATTCGTCGCAGGTTCAGTCAACGGAACCCGTTATTGTAACGAGATTCTTCTTCCATATGTGCGTCTTTTTAGAGGCTCTATGTGTCCGCAGTTCCTTTTCATGGACGACAATGCACCATGTCATCGCACAGTAGCTGCCGAACAGCTCTTAGAGAGTGAGGATATTGAACGTATGGATTGGCCGGCACGATCTCCGGATCTCAATCCCATCGAGCATGTATGCGATTTTCTAGGCAGATGCTTGGCAGCTCGTACCGTACCACCAGTAACGATTCCGGAGCTTCAATTGGCGCTGCAAGACGAATGGGCAGCAATGCCTCAACAACTCATTGACACCCTCATTCTCAGCATGGGCAGACGCTGTGAAACCTGCCTAGCAGTCAGGGGAGATCATATCCCCTATTAAAGATCGGATGTTTCTTGCTGGACACCCATCACAGGTATGTTTCGGCCTTCAGTCGCATTGCGCTCCATGCTACTTTTTCAATAAAGCTTCTTTTTATCCCTCTGATTTCTCTTTTAGTAAGTGTTGCTTACATTACTCATGTCCTTACGTATTGGGGATCTTACGGTATTAAATGTGTTGATTTGGAAAGCTTTTGTACAAAGTTATATTGAAAAAACCGTCTCGTCCTTAATTTTTGCGCACCAGTGTATTTGCTTCCTTGTAAGCAAGGAAGTAAAAATTTTTGGCGTGATGCCTTTACTTATGGATAGAATAAATAAACATTTTCCCAAAACAGATTATAAAACATATTTAAAATGGATTTTTTTCGTGACGACTATAGGTATATACCCTATATATCTCGCACAACTCAAAAACGGTTAATTTTAGAACGTTAAAATTTTTTATATGGGACTGTTATAAAATCTAGTTATGCACCTCCCTTTTTTATTGCAATCTTTGGCAGTACCAAAAGCATATATACAATTATTTCCAATTGCAAAAGCATTTTTAAATGATGGAAATATTCGTGTTTTAGCCGTGCAAAAGTAAAGATAAAAAAATTAATTTTGGAGAAATAATGAAATCTAACTTTTAAAGCGGTCTACCTATATTTGGGAAAGTTTCACAATCGTTACGAAAAAATAACAGTACGAAAAGTTTGACTCCCGTATGACAAAAATGAAACGGGGTATTTAATTTTAAAATTTGAAACTTTTGATGTCATTTTCAACTTGCCTTGGCGAATCGGTTATAAGAATAATTCTAGGATATGAATTTAAATGATGTGCAGCAAAAAATATGTATAATCTAATAGGGCGTACGAAGAAATTATGTGGTTTCCGCATCAGATTTTTTTTCTCATGTCATCGTTTTGATGTTTGTACATCACAAGGCACGTTATATTAGATATTTAAAACTAAAAGGGTAAAAAAATATGAATGGATTTTACCTAGAAAGTATTACTGTTAAGGAATTTCTGTTTAATTTTTCGTCATAAAGATGACTCACTTTGCATCATATTTGACAATGCTTGAGTGAAGATGGTAATGATCACCAAGCTTAATACTAACATAAAAAGTTGCCATGCTTTAATATGAACTTAAGGTAAGGTTTAGTACTTAAGGTGGATCTGTGATTTGACTTGACATCATGACCTAATAGTTAATCGACTGCACCTTTTAGAAATTATGGGTTTCTGAATGAATTATTTTTAAACAAAGTTACAGAAATCAAAAACGTTTTCCTACTCGAACTCGAAACTGCGTACTTTTCATCGTAAGAAATAGCTTTGTTATTTTTGGCAACGTAAAAAAAAAGTATCATTTGAAAGTTTTTCTTTATTATCCAGGGCTTAATTTCTAAAATTAGAAGTGGCGGAGCCCTATGGAAGACTGTGAGGAAGGAAAGAAAATAAATAAAACAGCTAATAATTAAATAATAAATTAAAATCATATTAATTAATTAAAAGAAATTAATTAGTTAATTGATTAATTAAATTAAGAACAATGTAAAAATACGCACTGAAAGAGAAATCTAATAAATTATTAAATTAATTTTTAATAGTTAAATAGAAAAAAAAAAGTATCGGACCTCGTCTTATTTGGACATCGTCTGGAATTACAATGCCACTTGGATGCTAGGAAGTAGCTAAGCCAATCTCGGTCTGAGTTTAAGCACTCATTATACATATAGTGTACTATTTCAAAAGGAAGGGCAGTTACCAGTCTTTTTTTGCAGCACGACAAGGAAAAAGGATAAAACGCTTAAAGCTCCACTGAGGAGAGCAGTGAGAAATCTAGAAACAGTATGAGGATATGGAAAGAAATTTAACCGAAAAAGCTTTGAAAAGTGTAGCTTTGAAAATAAAGAGGGAAGAGTTTAAGACTTTCTGATTGCGATGCCCTGTCGATATAATTCTAGCCGTCAAGCAGAAATTTTCCCTGATTACTTTTCCTGAATAAATTTTCCTAAATAAATAAATAAGAATAAACACAAGACTTCTTTGTTCAAGTGACAGCAGTGGTTCCCGCGTTTGGTTACATCATTCAGAAAGTCACCAGGACAGTGGCGTAGCTAGGGTGGGGCAAGTGGAGACATCTGCCCCCGGGCGCAGCATCCAAGGGGCGCCAAATTGATGCTACGAATTTTTTTAATGAAATATTTCCCATTCTTACCACACAGAAAGGGGCGCAAATTCTTCAGTTGTCTCCGGGCGCTGGAAACTCCAGCTACGCCCCTACAACAGGAGCTTTGCAGTAGGAAGTCACTAGCGTGGAACGTGCACGATCAGAGTATCACTTTTAGTTCTAATTTACCCGCCGTCATGAATTCATTGCATATCCGGTAGAATAAGCCTTTGACATATAATTGGGGGGGGGTCGCACCTTAAAAGTCTAAACCTCTGTGTAAGGCTTCGGTGCGAGGGAAAGACAGGCCCTGCATTCAGAAGTTAGAATCAGATTTTTAAAACATATTTACTATTAAAACAAAATTTATGTGCTAAAATTGTGGTTCACGTGCATAAAAGAAGTGCTGGAACCCCTTTATTTAGGACTCCGATGCGCTCCGGATGAAATTATAATTTATCTCGAAAACTGAGTACCGGAGCCGGAGGGCTCCAGCGCAATTTAAGCTCTGTTATTGTCACAAAATGGCTACTTTTGCAGTCGTATCACTTTTTTAGACAATAAACCTAGTGAAGCTCAGAGCGCCATTGGGAATGAATCACTATCGAAACGAAAAAGAAAGCGAAAAAAAAAAAAAGTGCAGAGGAGGGGGAAGGAAGTTTGCGGTTTTCGTTACCACATCATAGTCAGCTGACACTCAAATTATCTCCTCTCTTTTCGCCTTTGTCCGCAGGAGTTCAGGTACTCTCAAGTTGTACAATTACCGTAGAATTTCCAGTTTGCTTTCCTCTCTTTTCTTCTTCAGAATTGTACTCTTTTGTTGCTCTCAGGTAGCTAACGAAGACTCGTTTTCGGTCCACAGAAGTCCGGGCGCTGCATTGAACTCTGCTTCGCGCAAAAAGCCCGTTCTGAAGGTCAAGTACGTTCACAATCGGAAACTTGCAACGATACAGTTACTGCACAGCCTCCGCTCCAACATTATCTTCCCCGATCTTTTCGGCCTGACGTAAGGTTTCAGTTGCAAAGTGAAAAGATAATCTACTTTCGTTTTCTACTTTTTTCTTTCACTTTATATCTTTTTTTTCGCTATTAACAGCATGTCCACATAGCAGCGTTGTCGGAAAAAAAGTGTTAAACGCGTGCGTTGACGCCTCCATAGAATTTATTTTTCGCATCGTGATTTCACTCGAATTCATAAATTGGAAAATAAAATTTTCAGGCTTTTTAATAGGATCTAGATTGCCTCAATGAAAATGAAACATACAAGTCAAAGTTTCGATTGATGTGTATATACAATGTACAAAATGCCTTTGGAAGTATGTCCTTAGGCGAAAAGACACTAATAAAATACCCAGTATGAGCATATTGGTATAGAATATTATAGCAGAAGCAGAAAGTCGATGCAAAAGTTTAAAAGCGAAGGGGAAAAAGTAACAAAAAAAAAAAAAAAAAATCTAAGAAGGTCTTTTGTGATCTCGGACTCCCCAGTCACGTTTAAATAGAGAATTCTCTGTTAGAGAAAGACAAGCAAGGAGGTGATCTCAATCCAATGAAGCCGGAATAGCAGAGGGCGACACTCAGGAGTATCGGAAATTCCAATCACAAATGCGCAGCCAAGAAGTTAGGTTCAACTGGTAGCCGGAAAGCAGCTACTGCAGTGTCTCGAGGGCAATCTGGTAAATTCAAATTTCTTATTCCAGCCTTTGTTTTCAATACGAGTTTCAAGATTACAAATAAAGGAGCTTCCGCCCCCCCCCCCCGACTCACATGCTTCAAGCCTATGTCCAGCTAGTGGAAAGCTAAATAAATGTTTCCAGATGCAGTCAAGCATACATAATGAGGACATAGAACTTCTAGGCAGAGCAGTTTTACAAGTTTGAAGTTCATATTTTTAGAGTTTTTAAATACAATTCCAAATATATACAACAAGAGGTATTTATAACTTTGTAGTTGAAATTTTACAATAATATTTGAATATTTGTAATAATTTTGACAAATGTAATTTTATCACTACCAGAGAATATAATTTTTTGAGAGTTCAGTTCTTATAGAATTTATAGAGCTGGTGATTACAGTTAATGCTATTTGGTAATTGCCTTCGTGTTGACTTTCTGAGTCTGGTATATCGCGTTTGGTAAATTGAAAGCTTTATTCGGGATATATCAGGTAAATTCCGGAGAAAGATATCCCGCTAAAGGCATGGATGTTTGTGAATGTATGGCATCCGTGCGGCATGGGGCACCCTAAATATGCGGCGAGCTGAAAGTCCTCTCGAAAGGTTGGTGGTAGGGAAAGAGGGCTGGGAGACTTCCTGACTTGACCCCCCCCCCGGATGCTCTCCAGAATTGGGGGTGGAACTGAGAGCTAAATCTCACTGTCACTTGTAAAATCCTAATCACATTTGTTTCCGCTACGAGGGACTGGACATCGAGAAGGACAATTCTCAAAACCCACACATTTCCACGAAACCTACTTAGCTAGGTTACCGTGTTTCCTCACTAAACAGACTTGAACAACAAACAGTAATCGATTATCGCTCAGATCGGGATCACGCGATCCTTCAGAAGCAGAACTTTCGTTTGATTGGTTGATCTCTACCCGAGACAGAGCTGCAGACGGAACATTTTTCGGCGAAGTTTCAAAAAGTCCGGGGAACCGGTACTTCGTTTCCGTAGCTAGGCGGGACTTCGCTTCCAGCGGAGCTGGTTTTTCTAGGAATCCTCCCCTTTAAACCAGAATCTCGTTTCTCAAAAAAGTCTCGTCTAGCAGGGAACCGTCGCTAGACGTGATAAGTCCTTAAGGTGCTCAAGGTTGTTGCCAACGACAGGCGTATCTTGCGCTCTTTGCCACGAGGAATTTTGTGAGCTTGGGCTGACTATAGGTTAGACAAGTGAGCATTAGTCAACAACAACAACAAAGCAAGCTCCGTGCTTCGAAAATCAAAAGCTAAATAATTGTAGAAAAGACAGCTGAAAAATAATAACACTAGCTTTATTCTCTAGAGCCATCTGTGTAAATATGCAGCCATTCATTATTTGGATAACTTTGTTCAGTTGTTTCCATGATAACGAAATACAAAAGTTCTGGACTGCAGTAGTCCGATTTTACGATAGGTTGGCAAAGATACAGTCGCAAAGCAATACCTCAAACTTAACAGCATCCCAGCATCCCGGAAATCTTATAAGGGGAGTCTGGTTCTGAATTATGAGTGTGTGTGTGATTATGGCAAATGTCGAGGGCTATCTGCCTAACGGGAAGGCTGCCTTCGTGGAGGACTTTCTAAGGGAAACTGGCTCGTATACACGTTACACATGGGGGAAACCACGAAAACGCCCATGCAGCCAGCCCGTTCGCGGGATTCGAACCTCGGACCGAACTATCAGTGTTCAGCGACTTTACCGCTCGGCCGCTGGTGGGCTTCTGAATTATGAGCATAAGGGATCATGCTTCGCATGAATTTGGCAAGTTGCCTTTCATATTACAACCTGTAATAGCTGGATTACTGAAGATAGAAATGGTATTGTTATTAATTGAGGTTTTAAATTCCGTAAATTTGTGTCATTATAGGCTCAAAAACAGGTTGCTCCCTTTACTTTTTCTGGGTGTATTAACCCACTGAATAAAGATGTACCAGGAGATGTAAATTCTTCTTTTATAGTTTTTAATTAAATTTTTCACTTCGTGTTTATTGAATTTCAAAGCTGCACTCAATTTCTTATATTAAAGTATTAAATAATTCTATTATTAAATAATGGAGAACTTTCTCCTGTGTGTGTCTGAAAAGTTAAAATATATATAATGTCATGTTATAAAAATACTGAATTTTTTAAATTAGATATAAGGTAAATTAAATGCATTTTTGATTAAATCAAACCGATTCAAAAATTAAAAAATACTATTCTTCAAAACTGCATCTGGTGCTTTTAAATAGCTTAGTTTGATAATCAGTAACAGACAGATTCAATTTAAAACGTAAATTAGTTACTTTTTGCCGAATGGCAACAGACTCCAATGAAAAGGGAAAGTACGCATTTAATGTGTCCAACAGTCAGCGAATCAACGTAAATCGTTGTTTCGAAATTAATAGCCCTTTTGGACTAATAACAGAATAGTTTTAAGTGGAGCATATAATAAAGTCGAGAAATTGTATGTCTGCAACACATCAGAAAATGGATTGAAAAGAGGATGGATGTGGGTTCACATAATGTGAGTTTTATTTTAGATACCAATTTCTTGAATTCAGTTCTCAAACACCAAGACAGTCCAGGATTTTTTCTGTACTAAATCGGGTAGTAAGAAAGTCACGAGGAGCTCTTCCCGAGTTTGCGGTCTCAATACCGCCCCAATGCCGAGCCCGGATAGATAGGCAACCATGCGTTCGCATTCGGGCTACGAGTGAAGAAAACACGAGCTGCTGACCTTGAGAAGGATTCCCCCCTCTCTCCCGGGACATCCACACACACGCACACACACATGGACTAGAATCGGGGCAACCACTCCTAGCGAGCAGGCTGAAAGCCTTGTTGCTGGGCCTGCGCCGGTCGATAACGCAACGCAACACTTCGCTGTCTCCGAATTCTCGCTGCTCCCTCCAAAAACCACGTGGGGGATGAAGCAAAACAATAACACCCGACGTAGTAGCGTGGAATCTTCCGCGCGATTTTCAGAGGCAATTTGACCTGCACGTTGAGGTTGCTTGTCTGCAGAGAATGAGTTTCTAGAAAACGCTAGTATGTGATCACCCTTGCTTAAAAAACTTTGTTAATTGTGTTTGGCAAAGACTAGTCTGACTTGTAAAACACAATTAATTAAAGCTTTACGGTCCCGTATGTTAAAAAAAGAAGTGCTGGTAAATGTATAACTGTTGCCAAAAGCAGCTGGTATAATTTAAAAGTTTATTGCTGTTGATCTGGAAACGTTTTACTCGTTGATATACATTTCAAAGCTTACACTAAACAAAAATTTCTCTTCCGATTGATTTCATAAATTAAGAGCCGTGTCTATGTCTATTATTATATATGCGTTCCCTCGCATTGTGGAAAAACAATGGCAGCTAGTGACACCAAATTTTGAACAGATCTAGTCCTCCTCCCGAACGTTAACACCTCAAAACCTGAATTTTCAATTTGTTTTTGACTTATATATAGTATTTTGTGCGGATTTAATGAATTTTTGATTAAGAAACTGGGCGATTTCAAAGAAGTAGCAATAATATTCGAGAAAAAACATTTTCATCTCCAGAATGTCGAACTGTTGTCACTCGGCAAACCTCGGCTATTTAAATAAGATGTGCGTACAATGTATGCAACTTTTTAAAGGGGAGAGCATAGCGCTATCATTGTGATCAACCAATCGAAAGCATATTTCTGCAGGTATGAATTAGTACGAATATGCTTGCATTTCTACTGCAAGCATTCTAATTTCTGCGGTGTGAAATTAAATTGAATATTCAACGTTACATTAACCACTGCTTGAATGAAAATACTTTTATGTTCCACGTGCTAGCATGTTGCCATTCAGTAAAGCGTAAGGTATTTAAATTTTATATTTGAATTGTAAGGTCATTAGGATTTTTTGATACTGGAGATGTAAAAAATGTGCAAGACCCTCGCCAGGACTCGAACCCCGGACTTTTCGAATACGCGTCGATTATGGTTCCGATTAAATCATGAAGGCATGCGAAAAAAAGGGAGAAAATACCGTATAGAATTTCTTTAAAAAAATTTCTTTCGAATTGCGGTATCTGTTTCTCTATTTTTTCTAAATTTCTTTATCTGCTTATTGAGGAGAAAACTAAACGATCTAAAAACAATAAACGCAGGTCATTAAGAATTTTTTTTTTTAACTTTTAATCTTATTACTTTAAATAAAATAAAAATGTATAAAATAAAATAAAAATGCATTAAAATCATGAGATGTCTAATTAGGAATATTAAATATTATAATGAATTGACACTGGCAGGGCTCATTAAAAATCCTTAATTTTTCCTTTTTATGATAACTATTTTAGGCGGCTGGCCGCGCAAGCGTTTAGTTAAACAGGGTGATCATAAAAATATCCCCCGATTTATGAAGCCTTAGCGGTATATCCGCTCAAACAATCGAAATGGAATTCCAGCCGTTTATGTTATTTGAAGGTATACGCTCGAGACTGTCAAGATTTAAAACAAGTTCCCACGGTTATGGTTGCAATGAAAAAATTTTGAAATTTTCTAATGGCAACGGCCATTTTTTTTCCTGCGCAAATTTATCAACGCATTGAATAAACATAAACGTCGTTGGAATGGTACACGTGTGACGAAAATTATCTGCGTAAAACATTTACAAAGATCATTGTAATGAACCAATCACAACACAAGAAGAGCGAAAAAAAGCTTTGTAGAAATTACACGTTTTCAACGCGCTCACCTTCGCAGGCGATAACGCCTTGCATGTGGGAGATTGTTGAGAACAGTGAAGAACGCAACATCTCAGAAAGAATATGTATAACTTCATGTTTTACGGCATTTTTCAGTACTGACAATTCTCGGGGATCTGACGTGTACATCTTTAGATTTCACATAACCCCAGAACCAGAAATCCATCGGAGTAAGTTCGGGGGATCGCAGTGGCCACGAAACTGCAAAGTTACGGGAAATGACTCTATCCAAACCGCTGCTGCAGCACTTGTCGAAAATTATGTAGAAGTGGGGAGGAGCATCATTATCCATACAATATTATCCATAAAATGCATCATGCAACGACATTTGCAACGACGTTGCTGCAATTCTGGAATTTCGTAATTCTGCAAGATTGTTGTATAACGAGCATTTGTGATGGAGCACGTTCTCGTATCTCTGGAAATGACCTTTTCGATGAAGTACGAACCGATACTTAGTATCTTTTGCAAACTGAATTGCGAATCGTTCGCAAATGTTTGTCGACAGTTTTCATCATACGTGTATGCGCTGATCAATTTGTGCAGGAAAAAACTGAGTATTGCTGTTCGAAAATTTCGAATTTTTTTCACTGTAATCGTAACTATGAGAGCTTTATTGTTTTAAATCATCAGCGCATACCTTCAAATAACAATATTCGAAAGTTCTTTTTCGATTGGTTGAGCGGATAGGGTGCTAGGGGTTTATGTATCGGCAAAGGGTTTTCAGGGCTAAACACTTTGCCGATACATACTCAAACTCTTTTTTATTAATTCAATTTAATTATAATAATTATTCTTAAAATAAAAAATGCAGCAATAACTGTTAATTTATATCTTTTTTTTAATAATTATGCTCAAAATGATATTTTTTCCTTTTAATAATTATTCTCAAAATAAAAAAAAGTCATTTTTTATTTTAATAACTATTCTCAAAATAATAATTTTAATAATTATTTTCAAAAGTAATTTTTTAAATAATTATTTTGAAAATTTCATTACTTATTCTCAAAACGAAAAAAATTTCTCAAAATGAAATTTTGAGAATAATTATTAAAATGAACAAATTTCAATAATTATTCTCAAAATTATTATTAATATTTTAATAATTATTCCCAAAATGGTAAAAAAAGCAGCAATAACTGTTAATTTATATCTTTATTCATGAAAATGAAACAGCTTTTTCAGAATCAGTCTGGATTGTACCAGATCGAAAGCGCAGGTGTTATGAACGTTTGTTCGTCACTTTGTCCGTAACTGGCAGTAAGACGCCCTGCTTGGTAATACGGTCGATGGGATAATATGTAACTACCGAATTTGGATTCCATTTCAGGCCAATATTAGGAAAGTTAAAAAAAACCTAGTTTGGTCAGCACATGATCTCCCTCCAATTATATGTCTTAAACAGCAACGAAATTTAAGTGAATAAAAAATTATTAAAATATATCGCTATAAATATAGTACTTAATTAGCAACCAGAAATAACTTGAAATTTCCAGTTTCGCCGTTATGTGTTAACATTTTATCACGACTGGAAAAAAGAATGGTCGCTCCTCACGGAACATTTTTGCAAAATCGTCCTTTAAAATCATATGCGTTAAATGCACAGTGTATGTAAAAGAGAGTGTAAATAAAATGTGACTCTAGAAATAAGTAAAATTCTTCAGGTCTTACCGAGAAATTGCGATCAGTTGGATACCATGCAGGGTAAACTAAAGAGACCTTGTGTGATAGATCTATAGATGTTATTACCCGATATAGAGGTGTTCCTGTTATTAATGATATTTACCACACAATTAATGTTAACTGCGTGTTAAATTAATAAGATAAACAATTTGACAAACTCGTCTGCCAAACTCTTATTATAACGGCTCTATATTTTTTTCAAGAAAAGAGTTCCAAGTGAAAAATAAGCTCTGGTTTATGGTTACTATTATAAGGTGTGTTACTTTACTCCCGCCTTCTTGGCGTGCCTTTGTGGTGTAGTGGCTCTGCACGCTGAGCCGGTATTCCAGAGGTCCATAGTTCGATTCCCGGCGAAGGCGGTTGCTAATTTTTCATCTCTTCGGCTTTTCCAATTAATCTAATGTCTCTACAGTGGTGCCCGGACTAAAAAGGGTGTTGGTGAGGATTCTGCACACCCAGGGTTTGGCGATTGGGTCCCATAAAAAATCCCAGTCGCCCTTTAAAAAGGAGAGTATATAAGGTATTTCTCCCGCCTTCTTAGCGTGCCTTTGTGGTGTAGTGATCAGCACACTCAGCCGGTATTTTAGAGGTGCGTGGTTCGATTCCCGGCGAAGGTGGTTGCTAATTTTTCATTTTGTCTGCTTTCAAAAATCCTAATGTCTCTACAATATCAAAATCTAATACGTTGTTCTTAACCATGTACGAATATTAAATAATAAATTTGAGAAGATTTGGATTAAAGATAATATACTTTTTGATGGAAATCTGTTCAGAGCTTCAAGTAACCTATCACTTTCGATTTACTAATTTTAGCCGAAATCTAATATATTGTTCCTATTGATATACAAAAATTTTTAATACTAAAACTTAAAAGTTTTGGATTATATTTAAATATAGTTTTTCATTTTAAAATGTTGCATGTTTTAAGTAAAGTAACACTTCCGATTGTTCATTAAAAATTGTTATGGGCTGAAAGTAAAGTACCACTTGCGGGTGTCCAGATTAACCCAAAATCTAATTAACTCTTTACATGAATGTAGAAACTATAAATACATGAAATACAATTTTTTTTTTTAAATTTTGATTTAAGAATTATCGAAAATGAAAAAGTCATCACACACATATATCATTGTGAAACTAATAAAAACGTGTTTAGCGACTCTAATTCAATTTTATTCACTCTCGAATTTTTTGGACCACAATATTATCTCGGTTACTTATGTTTATAGGTTATCAGGAGATAAAAACTAAATGCCAACTTTTCTCAACAGTTCGAATCTTTGACTGTTCGAAATTTAATTCTACTCTTTTCATTTTCGGCTCCTCAGAATTTTATATGAAATAAATACAATTTGTTGGTTAGACTTGCAGGAAGAAAATGAGCAGCATTCTATCTAAATGGCTCATAAGATTGAAAATGTATCATATTTACACTATCGAATAAGAATTATGCGATTTAAGACTTATCATGCGAAGATACACCCAGTATCATCACTAGGACAGTTCAGTTTTTCAAACAGCCTGTAAGTTTCCGTTTTGATCGGTGACTGTTGAGATCTTCAAAGGTTTTTATCGAAATACAGAAATTTGCAAATAAATTGAAGACTTCGGATTTACAGAACTTTGATTTTAAAATTTCTCTGTCAGAAGGGACATTGTCGGCGGCTGTTTACTTTAGCAAAGATTGCTTGTAATGTAACACGAAATTTTTTCCCAACTTTTGCCGAATAATGGTAAGCAGTGAAATTTTTAGAATTTAGGAAGACGAGAGGTAACAGAAATTTAGAAGCATAGAAAATAAAACGAGCGACAAAATGTCTACCGCTGGACCTGTACATGCATACATATTCTTCATTACTTAATAACAGTGATATGGTTAAAAACTGTTCGAAGTGTTTAGTCAAATAAATAACAAAACATATAGGAATCAGTTAAATGAATGATTTTCGGATAGTGCATCTGACGCTGTTCTAGCGATTTAGGTTGTGAAAGGAGAAGGAAAGGAAGTACAGCTTTCCTTTGAATACGCGCCAAACAAGCAAAAGAAAGTATTTGCTGTATGAGCTCTAGCCTTTTCAATTTGCTCTACATTCACTTCACCTTCTTTTAAAGTTAGTTTAGTCACCAGTTAAGAAGCATATTGCTTTTTACACTGTGTTCAGGAATTATTCGCAGGAACTATCACTGTTGGAAGTGTGCCAGCCTTCCTGTACAATAGCTAGCACTAACGTAAATCCTTTTAGTCAGCCGAGACTTAAATATAACGTTGAATTGTATTAAATAGTTAAGCAACCATCACTTCCCATTTGCGAGTAAAAAGCAGGAAACTTATTGCTACGGTTAAATGGTAATAATTCTTAATTATTGAAATAGAGTAAAGTGCACTTTATGAAAACGTGTTACAGAATTCTACGAAAAAAACTAATGTTCACTTTGTTTAGAATATTATAAAATTATGGCCTAATTTTCTGTAAACTAAATCAAAGATCTTTTATAGAATTGTTGTATATCCTTAAGAAACATTGACCTAAAGAAAATTACTATTTAAAGGCTTTAAAGGTGATAAAAGTCTAGTGCGCCATCCGTGTCACGGAAAAATGCGTCCGTGAAAACTATAAATTACCGATTAGAAAATGTGAGATCGCCAATCACTCGCAAAAGTGGGCTCATTCCGGAAATTTCGGTTATCTCAAAAGCACTCTTCATGGTGATAATCTAAACAATTTGGCGGATTTGAAAACACCGACATTTCCGTAACATTCCTCCTGATATGCTAAGAGCTGCGGTTAAGAATGCAGTCATACGATTTACCTTGATTTCGGAAAATGCTGAAGGCCACACTGAACATGCTTTGTAACATGTTTCAGAAACGATTAAACACATTTTAAACCGACGTCTCCATGTCTTATTCGTTTAACAATATTGCATACAGCGCCATTTCTCCTCCTGGTAGTGAGTTTTTGAACTTTTTTTTGCAGAAAATAAATTCCCATAGTGTCCTTTACACGATTACCAAGTTTGATAACATTTGGTCCAGTAGATTTCCTTTTACGACCATTTCAAAGTGAGACTTTAATTATAACCACCCTGTATTATGTACACTATGAGTATTATGCATCTTTCTCTGGCATCAAGCGATTCGTGCTTATCTTATGTATTAATGTATAAGTCACCAGCCAAACAGCTTTCTGGATTGATACCTTACTTTAAAATAAAAATATAATCGAGGTATAGCAGGTATTAAGTAAGATAACAGGTATCAAATAAGATAATAAGGTATAGCATCTAACAAAAATAATAAAAATGTAATAAAATAACGAAAGAAAAAAAAATTGAAAGGTTTCAGATTTGAATTTCGTCCAAAGGGGCGTTTTTTTAGCATTTTACATTTAGTGCTCAGCGGTCATTTATGCTAAATGTAGCTCATTTAGTGCTACATTTAGTGCTCAGCTTTCACAGAACAACATGTTGCGAAAGTAGATGAGCTCATCAAGAAAGACCATCCTGTAACAGGTACAGGTAGAAGCTAGGCTGGCACCTCCGTAGTACCACAGGTAATTGAGGTATTGCTGAACCTAGCTAACTGTTAAACTTTCCACCCCAATTTTGAGGGAGAACACCCCGGGGGGGGTCCGAGGTTCTCCCGCCCCTCTTTTTTTACCATCAACCACTTGGGAGGACTTTCTGAGATAAATGAGTTCTGGTATTAATAGTGTACACAAATCATATTGAGAAAAGACTGTCCTTGAAAAGTTCAACAACTGATGCTTCCAAAAGCAGAAATGTAAGAATAAATGTCTTTTCTAAGGCGGAAGGTGTAATAAGCAAGTCTTTGGAGCTCCCGTCCATCAGCATTGCGTAGATAAATGAAACTGTTGGAACATTAAAATGAAATAAAAAAATAAAAAATAATAATAAAAAAATAAATAATGAAAAATAAAAAAAATATAAATAAAATAAAATAAGGTAAAATAACATATGGACATGAATAAGCATTAGATATGACGAATATCCAGTCCGAATATTTGGATATGTATAAGAACGTCTCTGATTTTGGCCCTAAGGTGTCTGTTCTTTATGGCATATTTCTTAAATGGTATTAGGTTGTTGTTAGGCTTGATCAGATGTTTGCCGTCTGTTAGATTACAGTCAAAAATGTAATGATCAGGGTCACCCCTTTCGCCACATATGCAGAGATCCGTGGGGCACATGCCTCTGTCATGGAAGTAGGTGGGGAAAGGACCGTGCCCTGTGATATACTGATTCAGAACATGGTCATAGTGTAGGGCCTCTTTGTCAGTTTTTGAGAAAAAATTGTGGACTCTTCTGCCTTGCAATGCAGAATCCCACTCTTCTTGCCACTTTGAGTCGACAATAGCATTCAGTGTAAATTTTAAATGGGACTTGGGCCACGGGACATGAATTACCTCACTGTTAATGTTAGTCGTTGCATCCTTTGTAAGGAGGTCAGCTGCCTCGTTGGCGTCGTTTCCGTTGTGGGCTTTCACCCAATTGAGGATAAACTGGATTTCTGGGTGGGCACTTACAGTATTTTGAATATGTTAAACCAGCTGGTTCTTATTGTTTCTGTCCTTCAGGGCATATAATGCAGATTGACTGTCTGAATAGTTAGCTATTGTCCTGAAATTATTTGATATAGCTTTATTTACTGCAGATTGAATTGCTGACAGCTCAGCTTGATAAACGGAATTTTCTGGAGATAATTTTCCTTGCCATATTGTTGGAATAGAGGAAGAAGAATAGATTATTGATGCTGCGCCCACTTCTCCGTGATGAATTTTAGAGCCGTCTGTAAATGCTCTTGGACATTCTTTACTACTGATTGCTGAAGCGTCCGTATTGATAATTAAATTACAATACTTTACAGGATGGTAGGTCAATGGTATGGCTGGAGACTCATACTTTGAGGCAGAAAAGGTTCAGGTAAGCATCTTCTTTCAACTGGAGTACTCTGGCTTTTATTGAATCCTTCGTCGCAATTAAATGAAGGGGAGGAATCCCAGTAAGAACGCATAGAGAGGAATTAGCTGTCGTTCTGTAAGCTTTGCAAATGCTCAGGAGAAAAGGTCTCTGAATGGCGAAAAGTTTCCTTTTCTTCCTTTCTGTCATAGTCTCCGCCCAGATTGCAGCCCCATAATTCGCTATACTTGAAATTACTGTTAAAAATAAAATTTTTTGAATATGAGGACGAAGTCCCCAGTTACTACCTTGCATTTTTCTGAAATTATAAGCGATTTGATTTGTCTTTTTCTGAGTCTCCGTGAGATGGTACATAAAATTAAGTTGGTTATCTATGTGGATACCCAGAAACTTCAGGACTTGAGTAATCTTAATTTTCTTTCCGTCCAGGTTGAAGGTGGGCTTTCTTAAGAGCTTTTGGCCTGGCTTGTTAAAAAGTATTGCCTTGGACTTCTCTTGCGAAATGCAGAGTTTCAACATCTGGCATTCTATGTTAAACTGTTTGAGAGAACCGTTCACATTCCTTTCGAGGATGTCTCTAGTCCTACCATTAACAACCAACGCAGTGTCATCCGCAAACGCGAAGATCTTCGTATGATCGGGAAATTCATATTTTAAGACGTCATTAAAAGTGAGGGCCCAGAAATCAGCACTCAAGCAGGATCCTTGGGGACATCCTCTAGTAAATTTTTTGTTGGTTATCATGTTGTTATGAATGAATATGCTTTCTCTATTATGAAAGTAATGAATGAGGATATTGAGAAGATTAGAGGGACAGTTGGCTTTATTAAGTGCATGTAATACTGAAGGCCACCATATTGAGTCGAAGGCACTTTTTAAATCAACACAAATAAGTGCACTATGTTCACCTTTTGATTTATTATGTTGGATTTGCTTCAGTATTTTGTCAATTGCATGAATAGTGCTTGAGTTGGCTTTGAATCCGTATTGGTGTTTACTGATTGTTTGATTTTTGATAAAGTGATATCTCAACCGCCCGGCAATAAGTCTTTCTAGAACTTTTCCTATGGCAGGCAGCAAATTTATTGGCCGAAATGCAGAAGGATCTTCGGGGTTCCTATCCTTCTTCTCGAAAAGTATAATTTGTCCTTTCTTCATGTTATCGGGAAAGGTCGACAATTCTAAGCATTTATTGAAGAAATTAAGGATTCTTGGGTCATGATTGTGCATAATTTTTAGAATTTTGTTGTTTATAGAGTCGGGGCCCGGGGCTTTCTTATTGTTGAGGTGCTTGATAATATTATTAATTTCTTGTAGAGTGAAGGGGGAGTCTTTTGAGCCATTTTGTAAGAAATTGGAAAGTCTAATCTCTCTCTGCTCGGGTGTGTCATCTTCTGAATTGTCATCCATGAAGATAGCGTCAAGGATTTTGGTTGCTGCTTCTTGCGATAGAATCTGGGAATCAGGAATACTCTTATTGTTGCTTGCGTGATCTTTGTTGGGAAGCGTAATTTTTGTGGGAACGAAGAATTTCCTAGTTGCCAATTTATGGAGGATGCCATACGTATCTTTATTTTCAGAACAAAATTTTTTCCACGAGGTTAATTTAGCTTTCATAATTTTCTTTTTGTAAATCCTTCTTTGCTCGTTGTTTCTTGCGCATGCAGCATTCCTAGAATTGTCGTCCAGTGTAGATTTTATTTTCCTCCTTAAGGCTTTAGTTTTGTTCCTCTCTGCCCTCAACTCTTTTGTCCACCAGTTTGCAGTGAATTTATTTCTTGAAGCTCTAATTTTAAAGCTCTGTTGGGATATTCTTTGTATGACTGAGAAAAAGTTGCTGGAGATTTCATTTAATTGGTTGCGATCCCTGCAGTAGTTTATGCCGTTCAAAATGGAAGTTTTTTCTTTAGCAAGGAGGTTTTTAAATTTCTTGATGCCAGATTCAGTTATGTGAAAACGTTTCGTGCTGGTACTAGAAAAAGTAAGATCAATCTCAAAGTGAATGAACTTATGATCCGAATTATTTTCCTCGTCCAGTATCTTCCAGTTTTTAAGAAAGGTGCTGGCATTTGTGCTTGAAAGGGTTAGGTCAGGCCATCCTTTACCTGAGCATGTTTCGAAGGTAGGCCCTTGTACGGTGTCGTTGTGAAGGACGAGAGAGTTGGCAGCTATGAAATCTTCTACTTGTTCGCCTCTAGAATCTGATTTTGGATATCCCCATTGCACGCAATGGGCATTCATATCCCCACCGATAAAGTGATGTGCGGTCGGAGCACTCTGAATTATATTGTCAAGGTGTATAAGATTTCTTTCAATTTCTTCTGCGGGCGAACAGTAACAAGAAGAAATGCATAGTTGTACTGTACCTGAATTAATTGAGATAGATATAATGTCTCTATCAATTTTGCATACAGTAGGGTCTAGTTGTTTGTTCGTTAAGACAATGCAAGCTCTGGGGTTTTGTTTCTGGACTGGAAAATCTTTGCTTAAGTTTTTATATAAAATATTCCATGATAATGGAAACCCTTTTATCTCTCCTTTCACGCTGTATGGCTCCTGGATTAGTAAGATATCGTAATCGGATTCTGAGACTAACTGCACAAGTGAAGATGTGGCTTCCTTGCATCTCCTAAGATTACACTGAAGGCAGATAAGGTTCTTGAGAATCTGTGAAGTTTTTATTAGCATTGAAGGATTTGTGGAAAATGAGGCATCCATAAAAATACTTTGCAATATGAAAAATGAGAAAAAGAGAAGAGTAACTAAATAAATCAAAGGCTAAATTGCGTTGATGAATCGAAATGAAGTACAATTTAGACTATTTGATAATTAGTGATAGCTTTAATTTTTTCAGTTTCTCTTTTGTACAGAGGGCACTGAGGTGCATATGCTGCATGCTAGTAATTAATGTTTGTGCCATTTGCGTTGTTGTACAATCTGCAGTTAATGCAGTTAGGTATCTCGGCTCCGCAATCTTTTATTGAGTGATTGCCTCCACAGAATGCACAATAAGATTTAAATTTGCACTTGTGCTGAGAATGCGTAAAGTCTTGACAGTGGAAGCATCGTTTGACGCCAAAGAACTCTGCAATAGGAAGAAAATTCCAGTTATAAGTAATATTCCTGTGTTCCGTGCATGTCTTGAAGGTTGAACCATCCTGTAACAGTGGACGATTCTGACTCAGTAGGAATTAGCCATGGTACGATTCATGTAATCATCGGGGAGATGTTGAAGTTCCATAAAGCGTGCGCACAATAGGTCTCCCATCAGTTGACACCAGAATAAGGGACCTGTCACATGGTCATGTCTCTGCAATTGCTGCAGTGTTATAGCAAAGGGGCGGACGACTTTCTCTCAGCAGTTGTCACCGATGACGAGAGTTAGTGCCACCAGTTTGAGCCCAAATCGAAACGGAAAAGTTTGTAGTGGAAGCACATAGATTCCCCTCCATCAAAAAAGCTCAAGACTCTCCACACTAGTGCTGGTAAGGTAATGTTTTGGTTCTTTTTCGATCGCCCTACGTCGAATTTCGAATTCCTGGATCATGGAGCTACATTTAGTGCTCAGCGGTATTGTGAAAGTTAAAAAAACTTAGGAAGTCAATCAAATCGAAACGTCCCGGTAAACTTTCTTTTGGTGTCATCCTGTTGCACGAAAAAGCTACAACACCAACCAAGGAAACACACAGCTAAAGAAACTAAGGAAGTTTTGAGAAGTTCAAAGGGGAAGTCCTGAACCATCCACTTTATAGTCCAAATAGTCCACTTTATAGTCCTCACTTTATAGTCACTTTATAGTCCACTTTATAGTCCTCAATGTGACGTCCAAATCTTCAGTGACTTAAAAAAAAAAAAAAAAAAAAAAAAAAAAATTGAGGGGACAATTGTTTCAAACGGACGATGAAGTCAAGGAATGCGTGCGCAACTGGTTCAGACAGCAACTAAAGGCTTTGTACGAGTATGGCATTCTGCGACTAGTGTCACAATGAAATAAATGCCAAAACGATTGGGAACATTGCTTTTGAGTTTCATTAAATAAATTGTGTGATATATCCCTTTGCTTCGTCATTTTTTTGACTGCGTCAAATAATATTCTGCTAATATAATAAAACTTCTGATAATGTGGTAAAAGGAAGCACATATGATTTCCTTCCTTTTATTCATTTATTTATGCAATACTTCTTTTCACGTAGTTTCATACTTAAGCTTATTAGTTTCTTTGATTTTGATAATGGTTCTAGTCGTTAGGTAGGTCATCACCAGGGAGCAGTAGCTAATATTTTCTGGCTTATCCTCTCCGCTTTTTTTTTTTTTTTTTTTTCTAATTTTATCGTCCAAAAATCAAGAGGGGAAAATTAAATGAATAATTTAATTTTTGAAGGACGCGGTTACAGTAAGAACGTAACAGATGAAAAACTAGTCATCGCTAAACTACGGGTAATTAACTATCTTAATATTATTTCTTTAAAAGAAACCAACATTCAAATAAGAATACATAGTAATATTAACATTACAATATTTAATCTCAGCGTTCTTCTTGTTGTCTTTGCTATTCCTCAGGCCTCAAATCATCCATAAATGATTAGAGAAGATAAATGTGTAGCAGACTCGGTGAAATTGTAGACTGAAGGTCGGTCCGTCTTTGCCTCGCTGTGATGGGTTGATTCTTGTATTGAGCTGGCATGAAGTTTAACAGTTACTCGGCTTGACCTTCGCAGGTAGTTTGAGAGAGTTTTCGGTTATTAGTAAAACGCAAACAATCCTTGCGTAGACGAATCCATTTTAAAATTTATGAGGAAGGGGAAGTTACGCAAATATCTATAAAAAAAAAAAAAAAAAAAAAAAAACCCTGGCTCTAAAAACCTAAGGGAAAAAATGCGCAAGGAAATATGGTATATACTATATACGTACCATATTTTTGAAAATGTATTATATATATACATATATGTAAAAACAAAGTAAAGTAACAAAAAGAAATGGGATAATTGAAACACTATCTTAGATAATGTAAAAAAAGTTCGAGGAAATAAGTTAAATGAAGTTCAGGAATTTAATAGAACATACAAGGAATCGTGTGATGTTGATATCGGATATTTTAAGTAATTTTATCATCCAAAAATTGAAAGTGGAAAATTACGTGTTATTTAATTTTCGAAGAACGCGGCTACAGTAAGAACATAACAAATGATGAGAAGTCATGGATAAGAAGAAAAGATGAATAAAAAGGAGATCTTAATAAATATATATCAAATTCAATAAACATGGAGGAGCTAAAATTTTGAGAGCTCATTTTTTAAAAAGTAGTCGTGCGATTTTTACAAAACTTGGGTGTTTGGCATAATTTGAGTCGTAGAATCTAAATATGAAAGAAAAAAAAAAAAAAAAAAAAAAAAAAAGATATATTATTTCAGAAAAAGTCCGATTTTGTATCAAAATACCTATATTAGAACAATGCTATATATAAATCTAATACATATCTTAAGTCGCGCTTTCGAGACATGGAAAACGCAAGTTAAATTTCATCAATCAGCCCAGTAGAACGAGAGATACAGAACTATCCCATCCCCCCGCAGTGTACAGCATATAAAAGGGGGTGAAATTGTGCCAATATTTAAAAAAATTTCGGCTATGGCAGAAAATACGCGAGAAATACGTTGTATATATGTCATAATAACTATTCTAGACGGCTAGCCGAGCAAGTGGCTTGTATGTTAAAATAATAATAATAAACCCATTTTGTACAGTTTCGTGCAATTTAAAGCCTTGTACTTTAAGAGTCAATTGTATTGTCTTCGATATTACCTAATTTGAATCATACTACCATAAACATGAAAGACACCTTATTAGCGATTTATTGTGCTACACCTAAGAGTGATGATTTAAACTTAAATTCTCACCCTTTACAATGACTTCAAGAATGCGCAGGAAAGTGATTCTGCCTTGCATTTTGCGTGGGAAGTTTCTGAAAATAAACTTAGGGGTCTGCCGGGAAAGAACCGAATACCGTAAATTATTGATCGCTGCATGAATGTTGTAACATATGCCAGTGGTCTCAAACTGTAATTGCCGCCCGCGGTCCGCATGCACAATTTAAAAGCAGCTGATAAGCCAGAATTTTTCTCTTATTAACAAAATAACACACACACACACACACACACACATATATATATATATGTATAACTTTCGCTTACTTAGCATTTTCGAAAATATATATAAACAATAATAATACTATAGCAAACGAAAAAATGTCCGATTTATATTCAGTTTTAGTCTGAAATCTAAAATTTGTTACCTGGAAGACATATTTGTTGGTTACACTTTGAAATACTAATACAGCTAAATGTAAAATTTTCAGACTGACATTTATTAAAAATAGTTCCAACATGTTTAATTAATCATAAAATAACCCAATTTAATTTAAATTCAAAGAAAATATAAAAATTTTCTCCACGTTTCAGAGAAATTTTTCCAAGTAGGGCAAAAATTGAAAATAAATAATTACAACTTATTCTCTTTCTCTTATTTATGAATTTTCCCCCCGACGCATGAATAAAAATACATATGTTTGTATGTAAATTATAAACTTTGTAGAGACATTAGGATTTTTTGGATACGGGAGGCGTGAAAAATAAGCAATGCTCTGGCCGGGATCTCTCGAATACGCGCCGAGTGGGCCACCGTTACACCATGAAGGCATGCAGAAAGGAGGTAGAAAACATCTTATATATTCTCCTTTTTAAAGGGCGACTGTGGCATAGAGACCCAATTTCCAAATCCTGTTGGTGAAGAACCATCATCCACCACCTTTTAGTTCAGGGGCCACTGCAGCGTCATTAGGTTATTTAAAGCAGGAGACGTAAAAAACGAGCAATGCCCTTGCCAGGACTCTGGTCTTCTTGAATACGCGTCGAATGTGTTATCATTACACCAAGAGGGCATGCACAAGGGAAGGAGAAAATACCTTATAACTCCCTTTATTTCTTACTACAGCCTGACACTGGATGAGGTTTTAATTCTGATAAAGCTTTTGTAGCCTAGGAGAAAAATTACTAAAAATTATCCTCATCACGAATTCTAGATGCTCATCAGTCAATAGGGTTTTCTTCTTATTAATTTATTTCAACTGTGTGTGTGTGTGTGGGGGGAACTGTTCACATACGAATGTATTCCCGAACAAAGAGATTATTCTTGGTGCAAAAATTCGTAACTGAGCTTATTTATATTTTGACAAGCACGAATAAAAGTTAAAAAAAAAAAAAAAAAAAAAAAAAAAAAAATCTGTATCTCCAACTGTTTGGATAAGATTTATATTACATTTTAAATTAGTTTGCCTCTTTTATAGATTTTCTGATGCGTTATTCTTGTTCGTTATTAAGGGTAATGAAAATAATGTAAACATGAACTTCAAATAATTAAAATCTTGAAATCTTTGCAAGAAATTCATTATTGAAACGTCTTCACGGGCTGCATAATTTGCTTCCGGAGTCGCCCGTTTGAAACCATTGATGTAGGCAATTTTTGTTTTTCTTTTAGTTCACTGAGGAGTAAAAGTGATACTCTAATTTAGATCAAGCAGTTTTAATAATTGAGCTATGCCAGTTTTATCGAAGTGCATAACACATACACACTCACGTTTCTGTATTTTCCAATTAAAAATAAATACATTTTAAATTCGAGAGCCATCGTGCACTATTCATAAACGATGACCCTGAAAATTCACTCTTCTGTTTTGAACTCATTTACATCCCATTACGGTTATAAAAGTAGAAAATGAACTTACTAAAATTGCTAAAATTATTATTGCACATGATAAAATTATTTTCTAATGTATTTTAAGAAACAGGAAGGAGCCATGTCAAAAGCACCCGGAATTAGCTTTGTATGAAGAATACTATTTTTAACTCAGCCGGGGCTTAGCCGTAACTATCGAGATAGATAAGGCCTGCGCGCTGAGTTACTGCGTCACTGCTAGGGGACCGGTCTTCGTGCAGTTTACCTTCCTTGCTAAACACCAGTTTTTCTAAACCTATTCTATGAAATTGGTATCTCATACTATAAAATCAGTCTAAAACAAAATTACAAGCGGCAATATAATGTTTTACAAAGCTTATACGAATATGAAATATTTTCATTTTCTTTTGTTGGTATTTATTTTCAAAACAAAATTATTTGAGAATGGTGTGGTGCTTTTAAAAGCAAATCATTTCTTTGAAGGAAAAATTAGTTTTAAAATTCAAGTAGCAAAAATTTTTATTTTGATTTTTCTGTACTGTCTTTGTGTCTCTCGTTGATTCTCACCACCGCATCAAATTTTTTGTTTCACCCACTATAACAAAATGTTTGCCAGTGGGAACACATATTATCTCTCAATCTATAATTATTGCATATTTTTATTTATATCTATCATATTAATGTAGCAGGATTATAAAATATCAAACGAATGCAAGAGACTACTTAATATTTAGACTAACATTTAAATGCCTTATATCAGTCAGAAAAATTTTCTGAATGTAATAAATTACTAAATAGTCTACCTTTAAAATTATTTCTTACTTACATACTGTATGTTAATCTGTATTACAGTTAATGTTTTCCTCTTAATGCTACATAATTATTTGACAGAATCTGTAGTTTAATTGAGATAATGTTTATTACATAGCTCTGAAGACTATCAATATTAAATTCCAAATAAGACAAGAAAAAAGTTTTTTAAATAAACTTATACACAATTTTTTTTTGAAAATATTTTTAAAATATATGAAATACTTAAAGCATTTTTAGAAACAGAAATTTCTTGCAAATATTTACATTATACCTATTTAACTATAAGCGTTACCTCTGTTCTGAAAATATCTTTTCTATTAATATCCACATGAAAAGAAAATATAAATCCTTGTGGTGATGGCGATAAGGAGCGCGCCTTGCGCCCTCCGATAAGTGTGGCAACCCTAGAGGAGAAGTTTCTTACGAGTAGCGAGCAGAGCGAAACAGGCAGGCTGTCGGGGAGTATGCGCGAAGTTCCTAAATAAAGCTTAATTTTTATTGTACACTATGTCTTGTTAATATTATATTAATGCAGTAAGAACATAATCTGTGATATGGAATTCGAGGATTGGTGGTAAAAACATAACCGGAAATCACCATAATGGTAACCCGGACTGTGTTAAATCGTATGAACAGTTCTCAAGCACTTTCGGTTTTGACTACAAGCCATCACTCAAGATCTCCAAACCAGAAGTAATGGATTACATCGGTTTTCATCCTCCGAATCACAGATGAGTACTAATTATAGATCATTTTATAATTCTGTTTTCTACTTATCATTTAATTTAATTTTCTTTGGTTAAATTTTTGCTTTTATTTTGGCTTAAAAACCTTGCACAATGTCTGATGTTCATGCCGTCCAAATTCCGGTTTATAACCGATCAGACCCATATTTATGGTTTATTATGTGTGAAAGTACTTTTGCTCTCGCCACCCCCAAACCTATCACAGAATCCATTACTAAATATAATTACGTAGTTTCTCATCTTCCTCCAGATATCGCATCACTAGTACGGGATTTACTTATGAAACCAGACCCTATTGATCCATATGCAAAGCTTAAAACTGAGTTAATAAATCGTTCAGGAGAATCTTCTCAGCAAGAAATTCGCCAATTATTATCTGGAGAAGAATTAGGTTCTCGAAAACCTTCCGATTTGCTTAGAAATATGAAACGTCGAGCAGAATCTTTAAATGTTCCTGATAACTTAATGTTAGAATTATTCCTTCAACGTTTGCCTTCGACTGTTCAGTCTATTTTGGCAGCGGTTTCCAATTTAACTGTAGATAAAGCTGCAGAAATTGCCGACAGAATTTTAGAAGTAAATCCAACCCCAGGGACTTGTGCCGTTTCTCGCACAGTCGATCAGTCTCTAGAGGATAAATTATTTAAACAAATAGAAAAATTAAACAAACGTATTGATCGCATTTCTCTTTCTCGTGGTCGCTCGCCAAATCGCGGAGATCGCAATAAGGAAAGAAGCAATTCCAAAAGGAGAGATTATTCTGTTTGCTGGTATCATA
This sequence comes from Stegodyphus dumicola, assembly GCF_044657685.1. NCBI lineage: Eukaryota > Metazoa > Arthropoda > Arachnida > Araneae > Eresidae > Stegodyphus > Stegodyphus dumicola. The sequence goes on along the minus strand of NC_140770.1, from coordinate 278,246,467 downwards.
GACGTTTTGGGAAAAAGTGTAGAGATGACAAATGTACAAAACCTTGTTCATGGCAGGGAAACGAAACCAGCAAAGAATAGAGGCGACTTATTCTTTGCCTCAAGTTTCACGTCGCCTGTTCGTTCGTGACCGTAGAACAAACCTTTCATTCTTGGTCGATACCGGCTCTGACGTGTCCTTACTTCCAGCAAATAATTCTCAAAAACGGAATTCGTCCCAACAAACACTTTTCGCTGCTAATTCTTCTACTATTCATGTTTATGGTCAAAAAACACTTTCTTTGGATTTCAAATTAAGACGACAGTTTACATGGACTTTTCTTATAGCAAATGTTAGTACACCCATTCTTGGAGCAGATTTTCTCCATTTCTTTGAATTGGTGCCTGATCTCAGAAACAAATGTCTCAAAGATTTAAAAACGCATTTTAAAACCGTCGGTTGCGTGAAAAATGCAAGCATTTATTCAGTAAAAACTGTATTTAGTGATACACCATATCACAAAATTTTAAAAGAATTTCCTTCAGTTACTAGATTACCAGATCCTAACCAACCTGTTAAACACAACACCGTTCATTATATCATAACTAAAGGTCCACCTGTGGTTGCAAAACCTCGTCGGTTAGCTCCAGATCGCTTAAAAATAGCAAAACAAGAATTTCAAACTATGATGCAATTGGGGCATTTGAGACCTTCGAGCAGCAATTATGCATCCCCACTTCACATGGTTCCAAAAAAGGGAAGTCTGGAATGGAGACCTGTAGGAGATTATCGAGCATTGAACGCTCAAACAATAAAAGACAAATACCCTATTCCATGTTTAGCCGATTTTACTGCTGCATTGCACGGTACTAAAATTTTTAGTCATGTCGACCTGATTAAGGCATACCATCAAATACCAATTAACCCAGCCGACATCCACAAAACCGCCATATGCACACCATTCGGTTTATTCGAAAGTATCCGTATGCAATTCGGCTTATGCAATGCATCTGCGACTTTTCAACGTTTTATAGATGAAGTTACGCGGGATTTAGAAGGCGTTTACGCTTTTGTCGATGACTTGCTCATAGCCTCTAAAGATTCTGAGGAACATTGCAGGCATTTGAAAGCTTTATTTTCCAAACTTCAGGAATATGGACTTTGCATAAATGTTTCAAAATGCACCTTTGGTCAAACATCTATTGATTTCTTAGGTTTTCACCTTAGTGAAAACGGAATTGAACCTCTTCCTGACAAAGTCAAATGTATTTTAGATTTTCCTCAACCTACCACTCTCACTCAGCTTCGCCGATTTTTAGGCATGTTTAACTTTTATAGATGTTTCATACCTAAAGCAGCACATATTCTTTCTCCTTTAATAAAATTGTTAGAAGGCTATATTAATAAAAAGAAATCTCGTTCTCGTGTTCAGGATTCATCCCCACAATTAAATTGGAACGAGAATGCTGAACAAGCCTTTATTGCTGCCAAAAATGCCATTGCTCAGGCTACCCTTTTGAGACACCCTATTCCCGGAGCCCAGCTAAGCATCTGGGTAGATGCCTCAGACGTCGCAATAGGCGGCACACTTATGCAGTTGTCTCAACAAACATGGGAACCTATAGCATTTTTCTTTATGAAACTCAGTAAAAGTCAACAGAAATGCTCCGCGTACGATAGGGAATTATTTTCTATTTATTCTGCAATTGAGAAATTCCGACACATGTTAGAGGGCAGAAATTTTATAATTTATACGGATCAAAAACCGTTAATATACGCTTTTAAACAGAATCCTCATAAATGTTCACCTCGACAATTGCGCCATTAGATTTTATTTCTCAGTACTCTACTGATATTAGGCATGTGCAAGGTTCAAAAAACGTCGTTGCTGACGCTCTTTCAAGAATCGAAATTGATTCCATAACAAAATCTCCATTTTTGGATTTTAAAAAATTTTCGGAAGCTCAACGGCATGATCCGGAGGTACAAGACCTTCTCAAAAACAACACATCATCTTTGAAACTGGAATTTAAACCGTGCCAATATTCTGATGGTAATATTCTTTGTGACATATCAACAGACATTCCTCGTCCATTTGTTCCGAATTCCTTTCGCAGACTCATCTTTAATCATCTGCATAATCTGTCACATCCAGGAATTGCAGCTACTACGAAGCTTATTTGTTCTCGTTATGTATGGCCCGATATGAAACGTCATATCAAAAATTGGGTGAAATCCTGTGAATCTTGCCAAAAATCGAAAATTACTAGGCATACTAAAGCACCACTGGGCACATTCTCTCTTCCTGATGCACGTTTTTCAGAAATCCATATGGATATCGTTGGACCGTTACCTCCATCAGAAGGCAACGTGTACCTTTTGACTCTAATAGATAGATTCTCCAGATGGCCTGAAGCCATTCCCATCCCGGATATGAAAACGGAAACCATTTGCAGAGCCATCTTCAACTGTTGGATATCTCGTTTTGGCTGCCCATCGATCATAACAACAGACCAAGGTTCTCAAATGAGATCCGCACTTTTTGCAGAATTCACGCGCATTTTGGGTACGAACAGAATCACAACAACAGCCTATCATCCAATGTCAAACGGCATTGTTGAACGATTTCATCGACATTTAAAATCTTCTCTCAAGGCTCACGAGACCAATAACTGGACTGAAACACTACCAGTTGTTATGCTTGGTATTCGGACAGCCGTAAAGGAAGATCTACAGTCATCTTGTGCTGAACTGGTGTACGGCACAACTCTCAAGCTGCCTAGTGATATGATAACGTCATCTAAGATATCTCCGTATGACACACAATTTATCACGAATCTTAGGCATAGAATGCAACAGTTGAATCCAATAGCAACATCTGCACATTGCCAAGAAAAATGTTACGTAAGTGCTACCTTAAAGTCGTGTACGCATGTATACTTACGTGTCGATCGAGTAAAGCCACCTCTGTGCCAACCATACACAGGTCCGCATAAAGTCCTTTCTAGAACGGACAAAACTTTCACAATAGATGTTAACGGTCTGAAATCTACTGTGTCTATAGACCGTGTGAAACCAGCCTATTTGCTTTCGGACTCTAATTTGCCTGAACTAAAAACAAATAAAGACTTAAAGACAGTTCAGCAGAATAAATCTGCAAACGAACTCTCTAAGACACAAACTGTCACCAGATCGGGAAGATATGTTCACTTCCCTAAGAAACTTGCTTCTTACATAACAATTTAAAACATTTTTTTTTTAAATTCATATCTTAACATATTTCTTGTTATTTCATGTTTATTATATGTGTCAATACCTTGTTATATATTGAATTGCATTTTGATCTTTTCTAATTTTATATTCTAATTTTGTAATCATAAAAAAAATACCCGACAGCACGGATACTCTGAGATAATTTCATAACCTATGTCGTTCCTTTGAATAGCCATTAAAGGAACTGGGGGGAAACTCTGTGGTGATGGCGATAAGGAGCGCGCCTTGCGCCCTCCGATAAGTGTGGCAACCCTAGAGGAGAAGTTTCTTACGAGTAGCGAGCAGAGCGAAACAGGCAGGCTGTCGGGGAGTATGCGCGAAGTTCCTAAATAAAGCTTAATTTTTATTGTGCACTATGTCTTGTTAATATTATATTAATGCAGTAAGAACATAATCTGTGATATGGAATTCGAGGATTGGTGGTAAAAACATAACAGGAAATTTCCATATCCTAACATCATGTTCAAAACTTTTTTTTATAATGTATGCAATTTTTTTTAACTTACCTTACATATCTTTTTGGGGGTGCCATGTACTCAACTTAAAGATTGTAATTCAAAAGATAATTAGAAAAAATTGTTTTTAAAATTGCATTGAATTGAAATACAATGAAAACAAGTATGTCTACATATGAATTCAATTACTACTGCTTCTTCAATAACTGTATATTTTTAAAATTTCAGTTTGCAGTTTCGCAATTTAATTACCTTAATATGAATCTTACATACATTATTTTAGAAAATTTTCTATCATTCTCAGAAAGATTTATATTGCATAACAAATTTTAAACAAACTGATTGCATGATAATAACATATATAAAAGTGAACAGAAGCTATATTAGCTAAACATATGCATTTAAGTTTCATCATGATAAAATGATATTTAATGATTTGCAAAAAGCATTGATATTTAAATTTAAGAACACAGTACTATGTCATGAATCATACTCATCATTTGATATTCTACATATTATGTAATGAAATAAGTGTTATGCTTTTAACCCCTTAGGACAGTTATTTCATATAAAATTAGTTTCCAATTAAAATAAAGAATCATAAATTTTGCTGACAATTTCTATATTACCAGTCTTAGTAATTATTACAAGGGATGGTGCTTCGGATATCAAAAGTAAACATAAATTCATCCCTTAAATCATAATGAATAAAAAATTACAACTTATAAAAGCCAACAAAAAGTTTACAAATAAATTTGCAATAAAATAACTGATATTTTTTAAATGCAATGGAATGTTTTCTAAAATATAAATACCTTATTTTAGATATTTGCTTTCTGTAGTGTTTGTAGTTTTCTTTTTAAACAGGGTTTTCTATAGTTCACAACAGTAATTCTTAAGTAAAATGTTTATGCACACCCACAAAATTTGTTTCACACAATACTCAGCAGTATGACCTAATTCACATATATCAATTGAATTAAATAATTCTAACCTATTTATAACAGAAAATGCAAGAGTCACTGCAAAATTTCGTTGATTTTGAACTTTTAAAAATTCATTTTCCTATTTCTCAGAAAGAAGTTTTTGAACTACTATATAGCAATGCACAATAATATTCACAATGTCTGGGTGAGGATACTTTAAACATCCTCTATCCATACTTGAAATTAAGCGATATGAATCTTCGCATATCAGTTCTTTATCAATTGAAAACTGTGACAGACATGATGAACACTTCTGTTTTTTGCATATGGCATAAACACAATATCCTGCAAGGTATGTCAAAACTGGTATTACACTTTCGATGCCTAAAATATCTTCATTAGTTACATCAATATTCAAGTAATTAATTACTTCATCTTCCTTTTCACATGAAGACACAACATTAAATTCATCAATAGTAATTCGACCAAACGTTGCAGATCTCAATGAAAAAGTGTTTTGTAATCTGAGTTTGGACTCACATTCAAATATTTGCCTCACTGAGACATGATATTGCGATCCGGCTAAAAATCTATACTTTCCGAATCTCTCTTCTAAAGAATCAGTTTGTATTTTTCCATAGAGAAAATATTTCATTTTCAGCTCTTCGATACAATACTCCTTCATTTCCAACAAAGCATGAGTTGTGTGAGTAAGAGCATGATGAGTTTCTTTCGTAAAACTCCCTGTAGTGCATCCCATGCTTTTCCAAACATCCAGCCAATTCAAAAATTTACTTAAGAACTTCACGTTTTCATCGTCAGGCAAATTAGTTAATGGATTCATATTTTCATTTATTAGTCGTATTCCTTTATGGGGACTTTTTACATTTATAATGCACCACCAAACATGAATTATTTTAATAAAATTTCCGGTTTCTTTGGCAAATTGGAGATTAGTTTTTTCTTCTAGTTCTACTAGAGCATTCACTACATGTTCATTAAAAACTTGCAGTGCCAGTTTGACATTCTGCCTCTCTAAATTCGATGGGTTAAGAGATTTAAAAGTCAAAGAGCGATTAAATATAACTAAATTATTCTTTTCAGCTTCATATAGTTTTTTGAGAGTATAAAAAGACGCAGTTTTCATAATAACATTATTTTCAAATGTCTCAAAATCTGGGTATTGAAAACACTGATTCAACCAGTTATTTCGTATACATTTTAATATATGTACTGCATCAATTACATAAAATAAGGGTCTGTCTGTTTTCACTGGATGAGGATAAACGATACTCAGTTTTGGTGGATTTGAGAAATAACACATAGCTTTACGATTGAGTGAATTATTGTCACTTACTACACAAACCGCGAAAACCCCTATATTCTCTAATCCTATTACAATCTTTTTAAGTATAAAGTGCAATATATCCGCTGTTATGGTTTTCACAGGTAAAATATGCACAACATTTTTATACTGGGAGAGTAAGCTCTGGATCATAAAAACATAAGCACTTGTTGCTGCATCCTTAGTGTTAAAAGAAGAGCCAACAATATTACCTCCTCTGAAATCTAAATATGGTTTAATATGAATTTCATCCATCATTACAGAAACAATTCTTTCATGAAGTTGAAGTTCCACAAATTTCTCTCTCGCATAATGAAGGAAGTTTACTTCAAATTGCTCTTTAAAGGACTTGCATTAAATTCAGTACAAATTTTTCTAACTGTTGCTGGATGGGGAAGAATTATGTTTCCCGAATGTCGTAAAAACTTATACGCGTGTGGAGATATGGAATGCAATAAAGTTGAAAATATTAGCATTTCTGGTGAGTATCTCCGTTTAACTTTATTAACCGAGAAAAGTGAAACTTGTTTGGCCAAAAAATTAATAACAGTTTCTTCGACTTCATCATTCAGTTTAAGAAGGCCCAATAATTCCAAAATTGTATCCAAAATTGATTGAATTTCATTTTGAGCTACAGGTATTAACAGAGACTGTACACCATCTAGTATCTCTTGGAGGTTTCTGATATCTCTAACTTTCACAGGAAAGTTACGTTCTTTGCATGATTTTATTGCAGCATTACCAATAAATGCTGAGACACTTAAATCATATTTAAGAACAACAGAGGCTTCAATAACTGGTGCTGCTTGAGTATTGATGTGAATAAATAATGTTTCATCTTCTTTTCTGATTATAGACCAAAATAACGGGATTTGCTGAGTCTCTAAGCACTTTAAAAAGTTTGCATATGTTGAAAACATGTATTTTGCTTCTTCTTCTGATTTCGTTTTCATGCTTTCCTGTAGAGCCAAATGCAGTTGCTGATTTTGTAATCGTATTTTTTTATCATACGGAGATTCTCGATTCTGTTTCTGATAGGATAAATATGCAGGGCAACCCGGAAATAAAGATGGTATTGCTTCTTTCGTTAATCGAGAACGTTCACGTGCACCTCTTTCAAGAGGTGCACTTATTTTTTTTTCAGAGGATGGATCATATGCACTTGTCTCCATCTCAATATCTTCATCTTTGAAATGAAGTTCGCAAACTTTTGAAGCTTTAGTTAATTTAAAATTACTCCGAGGTATACCTTTAAGCCATTTCTTTTTTTAAATTTCATTAGATGGAAAACTGTAGACGCTCACACGAGGACCATTATCATAATTTCCTTTGCATCCAGGAACAATACAATGGGAAGGCATAATGCTGATAACACAATTTCGCACGAAAATATGCAGAAACAAAAATGTATCACTAAGCAATCAACTTTACAAAGCAATGAATAATGCACAAATGTTAATAAAATTAACGAAATCTAAGCATCTAACAAGAGCGTGTGAGGTATGTCTAACAGTAACAGTTAAGTATGTCTTGTTAAGAGGCAGGTGGCTACTGGTAACAGCGTTAAGAGGTAGGTGACAAAGAATACGGAAAAAGTTTCGGGGAGTGTCATTGTGTGAGTTATTGCTGAGGGTCCCTTAACCGTGACGTCACAAGCCAGTTTCGATTCAGAGCGCGGGCCTTATCTATCTCGATGGTGACGGCTTAGCTCCGGCATTTCTCCATTTTTCAAAGAAAGTTTCCACTGGACTTTCATAAGGCTCCGCTATTTTTTATTTTTGAATTTAAATTAAGTATAGGAAAGCCTCGTAGTGAAAACGTTGCTCTATTTGTAAAGATAAAACCCAATTAAAAACACTCCTTTAAGGGGAAAAACTTAACTAAAATTTCATTAACATTACGTCCTACAAGCTCGGCTCAAATTCGACGAACTTAACCCGAGCTGCTTGTGGGGTCTCGGGCATACAATATGCAATAGGCTTAAATATACATATTAGAATATGCTTAAACATGCGGTTCAACAAATTGATTTCACGTTTAAAGAACTGAGCTCCAACTTTTCTCGGCTTCAAAACCAATGCACACTAGCAAACACAAGAAAACGCTCACCAGAATTGAGATCTGTAATACAGATGTTCGACTCGCGAAAAAAATTGCTTTCCTGGTGTACATTTAATGTTATATTTCTAAATTACAATATTACTTGCTATCCAAATTCCATCTAATTTGCATTCCGATGATGCTGATGGAAGAAATGAAAGGTACAAGGAAGAAATATTATAAAAATAACTGTTACCCAAAATGAACCATACACATTTTTTGCACAATTGCTTGAAAACCGATTCCGTAAATTTTTCAACACCCTGTATATCCTTAGCAATCCCTTAGTTAAGGCATATGCGAGGACGAAGGATCAAAGGCTTTCGTCTGGTCTTCTAACATATCCCGCAAATTGCTGCACCGGATTATGGTCAAGCAAGTCCATTGCCGAATCATCTTGATCCACGTGAGCCTTGATCACGGACACCTTACTAGGTGAAATTCTAAACGTATGATGTATGTAGACATTAGTCGAAGTTCGCTACTTTTTGCACTACAAAATGAGAACTGCGATTCACAACCGAGATGTCAATCGTGTCACTTGACGCCCGACATAAGAGAAGAAAGTATAGGATTTTATGTTCGCCTTTCCTTCATCTCACCAGAACGCATATTGGTTGGGTGAGTATTTAAACCGAGGATTTCAATATTTTAGAGATAGAGCTTTTGACAGCCTCACTTGCAGTTACATCATATCTCCAACTCTGCAAAAGTTTCTTCCGACTTTGAGCCATTTTGCTAGCCGACGTTAAGAACGCACCGTTAGTTAACTTGAACCAGCTTAAGTAGACCATTTGTGTAGTCTATGACTACGTTATATAAAATTTAATTTTACTTATGTTATTTTAAATACCCAATGCCGATATTTCGCAATGTTGGAGTTTTTGTTTGTAAGCACAAGTTCTGTTCAATTTTAAAGATTTAATAAAAAGAGTATTTTAGCTTTCTCAGTACTTTGTCATCTTAATTTCGCTTCTCAGTCTATGCAGATAGAAGGACGGAGTCAGTCTATATGAATTTAAGCTTCTGCACAAGAAGAAGTCTACAAGACATATATGACCAAACTAAGCACTTCTATTAGATATTGTCTTATTAATCAAATACTAATACTTTCAGTTATCATTATTAATACTGATACTGAATGTATAAGTGCCGGTAACGGTAAAATCGCAGAACACTATTAGTTCCGACCTGGGTCCCAATCCAGGGAATGGGCTGGCTGCATGGGCGGTTTTATGGTTTTTCCCATGTGTAACGTGTATATGAGCCATTTTCCATCAAAAAGTCCTCTACGAAGGCATCCCTCTCCTTAGGCAGATAACCTTAGTGTGCTTTGCAATAATAAGCTAAAAACCAATCATACGCACTTGGTATGTACTAATAGCGAGGAAGCGGAGGCGTAGTTAGAGGGGGGGGGAAGCAGTTCTTCGCCCCGGGCGGCAAATTTGTTTGGACATTTTCCGCGTGAAACATTGTTTTACAGTGGTTAATCATGTGGACTGCAGAGTGTAGAGACAGGTAAATACCTAACGAGGTCGAGGCAGGTAAGATACTGAACTGCCGTATAGAATTAAATTGAGAGAGAAGAAAAAAGATTTTACTTTATCTAAAGTATTTTAAGAAATCAGCTCGAGATTTCAATAGATACGTAGATACGTACTCTTGTTATAACTTCATTATTACAACAAAACTTTTGAATGAATACTACGTCTGTGACATTAATGAGGCAGAATTCTTAACTAAGAGAGAAGTTTTCAGAGTTTTATGTCCAATATTGCTAGGGGGAAAAAAAAAGGAGCGTGGAAGGACGTTCCTTTTCAGTTTCTGTAATTTATTCTAAAATGTAATATCCGGAACAATGTTCGAACTATTGTAATAGTGTAGAGTTTCCTTTAGTTTGCATACAAATTATTTTAAGTTTTGTACCTTTCCTTAACCTCTCATTTTTCCCTCGAAATTCCTCACCAGGTTAAGTGAAGAGAGTATAAAAACAGACGAAACTAGTAGTTTATTCAGAGCGTGATTTCGCTAGCCAGCGCAAATTTCTATTTTGTACTTGCTGCTGTTACTCCGAGTTGCTGTATCAGGTTCTGTTTTCCTCCTTACTTGCTTTGGGAACATTAAATGTCCTGACTCGGAACAGGGAGCTTACTAAAGCTATGTTCAATAAATTTGGGAAGTAGACAATACACACAGGAAGGGTATACGAAACCCTTTATTTTTCTCTCTTTACAATGATTTCCGGACTTCGGAATACAGAGACCAACCACTTGTGGTCTGAACGTAAGAATATAAAAATATTAACTAAACTCTAACTAAACTTAACTTTGGATTAATCAAACAAGTGCCTACTCCAAGATTGGCCGTATATTAGCAAAAAGGCGTATGTAGTACAGAGAACTGCTAACACTACGATACGTTTAAAATTATCAAGAGGATTAAACCTCTGGCCTTGAAGGCAACCAGCAACCGAGTAAAACTACTATGGCAAGCGGCCTGCTTCTAATAGCTCCTTCCTCTCTCTTGCTTGGCAAAAAGCCACAACTTAAGTACTTGGCGTTCGCAAGACAAATTTGCATAAATAAGTTAAAGCTTTTAATTCTGGCCGGAAGTAGAAAATAAGAAGTGATAGTAAAGATTTAAAATAAAATAAACGTTAGTAAAACTTAAGATCCTTACAGCTGATACAGCTTTTGGCCATTTAATTAAGTATATAGCCGGGTAGGCTGTTGAGTCAGCCTAGTTAGCCTTAAACTAAATTGTTAGTGAGCACTACTACCCTTATCTTTGAATTTATTAGTTCTAAGTTCCCACCGCAAGTGGTCGGTGTTCTAAGTTCCCAGCGCCCGAAGTACTTTCATTTGTGTCAAGAGTTTTACGAATAATAAAGGGTTTGTTTAGCCTTCTTCTGTGCCGATATTATTCACGCCTGTAAGAGAAGTCGCCAGGTTTCTTCGTAAGATCATGTTGATTTTATGATAGCGAAGAAGACCAAATCTTACAATAGTATTTCAAATTTTTCTCACAACTGCTGTTAAATGTTGCTAGTTGTGAGAGAAGTTTTTCTAACTGAGATTTAAAAAATATTTAAAAACTTTTGCATTTAAGAGAGCTTTCTATACTGTTTACATAACGGCAACGGGAGAAATCAAGCAGACCTTCTTTGATATCATTGATGGCTTTGCGAGCTAAAATTAAGCAAAATAGTATGATTTTAAAAAGTTAGAATTAAAAATTTTCTTAATAAACAATAGAGTTTTGATTTATATCCCTTTATGTTATTATGACATTGTTTTAGTTATTTGTTTGTGTATCAAGAGCAGCGGCAAATTCAGGGCTGTTCAAGCGATCAAATTAGAGATCGCTCCGCGCTGCAAAAGTTCTAGCTGCGTCACGGTGAGAAAGCGCATGGGTCGGTCTCAAATATTTCTATTCTCCGCAAGTTTCCTAAATGTCTCGCAGACACTTAGATATACCGCACTATTGCCTGACGCAACGTTGCCGGTTCAAGAAATCAAGCCCTGAGGCACATGACATAGTAAAATCTGGACGAGGATAAGGACAGGATGTCCGCAATTTATAGCAATCGCGCATGGATTGATGCACCCGGTATTTCACTACCTCCCTCCAGATATGAAACAGATGGTGTTCTTAATGAGCAGCATGTGCATAATACTTATATATATGTGTTATAGTACGCAGCGCGTCAGTCTGTTATTTAGCATTTTACTTTAAAAAAGGCACTTCACGGTCATAGCGACCACCTCTCATTTACTATTTTAAAGTGGGTCATTACCGTGGTGCGAAAGGGATTAAGGAATTTTAGCAAATTAGTGGACTCGGCCATCTTCCGCAGTAATCGTTTCGATGGTTGCGAGGGAAACCAAAAGGGGCAAAGTGGCTTTGAAATGCGTATTCTAAAGTAACAGACTATAAAAGAGAATGAAAGGAGCAGAAGGTCTCTGCAGTCTCTGAACATTGCTATTATTAAGGCAGAGACTGAGGATACTAGGCACTGTAGAGGATTTTTGTAGCAGTTTATCTATAAACTGCCAACAGAAAAATAAGAAATTTGGTAATTTTTCAATGTTTGGATCTGAATTTTGTGCTTTCTAGTTTAAAAAGATAGAAAAATAAAGAATATGTAAAAGATTAAATTAGCAGCTTAAATTCCCTTCTGTATTCTAAAAATAGTAACCTCTATTTGCACTGCCTCATTTCGAGACTAATTTATGTCATATTATTCTTACGTGATTCTGATGATGTAAATGGAACTCAAACAGCTAATAATAATTTTACAGCAATATTAACTATCCAATCAAAATGCACAGAGAACCAAAACTAACTCAGTCTGAATTAAGATTTCACCCTGAATATAACACACTTGCTTTCTACGCTTGTGGATCGGCGTTTCAGCATTCTTCGACATCAAAATTCTCACTGTTCATTACGGATTCAACAGCCTGCGTTCTACTACAGAATCTATTACAACAGTTTTTACGAAGCTAGCGGCAGTGCAAAGCAGCGACACGAAGCAAGAGAAAAGGCGGAAGAGAGGGAGTTGGTTAATGCATGCACTGCGAATAACGTTTCCATCGGAATTTTAACGCACAGCATATGTATCCTGTCGACTTTTATTTATATGTAATGTTTTTGAAGCATAGAAGAGGAATCAACTTGTAGCAGTTGTGGCTTATAGTGAAGGCTTACAGATGAAGGTAACAAAATATAAACTTGAAGAATTTCCAGCCTTTATTTCCACGCACGTAAAATCATCTCCGTGGATATTTATCCAATCATAATGAAATCCGGTATTCATACAATCCAGAGGTATTCATACAACAACATCAAACAACTGTATAGTATACCGTTTTTTAATTAAGTCTTAATTTTTTCTTCTAGTAAGTTGCTTTTAGTACTGGGCATTTTCGATTGATTAGTTCTTTAATCTCTTCTTCAGGAATAAAAGGACTTATGTTTTTAATTACTACTCTTAAATTTATCTTAGAGTGCAGCAAGAAAGTATGGAAAGGCGTTCCTCTTTCTAAGAGTTTGGGTAACGTTTTTGAATTTGGTAAAAGTTTACAATTGGATCCCCCTTGTATTTTGGAAAATCTTTTTTGACGGCAAGATCGGCGCCAGAAATGTACAATTTCACGATGGCCGCTACACAAAGCAAAAATAAGAAATAAAAAATTGCACAAATTCGGTGTCCATGTACACATCAATCTATTTTCACTTAAAAAATCAGAGAATCGCACAAACTCGGCATTGCGCTCTGACTTTACTTGTACACATCGATCTATTTTCACTTAAAAAATTCAGGAAGCTAAAACCAATTTAAAACTATCATGGTAACCAGAAATGGGGCTTCATCCCCAAAACATAACAAAATTTGTTGGCAATCGAAAGGGCACCCAATTCCACACTAGAGCTTTGAATTTTTCTATTGTCTCTAAAGATATACGTATAACTTTATTTAGAATACAAACATTATATTGTACTACTTGTTTATTATCTTGTTTCTGCGAATATTCTGCATTTATCTTTGGATATCTGTCATTCCTGCTTCTACGTTGTCACCGATACACTCAACTATTCTTTTTTCGGATTGCCGAACAGCGAACGTTCATATTTGTACTAATTAAATAGGAAGATGTACTACTTGTTTAGACGGAAGAGACTTTGTACTTTTGATTTGTACTACTTGTTTTTTATTTTTTTCTTTCGAATATTCTGAATCCATATCCTGATCATCTTCTGAAGAGGAAAGAGAAGCCTATTTATTTTTATCTTCAAATTTAGGAGTACTTTCAACTTCTGGAGGTTTTGCTGTTTTGGTTGGTAAAATCCAAAACAGCAAAATCTCCAGATGCCTTTTTGCTTTTCTATAATTTGACTGATTTACTAAAGATTCAGTTCTTTCTTTCACTTGTTCTGAAATTGCTGCCTTATATATTTCGCTTGTTTTTTTCTTAGCTGAGTAATTTTGATGTAAGACTTCTTTTCTTTTTCTTTTTCCTAATTTGTGTATCAGAATTCTTGATTTCTGTTAGTTTGTGAGCCGTGTTCGCGCTCTACACCGGATTCCATACTTGAGTTGTCTTCTGTTCGATCTGCCTGGAGTTTCGTTGGCTCAGGTGCATTCATCGGATGTGGCCGAAGGTTTTGAAAATTTCTTTTAGACTGGGGTTGTTTTGCTTCATATGGGCAAAAATACTACTCGCAAAAATTAGTACTCTCCGAGCATTTTTTTATCCTTAACGAAGAGGGCAATCGTTTTTTTCACACAGATTTCCTTTCTTGGTAGTAAAGATCATCCATATTTAGAGAATCAGAAACTCACATACTGACAGCCTCGACGCTGGTCTATGGTTGGCCACCTGATCATTTCTCTTAACATCAGCTAGGCTCAGCAGTACATCAATGATCAATTTTACTACAGAGCTGCTGGCCTAGCTTTATGGTCTGTTACGTATAGTTTATTATATGATTCCAATTTCATATGCTTCGCGATACTTTCTCACTAGTTCGCACAGCAGTTCTTGATCTGCCGCTTCTTGCATTCATAAATTGAAAACATACACTTTTTACATCATACGGAAAAGAAAGGGCTTCGCTGCGGGCTCTTCGGAAAATTTAGGATCCGCCGGTATTCATAGCACAGAAGCAAAATTGCAGAAGAGATGAGCGTATTCGTTGGCAGATATTACAGTTGTTTATGAAGCGCTGTATCCTATTGTTTTTCATAAAACAATACAGTACAACTCCAATTATCCGAGTTCTGACTATCCGAATCGTTTTCAGAATTTAAGAGAAAAATTAAGACGGAAACGTAGTGTTGGACGGTCAACAATTTCAGACATTAAAAGGAGCAAACCTACACTTTTAAACTTCGTGTCATTGCTTGAAAACGAAGATGGAAGTTCTTAAAAAAAGTCACTGAAGGCAGCAACAAATAAAAATTTAGAAGATATCGTTTCCAAGTGGTTTTTGTAGCAACGTTCTATGGGAAACCCAATTTCGGGTCCGATTCTTGGTGAAAAAGCTAAGACCTTAGCTCAGAAGCTTGGTTGTTCATCTTTTAAACCGAGTAACGGCTGGCTAAGAAATTTTAAGCGTAGGCACGGTGTCTGTCAAACAGCTTACGTTGATATTACAGCAAGCAATGACTTTCAGCACTTGTAAGTACTGTACGGTACGCTATATAACATGTACGTAAAAGTGTTGCCTTTTCATTTTGATTAATTGAAACCTCTTTTTCTTTAAAAATAGTTTTTTCTCCCATTTTCAAGGTACAGTACATACAGTACTTAATTAAATTGTACGTAGACCCTTTCTTCGGAAAAAAAATCCAACGATCCGAATTTTTGATTATACGAGTGGAGTCCTGTCCCTATTGATTCGGATAATTAGAGTTCTACTGTATTTAAAATTTGCGTCTTAACCCTTTTCACTTCTTGCCAACCTATGTACATAAATAAGTAAGGGAAGTAATATTTTCGGCTAAAAAATTCGAGAGTGACTTTTCAGTGAATAAGCACAAATTAGAATCCCCATAAATACATTTTGATTATTTTTTACTATGATGGCTCTTGATCTATGTGTATGACTGTGACGATTTCTTAGCCCACGTTAACTCTTATGTCAGACTTCCAAAAAATTTCTATTTTCTGCATTCCTATAAAAGCATAAGCTTTCTGCATTCATATCAAGAGTTGATCAGATTTGAGTTAAAATGGTACAACCAAGGAATTGGTACTTTACTTGAAGCCCATTCTGCAGCCATCAATGTCAGCAGCAACTGCAACACTACAGTTGCAGTTTGGGAACGAACTTTGTTGACTAATACCTGAGTATCACGGAGGTTATAGTACAGATCAAAAGGAATTTAGATTTATTGATAATACGGAAGTAACACAGAAGAGAATGAAGTTATGGTATACATTTTAAAATAATTTTTTAATATATCCTAAAGGATTAACTTACTTTACTAAAAAAGCAATTAAATTATATGTTATTCAGCTGCCCAATAGAATACAATTTTTAATAAAAAAATAAAGGGACAAACATTTGAACTATGTTGATATAACTTTGCAGGCATTTGATTATATAGGTATAAATTTAGAAAAATCGTCTTTTACCGATCGGCCGATGATAGCTAATGAAATATAATCCGGAATTTTATGTTGCTGATCTTTGCATTTGTAGGAACAGCTAATTATATTTTTTATATTTTCTTTCTAAACGATCAACGATACTTTATTTAAATTCGTTGCTATTTTAATATATGGATTGAAGAGAGGTTATGCACTCGTCGCATCAGATTTTTCAGTAAGCTTCTAATTACATATGTATCAGTTTTAAACAGCGAACAACATTAAATGCATTGCATGCAATTAAATACAAATTTCAACTAAAATAAAATTTAAAAAAAAAAAAAAAAAAACTAAGAAACAAATACCGGATAATTGCTGATGGAGGGCTTCTGTGGTATCTTGCAGTTGTTTGTTTATTTATTTTTCTAATAAATTATAATATTCCTGACTACTTGGTCAAGAGGACCCTATTGAACTGTAGCGACTTCACTGAGTTCAAGTGTAACGACAAAGTCCAGAGAAATATTAAAATAGCCTTTTATTCACTCAAAGAAATAATGCTTCCTGTACGCCCTTACGCCCGAGAAGGGCGTACAGGGAAGCTTCCACTCGGGCTTCAAATCAAGATAAGAAAAATAAGCAAATAATCTAATACTAAACTAAACTGAATTTAGCTAGACAGAATACCTAACGTAGGGTATTCTGAACCCTACCGAAGTTAGCATAAATACCTAATGTAGTTGGCCCCTTAATTAAATTAGCCGTAGATTATCAACAGGCGTGTACAACGCGGCCGAGGATAGTAGGTTTAACTAACGAAGTAACCTGACGGCAAACATGTGCCACTAAGGACTCCTAAGCTCTCCTATGAGATACATTCCGCAAGAGAAGAAGAGGAAAAATGTGGTCACGTGGTTTAAGAACAGCAACATCAGCATGTGCTGTGTTTACAATGGAGTCGATAGCAGATATTCCGCTGAAATTAATTGATTTTTCGAATTTAGAAATTTATGGCTATTGCGAGAAATTAAAAAATACGCTTGGAAATTATTTCTCTTTCCTTGATGTCAACAAGAAGGGTCTTTTGTTATTCAAGAAAAAACATGTGAACAATATTGTTTCAAATTCATGCCGGATATCACGGTACTTATAACAAGCTGTGTTAAAGCCGAAATGAAGAAATCAATTAATTATGAAACATCTGTGCAAATTTCTGCAGAAAACGAGGTAAGATTTATAATTTTTTCTTATGCGTGATGCTTACCAGTATTAATAATGTTTTTATTAAGAATATTAAGTGTATATCAGTTAATTGAAAACTATTCCCGAGACCTTAAATCACGTTTTCGAACTTTTAAACGTAAGTGTAATAATAGTATTGTTACGAAATGTCAAGGCACAGTGAGATGGCTTTCCCGCAAAGCAGTTTTAGAGTTGCCATAAAATGGCAAGGGAAGGCAGGTTTGCCGTATTTGGCGACAAAATAGGCGATATGCCATGGACGGATGGAGAAACTTCTGGAACGAATTCTTACCGGTTTAGCACAGAATGTTCTCGAACACAAGCCGAAAGCTGTATAAACCCTGCTGGTCCGCAGTCAGTTAGTGTCTCAGAGAGTGTGTCTCATCTAGCGAGTCGACCCAGTTGAGTGCCGAGTGAGTCGTCGAGTGCACCGAAGATGTCTCTTAGTGTATCGCGGTTAGTGCATCGTCGAGAGAGCGTGTTGAGCTCCGGGAACGACTGAACCGAAGAGTCGGGAGCCATGCTCTGCGCGTCTTCGAGTGCATCGCGAGTTGTAGCGTGGAGAGTCTCGAGAGTACGTGGAGTTCCGAGAACGACCGAGCAGAGTCGGGAGCTGTACTCCGGTGCTTTGCCGGTGCTTTGTGAAGCTCTCTCCACCGTGATAGCCTGATAACCTGGAGGCTGTGTCGCTGATCGTGTCAGCGTGTTTATAGTAGATCTTCGACGATTGTAAAAGTGTTTTGGAGTTGTCCTGATTGATATTGGCTAAATAAAGTGTGTTTCGATACTTCATCCAGTGTTGTCGTTATTCACTCCAAATCTACGCACCCCGTACGAACGTAAAGGAAGAAAATAATGTAACAATTGGTGTCAGAAGAAAGAAAAACGCAACAGTATATTCATAGTTCATGAATAGTTGTTCTAAATTACTGAAATGGCCGAATTCGTGAAAGATCTGTTTATCTGCAAGAACATAAATACCAACCCAATTTTTTTAATTAATATTAAATTAGTGTCATAGAATATTTTATGCAGCTAACATTTTATTAATTTCATCAGGATATGTTTTATTATTTTAGCTGTTGTAATCGATTTTTAATGAATACACTTAAATGTCGGAATGTTAATTTTTTAATACCTTCCATTGTAAATATTAAGGATACCAACAGCTGTAATATTAGAAGCATCAGTAATACTGAAACATTTTAATATAAAAAGGAAGCTTTTATAAGAATTTACATTTAATTCTAAATTTTCATGGGAGATTGCCGAGATTTTTAGTTTAAATATTAAATTAACATGTATATTTAGTCCTTGAAAACCAGTGGTTGTGTCATTCCATAGTTTGAGATAACATGTGCCTTAGATATATGCATTAGAATTATACTCGTCTATTTCCTATGGTAGATCTTTTCAATAAATACATTTGAAAATCTTTTTGAGATACATGATTTTAAAGTAAAAAATTCTGCACATAAATTATGTAACTTACAAGATTAAAAATAACTTCAAATTTATTTTTTAAATATCTAAAATGTATACAAATAGTACTTTATTATTATTTATTATTATAAAATGAAGAAAAATGTATTATGAAAAATTATTAGTTTCACAGCTAGTACTGCAGTGAACTCAGTTGCACAAATCGCTATATTTTTCTTTTTGAGATTTATAGTATACAAAATGTGTTAATTTGCAGTTTATACTATCAATAGGATAATAGTCAGTTGCTAAAAATTAAATTTTAAGTTGTATAAAATTATGCATTAATTTGGAACTGTGCAGAACATTGGCATCGTTATTCTTATATGATTTAAAGGCCAAATGCATTTACGGTGCTCCGGAAATTTGACTATTACGATTTTCAGAAATCAACTATTTATATTTACTGTTCTGCTTTTTAAGCTTATAAAATTATGACTTAAAAAAATATTTATAGTAACTTTCTTTTCAGTGTAGAAGAGCAATCTATGTAAACATGATTTTATGTATTCATTTTTACATTTTTATAAATGAATTAATAATCAGATCAAGGAAAGAATTCATAAATAAATATTAACAATCAAAACATAGCAAAGCAGCGAACAAAAGAGAATTATGAAGATAACAATAACATATAAGAGTTACCAAAATTATACTAACCAAATGAATGAACAGTTAATTAATGGATGAAATAATAATTGAAGATGAAATGCAAATTTCATAACTAATTAAAAATAAACAAAGCTTCCGAATTTTCAACACATCTACCGCAGCACAAGCTTGTTTGTTTACATTAGTAGTGCTTACATCATGTGATCTCTGACATCACCGGAATGTATCTCATTGAAGTAAGCTGAACCATCCTCAAATACTCCTTTTACCTCATTTACATTCAACGCGATTCTAAAAACTCATTCTGGTAAGGAGTTGTAAGTGGGAAACAAGAATTGAAAGGAAAGGGTTGCAAAATTAAAAAATAACTGTTATAAAACTATAATTCACCTTGCAGAATGTTTAAGAATACTTTGGATTCTGTTTTTTTTTTTTTAATCTGGTTAGTTTAGTTTGGTTGATTTTAGTTTAGTTCAGCTGGGAGAAAACAAGAGTGATAACTGTAGATGAGAAAAAATATAATGATTTTCAACTATGTTTTATTTTTTGTTTGAATATCTAAAAGAGTTGTTGTTTTCACTCGACGGAGAAAATCCTGACCCCGCAAAACATGCAGCTGTTATTATTTCACGCGATATAATTATCTTTCATTTTTTCTTCCGAATTATAACAGCATGTTTTGTATTAAGTATCAATTCTCATTCGATCACTGAAGTACACATCTGCTGCGAACATAAAACCCAAAGATATTAGTAAACTTTTGTACCCCAACACACAAATTGCAGTCCCCCCCCCATTTGTATCTTTCTTTTGCTTTTTTACCCTTCTCTTATTCCTCCTTTCCCCCCCATTTTTTTAAATTTACTGTAGATGTTTTGAATTTATTTTATTAGATGGCAACTTGAACAATAATTTTATTTAAAAAGAAAAAGGAAATGGTTGCCGCCTAAATAATGTAATGTTTAGGTAAGCCTACTACGGTACCGAAGGCCCGGGTTCGAATCCAGGAGAAGATATGTATATTTGTAGATGTATAGTGTCGGTGCGGCATGACGGCATTCTCAATATGAGGCGAGCTGAAAGTCCTCTCGTGTGGATTGGTAGGAGTGGAGAGGGAACCGCCGAATGACCCCAGGATGCTCTTCCTCAAAATTGGGGGTGGTAAACAGAAGTGCAACCTCTCTTCGGAGTAAGCTCTGGCAACCATTGTGTCATGTAATATGGACACATAACGCTTTTCAGCAAAGCGTAGAATTCGATCCTTCATAAGTCTCTGTTGTTTTCAGATTTCTAAGTTTATCAGTTAACATATCATATAACACTCGTACTTACATAACTCGTACTTACGAAAAAATTTATTTATTAATGTTTCCTTTTAGTTGCAAATATAGATAAATTTATATCATGAAAGGATATATATGAGTTAGCTCCGAATTACGAACTATTAACTAATAATGTCTGGTTTTTAATGGTGGAGGCATTTTAAGAACAGTTCGTTGCCTAAGTAAACGATAAAACTAGCTTTAACTATAGAAAATAATGGAAATATATATAACAATTCAATTTTCTGAACCAGTTTAATGAGCTAAAGTATTTTAGGAACAGATTCTACTCAGTCGCTTAGAATCGGTTGAATGCAACTACTGCTTCTTTCATTTTTTGGGGGCAATCAACAAATTCTTTAAGTTTTAGAACATCTTCTGATCTGTTCCCAAACCTTCTGTGCTTAACCCCCTAGGAAATACTGAACTAATGTTCACACCCTACATAGTATTCCCACATCGGCTTTTGGCTTAATAAAGTCTCGCGACTGGTTACTCGAAGATATAAACCATTCTTTGCCTCATTCCTTGATATTCCTTCTCGCACCTGTGGCTGGGAAATTTTCTGTATGCATATTCCTAAGCAGAAGGTCTGTCATATGACGAACATTCTACAAAGGAAGATCAGTTCTCTCTCCTTCCTAATTTTGGCGTATCTTATAGATGCTCAGTTAAACACGATACCTCATTGCTGCGTTCCTCAAATCTCTGTCCTGTCATGCCTTCTGACAGAATGCGAAATCTCGTCAATAAAATTGTTAAATGCACATCAGTATCACAACGGAGGGAGTGGATACGAGTACAAAGCTGTCGTTCACATTTTAGTTCGCAACATTCAACATGTATTTGTATTTTTTTCAAACGTTTTTAATCAGATAATTAACTTTTCACAAAACTTTTATCTAATTTTGCAACGAAGCCACTATGTTTTTTTTTTAATTATTTGGTATAGGGAACTGGATGGTAAAAATTTTTTAATCATTTTACTTTAAGAGCTATAAAGCCCCAAAACGCAGCAAAGGTCACGTGGCACAACCGAAAACGACTGGAAGCACACTGGTTCCTTTTAGAAACCCCTCCCTCGGTTGTGATATCGATATGCACCTGTCAGTTATATATCTAGTAAGCGGACCCCACTGTGGTCTGCACAGAATTCTTTCAGACATTCGGTTAGCAGTTCCTATAGCAGATCGACTCCAAGCCTAGGTGATATAGGCAGACACCTAAGGTTCCGATTTTCGAAAGTTGCCAGTTAAATTATTCTTTCAACCGAAAGCTAAACGGAGGTATGCTTTGCTTTAAATTATTAAAATATGTAATTTATATGGGATAATGGTCTCCCGAGGCTAAAAAATGCTGCTTTTGCAGTGTTCATCAATCACTGCTTGCATGGCGACGTACGTAGGCTAGCAAAAGAATAGGCTTCTTAAGGAACAGAATACTATCTCCACTGACTTGTTGAATTCCAAATAAGCTGCCAAAAAATAAAAAAAATTGATGTTGGGTGTCCCATTTGCATATTAGACTATCACAATGATGCAAGAGAAAACAAGGCATTTCTGATATTTTCCCCCCTCTGCCAGTCGAAATTTCCACATGAGAGGAAATTTCAGATGCTCGGTGTATCATCTTACTAATATGGCCACTGCGGACACTCCTCAGATGGGCCAAAGGGAGCAAATATTTTTGAAAATATATTTTCATTTCTAAGAGAGTTTGTGTAAATAAAGAATTCACAGTACTACATTAACCATCAGATTTACGATTCTGTTAAAACAGCCCTGCCCTTGACATCATCATTGGTAATCTCATTTGATAATAGGCCCCAGGTGATGCAAAGTACAGGACATGACTAATGTGGATTATAAGCCGGCTGTATTCTTACTGGCCACTCCTGAAATCGACATCCATGTCTAAGAAAGAACAGAAGTGGTTGACAACTGTGAGTTTTTTTTTTGGGGGGGGGGAAGCTTTTTATAATTAGTCTAGTATAGGTACACCGCTGATAAAGTACAGTGGTAACAGCCAGTAACAATGGCTTCTTTTGTAATACTAGCATCTCCCGTCAGGGCCATAACTATCTGCCAAAGTAAAACTGACTTCAGTTGGTCAAATTACTGGTAGTTGTTGTTAGAATAAATTAGTGTCTCTTTTGCGTAATTAAACTCGGCAACGTCAAAAACAAACGAGCGCCAAACGATATATTGGCGAGAAAGGATTCTATCTTTGTTTTGCAGGTAGAAGTCTTAAAAAAGATTTTGTACTTGCGATGTACTTGAACTTCATTTTTTTAGCAACCGACCAGCTGGCAATACATATTGCAAATGGACAATTTGCCCTAGCCATCTCTCTGCAAATTCCATTATCACATCTTAAATCAAGACTGTAACGGGACCTTATGTTCCTGTGGAAAGCTAACCTGGACACAGGAGGTAACAGGCAGGGACAGGGAAAAGTGGACGGAGCACCAGAACTTCGTCAATGACTTTAGAGGTATTGCTCCGCCGCACTACTGTACCCGCTGGGACTTCGATTGGCCCGCAAAGGATGCCAGTCTAACAAGATATTTACATAGAAACTTTACGTTAATTCTAGACTTAAGTACTGAATATACAATTACAAAGACAACGTATACAATTATTACAAAGAAATTAACCGATTAACAAAAGTTGGATTATGGTAGATTAATATTACATAATTACTTCGAACATACATCCTACAAACATTCATTGTACATCGGACATTGTACATTGTACTTCATACAAACAATACATTTACATTAGTATATCTAATGACATCGAATTACATTAAACATCTTTTTAAGCAACTAATTAGTGAAGAATTTTTTGTGCATCTCCTAGTACTTTGTCGTATTCCTAGGGCAAATTATCTTGTTAATACATTTTCTTTCATTTTTTTAACGTTACACACAATTGCATCAGCACTGAAGTCTTACATTATTTTTGTAAATTAATGTATCATAAATACAGAGAAAATATAGATTAGAAAATCACATAATACTTACATTTACATTAATATATCTAATTAAGTCGTATATTAATTTATTTTTTTAAATTAATGATTTAATTATTACAAGATTCCCCCCTCATCTTCTAATACAGTAGAAATTCTTAATGTAACTATTTTGTAGAAACAATTCATACCATATTTGGCCTGTTTTAGACATTTGCAATATTTCTGAAATCTTGCATTATTTTTGTAAGTTATGGAATAAGAGGTATTTATACAGACGTGATATCATCTTGAAATATGTCTTCTCTTTTATATGAGAAAAGTTTCTTCATAATCAAAGAAACCTTTTGTTGTAATTGAAGGATCGTTAGTAAGCATTTAATATATTCAGGCGTAATTTATGACCTTTCTTTGCAGTGTAGCTCTTTTGTGGTTTCAAAGCTTAAGGAAACTTCTTAGCTGATGGACATTTTCGGAGCATCTTTATTCTCTAACTGCTGAAACTTTTTCTGAATCCGTTCTCACACCTTCTGCAGAGATGACATGTCTGAACTAAGTCAAAGTGCAATACATAAAAACGAATGCGTCCGTACAATAATGTTGATGCTCAAAGTGCCCCATATAGATAAATAGTAGAGTTTTGGTGCAGTACATATTATTGCTGTAAGATTTGCTCAGACCAAATCAATAAAAGCTGTCGCAAACTTTGTAACTGAGAACTTGCTTTTATATACACAAAATTATAGGTTGAATCACATCGAGACTATAATCCTCAAATAACATATAAGGTATATATCCCGCTTTCCTAGCGTGCCTTCGTGGTGTTGTGGTTCTGCACGCTGGGTCGGTATTCCAGAGGTCCGTGGTTCGATTCCCGGCGAAGGCGGTTGCTATTTTTCGTCTTGCCTGCTTAAAAAATATCCTAATGTCTCTACAAACATTATTGTTGAATTTCTAATAAAATTATTTCTATGTTGTCACTTGTATTGAATGCTTGACGATCATTAAAAAGATTATTACACAAGAACATAATGTATTCTCCCTCCTTCTAGCATGCATCCGTGGTGTAACGGTAGCACACACAGAGCGTATTCGAGAAGTCCAGGTTCGAGTCGCAGTGAGGGCATTATACATTTTTCATGTCTCCCTACTTCCAAATAACCTAATGAGTCTACAGTGGCGCCCGAACTACAAGGTAGTGGACAATAATTCTAAGATATTCGCTTTCCTTCTAACATACCTTCGTTGTGTAATGGTAATACACTTGGCGCATATGCAAGAAGTCCAGGTTCGAGTTTCGGCGAGCGCATTGCACATTGCTATTATATGATATGTCAAAGTGAAATAATTATTAGCATTCTCAGAATGACTTCAGAAATACGTGCGGTTCAAAGTTGAGTTCAAGAAGGTCTTCTAAATAGAAAAGAACATGTACATTCTGATATCTGTAAAATGAATTGAACAGGAAATGCATAAAAAATTAGTTTTTTTAAATATGGCAAAGCACACGAGGGTTATCTTCCAAAGGGAAGTGATGCCATCATGGAGGATTTTCTAAGGGAACTGGCTGACTTTCAACTGCACTTCATGAACTCATGAAAAACAACGGCGTAGGCAGCCCGTTCGCTTTGAATCGAATCTGGATCGAAGGATCTTAACCACGGTATTCAACGGTCTTAATCATTTGAAATGCATAAAGAGAACTTAATTTTAATCTGCTATATATATTTAATTTTGATCCTATTTGTCATTATATTTGAAAAAAAATGGGGTATGTCCAGAGAATTAATAAAGGATTTTGCAGAAAGGAAACAACTAGCAAAATGCAAATTTTAATAAATCAGGATTTTTATAATGTTCATTTATGGTGACTTTTAACATCAGTTTTATCAGTCATACTGTAGAGGCTCATACATTCGAGGCAGGCAATAGAAACAATCAATGATGCCCTCTCCGGGGATTCGAACTGCGGACATTCCTGATGGCAGCCGTATGTGCTTTAAATAGCCCACAAGAAGCATGGGGTGCGTTTGAAAACACTCAAAGGTATGGGCTAGGAGTGAGATTTTACAACAATAGTCAGTTGTAGTTTTACCTTAATTGCCAAAGAAATTAGAACTGATGGAGAGAAGAAAATAGGGGACATAGAGGGGGGAATCTGGAGCAAGTATAAGTTTTATAAAAATTTGTAAATCGTTGATTATATTAGTTTAATTGATTATGACAAAGCAACTTGAACGCTATCTGCCTATGTGGAAGGATGCTTCGCGTAGGGCATTTTTAAAGAAACTGCCTCGTATCGACGTTACTCACAAGGAAAACCACCACGCAGCCATCCCGTTCCGGGATTCGATCCCACGTCGAACTACAAGTATTCAGCGACATTTACCCCTCGTCTGCTAGTAGGCCTTATACACTGGTTTCAAAAATTATGAAAAAAAAATCCATAACATTAGCGATAACTAGCTCAAAAATAAGCCAATCCGTATAAAATTTTAATCCGTTGTCAAATAAGAACTGCTGAGTGAAACTGCAGTATGCAATCTTTCATTTCTTCCAGTGTTTCACTCATTTCTTAAAACTAGTAAATAATAATAATTATGATTTAAAAAAAACCTTAGATTGGTGCAAATTTCATATAAAACTCAAAATAAAATTTTATATAAAATCTGCTAATGTTGAGCTTTTTTCTTTAACCCTATATTTCGCACGGTTCCTTTTAATTTTGTATTTTAAATAACACGATTCTTTCTCTATAGATTTATTTATTTGCCCTCGATACATCTTTGATAAATGGAAAATTTCATAAAAATCTGATTCCTCAAAGCAGCAAACCTGGATTTAAAAGTCAGCTGATTCCAGAAATAAGGCTCCAGTTCTCCCCTCTTTGTTGATCTAATTGTAGAGAAACAGAAAAGAGAGGCAGGGACACTTCCTTTTTTCTTGTAAAAAAAAAATTGTTTTGTGCTGGTACCCTTTAAGCAAGGGCTTATATTGCTTAATAATTGATTCAGCCCGACTAAAGTCATCATTAATGAAAAAACTCTGATCCCCCCTTTTTTTAGTGCTGTAAATTATAGAGAATGGGGCGTAGAAATAAGTTTTTGTGTAGGAGCTCACGAACTGTACTTACGCCATTGAATATATGCCGAAAGAAAATTCAGTATCAAAACTTGGCATTTCTAGATAGTCAGCAGCAATCGGCGACGCCAATATACCCCAGACTTAAGATTAACTGAAAAAACATGGCTTTACAGCTCATACTGCAGCACCAAAACTTTCTTGCACTTTATCTACAGAATATTCGAGATAGGCAATTTTCAGTAAACCACGCATTAAAGAGTTTCAGAAACTATTCAAGGCAAAACTTTGAAGCAAAAACTTTAAAGAAAAAGTTGTGCAATTTTTCTAAATATTTTTCAGTTTTGAAAAAATTCATTTTTACTTCCTTGTATGAAGTAAAGAAAGTACTGTAATCGCGAAAAATTTCGGGTATCGTATTTCAACGGAAATGTCCATTTTGACTATTCCCGAATCCATTTGAAAGACTTGTTGGTCATAACAATAGATTTCCAATTACAGAATGATTTCCAATTACAGCTTTTAATGATGACAATATTCATGTTTTGGAAATGTCAAATTAAAAAAAAATTTTTTTTTTCGATAAATAACAAAATCTAAGTTTTAATGCTATCTTCCATTTTCCTATACTTATATTTCAGAAGTTTTATGCTAGTTACGAAAAAATTAAATTATAAGAAGTTTGACTTCCATACGACCAAAATTGACCGGGATATTTAATTTCAAAATCTGAAATTTTTGGCATCATTTTTAACTTGCTTCGAGAAACGAATTAAGTTAGAATAATTTAAAATAGAATTAAGCGAATAAATTTAAATGCAGTGCAGCAAAAAATGTGTATAATTTAATGGGCAGTACAAGGAAGTCATGTAGTGTCTACATCAGATATTTTACTGTTATATAATCAGAGTATTATGATTTGACTAAATAACCACAGAAATTAATAAAGAAATTTTCAATTAATATATCTCGCTAACCTCACCAGTCTCTTAAATAAAAACCTCTAGCAAATGTACTTTGGTTTGATATGTTAACAAGGTCTACAATAATGTGTTTTCTCTCCATTTCATTTCATATGTGTTATTCTCTACAAACATTTATATTTTTGAAAGTAAAGTAACATACCTGATTGCCAGGTGTGCTTGTTCGATGACAAGAAATAACTTCGATAAACCATTTCTCAAAATAATTTGTAAAAGCAAATTTTTTTTCAAGGATTCTGTTTAAAAGTTTGCAAAACGGCGAAACTTTTGTCTTTCTACGCAAAGAAAGTTGAAACAAAGCAGTACGGTTGCCACTTCAAAAGCAATAATTTCCTGTTTATTAGTTTTACAAACGATTCTAGTTTTGGTAACTTTAGTAAATTTTGCATTGGATCCCGGGACATACGAAGCTCCATAGAATCTGAAGGAGATCATATTTTTTATAAATCATAGTTACGTGTAGAATCTATGATCAGGTGCTTCGTTATAAATTAAGGAAAAATAAAAAGTATTCTCAAAAGATTCTGATTTTAACATTGCACCAGAAGATTTGTTAAGTTTTTTTTTTTTTTTTTTTTAATTTATGCTTTCTCTGAGTATTTCAGTTTACCAGTCTGCTCTTGTTTTCATTCCTGCTAAGACAAATTTTTTTTCCTTTTTAAATTTTCTTATTAAGCATCGTTTTCGTTGCCCTTATGTCACACACAATTCGACAGTAAAATCCCAAAAGTATTAAAAGGGCATATCTGAAGCATTCCAGATAGAGTGTTAAGAGGTACCATAATTTTCTTTTTTTTTTTTTTTTTTTCTTTTATATATATATATATATATATGTATTCGGTAAATCATTTCTTTGGAAACTAACCTCTTGAACGTACAGCCGCTTAAAAGAGTTATCATAATGAGAAAAGTATATAAAAAAAAATCTGATATGTACACCACATGACGTCTTTGTATGGAATATTAAATTATACGCATTTTTTTCTTGCATTTTATTTAAACTTATTGGATTGAATTAAATCTACTTCGCCGACAGAGCATAAACCACAATAGAATAAATGCATTCTTTAAAATTCACTCTATTTGTTTACCATAGCGACACCCTGGCGCTAGGTTCACCTAACAGTATTATATTTCGTTCATATTATAACTCAGAATGCACAAAATTTATATCATTTAAAGAATTATCTAATCGTTGCCACATGTTCTATTCAAATACTATAATAAATCTATACCGATGTATAAAAGAAATTAAGCAAACAAAACAAAAAAGAAACAGTTTTTCACAGACGATTGAGTACTTCTCATTCAATTAATTCAGTTCTCACTTCGCGACAAGGCAAAAATACATAAAAAGTTAAAATATCTGTATTAAAAATTACGAAGTAAATCTTAAACTCTTATTTCCTCGAAAAAATTCCAGAAAGGATTAAGCATGATTTAATTCGCAATAATAAATGAAGGCGTTATCTTTGTTGTTGCGAAGCTAAGTTTCTCTAGTGGGCGCCATCAAAAACATTATTAGGCTTAGCGGCATTTAAACAACTTTAAAATTGTTGATAATTCTAAAAGTATCGCATACAGATTTACTAAAGGCATAAAATCCTTAACCGGAAGATAAGAACAACATAATTCAACCATTTTTAAAGCAAAAAATGTACAATTTACAAACATATAAGAGTAAAGAAACTGAGATCACTGAGCCGGGTAACAAAGTGGATATCTATATAAATATATTTATATACGTTTGGTGCGGCCGATTGCAACCAAAATACGAGGTGCACATCTACATGTTATAGCAGTCCTATATACAAAATTTCAACATTCTGAGGCTATTCGTTTTTGAGTTATGCGAGATACGTACGTACATACTTACGCACGCACGTACATACGTTCGTACAGACGCCACGAAAAATTCTCTTCAGAATTCATTTTAAAGCAGTTTTATAATTTTTTTGGAGGAAAAGAGTCTTTTATTCTGTCCTTACGTACAGATATCACGCAAAAACATCGTTAAATTTCACTCGATAGCGGTCAAAATGGATATTTTCGTTGAAATACGCTGCTTGAAACTTTTCGCGATTACAATACTTCCTTTTTACTTCGTACAAGGAAGAAAAAAATGTGAGTTCAAATGATACATTGCGATAACTTTTAGTGACAATAGTTTGAAATATGATTCGGACACAAAAGTAATACGGACAAAAATTCCCTTTCTAGACAAATAGCAGCTTTGGTGCTAATAATAATAATAATAATAATAATAATAAAACAAATTGGTCGCCCAAAAGGATTTACTAAGATTTTTTATGCTGTCGCTGAGCTCGCCGTCTACAAGTCTGCTGTTACGCTCACTCCTACTAACACCTACCCCCCCTTTTTTTTTGTCTTTTTAACTTTTTAAGCATAATTTTCTTTTCACTGAAAGCAGCATAGCAACATATGTTTAGAATTCCCGATATGATCCCGATGAGAGTTCCCGTTAAGTATCGGCATACATTTTTCTGTTTTTTTTTTGTCTTTTCTCAGTTCATAATATCAATGTTCAGTTTTTTTATTAAGCTGACTTGCAAAACTGTTTTTTTCGGGGGGGGGGTCTTTTTACTGTTAACCTCTCGTGTATTAACTTTATTAATTAAATATCATGTTCTTCGCACTTAAGCCACATTAAATTCCGTTCAACGACAAAAATCATACAATATTTTAAAACAGCACATATTTAGAATACCCGTTAGGTAGTTTCGCCTTCTGGAGATAAAAATGTTTTATTCTGTACACTGTTGCAACTACTCGATTTCAAATCGTGAGTTTGTTAAACAAAAATTTATAAAAGTAGTACAAAATATGAAACAGATAAGAAAGTAAATACGAAATTAAAAGTCCGGGCCTCTAGATGCCCATATTCGTGTCGAGGACTACGTTATTCAAAATTTGCTAGCTGTAGGTACATGCGTTTTTTCACAATGCTAGAAAAATGCATACATTCATGCAGATTATTCATTCATTAATTTGTTTATTAATCATTTTCTTTAAAAGCATTATTTTATTATTATTCTTCATTATTTAATTTTTTTAAATAATGCAGGGCGATAATATTTGGTGGCAACAATTTGAAAAGTTATACACAGTTTATAGTGATTGAAAATGGAGAGCATTAGCCCAATTGGACCCATTTTGGGCTAATAACGGTATCTCAGTTTAAATCGAACTAAGATTTTGAACCTCATTTTCCAAGGTATTGAATTATATTTTGTAATGATGGTTAGAACTAAGATTCTTATTGTAAAATGTTTCTCTCTTACGAGTTTTATATCCCATAATAATCGATATAAAAAATTTTATGTTGCTTGACATTTGTAATTAAGAATAAAAAATGAACCTTAATGCAAAAAAATATTAATAATTTTGTTTAAAATCCTTTTTTAAAATTTAATTTTGTGGTTATGCCTTTTTTAATTTTCTTTTAAAAGCATGTTTCTGTGGCCTAAACTTTTTTCCTAACTTTCTATTAGAAAATGAGAAACATAGTAGATGTTGCGACTCCTTTTAGCATTTCCCGTTTTAATAGTTTGTTTTGTAATTTTGTTTAATGTATGAATCTGGTAACTAGTTTTGTTTTCGAATGCTGTGATCGGGGAAATTCCTTATTCTTCTAAGTAAGCAGTTAAGTTACGTTACTGAAATACTGAATGTTTTTCATCATTAAGATGTACGGATCAATTGATCATTATACTAAACTCTACATGTAAATAATCGCATTTATCTGTATGTATTCGTAAAGTGAAATAAATTGGATATAAAACGAAGTTGGATTTCGAATCAAAACAGTAGAAATTCAGAGCATGAAATTGCACTCATGCTGTAAAATACTCAAGATATTTTTTGTTATAAGAAATAAAAATAAAATTTTAGTGGAAACAGTATTAAAATATAAGGCGATTTCAACATTTTTACCCTTAACCTGTTTCGATTACAATAAATTGGTTTTTATTCCCATTCATTCTTATGTCGAGAGTAGATTGATTAAAGTTTGAATATATGTGCTATTCAAACTCAATACAAGCTCAAATTTTATCCAGTACTCCGTAGTTCCATGGCTTAGAATTTCTAGACAATTTACGGGCATATTGATACGTACGCGAATTCATCTGTCAGCGTAGACTGCGGGTTTCTCTTTTATTTTCTGTCTTCTTTTTATTTATTTTTTAGTGTGTATATGTGTTCTTTCATTCTAACTCCTCCGAAACTGCATGTATTTTCTTCTTCCAGACTACGTCAAACGCTTTAAGATCTGATTGGTTGTCCGTTCAATGAAGTCACTGCGTGGTCGCAGCAAGGTTGCCTTGCTCATCAGCCGATTACGTCAGCTTTCGAAAGGAAAATGCAGTACATTAACAGGTTTGAGCAGGTATTGCATTTTTTTAGCTTAGGGTCATATTGCAATGAAAGCATTACTAAACTATGAGTCTAAAGTGTACACTGCATTACAGTTTTCTGCAAATATTTTAAATGTCTGTTGAAAATAAAAGAAATAACTATTGCAAGTGAATAGATCTAGTGGAGCATTACATGGAGCTACTACAGCCAATGAGCGCATACAACTCCAGACATTTTGAGCACGTGATTATACATCTGCCCAATCGTAGATCTCAACTTTACTAGCTCTGTTACTCATTCACCATTTTTAGGTCAAGAATCAGCGATGAGATGGGGCTAGTGTTGATAATATGAAAGAGTGGAATATTTGGGTAATGTAAGTACTTTGTTTTGCCATTATTTTGCAATTCGTGCTATTAATATTTAATAATGACGGAAATGTGTTGCACGATCTCTTATGAGATAGCATGTTATGAATTTTGCGCTACTAAATACATGCTTTCAGTTTAAATGTTTGTATGGTCGATCAACACAGCGGGATGGTAGGCTTAAAGTGTACGTGCACTACAGTGCTGCTTGTCAGGTGTTGGCTGCAAAATAAACATGTCTTTGCTTGTGGTTACCCTTGCTTTATTATTGCATTTGATTCCTTATCGCTTTAAGTGCAGCATTTCATAATATGATAGATCCAAGATGCAGAAATGCATATAAAGAAATTTTATATTATTGCATAAAAGTTTTTATTGCGATTTTCTTTTAATAGGGTCCTCTGCTGCTAAAACTATTTTCTGTTTCGTAATAAATTGCTCACTGTATATATATATCCCAGGTTTGTATTTTATTTATTTATGCATACTGTGAGAAGGAAATGGAATTGGATATTACTAATATCGTGATTAGGTTAAATTATAATACTGTCAGATAGTATCATTATTGATTTAGGTTGTTAATAATCTTACCCTCGAAGTCTGTGAATTAAATTATCGTGTAAGTTGTGTGTTACTGCAAAATTAATGTGAAAAGAGTGTATTTGACAGGTATTTAATCATTTAGATTCATCACTCTAGTCAATCACTAAGAACTTTAATATATATTGTACATATTATTTTCCAAGCTGAAAACTATATATTTGTTTATATATTATATTTTAAATATTATTACAAAACATTAACACGGTCTTTGTTTTTATGCATGTTTGCGGTTTGATTGTCATATGAAAACTCCTGTTACATTTGTGTTGTGATGAGTGTCTTGCTGCATTCTTTTTGATTTTTGTCATAATCTTGTTCAGAACTGGAACTAAGAAAATCGTGTGTTTTGTTATGGGTAAAATAGTACTGCTGCAGAATTAATGTGCAAAAAGATAAAGCATTTGATTGATCTTCCATTATATTTATAATTATTGATATTATAGTTCTGTTATATTTATAATAGAATTTCTGTAATAATTAACTTTTAGTGGAATAATACAATATTTAAGAAACAATAAATATGCATGTGTGCATTGCATATGATTTTCTTTTAATCAGAAGTATTTGTTTAAAATTTGGATTTTTAAGTTAATAGTATAGTAGGAAAAACTGAAATAATTTTTTTATGTATTAATGACAAAATATCTTATTTTAAAAATCTAATAAGTTTATTTTTCAAGGAAAGGAATGTTGGTTATGCTACACTTAATATTTTTGTCTTGAATTCCTCTTTATTTATTTTTTAAATAGAGATTATATGTATGCAGAATGATTAAAATATATATGGCAGAAATATAAAAGCAGATAGAAAGAACCAAAATAAGCTGATTTTGTTATGGGATGTATGTATAGAAATGAAATTTAGGTGGTACAAGATACTTAGCAGTATATGAAAAGTGTTCTGCTGGCATAAATTCTTGGTTCTGCTGGCATAATACTTGTGTGGATTTCAAGTGGTATACATCACTGCTTAAATGCATTTTATCTCTAATGCAGATAAAATGGAGCAGTGTATGTTGATTAAATTATAAACCAATGTATATTATCGGGTATGATTATGATGATTTATATGGGTCATATGCATAACACCTTTTTACATGCTGCTGAACAGTCCCTGTTACTTGTAATATGCTGTTTCTGTACACATTCCAATAAAAATCTGCTTAGTTTGGTCTCTCCTATCTGCCTTTTAATTTTTGTCACTTTTTTTTTTTTGAATAAGTGCATATATTGAAGCATTGTTGATGTGCATTATGGTATGCTAATCAGGTATTCCACATCTATTAAATTTTCAGAAATTGCTCTTTTTTGAAATCAGCTTTATTTAGTTTCATGAAACTTTACTGTATTTAAATTGTAATTGTCATTTCATACTTTAACAGAATTCTTGATTTTATATTTGTTACTTTCATTAATTACATTGCTTTTTTCTTCCTTTTCAGCCTTGCGATTCAGCATGGGATTTCACCATAATATAACCAGCATGTTGAAATGAATCGTCGCAGTGACAGTAGGCACAAGAAGGCAGGAGGTGTAGCTAAGATTGTTGCACCTTCTGCCAGAACAACAAGAAGTAGGAAGAGACATGCGAATCTTGAAACTACAGATGATAAGCAGGATGATGATTTAAAAATTCCAGATGTTGATCATAAAAATTTAGATTCTCCTGCCGATGACATTAATACAGTTTTAACTCTTGCATCAAAATCAGTGGACTGTGTTTCTCCACCAAAAAGTCATCCAAACATCAGTCAAAATGAGTGTCTTTTGAGTGAAATGAAAGCTATAACTGCGTCAGATACTGGTGAATCTCATTCTACTCATGATACTAGAACTTCTCCATCACCTCCAAAATTGGAATGTATTCAAACTACTGTAGTAGTTTCTCATCCTGTGGAACCCAAATTTCCAAATTTGGTTGAAAATAGCAGCAGTAAAGATGAAAATTTGCAGTTATTAGCAAAAAAAGTGCCAAAGAAAAGGAAATTTAATCCTTCTGATGTTGAAGGTATGATGGTTAGTGAAGTGAGTAAACCTTTCGAACCATCAAGTGTCATAACAAGGACTGTGACCCAACTTGCAAGTCAGCAGACTTCACCTCCTCAGCTTCCTTTTCTGTCACTCAATGGCATAGATATAGACTTAAAAGACTGGAAAGGCCAAAGGGTTTTAGCAAAATGTAATGGTATTTATTTACCTGGTGTTATTAGAGAGTTAAAAAATAACTGTGATATTGTAATACTGTTTGACAGAGACCAATCAACAAAGTGTATCTTTGATGTTTTAGGCAATGGTAAATACGATGTGATAAGTGATCACAGTCCATCACCAGGCCAAGTCAAAGTAGGTACTTGTGTTTGTGTTCGTGTGAATCAGGATGAAAATGTGTTTGTAGTAGGAGAAATTATTTCCATAAGCCCTAAACCTGTGCTTTTTAATGTGAAACTAGAAGGTACATCACAGTATGGACACGCAGGAACTACTGTTTGGGTTTCTAGAGCAAATCTCAGGCTCCTTTTGCCACCATGGTGGGAAGAGCTTGACATGGATCCTCAGCCATCAATGCCTTTTACACCTGCGCCACCTCAGCTATCAGTTTCGGCTCAGAGTAGTTTACAAATAGAAGCTAATGAGAACTTAGCTTGGAGGCCTCAGCCTGCACAAATTGAACTTCCCACCCCTCAAACAAGTGCTTTTACTCAAGTAATTACAAATCATCAGACTTTTCAAGATATGCCTTTAAGAATGCCTGCGCCTGTGTCGGAGCTGTATGCAACATCTCCTTTACCTAATCAAATACAAGTACCATCCATCTCCAACACATTTAACACTGGGACTTCTGAGCAGTTGGTGCATGAAACTGTGCTTAATAAGAAAGAATTAAGAAGCCCACATTTTGATGAAGAATCATCTGATGAGGATTTAAAAAAAGAAAATATTAAATTTGATCAAGATTATTTTACTTATCCATACCAAAGACCTTCAGCTTTATCTCAAGGTAGTATTACCCCACGGTCTCAATCTCGGAAAAGTGAGACTGGATTGAGCCGTGCAAGTACCGATTCATCCGATTGTCTTGGTACGTCACGTTCACCAGCTATGCTAAATGCAAAATATAAAAAAGGCGACATTGTTTCAACCCCAAATGGCATCAGAAAAAAGTTTAATGGTAAACAGTGGCGCAGATTGTGCTCAAAAGAGGGCTGTACGAAAGAGTCTCAACGTAGAGGTTATTGCTCTCGTCATTTATCCCTGAGAGGAAAGAATATTCGTCCTCCTTCTCTGTCTTTCCCGGGTCGCCGTAAAGGAACTTTCAAAGATTCTGCTACAGGCAGAGAACTAGAATGGGAAGAATCATCTCATGACAGTGAGTCTAACCCAGTTTTCTCTGAAAGAGATCGAGTGCAGGGACGTTTTGATAGAGATGAAACTGAAGCTGCAAATATGCTTGTTTCTTTAGGGAACTCAAGGTCAGCTACTCCAGCATTTTCTCCTAACAATACCCCTAATCCAATATCTCCTCGAACTTTTCAAACTCCAAACCACATAAACCTTTTTACTCCTATTGGTCATCCTCTGCCATCACCTACTGTTAGTCAACAACCTCCCCAATGGACTATATCCTCACAGGAGTCTCAAACATTAACTTCTGCTCCAGAAATATTATCAAATAACTATTCAGCTTCCAATACAATTTATCATCCTGGTGCCATAAGGACTGAAGTCATACAACATCCTGTTACTATTCAAGAACTCAGTGTGCAACCTGAGGCAAGAGCTTCTGTGCTTCATTTGAGCACAAATCAACCAGATACTTTGTCTGTTATTCAGCCTGTCAATTCACGTCCAGTTGGAATGCGGGATATGCCTTCTCATATTGAAAATCATAAACAAGAGCATGTTATTATGAAGGCATCCAAAGATGGCATTGTTACCTTGTCTCAAAGCAGTGTTCCTGATATGATGCCTAGTTTGGAGGAAGGTACATCTCGTGCAGTAGCAGACACTCAAGCAGTGTTACTTGTGAAAAAAGTTGTGCGAAACGATATGCAGTATATGAACAGCGAACCCACCGTTATAACATCTGCATCAGCTGGTAATTTTGTTTCAAATTACTCCGTTCAGAATTCTGTGTTAGTGCGAGATGAAGAGAAACCTGTAGATTATGACTATACAAAATATGCATGTGATGGAAGAATTCAAAGCTTTACTGAAAAAGATTCTAGAATTACAAATTCGCAGCCTATCACACCTTCGCAATCTGTGATACCTGTTGCTTCTTCCAATTCTCCTGTGAAAAAGGATATTTCCATAGATAATGGGAAGAATGGTGCAGGTGAGTTAATTTTTCACTTCATAGTGTGCTTTTTATATATATTTATTTTTTGGGTGTGCTTTTATTAAATTTTATTTTAAAATCAAAGTATATTTATTCCTTTGTAATACTAAACATTGAAGCATTATTTGTGTAATTATTAAAAAAAATGAGGGGGGGGGGAGTGGAAATTATTTGCAGTTATACTTATCAGATTATAACTCTGTTGTGTAGATTGTTATTTTTTAAGAAACTTTTGGCATCGTTTAAATTGATGTTACGTATTAAAATAATAGCAACTTTATCTCGCAAAGCACATCGGAAACAGTGTTGCTGTACAAGTTGGGAGATAGAAATTCTTTTACAGTCTAAGAATAGAATGTATAATAAATAAATAAATTTGGAAAGATTATATATATATATATATTCTTTTACTTTAATAATGGATATAAACCTCAATATGTCTTGAAAATGGGGAAATATTATTACAGAGTGCTGAATATAAATTAAATTTTAAACATTCTTCAGACTGTAATTGAATTGAATTTGTAAATACTGTATATCATAATGGTCTCATCTAAATGAGGTAGTTTTCCTTGAATCTTGTGAAATTCTCTTTGAAAAAAGTTCATAACAAATGTTCTGCATGCCACTTTAGATATTTTGCCCTCTTCTCCACTTAATTGAGTTTTCTATATTTTAGACTAATTCACTGAATGACATTCATTCTTCTCCAGCTTTTATTTTTCTCATGGTTTTAGAATTGATCTCTGCTGTAGAATTTTACACGTGCTTGTTATTTTTATTTGTCATATATAAAAGAATATTGACAGTTAAAAAAATAATTTTCCTATCCTTTTGACGTGAACGATTTTCTTACATGCATTATTATGAGGTTATTCCATTTTCATGATGTCAGTATTTGTCATTGCCTGATTTTTCGCACTGAAAAAAATTCACCTAAAGTCAGAATAAAGGATAGATTTGAAATTCAAGACTTGTGACACTTTACTGTATGTGCATTTTGAGGAAGTATGCTTTTTGAAATTTTAGCTCCAGGATTTATTCCTCTTGGAATATAGTCTTTTTTTTTTTTTTTATTTGGGGATACAGGCAGAACACTTGCAGGTAAAAAAAAAAAAAAAAAAAAAAAATGGTTTTTTTTGTTGATTTCTGTAAAGTACTGACCAACAGACTTTTTAATCTTCTGCTTTCCTTTTGTTGTAGAAATCTTTCTACTTCACTAAACAACTTTGCCATCATAATGAAATATTAATGAATAATAATTTAATTCAAATAATTTTAACAAAGCACATAAACCACATTTAGCATTATTATCTCTTATAACGAATATGCCAAACTTCAAAACACCCCACTATGTAAATTCACGTATATCCTAAGAAATTTTGAATAAAAAACTTTAAATTTTTTGCAGGTATATTTATTTATTAAATACATCTACTTTTTAGATGGTAGTAAAAATTTTATAGGTTATAATTCAAAATTTTTTTCAAAAAATTTAAAAATAAATCATAAAAAATGGTTGAATTTTATTTGGAATAAACCTACATTTTGAATTCTGGAAGAAAGAATCGAATTTAATAAAAAAGGAGATATTTATAAATATATATCAATTAACATTGAGAAGCTAAAATTTTGAGGGCTAATTTTTTAAAAATTATTCTTGCGATTTTTACAAAACTTGATACTCTGGCGTAATTTGAGTCAAAAATCAAAATAGGGGAAAAAATTGGCGTATCATTTTCTAACTCGCACTTTCGAGACATGAAAAACACAAATTGAATTTCATCAATCGGCCCAGTAGAAGTGGAGATATAGAACTGACCCCCCCTTTTTTTTTTTTGCCCAGCGTACTTATGAATGTATGTGTATATGAACATACATTTCTGAATCTGGTCGCGATAACAGAAGAGTATCGATATGTATTTAGTAATGTGTCATGGCTTTTACCAAAGGGAACTAAGTTTTAAAAAAAGATACTAGTTCTCTTTAAGATGCTTTCAGATGATTTGAAACCACCATATAGCAGAAATGTCATCATAGCAAAGTGAAATTCAATCCCAGTGTTTGTTAATATTTTTTGAACTATGGATCACTTTCATAAATGGCCATCTTAAGAAGGTGGGTCCTGGGCTGATCATAACCTCATTTTGAAAATCTTAAAAATATTTATGCAGTAAAAGTCCAACATGAATTCAAAAATTTTTGAGTATTGATATGATATTATTACATACATACATGCATGCAGATGTATTTTCAAACTACTGTATGTCATAAATATATTATTAAAATTAATTCATATTTCACTACATTAATTTACACAGTTCCCTATTGATTTGTTTTTCAACATTTGTTATAAAAATTATTAAGCTAGCTTTTCATGGATGGGAGGTGTTACTTTTTAAGAGGTTTTGCATTTGTATTTTTCTTTACTAACAACTGAAAATTCAGCATGATCTGCAGGTCATTTTGATGTAGACAATGGCTTTACACTTAATCCTTTTTAAGCATTAGATTAGAACTTGCAGAATGTAAAGAATTTTAATAAGCTGTCTGGTTATGCAATAAATTACTCCTAAGACCTTTACCAATAATCATCAGAAGGACTTTTTGACCCAAAAGCATTATATGCAATTTTGTGCAATGAGAATAAATAATATTTTAGTCTATGCAGCCTGTTCAAAGATGTTTTCCATTCTGACATCCATATAATTAAATGAACTTTCAGTAATGGCTCTGTCTAAGCAAGTTAAAAGAGATTTAATCAGTTTTGTCAATATCGGGTATTTCTCTTTTCCATTTTCTTTCACTTTGAATATTTCTGCCCAAAATGTTACTATATCAGTGTTTTCTTATTATGTGTAAGAGAAACAGTAAAATTACTTTTTCATGTAACACAAACTTAGTTTGCTCCAACTAGAACTTTGAATTCTCATTGAACTTTATTTAGTGTTAAAAAGTTTTTTAATCTAAATGATATATTTGTTCTGAAACAAAATATGGGGCAAAATGTGCTTTAACTCGCACTCCTGGGGACAAATTTATTGCCTGGTAATAAGATGTCAAATCTAGAAACCTAATTTTCTCGGATTGCAAAGCTAAAAAATTTTTCTGGCTTGCGAGAGTGCTTATTTTGTTTTTGTTACGTTTTCTGGCCACACGCAATTTTTTTTTTTTTTTTTTTAAAGTTTTGTTGCACTGCACATATTTTGTCATGTTTTAGGGTATTCTTCAAATCTGAGCCTTTTTCAAAGTTAAAATTAGTTAATTTAAATCACTTTAGTGTTGTTACTTTATGTAATACAACATATGTGGGTATGTCTGCTTTTTCTAAAAATTTTAATATGCATTTCCCTCAATTTAAATCAGATCTATGAATTTGACTGTGGAGAGCGAATGCATTACTGAATTTTTTGCTATTTTGGAAGTGAAAGGTAATCTTGCAGTTTGGGATTGGTGTGTAATTAAAGGGTTAATTGTGTTAACATATGAATGTCTGAAATGTTGTGGGAGCATGTGATTGCAAGAAAGGGAAAATAACAGATATGAATGGAGATGCAGGAAGAAAGGAAGTATTTCTCATGATGTTTGCAGGAGTATAAGGGGAGGTTCATGGTTTTCCCACAGCCATTTGAGTATGTGTCAGATTCTATGAGTAATGAGATAGTGGTTTGGAAGGTGTTCGAATGATTTTGTTATTAGTGAAATGAACATGCATAACCATGCAGTTGTGGATTGGTTTATGTTTTGTAGAGAGGATTGCTATTGATGTGCTAGGGAAAAGCTCGGAACTTTGAGGACCTGAAGTAATTGTAGAAGTGGATGAATCCAATCAAAATTTGGTAAAGTGAAATATGGAGGAACGGATAAATGCTTTGCTATAGTGGTTGAACCACGGATGAAAGAGGAACTTGGCTGATCTTTGGAATATGGTAACTGGTAGTATGGCGACATTTTGGAG
The DNA here is from genome assembly GCF_044657685.1 of Stegodyphus dumicola. Lineage (NCBI taxonomy): Eukaryota > Metazoa > Arthropoda > Arachnida > Araneae > Eresidae > Stegodyphus > Stegodyphus dumicola. The sequence goes on along the minus strand of NC_140770.1, from coordinate 278,204,950 downwards.
GCGATAAAGGTTACTACCTAGGACTTTGGTAATAATGTGAGAAGTACTCAGTTCCGATTACGCATTATTTTGTGCGAGGAAAATGAGAGATCATGAGATATGTCATGTGACATTAATGGACGAATTACAGTTCTTTAATCGGAAAAGGGGGAAATCTGGAAAAAAACTGGAAATTTCGTATTTAGCTTTATTCTGTGTTGTGTGAAACAGTGTTGGTTAATTTTTGGATCCCATGGCCCTAACTAAAGTGAATTCGAAATGGGTATTTAGGCATTGTGATAAAGAGAATTTTGCTTTTTATTTAGCGGAGGAAGTATGGAGGAAAAATTTGCAGAAAAAATCTTTCAATAATTTTATTGAATGAATTAGAAAAGTGTATCCGCCACGTCATCAAGATTCTGAAGAAGATTAGGTAAGTTAGTATTTTTAATTATTTGAGGATATTATTTTTATGCATTGTTCTAAATGTAAGGAGTAAATAAAGTAATATGGTATTATTGGAAAATTGTTATTAGCAATGATTTAGTTTAAAGTAGTTAGGATTGTAAGCTAATTTTTATTAATTTAATGTATGTGCTTATTTATATTTTAAGTAGTGTTTTTGAATTTAATTATATTTTAATTAAATGATAGTTATTTTGTGAATTATATGTTTGTAGGAATTTGGTATACGTTTCAGTGGAAGTAAACGTGCATGGAAATAATTTAAATATTTGACACTAAGTATTTGTAACCATTTATAATGTTTGCAGTATGAATTCGTTGGTGACGTTTAAAATATAATAGATAATTTTGAGGTAAAAGTTTTTGGATATTTTATACTTGGAAATGTTCATCTTTGGAAAGGGTATATACATTTTCGCGATCAGGTAATTTCATATATGTTCGTTTTACCGGATTTAAAGATTCACAAAATTTTCATGCATTTTCGTGAAATTTTTCTAATTTATGAGAAAAAAAGCAGTGTACATGGATATAGTGAAGAGGGTGCGCAATGCCATTTTTGTGCAATTCTGGGATGTTTTTTTAAGTAAAAATAAGTCGACATGTACATGGTTTAGTGATATTTTAATTAAATAATAGTTATTTTGTGAATTTTATGTTTGTAGGAATTTGGTATACGTTTCAGTTGAAGTAAACGTGTATGGAAATAATTTAAATATTTGACACTAAGTATTTGTAACCATTTTTAACGTTTTGTTATGAATTCGTTGGTGACGTTTATAATAGATAATTTAGAGGTAAAAGTTTTTGAATATTTTATTTATATTATACGTGGAAATGTTCATCCTTGGATAGGATATATACTTTTTCGCGATCAGGTAATTTCATATATGTGCTTTTTTCAGAGTTTAAAGATTCAGAAAATTTTCCTGCATTTTCGTGCAAATTTTTGTAATTTATGAGAAAATAGGGTTGATCTTTACATTATGGTAACTTGGCGTTTTTTTGGCGACCAACTCTCCTACAGCAACCCTCTATTTTTTTTCCCCGCCGCCATTTTGTCTTCACGAAGTAAAGACATGTTTCTTTTCTTTTTATCTACTGAACACTTCTACTGAATTCTTTTATCTACTGAATGCGTAGTAGCCGAATTACACTTATGCTAGAAATTTTATCAAACAAAACTGCTTAATCATGACAAATATTCACTGCAAAATTGGGAAAAAGTGCACAATATTATACTCCTTACGCGTTTTTCAAAATAACACATACACATAAACCATGTACACGGCGACTTATTTTTACTTAAAAAAACATCCCAGAATTGCACAAAAATGGCATTGCGCACACTCTTCACTATATCCATGTACACTGCTTTTTTCTCATAAATTAGAAAAATTTCACGAAAATACATGACAATTTTCTCAATCTTTAAACCCGGTAAAAAGAACATATATGAAATTAACTGATCGCGAAAAAGTATTTACCCTTTACAAATATGAACATTTCCACATATAAAATAAATAAAATATCCAAAAACTTTTACCTCTAAATCAACTATTACATTATACACGTCACCAACGAATTCATACTGCAAGCATTACAAATACTTAGTATCAAATATTTAAGTTATTTCCATGCACGTTTATTTCAACTTAAACGTATACCAAATTCCTACAAACATAAAATTCACAAAATAACTATCATTTCATTAAAATATAATTAAATTCATAAACACTACTTAAAATATAAATGAGCACATACATTAAATTAATAAAAATTACCTTACAATCCTAATTACTTTAAACTAAATCATTGTTAATAACAATTTTCCCAATAATACAAAATTCCTTTCCACCTCATGATCTCTCATTCCTTCCCATGATCTCTCATTTCCCTCACACAAAATAATGCGTAATCGGAACTGAGTACTGCTCACATTATTACTAAAGTCCCAGGTAGTAACCTTTATCGCCTCCAAAATGTCGCCAAACTACCAGTTACCATATTGTAAAGATCAACCGAAAATAGCAGTGTAGATGGATAAAGTCAAGAGTGCGCGCAATGCCATTTTTGTGCAATTGTGGGATGTTTTTTTAAGTAAAAATAAGTCGACGTGTACATGGTTACTGTGTATGTGCGATTTTGAAAAACGCGGCAAGGAGTTTGTAATTCTGCACTTTTTTCCAATTTTGCAGTTACTATTTGTCATGATTAAGCAGTTTTGTTCCATAAAATTTCTAGCATAAGTGTAATTCGGCTAGCAGATTGTTGGAAAAAGTGTTGAGTAAATAAAAAGAAAAGAAACATGTCTTTACTTCGTGAAGACAAAATGGCGGCGAAAAAAAAATAGAGGGTTGCTGTAGCAGAGTTGGTCGCCAAATTATCGCCAAGTTACCATAATCCAAAGATCAACCAGGAACTTTTGGCTGTGATTCGTGAGTAGGTGTTACCGGGAATTTGTGATAGTATCGCCAATGAAGGATCTGTGCATTAAGAGTCAAAGCTCCTCATACAGGTGTGTATACCAGCTCCATAGAATCGATTTGGTCAGCAGTCAAGTGCTTCCTCGGAAAAAACATAAACCATGTGGAGGGAAAGTTTGATTCCTACTTAGGGAGAAAAATGCATGGCCACTCACTGGATGATAATGTGTGGGAGTCTTTCTTAAAAGCGATTGGAAGAATATATTCCACACTTAGAAAGGATTCTTTCTCAAAATAAGTCAGAATTATTTAATTATCTTTTATTTTGTGCTCTACTAATTTTTTTCATATTCTTTTATTTCATCCTCTAATTCATTTTTTCATATTTCTTTAGCTTTACATTGGAACGTATGTTAACCCACACAAAATCACACCAAGGGTCTCGATTAGAGCACATTTTCACCCCAAATTTAGAAAGATTTTGCAAATTTGCTGATTACAGAGTCTACATCTCACTCCAGATATTTCATATTTGAGAAAGTAAAAAACCCATAATTTCAGGTATTATATGGACCATAGTCACCTCTAAACAGATCATCAGAAGAGGGTTTACTCCATTTTTAACGCAAAAATAAATGTGATAATGAATATTATGAGCTGATGAAGTTCTGAAAATCAAATGCAGAGGGAAAATCAAAGTAACCATATCGTAATGAATAAGTATTATTTTAATTTGGGGGTATCATAAAAGTAAACATTAATTAAAATCTGTCTCAAAAAGAGTTGTTCTTGTGTCTAATATAAAACATGTTCAAATAGTGCCATGGACGAAGATGACAGCTCTGGCAATCTGCAAAATGTTATCATAGAGATTTGAACAAGTCCCCCAATTTTTAACAATTTAGCAAGGACAGCCAGACGATAAAAAATGTGTGCATTTGTCAGTTCTGTGTCTGGGCAGTTATCACAGCTCTTGCAGGTTTTCGTAACCTCTCTGTCAATTTTCAGTCCTCTGTGACAGTTCTGACTATGGTTTTAGTCATAAATTGATCCCCATAAGAGTTTTTGTCTCCTTATTCTATCAGATGCAGACAAGAAAAATAGCAGTGGTCCTTTTGAGTAGTCATTCTTGGAAACCATCGATGATAAATTGACTGAGATAGAATAATTGGTCTTCAGTGGAATGTTTTCTGTAGGATGTCTGATAGAAATTTATCTTGAGTTTTATAAAGACCTCCATGATTTTGGAGTGGATAATTCATTCCGTTACCTTGCAAAGGATGCTAGTTAGGGCGATAGCCTATAGTTCTTGCATTCTGTGGCTGATTTATTTAGTTTAAGTTAAGGTACAGTGATAAAAATTTTTCATGCCTTAGGCAGCTTACCAGATTTCGATAATGTGTTAAAGATTCTCAAAAAGCATTGTCTTGCTTTTTCACCAGGATGTTTAACCATTTCTCCAAAAAAGTATGTGGAGAAAATTATCCAAAAAATATCCAAAGATAATTTCTAGGTGATTTATTTCCTTTAAGAGTGCTGATAGCACTAAATTCTAGATTGATGTCCTTTAGAAACAGGTAATCATGCGCATACCCTCTTGCCTCCAGGAGCAATTTTTTGGCAGAGCATTTTATTTTCTTATCTCTCTGATAATCAGTTTTATCAATACTAAAGAAGTGCATGTAAGTTCATTGGCTACTTTCTCATTGTTTCCTTTGGGAAAATAAACTTTATCGATCTATCACTGTTTGTATGTACACTGCTCAAAAAAAAAATGGGACAGTCCTATATCTCCCGATCTACTGGGCCGATTGACAAAATTCAAATTGCGTTCTTCATGTCTCGAAAGCGCGACTTAGGATTTATATTAGATTTATATATAGCACTATTCTAACATAGGTATTTTGACACAAAATCGGACTTTTTCTGAAATAACATACCAATTTTTTTACATATTTCGATTCTACGACTCAAATTACGCCTAAATATGAAATTTTGTAAAATTTGGAGCGAAATTTACGGAGAAATTCACAAATTTATGTTGGCACTTTTTTGTCAGTTTGCGCCAAGAATACTTCACTTGGCGAACTTCTTAATATATGGCAACCTAGTTTCCTTAGAAAAAAAGTCACCATCATTCCTTTTTTTAAAATAATATTCTTTATATTATATTTTTCATTATAACTTATTATTTTAAGTAATTTTTTCTTTTCGAATTTCATTTTAATTGTTTAAGTTGCACTTTTTTTTTTTCCGAATAACTGTTTTAAAAATTTCTATTTACCTATTCGAACTGCGTAAATAAAGGTGCAGCATTTATTTATTTTTTTTTAAATAGTTTTCTTTATATATATTTCTCGTCATAGCTATTATTTTAGGTCATTTTTAAATTTTTATACTTTTATTTTAATTGTTTGTGTTGCATTGTCTCTTCAGATAATTGTTTTAAAATTTTCTATTTATTCCTTCGAACTGAGCATTTTAAATATATTTATTAATATCAATTTTCCAGAATTTGATTTTATTTATTTGAACTGCGTTTTTTTCGGAAGAACCCAGACTACGATGCGTTTGAAAACTGCATACTATATTAAAAGAGAAAATACAGTAAAGCACAGTTTTACACGCCTTTCAATGTTCCGTTCAGAAAAAATATATATAAATAAGAGAGATGTATAACCGATATTTTAACTTAGGATGACTTGCATACACTGCTTTAAACGGTTTTATCATTGTGCCCATTGCTTTACACAATTTTATCCTACATTTGGTTTCTTAAAATGTTATTCATATTTTAGTCAAATATTTTATTTTTGAAATCGCAAGAATCAAATATCATAAGATTGAAAAGTTTTAAATTAAAAAAAATACGAATACTAAATTTTACGAAAAAATTTATTTTTCTTCTCTGTTTCTTTAAGCATTCTGAAAGTATATTGAAAAGTATCCAACTTTTCGAAACATTTTGGTATTTCTTGACAATCATTTTAAATAAAGTTATCGCCTTCCATTTCATAAAGGCCCACAAACGGCCGAGCGGTAAAGTTGCTGAACACTGGTAGTTCACTCCGGGGTTCGAACCCCGGTAAACGGGCTAGTTGCATGGGCGTTTTCGTGGATTTTCTCGTGTGTACCGCGTATGACAGCTGGTTTCCCTTAGAAAGTTCTTCACGAAGTATTTCGTCAGAGCCTTTATCAGTCTTTAGAGGCTAAACATTTTGAAGCTATGAGATGAAAGGAAAGTCTGGTCTCATCAAAAGGTTTTGGTTTATTTTATTATGACAAAGCACACTACGGCTAGTTGCCTAAGGGGAGGGATGCCTTCCTGGAGGACTTTCTAAGGGAAACTGGCTCGCATACACGTTACACATGGGGAAAACCACGAAAACGCCCATGCAGCCAGCCCGTTCGCGGGATTCGAACCTCGGACCGAACTACCAGTGTTCAGGGACTTTACCGCTCGGCCGCTAGTTCATCAGGAAGGGAAAAAAACATCTTTAAGTGACATCCACATACATCACTGGATAAACTCCTCAATCTTCAAATAATTCGACTGAGGAAATCATGGGATTCACCATTTATGATACGATATGATGTTCTATAACGTAATTTACACAACCATATAGTTTAAAACCAGTCGCTCTTCACTTTAATCTGCAATGATATCGTTTTGTCTTTTCTGTTAACACAAGCTCAATTGATGGTATTTGCTGGTGTACTCGTCCAAGTGTTTGCTCTTTGAACACCTAAATTCTTTGAAGTATCCTGAAAGTATATTCAAAAGCGTCCAACTTTTTGAACATCTTGGTACGTCTGACAGCCAAATTTCCCTGCAAATTTTTGCTTACTTTTCTCCCTAATTTTCTTCTTTCCTTCCACAGTTATTTTCAGTGCTCACACAAGAAAATTAAGATTTTTCGACTGCTAGACTTCCATACATTTTGCATTCTTGTCAATTTTTTAAAATATCAATTATATGAATTGCGTTTCAGCTAAAGACAGCTTTTCATTTTTTAGTCATTTTAGCTATAAATAAAGTTTAAAGTGAAGTCCAAAGGATAAATAATTTAATTAAAAGATTTTTGCTAAATGACAAAGAAATAAAACAGTCCAGCAGGGTTTATTCTGTACCACAGAGTAACCCGATTCTTATATCGGCTGAAACAATCTAAATCATATTAAAGATCATGTTTTTTTATACAATCTATAACGCGAGAGAAAAAATTAGCTTCTTAAACCATGCTTTCTAAGAGAATTAATATAAAAATTTATATTTATATATATATATTTTAAAGTTGGAACTTGAACCAAACTGTCAGACTTTTAAAGCTTATTTTACATGGTGGTTATTATTAAAGTTCCACTTTGAAATGGTCATAAAAGGAAAACTACCGGACCAAATGTTATCAAACTTGGGAATCGTGTAAAGGAGTTATGAGAATTTATTTTCGGCGGAAAAAAAAAAGAGTTCAAAAACTCACCATCAAGGGAAAAATGGCGCTGTATACAATATTTTTAAATGAAATAAGACACGAAAACATCTGTTTAAAATGTGTTTAATATTTTCCGAAACGTGTTACAAAGCATGTTCAATGTAGCGTCCAGCATTTTCCGAAAGCAAGTTAAATCATGTTACTGCATTCTCAACAGCAGCTCTTAGCATATCAGGTTTGGTTTTGGTTTGGTTTATTAGATTACGGCAAAGCACTCGAGGGCTATCTGCCTTAAGGGAGGGATGCCTTCGTGGAGGACTTTTTAAGGGAAACTGGCTCGTATACACGTTACACATAGCATATCAGGAGGAATGTTATCAGTGTATCACATTTTTCATTTCTGCCAAATTGTTTAGATTATCACCATAAACAGTGCTTTTGAGATAACCTCATAGACAAAAGTCACAGAGGTTGAGGTCTGGTGGGAAGAGGGGAAGTGTTGGCCTATAAGACGTTCATTTGTGAAATGTTGCCTAAGTAACTATGCGACACTCTTGAGGTGGTGCCCAGCCCTGCATAAAAATCGTAGTATCTAAAATGCCAGGTTACTGCAGTTCATGTATCACGAAACATTTTAATATTGGCTCTAAGGAACTGCAAACGCAGTGGTCCAGCTGTCGACTGCTCTTCAGAAAAAAATGGTTCAGTTATAAAACTAGCTGTCATTCAAGAGTAAACGGTGTGAAATGACGGTTATGCAATCGAATTGTGTAGGAGAATGCAATGGAACTAGATAGATAACATGAGAGATTTCTTTGGCCCAAATTGATTAAAAGCGTTTTGAATCAGTATCTTCATGTTTTAGTGCCGAATTCAGGCTTAAAAAATTACAAATTAGCGATCTGTAAGAAAACGATTTCCAGATTGTACACACTTGTGAGAGTGATTTGCGATCTCACATTTTCTAATCGCTAATTCGTGGTTTTCACGGACGAAATTCTCACTTACACGGATGGCGCACTCGACATTTATCAAATTTAACGTCTTTAAATAATAATTTGCCTACTTCAAAGTTTCATAAGGGTATACAACATATTAAACCCGTTTAACAAAAGGTTAAGTTAGATTCCGACCCATATTTCGTTTAACAATATTGCATACAGCGCCATTTCCCTCCCTGGTGGTGAGGTTTCGAACTTCCTTTTTTTCGCGGAAAATAAATTCCCATGACCTCCTTTACACGATTTCCAAGTTTGATAACATTTGATCCAGTAGTTTTCCTTTTATGACCGTTTCAATGTGGAACTTTAATTATAACCACTCTGTATATTATTAAATTTTAATTTGAAGCTATGCGTTATATGTATACCATGCGTAAAATTTTCGCTTTTATGGAAAAATAAAAAATCGAAGCAAATATACTTAGTATAATGGACCAAAACTGAAAACATTTCCCCTCCCTCCGAAAATAAAATATTGAAATTTCGAACTTGAATTTACTGGGTTATCGAAATATTTAATTTCACTTATCTTCTAAGTCCTAGTTCCGACAACGATTCCGTCAAAAATTCCGAATTACTTAAGCTAAAGTTAAAGATTTAGTATATATTCACTGTATGTTAATAAAGTAATCAGAGTGGAATAAAAATAGATTATAGAATTTACGCTGATGTAACTTTTTGTCTGACTGCACAACATGTAATGGAAGAGAAGGTTTGTAGAGATCTGTTTTTGACATGCCTCTAAAAGTAGATGTCATATTAATTTTGTCTCTTCAATGTCAAAAAACTTTCCTTTGAGAGGCAACTTTAGTTTTTGAAAAAGAAAAAAAATCACAAGAAGACAAATTTGAAGAACATGCAGGACGATTGAATATACATACTTATTTTCCGAACACAAGCGGTTCTCCGACTGGTTATTGAATAATGAAAAGATGCATTGTCATGCAATACAAAACATTTGGAATACGTTTTCTGGCTGAATAACGTAAGATTAAAAGTCATCTGCTTAATTCACATCCATTTACAAGTCAACTACTCGGGCAATTGCAGAATCGTTTTGATCCTGAGCTTGTAACACAAACCTAATATCACTGGATTTAAACACTTCTTTAATCTTCCGAGAACGTTCCTTCTTTAGCTCATATTCCAAGAATATTAAGTGAATACAATTATTGCCAAAGAAATTGAATATTCATTTGCACTACGGCTTGGTAGTTTACTAACGAGTTAACAAAACTTAAATTCTGCTTTTTGTGTCAAAGAATACAACAATATTTTAAATATTTGCAAATAAAATATTAAATTGGAGATTTAATTGGAGCCTCATCAGTTGCCTAGCATTTGAAAAAGAAAATATTGTTAAATACTAATTGTTTGCTGCTCAGTCTAACCCAGGCTGCATGGTTGGTTTTCGTAGTTTTTTAGGTTCTCTTTACAAAGATTCTCTATGAAAGCATCTTAATCAAATAGCTCCCATGTTCTTTCTATGTTCAAATAACCAACTAACCTAGTTTAAGCGCGATTTCCAAGTGAAGTTCCAAGTTCCAAGTAAAATCCGAATACTCATTAAAAATCCTGTAGCTAGCCAATCGGGAGTAACATGAAAGATACGGAACCAATAATTGAAATGTTGTTACGGTACGCTGTTTCTTAACTTAGATGGTTATTCCTTAATTAAATAGCCCACCAACAGCCGAGCGGTAAAGACGCTGAACACTGGTAGTTCGGTTCTAGTTTCGAATCCCGCGAATGGGCTGGCCGCATGGGCGGTTTCGTGGTTTTCCCCATGTGTAACGTGTATACGAGCCAGTTTCCCTTAGAAAGTCCTCCACGAAGGCATCCCTCCCTTTAGGCAGATAGCCCTCGTGTGCTTTGCCATAATTAAATAATCCAATTCAATCCTTAATTAAATATAATTGATTTGTAAATTCTACTAGAACTGACGGTAAGAATTGAAGTGCAAATAAGTAATATGGTGTGCAATCTTGATTAATATAAAATTTAAAATATTTGCATAGAAAAATGTTTGCATTCAGACAGAAAGTTTTTTGAAATATTTGCAATTACTTTATAAGAAGGATTTATTAATAACAGCAATAATTACTTATTATATTACTGATGATTAGGATTCAGTTCTTGACAATTACATTCTAAATTAGAATTTTAAGGATATAATGAAAATAGCTATGCACAAAAATACATTTTAGGAAAAAAATGAGTTGATTTTTTGTTTTAAAACTTCTTAATTCATTTAGTAAACATCGTATCCTCGTTGTTTATTGAATCCAGAATGTTGGTGTCGTTTATATAATTATTCTTACTTGTCCACAGAATCTGCTGACTTATCCAGCCATTAAGTAGCTGCAGATCATTTCTACATAACCATTGAACTTCCATTAATTCAGTCTCTAGAGGGTTGTATGTTTATATCATAATTTGACCTTTATAAAAAATGATTATTCTAAATATTATGTTTCTATAAAAATATATTGTGCTTTAAAAATATGGATAATAGTATCAGCCGCTCTTTCAGCCACTTCAAAAGCAACAGTTTGTTTAGAAATAAATTATGCAGTTAATGTCATAAAATTCAAATAAATATCAAACGAAAATTTCAGTTTTAGACAATTCGATTTAAACGAAGTAAAGTAGCAGACGATAAAACGCCGAAGGTAAAAATTTATTCTTACAAAAACTTACTCTTAAATTTTTTAAAAAAAGAAAAGATACGAGAGAAATTAAAAAAAAATAGTTAAAAATTTGAATAATATCATTTATAATTTAAAAAAATAGCCTTTCATATATTTATATATATGTATTAATAAATATGTATTAATAAATATTTATTACGCATCATTGAGGGAAAAAATGTCATATAATTAATTCTCCGTAAAATTTTACTTGAAGTTTAAGGTTAAAAATAGCTGTGGCAATTCAGTGTAACAAAAATCCATAGACCACATTTGGCGTTATTATCGCTCAAAAAAAAGGTGCCAAATTTCAAAACGCGAAATTATGTAAATTCGTGTATATCTTAGAAAATTTTGAGTAAAAAAGTCTAATTTTTTGCAGATATGCTTAAAAATACACCTACTTTAAGATGATGGTAAAAATTTTATAGGTTATAATTCAAAATTTTTTTGAAAAATCTATAGAAATTATTTAAAAATAAAAATTTAAAAAATAAAACGCAAAAAATGGGTAAATTTTATTTGGAATGAACCAAAATTTCGAAATGTGAGAGAAAAAATCAAAAAAGTTTAATAAAAAAAGAGATATTAATAAATATTTGCCAAATTCAATTAACATTGAGGAGCTAAAATTTTGAGAGCTAATATTTTAAAAACTAATCGTACGGTTTTTACAAAACTTGGTATTCTGGCATAATTTGAGTCGTAGAATCGAAAAATGTAAAAAAATTGGTATGTTATTTAAGTCCGATTTTGTGTTAAAATACCTATGTTAGAATAGTACTATATATAAATCTAATATATATCCTAAGTCGCGCTTTCGAGACATGAAAAACGTAGTTTGAATTTTGTCAATCGCCCCAGTAGAATGGGAGATATAGCACTGTCCCATTTTTTTTTTGAGCAGTGTACATTCAGTCCATTACAAACCCATATGCACGTAACAATATTTATTTACTATGTTCTGATTACTTAAACGTTCCCTCCTTATCCAATTTTCATAACTTTATCAGAGCATATTAACCATTATTATACTCATTAGTTTTCATACTCAATTAATAAAATCTGTCGTGATGACCACCTCCCCAAGCGAATCACTTCTAAAGTGGACTAGTTTTTATGAGAAAAAATAAATAGTACCACTGAATTTTACCTTTCTAAAATGGCTACCACTACTGGCCATGTGTGATCATCATAGAGAAGATTAAAATTTTTCTTCGTGCAGTACAAAGTCTTTAATCCGGACCTCAAAGCTACAAACTTTCTGCGCATGCGTAGCGTTTACGCATGTGCATAATACATTTATGCTTGCACATATGCATTTACGCATGCGCATAATACGTTTAGGCATGCACGTTTAATGTATAACAGACGGTATAAGCTAGACTAAAATTATCTAATTATCTATTTCAGTTAATGTTGCCGATTGCGTTGTTCCTTAATCTTCTAATTGGATCCGGCTTATTATTTTTTGCAGACTGTTAGAGCAATTTTATAAAAGTAAGCTCGAACTTTCGATTATGTCAAAAAGAGTTTCCAATTCTTTAGCTGCCAAAGCATCTACAAAGCGAAAGCATGTTTCGATGTCCATCAAACAAAAAGAAGAATTGCTACAAAAAATGGATAAAGGCATGAAGAAAGTGACAGAGAGGTTAGTGAAAACGAAAAAAGTTTGATTTACAAGTTAGTCGGTATTCTCGGCACAGCAATTACAGGACTTGAACAGCGGAACCTTGTAACTGAACAAGAAATTATGTCTGTTTATAGAATTAAAGAGAAAGTATTAGCACATAAAATGAAGCAACTTAAACAAGTTACATTGAAAGAAATGTTTAATAAAGTAAGCAAATAAATATTAAACTTTTTTTTGTAAATTTTGATAATCTTTAGATCATAATTGCTCCTTATTTCATAAATTATGGTTTCATAATTAATTTTAATAATTTCTGCATGCCATCTTACCAGATTTAAATTGATGATCTATAATCCGGAAAAACCGCTAATCCAGAATCGCCGAAGTCCCGACAAGTCTGAATTAAAGACTTTGTACTGTATTTAGATCCCTAAGTAAAAAGCAGTATGTTCTGCTAGTAATTGGTTACTGATAGAGTTTGACTTGCTGTAGGAGCATAAACTAGGTCCACACGCTTAACAGATGTAGAGTTAAAAAGAAAAAAAGCTTTTTTTTTTTTTATTAAATAAGAACTGGAAGATAAACACATTTCTTGTGCTTAACAAAATCAGTCACCACTTGTGGTAATATACTTAAGTAACTACCAAATTCAAATTTCAGACATGGACTAGATGTTCAACAGAAAACTCTTAACCCGTGTATCAATTGGGATATCGACCACAAATAATGTTAGGATGAATAATTGCAACTTATCAAAGATGGCAGAAGGAAGTAACATGGCCTTGAGAGACAGAAACACATGTTGTCTTACAATCCAAAAACCTCAGCTTAAATACTCACTAACTCAATTTATGTTCTGGTGAAGAGAAAAAAAAAAGGAAAAGTTATAGTAAAGATCTAAATCATAATAACTGATTAATTTCAAATAATAACCTTACAATCGCATTGGGAAACTGGTTTATAGAGTGAAATAATGGTAAAGTTAGTATCAAACTATCAGTTTGTCATCTTACAATTTTTTTTGCGAAAAAGATTATGACAAAAGTAATTGGAAACCATCAACAATTTAAAAATGCTGCTGCTGTTGATAACTTTTAAATAGACTAATAAAATGTATTAATCAAGAAAAACAATGTTTCATTCTAAATATTTAGTTTTAGGTTTGATTTAATTTAAAAGTAAGGTTTATAACTGCTGTAATTTTTGGAAAGCTGGTGCGCATGTATCTGGTTCCTTTAGAGAAGAAAAAGTTAGGCATCCAAACATATTTTCATTCTCAATATGTATATATTGTCATAGTCACACAAACACACACATGTGGATATGTATGAAAACAAATCATTATGAATGTACTGAAACTCATTCTCTGTGACTACTTATAAGAGGTATTGGTACTTACGAATTATCGCAACCAGGTTGACGCGATTTGTAAGTTTGAGTAAAAAAGTATGAATAGAAAGAAAATGTACATTTATTAATTACAGATAATTTTTAATACAGTTTTTTATATTATTTTGTTTTAAAATATAAAACAGCAATTAAACCCTTCCGGTTTCAAATTTGAATAAGCTGAAGAATTATTTTTTTGGCAGAAATCTTTTGGCTATTGCTTTTAGCACTGATTGAAAACCATATTCACCATAACCATGTACACGTCGACTTATTTTTACTTAAAAAACATCCCAGAATTGCACAAAAATGCCATTGCGCACACTCTTGACTTTATCCATGTAAACTGCTATTTTCTCATAAATGACAAAAATTTGCACGAAAATGCAGGAAAATTTTGTGAATCTCCACATGCTGTTTTTGCAAAACTACGTATAACACGTAGGGTTGCTGTAAGTAGGGTCGCCAAATTTGGCAATTTATGCGAATTTTGGCCTGGTTGTGTTAATGCGTAAGTACTGAGGAATATTATTCCATAGTAAGTTAAAATAAACTGTTTATTACTTTCATAGAGTTTGGAATTATTTTATCCGTATGAATTGAAGACTCAGTTTCATGTTTAATGCTCTTGTTATTACACCATTGAGTCGTTCCAAGTCTACGTCTACATAGAGAAATAATGCATATTAGTAACTTTTAATTTTGAAAAAGTCCTTTCCCTTAAAGCAAACAAATTTAAGTGCATTTACACCTATTTTCTTAGATGTATGCCTGCATGCATCAGATTTAAATGCTTTTTATATCATATCAAATCTTTGAAATCTGTAAAGACTAAAATAAGCAGAAAGGTTCACGGTGACTTATTTCTAGTCTCCTCCAAAGCTGGATAATAAATCTGTATTATTACATGTGTAGGAGGTCAAAGTGGATTGAATGTATACAGAACCAATGATAGCTAGATAACATTTAAAATTTATTTTGCCAAGGGAATAATTTGCAACTCTGGAACTTTCCACAAAAGTATTCTTACAGCTTTTCTCAATATGACAGAGCACAATCAATATTTACCACTTCAATCGTATAAGAATGTGAAACACAAGACAATATACAAAAGCGTCGAATAGATAAGCTCACACAGTGATTTCTGAATACGGAGCTAAATTCTAAACTCGGAACTAATCTAAACTGAATCTGTCTCCATTCTGATATAATTTTCCCCCATCTACCGAAAAATTTCCAGTTCTTTCAATTTCTCAAAATTGCTGGAAGGCATCCACAGTTACAGTTACATAGGTTTTGAACCAAAATATAGCCAAGTTTGGTGACTTTTGATGATAAAAATTCACCACCAAAATCATACCAGCTTGCCGCCATTTAGTGTTAAATGGATGCCCCGGTAACCTTATTTTTCTGCGAATCTTTGCATCCTTGAAGCCTCTCATGTTACATTATACAGGGGATACTACAATTTATAGATAATATATGTATCTTTAATTATTTATATATTTTATTGAAATTACTAAAATTATTATTAAAATTATTTTTATACACACAAAATTTGTAACAGTATTCAGCATGTGATTATGGTACACACTCACTGTATATCTCCTTTGCAAATGAAATGAATGTCTGTGTTTTGTTATTCTTTATTTTCATTTCCTTCAATATTTTCCAAATTTACAAGAACTAATTATTGTGATTTCAAGAGATTATAGGAATAATTCCAATTGCCTTGGAATCAATATTAAATTTAAGGTTTTAGGACCTGTAGAGGAACAAGTTGTTTTAAAAGCTGAAATTTCTAAAATGTTTCCAGAAAGTACTGTATTTATAACTAAAAATAAGGATGCAACAGGTGCGTGAGAGCACCCTGGGTGATGACTTGAAGGTCTCCCACCTCTTCTTCCCTACCACCAACCACACAAGAGTACTTCCAGCTTGCTGTGTATTTAAAATGCTCACATGCTGCATAAGACACCGCGCACTCGCAAAACATCCACTCTTTCTCTGACTCTGAACCCCTGGCCCATCAGTACGAAAGTCGGCATCAATAACCACTCTAGCCAAATAAATAACAAGGATGCGAAAGCGGAAATTAGAAAGTTGCAGCATTAATTAAAAATTTTTAAAATGTGAAAATTACAGTGGTTAATAAAGGTAAATGTATAATGAGTATACTTCAAAAACATGCCAGTAGGTGAGTATGATTTAATTATAAAAGTGCAGACATTTGCTGAAAGTGTTTGCAGTTTGGTATTATATTCAAAATTCCAGAATTTTAAATAATAAACTCATGTCCATAAATTAAGGATAATGCAAAATCAGGCAAAGGAAGAGTTAGAAGCAAAACAAATTTGACTTATTTGTAAAGCTTATTTATTAAACAAAAGGTAAAGAGCAAAAAAAGATGCTATATGTTTGATATTATTAAAACAATTAGCGATTTTTTTCTCGATGGAGCAAATTACAAAAAAAAACCTATTTACAAAAAACCAATAATACATGGTTGGTATGATTGTTAATACATTGTATGTCTACCAGACGATGCAATACAGTCATTACAACGCCTAGGCATGCTGAGTATGAAATTATTTATCTGATCTTGGGGGATATTACACCACTCAAAATGCAATGCTCTCCAAAGTTCCGGTAGACATGTAGGAGGAGGTTAACGGGCTGCAACTTGTCGGCCAAGCATGTCCCACACGTGCTCTACTGAATTCAAGTCCGGTGAGAATGCTGGCCAGTCCATACGTGTGATATCCTCCAATTGAAGGCATTTGCTTACGATGTTTGCACGGTGAGGACGGGAGTTGTCGTCCATAAACACAAATTGTGCGCCCATGGCGCCCCGAAACAAACGTACATGTTGTTCCAGAATGACGTCCCGATAGATTTGGCTTGTCATGGTTCCAATTTGAACATGCAGGTCAGTTCTGGAACCCAGAATAAATCCACCCCAAACGAACACTCCTGCACCACTGTAATGGTGTCATTCAATGACATTTTCTTGGTGGTAACGGGTACCTGGAGCTTTCCATATGAAAGTCCAGTGAGAATCAGACTGCAAGCTGGCGGTGACCTGTGCTGTAATGTCTACTTGCATTACCATCATCTTGTTATCGTTGCCAAAGCCTGGAGATGACACTCTGGGCAATTCCAAGTTCGTCTTATACTTCCAGTTGGCTTCATTCTATTGTGATAAAATTTTTTTTTTAATTTTATAAAATTTCACTAGTAAATTTAAACAGAATTAAAGAAGCCATTTACTGTTACAAATGAAATATTTAATGTTGTATATAAGCATGACTGTTTATAACCAAACAGATCATTTTGCAGTGCAGGGAAAACCTTTTAGAAGTAAATGTTTGTACTTCTGACTGCCAGCATGTTAAGAACTGAAGCTTCCTTTTCTTGTACCAGCAATATTGAACATAAGTGTAATTGTTTATTGCTGGTGTGTTGTGCAAAGTGCAATTTTACCAGCTCAGATGAAATTTGAGCCTTTCGGCACTTAATGATGAATGTCTCCTAATTCGTAGAAACGAAAGCTTGAACAGATAGAGGAAGACCATCAAAACATCCTTTTTTTGTAACTCTCTGAAAGGCACACTTTTTGGATTTGTTTATATAGAGCTGACAGCATTTGTTAGTAACATTTGTAAAATTGCTTTTGTAACTGTTTGCTTTCATAAACTTTATTAAGAAGATATTTAGATTATTAACAAAAATTAGAAATCAAAATATTTTACATGATGAAATGATACATAGCAAGTGGCACTGAATTTCAGAACTGGATAAAGGCACTTAATCAAATTGGAGAGTTGAAAGTGCTAAGTCACATAAGCAAGTGTGAAAGCATGGATCAAAAGTGTTATCACTTAAGAATAGATGTAAAATTTGTACAAAAGTATGACATCAATGAAAACTGCAGTGCACATCTTTGAGATATTGCAAAAATTTAAGAAACTTTTTCCCTACAAATGTTACTTCAATTAGATCAAGGTGTAATCCAGAGCTTTAAAAGAGTTTTTTTAGAAAAAAGAGTGATGAGTAAAATTTGAATAGATTAGAAACTAAACTGTGTTATAATATAAATATATTTCTTACCCTGTAGTAATATCTGTGTGGGATTGAGTTTCCATATGAAAAGTTTGTAATCTTGTGGAGGATTTGTCAATAATCGGATCGGTACTATATGTTCTCATGTAATGTCAGAACATTTTAACTTCAGTACATATTTCCAGATAAGGACATTTCACTGGACATTCAATTTCAAAGTTTGGTAACTTGCACATCTTTTGTTATTCTCCCATGCAGAGTCGATGATAATGCTTGAAGAATAAACATGTTAAAAAAAAGTAAGTATCTATGTGGTTTTATATAGGGTTTTAAATGCTATATCTAACCTGAGCCAATTTTACAACTAAGTTATTCCCTAGGTATGCGCTAAGACTGGAGCTGCATTTCTTTTCCACAAAGAAAAGACAAAATTCATTGGTTCATTTTAAAGTGTAGTTAAATATTGTTTACGTCAATATTAATGTTATTTAAGAAATGTGAATAAATTTACAGTGAAACTTATTATAGTGGTTTTTTTCTGTGTCAAGTATTTATGAAAAATACGAAAATGATGGTATTAAACATTTGCATTAATCACGCTCTTTATAGCAACCTCTTGAACAGAACGCAGAAACCTTTTGGAATCTTGGGTAACTGTCTTAGGGAGGCTTCATTGCATGTACTCTTTAGTCACTGCATTGGATAGACTGAATTTTAATCTAGAGACATCTGCTACATGGGAGTATCTGAGCCATCTGATACATGGGATGCTTTACATCAGCCCCATGTAAAGCAAATTTAAATGTCCTACATCCTTATCTAAGTAGCTTTTAATTTTTTTTTCTTCTTTAAAATGGGCAGGAAATATATACACTGAGCATCAATTTTTCAACAATTTTTTGTGTACTTATGCCATCACAAAAGTGCGCACTCAAGTTCTGTTTTACTGTACGTGCAATGACAGTTCTTGTTTTCCAATCACTTATGCTTTTTTGAATTATCAGCTGTACTTATATTTAAAAAAATAAATGCCTTTTCCTGTTTTGTCATTGTATGGTATATTTCTTTGTCTTTGAGACATTCATTTCATTAAAACCTTTTCAGTTGGCGTGTTGACACTTTATCGTGCTGAGAATAACTACAGAATTTATGTTGTTTGCAAGAGGTTTGTAATGTCTTCACATATATTCTTATATTTACACAATGATTCTACACAATGGTTTTTTTTTCTTAAAAAAAGTACTGGAGTTTACTTGGCTAAATAAGTCTTCTACTATATTCCTCCCAAGATGAAAATTAAGTGAATATGTAAGAAAATTTGACCTTTGAGGATTATCTGACAATTAGTGAAAGTAAAACATGTGGAGAATTTGTCTGAATATGATTTAATTATTAAGTCACTATATTCTTAACAGACCATTGCAGACTATTCTCTTGGTAAAGGTATAGAAAAGTTGACGTATATCAGTGAAAGATATAGCAAATTTAACTCATAGTTGCAAAAAGGAAATGTAAGCATATATTTTACATTAATGAATACTCCAGACACTGCAGTAAAATCAACGTTCCATATGTCACTTTTAATTACTTAGTGATTTTATAAAAAAAAAAAAAATAAATAAATAAAATTTGCTTATGTAAATTATAAATAATTGTTTTGAACTTCTTATCTTTCATAGATTTTATCAAATTAAGGTAAAAAAATTTGGAGGCATTTTTTAAGTAACAAAATTTAAAGATTCATTATTTAAATTGCGCTTTATGCTTGTAAGTTTTAATAATTATTTCTTTTTAAATATATTTAAATTTTAATGAACTAATATAATTAATCAGTCATTTAATGACTTCTGAACAACATTTAATAAAGTGGCAATTTGTTGTGACATCTTTTTTCAGTATTCCTTAAGGTTTTATAATGCAAGTTAAATGTGTTCTGATGAAATGGGCTTTGAATGCTGCCATCCAGAGCACCAGTTATAGTTTTTTCCAATAATGGGGGCTAATTTGTTATAACTTTTGAGCTTTAAATTCCCAATATTTGAATGTAACTTCATGCATTACCTTCATGATAATTCTGTCCAGTAGGCATGCAACCTAAATAAAGCTGGTAATTTACAGCAGACATATCATTTATATGTACAATTACAATAGAATTTCAGTGATTAATAATTAATTTATTAATTATTTTTATAAAAATGTTTCTGACAAACTTTTACAGCACTTTAGAGGTCTGAATCTGCCGTTTCACCTGCAAATTTGATGAATTAAAAACTTTATATTTTATTTATAGCTTGGAGTGATGCCAGACCTATTCCAGTTTTTCCGTGGCATTCTTTAGTTCCCTTTCTTACAACGAATTCCTCATCAAATTCCACCCCAGATGTTCCAGTTGCATCAGAGACTTCTACAAAAGATACAGGTTTCAGTCATATTTGTGTTACTAATTTCAGTTTGTAAATAGCATACTGTTACCTATCTTTTAATTTTTTTACTAAGAAATTTGAAAATAATCCCTTTTTTTTAAATTGTTTGTCCTTATTTTTCTTTTTATGTATCATTTTGTTGTATTTTTCATAAGGAGTATAAAACTTTCCCAAATATAAGTAGTGTAGGAACCAGCATTAAAAGTTAGATCTCATTTATTTGTCCAAAATTAAGTTTTTTTAAAAAATTGATATTCCCCAAACATAAATACAGAGGCTGTTTGCAGGTTTTTTAGAGGATTTTCATTGTGTTTAAAGAACTATTTTCCTAAATTTTTTCTGTTTTAAATGTTCTATTTGATAACCTTTATTCTTTACTGTCTTTCTACACAGTAATTTCCAACATAATAAAGCCTTTTGTAGTATTGAAAGAGGTATTTTATAGCATTCCTCTCGAACAGCATTCCAAAGTCCAAGGAGTAGTCCAAGTCCAAGTCGAAGGTCGACATTCGGAAAATCTGCTTTTTATAATTTCAAAAGCGCAAAAATCCATAGGGGGATACATTAGAAGATTTAGTAGGGATGTGAGTGAAGGGTATGGGGGTTGATACCCATTTTTTGTTCCTTTTTTTTTTTCAGGAAATTAACGGTGACTTTCGACGTGTGGCTGCTTGCCTCCTCTTGATTCAGTTATACTGATTGATGCTACTCTGGTAGGTATTTCATATTTGAAAATATGTTTTAAAATATGTTCCTGAAAATATGTGGAGTTGATATTAACATTTTTCTCGGCTCACTTTATTTTTAATTTGCCATTATATAAAAAACCAGCAACAATCATAAATCCCTTTGAAAAACTTACTTTAGATTCTTAGAACTATGATTTAAGATTTTTTTCCTTCCTCTTTGAAGATAATAAATGGATCCCTTTTTTGGAATCATTTAAATACAAATAAATGTTTCTCATAAAGAATTCTGCAGTGCATTCTGCGTTCGACGACATGTCATAGAAAAAGACGATGCATATTATTGTTTTTTTAATTTTTTTTAAGATTTAAATTAACCCCAGTCACTTTTTTTATAGTTGATACTGAGCATTTTAATGAATTTGCAATTGTACTTTGAGTTGACGGATTTTCTTTTTAACACTAAGGATTCACTACCTTTGCAACATTAAAAAATTCCGTTTTTCCCTTGGATATGTGTTTGGAACAAATTTTCTACTTGAAGCCATTTTTCCTTATTGACAATATTATATATCTTAGCTTTAGATATAAAAGAATCGTGGCTTTTACAACATTTTTTAATAACTAGATATAAATAATTTTCTTTGGGAAAAACACAAACATAACCTTCCATCTATTGTTTCTTTAAAAGTGCTGTTTTGCATGAAAACAAACTGTAAAGTAGCAGACAATAATTTACCCTTTCAAAAATACAGTTGCAGTTAAAACAAAAATTTTCAAGTAAATGACATTTTTTATAGCAAATTAAAATCATCTAAAAATGTGTGAACAGCCTCTGTGTTTTTATCATTTAAAACATATCTGTGTTTAGAAAAATATAACTATGACTAAGGATTACAAAAATGAAAGGCGGGTAAGGGGGTAGTTATGTGTATGTATATACTGTATAAATACTTGTGGTATTGCTGATTGCAATAAAAAAGCAAGGTGCACAATTTTGTATATGGGACTGCTGTAACATCTGGATATTTCTTTATTCTGTCTGTACATGCAGACGTCATCAAAAATCATCCATGTGAATTGGAAACATTTAAAATGGATAGTTCTGTGGACGTTATGCTCAGTCAATACATGAGATAATTTAGTGACGTAAAGGATAATTCCATAATGGATTAAGCATATTTTAATTCACAATAATAAAAGAAGATGTTAGGGTTATAACATTAAAACAAACTTGTTTTTTATTTACATTTTTCTGTTGCCGATCTAGAGAAACTAAACTTCGCAACAACAAAAATAATATTATACATAGATGGAGCTGCTACTGTTCTGTTGTAGTAGGATATCTAAGCTTTTTTTGCAATTACAATAATTCCCGTACTTTGTACAAGTAAGTAAAAAGTCATGAAAACCACCAACTTGCACCCAATAAGTAACTTTTTTCATATGTAAGAAATCACAAGATTGCACCAAAGTGCTTCTGTTAATATGTAAATACCTAAAAATGTACAAAAGAAAATAGCGTAAAAAAAGTTCTGTGCAAATTGGGGGGGGGGAGAGTTCTAACCGCTAAACTCTTGCATATTAATTAAGCATTGGTTGCAACTGGCTGAAACTCTAGGTCATTTAGCCCAAGCCCAACAATATGGCAACTGGTACCATAGACCACCAGTAATTCCTCAATAATAAACACAATAGGCATAGAAATTTTATTCTTGATATGAAATTCCATTGTTTGAAAATAACAAATAATTTATTATTTTCACATAATGTAACCTACCAGTCACTTTAATAATTATAATCATCATGTTGTTTTTCAGTGATCCTGTTTATATAATGTTCCACTGTGAAACATCTTTCGAAACTAATTTGTCTATATTTTACAAAATTTTAGAACTAGTACTTAATATTTAGTAAGTGAAAGGGTTAAAGATTGTTCTGTCACTTATTTCACCGAGAAGAAAATAAACTAATTGCATTCAATTAAAAAACCATGGTGCAGAAGGAATAATTTTTTATGATATGAAAAAAAAAGGAAAGCATTTAAATCTCCCTTCTTCAAATTAAAACTTGTTATGAACTGATAGCACCCACTGGCTGGCAAGTGATTCAATTAATTGACGTTAGCAGTGAAAGAACAAAGGTATTTAGCCTAATAATTCTGAAGGTGCATGCCTAATAATTATGGTTGTAAAGCACTGTAGTATATGTAAATAAAATTTTGTGTGTGCTGATAACAAGTGGAATCATCACGTTCATACTCAAACAGAAATCTAACGAATGGTGATGTAATTACCACAGCACTGAAACAAATCTAATATGGCTATCTATTAAAATGTGTAATAATCTTGAAAAGTTTGGTCTCAGTTAAGCCATTTGTTTATTATCAAAGAATATGGAGAGATTTAATCCAATGAAAGAAATTATGTGCCTTTTTGGGACATCCTTAAAAGAAAAGAGACGAGGAAGAAGGGAAACCCCAAAACAAGCAGGAAAAATTTTAAACATAAATAAGTCAGTATTTCTATAGCTGGGGTAGAGGATATCTATAGTAATTTATTAGGAGAAATCATGTTTTTAATTAATGATATTTATTTTTTAGCTCCTCCAGAACCAGAAGAAGGTGATGATGATGTGTTTGTTACCAGTGACAATCTTCCTTTAGATGTTCAAGAATTAGCGGACAAGCGTCGAACTCAGTCCTTGAGTGCATTACCAAAAGATGAATTAAAAAGCCCCAAAAAGGTGGAAATGAAAATATTACATATTAAATTTAATACATCTATTGCATTTATAAAAATCTTTTAGCAAAGGAATTACTTTTTAATAAATATTATGTTTCTTTAGCCTGCAAGTCGGGAAAAAGATCACATCAGACGTCCCATGAATGCTTTTATGATATTTAGCAAGAGACATCGGTCCCTTGTTCACCAGAGACACCCAAATCAAGATAATAGAACCGTAAGCAAAATTTTAGGTGAATGGTGGTATGCACTTGAACCAGAGAGGAAGCAGAAGTATCATGATTTAGCTTATGAGGTTTGTTTATTTAGCTTTTAGTATATTTTACTACATGTTTATGCATGCTAATATTTTGCATGCAACAACAACTGTTATTTGTAATTTTTTCTGTTATTTGAGAGCTAATGTTCCTGTTTTTGCATTTAATTTTCTTGTTATATATCAAGCATTGAACCTGTGGACTATTTCTTATTACTTAAGTGTTTAATCATGCTGTTAATTGAGCCAGGTAATATGCTTCATTTGTTGGAAGATTAAAAAAAAGGGGGGCGTCTAATGTTGCCAGTGCATGGCCTTCTGCCAATTGTATATTTTAATTAGCAATGAGCTTTTAGTAAAGTATAACTACTGGTTGAACATTTGCAAATTTGTTGTTCTACCAGGTGTAAAAACTATATTATCTAAATTTGTACCAGCATAATCAAATGTCTGCAGCTTTTTATTAAAAATTATATTTTATTAAGAGTTAATAACATATAATTTAATTGGGTTTTAATTATGAAAATTGTATATGATATATTTAAAATAATAACTTTGAAGCAAATACTGTACTTCAGTTTTCTTCTATGTTATTCCTATAGTATTAACAAATCTAAATTCATTTTGATCAGCACGTATTAGATATCAGTAAATAATGCTTGTTAGGTTTTGGAATTAAAATTAAATTGTAATATATTTTTTCATGAACGTCTCTTCATAGCCTTAAGTCAAGAATCACTTCCGATTTATCAACTTTAGCCAAAATCTAATATATTGTCCTGATTGATAAATATTAAAATTTAAAAGGTTTGGATTATAGTTTAGTATAGTTTTTCATTCATTAAATTCCTATAGGTTTTGATTAAGGAAACACTTCTGGTTGGGCACTTTTACTTCATATCTAATCAATACTATATATGAACACAGAAAGCTTAAATATGGAAAATAGAAATTTTTGAAAATTTAATATAACAGTTATCATGAGCGGAAAAATTATCACACGTGGACAGATAGGCATACATCATGATAAAAATAGTAAAAATTTGTTGTGGGCACCCTAATTTGTTTTTATTCACTGGAAACTCTCAAATTTGTGGATCGAAAACATAATCTTCTTTGCGTATGTATGTAAGTTGGTGAGAGGTAAAAATAATGAACAAATAATTATTGTATTTATCAGAAATATTAATTTCCATCACTAGAAAAGATTCAAGAAAAATTATTGAACTATTTTTTGTGTAAGTAATGTAATCACTATATGGTATATCTGTTTTATTTTGTGTTGTTTTGAAAACAGGGTATACATTGCAAATATCATATAATTTTCTGCTGAATCTTTAATACTGCTAGTGTAGAGTCACAGTAAATATTTCATTTGTGTTTTGCATGTGTTTCGGCAGTTGTAAATTTTTGCAATCTGGTTGTCTTTTTAATAACTAGCAATGCAAATTTGCATTTCAGATATTATTAATTAAAGGTTTATTACTTTTGACAGGTAAAAGAGGCTCATTTTAAAGCATATCCCAATTGGAAATGGTGTAGCCGGGATAGAAAAAAATCCAGTACCAGCTCTGCACCTCGAGACAATCAGAAGCCGTCTGGGACTGATGAATCTATGATCCCATCTCTGCCATTAGGTAATTTCCATAAATACATTGAATTTTATTCCAAAAGTTAGGAATTTGAAAGCCTATAGTACTTACCTTGTAGGTCTTACTAGGTATAGTTAAACATGTCTTCATGAATAAACAAAATGTTATTTTAAGATAGTGTAATATCTCTGTCTCTTGTGTATTTATAGGTTTTGATTTAATGTTAATAGGATCAGCATTTACTTGTAGGAAGTTGTATTCTTGTGTTTATCAATAAATTTAAATTGTGATTATTATGAGATAAAAATCTACTATTAAGTATTTTCTAAATTAGAAGCAGTGGACTGAAATTAGATACTAATTTATGCGCATTGGAAGTGAATGTGCAGTTTAATTCAGTCATAGTTTTAGATTAAGTAGCAGTATGCTTGAAATCAGTAAAAGTGAGCCTCCTTTTTATTATTCTTATTTTACTGTTTTCTAAATGGGAAATTGTTGACACATTATTTTTATAAATTATAAATGCTCTTTATGAAAATTTCTTTTTATACTGTATATGGAAGAGTTTCTGTTCTGTGGCCCCCCCTTTTTTTAAATTCCCCTTCTTCTGTTTAAGACAATTTGAATAACGTTATTTAATTTTTCTTGACAGCTGATAAAGTTTCCGATGATTTGTTACTAAACTTTAATGTTTCTGCTGCTGCAAAAAAAGACAATGAGACTACTATAAAATCATCTAAAAATTCTATTTTTGAAGTAAGTCCAATATAAGAAATAATTACTTTTCTCTAAAACATTTTCTGTTCTTGTACAAAAAGTACGTTTTAAATAATTATTTTTTAGTTAATATGATTTGAATAGTTACTTTAAAGTATTTGGATAATTTTTTTCTAAAGCAAGTATTTTTTAATTATTTAAGTTATTATGAAAATTTTTAAAAATATTTTATGATAAAAGCAAATTTAAATAATAATGGTTTAAAAATTTTATGTAACTTTTTATTGATACTTTTCACATGTTACTAATATGAAAAATATTTTCTAACTGAAATACTATTTCTGTTTGTTCTTAAAATATGTTTTCATTCATATATATTGTGATAAAAACATGTTGAAATCAAAATAACACTCATAAGAAAAGCTTTTATATATTTTTTGGTATTTACACATTTTCCCATTCATCATAAAAGTTGGCAGCAAGCTTACAAAACTTGTGCCATTCATTCAAAGTATAAATAGGAGCTCAATTAAATTTAATATGGCAGCAAATTGTGTTGTTATTATTTTGGATTACAGCAAGACATGGCAAGGCTGTCTGCTTAACAGAAAGGATGCTTTTGTGAAGAATGTTTCAAAGAAAACTGGCTTGCATTAATGTCACGCATGGGAAAGGGTCACAGAAACTCGCATGCAGACAGTTCATTTGCAAAGACTTGAATTCGAGTCAAACTATCAGCATTCAGCAATTCATTGCTTGACCTCTGATGTATCAGTATCAGTCATTTTTGTAAAACCTGCACTTCATAAATTTGCCTAAATAAGAAACTGTGTCATACAGTTCCTCAGTGTTTTCTTGTGTCTTGTGCCTACAGACTTTTAATGTTTTAAATATATGCACCAGTATCAGAATTTACAAAATTATATTGATGATTAATGAACAGACGCTAATTCGTTATTGACACTAATTTGTACTATATGTCAAAAGTGTTCACTTGAAATAACTGGTTTTTCTAAATTAATACTATAATATTTACAAAATAAGATGAACTTTTTTGCATTCGCTTATATTTTACTGTGGCTGCCAACATAAAAGAATTTACTTTTAGAAATATTCAAATTTAGCAAATCTTTAGTATGTAATCCAGATCATCAAATCATATATAAAAAAATATTTGAATTCTAAAATATCTGAAAGAGCTCTTTTATCATCCAATGTAAGTTTTGATATTTCAAATTAACAGTAATTTCCTTTAACTTATTGTAATAGTTACTACTTTAAAATATATAAGCTTAATATATGCAGAATGAAAAATAAATTTTGAAGTTTATGATGTCCCTCTGCATTTCATCTGTAAAATAAGATTTTAAAATGTTTTA
Source organism: Stegodyphus dumicola (assembly GCF_044657685.1). NCBI lineage: Eukaryota > Metazoa > Arthropoda > Arachnida > Araneae > Eresidae > Stegodyphus > Stegodyphus dumicola. Next base: position 278,177,075 of record NC_140770.1, on the reverse strand, counting down.
AATTTTTTTTTAAAATTATATAGTGATATTACTTTTTATTTGATTACTCTGATGTAAATGCTGCAGTTAAATTCTTAAAATGTTCATCATTTTTGTTTGTTGTTGTATCTGAAATTTAATTCATATACATTTTTAAATATTATGTTTGGAGATTAATTGGCATTATGCAAACAAATTTTAGAAACGGCCACGATCAAGATCTCTTTCTCAGTTGCCTGATCCCTGGCATACGAGCTTGCTAACAAATTCCTCTGAAGAAAATTCTGATAAAGTTATAAATGGTGCTAAAAGTGTAAAAATCAATGGAATGTCTCACAGTGATGCTGAAAATGTTAATTCTTTGAATTCTAATGAGAAACCAAAGAAAAAGCGTTCTAATTCATCAAAAAACACTTCTAATGACAAAGCACAAGATTCAGATACAAGTGATGATGAACGGATGGTGATTTGCGAGGATGATACTAATTCAGGTTAGTTTTTCTTCTTTTGGAAAATCATTTTTATGATAAGGTTTATTAATTTAATTAGAATCTTTAAATGTGTGTAATTGGTGTGTTAATGTGAGGGGATTATTTTCATTTATTTCTCCTCATAATGCAGTTAAATACTTGGTTTAAGATAATGCTGTATTAAAAGTTATGTTTATGTAAGTGAATATCTCTTGTTATATTTGGTAGTTACGTTATGTGCAAATTGTCATTTTTGAATTTTTCTTCACGTGTAAACATTTATCTTGTCTATTAAATATATATTATATCTTTATTAAAGATGTATAACTATAAAGTTCAGTAGTGAAGTGTGGGTGTATTGAAAGTGAAGGTGTATTAAACTTTTCGAAAAGTGTACTTTTTCATTAAAGCCATTTTGCAGTTTTGAGCCCCATAGTGGTGCATTTTGGTTTATTTCTTTCTTCACACTTTTAGCTCAGTTTTAGACAAAACATAATACTCAGGAACAGCAACATTTTTGGAGGATTATGTTGTAAAAGCACAGGGAACATCTGTGCTTTTACAACATAATCCTCTAAAAATCAGCTCTGTGTAGGGGGAGGGAGAACAGAGATGTATTATGTTTTTATTTTCTTTGTACAAAATAAAGGAAGTATTATATGCACAGAAAATATTGGATATCATATTTCAATGGAAATATTCATTTTGACTACTATTTTTTGCATGACGTGTGTTTACATGGACTGAATAAAAGACTTTTTTTTTTTCCAAAATGGATTCAAAATATTTTTTTTCATGATGTCTGTACATACATACACACATATGTATTTCATGTAATTCAAAAAAAGTTATCTGTAGAATGGGAAATTTTGGATATGGGGCTGTATAGAATATCTAGGTGTATATAACGGCTAGTTGTGCACTTCCTTTTTTAATTGAAATCAGCAGTACTGAAAGTATAATACTGCCTAACATGCAACATGATGAAGATTTGGCTGTATAAATATGCAAATTTCAGGTAACACATAGTGGAAAAAGTCATGCAGATGATATAAGATGCAAGTTGATCACGTGATTATAGTGCAAGATAAAAGTGAAGGAAATTGTGAATGAACCAACACTCTGCTGCTTAGGGAATCCAGAATTTCAAGAAGTTTAACATGCTTAGACAATGACATAATAGGTTGTTTCAGCAACTGGATGATTTTACGAGGTATGACATTGTAAGCTTACATATGGTTGGTAGGTCTTACTGTCATATCACTGCTGAAACTCACGTAGATCATCCGCTGTACATAAATTTTGGTCTAGAGGGATCAATGAAGGAAATGTAAATAATTGCTAAAGATCAGGTTCATCTGGACATACTACAGAGTGCACAGTTTGATGCATGCCAAGATAAGCGGTGGTGAATGGAATGTGGTGGGAGCTTTGGATGTTCCAATATCTGGGAGAACAGTTTCCCCAACATTTGCCTGAAAGCAGCCTGCATGCAAGCCACCCTTGTGCAGACTGCCATTAATGCCAAATCATCGACACGACTGCGAGGTGTCGTCAGTAAGACATTTGGACATCTCAGTAGCATTGCGTCTTGGTTTGCTTGATGATATTTGGCGATTAAGAATCTGATGGCATTGGGGAGATAGAGCCAGTCCGACTGCTATTGCTGAATGAATTTTATGATAACTGGGATGTGATTTAATGCCGTTTATCTGCACTGCCCCAGCCATTAACGGAAGGCGAACTTTGGAGGAGGGTTCAGAGCATATGGGCAGCATACCATCTCTCAGAACGCAATCCCCACACTAATCGAATCTGTAACCTTGTAGGGTTGCAACTTTCATTGCTGAAACAGATGGTCATAAATCTTACTGATTCCTTATATATTTCAGGCACTGTATAAATTTATTCTTTCTATAAATAGCATCACTTATTTACATATGCATGCTCTATTCTGTGTATTAATTGCCATCTACCCAATCTTTCATAGTGTTGCTTTTTCCAATTCAATTAGTGTATATATCTAAGTCTCTGTGATTTATGTATGTAACTAAACATTTTAATTAATCATAATAAATTGCCTAATACTTGCACAAAAGCTGTGAATATAATATATACACACACACGCTCCCACATCCCTGACCTTTATTTTCGGAATTATTGGTTGTAGTCTTATACTTCTAATTACAGAAGTGCTTTAAATGATGAAAATATTTTTTTGACAATGTCAAATTTAAGAAAAATTAATTTTGGACAAATAATAAAATTTAACTTTTATTGCGATCTCTCAGTTCCTGTACTTATATTTGGAAAAGTTTTATAGTCCTTATGAAAAAATAAAATTATGCGATTTTTGTCTCCTGATGCCAAAAATTGAGTGGGATGTTTAATTTCAAAATTTGCAATATTTGATGTCATTTTCAACTTGCTTTGAGGGATTTGCTAAGTTGAAATTATTCGAAGAAATAAGTTTAAATGAAGTGCAGCAAAAAATATGTTTAATTTAATATGACATATGAGAAAGTCATGTGGTGTCCACATCAGATTTTTCTTTTTGTGTATAAGGTTTTGTCAGTTTCCTCAATTTTTAACATTAGGATGAGATAACAAGGAATTAACACATACCTTTCTTAACATTATTCCAACCAGCCTTTGTGTTCCAGCTTACCAGCCTTGAAGCAAGTTTTCATTTGCTAATCAATAGATGCCTTATTTCCTCATTTATTTTTGCTTCTTTCATTTTAGTTCCAGGTTCTGAAATTTAAAAATCATTCATGTAATTTTTCCCTTTATGCCAGCCTAATGCAAGAACCAACCCATCAAAATGACCAAAGACAAACTGACATTCAGTTGACTGTTTGGGCAAGTTGGTCGTAAATTCACCTTCTCATTATTTATGGATGATATGAGGTGGCTGTGACAACTATAAGAATATGCGAGAATCAGGTTACGGGGAAATAGAAAGAAGAGTACCATATTAGATATTTGAATGTTATTTTGTATTCTTATTGGAATTAAAAAAATAATAATACTGTGATAGTTAACTAGTTTATCCATGACTACTTTTCATTTATTATGCTGTTATTGTAACCGTGTCCATCGGAAATTAAACTATTTGCATAATGTTCTCCTGTCAATTTTCAGACCATAAAAATAGAGGGGAGGGGAGGGAAATTCAAGGAGTAACAGTGTTAATTCCTGATACCATAAATAATCACATGGCAGTGATTAAAGAAATGCATGATCCAACAGAACATTGTGTTCTTATACCTCTTCCTTCTTGACAAGAGTGAAAATATACTCAAACAATAAAAGTGGCAAGTATGGCTTTAATAGAAAAGTACTCCCAGACTGTTATTAATATTATTAGATGATTAGATATTTGTATTATTTGAACAAACTCACTTTTATACATATCTCCTTTATTCTTATTTGTGTAACAGTAAGGGATTTAACTTCATTGGGTAATTGCAAGGGGTGATTACTTTCACATAAGTTGTTATTGAACTTCAGTTTTTAAGATGCCCTATTTTCCCTATGTAGATAACTCCAAACACAACATATATGCTTAAAAATCAATGGCATCTTGAAATATCAATCCCTCTCCTAAACTCTTACATGTTGACCTCTATCTGGAGACATATTTATAGAGGGAGTTTGTCTTATAATAAAAGAAATGCAGTATACATGCTGCCTTTTCAGTTAGGTATAAATAAGTTGTTTGTGTGCTCAGTGATTGAATATTTTTTGTGTTATGGAAAAGCTAAAATGTACTAAATTATGTGTAGTTAAATATTTTGTGAGATAAGTCTTCTTACCTGGAAAAAGAGAAATTTTATTTGTGAATAGTTATTAAAAATTTCTGAGGTGCAGACTATATTGTACTAAGTCAAAAAATTGTTGGCTAACTTAGACACATAAGGGAATAGCTTTATTGCAGTTTTTGATCAGAATCCAACTTGGTATAGTCAGAATTAGAGCAGAACTTCGAACAAAAGGAATTTCCGTGTAGATATATAGTGATACTGGGAAAGAGAATAGTGTTGGTTAGATTTTAAATTAACCATTAAGTTTATATATACAAATGCCAAAATGCACTTAAAGGTATATCAAAAATACTATGTGATGTAATTTAAAGTTCTAGTAAACTCATTCTGCACTTAAACCTCATCTCTTTGCACAATATGATTGCTGCCACTCTGCAGTTCTTTATATACCAAAATTACTTCTGCTTTTGGAAGACTTTAGAGAATACAGTTTCGTATTTGAAAATATAGTATATTCAAACTTCATATTTTTATTCTTTTGCCATTATCTCATGATTTCGAAAATAAAGTCACTAATAATTTTTAAACTTTTTAAAATCATGCAGTTTACTAAAATTTGATAATACAAATAATTTGTTTAATCTGAAAAAAACGTTCTCAGTGTTAAAAAGAATTCTTAATGTTATGAAATTTGTATTTAGTTAGATAGTTTTAGTAGAATTATAATTAAAATATTTGTATTTCCTTGTGCAATGTGCATTTAAAGAGAAAAGCTATGCCGGAAAATTAGAAATACAGGAGCATGTGCATTTAACATTGAGTAGAAGTTTATCTTGGTAATTTATATTTAAATTGAATACTGTGTTAGCTGTAATCGTAGTTTCATCCTTTTATTGCTTTCCAGAAATCTTGAGAAGCAGAAAATGCTAGAACAATCTCGTGCGGCCGGTTAAAAACTATTTAAAGCCGTACAGAGACATCTCAGCTCAGTTGTTTAGTTAGCTGCTGTTGTTATTGTTGCGAATTTGTGGTGAGATTGGATTAGCTTTCTCTTTAAATGTGTTGTGAATTGCATTCTATTCAACTTATTTGCGTTCTCCTGATTATTACTGCCTGATATTGTGAACACATGAACGAATATCTCTGAGAAAAATTCCAAAGTTTTGTTATATGTCTTGTGATAAGAATAAATTTTTGACTTGTGCATTCAATCTATTATGAAGCCGTATGCAAGCAACATTACTTTTAACTTGGAGGTGATGGGTCAACTATCTTGATACAGAGCTTTTAGGTAATTATTCTCTTAGATCATCAATGATTTGTTTTAGAAAATTTATTAAAAGTACTTTATTTTCTTTTTATAGCAAATGAAAAGTCATTATCAATTGAAGATCCTCCCATTGATTTAAAATGCAAGGAAAAAGTTACAGAAAGTGACACCGAAAGTCAATCAGATGACGAATCTCTTATAGAAAACAAAGCATTTCCCCAGCAGAGGTTCTCTCCTGTTATGAAACTTGGACCTTCAGCTGAAGTTACCCACCGTCCTAAACCAATAAAAGCACATCCTTGCTCTAATTCTCAAGTTCCATTTCCCATTGGAACAAATAACAGTAGCAATAACCATGCCTCAAGCAGTTCGGGAAGTGTACCGTTTTTAAGGCCATTACCTACAGGATCTAATTTCCAACCCACCGGTGCTGTATTTAAAGATGTACATTCTCCCAAAGTTCATAGTTCAGATGCATTTACCATATTTCCTGTTGAAAGCCAGAAGCCTTCAATAATTGTAACGTCAGAGCAAGGAGTGAATGACAGAATATCAGCATCTCCAGATATGCCTGTTTTGGTGTCAAAAACATCATCACAGGAGGAAGGTGGCCTACAATCTCAATCTATACTCAATCAGAAGTCAAGTACATTTGATCAGTTATTGGTTTCAACAGCATCAAGAGATTCTCCAAAACCACGCATTCAAAAAACAGTGCAAAAGTTGTCTAGAGGAAGTACTTTACCTCCACCACTTTCAATACCTTCTATTAATTTCAGTCATTCACCATCACCAGTTACATCTGCTGTCCATACAAATTACTCAAAAAACGTGTCATTGCAAACTCCAACTGTGAATAGGCAGCTGCAAACTTTGCAAGTTCCCACTTCTTCTGTTCCTGTTCAGAATGATAAATCCAAGTTGCAAATATCACCGATATCTGCTTCATTAATTCAAACATCTCAAGGATTTCTTGTGTCTAACGGGGCCTTAGGTGCAACTCACTACAGTATGGCAATTTTGAGTCCGCCCATTTCAAAAAACTCAGCTCCTTCTCCTCGTGCATCTCCTGCTCTTACTTCCCCTGAATATTTGACTGCAACTTTAAAAAATGTAGTTATTCCTGCTAGTAAGCAAAATGGTTTGCCAAGTATGCCACAAACACCATCTACACCAGGATCTCAGTTAACGCCAACTACAGTTCTGGCAAACTTAGTTCTTAAAACTAGTACCCAGATGCCTTCACAAGGTTTACTGTCGAGTCCAACATCTCCTGGGCAGTTTCATCTGTCTCCACAATTGATTTCAAGATCAGGTGGTCAAGTGCAATATTTGTTTCCTTCTCTGACACTACAATCATCTAATGTAAAAGGTGGGCATATATATTCATATGTATATATTGAACTAAATTGTTTTAAATTTTTTTTACGGTAAAAGTGATTCCATGTGTCACTAAATATTGTAAGAAGAGTGGCACAATCTTGCTCACTCAAACTCTCCTAATTATGTAGGACCTCAGAGTGAATATCTTAGTAATGTTTGAGTGTTATTTTTTTGGGGGGGAAGGAAATGGAAAAAGATGAAAAATTCCAAAAAATAAGCAACAACATGAAAAAATACGAATAATACAAAAATTTCATTAATCTTTTTAGAGTTCTTTATTTAGTTTTATTTTATTATACTTGAGAGTTTTAATTTAAATTAAGACTCTCGAGCATAATAAAATAGATTTTTACAAATTTATTTACAATTAATTTATGATATTCATCTTAAAGATATGTTATTGCACACATTGAATAAATGATAGTTTATGTACCAATTATATGTCTATTACATATTTTGTTTTAATACTTTATGTGAGAAATAAATATCACATAAGCATTAAAAGAAAGAGAGACAAAGGAATGCAAAAATCCTTTACTAATATTTATTTGCTTTATATAATATGTACATGGGAGGAGTAGATATAGCATTTCAAAGACATAAAATATCGTACTCTTGCCAGAAAATCATCCAACTAGCACATGCATTTATTTTGGTTAATTTTGAGTATTGCCAAGTGTGTATAATTCAGATAACTGTAAATTATCCTCAAGAAAAATAATCTAAAATATTATGGCTTTTAAGTTGGAACATTAACTGTTATGTAGCTATATGAAAATGTACTTTAGTATTATTTCATGTTTGTTACTAGTACATAATGGGTTGCATGGTAAGTTCTGGTTGCTAAGGGGATGAATGTTTATTTTGTTTAAAAACCAAATGTCAATCTCTGTTATTAAATAATGAAGAATTGGTATGAATGTATATTCCTGTCATTGTGGAAAAACAGTGGCACCAAGACACCAGATTTTGCACACGAGTAATCCTTCATCCAAACGTGTGCACTTCTCAGCCCGAACTTTGAATTTAAAATTTTTTTTTCATTATTTAATTTTTTGCATTAATTTAGGAAACTCGGCGCTTTTAAAAGCAAACAATGGCAACACTTATCAAAATAAAACATTTTTATCTCCAGTGTGTCAAACTGTTGCCATTCAGCAAAATGTAAGGTATTTATTTTTCACTTTTTCCAGGCAGTTTGTTGCCATTGCCTAAAATGTTCTTTTATCTTCCACATATCTCGTACCTCGTTACCATTCATCAGTACGATATTTTCAAATTTAATTTTTCTGTTATCAAATAATAAATTGATTTAAAAGCAATAAACACAATTCTTAAGAGTACTTTTTCTACTTATTGCTATTTTTTTACTCTTAACTTTAAATAAAAATACAGTCAGATCTTATTTATTTTTATAATTATTATTTTAGGCAGCTAGCTGCGTGAGCAACCAGTCATTACAAAAAATGAACTGTGTGTGTATTATTGAAGATCTGCCAGCATTCATGAAAATTTTCTCATCTCTTATCTGTGAAGTAAAGCTGGCCTAATGCTGCTAAAACATCAGGAAGTTTTCCATTCTTTTTTATTTTAGTGATGAAGGCCAGTCATGCAGTAGCACAGTTCAGCTTCTTAGTATAAGATCTAGGGAATGCATTGATTACTAAATTTGCTGGTTTTTAATTTTCAGTCTTTACTTAAGAAAATATTCACCCACAATAAATGAAGTTTATCGAATTAATGAAATTTATTAGACAAATTCTATTTCTTTACCTCTAATAATTTTCAGAATAATTTTTCTTGTTAAACTTTATTTCATTTGAATTGTATTTTTAGCCCAAAGGGCCAATTTGCCCAAAAGGGCTATTAATTTTGTTCTGGCATTTTGCGTTGGTTCACTATAAACAGCAAATCACTTTTTAAATTTTTGCCACCAAATATTAGAGCCCTGTATTATATTTAATGAAATTAAACAACGAAGAATCTTCATAAATGTATATATGTTTCTTGCATTGTGGTAAAACAACGGTACCTAGAGCCTTCAAATTTTGAATAACGTACGTCTTCACTCAAATATGTGCATCTGAAAGCCCCAAATTGGAATTTGTTTTATTATCAATTTCATATTTTGTAAAGCATTTGTGAGTTTTTGATTAACAAACTTGATGATTTCAAAGCAAGCAATGGCAGCACTGTACGGGGAAAAAGTAAACATTTTTATCTCCAGTGTGCAAGACTGTATGTCAGAAATTCTAAAGATACGCTCTTTAAAGTATTTTATGATATTGCTGTTGAATTGAATTTTAGGATTTAAGTGTAAAGAACATTATGTTTAATAAAGGTAACAGACAAAACATTAAAAAAACACCCCTTTGGGCATAACCTTAAAGCTTTAAATTGATATTTTAAAATTTTTATTGCATTGAATCTTATCAAATTTTGATTCTCCAACCTGTAATGATTTTCAAAATAATTTTCTTATTAAACTTTATTTCATCTGAGTTGTATCTTTTCTTATTACATTTTATCAACCATATTAAAAATTTTATACAAAAATTTTATCTGATACATCTGAGTTTCTGTACATTTGATCTGAGTTATATTAATCTAGTGCAACACATGTAAATTTTTATATGAAGATTCATGCAATGTGCAAACAGTTAATATTTGAATTTAATTTTCTTTAATATGTGGTAGATTACTAAGTTTACCCACACAAAAATTGTTACATAATCTACGCAAAAATTATCCACACATTTGGAATGCTATATCTACTGATTATTATTTTATTTTATCATGTTTTAATTATTACTAATTTTAATTAATTATTACTTTTATTTTTATCATATTAAAAGTACTTTAATAAGCAAAAACTTTCTTTTACTACTCGGAATTTTCTCAGTATAAAAGTTTTAAGAAAATTAAAAGATGAAATTAGCTAAAGAATATAAAATTTAGAATATCCAATTAAATACTAATATATTTTACATCAGAATTGAATTACAAATAGTTCAATAATCTGAACCTTGCATTATAATGCGAATAAATTCAGTTTGGAGTTCGTTTGAAATGGTGCCACCATGCAGTGCAAAATCCTCCCAGTTTCTTCTGGTTTTTAAGACTTCAAAGTTGGCAACTAAGGCATTTGTACATTGGCATGTTTTCTTCCAATGTATATTTCGCGGAGCCACAGTTTTTAGCAACTTTTTAGCGTGCATACTAAAATTTATCTTCTGATTTCCTTAATTATGCACCACCATGTGTAAAATTTTTGACCACATAGGTCTTTTATCGTTTGTTCTATCTACTTTACTTTAAATTATATATATATATATATATGAAATGTAATTTCTCATACATTATTTGTTTTGTGCAGCCGGGGCAACAGGAATGAGACAAATTTTGGAATATAAAGTGGTAGGTTTATTTTAGCATCCATCTCACAAGCGTTCTCTCTTCGTACCTTGAGCAGAAGCCCTATTTATCCCTATGTGTGCGTCACGAGGCTCATCTAATCAGCGATATTAATTGAAATCACGAGGTGACGCTATCTTCTCATCAGGAGTGTTCTTAAGGACTTTATGTAATATGACAGATTTATGAGTTTGGCGATTTGGCGGGCGCCAACAGGTTAATATATTTTATACTAAAGAAAGGATTTCGCCAAAATTTAGGAACAGGAATGCAATTTAGGTAGAGAATCGCCAACACATTATTAAGCAATATTATTAGAATTTAATTTAATCAATTGATTTAAAAATATCATTACAGATTATCCCCCCCCCCCATCTGAAAAGGCTTGCAGTCGCGGCCGTCTGCTCAAGACAGTCCAGATAGTGAGAGCAGAAAATTTAGTTATTAGGAAATTAAGTGAGTAGGAAAACTGATTGGATTTACCTCAAGGCACACAAAATGTTTACATAAAATATGACATAAAATATTTGAATATAATTAATACAGTATATAAAATATAATAAATGATTAATGAAATTATAATATAGTAACTAAGTGCAGAACAAATAAAGCACTAATAACATATTGCTGGTTAGCTACGCGGCAATAGGAAATAGTAATATAACTGAATTTGTAAGTTTATATCTTAGGGCATGCCATTCACAGTTTGTGTATGAGTCCGTACAATCATTAGAGTTGTCATTCAGGCTCATCTTCAGTCTTTTACTGGTCTTTGGAGATCTCCGGATCATTTAATTAGCTCTAGAATTATGGATCAGCATTGGCACTGAAAACATTTGAGTTTTTATGTCACGATACTAGAGCTCTTATACTCTTGTTGAAAATACACATCTTGCTAGGTTTTTAACATATTTTGTCACTCTATTTTTCTCTTATTAATGATTACAAAACAAAATTTAACTTCGAACATCCATAACAGTTTTTTGTACACGATGCTGCAGAAACATAAAATGAAATTCAGAAGTTTCAACAGCTGAAATTTAACTTTTTCAACTGTTGCTACAATTTATAACACAAACATAGGAAAACATGAGCTCAAGGAAATGTGAGGGTATAGTACTCTACTTGTAGTATAGCCTCAATTGAGTGTTTCCCACACGGAAAGTGCATTGAACCTGAAACTCAAGTTTGAAGGAGCCCAGTAAAAGAAAGGGGCAGACAAACTTTTCAGACACTGAGAGATAAATCAATTATTAAGGGGGACAACAAGATGAAAACTAAAAGAAGGGTTATGGATAGTTTATTGATTTATAAATTTTGATTTATTCATGATGTAATTTAAAGTTCTCGGGTGGATAATAGAACCTTAATTTTGACGTATGGTCAATCTCAGTTGGTTTCTTCGTGTGAAAATTTTCCCTGTCGATTTCATAATTAACTTCAGATAATTTATTCATAATCTGATAAGGGCCTGAATAGGGTGAAGTCAATTTTCTAGTATTTGGGTATTCGAATTCCTCGTAAAGGACAAAATCTCCAGGTTGAAATTTAGATTCTACAAATCTGATGTCATATCTAGTTTTATTCTTTCGGTGGTATTCGATAATTCTTTTCTTTGCTAAAGCCCTTGCTTCATTTAAGGAAGGGTATTTATTTTGATCAATTGGAGATTCAAAAGGGAGGTTACCAAATAGTAAGTATGCTGGGGTGAACTTAGTTACCGTACGAGGGGAGTTGTTATATTCGATAACAACTTGCTCTAGCACTTTAGTCCATGGTACTTTTTTAGAAGAAGAATTTACTTTACATTTTAGTCGACTTACTATTGATTGATTTACTTTTTCTACTTTACCATTTGTCTGGGGATGGTGAGATGAAGTTAAAAGTTGTTTAACATTATGCTTTTTAAGAAATTTTTTGAATCTAGAGGAAGTGAAGGCTGCATTCCTGTCACTCAAAATTTTTTCGGGGACTTGTATTTGAAATATTTGTTTTAGACAATTGGCATAGGTTTCTGAAGTTACACTTTTAGAGGGAAAAGCCCAGACATATCTTGTTGCATGGTCAATAACTATATGTGAATACTTTTTTGTAGAATTATAATAATTAAATCCTCCCACAGTGTCAATAGAGAGACATTCGAAAGGTTTGTCGGTTGGGGGTACGTCTTGCATAAGACCAAATTTTTTCTGTTTTTTCTTTTTATTAAGTTGACAAGTATGACAACGTTTAACAAAATTTCCGATATCTTCGCTAATATGAGGCCAATAATATTGAGGGGTGATTAAGTTAAGCATAATTTGAACTCCCGGGTGACCAAAATTTTCATGGGTTTTATTCAACAATTTTAATCTTAAAGGTTTAGGTACTACAATTTTATAAAAATTCTTTTTCTTAACTTCTTTAATTTTTTACCAATATCTAATTTTTTGCGAAAATATTGCGTTATGTCCTCTTTATGATTGTACTTGTAATTGGCAAAATCACCAAACGTAAAAAGAGGGAGCCACCTGGACAACGGCTCCCAGCGCATTTTCCAAGGTGTGCGCTAAGAAATTGGTGGATTCGAGTTGCTCGCAGCTCGAACGTTCTACGAACGTAAAAAACTCCCTCAGCAACCGCTTTTTCGACTCCTTCGCCTTCTTTGGTCAATGACCTCGTCCCCCCCCTCCGACCACCCCAAGGCTCTTAGCTCATAGCTTGAATACAGTTACCTTACCTTTCCCGGGGCCCGGTCTCCGCGCCTCTCTCCATCAGCTGACTCGTATCCATGGCAACCATTCACGCTGAGCGTTCCGGCTGCCTCTCCTTTTGTATCTGAGAGCAAGCAGTTGACTCGCGACGGGGGGCTCAATGCCTTCCATTGTGTTCAACGCTTGTTCTTTCCTCCTGTGTCCAAACAAGAGGACTCTTAACGAATCTTGATTTTTGCTTAACTGCTTCTTTCACAAACTTTAGCTAATGCTTTCTCTTATCCATTCCAATTTTCTGAACGATGATGTGGAGGTAATTGCATTTAATTGCAAAGGTACTCCGTAATTCAAACGCCTTGGTCCTTGGTCCAAACGTAATTAAAGTGGGGTCGAAAAAATTTTCCTTTAAAATTTGGATTAATTCCACATATTTAGTAATTTTATGGCAGTTTTTGACATATACGCTAAGTGCATTACCTTTTAGATATCGAGCTACATTATTAAGCTTCCATGTTTCATCTTTATCTAAATGAGTTTTGTTAAAGTACTCAAGCCACGAATTTATATCCATATCATTCTGCACGTCAAAGGGAATACTTGTTTCAGGTTCAGCGCTAGCTGCCCTTAATGAACCATCAGGATCAGAGATGTTTTCATTACCCATTATTCTCTTAATAATACTTTCATAAATAAAACTAACTCAAAAATAATAACCTTTAAATTTTCCCAAAACAATATTAAAAACCAAAATACATCCTTTAAATACCAAATTTAAAATACATTTATGCCAAAATAATACTTTTTAAAATTTTCAAAATAAAAACACTATTATTAAATCAGTAATTATAATTCAATAGTAATAATATCATTTACATCGCCAAATTATAATTAAATAGTAATAATATCATTTACATTGCCAAACTTTTTACTAATTGCTTCTGTTTGCCTTATTGTGATGAGAATACGAGTGATGAAATCGACACGAAAATACACATTTTTGTGCACTCTTGATTAGATTTTCGCAAAACACGATCAATCACCACACAAGCACAAAGCTCTCGAGAGCAACACAGAACGGCGTAGACGTAGGGAAAGATTTCCATCCTCAAAAGTAGGTCAACGGTAAGAGCACATTTGATGAACAACGAACTTTCGATGGAAACACAGATCACGCATCACAGGGGGCAAAAGGATGCTTCTCTGGACGTAAAATCTGCATAATACCAGAATACAGGTAACAGAAGGATGATTCTCTTGAAGCAAGAACGCCTAGAAAAAAATGTAGAAACATAGAAGTCGTACAGCGGCAAATTCATCTAAAGTGCGTAACATTTTATCCGTATAATCCTTGGGGTATCTTCTTTTTTAGATAATCCCTTTGAAGGTGGTATCCTACCGGCTTTCTGAAATGTAATTTCTCATACATTATTTGTTTTGTGCAGCCGGGGCAACAGGAATGAGACAAATTTTGGAATATAAAGTGGTAGGTTTATTTTAGCATCCATCTCACAAGCGTTCTCTCTTCGTACCTTGAGCAGAAGCCCTATTTATCCCTATGTGTGCGTCACGAGGCTCATCCAATCAGCGATATTAATTGAAATCACGAGGTGACGCTATCTTCTCATCAGGAGTGTTCTTAAGGACTTTATGTAATATGACAGATTTATGAGTTTGGCGATTTGGCGGGCGCCAACAGGAATATATTTTATACTAAAGAAAGGATTTCGCCAAAATTTAGGAACAGGAATGCAATTTAGGTAGAGAATCGCCAACACATTATTAAGCAATATTATTAGAATGTAATTTAATCAATTGATTTAAAAATATCATTACATATATATATATATACACACACTACCTTAATTCTTTAGGGCCCATATGTATGTTTGTGTACGTAGAGGTATTGTAATAAATATTTTTGAATGTGAATATGTTTGACTTGGCCACTTAGAGTTTTAAAGTAAATCTAAAATTGTTTCTTTTTATAATCACAGAAAATCAGATATTAAAGTTAATATCTATAAACTCATTTAACATGCTAAAGACATCAGTCAAAGGAACAGCCAATTTAACTAACATTCTTGTTGAATCACATTTCTTTATGATTAGAAAAATAAATAAAATACTATTTATGGGTATGATGTCTCTCTCTTCCTTTGGTGGTCAATTAATTCTGTTTGCTTGTAACTTTATTGTCA
Source organism: Stegodyphus dumicola (assembly GCF_044657685.1). Taxonomy (NCBI): domain Eukaryota; kingdom Metazoa; phylum Arthropoda; class Arachnida; order Araneae; family Eresidae; genus Stegodyphus; species Stegodyphus dumicola. The sequence goes on along the minus strand of NC_140770.1, from coordinate 278,161,901 downwards.
TATGTCTTCACTATGAAGTATGTTCACTATTAGCTTATCTTTCAGTTTTTTAACTTCAGCATTGCAATTTCATTTAAGGTACATATAAGTCACCCTGATCTGTAAAGTGGTTAAGGTTTCTGACTGTATCACTGCGCCTAGGTTCAAATGGATGTTAGTAAGTGTATTGTATCCTTATGACATGGTGTCACTTAAAATACATGGCAAGTTAAAAGTCCTCACGAGTCACTTGGTGGTGAAGAAAGAAGTATGGGAGACCATTGGATTCATCCCCTGTGGGATTCTCCTTCAAAACTCTGACTGAGTTTGGCAGAGTCATGCTTAAACCTCTGAACCTCTAAATGGCATGTAATTTTTGATCTATTGCTGAAGACCTGTATTTAAAGCACATTTATTAGCTAAATTTTTGTAATTATTTGTTTCAGTCTTTGGTTTCTTAAATTTCTATTCATTGTGATGATATTTGCACCATTTAAGAAAACAAAGTATGTAAAATTATAAGGAAATACATACCAGGTGACACAAGATTTTATGACCAGATAAAGGCGATCATACCTCTTAGATGAAATACCAACAGATGGAATTTTGTACTACTTGCCTCAATAAAATTTGTGGACTTGGTGATATTTTCAAGCAAGTGATATAAGTAACAACAGCAATTGCATATAAAATTTTCATTCAATTCATTGAAATGAAATGAGGAATGAAAAAAGAGCAAAGCTTAATATAAGCACAATAATTACAGAGCAAGTGCCTATATTTTTTCTCCTTCATCCAGTTCACCGTTTAGTAGCAATCCAAACAAGGTCTCATTTGTGTAGAATCCCCGTTAAGGGGCACCTGAGGTGCTGGTAAGAGCGCGATGAAGTTCGCTCTGAGACCATCCTAAGTAACAGTATCACAAAAGGTTTTAAACCATAGGCACTCTGTAATTTGAAATCTAGATTACTGAAGCCTTAAGCGTTTTCTGTGTATAAAGTTTTAGCATAACCAAATTCAATATAAATGGCATAAAACATATTATATATATAAAAAAAATTATCTTTCAATTTTAACATGCTTATTTTATTGTAATTATTAAATAAAATAGGAAATCTTTATTCAGGTGTGGTGCAGATGGCTGTTCCTGCTCAAGGCAGCATTCAACTGGGTACACCTACTAGTCATGCGAGTGGTGTTCCAGCTGGTTTAACTGGAAGTAATACCAAGTATATAGCCAACGGTCATGGCAAGTAAGTAGTAATCTTTATGATAAGTTATATTAACATAATTCATAACATTTAGAGAATATTGTGGGAAACTATAATAAATTATTTTGAATATGGCGAAATATTAACCACTTTTCTGCCCAATAAGTTTCAGAAATCTGTTCAAAATTTCTCTGTTTTTGTATTGCAGAACGTGAAAGAAAACTGCATTTTTAATGAATTATATGTGAAAAATTACTCCTATGTCAAAAATAAAGTATCTTCATCGACAGAAAAAATTACAATTACGGAATTTTGCACACACATTAGTATGAGTAGTGAACTCTAAAATACCTCTATAATGCTGGCTTTTTTAACATATTCAGGTAGTAATAAATAATTTATATAGCTTTACATATTGTATTTACTACACATCTGGAAATTTTTGCTATTGCATAATCTATTTTAAAATGAGGAATGCCATACGAAGAATGTTTTTTGGTATATTTTAAAACAAGGAATGAATGAAAGAAAACATGTGAACGAGAATAATATAATTTAAAAGCTGATTTATATGCTTTTAATAGTAAGATTATAAGAGTTTATTGATTTGTAATAAAATTTATTAAATGAAACCATCAGGAAATTCAGCACTATATAGCAAAACAGATGTTTCACTATGAATACAGCAACCCCTCCCCTGAAAAAAATACAGACTTGTTTTTTATGGTTATGTAATGCCACATACGGGCAAAACTGTTAAGCAGTTAAAAACTGAGCAAGTGTTTAATTTTGTTTTTGCTTTTGAGGTTAATAGAAAGTTAAAGAAACGACTGAAAACTGGTTATTTTACTCTGGAATGAGAAGGCTATAAATAAGACACAAAATTTTAATTACTGTATTTTATTCTTGTTAATAGATTTAATAGTTTACATGAAGTGTATGATAAAAATATTACTTCATTTCCTTTGAACATAATTATTAAAATTAAATTTTTCTATTAAATGAAGTAAACAGATGTAGGCAGCTCTATTGACTTTTTTATGAGAAGTATTTTGTAAAGTAGAAGATCTTTTAAAAATCAACTGTTGAGTCTTCCAAAAGCTGAACTTTAAAGTGGAATAAATCTTGAAAATGTAAATGTTATATTTTCACAGAAACACATAAATATCTGAAGAATTCATATATTAAAAATGTTCTATGGTCAAAATGAGTATGTTAATGATTTAAGATTTCTGTTATTTTATGTTAGTGTTGTAAACCATTGTAGGTACCAGTGCGTGCAGTTTAGCTAAAACATTATTTATTGATGATTTGTTTTTGCAGATTTTCTTTTCCTATGTTTAAATGTTTTTAAAAATTTGCTTAATTAATTAGAAAAATTAATTAGAAATTATTAAAATTATTCCCATTATACATGAGATATGCAAAATTGAATCTCATTATTATGGCCATCATCCACTTCAAACATCAGCGCATCTATCACTTTCGCATACAGCAAAGGTAAATTACAAGATGTTTCCATTCATGAATATACCATTATTATGGGCAAAACATTATTTTATTAGACATGTATGCCTTTAATGTTATTTTTCTCGAACATTGAAATTACCTTCACCCTTTGAAGTAATGATTTTGCAGATTCATAGGTTTAGTATGGTGCTAATTATATTTTTGTAATAAACCAATAAAATTTTTCTAAAAGAATTCTTTTAAAAATTTTTTTTGGTAATTTCTGATTATGTGTCCCTTCTCCAATGAAGCAAACTAATATATAGCTAAATTATGAAGCAAAGCAGTATATTGCTGAAATAGTTCTGTGGCAACGACCTACAGTGTGACGAAAAAGTTGTTTTGTGGCAACCCATCTATGCATATTGTACAGTAGTTTGCAACATGTCAGCCATTTCACAACTGCTAAAAAATTATCTCCCTCTTTTCCCAAATTTGAAAAATACACAGACAGTTATTTAGATTTAATTTTTTTAATACAATTTTATAAATTAAACAACAAAAAGTATAGAAAATGTTGATAAATACCAAAACTAGAGTATAAGCAGTTTTTTGTATTTATAAACTAAATACTTATAAGCTAAATAAAAGGCTAACCAAATTCCCCCTTAAACTATGAAAATTTCCCAAAGATTTCCTCTTAGTATAACACATGACTGTTTTGGCCAGGCTAGAATGGCAAAATTGTTTGGAATTTTAAAATTATGTATGAAAACTTGCATTAGTTTAAGTTTGTGATAAATTAACCCATGTATATTTTTATCCCCAAAATGTTGGCTGTGGACATGAAAGAGAGTTCATGCTTAACCCTCTATTGCATGATTTTTACTTGGAAAAAATATGTATGTACTTGAATGTAATGAGAAAACATGAAAAAACGCTAAAAAAAATTAACTCTTAAATTTTCACTGTTTTTAATTGAATATTAACTTGTGCCAAATAGCAACAACATGCATTTGAACATAATAAACAAAAAAATTAAACCATGCCAAATGGCTACACCATGCATTCAACAGACAAAAATTGCTTTAAATGATCTCTAAAACAGTTTTTGTTTGTAAAAATATGGAGGACCTAAGCATTTGGTGCAATGTACTCTAGTAAATCCTTTGCAACTCAACATTTTACATTGTTGTTTATTTGTATCAGTGCTCTGATCAATGGTCAGTTCTGTCAGATATGATTACCTCTCTCTTTTTCTATCTTGGAAGCTGTCTTGAGCAAGTCTTTTTTGCTTGTTTTCCAGTTACTTCCTTTGTGGCTCACAGTCTCCCTCTTTTTAGAGATTTGTTTGTCTGTGTAAGCACAAAGTTTGTGTTAACTGCAGTCTAAAACTGATAAGTTTAGAGGCTTTTCAGTACTAAACTTTTGTTTGTGTACTTTTATAAAACAACCAAGAATTGATAATTGTCAGGTCTAATAGATGGTAGAACAACTGAAAATATCACTTTTTGCTTCCCATGATTATTTTTACCTTCCAATCAAACTATCAAGTAAGTGCACACTTTTCATGTGCTTGTTGTAAGTTATAACAGGAGGACAGTTTACTTTCATATGACACTTTTCTTTCCTGTCAAAGCGCTGTATGTTAGGATTAAATGTAGGATCTTCATCTCTATTATCCATATCTTCATCCTTTCCACTTGAAAGGCCATTGCATATTTCATCTGTCAATACTTTTTATGTTTCATCCGTATCAATAACATAAACAGACCTATTTGCTTCCATTATTTTAGCTTATAAAGTTTAAAAAAAGAAATAAATTACTTCTAGTCCTATCACAAAGACTTATAATTAAAACTGCGTGAACAAAAAAAAAAAAAAAAAAAAAAAAAAAAAAAAATTGAGAGCAGGGGTTCTCAACTCCGTGCCCACGAAGCTATTTTTTTTTTGCTCACGACTGTCCGCTATATACTATATTAGTATCAACTGCGCCCAACCCGTGGCCCAAAAATTGCATTAAATGCAACTATTTTGAATTTTTTGTTAGCTTTTTAATGTAAGGTATTGTTTATGATGCTTATGATTGCAATAAAATAAAGAAATATTAAGAATCACAGTACTTTTTTTTTTTACTGCTCCTGCCAGCATTTCCTGTTTGTCAGATGTACCCAGATGGGGAATAAGGTTAAGAACCCCTGATCTAGAGTAAGAAATATATATAGAGTACATATTTTCTGAACTGCAGTACTGAGTTATTGTTCATTGCATCCTTCCTGCATAATGTTATAATAGATATGCCATAATATATACAGATATATATTATGACCTAATTTTTTTCTTAATGTTAGCTGTTACATAGCTTTTACATAAAAAGCCTTTAAATGGAATATGAATGTTAATTTTATGCATATGATTTTTTTTTTTTTTTTTTTTTGTGTGTGTGTGTGTGTGTGTGTGTGTATGTGTGTGTGTGTTCATAGAAAAACATTTAATTGTAAATAGCAACCACAAAATTTGGTCATTCAAGTGATTTGAAAAGAGTATCCTGCGATTTCATTTACTGTTACATTACAGGTAACTAGTGCCATCTATTGAGAATGAAAGGTCGTAATTGAATTAAAGATGTCTGAAACTTTCTCTTGATGCACAGTGTTGCCTTATGGCTACATTTTGATGGTCATTAAGAAGAAAAATCAACTGTGTAGCTATTTGGCAACATAATGCAGTGTAGGGTTAAGAAAACGTAATGCTTCCAAACAAGGAGTTTTAACCATGTTTCTTATTTTTTATTATGTAGCACAATATCATCATCTAAGAGTCCAAACCCTTGTGTGCAAGGAGTGATTGTAAATAAACAGGCATCCACCCTTCCAGTTGCTGCCTCACAGGTTTTGACTCTGACACCAACAGCCAGCCCTGTTGTAGAAAATTCTCGGTTGACTCTGAACAGTGGGGCTCAGACTTACACTATAACAACTCCACCTACGTCTACTCCAACACAGCGGCTTATTTTACCATCCACCAGGTAAAGATTTTAAAAAACATTCTGTTATCAAGTAAAACTTACCTCTGTAGAAATGCAGTTTGTGTCAGTTCTTAGAAGCTGTTAGAAATTAATGTTTTGTTAAGAAGTAGTCATTCAGATAGTTCCTTAAAAGGCATAAAAGATTTTGGTACTTTTCTCTTATCAGGACCAGATTCAGAAATGTACATATATATGTATATGTGTATACACATACATATATATGCACATACACTGCTAACAAAAATTAGGGGAGCAAGCAAAAAAAGTGAAAAAAAAATGTTGCATGATAGCCATGCATGGGCATGAAATGGAGAATACAAGTACAGTTAAAAGTCGTTAATCCACACTCGTCGGGACTTCGGTGATTTCGGATTATAGATCATCAGTTTAAATTTGGTAAGATGGCATGCAGAAATTACAAAATTAAAAATATGAAACTGTAATTTATGAAATAAAGAACAATTATGATCTAAAGGGTATCAAATTTTACAAAAAGAAAAACTTAATATTTATTTGTTTACTTTATTAAACATTTCTTTCAATGTAAGTTGCTTCGTTTCATGTGATAATACTTTCTCTTTAATTCTATTAAACAGATATAATTTCTTGTTTAGTTACAATGTTCCGCTGTTCAAGTCCTGTAATTGCTGTGTTGAGAATACCGACTAATTTGTCAATCGAAATGTTTTCATTTTCAATAACCTCTGGGTCACTTTCTTCACTATCGGAAGTGAATTATAATGACGAGGAACTTGATTTAAATCATATCAAAGACTGATGAGTACATCGAGATGAAATACTACTGAGTACATCGAGATGAAATACTACACTTTGTAAGGAATTATAAGCCAAATAAAATAAAAACGTCTGCCCTGAAGATAAGGATAGTGCTGACAGATCAACTTCCAATCCGCGGGGTGAAATTGATAAACAGATTTTGGATTTCGAAACATACTTTCGCTTTGTAGATACAAATTACATATTAGTAAATATATATCAGAAATTCTATTTGACATAATAGAAAGTTCAAGCTTACTTTTATGAAATTGCTCTGCAAAAAATAATAAGCCGGATCCAATTCGAAGATTAAGGAACAACACAATCTGCAACATCATACCGTCCGTTACACATTAAACACGCCTGCGCACAAACATATTTGCAGCCGTAAAGGTTTTACGCACACTCGTAAATGCCTGAACTCGTGAACGCAACGCATGCGCAGAAAGTTTGTAGCTTTGAAGTCCGGATTATAGATCATTCCGGATTATGGGTGTCCGAATTAATGACTTTTGACTCTGCTCCATTCTTGAAGAAGTGTTATCTCCAAGTCTTGAATAGCAACAGGACGCCTTGGTCTTGCAGCAACCTGTCATCAGTGTGTGTTCAAAAGCTGCTCTATTGAGTTGAGATCAGGAGAGCATAGGGGCCACTACATACACTGTATCGTTTCAGCTTCAAGAAAGTTCTCCACAAGACGAGCTGTACAAGATCTGGCATTATCCTGTATTAGCAGAAAGGAATTACCAATGGCTGCAGGGTAAGGAATGATGTGGGGTCTCAAGATCTCATCTGCATACCTTTGAGCTGTCAAAGTGCCATTCTGAATGATATACAGGACAATACGTCTGTCTATGTTGATTGCACCCATACCATCACATCTTATCTGTAGTGTGATCTTTCTTGAACAAATATAGGTTTATTTCGAGTGCAAGCTAAGTTGTCTTCAACACAGGAGGTTCGTCCTGACCTTGCTTCATCCTTGGAAGTCTTCAAGGGCCTCACTAAAATGCTTGATCCTCTTGCAAAAAGATGTTTTCTTCAGCGAGTTATTTTCATAAACATCCGTCAACATTTCATGAATTTCCTGAGAGCTTTTTTGAAATTTCGCCAAAAATTTGATGTTGATTTGTTGTTTTGTGTGTTCATTAATATGCATCATTGACAAGAGCCAAAAAAAAAAAAAAAAAAAAAAAAAATCCACTTCTAGCTGTGTTCTTGCTTCGAGAGTATGGCAATTTTTGTCGCTCCAGTGGATCTCCTGCCAACAGAAAGCAAATGTGCGTGGCCGAACTTAAAACTCAATGTCACCCTACTAGCGTAGTTTGCATATTTATTGGATAGATTATGTATCATATAAAATGTGCATTTCATAAGTAGTCCTAATAAATTTTAGGAAACTTTACTGTTTGTTCCTATTAAAGAGATAAAAGGCACACTTTGCATAGTCTTGTTCTGTTTTGTGAGCTCGTGCTTAATCCATATTGTGACGAGGTCACATTGAATTAATTATTTACTATGTTATGGCAATATTTAGATATTTACATCAAATTCCTTTGGTGACAGTTTCATTTTTTTCGCCAACTTGTGTTGTAAGGTGAGGAACAGATTTCATCAGACAACTGTTGTAAGCGGAGGAAAGTGTTGTGTCAAACAACTAGTGTTACGTAAGGCGTTACGTTCGAACAATGGCTAGCTCAGAAGGGATTCGTAAGTCATCTACCCAATGAATTAACAGCTATCTTGTCATAAATGGAGTACTTCATTTAAACTTAAGCAAAAAGATTTATTTACACATAAAGACAAGTTAAAAGAATATGAAATATTTATCTAGCTACAATATCTATCTAGCCACATCATGCAAACATCGTTCTTAGCTAACTAAACCGGAACTGTTCGTTTTCCTCTGGCGTCCCATGACGTCAGTCTCTATCTGGCTTTTGATTCGTTGGCTTAGTGATGCCATTCCCAACATCCTCCCCCCTTTGAGTTGCTGGATAGCTACTCAAAACATTTAAGTCTATCAAGTTCAGTCTTAGTGGCATCTTAACAGTTCTACCAGCTCGTGTCTTTATAGTCTTAGAACTATCACATACATCGGAAACATCAGTTGAGTCCGGAGATCGGGGTGACCCAGAAATTTCTGAATGATGAGAGGTACTCATGTCGTCTCCACGATGAGAATCTGAAGACTTTACAGCAGATTGATGTTTTTGAGGATCACTTGGATGACATGAACCTGACAAATCATCATCTTGGATTTCTAAGGGAAACACTCGTTGTATCGGACGTACTAAATTGTTAGTTTGCGTTCTTAATCTAACTGTTCTCACTTTACCGTCCTTTCCTGGAATCAGTTCCGTAACCCTGGCTAAAGGCCAATTCAATCTCTTTTTGATATCATCTCCTATCAACACAACGTCATTCACTCGAATATTTGGAAAGTGTGAATTTTGCTGTCGTTTCTGAATAAGTAGTCCTAAATATTCCTTTCGAAAACGTACACGGAGATCTTTCATTAATTTTGCATGAAATCTGATTCTTTTCCTGAGATGATTGGTGTCTACTGTATCTATATCAGTTACATCTAAATTTGATCTGTCGGTCAGAAACATGGCAGGTGTAAGTGGAACTAAGTCTTCTGTATCTTCGGATACATATGTCAGGGGTCGCAAATTTACTACCCTTTCACATTCGCACATAACTGTTTCCAGTTCTTCATAGGTAAGAACAGCTCTGCCCAATGTTCTCCTAAGAAGTTCTTTGACTACTCGAACAAGTCTTTCCCACCATCCGCCCCACCAGGCAGCAGTGGGGGGAATGAATTTCCATTCGATCTTCTGTATTTCTGTTTGTCGAGTTATTTTACTCCAATCAATTTCTAAAAAATTATTATAAGCTCCCCTAAAGTTTGTACCGTTGTCTGTATAAACCACTCTAGGTCTTCCTCTTCTAGCAACAAAACGTCTAAATGATAACAGAAAAGCATCAGTGGAAAGCGACGTTATTAACTCTAAATGAATTGCTCTATAAAGAGCACACGTGTAGAGAACCATCCATACTTTGTCCCCACGTTTTACAAATAGGGGACCTGCTAAGTCAATACCAACTACTTCGAAAGCTGCAGCATTTTCCACTCTATCAGCAGGTAAGGAAACTGGTTCAGTAATGAGAGATTTAGTTTTGTATCGTCGACATTTAATACAGTCCTTCAGAACACTACGTATCGCTCTTCTTCCTCTTGTAATCCAGTACTTTTCACGCAATATGCTTAGTAATATCTGGGTTCCAGCATGACAGTTTTCTCGGTGAAAATATTCAATCAGTCTTTGAGTAAAGATACATTTATCAGGAAGAAGAATAGGTGAAATGAAGAAAGGCTTATCTATGCGTTCAGTAATTCGAGTTTTAATTCTGATAATTCCATTCGCATCTTTGAAAACACACAAGTTCCGAAAAGAGGTTTCACTAGGAAAAAATTGAGCTTGCACATTACGAATAAGCAGAATTTCAGCATTTTCAATCTCCTGCGTTAGAAGTTCTCCCCCCCGTCTAGTATCATGATGCGATCTTACATTACTGATAAATCTCAATATCCATGCAACCATTCTAACTATTGAATGGAAATTTGAGAATTTAATGGCATACCACGGGACTCTCTCTTCCAACAAATTAATATTACATAACCTAACCTTTCTCCTTTCAAGTGTTATTTCGGGTGTTTCCGTTATCAATATTTCGGTGTCAGGCCAGTTGTCTCTTGCTTGCAACAACCATGCCGGGCCTTTCCACCAGCAGGATTCTAACAATTTCTTAGGGGAACACCCTCGCGAAATCAGATCAGCGGGATTCATTTTCCCTGGCACATGTCGCCATTCATTATTAGGAAACAGATTATTTATTTCTTTTACTCTGTTCGAGACAAAAACTGTCCAATCACCACGCTCTTTTAACCAGTATAAAGCTACCCTAGAGTCGCTCCAAAATATTGTTTTAATCTCATGGGCATTTAAAGCCTGCTTCACTGAATATGCCAACCTGGCACCAATGCAGCAAGCCATTAACTCTAACCTAGGGATCATTACTTTCTTCAAAGGTGCAACTCTGGTTTTTGCTCTAACAAAGTAAATTTTTACCCCTTGAGAGGTTCTCGTTCTAAAAAAAATACAGGTGGCATATGCCTCTTTGCACGCATCTACGAAAACATGCATCTCAGTGGAATCATTTATTTCAACATAACGTGAGATTTCGATATCTCTTAATGCATCTATTTCTCTAAACCATCTTTTAAAAGACATTTGAATACTATCTGGTAAGGGAGTATCCCACTTTAGATTTAAATTCTACGTTTCCTTCAGTAAAAGCTTAGGTGGTAAGATTGCAGGACTCAACAGACCTATTGGATCATATATTTTGTGAACTGTAGCTAAAATGATTCTCTTAGTAAAATTTTGATCTTCACTTACAAGATTAAAGTTTAAATTACACTTAAGAGTGTCCTTATCAAGATCCCACAAAATTCCCAATACTTTCGTGACACCAGTACTATTAAAAACATACTTACATTTTACATTACTCTCCCAGTTTCTTAAATTAAAGCAACCCCGTGACAAAATATCTTTTGCATTTACAATAAAATCTTCCTGCTCCTCAATATTTGCAACACCACAAACACAATTATCTACGTAAAAAGAATGTTTCAGTTTTTGTGCTATAGCATCAAATTCAGATGGTACATTATCTAATAAATGTGTAATTGAGGCTGCTAATAAAAATGGACTCGACTTTAACCCAAATACTACTCTGCGATGTCGGTAAACAATCTGTTCACTCTCGGACGGATAAAAAAACCGCAAGAAATCTCTATGTTGAGGGGCTATACTTAGCATCAGAAATGCTTTCTCAATATCTGAAGATAATCCTATTGGATGAATTCGAAACCTATCAAGTATCTCTGGAATTATTTCTAGTAAGTTCGGACCCTTATACAAAAGGTCATTCAAAGAGCATTTACCACTTTCTCGGGCTGACGCGTCAAAGACAGGTCTGATTTTTGTACTGTCCTTAATTACTGGCCGATGAGGTAAAAAATGTCCCGTCTCAATATTATCAGTTACCTTTTCAATTATATTCAATTTTTCCCATTCCCGGAAAATCGTAGTATATTCTTCTAAAAATGCTTTATCTTGTGCTTGCTGGCACATCCTTTTATGCCGCTTCCAAATTAAATCTTTATTTGTCGGCAAATCGGCCACATCAGATTTAAAAGGTAAACAAAGTTCATATCTACCGTCTGAAAGAATTTTCACATTATTTTTAAACTCTTCCAAAACTCTAGAATGTTCTAAATTCTTTCTATTATTTTCAATGGGATCTGAAATACCTATGGATTCTAAAGACCACAAATCTTTTATCGAATAATTACTAACATACAACGAAATTGCATTCAAAACAGTATCATCATTGCTATCTCCAAATGACTCATGCTTCCCAGTTAACACATGTCCCAAACAAGTGTCAATCAAAAATAACCCTGACTCCAACCGAACAGATTTATTAGTAAATAAAGCGCCCACAATATCCGCTCCCAAAAGCAGATCAATCTCACGATCAGAAGAACCCAAATCAGACAAACTGACGCCTCTATCTTTCAGTTCATTAATAATTTTACTATCGTTCACTTTTGGCACTGTGCCACAAATTTTGCTCTCGGAAAGTGCTTCGATTTGAAAGGAGAAAGTTTCATCTAATGCCGAAATCAACAAATTATAAACATCGTGAATCTGCGTTCGCGTTTCTCTTCCACCGAATAACGAATGCTTCAATTTAATTTGCCTTAATGGTTTTAAATTTAAATTCTCTACTAATTTTTTACTGACAAACGAATGCTGAGAACCTGTATCCAGTAATGTGCGTACTTTAAGCTCAACATTCTTAAATTTAATTTTAACTATTAGAGTCATTAAATAAACATTTTCTATTTTACAGTTATTAGTTAATGTACTGGTTTCAGTTACGTCCCTTTTAGACTTTTCATTTGCGCTTTTTTCTTGTCGATCGGGACACATTAAAGAATGGTGATGTTTATTACAGTACATGCAAGAATTTTTTACTCGACATGTTTTATAGGTGTGTCCAAATCTGAAACATCCAAAACAGGCCCCTCTTTTAATTAATATATTTTTCTTAGCTTCTAATGTCATATTTCTAGCAGAAAAACATTCTTTAGTTGGGTGCCGTTTTTCACAAAAGAGACAGTTAAAATTGCGCTTACCTGGGCTCTCAGAATTTGATGTACTTACTAACGCAGCTGCGGTGGCGAAATCTAAATTTTTATTTAGTGTATCCTTTTTCTTAGAAATATGATTAGAACCAAACCCAGTGCGGGCTAACACGACCATCTCTTCTCCTTTCACTTCTTGTTTTAGAAAATTCATCAAATTTTCAAGGCATCGGTCATCAGGCTGAAGTGCTTCTTTTAAATTTCTGTTTCTCTCCCAAGCAATTAATACTTCTTCGGGCAGGCAGGATTCAACTAAAGGCGTTAAGAAATCAACTTACTTCTCTTGCGTTCTTCCAAGACTTTCTAAAGCTCTAATCTTGGTTTCTAAATCATCGTAGAGAGTGGGAAGATCCGTCTTCACACGTCCACTGCTTGCATTACGCATAACCATGCTTAGAAGATCTCTGACGTATATCTGCACAAGTAAGTCTTCTCTTCCAAACCTCTCTTGAAGCTGGGCGATTGCTTTTGAATAATTCGAGGCCGTTGCCGGAAAGCTCTCCACTACCCGTGCGGCTTTGGACTGAGGAACAACTGCTTGCAGGAGGTACTGGAATTTATCTTCATCTGGAATCGTCGGATCTTCATGGATCTTCGAAAACTGGCTCCAAAATGTCAAAAATTCTTTTGCTTCGCCGTTGAATTTCTTTAGTTCGATCTTCGGCAGTTTAAATTTGCGCTTCTCTGGTAATTCAGTAGGTAAAGGATTCTTCGACAGCTTTTCGATTTGAGAACACAGTTCAAAATATTTATCTCTATAAGGCTCAGAAGAAATAAAATCTTCTTCATATAGCTTTTCAGCTTCTTTAGATTGTAGAATTAGCGACGTTACTTCCTTTTGGCAAATTTCAAGTCGATTAAACTTGTCCCTAAGCTGTTGTTCCAGAATCGAAAGCAGCTTCAAATCAGGAATATCTGATTTCAGTTCTGCATCAATTTTGTTTGCACATGTGGTAAAGGAAGTTCTTAGACATTTTCTTTCTGTCTTCAGCTGTGTAAGCTCCATTTTCAATTTATTTTAGCTGTTATCGCGCCCCACGTCTTGGCGCCACAATGATATGTTACGTAAGGCGTTACGTTCGAACAATGGCTAGCTCAGAAGGGATTCGTAAGTCATCTACCCAATGAATTAACAGCTATCTTGTCATAAATGGAGTACTTCATTTAAACTTAAGCAAAAAGATTTATTTACACATAAAGACAAGTTAAAAGAATATGAAATATTTATCTAGCTACAATATCTATCTAGCCACATCATGCAAACATCGTTCTTAGCTAACTAAACCGGAACTGTTCGTTTTCCTCTGGCGTCCCATGACGTCAGTCTCTATCTGGCTTTTGATTCGTTGGCTTAGTGATGCCATTCCCAACAACTAGCGTCTTCACTTCTGTTTGCCTGTGTAGCTGAAGGTATTTTGCGATTGGTTGCCTTCTGACGCTGGATCTTTTTTCATTGGCGGCAAAATCCCGATGAAGAGTACTTGCATGTGTTTGAGCTGAAATACACCAAGTCTTCAAAGGGCTGTGTGGAAGAATTGATCTATCCTTTTTTTGTTCTGAGTGAGGAGGCCTCATATCGTCATGTGACATACCGGATTAAAAAAAAAAAGGAATATCTCTTCAGTATTGTTAGTATCCAATAAACAAGAATTAAATCTGTTTTCACGTGTTTGTCACTCTCTCGCCACGGCGGGCTATAGACCTGGATCTATAGACCTGGGGTAAGTTGCTACTATATTCCTGTTTATCATAACATGTGACATATACGTTTGCCACCACAACCAACGAAATAATCATTACCACACTTGGTGCCGCGCCCAACCATTTCGTGGGCTGTGGCAATTACATTAACGTTGCATTGAACTGTATCTATTCTAAGACTGCATTTAAAGCAGTTGTATTTATGAATGTATTTAAAGTGAATATAGATTGTATTAATCACATGAATGATTCAAAGTCTAACTGAATGTATTTAAGATGAATATAGATTGTATTAATCACATGAATGATTCAAAGTCTAACTTAAGTCTTATGCTGCAGTGGTAAATTTGTTTTATATTAATTTTTTTTATTTGTATTATATATATGATTTATAGTATATACCTTTATTGGGCAAAAATTTGCATATTTATTATATGTGTCATTTCATAGAATGTTATTTTGTTTAATTGAGTATGCCCAAGACACGACAACAATCTCCTGAACAAATGGAAACTAAAACATTCACATTTAATATTGCATCATTTTCTGGTGATCCTGATACCATTCGCCGGTTCACTAACCAGATTAAAGAATATAAAACTCTTAATAATTGGAATGATAAAGTTGCACTATTATATCTGAAAAGTAAACTTGTTGGTGCTGCACAGCAGTTCTTTGCAGAATCGCCTGCTTGTCAAAATGTGACTTCCTTAGATGAGGCTTGTGAAAAACTGATAAATTTCTTTTTGAAGGATTCTCTTCATCTAATTTAATTGCTTTCCAGACCATTCAGCTGTTACCTGGTGAGTCAATGAAAAGTCTTGCTCATCGCATTGAAACTTTGGCTCATGCTACATACAACCATGTTCAAAATAGCAAAGCATTGAACCAAATAAAATCTTTGCAGTTTCTAGCTGCTTTACCAATAGAACTCAAAGAAAAATTAATTAGTGAATCTACAGATAATTTTGATCAACTTGTGAATTTAGCTCAGCAACATCATTCTAATTCGCAAAATTTGAAAATAATGCAAACACATTCCATTGCTTTGAATAGCAAAGATGATGCTATTGAGAGTTTAAAAAGTCAAGTTGAAAACCTCAGTCTTCAAATTGCATTACAGAATGAAAAATGTCAGTTTTGTAATTTAGATAAGCATCCCTTAAATCAATGTAATGCTGTTTTGTCTTTACGGACAAGTAATCCCACACATACTCAAGATACAAATGACCACTGTGTAAATTGGATGCAAGAAACTCCCATATATCCTCCATATCCACTTCCATGCTTATACTGTCATAAATTTGGACATTCAATGTCAGTATGTCGTGCGTATTTGGCGATGTGTAGCCCTCGTCAGAACCAGGTTAGAAGTTTGAGTAGTCGTCCTAATCTCACTAGACCACAGTTCTATAGCAATAGTACACGACAAGGTGATAACTCAAATGTTAACAGATTTCCATCTTATGGTCGGAGACCAAATTATTATAATCAGCCAAGATACAGTACCCCTTTAAACGTAAGGGGAGTTCACAAGTAGGTGGCGATGTGACCTCTAATGTCTCAACCAAGTCACCAAAAACCAACTATCATACGAGCAAAGAATCGGAGAGTATTGAAACATATTTAAATAAGCAAATGATAATCAGGGGTAAACCGTCGAATTCTATCAAAGAGTTTTTGCAACAATTTCATGTCAAAAGTAAAAGTAATTGTTTACCTATTGCGCATATAAATAATGTCTTTTCTGATTGTACTCTTCCTTTGATTCATGTAACATTTGGTAAAAATTTGTGCACTTTATTACTTGATTCAGGAAGTTCTGTGTCATTGTTATCAAAAGCTGTGTTTGATACAATAAAATTGGATACTAAAGTTAGATTTTTATCCAGACATGTTCAAATTAAAACTATCAATTCCAATTTACATTTTTCAGCCTGTGCAGAAATATCATTTATGATAAACAAGCAGCATTTTAAACATGCCTTTTATGTATCTGATGCTTTTCAACAAAATTTTCATGGAATTTTAGGTTATGAGTTTTTATCCAAACGTGATGTCTTAATATGTGCTAAAAGTGCAGTTGCAAAATTTAATAATTTTGATGTACCTCTAATTAATATGGCTAATGTAAAAAATTATAATTGTAATCCTGTACCTTCAGAATGTTATGCAATTTTGAAACACAAAATTATGTTAGATCCTGGAGAATCGACAATTGCGCACTTAAGAGTCAATAGTCCTCATGCTAACAATCAACCTGTCCTTTTTCAACCAACTGTAAGTAAACACGATATTGAATTGCATCCTGCGATCCACACTCTAAACGACAATTCCTTCATTACTGTCATCAAAAATATTGGTTCGAACAATGTTCATATAAACAAAAATCAGAAGCTAGGTCAAGTCACATCTGATATTGAATTTGCTGAGACCATACATGATTCTGTAAATTCAGATACTCCTCAAAATGAGTATCGCTATCTTGTAACCCCACAAATTTGTTTTAGCTTTTTGAATCCCATTAGGACCCTCCCTTTTGAAATTCCTTATTCATTGCAATCCCAAGTTAAAGAAGATCTTCAGGAATTGCAGGAAGCTGGTTTAATTCATCGAAATGTTGCTGAATGGGCTTGTCCCATGCTCTTAGTAAAAAAGAAGCCAGATCCCAAATACCTTAATAATCCACCCAAATACCGCATGGCTCTTGATTTAAGATTGCTTAATTCTATTATTGAACATTCAACATATCCTCTTCCAAAGATTTCAACGCTTATAAACAACATCTCCACTTACAAGTACTATTCAGTACTTGACTTAAAAAATACTTATTGGCAAATTAAACTTCCCGATCACTTGCAGGATGTGTTAACATTTACTACCGCTTTTGGATCCTTTGCTAATAGAAGGCTAGTTTTTGGCTTAAAGACTGCCGCCAGTACTTTTCAAGCTTTAGTGGATACGCTTATTGATGAACGGCATCGTAGGTGTGCATGCATATCAGGATGATATTGTAATAGGTGCTTCTGACTTTAATGATATGATGACTAAGTTGACTGCAGTATTGAAACTTTTATCTAAGTATAACATAACACTGTCTCCTACAAAATGTGTCTTTTTCAAAACAGCTATAGATTATTTAGGATTTCACATCTTTCATAACTTAATTAAACCCATTTCAACTAATATTGCTAAGATCACTAACTTTCAACCACCTAAGACTGTCCGCCAGGTCAGAAAATTTCTAGGCCTTTGTGGTTTCTATAGGCATCCCATACCAAATTATGCTGAACTTACTGATATTTTGACACAATTGACCAGTAAGAAGAATAAATTTAAATGGACTGATGCGCATTTGCATTTGAGAAACTTCAGCATATATTCTTTTCTGAACCTTTTGTTATCTTACCACAATGGGACAAGGAATTTATACTGAATACTGATGCCAGTGGTCATGCTATTTTGGGAGTTCTGCAGGAACACAACAATGAATTGCATCCTGTGTCATATTATAGTCGAACATTGTCACCATCTGAAAGAAAATACCCAGCTATAAAATTGGAACTTTATGCCATTTATCGGTCTGTTACTGCTTTCAAATCATATTTATATAATCGAAAGTTTACAATTTTGACTGATAGTAAACCTCTGTTGCATTATCAAAAATCTATGTTACCTGCTGACAACACGACTAGGTGGCTTATGGAGTTAAGTGAATATACTTTTGAATTTTAGCATATTCCTGGAAAATTAAATTCTCTAGCTGATTACATGTCACGTATGCAAGATCCTGATCATAATCAGCCAGTGTTGGCTGAAAACTCTGAAGATAACTCAGTTATTCTTCCGTTTGTTGAAACAAATCTTGAACGACCCCAAGTGAATGCCCTGGTTTCTTCTGGAGATCCTGATTATGAAATTTCAGAGTCAACATTTCTTGCTGAGCAAAGTTCGGATCCTTTTACTTCAGAAATTATCACAATTTTGAAAAATCCTTCCTTGCTTAATGCTGCAAAGGTACATAATTTCTTCATTAATGAGTCAAGCAAGCTTCTTATGTTTATTTCAAACAAACAAAATAATGCTGAGTTAATTGTTGTTCCACAAGCATTGAAATCTAAAGTGTTAGAAATTTCCCATATATCCCATCTTGGGGTGCAAAAGACTTATGAGATTTTATCGAAACGTTACTTTTGGAAGGGCATGACACAAAGAACTTTGTCCTCTCGTGTCATTTATGCAACAAATATAAGTCGTTCACTCCTAAACAAGCACCATATAAAGCCATCAGAATACCTAAGTACCCAAATGACTTTATTTCCATGGATATTGTCGGTCCTATAAGGAATTGTGGCCATGTTCTTACTGTTTTAGATCATTTTTCTAAGCATCTTGCTTTATATCCACTTAAAAATCTCACTGCTGAAACTATTACAGGGCATTTATTACAATATATATCTGTACATGGACGATTGGAAATGATCTTGACTGATTTGGGCACACAATTCACTTCATTAGTGTTTGAATCAATTACAAAATCATTAGGTATTAAATTATCTCACTGTACTCCTCAGGGACCGGAATGCAATGCACAAAGTGAACGAGTTAATACTTCAATCAAAACTTCTTTACTTACCCTTCATGAAAAAGGTGTTTCATTTCAAAATGCATTGTTAATCCATCAGAATATTTACAATGGTACTATTCATCCTTCAACAGGCTATTCTCCTAATATTTTGCATTTTGGAAGAAACTTATCTTTAATTTTTGATACCTTTAATTTTTGGTACATTTCATCCTGATCCAAGGCCAGCTCAATTGGATAAATCCCATTATTTGTGTGATCTTCTAACACAGCTGAAATTAACTTATGAACATGCCTATGAGACGCTTGAGCGAAAACAAGTATAACAAAATACTCGTCCACTGAAAAATGCCAAATTAAGATCATTCAGTATTGATGACGTAGTGTATCTGAAATCTAAGGATACATTTAAACCCAGATTTTCTGGACCATTTTGTATTGTTTCAAAATCAAGTGATGTAAACTACACTATTCGAGCACTTGACAATGAGTTTGCTCAACCATTCAAAATTCACATCAATCGCCTTTGTTTAGCTTCAAAACGATTCTCTCACTTAGTTCAAAATCCACCTCCTGCTCCTCAAGTTACACACCAGTATAATCTAAGAAAAAAGACAGCACGTTTAAATTTTCTTCTTGTCTTAACATAGTAGTGTATTGGAGAATGTTGATATATATGAAAAGTTATGTATTGTTAAGCAGGAGGTGTGTTTATATCTAATTGTACCAAATTTATTCTGTTGTGCCTCTTTTGTTGAATTCTTATGATTGTGCAGGCATAATCATTAGAGTTTAAGGCTTGATCACCCTTAAATATCAATTATAGATTCAACAACATTGTGCCTAACATATTTAAAATGATTAAAGGTGTTTTATTTTTTCAAAATCTCTCTATATGATGTGATTATAGTTGTCTTATAATATTTTGTCATCATAAATGCTATTTATTAAGTGTAACTAGGAGTATGTAAAAATTGCAATTTTGCTTTATCGTAAAGAATGTTTTCTTATTTTATTGTAACGGTTCTCTAATCTTTAGTCACCATGAGATTTTATACGCCCTACTTTTATCTTGAAACTGTATGTGTTATATTACATATTTATAGCATGAAACATGTTTTGCATGAAAAGTTGGTATGTGAATTTTGTTTGTTGTATAACATGAGAAGTATTGTATGTCATGATATATTTAATTTGGTCCAATGGTTCAATGCATATTAACTTTATTCTAAGGGTTTGTGCTGCTCCCTTTTAGGTGCTAATTCAGAGTGTTGGTAATATCTAGCTGCATTGCAGTAGCATGAAATAATATATGTTAAACTATATTACATGGTGCTACTAAATTACTATAGCATGATATTCTATTACTGTGCCTTTGAGGACTCACTGTTAATGCATTTACCACCACAACTGTCTTATGTCTTGCAAGTTAACTTTGTTTACACATGATATTTCTGTGTTTGTGTATCCATATATCCTCTTAAATGCTGAATTCTGTGCAAATAGAACAGAATGTAGGTTTTGAACTATATGAACAATGTTCAAATTATTTGACATCTCGACTACTTTTGTGGACTGTGTACTTATTTAACACACACTTATTATCAATTATGTGCCTAGTTTTTCAATATTTTGGACAAATTATGTGAATGTGCAATGATTATATCACTTATTACTGAGTACACATGTTAGAGACTGTGCCTGAATACTCAGTACGGTAATTATGTTAAATTTATAGACTTTTGATATTATGGACTCTAATATTTTTCATGGACTTTTAAAATGAATGCTTCCATTACTGTGTGTGATGCACAGAAGACTATCAGTTGAACTTTAATCATCTGTGCCAACAGTATAACATTGGATTCTTTGCACAATTATCCATATACTTTGGTGTTAAATGATAGCAATTTAACCAAGTGATCTCCATGTTTTAATATGTTAGAAATTGTATGTTTATTTATAGCGCATCTGATTATGTTATTTGTCTGGCATTTGTATACTAAGTACTTTTATTTATTATGTAAATAGCAATCTGTGTGTAATATATGTATTTTCAATCAGCACTTTCACATGAATTGGCATGAGTTGATATGAGGCTCCCTCTTAACACTAGGAATGTTCTTTGTGCACATAGGAATTTTTTTTTTTACCCTTTTTTTTTCCGAAGCAGGGGTGGATATGTGACGAGGTCACATTGAATTAATTATTTACTACGATATGGCAATATTTAGATATTTGCATCAGATTCCTTTGGTGACAGTTTCATTTTTTTCGCCAGTTTGTGTTGTAAGGTGAGGAACAGATTTCATCAGACAACTGTTGTAAGCAGAGGAAAGTATTGCATCAGACAACTGTTGTAAGCGGAGGAAAGTATTGCGTCAAACAACTAGCGTCTTCACTTATGTTTGCCTGGGTAGCTGAAGGTATTTTGCGATTGGTTGCCTTCTGACGCTGGATCTTTTTTCATTGGTGGCAAAACTTAACTGTGGAACTTTATAAAAGGCGGTATTTTTGTCCACGAAGAGGGAGGAGAAGGAGGAGATTGTGAAGGTGCGAGATGGAGATGCTGCCTAGAGAAAGACAGTAAGAGTGGGGTAAAATGCAAACTTTTGGGAGTTTATCGTGCAAGCTTTCTTTGGTCTCTCAGTGTGTATTAAGGAAGCGAGTTTCTTTCTCTTTGATGTTGTAGCTGCAAAATTTAAGCTAATCTCTTTTTTTCCCGGGCTTGGCATTTTCGCCCGGCATCCCGATGAAAAGTACCTGCATGTGTTTGAGCTGAAATACACCAAGTCTTCGAAGGGCTGTGTGGAAGAATTGATCTATCCTTTTTTTGTTCTGAGTAAGGAGGCCTCATATCACCATGTGACATACCGGATTAAAAAAAAAGGAATATCTCTTCAGTATTGTTAGTATCCAATAAAGAAAGAATTAAATCTGTTTTCATGTGTTTGTCACTCTCTCGTCACGGTGGGCTATAGACCTGGATCTTGTCCTGGGGTAAGTTGCCACTATATCCCTGTTTATCATAACATGTGACATATACGTTTGCCACCACAACCAACAAAATAATCATTACCACACATATATTCAATTTTGTCAGCTTTACTGTAATTACTGTACTGCAAGAAGTGTTTGAATTGTGTACTGGTCTTCTGAACTGTTTTGCTTAGATCTAGTTAAATTATGTCCGTTCATTTTGTGAAAACAACAGAGGGGAGGACAGAGTCATGAATTCTGTTTTGAAGACTTTGTGAACTTCACAAAAGCAATGCCAAATCCGTTGGCTTGACAGCATTTTCTATGCTGAGATTTGTTGCGATTACAGAATTTTTGAATTTAAATTCATTAAAAAAAGTTATCCTTGCATCGCTTGTTGCTATAGTTGAAATTATCTGAATGGTTTTTAATATAACATACTCTCAGAAGTCAACAGCTTCTGGTATTACATTACTGAAGTATATAAACACCTAATACCATTAGAAATTTTATTTGCTTTTCTCAAAACAAGTAGAATTTGCTGCATCTTTTATTGGCTTTATTGCTGTATTATCTTGGTATTTGTGCTGTGTCTGTGCAAATAATGATATTAATTCTAGTACTGAAAATATCTTTATGTTTAATTAATAACTATTTTGTTGCTCGTACTTTTTTTCAAAAATTCATTAAGAATACTTATTTTATTGAAGAATAAGGTTTTTTACTTAAATAAAGATAATGATAAGTTTTGTCATGAAAGTTTATATAACATAAAAGTTATGATAAAGTTTGTAATTAAAAAACAATTGAAGGTAATATAAGGCAGGTAAGGTCCTACCACCCACTAATAGGCAATTTAAGCTTTCATGGTGGGCGTCTTTCATGGGGTTTTTTGTCTGATAATGATCAAGAAAGATTGAAATGTGCATGGATGTATACATTTATACCGAAGAGCCAAAACATTATGACCACTTACTCAGTAACGCAATGCATGATCTTTGATGTACAAAAGAGCTGCAACTTGCTTTGGCATGGATGCCACAAATTCTTGCTAGATGACCTGAGACGTTTTGTACCAAATGTCTAAGCAGCGGTCACGAAAAGTCAAGATAGTCAGACATGGAGGTGTTTGAGCTGTGAGCTACCGCTTCATGACATTCCAAATGTACTGTATCAGGTTAAGATCTGCCGAGTTAGGTGTTGAGGACATAAATTGGAATTCATCCTTATGCTCCTTAAACCATTCGAACACAATTTGATCCTTATGACATGAGCTGTTCTGCTGAAAGATTCCATTTCCAGTTGGGAAGACGACATACGCCATGTAAAGATGCAGCTGATCCATAGTTATGTTCAGATGGTTCGCAGCTGTCATGGTCTGTTCTACCATGATCAAGGATCTCAGAGCCATCTATGAGAGCATTTCCCAAAACATAATACTGCCATTACCAGCCTGTGTATGACTTGCTGTGTAGGGGTAGATCAACTATTTGCCTGGAAAATGGTGTACTCTAACACAACCATTTGTCGTGATGAATGAGAAATTGCAATTCATACGACCAGGCAACTGTCTTCCACTAATGTATGGTCTAGGCATAGTTGGCAATGACACTTGGTGAAGAGAGGAACACAAGTGGGACGTCTACTACTCAGTTCTATATATGACAGTGTCTGCTGAATTTTGAAACACCTGCACTTGGACATGCATTGTGTTGGGCTGTCAGCTGAGCCACTATCTGGTGTCAGTTTTGCTGTATGAAGTGGGACAGTCTCTGATGTCCTTTTTCTTTGCTGATATGTGGACGTCCAACACCTTGCCGTCTACTGCTTGTAACGAAAGTTTTCCGCCAAAAAATGTTCTTAATAAAGTTAGAAAAAGAAACATGAAAGCAGTACGTTTAGCGCGGGTGGTAATAACCATCGAAATCTATGATTTTCTGCCAACGTTTTGGTAGTTTTTCAAAGCCTTCAGCCAGAAACTTGGTGGCCATGAGTCTAAAAACAGATCAACTTCAATTCAGGCGTCCTGTGCAGGATGGAAGATAGCACCAGTAAACTGTGGCTGCAAGTGTGAAAAAAATTAGAAGTTCAAAGGAGCGATGTCGAGGTCATATGATGGGTGTGGCAAAGATCCCATTCGAGTCCTTATGGAATTTAGCCAGTGAATGCAGACTCATGTGGTCCTGCATTATCCTGATGGAGCATTATCTTTTTTGTGCTGGAACTCTTTGAAATTTTTCCTTGATAGCAATTTGAACACGGACCATCAAGGAATCTCATTGTACACCTTACTGTTGAGAGTTTTACTTTTTTCCAGATACTCTTGGTGGATAGTACCACAGCAATCACAACAGATACAAAGCATGATTATGTGAGATAATCATGCTTTGTATCTTCCTTTTCCTCTTTGTGAATAATACCACAGCAATCCCAACAGATACAAAGCATGCTTTTTGTTAGTCAAATTGCACTTTGCGCCTCACCAGGGGCAGACCAACACCTTTTTTTGGCTTGTGTTGTTGAAGTAAATCTACTTTTAATCACAAATGATGATCCGGTCCAGAATTTTGTCCTTGCTTTGATATTTGAGCAGATTAGTGCAGGCATGAACATGCCTGGCCTTATCTGTCTGAGTCAGCTCATGTGGCACCCAGCAATTCAACTTGTATGTTAAGTTTATGCAATGCATAGCATGACCAATGGACATGGCGCTAACATCTAACTCCTTAGCAAGCTCTTGAGTGTTTGCGTACTGATCTTCTTCTATAAGTTGTAGCAGGTGGGCCTTGTCAACATCAGTAGGCTGGGCAGAGCGCTATGCTTCTTGAGTGTCATAGTCTGTGTTTTTGAACTTTCTGTACCAAACCTTCACAGTGTCATACGATACATTAGTACCTACAGTGTATACATGTTTTGGTGACATTCTGTAGCTGACATTTTGGAA
The DNA here is from genome assembly GCF_044657685.1 of Stegodyphus dumicola. Lineage (NCBI taxonomy): Eukaryota > Metazoa > Arthropoda > Arachnida > Araneae > Eresidae > Stegodyphus > Stegodyphus dumicola. The sequence continues at coordinate 278,136,965 of NC_140770.1, read as the reverse complement.
CAGAACTGGAAATAAATGATGTATCTAATCTGGTAGCAGGATAGTTCAATTTGAGATACCTTGTACTTAATGAAAACGATATTTTTTTACAAATTTTGCAGCACAGTGTGCTAAAGCAAGTCTCTTTCTTTGGAACGCCAAAAATTGTTTGCCAAAACACAATTAAACATGCCTATGTGAACTGTTTACACAGAGGATATTTGTGGTGGTGGGAAACTTTCGTTAAAACCGATACTAACAATGACAAATTGTGAACAACCTACCAGTCATACAGTTTTGGAGATACTCGTTCTCAGTCTTCGAGCCATTACAGTCTGCTCTGTATCAGATTTGCTTAGAAGCCTTTCCTATCACTTGCAAAAGTAAGTACTAAAATGATTCCTTACCTTCTCTAGCAGCAGCTAAATACCATTCCCACTTAATCATGTGTCCTCCACATTATCCAGTCAAGTTCATTGAAAAATAAGAGGATGGTCATAATGTTTTGGTTTGTTGGTGTATACACATGCCATATCAAGTTTAGTTCTCTATTTGACCATTCTGCTTCATATAGAGCTTTCCTGTTTTTATACATTTATACGGCTTTGTTGTTTTTAATGAATTTCCTGTCTATTAAAAGTATAATATTATAAATTATAATATAAATAAATGGATAAATTTAACTATGTATTTTTTACTAAACATCCACTAAAAAACTTTTGTAGTTGCGCTAAATTAGTGTTAATTTACTGTGGATGTGTAGGCAGTATAGAAATTTTACTGCCTTCAAATTGGACTTGTAGGTATAAAAGGGCTAACTACCCTTGATATAAGAACTAATTAAAAAATTCAATGGATGCTTTTTTAGTTTTAAAATTTTAAAGCCATTAGCAGTTTCATTTGAAATTTTTCATTGAAATAAACAGATGAGCTACACTTATAAATTTTTAATATTGGAAGCCATATGTTATCCAAAAAGTAAGTTCTGGTGGGGTATCGCAAAAACAACAACTGTTCTTACAAAAATATTTTCTGTTGATAAATAAATACCAATAAGTATTTTTTAGCAATTCCCACTATTGTTCAGAGGTGCTTACAATGGTAACAGTAATCCCAGCATCATAGTAAGCTGTTACCTGTGATGCAAAGCACACATTGATTGTTGTCTTAAAACTGCAGATACCAAGTTTTTTTGTAGAGATGGAAGTTATGACTGCATGGTCTGGACTGTAGGGTGTATGCTACATCATTTGTTCTGGATTGTGCAGTTCAGTTTCATAAGAGTTTTTACATACACATTAATTGTGAAGCCTTGATACAAAAAAAATCTGACAAAACTACTTTTGTTTTTTTTTTTGTCCAAAACAAAGATTTGAAGATTTTCAAAGTGGAAAACGTACTTCTCTTTCATCTTTCGCGTTGATGAAATGTGCTTCCACTGTGGCACACCAACTTCTACACTGCTGTAGTTTGAATTAGAGATTGCATGCAACTCTCGAATTTTGTATCCAATATCAATATTGCTTAGGAAATCGCTGCCTTTCTTATAGTAGTGTACCAGTGAATCAAAGTTCTATGAACTGCACATCTGTTTCAGTTTGTACTCCTCTGCAGGCAGTTTTGACGGCCTAGTATGTAAAGCAGTTTCAGTGGTTAGCCTACACTTCATTCACTTTTTATGTTAATGTTTGCGAAGAAGTGTACATAGAAGTTCTTCGAAATTCAAGGAGAATGATGTCATATCAAATCTACTGTTCTGTCAAATTTTCCATTTAGATGAATGCACAAATTTCAATGACGAAAGGTAATGGGTGAGTATCCTCATCTACACATACATATTTCTGCCCTTTAAAAAGTCTTTTCTTTGTACTCTTGAATTGCTGATATCATTTCTGCAAAATTTTAATAGTTTTCCAATGAATTTTAGCATTTCTGGCACTCAAGAAATAAGTGATAGATGATTTTTGTAAATATTATGAACACAGACCCAAGATACACGGCGAGACTGTCTGAAAATTGCACCAAAACCTTACTAAAAATCAGAAAATTTTGCATGCCATGTGCAGCGTCACTGTCATAATATTGCAGTGACAGTGACACTATTTACTTTCTAGATATTCCTTATATATATGTGTTTAAATTCACCTGTGATGTTGATATTTTTATTTCTCTTTTAAATATTTTCTATATAGCCATGGAGTATAACTATTAATTGATTTTAATAGCTAAGTTGATATGTGTATTAAAAAATTGAATTTTGTCCATATTATGCATTTCTTTAATCATGCTGCAGCATAATGGTTAAATTGCTATCAGTTGAGCTGATGAATGGTATTTGGAAATATACAGTTGTATATGTTAATTGTTTTTTAGAAGGCAGGCAACTTCTCCTGGATCTCCGGCTTCACTGAGTTCACATCCGGTTTCCCTTATATCTTCATCAGACCTCTCTCCAGGTGTTCAAGGAACTTTAATACAACTTCAACAGTGTGTAGCTGTGACACCTCAGAAAGGTACTTTTATCAGCTGAAAATACTCATTTTTAGATAAAGGAAATCAGAGAAAAGAAACAGAAAAATGATCAGAAGTAGTTTAGAAAATTAGAAGTGTATGCTTATGATTTAATTACCAAATGCGAAAACTTTAAAAATTTATTGCATGTCAGTAAAAAGGGGATTATTCATGAATATGTTATTCCCCCCTTTTCTCTTTTGTTTTATTTGCTTTATTTATTTAGCTTACGAATCATTTGTTTTAAAATGCTTAGTTAAGAAGTTACTTTTATAGCTTTTTGTTTGTAAGATTACTTAAATAATTATTCTTGTACAGTGCTTTGAGATTAAGTTAATTTCTTTATTATCCAATATATGAATTTAATACATTTGTGTAATTTTTTGATATGAATTAAATGTTAAAGGTGCATTACACATTGGGCTATACCAGTGGTTCTGAACCTTTTTTGTCCCATGTACCCTTTTCACCATTACTAGATGATCATTTCTACTCTGCTGTTTTCCAAAACTCAAACTTTAATTTAAATTTAGATTATTTTTAGTGTGTTTTATAAATTAAGCAAGAAAAAGTATAAAAAATATTGATAAATACCAAAACTTGAATAATAGTAGTTTTTTATATTCACAAACTAAAATGAAATTTGTAACAGGTAAATGAAACTATGAACGAAAGAAAGAATGAAACACTCCAGAAACTGTGAAATCCCCCCTAGGGGGAATTCTCTCCTGATTAAGATACTTGGGCTGTACTATTTTAGATGTACTTATAGGTTAAATCTTACTGTAAGTTATGTTATAATCTTAAGTTATGCAGAAGAAAGAACCAATGTAATTGAGGAATGTAGAATTACACAAATAAAAAAAAATTTTTTTTTTCTTTTCTTTTTTTTTGGGGGGGGGGCAAGAGAAGTAACATGTATTTTACATTCTAAAAACATTCATTTTCTTTTTTTTCAACAATGTAAATTTGAATAAAATTATAAATTTTTAATTATTGCTTATGTTTTGAGGGGCATAATGAGATAATATACTTCTGTCTTTTCGAATACATTATAAATATTCATGATATGTATTTAATAGATCCAACAACATATATGACTGTGAATCAAGTTAAATCTCCCTCTGTGACATTAGTAGCATCAGCTTCTCCAGCTTCCAGTCCACGAGCATCATCAATAGCTGCAGCTAGAAGTCCTCATAATCGAAGTCAATCACCTCAGTTTTATGCAGGTATATTAATTTTATTTGTTATTATAACATTAATGTATTACATTAACAATATTAGGATCTAATAATATATGTCATACTGTAAGGTAATGGAAATGTAGTCATTTAATGCAACATAGACCCAAATAGTAACCGTTATTAAGCTTTGTTTTATATTTAAAAAGTTTTATTGTATTACAACTGCTCAAATTAGGATAGTAAAATATGGCTGTATTACATAGGTATGTTTCCATTAGCATCTGTTGCATCCGATAGAAAACATTGTGAGCCTCTCAAATGTTCCACTTCTAGAAATAGCCAAAAGCTACCTTTTTTTATGATTGCATCTAAGATTAAGCTGTGCATATCTTAAATACATGCTGTATTAAGTTGAAACCATGAATGGCTTATTAAATTAGTTTTGATTCCTTAGATCTTAATCCTGGAAAACTGTGGTAGTTTTTGAGCTAATACATGCAGCAGAGCTCTGACCTTCGAAGATGTGTGATTTTATTAGAATGAAACCAGTCAGACCTTATTTCAAGTGGCCCAAGATAAACTGAACTGGATATGGAAAGTTTCACTTGCACTTGGGTTCAGTTTATCTTGGCACACCTAATATATAACCCTATTCTCATGCAAAAGATGTCCCCACCTGTCTGGTGATCTACCTCCTGTGAACCATGATCAAAATTAAAGAAACTAGTATTGTTGCAGTAAACCAGACAAAAAGTAGTAGTAGTAAATAAATAAATGCAAAAAAATTTTACACTTTTTACCACATCCGTTGATCATTATATTAAATTAAAGAGAAGTGCACTGATGTGGCCCTGAAGATGGCCAATAATATCTGTCAGTGGTTGTCGTTATACTTCAAACCCAGTTCAAGCAATTATTTGGTATCTGTCAATTGAAGCAGTCCCATTTCACATTTGTTAATACTCATCATTTTACTGCTGTTATCAGATATAACACTGATAACCATCCCTGTTTTTCATTTAAACAAATGCTGTCCTGATGTTTCTTAACATGGCCAAAAATTTATGATCATTATTTACAGATTGACATCACAGTTTAGCGAGATGATGTGGCAGCATCACTTGTGTTAACTTCAGGTAATAAATCTTGAATATGAAGGTATTGTACTGCAGATTTCTCAGTTGCAATTATGCAGAATTCAGTTGCTCTCATCTTCATAGCACTATTCACAATTAACAAATTGACAGTTTTTACTTTTGCTGTCTTTTGCCAGAGGGGTATGAGTGTCAGGAGAATGCAGTAAGTTACCCTGATACTATAAATGAAGCCAAAGAGGGAACCACTCAAGGCCTGATCATGTGATTCATACTGACAATTAAAGTCAAATACAGGGTAGGTCATCTGTTGCAAGAAACCTGTGTGGAGAACTCTTAGATTGCAGAAAGATCCAAAAGTTGGTGCTACTAGTTTTCCCCTTTTGTCCTACTGAAAAAGGGGGGATGCTTGTGACAGGGCAGGGCAGATCCTCTCTGGCAGCCCTCCGTGAAGTATCAAAGTGACTTCACTAATGTCACATGATAATAGCTGACTTTCCAACTAGCATACTTGCTACTTCTGTGGACTTCTGCCTGTGATTTTTCTTTGAATGTGTTGAATGACTTACATGTAATTGTATTTTTTGTTTTTGTGCATATGTGCTAAGCTAATATATTTTTCTAAATGTAATTAAAGTAATAAATGTAAAAACAGGCATATCATCTCTTCCTTGTATTAACACATATGTCTATGGAATGGTGACTCTAATCTGGCCTGAGGTAAAACATTACACTGGTATGAACTTTAGGCTGGTAATAGGAACTTTGGCTACCTTTATCCGAGAGGACATGATACACACAAACCAATTTCCTAATTGCCATCGCTCTAGGTGGGTACATGGTGGACTAGCATTTTGGTTTTCATATATTTCCACATCCTTGGAGGTGCATTGAGATGACGAAAGAGTCTTCCTCATTTGATGGGCTGCTGCTGTGAGTCTGAATAGTATCCATTCCTTTTGGATTAATCCCCTTTAAGGACTTTTCACTTCCCCTGCCTTAACTGGGAAAGCCCATATTATCACAGTTTGGTGCAGCAAAATGAAGGCAATAATTATTATTATAGAGAATATTTAGGGAAAATTAATTTTCATATTTTATATAACTTATTTATTGTTATTAGTGTAGAACTGTTTTTTTTTTTTTTTTTAAATAACCTCTTTTTTAAAAAAGGAACTGCATGATTATTTATTGTAAATAGCAACTCTTCTGATTTCTTTATGTGAAAGCTGCAGTTTAGTGTAATTATTTATATTTACATAATGAGTTATCTAGAATAGTGGTTCTCAACTTTTTTTGCCGCATGCATTTTTCTTTCACCATTGCTAGGAGATCATTCCCTCCCCCATCTTTCCAAAATGTGAAAAATACACATGCATTTATTTAGATTATTTTTTTTAAACATGTTTTATAAATTAAACAAGAAAAAGCATAGGAAATATTGATACATACCAAAACTTGACTATTAGTAGTTTTTTGTATTCTTAAATTAAAATTAAATACTTAATGTTAATACTATCAAAACATATCAAACCTAATACTAAAACAAATAACTTACGTATCAAAATTAATGCTAAATAAAAGGCTGACTGTATTTCCCCATGAAGGTATGAAATCCTCCCAAGGGGGCGTATTGCCTAGTTTCAGAGGGATTTACTTGTGGTTGAAAATTCCTGGTTTAGAAATTAGATTTATGAGTAAATTTGTTAGTGTTAATAAATATATGTTAGCTGGAAGTAAATATTTCATAATGGTAAATACAAAAAATCGAGATTATATAGAATTTTTCATTTATTGCAGTTATATTAGTTATGCTAGATACCCTTTAACTAGATAGTAATGGAATGAAAGAAGGTAAAACATTAATTGCAACTGAATTCAACAGTTAAACTATTTTAAGCATTTATGTTGGAAGATGCAACATAAAATGTTCTTCATTGACAGTTTTTATATAGAAACTTTCTATATAAAGAAATAAATTTAACAAATATTTTATGGTGTGATTCTGTTGTTCGCAGTACAGATTAATTATTCTGTTGTTTGCAGTACAGATTAATTACTTTAATGAGATTTTCTTCTAGTAGTTTTAGAATTATTCAGAAAATAAAATGGAGTTGTAATATCATGATTTTGAAAAGTAAATTACCTTTAATTTTGCATGCATATATTAATATTTTAATCTAAAACTTTAATTGTTTTAAGTTACAATAAGATGGAAACGTTGATCATTACTGTGTAAGTTTAAACTAGCCTAAGGCTTGATAGGTAGTTTTTCACTGAAGAATTTAAAAAAAAAAAAAAAATTCTATATCAGCAATGTTAGATTTGATGTCTCACAATTTTTTGTTTGTTAGTCATTGAAGTAATCTGTTATTCTCACTGTATTGGGCATTTATTTATTCCTAGGTGTGATGGATATAAAATCTGGGGCACTTTCTACCACACCTGTAAGTTTGACTCCAAACAGTAAAGGAGATTTAACATTTTCAGCTCATGCATTTCATCCTAAGCCTCTCAAAGTAAAAGCTGCTGTAGCAAATGTCCCACTGCCTTCTGCTCCTGCAGAAACAGACTCCTCTCCAAAAGCTGATGCCAAAAATGGTACTTGAGATATATTGTTTCATTTGGAATAAATTCATGAAATAAAAATCACTACAGGGGAAAAAAAAAAAAAAAAAAAAGTTAACCTTCTGTCGGGCACAGTACTTTTCATAGAAGGAGTAAGCATGGTGTATCAAATTGATATATTGATTGGTTACTTTGGGGGCTTTGTCTAATTGCAAAATAGTATTTTGTTTCTTATATTTTTATAATAAACGCATATATATGTGTTTATTATAAAAATATAAGAAAATATGTGTTTATTATAAAAATATAAGAAAATATGTGTTTATTATAAAAATATAAGAAACATATATATGATTGTATATATGAAATATGTAAGTAGAATGTAAAAATATTTAGACAAAAATATAACGTTTGCAACGAACGAGTATACTTATTTTCATGGTGTTTCGATTTCTACATGATCTGTTATGATGTAGAACGGTAAAAATCACTAACTGAATTGTTGACAGAATCAAATAACATTCAGTTTTGATTGCCTTGAAAATAATATTTATATCAGATTAAGAAAATAGTGTCATTCATCATTCTTCACACCAGAATCATGATATGATGGACTCGGAAAATGAGTAGTGCAGTAAGTGCAAATGTTTTTGATGTTATGAGGTTAAGAGGCTTCTTGCACATTTTACAACTGTACTTAGTTGTCATTAAATTGTTGCTCTTTTGACACATTTTTCTTTTTACCCCATTATCACTGAAGTTGTCTTGTTTTTTAACCCCTTTGTGGTCTTAAAATTTTGACTTTCTTGAAGATTTTTATTATATTCCTGAAGTATCTATACTCCTTTGAGTAATTAATTCATGAAACAGATGTTTCAAAACATTTTTCTTTTAGCAACATCTTAATTGTTAGTAAATAACTTGTGCATTAATGTCAAATATATTTGCCATTGCAAAAAATATGGGTGCATATATAGCATCACAGCAAGCGATTCTAGTTCTCCTCTTAGAGAAGCTTTGACATGACAGCCCCTCCCATGCCTAATACGAATCCATGAGGTCAGTTAGTGTAATGCCCTGTCGGGTGTGACGGAATATGTAATAATATATAATGTATCTTGCAAAAAGGTTCTGTATTTGAATTTAACTGTATTTAGTGTGATTACTTTGACTTTTATCTTTAAATTTTCTAAATATTCTGATGTACGTTCAGATCTAATACTATATTTCTCTGCGTATAAAGATATTTAAAATAATCGATTGTAAGTACTGTAGTTTGCTCAACATTGATAACAGACATTAAATTTATCATAATAATAAGCATATTTAATAACTTTAACCATTTGTCACATGATGTATTTTCAGACTAGCATACTCTTTCAGAACGTTTAAATTGAATGCATTTCACTGATTTTGATGCACTACACAGATTTATGAATTTTTTTGTGCTGATTAAAAGAACTAGTCCAAAATATGATGTTTTGAGTATTTTAGTGGCAGTAGCTTATTAAAGATGAATTTAGAAGAATTTGAACAAGTTAGATGCATTATTTTGGCACTAGGTCTAAGTTTTGAACATTGTGGGGGAAAAACGCATAATAGAACTTTTTTACTTTTTGTTTTTGGAAAAAGGGTTGAATATATCAATCAAGATATTTTGAGAGTTCATTAAAAACTTTTTAAGATTGTTTTAGCGTGAATGAAATTAAAAGTATTTTGCAGCATTTTTATAGGGGAATTTAATTTCTTGACATTAGTATCTTGTATAGAGTTTTGTAGTACACGATTTGGGAAGAAAATTATAACTGTTTATTATTTGTAGTTGATGGAGATACTGTACAGTTGGATAATACGAAGCCTCAGAGATCTTGTAAAGGAAAGCGATATAAGGAAATGGTGGCTGAAGGGGGAATTAGAGCAAAGAAAAAAGTGAGTATTCATGAGTTTTGATTTATTTTTAAAACAAACGCATTTCAAATAGTACACAATTTTTATCACATTGAAAGAGCTGATGAAAAACGGAGCAATTTATTTTAAACGTAGGTAACCTGCTCTATAGTGAAAAAACAGAAAAGCCATGTGCTTAAACTTAAATGAGAGATAATGTTAAAAAATTGCAGTAAAAGTTTTTATTACCATTAAGTAAATTTTAATTCTAAATGGGTTCGTACATTATGCCACTAGAATATGAGCATTTAAGTACTGAAAAAGAATAGAGTATATGCTTTCTGTTTTAACTGCCTTTGTAAGTATCATAGAAAGAAATATTTATTAAAGTAACTTAACATCAAAATTGTAATTATTTGGCATTTTTATAGTTAAGCCACAATTAGTTTCAAATTAACTTTGGGTGGGCAGTTTGGAAAAAAAAAAAAAAAAAAAAAAAAAGAGTAAATATTACCCTAAATGTAGGTAAATAATCTTTTTAAATGGTTATTTGTCAATACAGTCAAAAGTCGTTAATTCGGACTAGTTGGGACTTCGGCCGTTCCGGATTATCGATTTTTCCGGATTATAGATCATCACTTTAAATCTGGTAAGATGGCATGCAGGAATTATAAAATTAAAAATATGAAACCGTAATTTATGAAATAAAGAACAATTATGATCTAAAGGGTATCAAAATTTACAAAAAAAAAAAAAAAAAAAAAAAAAAAGCTTAATATTTATTTGTTTACTTTATTAAACATTTCTTTCAATGTAAGTTGTTTAAGTTGCTTCGTTTTTTATGTGATAATACATTCTCTTTAATTCTATAAACAGACATAATTTCTTGTTCAGTTACAAAGTTCCGCTGTTCAAGTCCTATAATTGCTGTGTCGAGAATACCGACTAATTTGTCAATCAAAATTTTTTTGTTTTCAATAACCTCTGTGTTACTTTCTTTGCTATCAGAAGCGAATTATAATGATGAGGAATTTGATTTAAATCATATCAAAGCCGGAGTACATCGAGATGAAATACTACATTTAAGGAATTATAAGCCAAATAAAATAAAAACATCTGTCCTGAAGATAAGGATAGTGCTGACAGATCATCTTCCAATTCATTGCGTGCCGCCCCCCCCCCCGGCCGCAGAGCAGTGTGAAATTGATAAACAGATTTCAGAATGGTTAGATAAACAAAGGATATGCCTTTATCCATTTTTTGCAGCAATTCCACTTTTTGTTTAATGGATTTCGAAACATACTTTCGCTTTGTAGATCCTTTACATATTAGTAAATATATATCAGAAATTCTATTTGACATAATCAAAAGTTCGAGCTTACTTTTATAAAATTGCTCTAACAGCTCTAATTGCTCCACTTCGAAGATTAAGGAACAACACAATCTGCAACATTAACTGAATTGGATAATTTTAGCTTAGCTTATACCGACGGTTATACATTATACGCGCATTCGTAAACGTATTTTGCGCATGTGCACTCGCATATTCGCAGCCGTAAAGGTCTTACACGCATGCGTCGCCGTAGAAAGTTTGTAGCTTTGAGGTCGGGATTATGAGTGTCCGAATTAATGACTTTTGACTGTACATATTAATAACATTTCAAAATTTAACCCCTTTTTACTATTAATTATGATAACCTGAACTACTTTAAGAAAACTTTTGAGGTGTTTATGTGCAAATGCATATTGATAATGTTTCATATTTTTATCCATTTCATATCAATTTGATGTTTTGCTTGGTAGACTAAAAAAAATAGTCATTTGTGTTTATTTTGAGAAATTATATTAAAAAAGTTTCTAAGCTTTGATTTTGAGTAAAATTCATTACAGCCACCAAAACTAGGATTCATTAATGAGGTACCTGTTCAACCAGCTGACTGTCAAGCAACAACTGAAAGCAGTACAGTTGCTTCCAAATTAAATATGCCTCTGTCTTCAGTAATACCAGCTATCCCTCAGAAACCTGATAATCCTAGCCCAGGTACCGATGATGCCAGTGAAGTTTCAAACTCATCACCACAAGTGTGTTTTGTCCTAGCTCCAACTCCAGCACAGCTTGGACGAGCCCCAGGTCAGCTTCATCAGCGCCGATTGTCCGAGTCTCAGGATTCCGACAGCAAAGTTACTGTTGGAAGTGAAGAGGAAACTGAAGGTTCTGAAAATGAAAAACAAACATCGGGAAACAGTAATCATGCAGATTTGTCGAGTCCGAAAAAGCCTATCTTAAAAAGAGCTGTAGACGATGGCATGGATAAGTATGTTTTATGTGTAATTATGTTCGCTTGTAGTATCATTTAAGACATTTATTGTAGGTATTTTTGTTTTAAAAATAGTCTTTATATTGTATTGTATTCAAACTCATTAAAATTAAGTCTTTGAAATAATTTTTTTAAAAAATATTTAATATATAAATTTATTAATATAATTCATTATTGCAGAGTTTAAAAATTTTTTCCTTTCAGTGTTCATATGTAATGAGTAGCTAGTAAATCAACTTGAAAAGTTTGTGATTAAAAGGTTTTTCTTGTTTTAACTGTCTTAAGCAGCTAAACCAATATGAAATATGTTAGGATATGTTATGAAATATGTTAGGTTATCCTGTCAATGCGTGAAGAAGAAACTTGCAGACATGGCCAAATTAAAATACTTCTTTTCCTAATTGAAAAACGTGTTTCATTCATGCCATTAAAAATTTTAGATGTAATTTTGAAGATGGCAAAAGCAACAGGCTATTTACTAAGAAAAATGGAATGTATCTTATTCCAAGATGGAAGCCAAGTTCAAAGGGAACTGCTTTATCAGTGTTATGCAAACAGTGTAAAAAAGGGGAATATTCGAATTAAAATAGACAGTAGACGTGCAAATTAAACTTAGTAGTGTGATTTACATATTTCATAGTTGAACATTTTCATTACTCAATACAAAATAAAATTGTCATAGAAGCATGTCTTTTTAGAACTTTTCAAACATTTTAAAAGCTGCAAGTTGACAGAAGTGAAGAGGAAAATAAAAATGCCATGTATCTAAGAAGAAATCTTAGTTAAAAGTGGTATATAGTGGCTCACATTTATATTTGGACACTTGTATTTTTTTTTTTAAATTTATTTGCATAGTTCAAAGTGGTATATAGTGGCTTACATTCATATTTTGGACACTTGTATTTTTAAAATTTGTGCAGATTTTATACTAAGTATTTAAACATAAACTCCAAATCTTTTCTAGTATGTTATTTTTCCCATATATAAAGCCTTGCTTGTTACAAAACAATTATCATCAAATTATTCCTTATAATAAAGTAATTTTTTCAAATTATATTAAGGTCCGAGGTTCAAATCCCGCGAACGGGCTGGCTGCATGGGCGTTTTCGTGGTTTTCCCCATGTGTAACGTGTATACGAGCCAGTTTCCCTTAAAAAGTCCTCCACGAAGGCATCCCTCCCCTTAGGCAGATAGCCCTAGTGTGCTTTGCCATAATTAAATACACCACATCAAATTATATTAATTGGACCCTCAAAACTTTTATTGAGATATTTTGGCAGATGAAGTTTCTTCTCATATTTTTTTTTAAATAAAAATATACAATGTTTTGAGTCTTTTTTTTTTAAATAAAAAAAATCACAAAAATTACCATCTGCACTTCGAAATTGTTAGTTGTTTAGCAAAATATGTTAACAGTTTTATATCTGAAATGAATATGGTAGGATATGGTGAACTAACAACAAGTTCTGTCAGAAATTCATCTATTCATCATTTTAAAGATGGTAAAAGTATTCAAAATATCAAAAAAATTTTTGATGTAAAGTATTCAACTATCTTTGATGTTATAAAATGATGGAAAATGTGTGCAACTTTTGAAAGGGCATTGAAGTGTGTATCCCATTCCAAACTAGTATGAAGGAATCAGAGATTTATCTTATGAAAAATCAAACAAAACCCAAATATTAATGTTGCTAAACTTACAAAGGGTTCGTACGGTCCTTAAGAGTCCTTAAAAGTCCTTAAGTTTTTTGGAATCGATTTTTGTTCCTTAAAATTCCTTAATTTTGGCTAAAATTGAGAGAAGGTTCTTAATTTTAATCATCAGAAATGTCTTATCTGTTTTTACGACTGCCATTTTGAGTGTGAATTATCATTTTCGAGGAATATATTTGGCGATTCACTGATATATATGGTTATCTTTTGAATGGGTTCAGGGGTTATAATTTGTTTCTATTTCTAATATAAATTGTGAGGTATTGAAGTTTCTAAGCAAGAAGTGAAACATAAGCATTTCAAAATTCATTTTTTCTAACGAAGAGCTCTTATACAACTTTTCGCTTTTATTAAATGGTTCTAAATTTGGCGACATATCAACATTTTGGCGATTTTAGATCAGTTTCTATAAAAAGTTTTTAATTCCGAGATCTGGGAATTTTTCGAGAATTGTTTTTAAAACATTGTAACATTGATAAATTTCATTAAAATAATGGTGATATATTGAAGTTATATTTAAAAAATAACATTAAAATAAAACATTTTTATTTTTCACTGTCATATTATAAAGTTTCATTTTGGCAACTTATACAATGTTTTGAGTCTGAAAAATAAACAAGGTATAATGTATAGAAAATGTATGTATAAAGCACAATTTACGAAACACTTCTTAGCAAAAGCAAAATTAGCTATGTAATTAATTAAAAATGTCTTCTTTTTAATTTTTTCATAGTAAGAGTTTTTCCCACGTAATCGTTTCAGAATTCTCAGATTATGCATCAGTTTTCTCTATAAAATTATTTTTTTTTACTTTTTTTTTCCAAAATATTTCTTGCTTTTTGCTGTTACAGAAATGGTAGGTATAATTTTTCTTTAGAATTTTAGACATTGCAGCTTGGAAAGTTTCAAAGAATTTGAAGGCAAAATTTATAGACCCACGATTCTAGAAGATTCCAGAGATATGTGACAAAATAAAAAAATGTCTCCATGGTATTAACATGTAATGGATGTAATTTACAGAAAGTTTGCAATGAATTTCTTACCTTTTGGAGAACATCTGGAAGAACAATAAAAACATAATATTTGAATGTTTTACTTCCGATACTAGAATCTTTTTCTTAACGTGTTTATCTTCCCTTTATTTTCTCTTTACTTTTCACTAAAAACAAGCATGGAAAATATCAAAACTGCTTCTAATCTTATCACATGGGCAGGCGTTATAGAAAGGAATTTTTTATTAATAAAATAAATTGAAAAGTTAGAATTTAAAAGATTCATTTATATGTCTTAATGCATCATACACCGAGCTGACACTAGGCATTTTCCCTCCTGATGCAATCTATGTCTGTGTATCCTTTCTGCTGCCTAGTGCCTTTCTAAATTCTGCTTCCAATGTCTGCTCTAAATTTTAAAATAAAGTTTTGCCATTTTCTATCAAGATTTTGTTGCTCGGTGTGTCGATAAATTATAAAAATTCTTCTACACCAGTTTTGTAACTGGTCCTTACCATATATATTTCATATTTCTTCTGACTGTTCATATTACTAAAGAAATAAAATTAGCCAGTTTTTTCTATACATTCTAAATGCACTTTTTTAAAAATTTTATTGTGGAATAATAGAAATCCTTAATTAAATCCAAAAATTCTAAAATGAAAAGGAAACCTGTTGAAGAAAGAAACTGAATACTTGAAGAAAATTATTCTTCAAAGAATCAGTTATTTTGTAAATTACCCAGTTGTTTATGATTTCAGCCTTTATATGATAGAGTTACTGAATCAGCTTAAATTAAAATTAAATTGTATAATCGTTGACCACTAGTCCACATTTTAAATTTTAATTTGACTATTCTTGTTTAATAACGTCACTGTGAGCTATAATTGATTTTGTTAGCATAAGAACCTGCCTTTATGTTCTAAGTTCTTTTTAAATAAGAGGTTTATTTAAACCTTTGTCTGATATTATAGTTACTTTCAGACATAGCAATAATTTGCTTCACGTCTGTTGGCGGGTTTTGAACTATTTAACTTTTCCAGATCAAGTAAACCCTCATAGGTACATTGTGGAGAGATAAAGCATGCAGAAACTAGTCAGAACATTGGTTTGCGTATTGAGACAAATTTCTGATTGTTAGAAAAGATGCGTAAAGAGAAGAAAATTGATAAAAATTAGCCAAAATGTCTGGGAAGGCTTCAAATTAAAATGGCGCATAAATATTGAGTGTTGTTACAAGATATAAATGTTTTGTAGCTTTTAATGTGTAATTATCCTAATATTGCTTAAGAATCAATATCGTAATTTACATAGATTTTAAACTGTGAAATGTTATTAGATTTTGATTTTAATATGGCTTTTTTAACAAATATTGTTAAAAGAGAAATAAAATTTAATAGCGATCATGTAAATCCATAATGGCGAAGGTTATTTAACTGCTTAATTTAGTTGTTTATAACCAACTGCTTACCCTTAAAAATTATCTCTGCATATTAAAGTGAGTTATTGCCTTTCATTAATCCTCACCGTGGTCACAAGATAAAGCATAAAACTTTCAAGTAAAACCTATTCTTTGCATCTAGTTAGACTTAAAATAATACAAAACAACTTATCCCCTCTGGTGCTTTAGTGGCTTGAAACTTTAAAGTATATTAAGTGGGTTACAACCCCTGTAACTCTACACAAAACTATGACACTAACTGCATCAAACAAAGCCCAATTAACTTTCAAAACTTGCCAACTGTGCCTACATCAGGCCTTTCAGGTTTTGTTCTAATCAGCAGGTCTCTCTCTCTAGACAAACAGCAGCAGTGACAACATTCAGTCTTTTGTTATAAATCATGCTCATTATGATCTTACTTCTCATTTTAACCTGTGATGCTTGACATAAAATCTACCTGCTATTTACTAAACCTCTAGACTGAACAAGTATGTGACAAAGTAAGACTTGGGGAAAAAAAAAAAAAAAAAGTCAGCATAAAGCTTACTGTTAGTAAAATGTAAGTGACGCTTATCTTTCAAATATGTCCAACTATTATAAATATAAAGTATATAATGCTACGTGATAAATTGCATAAAGTTTATTTTATTCTCAAACTTATTAATAATAATGTTAATTAATTCACTTTTAATAATAATGTGTCATGCTAAGGGATCTATTTTATTTTTAGAATGGTGTTACAAAGGTGAAATTCAGGCATAGATAATATTTTAATTGAATTTATTCAGTTCTCATTTGCTCATAGGTCCTTAATTTTTTTCATTAATGGTCCTTAAAAGTACTTAATTTCCGTGCGCAGATATGTGTACGAATCCTGTTGTAGCAGATTTAGAAGAGTGGTTTTCAATAAAAGTTAATCCTGAAACTGTTAGATGATTCACTAGAGCACACGTGTACATTGGCTAATAAGCAAGAAGGAAATTTTTATCAAGTAGGAAACAAGGAATATACACCAAATACATTTGGCATTCACAAAATGTATGGTGAACAAAGATTTTTGATATTACAACAATGTTATATTTGCAAACAAGTCATAATACATTTTGGTCTAGTGAGCAAATTGCTGTATAGCAAAAGCCGAATAAAAACCAAGAACCTTATTAACCACTGTTAAACATGAGGTTACAGGCATAATGGTTTGTGGAATTTTCATTGCCTCTGGGATGAGAAATGTAGTTTTTATGGAAAGTAATATGTATGAGGATAAATATTCTTATCAAAACTCAAAAGCATGTGCAAGAAAACATGGAATGTGAAATACATTCTAATTCTATCAGGATAACAATCCTAAAATGCAACTCTGAATATATAGTTATAGTTATCTTACATCTGGCCTAAGAAAGTCAAAACTCCTCCATGTTCTCCTGATTTAAATCCTGTTGAACATATGTAGAGTAAGGTGAAGCAATATTGAGGAAACGGCACTTTTTCGAAAGCTCTGCTAGAAGTAATTCTTATGTAGTACAAAATTTTTTCGTGAAAAAAATTAGTTGAATACATGCCAAAAAGCATGAAAAGTGTAATTTTATTTAAAGGGTATCCAACAAAATATTGAATATCCTGTTGTTTTTTTTATTTTTTATTAAATATATATAAACCTGGATTTTGGTTTTTTTTCCAGATTTTGGATTATTCTAAATATTGTAGGATGATGGTATATGAGATGCACTTTTTCTTAAAAAATCAAGTCTTAAAAACTGGTGTGTCCTATACAGTGATGATGACAGAAACACCGGTAATGGCATTCTGGCAAGCTAAATCAAAAATGAAAGATCAACGTTGATACATGTGTGTTAATACGTGTTAATCCTCAGAATGCCAAGGCCTTTTGTTGCCTGTTTCTTTAAAAAGCCAAAGCATCGGAAATTCCATTTGAGATTCGTAACAATTTCTCTCACTTTCCATTCATTAATGAACAAAGAGATGTGAAGGTTTCAAATGATATCGTTTCTAATTCTTAATAAAGAATCTTTCACTGTAAGTGTATACTAAATCACATTTAACCTAAAGGTAAGGAATCACAAAACCACAATCCTGTTAGGATAAGACTGTCTACAATAAAGATGAATTGTTACAAAGCATCTGGGGAAATTGCACCTTAGGTTTTTGTGTACTTTAGGAGGAGGGTAGAAACAAAGCATGTAATCTCGGCTATTCTCATGGCTGTTGTAAGCTGTTATGCTTGCCTGTTATAAACTGTTAACCTAGAAAAACCAGTCCTTCAACAAAACAATTCTTTATTATTTTCAATTTTCTGGTTCCAACGTCAAGGTGTATCTCACACAAGGAGAAATACAGTATGTGTGTTCATTTTGAGAACTTTTTGATTGATTGTAATTGATATTTGCACATAAAACTGAAAAATACAAATGTCCAGAAACAAATGTGAGCATGATTTGCATTAATTGTGTTTTGATTTGCATATTTTGTATGTTGCATACAAAAAATATTAGTCATGGTCTTCCAAGTACAATAACACAGTACAAACTCCAAGATCCGGGCTCATCCAGACTTAAAGGTGATTCCGGATTTGGGATTTCTTTCAGATTTTAGATTATTTTAAATATTTTAGGATGATGTAGAAATTATTGAAATTAAAGATATGAAGCAGTGATTTATGAAATAATGAAACATTTATGATCCTAAAGAAATCAGTTTTATCAATTTAAAATTTACCCCCTCCCCCCTAAGAAAATGGGTCAGTATTTATTCATTTGCTTCATTAAACATTTCTTTCAATGTAAGCTGATTAAAATGCTTAATTTTTTATGTTAATACTTTATCTTTAATTCTGTAGATAGACATAAGTTCTTGTTCAGTTACAAAGTTCTATTGTTCAAGTCCTCTGATTGCCACATCGAAAATTTTCTCTAAATTTTCATTCAAAATTTTTTCGTTCTCAACAACCCCTGTGTCACTTTCTTCACTATTGATAGTGATATTTTCTGGATTTAGAACCATACTACATACAGATTTTGCCATCTGTTAGTTGATTGGAGTATTGTCATTGCAACAAAACACTTCTGTTTTATCATCTCTATCACCACTTTTGTACATTGCTTCACAAATTTCCTTCATTAGAAAATTTCGCTTTTTGTTTGTGATATCTGAAAACCTGCAAATTTGTGGATAGCATCATAAATCGTTGCTGGGAGCCCACCAGCGGCCGAGCGGTAAAGTCACTGAACACTGGTAGTTCGGTCCAAGGTTCAAATCCCGCGAACAGGCTGGCTGCATGGGTGTTTTTGTGGTTTTCCCCATATGTAACGTGTATACAAGCCAGTTTCCCTTAAAAAGTCCTCCACGAAGGCATCCCTCCCTTTAGGCAGTTTGCCATAATCACATACACACACAAATCGTAGCTGGCGTTTGGTATACATTATTGGCAAATATGTCCTAAGGTTGGTGACTAAAGACTGTTCACACTTAGCTCCACATGTTTGATTATGAAAAATATCAAATGTGCAAGAGCAATGTGCATTAAAAATAATTTTTAAAAATTAAAATAAAAATAAAAATAAAAATGTTGCTGGTGATACAGAAGTCCGGATCGGATCTTGAAATTTGTACTGTATACATCTTGACATGTGTCCATACAGAGGGTCGAAACCTTGGCTGCTTGGAGGGTTAAGTTTTACTAGTTAATGATAAACAATAATTTTAAGAAGTTTTTGACATAAAAATTTTTTAACCACACTCATGGATTAAAATATTTCATTTGTTTATTTTTTTAAAATTTGTTCCTTATATTTAAATGAGGTATTAAGAAAAAAGAATGAACACTAAATATTTCTAATTTTTATGTCATGTTTTACAATTTAATTTTTATAAATTGTGTCTCTTTGAATCTTGGTTTAATTATTGATTGGGATATTTTTTACATTTATTTATACAATTTATGTTGCAACAGTGGCTCTTTTTACATTTCTGGTTCTATAGGCATCTTCATCTGTAAAAACACAAAAGTTCCAGTCAATGAAAATTTTTTCAGTAAGGTTTTGTCATTTGCACATTAAAAATTCAAAATGATCATGATTGAAAGTGTTATATCTGTGATACTGGATGAAATTTCTTTTTCTTCTTTTAATTCAGTTTGAAAATATATTGTTTGGAAATTAATTTCATTTTTTATTTATGGTAGAGGTAAATGTTGCTGATAGAATTCCTGAATATTTCAAAGCAGTTTTATATTTTGACTAAGTTGAATATTTTTAATAATTAGGGTTCTTGAACAAGTTGATTTTGAAGCACGTTTTGCTGAACTTCCGCAGTTTAATCCAGAAGAATCTCCTTCTGCTGCTGCTGCTGCTGCTGCATCGCTACCTAATTCACCACGAGCATTTGTAAACAGCTATAGGAAAAAAAGGAGACTTTCAAGTAAGTCTGTTGATAGATAGACTTGCAATATAAAAATTTATTTCAAGGATATTGTTTCTCAATATCCTTAAATAGTGTTCTGTCATACTCATTTATTTTGTTTTCTGCTTTATGCAGTGCTCTCTCAAAAAGAATAACATACACAACATTTAAGCTTTTATTGTGGTTAAATAATTTTTTTTTGTATACTTTGGTAACTGGCTCAGTTACCTTGTAACCCCCAGGGGCACCTCACATGACTGAGTCTTAACTGCAATTCCCAAGAAGGACAGTGGAGGATCTATGGAGAAGGAGGGGTAACAAAAGACTGAATTTTGAAAGATGGGAACACACGGCAGTAGATAAGGCTACATTGAGCTAGAATGTAGATAATAGTAGGAAGGTGAAATCACTTTAAGTTTGAAATCACCTGTCATGTTCGGGTAGCTCAACGAAGAATCTCCACAAAATATGTTTCAAATAATAAATGCAGGGGTAAATAAAAATGACAAAATGCTAATACAAATCGAATACTCTGAATAAAAATAATCAAGGGATTACATATTACCAATAAACATAGCCCTCAGTGAGAGAAACCATGTACAGTCAAGGAAGGGGGAATTTGTGAATGTTTTTAAAATTTTCTGAGACTAGTTCTGAAATATATGAGAGGGCGTGGGAAGTACACAAAAAAATGTGGTACTGCACTAGTGGGCAAAACTTGCAAATTCATTTTTGAACATACAACCTTTTCATCATTGTTGTAAAGAGCTTTTTGCATTCAATACAGTGAAAAGCCAATTCAATAGAAATGACACATATGCAAATATCAGCATCGTGATACCAGAGGGTACATCAGGGCATGTAAAAGGCGAGGAGTCAGCTTGTGCAAGGCAACTTAAAAAGAAGAAAGGAAAGCACATTTTCAGGCATTTTTCTGCAAGTGAAAGTGAGATTGTACATGCACTATGGCTGCAAGAAAACAAGAAGAGACATTTATGTTTTCTGAAAGAGACCAAAGCTGGACAGTTATCTTATTAGTAAAGCTATATATATATATATATATATTTTCCCCCAGTTAACAATCTCTTTTCAGAAGATAATCTGTAAAAGTACTATTTGTCATCCACACGTTTTTGTTGCTATGGTAAGCTTAAAGTAAATTTTTGAATCCTTTCAAATATCAAGGTTTCTCCTTTTATGAGAAAACACTGCTTTCTTCTTAATTGTTGGTTCTATATTGCATGTTAATAGCGCAGTAACTTATTCCTTCAATTTCTTGAACGAATTGCTGTATCACTTTTAAATACTAATGCATGTTCTGGTAGTGCAGTCCAGATTTTGTATGTATTATAAATTTCTGTGGCTTGTATTTATTTAAGCAGCCTGAGTAGACTGTCTTTCATCCAGTTAGCTATATGATTATATCTGTTTCATTATTCTCACCAAGCAGTTTCTGATGAAGAATGTTAGATTTCTCTTTCTCCAACTTATGAGCTATATATTAGTTAATACAAAATTGTCTCCTAGCATTTAGTAAATTAGCTGAAAAAAGTTGCAGGAAGAGAACATATTTTGGCTTTATAGCTTGAAACCTTTCTAGAAAAGAAATTTCAACATGTTTTGATTTTCTGCCGTTTTTACCGCCCACCTTTTCTTTTCTTACCTGACATCTTTACATATGGACAGAATAAAGGGCTCTTTTCTCAAAAACGGTGTGAAAAAGGGATTTAAAGTAGAAAGGGATTTTTTCATGATGTCTGTACATATGTATGTACGCTTGTATGAATCTCACATAACTCAAAAATGATAAGTAGTAGAATTTTGAAATTTTATTTATAGTACTTCTATAACCTCTGGATATGCACCTCCTTTTTGTTACAATTGGCAGCACCAAAAATATTCTCTCTTTCTATTGTTAGCAATTAATTAGTTCCTTTATTCAAAGCATTTCCGTCAAACATTACTGCTCAAAAACATTACAGTTCAAATCATTACCATTCTAAAAAAAAAACTGTTGTTACCAATCAGGAAAATACATTTTAAATAAAATTAATACGTTGCGTTTACATTCGGGCATCCTGACTTGGTTACAACCTCGGAACATTAAGAACTTATACTTAAAAAAAATTTAAATCTGTAATATTAATGTTTATAGTTCGAAAGTCTTTAACTGTCATATAGATTCACTGTCGTTTTCTATTCTTTTTCCATGTCCTAGTTTTAGTAATATGCAGCGTGTTGTTATCGTTATCCCCAGTAATACTAATGTCATCACCATCATCATCGTTTTCTTCTGATTCAGCTTGACACTGCCATGACTTTAATTGGCTCACATGAGCTGTCGTACTAAAGAAATGTCCTTTCACCTTCTCTTCTAATTGAGTCACTCTATAGGTATCACTTCGTAAAACTTCTGTAACTACCAAAGGTCCTCAATACTTTTGTTGTGTTTTGGTTGATTCTCCAGTTGATTTAGGTATTCTTCTCATAACTACTATTTCTCCTCATTCGAATTTTAAAGAATTGCTTTTCTTCTTGTCATAATTTGCTTTAATTTTCATCTGAATTATCTTCAATTCTCTTTCTAACATTATTTTGTAAGATTACTGTATTCTCCCATTCAATTATTATCTTTTTATAGAAGCACGCTCTTCGGCATTGGTTTTATACGACTTCATGCAAATAGGCTTACTCTCTTCAATTTCTTTAATATCCATTTTTGTTAAGTTTGTACACCCTAATTCCTCCATATTTAATGCAAAACAATCTCGATACTCATTTATCAAATGTAAAACTTCCTGTTTTCTCTCTGGCGTAATATTGTTATTAACTTTAATTTCTTCTAAAGTAATTGGTCTCCTAAACTTCTTAATTTCATTTATTATCAGTATTTCCTTTTGACTTGAATTTTCAGTTTTCTGATCTGAACTTGGTTCAACTAATTCTGCTACTTCCGCTCTACCGATACATTGATTCTCTTTCAAAATTAGTTTTCGATCGCTGTAGTTAATGACTGGTATCACTGTTTCTCCCTGTATTACTTCCAATAATGAACCCAACTCATCTTCCGATCCACTTATTAAAACATAGCCGTTATTTATTTCATCAGTTTTAACTTTTGTGAAATTAACCGTATTACTTTCGATTTGAGTTTCTTGGGAAGCCTTCAGTTTAATTCACAGAGTGTTGCTATCATTTTGTAACTGTGAAGATGGGCAGTCATTAGCATAGCGTATGTGCAAAATATTACCTATCTTGGCGTATGCAATATGTGGTAAATCAATCCATGTTCGACCAACTAATAAGTCGCATGGTTGCGTTTCATCTCCTACAATTAGAACTGTAATGTCCTTTCCTTCCACATTATCAATCTCTAAGTTAACAGTTACTTTTCCCAATGTTCTAACGGCTGGTTTACTCTGGTTCCCAAAGCCAAACAATTCCTCCACATCAGATTTTATAATCAAGATTCAGTCTCTTAGCCGCAGACTGTTTCAATAAACACGAACTAGAATCCGTATCTATGATTGCAGTAATTTCTTCTCCATTATTGATGCGAGCATACTTTAAATATATAGCTGGTGAAACACCTGAATTCTGGTCCACGGATAAATTATTTTTAACATTTGTCAAGTCTGGATTCATAGACGTACACTTTTTAAAAGTATGACCCTTTTCATTACATTTCCTGCAAATAATTTCTTTTTTAAGTTGAGGACAATCCGTCGCTATATGTCCATAATCATTACAATTGAAGCATTTCGGCTCACCCTTTTCATTGCGGATGCCAGAATTATATTTCCTTTTCCTTTCGTCTGTTTTATAAAATTTATCTCCCAGATTGTATTTATTATTGAAACTTTTTAAAACCCACTTTGAAATTACCATCTGTCTGCATAGAATCTTTAACATTTTTGTGTCTTGAATACTGATTATAGGATCCTTCATAAAATTTAGAACCAAATTTGGGCTTAGAATTATGCCTAAAAGTGTTATTTTCTACTTTAAGTACTTTTATCCCTACCCGAATATTTTCATATTCATCTAGTTTTTTAGCCAACTCTTCAGGATTAAGGAATTTAGACCAAACATCAATGAAATGGTCTCGGATAGCAGCGGAGACCCTTTTCTTTAATTGATCCATAATAATAAGTTGTTTTAAAGAGTCGAAATCTGTTACATTTAATCCAGCAAGCCACTCTTCAAAATAGTTTTTGAATTAAAACGTGAAGTCCTTCCACGTATTATGCAACGTTTTAATATGATCAACAAACTTTTGCTGAAACTGTTGAGGGCTTAACTTAAATTTTCTCAGTAGCAGTTGTTTAACGTGCTTATAGTCATTAGCTTTTTCTTCTGATTTACGGGCAATTAATTGAGTTATTTCATAAGGCAATAGAACCAACAGCTGAGGAACCCAGTTTTGTTCTTCTAACCCAATACGTCATGCCTGTCTCTCAAATAAAACTAAATAAAAACTTATATCACCTTCATTCAAATCATATTTATGCATTAATTTACTCATATCACAAATATTACTTCTATTAACATTAGAAGGAACAGAATAATTTACATTACTACTTCTGATTTCTGCTTCTATTTTCAATTTTTCAAGTTCAAAAGTTCTTTGCTTATTTCTTTCTATAATTTCCATTTCAAATGCTCTTTGCTTATCTTTTTCTAAAATTTCTAACTTTTCCCTGTCTAAACGATCATTTATAATTCTATCTAGCATTTGTTTAGTAAAGTCTTCATTATAATTCTTATTATTCAAAATCATATCTCTTAAGCCTACAATTTTAATATCAGAAAGGACATCTACATGAAGTTCCAAAGCAAGTTCTTTTAAGTCACATTTCTTGCCTCTTGCCAAATAAGCCATCTTAGACTTCAATTTTCAAATAATAATACAATAATTATACTTAAGTTCTTTCCGTTTAATACTTAGACATAACATAAACAGTTTATAAATTCACGTACCTTTCTACTTTCAGTTTTGGCGAGCTTCCGCATTCAGTTTAAGCTTAACATACATTAAGGCAATACGTTGTTAAATCCTAGATAATAATTCCAGTTAATCCCACTTCTAAAATGTTAGCAATTAATTAGTTCCTTTATTCAAAACATTTCCGTCAAACATTACTGCTCAAAAACATTACAGTTCAAATCATTACCATTCTAAAAAAGCTGTTGTTGCCAATCAGGAAAATACATTTTAAATAAAATTAATACGTTGCGCTTACACTATATATATATATATATGCACCCACTCCTTTACTCAACCTTTATTTTCTGAATCGTTGAACATAGTCGTATTTCTCCAGTTACGAAAGTGTTTTAAATGGTGAATATATTTATATTTTGGTAATGTCAAATTGTAAAGAAATCTAATTTTCAGCAAATAACAAAATCTAACTTCTAATGCTATCTCCTGGTTTCTGTGCTTATGTTTGGGAAAGTTTTATACTCATTATGAAAAAATAAAATTTTAAGATGTTTCACTGCCATACGACAAAAATTTACCAGTATATTATTTTTGCTCTCTAGGACATTTTAATTTTTTATTAGTTTTTCATTCGTTGTAAATCCTTCTTTAAGTAAATTGTGCAAAGCTATTAGGGAAATTCACGTTATAAATGTAGTTTGTCTCACCAAGAACATTAAAATCTTTTAAGAATTTATCCTTTTCTAAAGTCTTTTCGATTGACATTTTGATATGTTACAAGTTAAGAACACGACAAATAAAAAATTTAAAAAAAAAGTTTCTTCCAGTGATTTATTCAAATTTCAAAATTTATATTTATAGCTAGCACTTTATGATTACAAGCATGATCAATGCTTTCCATGCATTTCCTTCAGTCTTCACATATTGCTTGCTTTCTATTCAAAGATTTGGAAGTGCTTAGAAGCTTCATGAAAATTTTTATAACTCTCTCTGAGCGTAACATATTTATTCCACAGTGGAGATTTTGAATGGGGAAACATTCAAAAATAGGATACAGAAGTAGCACTTCCACTTCCTATCAGCTGATATTCAAGCAGGAGTCCTCGCTCATTTAACCTAAGATAAAGAAATTCTACTCCTCTGAAGTGCAGTATGGACAGAGAATACTGAGAGCATGTATAGGGATCAAAGGGTAGGAAAATGAGAGTCAAAGTTCAAAATGAGAGTTCTATTGGAGCACTACATAACCTGAATGAGAAAGCCACAGTCCGTAATACATTACATGGATGAACTATGAAAACCTTGAATAGGTTGTGTTAGGCTATTCTAGCACTGAAAAATTAGTCTTTTACCATTCTGAGTTAATTAAGCAGTGGAGAAGAGTTTAATAAATCATGATTTTTCTGTGGATTACTATACATTTGTTTGGGTTCTGGAAAATTTGAACATAATAAGCGATTGAGTTTATTAACCAGTGAGTTTAATAAGCGGCAGGTACTGTTTTGGTTAATGTTTTAAATTTTTAAATAATGTATTAAACAAATGGAAGTAACTGTTTTATTCGTTATTCATATGAGATAAATGTAACTTGCAATTGGAAATAATTATTTATTATAGAAATCATGTTATTCTTTGCATATATTTTTGTATTGAATAATAGAAATATTGTATTTTTGAAGCTGCTCAAGATCAGGAAGACTCAGAATCTCTTAAAAGCCCAAGTAAACAAAAAGGTCAATCGAGTAGCTCGGAAGCAGGCACTCCAAAAACACCCAAGAGTGCCAAGTTTGAAGGAAATAAATTTTTTGGACCTAATTTCAGCATTGAAGGTAATTGTAATTTGCTTCTTTTAATATTGTAATGCATGTATTTTTAGATGTTTAAAGATTTTAAAAGTATTTCTTCTTTTTGATATATTTTTGATATCTAACAGTAAATTGTATTTGAAAAAGAAACATGTAATGTAAACATGTAAACATGTTGTAATGCAGTGATTCCATACTTTTCCTAATATTGATGGCACATTTAAATGAGCTGCCATAATTTTACTGCACTTTGTTTTGAATTATTATACTATATTAAATGTAATATTAATACTTAATTTGCTTTTTTTTTTATGTATTGCTCAGAAACTGGTGTACCAATATGCAAAATTTGTCAAAGACATGCTGATTAGTTTGTGCTCAGATTTCATGGCGTTTGTTTTTAAAAAAATAATGTTTTGTACTGCTGCTACATTAAAAACAAGATTAAAATTTTAAAATGTACATTTAAATTAAAAAAATTTGAAACATACCAGTATGTCACAACACACAGTTTGTGAAGTACTCTCTGAATACAACTGTATTCTGTAAATTTTTATTTATATATACCTATTCTTGTGGAAACAAGTTTTGCAAATATAGAAATTTCTTCCCTGTTTTTACTCCCTTGTATAAAGTAAAGGAAATATTGTAATTGCAAAAAAATTTTGGGTATCATATTTCAATAGAAATTTCTGTTTTAACCCTTCCTGAACCACATGGATGATTTTTTTTCTTTCTTTTGGCATGACATCTGTACATATGGACAGAATAAAAAGCTCTTTTTTTTTTTTTTTTAAACGATTTGAAAAATAGATTTAAAATGGATGCGAAAGGGATTTTTTTCATAACGTCTGTGGATAGTGTGTGTGCTTGCATGAATCTTGCATAACTCAGAAATGATAAATAATAGAATTTTGAAATTTTATTTATGCTATACGAATAGCCTCTGGATATACACCTCCCTTTCTTGTTACAATTGGCAGCACCAAACATATATATCTCTCTATATATACAGATGGAGGACAAAATAATACAAACACCTGTGAAATAATGGAAAATCTTTATTAATGGGGGGTTGGACCATCCTTTGACTGAAGTACAGATTGAATGTGACGTGGGATAGATGCACAAAGGTCATGGACAATATTTAAAGGAATATTAAGCCATTCCTCCTGCGGAGCGGTCTCTAATTCCGAAAGTCCAGATGGAGGTGGAAATCAAGAACGAAGTTTGGACTCCAAATACGCCCATAAATGTTCAATAATATTTAAGTCCGAAGACTGAGGGAGCCAAACGAGATGTTTAATTGCATCATCATGCTCTTCAAACCATTCTTAAGTACATCTAGCAGTGTGGATAGGGGCGTTGTAATTGCATCATCATGCTCTTCAAACCATTCTTAAATACATCTAGCAGTGTGGATAGGGGCGTTGTCGTCTTGAAAAAGTGGTCACTCCCCAGGGAATACAGTCTGGACAAAATTATTGACATGATCCCCTAGAATGCTTAGATAGTGATTGAATGTAATCCTTCCATGTAGAATAACAAGTGGCCCAAGACCGTGCCAAGATTTCGCAGCCCATACCATAATGGCGCCACCCCCACGCTTCACAGTCGGCAAGAGGCAGTCAGGATGAAGCACTTCTTTGGGCGTTCTCCAGACATAAATGCGTCCGGTCATCTGAAATAGGGTGAACGACGATTCATCTGACCATGTTACCTGTTGCCACTGCTGCAGGGGCCAGCCTTTGTGATGTCTTCACCATTGGCGTCGCTTGAAAGCATTAGTTTCTGTCACCAAGAGTTTACGAATTGCCACTCTACCATAAATGTTCGCAGCATGAAGTTCCCTTTTTCATCTAAACGGTATCAAAATTTAAAGGAAAAAGTTTACTATTTATTTGTTTACTTTATTAAACATTTCTTTCAATGTAAGTTGCTCTTTTTTGTGTACATAATTTTACACTTTCTCTTTAATTCTGTAGCCAGACATAATTTCTTGTTTAGTTACATTGTTTTAGTTCTGAATTGCTGTGTCGAGAATCCCGACTAATTGTCAATCGAAATTTTTTCATTTTCAGTAACCTCTCTGTCACTTTCTTTCACTATCGGTAGTGGTATTTTCTGGATCTGGAACCATACTACAGATTTCACCATCCATTAATTGACTGATGATTGAGGAGCATTGTCATCACAATGAAAAACTTCTTTAATATCATCTTTATTTATTATCGCTTCTCCACATTTCTTTACAGAATCTGGTTATTGGAAAATATCACCTTTATTTTGCAATATCCCAAAACCTTTAAAATTTGTGGCTATCATCATAAAATATAGCTGTTATTCACTATACATATTTGGCTATGTATGAGATTGGCCGCTAAATTTTATCTTCCTTCTGTTGCGCACTGAGACATTTAAGCCTGAATTAGTTTAGTTATTTGTTATACTTTTATGTCTATTTCTTGTACATGCTTATCTGAGTCCTGAATAAATAAATTCCCACATATACTTAAGGCTTATTGAGGGCTGGCACTAGATATCTTACCGCCTGATGCAGTCTCTGTTTGTCCTAAATTCAGCTACCAAGCACCTCCCTTTGTCTTCCCCAAAGTCTACCACCCGGTGTGGCCATATGAGCCCTGGTGCTGGTTTTAGGTTTATGTGAATAACAAATAATTTTAATTTGCATAGCACTAAATTTAATCTTTTGGCCTATGAGTATCATTAACAAAAATCTATTTTTAGCATAGGGGAAGAGATTTTTGTTGAATATTTCCTCATGGACATTTCTTTAGTGCATTGAACTTAAATCTGTAATCATAGCCAAGTGTAATGTCAACGTAAAAGGTTACCATACTCTTTATTATTCAATTACTAACATAAAAAAAAAAAAAAAAAAAGTTTAGGCAATGCTACATGAGTCATTACTCAAGTTGTCATGTGTTAATAAACATGTGATGATTAATGCAAAATATAATAAATTAATGATTCGGTAGATTGGCATCAGGGATCTGAAATATTAGTAGGTGTAAAATCAACGATGTATCTATGTAGAATGTTTCATTTTGAGACATATGCCAAACAGATGTGCATCTATGGGGCCAAATTATTGATTACACAAATTTATGTTAAGATGATTGTTTTTTCAATAACGAGGTAGAGCTGTAGTGAAATTAAGAATCAGACTTTCCAGATGTTTTATTATGCACAGAGGGGGAGGGGGAGAATCAAATTCGCATGCATAACACATACAAAAAATTTTTAAAAAAATGTTTGTGTCTTTGGGGCCCGAATTTTAGATCACTCCAGATATTGGACATCCAGATCTCGGACTTCGTACTGCATAAGCTATAGAAATCGTAAGAGATATAATCTCTCTTTTTAATCAATTATTGGAGAACTTACTAATAGATAAGAAAAAAATTCTTTAGTTTGAATAAAATTTTACTGCTAAAGTTTGGGCTGAGTTTTTATTAATATTTTAAAAAGTGATTTATGAATATATTATAAGATACTGTGTATACCATTTTGCTTCTCATAGCAATAATGTGCATTTATTGTGTTTTATCTGTTAAAAATATTTTGTTTGTAATATGGTTTTAGATTTTGTGGAAGCAGAATGTTCAAGTGCTCATTCTCCAAGGACACCTAAAACACCTAGTGATAGTGAAAAGGCGATGTCTTCTCAGAGACGTATTTTAGACCATCGAAGAAGTCTAGTGATGCAGTTGTTAAAAGAAGTTGGCTGGTTTCCCACTGGTAAATACTTCTTTTCTGTTACTAATTATAGATGTTTTGGTGCTTCTTTATTATTACAATCCTTATTATTTAGACAATGCCAAGAGCTTTCTTATTAATGGGTTGTGCCAAAGTGTCAACCAGTTCAGAACTCCAGCTTAAACTCCATTGGAATTTTTTAGGCAAATAATAAATTCTATCTGGAGTGTACCAGAACTGTAGAGCAGAAGGTTTCGACATTTTTTTCATGTAACTGAACAACAATTTCAGAAAATTTTTTTGATTTCAAAAATTTTATCTTAAGAATAAAATTGAATTAAAAATCGATTGTAACTTTTGAATACATGCCCTTCTTTTTCTTGAAAACAAACCCTTGGATTCGTTTAAGCAAAGATATCCTCAGCTCGCATGCAAAAAGGGTATCCTGTATTAAGTGCAGGAATCTGCCAACTTTTTGGAATTATGTAACCAAATAAAGGGGGGGGATGAGAATTGTCACTTGTTATTTTATTCTTGGGTAATTCTAGAGGAAATTATTTCTCCATTTCACACTTTGCTTTACAGCTAGAATTGCATTGGCAGGGGTCATGGTAAAAAAAAGTTGGACTCTTTTTCTCTTTTTACTTCCTTCTATGACTGACTTCGTACTTCCTCCCCCCCCAAAAAATTATAAAACTGATTTTAAATGAATTCTGAAGAGAATTTTTCGTGGCGTACATACGTATCTCGCATAACTCCAAAACGACTAGCCTCAGAACGTTCAAATTTTGTATATAGGACTGCTGTAACATGTAAAAATGCACTTCGTATTATGGTTGCAATCAGCCACACCAAAAGTACATATATATATACACTGGTTATCATAAATTAAGGAAAAATCACAAAAATAGCGATAACTCCCTCAAAAATAAGCCAAACCGTGTAAAATTTGAATATGTTGCCCAGTAAGAGTGGCTGAGTAAAACTGCGATATGCAAATTAGTGGCGCTGCTTTCGGAATATGTCATCTGCGAGGAGCATAAAAGTCCATGTTTCAGAGCAAGCCTACATATTTCACTGTGACAGTAACATCAGAAATCTGAGATAACCAATTCGTAACAATGACCTCCAGGCATCATTTGCCTGCAGAACTGCAATGGAGAGCCATTGGGAGACTAGAGGCATGACAAAGTCAAACAGAAGTGGCCAGATGGGTAAATGTGAATCCTTCTGTGGTTCAGAGACTTTGGAGGCAATTTTAAACCACAGATTCGGCATTTAGGAGCTTCAGCCAAGGACGGCCAACTGCTACGACGAGCACCGATGACTGATATTTGACATTATGTGCACGCAGGAATAGAACCGTTACTCTGACTCTTCTTAGATCCTCCCTTGCTGCAGCCACCGGAAGGTTCGTGTCAACATCAATTGTGCATAGAAGGCTTCACGAAGGTGGTCTGTATGCGAGGCGACCAACCATTTGTGTGCCGCTCGCGTCGCGCCATAGGAGGGACTGTTTTTAGTGGGCACAACATGTCCACTGGATGTCTGATCACTGGAGGGCGGTTCTCTGTATGGATGAATCCAGGTTTAGTCTAGAAAGCGATAGTAGGCGTTATTTGATATGGAGAGAACCTGAAACCCGTTATCATCCGTCAAGCATCTGTGAAAGAGATGCATACGGAAGGGGCAGTGTCTATGTTTGGAGTAGCATCTCTTTGGGTGGACGCACAGACCTCCATGTCTTTCCAAGGCGAACCGTAAATGCTCAGATTTTTAGAGATGACATCCTCGATGTTTATGTGCACCCATATGCCAGGGCAATAGGTGATGCTTTCCTGTCACAGGATGACAACACAAGACCACACAGGGCTCACATCGTAGATGATTATCTTCAACAGGAAACAATTATATGCATGGAGTGGCCAGCTCGATCCCCGGACTTGAATCCTATCGAGCACGTTTGGGATGCTTTAAGGAGACGTCTAGCTGCTCTCAATCCGCCCCCTTAGACCCTTGTCGTGCTTGAAACTGCTTTGCAAGAGCAATGGCTCTCGCTTCCTATGGAACTGATAGACCGCATAATTGAAAGCATCACACATCGCTGTATGTGCTGTATTGCTTCTAGAGGTGATCATATTCCATATTGAAGGTACTTTTCCTATATCAAACTGACGCTTTCGATTTGTTCATTTTATACATGTGCTAATTTTTATGCTACCATATTTGTCTGGTAATTTCTTTTTATGTTATTTGATACCTTACTATGTGTTGTATATTGTGGGTAAGTTTCATTAAATTCTACATGTAACTTTTTCAGTAATCATGATTTTTGTGATTTTTCCTTAATTTATGATAACCAGTTTATATATATATATATATATGTATCCACTCTGTTATTCGCCTCAGTTCTTTATTATGTGTTTGTAAATTGTGCATTTTTTCTTTTAAAAATGATTGAATTATGTTATTATGTTCTTTATGCCTTTAGTTAACCTGCATGCAATAATTTTGGAATCATTAACAATTTAAAAGTTTTTTTAATTGTGGCTAAGCCTAATTTTTAATGCCATGGCTGCCGTGTTTGTTAACATTTGAAACTTGTCAGAATAGTGGATTTTTTGCCAATCTAGAGAAACTAAGCTTCACAAAAAGTAATATATTCTTTTATTATTGCGAAATAAATTATGCTTAAGTCATTCTGGAATTATTTAAGTTATTAGCATGTTTTTGCATTGAAACTGTAATTTTAATTGTAAAAATTAGTTTTTTAATTGTTTTAACTGTACTTGTTGTTTTATGTTTTTCTATATCCTTCAAATTTTAATGAAAATATTTTGAATTTTTATGTATTTTTGCCTTGCCGCGAAGTGAGAATTGAATTAATTAGTAGCGCATGCGCATTAGGTGAACAGTGCTGAATCGTCTGCGAAAAACTGTTTCTTTTTTGTTTGTTTCATTCCTTTTATTTATCGTTTTAGATTTATTTATAATATTTGAATAGAACTTTTGGTAATTCATCAGATGATATAATTTTTGTGCATTCTTGAGTTATAAAATGAATGAGATGTTAAGTGAACCTAGCGCCAAACTGTCGCTATGGTAAATAAATATAGTGAACTGTAAAGAGTGCATTTATTCTATTGTGGTTTATGTGCTATTCACGAAGTAGATTTAATTCAAAATCTGTTAACTGTTAATTCAATATGTTTAAATGAAATGCAGGAAAATTGCATATAATTTAATATTCGGTACAAGGAAGTCATGTGGTGTATACATCAGATTTTTTTTTTTTTTTCATACCTACACATCCTTTTGCTAAAATTTTCTGCATACTCTGTATTCCTAGTGATCTTTGACTGATTTACCTTTTTTAACTGGTGTGCTGGAAAGAGAATAAGCTTTCTTTCCATCATCTGTTACGACAGTACATTGTACTGTATTATTGCATGCATATGGGTTAGTAATAGACTGAACATACACAGCTCTGATAATAGAGTGATAAAATTTATTTTATTGAAAGAAACACTTCAGAGTTCTGGAACCACAAAAATAGTTCTACGACTCTTCACAATATCGCAGAGTACAATTGGTAGTTACATTTCAAACTACTAAGAATGTTAAACACAATGCAATGTAAAATGCATCTAAATAGCAAAGCCAACCTGCAGATTTCTCAATACTTCTTTTCATGCTGAACTGGAAGGCATATGAAAGCTGAATAACAGTTACTCAGAACATCAGTGACATTTATGCAATTACTATATGGTGCTACAGACACCAGGCCAGAATGTTGACAAATGGTTGCCATGTTTGGCGATAAAATTAGTCTCTAAAATCATTGCCAGCGTGGCAATATCTTGGCAAATTAGCGAGACAGCCATTTACTCTGTATTAAATAGACTTGCCCCTGTATTCTTACTTTTACAGCTTAGCATCGTCTCTCTAGATTTTCATGTTATGTTTTATTTATTAATTTAGCCTTTATTTATTTTTATTCCTCCTTTCTGTTAGTTTTCCATGGGCTTTGGCAGTTCTAACTTTAGAAATAAAGCTCTGGTTACGGGTAGAGTGTAAAGCCTCATTTACGACAGCCGATTTGACCAGTAGCAAAAAACGGTTCTTCCGATGGTGTTCTACACCAGTAGTAAACATATTAAAAAAAGATGTAAGCGAAAGTTAAAAATCTGCCAATCCGATTTGCATTTGTAACATCATTCATTGCTCGCAGTGGCTTATGGGTAAAGGGATGGAAGGAGATGTGCATCTGAATCGGTCCTGAAGGCGAAACTGGTTCATATCCCCCTTTCTCCCTAATACAAACAGCGGTTGTGCGAAAGAGTGGCACTTAAGTGACCGTGATTGGGGGTGGTTTGCAAGTAGCCCAAATTGAATTGCCTGGGAGCTGTAATAATAAGGAAGTATCTATACTTTTGTTACAGACAATGGAGATTTGTAATTATTATTGTTAACATAATAAATTTTCCTAAAAATATTAATGTTCCTAGAAATAAAATGAAAGGGAGGACTTTGCAAAAAGGCATTCCAGATGTTTTTTTGTCTTTGTTAGGCTTTTCTAGCATTTTTGTGGCAGACATCTGACTCATTCTGATTGTTGTCTTAGTAGTGGTCCAAAAGCTAAACTAAAATGAAGAAATTTCTGAATATTTTTGAGAAATCTTTTCTCTTTAGGGTTTTTAGAATTTCCTTTTACTGGAAATAACCTATCCACAATTTTTATGCTTAAGATACTGAAAACACAGAAAACATCAAGGAACTCTTATTTTGATCATGGCTTTTCTCACTTAAGTTCTCAAAATGTTTCTTTATATTCAGAATTAATAATACTGATGCATAGGCACTTATGATAGCTATAGGTATGCAGTATTCAGTTTTTTACATTGTGTATGATAGCTATTGCTTGTTCAGTTACGTAACAAATTAACAAATCTCTCTCTTCATATACAGTACAAAGTCTTTAATCTGGACGTCCATAATCTGGAATGATCTATGATACGGACCTCAAAGCTACAAACTTTCTGCGCATACGTTGCGTTTACGTGTGTTGTTCCTTAATCTTCTAATTGGATACAGCTTATTATTTTTTGCAGACTGTTAGAGCAATTTTATAAAAAGTAAGCTTGAACTTTCGATTATGTCAAAAAGAGTTTCCTAGCTGCCAAAGGATCTACAAAGCGAAAGCATGTTTCGATGTCCATCAAACAAAAAGTGGAATTGCTGCAAAAAATGGATAAAGGCATGAAGAAAGTGACAGAGAGGTTAGTGAAAATGAAAAAATTTCGATTGACATGTTTAGTCGGTATTCTCGGCACAGCAATTACAGAACTTGAACAGCGGAACTTTGTAACTGAACAAGAAATTATGTCTGTTTATAGAATTAAAGAGAAAGTATTAGCACATGAAATGAAGCAACTTAAACAACTTACATTGAAAGAAATGTTAAATAAAGTAAACAAATAAATATTAAGTTTTTTTTTTTTTTTTTTTTTTTTTTTTTTTGGTAAATTTTGATACTCTTTAGATCATAATTGCTCTTTATTTCATAAATTCAATTTCGTATTTTTAATTTTATAATTTCTGCATGCCATCTTACCAGATTTAAATTGATGATCTGTCCGGAGTAAAGACTTTGTTCTGTATACTTACCAGATTTAAATTGATGATCTGTCTGGATTAAAGACTTTGTACTGTATATACTAGAATTGCTCCAAACATTTTGAGCCTTTAGATTAAGAGGGGTTTTCCCCCAGATGAAGTGTTCAAAATCAATTAAGACACAGGGAGCAGGAGCCCATGTTTACAGTTCAACATTCCTTAGTTGTATACATATTTTTATAGAGATAACTATGTTAACCAAATACACAGTATTTTTTGTGTCTTGTTGCAGGTGAAAATGTAGAAGTATCTTAAACAGTGTTGTGCAATAAAATTTTGCATGTGACAAATAAATAAAAAAATCTGATTCTGGAGCATTGCTGTTGTAGTGGACAGTGTACAAGGATGCAGTTTCATCTTTAGATGATAGAAGGCATTCTTGGATGGAGGGGGAGCATTGGAATTGGGCAGGATGTGTTTCAACTTCTAGAACTGAAACTTTGACTTGCATAGCTATAGCATTTATGGGTGCCTGAGTGTTTGAGAAAAAGGAGCTGTGCAGGGTCATCATGAAATTACAAGCACATGGTTCTTTCAATACATTCATGTCCTAGTCACATATTGTTGCCTTTGTAGGGAACTTTTGGATAAAAAATATATCTTTACCTATTATACAATCTTAAATTTGCTCCATGAGTTTTTTTTATTACCATAGCTCTTAAAAAGCTTAAATAATGTTGGTAATAATATAAAATAATAATATAATATAATGTCTGCTTTTAATAATATAAAATAATGTCTGCTTTAAGAGCGATATTTTAAGATAGATGAAAATAGACAAGCAACTCTGGTGAAGGATTTAAAGAACTCAAGTGTTGAATTTCTACCTTACAAAAGGTTTTGTCTAAATGAATTTAATAGTTTCTTAAATATATTGTAATATTTTATTATTTAACAAACGATTATATCGTTAAGGATTTGATATTTAAATAATGTTAGTTGAATTATAAATTAAATTGTTTTATTCCCCGTGCAGTGCAGCGCGTGACGAATATTAAAGGAAAGCTAAGCTGAAAAATTACAAATACAAGAGCACGTGCATTTAACATTTAATACATAAATATCTGTTTTTGATTTCGAGAAAGTTCCAGAAAATTCTCGTGCACGATTTAAAATCTTTTAAAACGAGTTAAACCTCTCAATTCGTTGTTGTAGTCAGGTTGTTGTTTTATGAGTTTGTTTAGAAAACTGCTCTTGTTGACTGTAGCGAATTCGCTGATTAGCTTTCTTTAGCTGTTTTGAATTAAGTTCTCTTGAACGTTTGAGTAGTTAAAAGATAACTACTGTGATATATTGTGATACTGCATGATTATGTGAAGACATTTAATCCTATTTGTTGTGATAATAATAAATTTTCTTCATTTTTCATTGGACTTGTGCATTCATTTCGTAACGAACCCGTACACACGCAACAATTTTTGGTGTCAGAAGTGGGATTTGAATGCCAGTAACAAGAGTGATGGAAGAACAATTGAGGCAGCTCATCAGTGCTTTTGCTACATTCCAAGAAAAGATGGAAGCTAGCCAAGCATCCTTTAAAGAGATTAAAGCGGAACAGGAAGCCGTTAAAGAGAAAATGGATGCTGCTCAAAAATATGTTAAAGAGGATATGAAGGCTATTCAAGCTGGTCAATTAACTTTTAAAGATGAGATAAAAGTTGCTAAGGAATCTGTTAAAGAAGAAATAAAAGCTGTACAAGTAATGATTGAAGAAAGTCAATACGAAATGAAAAGAGAAATTGCCTGCATAATAGAAACCAAATTCGATGCTATGAAAGGCAGAATAGATGTGGTTGAAGATAAAGTGGGACAAATTGAAGAAAATGTTTCCTCCGTAAAAGATCAAATTGAAGAAAGGGTTTTTTCAGTGAAAGAAGAAATAGAAGAAAGTTTCTTCTATAAAAGAACATATAGAGGAGAGAATTTCTGCTGTCGAACAGCAAACTGATGATAGGATTTCAGACGTTGCGAAAGAAGTTGATACTTTAAAGAAGATTGTAAAAATGGCAGAAAGCAATTCTAATAGTTTTAAATTTTTACCGATGCCTGCTCGTCCCATTCTGAAACTATCTACATATGATGGGAAGATCTCCTGGCAAGTATATAAGACACAGTTTTCTATAACGGCGGAAGCAAATGGATGGTATTCCCAGGCAAAGGTCTGTCATCTCGCTGCCTCTTTTAGAGCAGACGCAGCGGATATCCTGCGGACTCTTCCCGAAAACCAAAGGATAGATTTTGAAGCTCTATCCGGCGCTTTGGGGAAAAGTGTTTGAAAGACTTTAGCAAACTTCAACTAAAATCCCGTCAATAGAAGCCCACTGAAACACTTCAAGAGCTCGCCACGGATGTTGAAAGGCTGTCACATCACGCCTTTTCTGAGTGCCCGACAGAAACAAGGAAAATCCTGTCCTTGCAGTACTTCATCGATGGCATCCGGAACCCTGAAATACAGAAAGCACTGCGAATGGCGGATGTTAAAGATTTGAAAAGCGCTCTAGTGTATGCCATGAAATTCGAGGCACCCCAGCAAGCCACTCGTAGAAACCGCCACCCAGTCAGAGCTGTGTGAGTTCACGAGCTAGTGGATCAATTGATGGCTCTTTTAGATGATTTAGCCAAAGTCTATGCTTTGATAGGAGTGAGAACAAAGTTGCTTTAAGGTGTTGGAAATGTGGTATTGAATGGCACATACGATGACGTTGCAGAACATCCCAGGGCACGGATAATAAAGTGGATGAGTTCATAAAACCAGTGAATGCCTTGAGACGGAATACTGGTGAGAGGAAACCAACCCTAAAGTGCTGGAACTGTGGTGTTGAAGGCCACATACGAAGGAACTGAGTTGATTCGATGGAAAGGAGTCAGCCCTAAATTACAGTCACCTTGGGATGGTCCGCACATAGTCCTAAACAGGCTGAATGATGTCGTGGTTCGGATCCATAAGTCTTCGAACTCTAAACCTAAAGTCGTTCATTACAATAGGTTAGCTCATTACTATGGCCATAGTCATAGTGTAAATAATTTTAAATAGTATAAGACAATGGTCCTTTTTGTTTCTAAATGTGTATTTAGTATTTGATAGCATTTGGTTTGTTTAATTATTGCATTTATTGTTCATGTTGTTTGTTATTGTAATGTAATGTTTATTATTGCATTTATGCCTTAGTTGTAAGTTTGGCTTCCTGTCCAGGGATTGTACTGCCTGGGACGTGCAGTCCTTGGGAAGGGGGCAGTGTTACGGATTTTGTATTTAAATAGCTAATGTTAGTTGAATTATAAATTAAATTGTTTTATTCCCAGTGCAGTGCAGCGCGTGACGAATATTAAAGGAAAGCTAAGCTGAAAAATTAAAAATACAAGAGCACGTGCATGTAACATTTAATACATAAATATCTCTTTTTGATTTCGAGAGAGTTCCAGAAAATTCTCGCGCATGATTTAAAATCTTATAAAAGGAGGAAAACCTCTCAATTTGTTGTTGTAGTCAGTAAGGTTGCTGTTGTTTTAAGAGTTTGTTTAGAAAATTGCTGTTGTTGACTGTAGCGAATTCACGGATTAGCTTTCTTTAGCTGTTTTGAATTAAGTTCTCTTGAACGTTTGAGTAGTTAAAAGATAACTACTGTGAGATATATTAATACTGTACGAATATCTGAGGAAATTTAAGCATTTTTGTTGTGATAGTAAATTTTGTTCATTTTTCATCGGACTTGTGCATTCATTTCATAACGAACCCGTACGCATGCAACAGTATTTATTATCTTTGATTTTGGAGTGGCAATGCCATATTTGTATCATGTAACCATTGCTGGCAACGTCAAGAAAATGTTTAAAATTGTTATTCTGAAAGTTTTACTAGTAGGAGATGTATGAAAAATTTATAGAGAAAGAAACTGTAATAGTAAGCTGGAGCTGTAAAAGACAGAATTGTATTTAAGTTATATTATCTTCATGAATTGAGAATAAAATTTATGTTTGGCTAAAAAGCTCATCTGTTGTTTCGATAAAATAAAATTCTGTAAAATACTGTATTCAGTCTGTTCTGTAAAATATGTTACAATATGTATAGTTTTGTTTCTCTGCATTATTTAAATTAGCAAAAAATAATTAAAAAATAAGTAAATTAATAGTAAACTGAATTTTAAATAATATCGAAGAAAGAAGCCATTTAGACAATTACAGTTTTGCTGTTTCTATTTTATAAACTTAGGCAGCAAATGATGACATCACTTAGTGACTATAACCATCATAGTACCACCAGTTACAGAAGAGTGATATTAATAATATGTTGTTATTAATCCTTGTGTGCAGCTTTTGCTATACAAGGTCTATGAGTTTATTCACCTTCAAAAAGTCATAAAATAGCATAGGAGACTTAATTAAGTCGTCTTAGGACAAACTCAGACACCTAAGGATATGTGCCGGAGAAGCCTACTCATTGTTGCATTTCAGACAAATCAGGTGTGTCTTTTGACCTCTCTGGAAGGCAAGGCTTCTTAAATGGCCACTAAGAAAGCGGGAGAGTGCTGTCTGGGTGCATCTGTCACAGTTCATAGTGAGGGATCCAGTAGGGGATTCAACCCAGTACCAAGAGTGTGTCGGAGGGACAAGCCAAGTCACTTTATCAGTATGTTTTCTGGCAGAATACAGCTCAAGGTAAGTCGGACAGTTGGAAGTAGCCAGAGCCTCCTCGGCACTCTCCTTTGCCAGCACATCTGCCTCTTCATTTCCCCAAATGTCTACATGTGAGGGAATCTACTGAATGTGCACATCACAAGAGGACGAGACTTGTTTTAATTTAGTGAGAATTGAAGTTCCAATTTTGTCACCAACGTTACACCAGTTTGACAAATGTTGGACGACACTACAACTATCAGTCATAATCCAGATAGCTTTTGGGTCTAAAAATGACATTATATAGTTCAGTCCCTCATCGATGGCAAAGACTTCACTTTTGAAAACTGAGCTAAAGTCAGGAATTCTTTTCTTTATTTTGACCATTTTCCATTGGGATCTCTGATAAGTACTCCGCTGCCAATGTGGGAATGCTCATTTTTGCTACCGTAGCTGTAAAGTTTATTGTAATACTTCACTAGGCTTGAGTTTCTTCTGACACTCGGAGGCTGAAGGTCTTCCTCAAACAAACAATATCATTTGGGCAGCTGTTACATAAGCCAGTTATAACACGAGAGGCACTAAGCTGCACTCTCTCCGATTTCTGGAGGTTAGTTGTAGACGCGCAACAGTAAATAGGAAGGCCGTATTCTAAGATGGGACGGATAATAGCCAAATAAGTAGCTCTTAAAGTTCCTGCGTCAGCAGCCCAATCTTGTCCCGAGATATATTTCAGTAAATTAAGCCGCTTCCTACTGTTCAGCACTAATGCCTCCACATGCTTGTTGCTAGTAAATTCAATTAATAATATAAATATATCAATTGCAATTTATATAATACTAAAAAATCCATAAAAATATACATCCCTTAATTGATTGTTCTTAAAGTGAATCGTTAAAATATCTTTTGGAAAGTTTTAAAATTTATGAGTATTCCTACATTTATTGAAAATTTTTTTATCAAAGATCTGTATGTTTTCTCATTTAAGTCCTTATAAAATTGCTTAGTTTGGAATTATAATTTTGTCAGATTTCTGTGTTCTTGGACATTATAGCTTGCATTACTGAAAAAGAAAAGTGGTTTTATTTATTGTTAAAGACAATGTTTAGTAAAAGCTTATTTAAATAAATATGAACTAAATTTTGTTATATATAAATGTAACCATTTTTATGTTTCCATCTTCTTTTTTCCGAGAAAAATCTTAATAATTATAAAAATTAATATAAGTGTGTCTTTGAATAGTTAATTTCAGTATAAAATACTAGATATTTTTCTCTGAAATAATTAGTGTTTATTTTCTTAGCAAATATAATATGCTAGTTGGGAGGGGGAAAAAAAAAAAAAAAAAAAAAAAAAAAAAAAAAAAAAAAAAAAAAGCAAGAACTGATCTTATATTTTTCTGTATTTTAATTGCAGCTCAGGCAACTGCACAGTTTCAACATGTGCACCAAGAAGCATTTCCCACAAAAAACACTTTACAGTTGAAAATCAGAGAAGTTCGTCAGAAGCTAATGGCTCAGAATGTTGGAACTCCACAGCCTCCAACAACACCAACAATAACAAGTGGGGTTACAAGTGGCTCAGTTTCTATTAATAGTAATAATAGTAACATGTCAACACTCAATACAAGGTCAGAAGTGTTCTCAGATAGTACACCCCGTGCAAGTGCATGCTCTCAGCAGTTTTTGGCACCTGGTCCAGTGGTGACAAATAACAAACCTCGTCCAGCACTCACCCCTCCAGCTCCATCATCTGATGGAATCAAAAACACTTGTCCACTAGGATCAAATCAAGAGAAGCATGGAGAGATTGTGAATAGTAATGGACAGAGCTGATGAAATACAGTTTTATTCATGTACAGATTATTTTCATCAGCTCTGCAAAAACAAAGTGGTGCACATATTTTTTTTTTTTTTTTTTTGGAATGCTGGTGCAAAACTAGTCATATAAAAAGCATCATCTTTCGTTTTATGAACCCTTATTTTCTTCTAAAGAAGAGTTAATGAATATTGAGAGAAAGTAATTGCTATTTTCAGTGGAATAGGATCTCTTAACTTTTTAGTATTTTTCTTGCACTTGCATCCTCCAACAATGCAGAGCTGAGATGTCCTTATAAAGGATATTTTATAAGTTTGAGCTTGAATTTGTAGCTCTTGTAAATGACGAATATGAATTATCCTTTGGAAGGATATTGAATATAAACATTTTGAAATGGGGGGGGAGGTCACATATTTTTAGATAATACAAGACCCTGTGTGTTGCATTTGACTGACATATGGAGGATTATATTTAATTATGAGTAAAAGTTTCAAACACGTTTTTAACTGTCTGAGTAAATTGTTAAATTATTCTGAGTATTTTTCATATTTTTTAAATCCAATTTAATTTTAAAAATAAGTAATTCTACTTAAAATAATTTGTACATATTTTAAAATATAAAAGTTTATGTAATATTTATAAAAATTGCATTTGCATTCAGGTATTACATTCTGTTTGTTTTTGAAATAGATCCGAATACTGGGTTCATTTTCAGAATGTTTAATAGAAATATAATTTTTCAGCATGTTTGTGTTTTTATATGAGAAATAATTCAAAATCCTCTGCAACATTTTCATAATTAAAGGAATTTTTTTTTTTCTGAAATACGATTTTTTGTGCATGCTAAAATTTTTAAACATTATCAATCATGTAAATTAACATTTATATAAATTTTTCTAAAATGATAAATATTTTATGCTTGCTAAATTTTTTAAACTTTTAATTTTTTTTTTGTTTTGCTAAACATTATCACTTCTATAAATTATCATATGGGAAATAAATTTATATACATACATTAAGATGGTGAAATTTGTTATTCAAACTGCATACTGCGAAATTCATTTCTCGAGCATTCTTTTAAAGCTTCCTTAAAGACTCTTATGTAATTTTTTAAATTCTGAATTAGATTTTTTGCTTTTTAAATCAAAATGGTTAAAGCACTTAGAATCTTAAAATTTAAGTTATATAAAAATGTTAGAAAGTTA
Organism: Stegodyphus dumicola; assembly: GCF_044657685.1. NCBI lineage: Eukaryota > Metazoa > Arthropoda > Arachnida > Araneae > Eresidae > Stegodyphus > Stegodyphus dumicola. The sequence continues at coordinate 278,093,073 of NC_140770.1, read as the reverse complement.
ATCAGATTGTTACAACACTTGTTAATATTTTAAAAATTCTTTTGTTATATTATATAATCTATTTGAAGTATATTAGTACTTTGTTAGTCTACTAAAACATTGAAGAACAATAATGTTATATCAATTTTTAAGAGTACACCATACATGTGTATGTATATACTGAATACTGTTATAGATGAAAATTGATATGTATTTTAGAAGTATTACCAGAAGTTGTTGGAAAAAGTTTGTTGAGTGCATTATTCCTGTGTTAAATTTACTCTCTTAAAATATAATTCAGGATAAGGTCACTAAATTTTATCTGTTAATGTTAGAACTAAATTTTAACAGTGTCTTACATTATGTTTATTATGTGACATATAAAGAATTTGTATGAAAACTGACACATGCAAGAATCGTTTACAAAATGCTGAAATACTGTTCAGCTATTTTGTAATTATGCAAGCATATTGGCAGCTGGACATGTTATAGTTTGTCATTGGTGGAGGAGAAAAGGTGTAAAAATGTTTTAAAGGTGTAAATAGTCTTTAGTCATTTGCTATGTACAAATCTTGTAGTAATAATATGTAGATTTTAGTATTTATACTTTTGGTATTAAGTATGATTGAAGAATGTTTTTAGTTTTTCTTTAAATGCTCAATTTTTCTTTTATAAAATGTGAGCAGAATGGCAATCTCATGCTTTACTGAAATTTTCATTTGTGATAAGTTTTTATTCTGCTTTCTTAGAAAGTGAAGTTAAAAAAAAATTAGATTTTGGATTTTTATTGTATAAATTTTTAACCAGAGTAAAATTTTAAATCTATGAAAATTATATGAGTGATTATTTAATTCTAAATTATTTTAATTAAATTTTGAAATTGGTTATATAAAATTATTTTTAAAGAGATATTCTAATCTGTACAGACAAACTCCTTTATATAAAGTTATCTGATTGCTATTTTTATACCAAGGTCATAAATCTTACTCAAATATAGTGAGGATTGCTGCATTTTGTAAATAAATCAGATATAAAGATTTGCTGTCTAGTATTCTTACAAAGCACTTTTTATTGTCAAATGTGATCCACTATGTTGTAAAAATGTGTGGATATGTGAATACTGGTATAAATATATTGACCAGAAAGCAGAATTAAAAAGAAAAATACTTTATTGTTCTCATATTTTGTTTCTCTTCCCTCGCAAATCCAAACATATAATTGCTTGTGGACTATATTGTGAGAAAACAGAGTACTCTAATATGGTATTTTCAAATTTTTTTATGAAAAATTTTACTTAACAAAATAAAAAAAAATGTAAATATATTTTTACTTTCCACTTACTAAATATTTATTTAAACATGCATACATAATAATATCACAAAGAAAAAATCCAAATTTATTTTTTTGGTTTGAAGGCACTTTTGCTGGTTACACTTTGTTATTTAAAATACATTGCTAGTATTTAACTTCCTGAATGACATTTAAAATTGTTCTAATATGTTTAATTAAACATTAAATAAATTTAATTTAAAATAAAACGAATTATAAAAATTTTTAAGAGAAAATATTCCAGGTGGGGCAAAACTTGAGAATAAATAATTCGGACCTAGTTTCTTTCTCTTATTTATTAAATTTTAATTTGAAAATAAAAATACATGTTTATTATAATTTCTTATTGCACATGGTGTTTTAATTCTGATATTATAGTCTTAGGTAGAAATTATCATCAGAGATTGTAAATGTTAGTTAGTCAATAGAGTTCTTTTTTAAAAATTTTCAACCATTAAATTAGAAAATAAATAAACTGTTCACATATAAATCCCAAATGAAGCAATTATTCTTAGTTTCTAAAAAATCGTAACTGATGTTACTATATTTGAATTAAAATAACACACTGGATAGCAATAGGATTATTAGAGGAGTTAAAAGAGCAAGAACCAGCTTAATACACTCAAAAAGAGATTTGAGCGTATTCATTAAATTTGTAGGACTAATTTCGAAGGCTTAAGTATAGAAGGTGGTTCTATATTTAAACCTTCAAAAGTAGTCCTGCAAATTTACGAATATTAGCACTGGTTGTTGCTTTTTCTTTTCTAATATGAACTTATTTTTCAATAATTGTGAATAAAAGTTAATCTGATCTGTATCTTTGAATAAGATTTATATCACAGTGTAATATTAATGAGTTCCATTTTCAGATTTAATATAATGTGCTAGTCATATTCATGTTTAATAGACTTCAAATAACTCTTTAAACACCGTACTTATAACAAAAACATAATTGAAGTGTGCTTCAAGGGCCACCAATTTGAGACTGCTGATTATGTAGATGATTAAAAATTCATTAATTTCAATTCTTATTATAATATTCTCCTCATTTATTTCTTATCGTATAAATACATAACAAAGCTCTGTACCTTTAAAAATTAGGTTTAAAAAAGAAAAAAAGATCTTAATTAAAATGAAAGCTGTAGTAATTTTTAGTACTTATATTTCTTTAACTAAAATTTTTGTTAAGATTCATTTCAATTATGTTATTTTTAAGAACTGTTATGTAGGAAACCATTTAAAATTTGAGTAATAAAAATGCAAGTTGTCCCTTATAAAGTGATATTAATGAAAGAACATAAAATTTAAAATCTTTAATTATATATTTATCAATTTTACATCAGAATCATATATTAGTTCAATAACTTGAATCATAAATTACATTGTGAATTTAAGCCAACTTGGAGTTTTGAAAATGGCATGAGCACAAAAACTCCCGGTTTCTCATTAAAGAATGGCAGCTATGTATTAGAAGTAGTTTCGTAACCTAAATCGTGTATAATACAGTGAACCTAAGATTGACTTTTTTTGAAAGAACATCCCATGCAGTGGGAAAACCCAGTCTTCTTTGTTAAAATCACCCAGTTTTTCATATTTCAAAATTAATAGCTATAAATTTTCCTTTAATTCAGTAACTGTCTTTTTTTATATATATTGCTATTTGTAAAGACTTCTTTACAAAATAGCTACTGGAAGAAATTGGGGGAGTTGCATTTTATAAACAGAAAATACAATGCATTTTTTATTGGTATAAGTGGGATTTATAATCAGTTAGGCATAGTTACAAGGGAGAATCTGTCTCTGGGCACAGCATCCAGGAGGAGTCAAACTGATGTTACGATACTTTAGAATCAAATATTTTTCATTCTAAGCAAACAGAAGGGGGCATGAAATCTTTGATTGTTCCCAAGCAATGCAATACCCTAGGTACGACTGTTTACTATGTTGTAAAAATATATGGGTAATGTGAGTGCTAGCATAAATATATTGACCAAGAAACAGAAATAAAAAAATACTTTATTGTTCTCATATTTTTCTTTTTACTTTCCATTTAGACACCTCAGAAGACCAAATAATGTAATTGTTTTTGTTCTTTTGTGTAGACACCATTTTATGTACAGAAAGAACAAGAAAACAAAAGCATACTATTATATTAAATTTAAAAGAATTTATTTTTATAAATATTATATACATATATTCAAAATGAATTTTTGAATTTTCCCTGCATGAGTGGGAAAAGGGAAATATTTAATTTTTTCTTCCCCACAGATTTTAGCTTAATGAAACTTTTCCTAGTCGATCAATATATTCTTTTTCTATTTACCTACAAATAAAAATATATGGAAGAGATGAGTAAAAAGTTAAACTCAACAAACTTTAAAAAAAAAATTTTTTTTTTTTTTTTTTTTTGCTTTACTACTGCTTTAGAATTTGCATCTAAGTAACAAACTCCCCACTGGAGAAAAAGAAGAAAAAGCTTTGGCATTTAAGCATAAAATGACTAGGAATCATTTCAAATCAGCTAAATGCATTTTAAGTTCAGTATTTTAATACTTTAAAAGATAAGGTAACAAACTGGACTAATATAATTTCATACACAAATTTATCACAATCAGTATTTTAAAACTAATGTGAGCATAACACAACTTGTTTCACTTTAGATTATTCAAAATATTCCTGATCCAAACATTTATCTATGCACTGTGGTATGATTCAACAACTATTTAATTGTTTTAATTAGAACAATTATTTTTTGTGTCTGAACAGAACATCTAGTACATTTTGAGATATGCTGAAAAGTGCCAAATCCTGATATTAATAATATTCTGTTCTAATAAAGATTAAATTTATTAGTTTCAATCTTATTTTACAAAGATTACTATTACTCTTTATTTCAAAACTGCTGTCACTGAATGTAACTTAGATATGCCTTCATCCAGATAAACAGATTCTGAGAATGCTAACAACTTACTTAATTTCTTTAATTCTTATAAGTAATATATTCAAGCAATTCATTTATTTATATTAAATTTTGATTTATAACAGAAGTGAAATCAAAATATATCCTTTTAAGTAAGGAAAATACTAAAGCATCTGATTTAATATGCTTGAAAAATATAATAAATTGTATATAATGATGCTTAAAAATGATGATAATAAATAATTCAATGCATTATTCAAATGCACTTATAATTCTTTAGGTTTTCATATACGACAAAAAAATTGTTTTATTATTGGTATAAATGATATTTTTATTGTTACTTAAACGGTGTATAAAAATTATTTCAATTAGTACTTAAAATACAAAATACATTTTTCCAAAATATTTAACTTCATAAATGAAAAATATTTATTTAAAATAAAATTAGTTATTTTTTTAATGACTATCAGTTATTTTTGTAGTCTACTCTTTCCTAAGAGATGCCATAAAAGAACTCTTCTACACATAATTGTCATTTATTTTTGTATAAAACATTTATAAATAAATGCTTAAATAATAAAAATATAAATCTGCAAAAATATTTACGGGATTATAAGTTCACAACAATTGAAAATAAAAACCGCCAGAATTTTCTTTTAAGGCCGAATAAATATATTATGAAACAAAATAACTATGCCCGGTTTCATAAGTGATATCAGTGAAGCCATAACAGGCATATAATTTTCACTATTTCTTCCCTTTTCATAAAAACTACAAAACTAATTATTCGCACAGGAAACCAATCTGAAACAATGGAAGTCTGCAAGTGCCACTTTTTGAGCGATAACATCCATCCTGCTGAACAAAACACTTATATACAAGGCAGAACAAATTCACGGGGTAGCCTTTAGGTTATACTCATCCATTCTAAAATGATTTCACTCAATTCTATTTTGCAATTATGATACTAATGAGTTTGTATGTATCACATTCCTTTAACAAAAATCACAGTTAAAATCTTGAAATTAAATATAGCACCCTGAGTAGAGTGCGACATTCTTATATGATTTGACTTAGTAACCAAAATAGTTTCATTTGACCAACTTTTTTTTTTAAATCTGTCCCTGCACTCACAACAAGCATTCAGCAGTTTGAATATTTAACACATAACTTTCAGTTTCAAACCAGCAACAATTTTCGACCGCAAGTTGGAAAGATGTATCACAATATCAGCAAGTTTTAACAATGTGAATGATTTAAGTTACATGGTGGCTCTTAAAGTGTATTATAAAAACAGAAAAAGCACTTTCTCTGCTTTTGGATGCAAGGCAAATGAGGATACCATCCTCCAAGCTGGAAGCTTTTTCAACTTTTTCTTTTTTAACCTGCTAGTCAGAAACTGGCCTTCACTTTGCCACCTGTGATGCTTCGTACTCTCCCGATTTTATTGCCAAGTTCAGTGCAGCACGATATTTTTCTTCTAAGTTAAAAAGACGAGTCTGGGGCATAGCACGAGTTTTAGGCAAGTCGTTACTTGGGTCTAAAAGTTTACTCAAAAAGTCTTGCAACCTTTCTTGCTTGGGACCTAAATGAGAGAAGAGAAAAAATTAATTCCACTGCAAATGAAAATAAATAAATTAACATAATAATCTCACTGTATTATTCCTATGCTAAGTTATGTATAAAAACTAATTCCTGTAAAAGAAGTTGCACAGTTTTGTTTCACTTTCTAGTAGTTTATTAAATACAAAATTATTTGGTTTTGAGGGCCCTCAAAAATCGGCAAACTATTGTTAATGCCAGTGCTGCCAAAAATAATTGCGGCAACCCTAAGGCAAGAAAGGACGTATAATAGCAAGTAACTAAGATTATTGTTTTAATTTAGATGAAAGTTTAATTTCATATAATACTTTTTTATTATTATAATTTATATAAAAAAGGCTAAACATGACTGAATGGAAGAATAAAAGTAAATACAGTCAAAAGTCGTTAATTCGGACCTCAAAGCTACAAACTTTCTGCGCATGCGTTGCGTAAGACCTTTACGGCTGCGAATATGCGTGTGCGCATAATACGTTTACGCATGCGCGTTTAATATATAACAGACGGTATAAGCTAAGCTAAAATTATCTAATTCAGTTAATGTTGCAGATTGCGTTGTTCCTTAATCTTCGAATTGGATCCGACTTATTATTTTTTGCAGACTGTTAGAGCAATTTTATAAAAGTAAGCTTGAACTTTCGATTATGTCAAATAGAATTTCCAATATATATTTACTAATATGTAAAGGATCTACAAAGCGAAAGTATGTTCTGAAATCCGAAATCTGTTTATCAATTTCACGCTGCTCTGCGGCCGGGGGGAGGGGAGCAATGAATTGGAAGTTGATCTGTCAGCACTACCCTTATCTTCAGGGCAGATGTTTTCATTTTATTTGGCTTATAATTCCTTAAATTGACAAATTAGTCGGTATTCTCGACACAGCAATTATGACTTGAACAGCAGAACTTTGTAACTGAATAAGAAATTATGTCTGTTTATAGAATTAAAGAGAAAGTATTATCACATAAAACAAAGCAACTTAAACAACTTACATTGAAAGAAATGTTTAATAAAGTAAACAAATAAATATTAGGCTTTTTTTTTTTTTTTTAATTGTAATACCCTAAAGATCATAATTGTTCTTTATTTCATAAATTACGGTTTCATGTTTTTAATTTTATAATTTCTGCATGCCATCTTACCAGATTTAAACTGATGATCTATAATCCGGAATAGCCGAAGTCCCGACAAGTCCGGATTAACGACTTTTGACTGTAACTATTTCAGATCATTATTATAATTTATATAAAATAGCTAAACATAACTGAATGGATGCCTGCATCGCTAAAGCATAATTTCATCTTGTTGGTTGTTCAAACATAATTTTCTATAATGAATTCTTTTTCTTTGAAAAAATTCTCGGTAAAGTGCAGAATTGCCCATTTATTTGTTTGCCGCTTTTTCCATGGGTAAAAACAACTGGATTTTTGTCAATTTTCTTTTACTTTTTAAGTGAAAATAGGTCGATGTGTACATAGATAAAGTCAAGGGTGTGCGTAGTGCCATTTTTGTGCAATTCTGAGATTTTTTTTTTAAAAGTGAAAATAGGTCAATGTATACATGGATACCGAGTATGTGCAATTCTTAAAAATGTGTCAAGCAGGGGTGATTCTGCAGTTTACCCAAAATTCTACTGCAGACTTTTCAACATGGGCAATTCCCAAATTGTTAAATCCATAGGATATCAAAAAAGGATTTAAAAATTAAACTAGTATTTCAATGGCATCTTAAGAAATACAGAACTATATAAACTTATGCAATCTGAAATCAGCTTGCATGTTCATTTGGCGCACTGTTAAATGGGCACGCTGTTTGCTAGATTTGGTGATTTTGCGCATACAATTTTGCTGCAATTTTTTTTTATGATCCTCAAAACGGAATAGTACCAATTATTCTATGGGAGGGGGGAGCAACAATATGCGGTAAAAAAATAAAACATTGTGTAGCCAATTACTACCAAATGTAAATTACATCTTGTCACTTATGTATAAAATAAATCGTCTAAAAAATAGTGAGTACAATATTATCATTATTTTAAAACTAAAGTGGTAATCACATTGGAAGAGAAACACACCAATATAAAAGTGTAAAATATAATAAGTTCAACCCTCATTTTCTCACCTATTAGTATAATCTGTTGCTTGATCCCATCTCTGATTTTACTTCTTAGGAACTTTATGGTATATCTTGTAAATGTGGCTCACTACTACATCGGCCAAACTAAGAGTGTTAAAATTTTATCTCGCAGAATACGATTCTTATATTCAAAAAGGAGAAATAAATAAACTTTCAATAACTAATAATATCTTAATACCTAATCACAATTTTGACTTTGGTTTTGTGAAAGTTATCTGTAAAATTTCTTCAGTGAATGAACTTTTTTTGAAACTTCTGATGTTCATTAAAAAATTATCTTCTTAATTTTCCAATCCAGTTCTTCCTAACACTTTCACAATTCTAATGCTTTAGTTTTCTAAGTTTCCTTAACAGATGGTGCTATATTTATTTTTGCCTTGTTCCATCGATTGCTGTCAAGATAAAATGGTTGTTGCCCCTCCTATTTTTGCTCCTGAAAAAGGGCGTGTGTCCTTGAAATTAACCTTATTTTATTTGAAATAGACACCAAATTAAAAGTACTTTTTTGATTAATTTTAGTGATGATTTTTTTTTCCAGCATGGAACGTAATATAATGGGCTTATAACAATTTTTTACTGGACCTGTGTGAATAATTTAAGTGGAAATTCTTCAGTTTCCATATGGAGACTGTCTAACTGATTGTTTTCTAACCTCAAGGTTTTTCTATTACTGGCCTCTTTGAGTCTGTTCTCTACCCTACTCTATAAACAATAATATACTAAAAAAATTCATATATCATTCACATAACAATTATTTTCAAAAAGTATTATTTATTCCTGCATCCATCATTTTATGAATTGTTGTTTACCAAATTAATTGTTTGTGAATGATATTTTTGCTGCAAGATCGGAAATGTTCAATTTAGGGAAAAAGCAGCCAAGAAACAAAAGACAGTTACAACTTTTTTGTTACAAGAGATTATTATTATTATTATTTTGAAAATAATAACTCCTATTTATTTACAATGTGAATACTTTACTGGCTTAGCTGTTTTCTTCTTATTCCATCCCATGAAAATATGGATCCATCCCATTTGAATTTTGTCTTTATGCACCTCAATGGATACATCTTGAAATTTTGATGTATTTATTACACTTGCACAGCATTAAATTCTAAGCTAAAGTGCGACACAAAATTTGTAAATAGACTGATAATGACTAAAGATTTCTCAGAATATTTATTGTAAGCAATAAAACTAAAAAGCATGCAAAAATTCCTGCTACTGCATACTTTGCATGTCTTCATGGAGTAAAAATACTAAATGCACATATATGTAAGCTTATCAATTCTGGTTTGATGAAGTGATCCTTGTGCTCCATCCAGTTTGTCCCAGTTATTTAGCGAAATTTTAAAAGCACTGAATATACAAAAAGTAAAAACAGTGCATCTTTGGGGCAAAACAGAAATTAAAACATCTCTGTTACGCTCACTTTGTCAATCTAAATATTTGCGCATAGATCTAAGTACTTTTAATGTTGTCTAGATGCCCCCCCCCAAAAAAAATTACAGCATATGGCTTAATGAATTTAGATCTTTTATTCAACATATTTTTTACAGAATTTAGAAAAGCATGTAGATCCAATAGAATTTACAAAAGCTATAAAATCCAGATATTTTATTTCAATCAATGTTGGTAGCACTGAAACTTACACTAGTCACATCATTGTTGCAGCATGTTCAATTCAAATTGTGAGTTAAAATTATAAAGAGAAATTTTATGTTTACTGATGGATTAAAAAAAAGATTATTCATTTTTGAAAAACGTTTGTGATTGTGCTGACAAAATGAAATATTAACAGCGCTTTTAAGAATTTTTAAAAATAGTTCATACTATTGATATAGTTTCTTCCTATAACTATTCTAAATTTCTTTTCACTCTGTTGTTATTTTAGGTTTTAGATTTAGATTTTTCAATTATAGGTACTTAACCTAATAGGTTTCATTTTTTGTTGTAAGTAATGTCCTGGTTTGAACAAAAAATATTATGGTAACCCTATATAATATAAAACAGGGACTGGCATGTGTGGCCAGTCAACTAACGTAATGGGTGAAGATCTTGTAAGCATGCTTGTATAATGATCCTCCTCATAATCCTTCCTCCTTTTTGTATTCAGAAGTTTGAAAATATTCAAATATTTGCTTGATAATGAATAACAAACACATAAATTTCATTTTTAATGTCCATACTGATGTTAGCATAACTAATTAATTGTTTAAGGGTTTATTTTAAAAGTTTTGAAATTAATAAAATTATGAAATATGTTCTTATTGCCCACATGTACAACAACCTCTTATTCCACCTCAGATCTCCTCAAACACTTCTGTGCACACACATGAAAACTACAATAAACTATGTTATGCACTATTATGTTAGAATAATAAAGGAAGATTTTTAAAGACTTGAATTTCTTAAACCAAGAGGCCAAGAACACATTCATATTTTAAAATAAATGTGTAATTTTTGTTATGGCAGAATTTCAAACATTTTTAACATATTAGATATGCATGAGAAGGAATTTTCATATCTGTTTCAAACAATAGCAATTCTCACACTCTGAAATGTAGATGAAAGGAAAAAAGAATTCCCCCCACAGGATAATTAAAAATTCATTTTTCCCCTCAAGCTGAAAGATAATGAGATTTTAAATAATCTGTGAAATGTTAAAAATGAATCTTTCTAGAATCTTCTTCTTTTCTTTCTAGTAATACACAGTTTTCCTATAAACAGAAACTGGCTTATATTTATGCTATATAAAGGAAAAACCATGAAATCTACATACAGCCAGTTGATGCCAGGTCAGCATTTTCTACACATTTGTTTTGGTCGGCATTTGTTAAGATTTAATGTTACAGACTAGCCTTAAAAAAAAAAAAAAAAAAAAAAAAAAAAAAAAAAAAAAAAAAAAAAACACTTTTTTTATGTCTAATAAAGTAATATTTAAATGCTTAGGCATCAAAATAATTTGCAGATTTCACTTTCACATATGCATTCATTTGAAATGTTTGTCGATCAAGAAAGAAGAGAAACACGTCAAAGAAAAACATAAAATTAGGCAAAGCAACAACCTTCTGATTGGTATATATTTTAAACAAGAGACTATTAATTTTGAATACAATCAGGTGCAGGTCCCTCATCATCAGGAGAAAAGAAATTCTGCAAAGAAGGGAGCTGCATTTATGCCAAAGCAAAAGAGTAAAGTAAACAAGAAGGTAGGTGCTATCTGTCCACTGAAATAGTAACAAAATGTCAAAACTTAATAACATTTTAAAAGTATTAGGAAGAACTGGATTGGAATTAAAGTCCTAGTTAACCCTTTTCAGACAACAGCCATATCTTCTAGCCTGTCACTATGAGACAGAGAGCTATAATTCCCCGATGTCTTCGTAGGACAGTGGGTGCTCACTCACTATGCCTAATTTTGCTTTTGTCTGGCCAAAAACACTTTTATTCCAATTAACTGAATTTTTTAAAAACAGTACAGAAATAGATTTACCTTTATGCTTCATGAATTAAAAAAATAAGTATAACTTTTGCAGTTGTCATGATAATGATAATGAGGAATTTTAAAACATACATTCAAATTCAAGGCAAAATGGCATCAATGCAGCTAATGCCTGAAATTTACATTCTCTTCTTGATATGACCCTCTCCCTAATTTGTTAGATTACTTTTAATCAAAACTGAAGTAATGGTGTTTTTTGTACCATTTTTTACATCATATAAAACATGAGCATTACACATCGTAATGTCGAGGAGCCCGAAAAATAATTATTTATATCATCTGAAAGATTTTCTGTAAGATGGATAATGAGTAGTGACTGCATCACTATTATCCACACCTCCTATATTTTTACTATACTGCAACATACAGCTTGATTTCTTAATACTTTCTCGCGTTTTGTAATTTTGCTTACCATAATCTTCTAGTTGGCATTTATGTATTGTAGTTAAAAGCAATATTTCCTTCCTTCTTGATCTTTAAATGCAAACAGATTCATACTTTCACTACACATCGTCTCTACATTGTTTTGTGGAAATGCTTTTTGGCAGATCTTTCCTCATTTTCATGATTTTGCAATAAACATTTAGTTGTGTCACGTAAACCTAATGCAAGTGACTGTGAAGTGAAAAACCTATCCAGATATAAGATGTATCTTTTCCCCAGATGATTATAGCTCATAGAAGACATAGATGTGTTGCTGAACAAATTGTCCGTTTATTTTAAGCAATAAAGAATGGCCTTAAGAGAAAGCAAAGTACCCTTGCTATATTTGTAGATTTCAAAAATGCTGTTGATAAAATTTGGAGAGCTGGATTGCTTAAAATACTGATTTCCTGTGTCATTTCTGGCAACTTATATAAATGGATTAAAAGTGTATTTATAAATGTTAAATATGGTCAAAATGTGTTGGGTTATCAACAAACTAAACTAAGTTTACCTTAGGGAGCATAACTGAGTCCTATTCTATGTTATGATAAACAATTTAATTGACAATATTTATATATTTATTCCAGGCATTAATATCTTGTTATTCGTTGATGATATGGTGATGAGTGCTACCAGATCCGACTTTTTTGGCCTAGAGAGTGCCTTAAATGTTCTTAACACCTGGACTCATGAAAATGATATGGTGGTAAATACTGAAAAACTACCTTTCCTTAGTACTAAATACTAAGACATTCATCTTCATTATAATAATCTAAATAGAATGTATGATTCTGTTTAATTGGGCATTCATCTAGACCCAAAATTATCCTGGAAAAAAGCAAATACATACAGCTATTGATCGAGGACATTTGAGATTTAAACTATTGAAATGTCGGGCTGGTATTACTTGGGGTTTGACCCAAGATGTTTTGTGTACAGCCTATGAAAGTTACGTGCATTCTGTTGTCAAGTATGGTAATGAAGTTTCCATTACTGTCTCAGATTCTGTTAGAAACAAGCTGGATATTTTCCAAAGCAACATGTTGCGACTGATCACTGGTGGTGCAAAATCAACTCCTATTGTTGCTATGGGATTACAGACAGATTTGGAGCCTTTACGTGAAAGGTGCCAGAGGACTGTTATGAATCTAGTTGAAAAAGACAAGCGGTTCCCGGTTTACATAGATGATTCAGGGGAAGGTGCGATAAAAAAATTTCAGTACTAGAATATATTCAAGTAATTTTAGTATTAACTGTCCTGTTGGGAAGTAATGCAACAATTTTGATAAAGAGATAGCAGCTACAAAATATGCAACTGTTAAATTAAAAAATAGCCTAGATCAAAATATTTTGTTTTCCATCAATTCACAAACTGCTATTTTGTCTTACCAATTTTACCTATAATGAAAATGACAAGCTTGTTTCTTGTAATATGAAACTTTTTGAGCTAAGGTAGAACAGAAAGAGCATTGTTCTTTGAATTCCAAGCTATTTGGCTATTGGAGATTTTTGAAAATAAGCAGGCAGCTAAGACTTGTCAAGGTCGGGTCATTTATGGCCCAACCTGATTCCCCTTTACCTTTGTGTAATATTAAAAGAATTATACACAATAAAATGAAAATTAGCAGAATATCCTTATATGTTGATGCAGCTATGGATAAGAAACGGAATATCTTGTGTTTAGGTAAGTCCATCAAGGCTAATTTTGATCCTTGCTTTTTTACATTCTCGTCATTTTATTGGGCTGCTCGTTGACTAATGGCAGAAATGCGAAAGATGGGAGTAGGATAATAAAAAGTTATTGTAAACTCTTTCCTGTTTGTTTGCTTCCCCATGCTAAATCATGTCAAATCCTTCTAATGAACTCATTTTTTTTTAAATCAGTTGCCAATGGCAGAGAATTTTCTTTTGTGGTTATTCATAAATCCTTAATTTTCATTTGGTCATCAAAGAAAAAAATAAAATAAAAATTTCATCTAGTTATCAAAGTAGACATCATTAGACATAATATTAATATTTTTGCTTTTCTTCCATTTTATCTTTCTAACAGTTATAAAATTCCCCTGATTCTCCAGAAGTTCAATTTTCAAGTCATTTTCTCGCCTGTCAATAAAATCCATTGTTCGATTCTTAAAGATTCCATTTCTAAATTTAATTCTTGGAGAATTTACTGCATATCTTGTCAATGCAGTTTGAGATATATTGGCCAAACTAAAAGAGCATTACAGTTTTGCTTCGAGGAATATTAATCTCATGTGCAAAAAGAAGAAATAAACTCATTTTCAATATAGTTAATCATAGTTGGAAATTTAATGGCAGTTTTGACTTTTCATCTGCAAAATTTATCGAAAAAGCTTCATCAGTCTGTATACGGAATTTACTTAAACTTTTCACATTCACAAATATTTATCTTGTTTAATTCAGTGACTTTAATCCCAATCCAGTTCTACATAATGCTTTTAATATGCTATTAACATAAGTTTTCACATTTTGTTACTACAGTCAAAAGTCGTTAATTCAGACACCCATAATCCGGACTGTGCATAAGATGCACGTAAGACCTTTACGGCTGCGAATATGCGTGTGCGCTAAAATACGTTTACGAATGCGTGTTTAATGTATAACAGATGGTATAAGCTAAGCTAAAATTATCTAATTCAGTTAATGTTGCAGATTGCGTTGTTCCTTAATCTTCGAATTGGATCTGACTTATTATTTTTTGAAGACTGTTAGAGCAATTTTATAAAAGTAAGCTTGAACTTTCCTATTTACTAATATGTAAAGGATCTACAAAGCAAAAGTATGTTTCAAAGTCCATTAAACAAAAAGTGGAATTGCTGCAAAAAATGAATAAAGGCATATCCTTTGTTTATCTAACCATTCCGAAATCTGTTTATCAATTTCCCGCTGCTCTGCGTGTGTGTGGGGGGGGGGAGACGTCGCGGCGCACAATTAACTGGAAGTTGATCTGTCAGCACTATCCTTATCTTCAGGGCAGATGTTTTTATTTTATTTGGCTTATAATTCTTTACTAAATGTAGTATTTCATCTCGATGTACTCCATCTTTGATATGATTTAAATCAGATTCCTCATCATTATAATTCACTTCCGATAGCGAAGAAAGTGACTCGGAGGTTATTGAAAACAAAAAATTTTGATTGACAAATTAGTCGGTATTCTCGACACAGCAATTATAGGACTTGAACAGCAGAACTCTGTAACTGAAGAAATTATGTCTGTTTATAGAATTAAAGAGAACGTATTATCACATAAAAAACGAAGCAACTTGAACAACTTACATTGAAATAAATGTTTAATAAAGTAAACAAATAAATATTAAGCTTTTTTTTTTTTTTTTTTTTTTGTAAATTTTGATACCCTTTAGATCATAATTGTTCTTTATTTCGTAAATTACGGTTTCATATTTTTAATTTTATAATTTCTGCATGCCATCTTACCAGATTTAAACTGACGATCTATAATCCGGAAAAATTGATAATTCGGAATCGCCGAAGTCCCGACGAGTCCGGATTAACGACTTTTGACGGTATTTCTTTGGATAGATGGCGCCGCCTTCTGGTTCACTTTGCTTTCAGTAAAAATATGCTCCATTTTCTGAATTTCTACCCTCCTGATGATGAGAGACCTCCACCTGTTTACTTTTGAAATCGACAGTCTTGTTTAAAATATAGGCCAAATAGATGATTAATGCCTTGCCTAATTTTATGTTTGCTGATGTTTTATTTTCTAGGTACTGATATAAAATATAGGTACTTCATGGCCTTTTATTTATGGATATGAGTAGAAATAGGTTGAAACATCAATGAAACGAACATTCTTTATTCTATTTCCATCCTTCCTCCTTACTATTCTTTATTCTATTTCCTTAGATGCCTTTGCTAATTCTTGTAGGAGTAACAGCTTGAAATCACACCTTAGTTTAAATACCCTCTGCTGATTTAGTTAGGTTGTTGTTGCAAATGGATACAATGGTTTCAAATGGTTCAAATGCATTTGAAATGACAAATGCATTAAGTTGTTCTTATGTATGCATAAAGCACTTCGATCTGTAATCTCTTTTTATTTATCAAAGAATTTAACTTCCAAAAAAATTTACAACAGGAAGAGTTAAATTACTACACACTTACAGATATATAGATGATCTTATTACATTTAATAATTTTAATAAGATTGAATATTCCGAAATTTATCCAGAATGCCTTTTTATTTATCCAGAATAAAACTAATCATTCGCAAAATAATATCGACTATCTCGATCTTCAAATCATTAACTACAAAAATTTTTTACTTTTTGACAAAATAAGAAACTTCAGTTTCAATACTAACAAACTTAATAAATTGGACTTCCAACATCTCCAAAAAAGTTATTAGTAACACAATAATAAATCAAATACAATGTATTAAAAATATTTGCACAGATACGATAGATCTACAACGCGAAATTTTGCTCCTTATTAAAATTCTCAAAAATAATCTAATACCTAATCGATTTATTAACCATTGTCTTAAAAGGGCAGGCATTAAATACTCACTCTAAATCATTTAACTGATAGGGCTATGATAATTTGTTCCTAAACCTGAGAAGGCGGTATAATTTGGATGACTATCTGTTGGAGGATTTGTACATAGTGTAATTACAAAATTTTACATAATGTAAAAAGCTAATTGTTTTCAGACTTTTCTTATGCTGTTACTAAAAAAATTAGCCTATTTCATAATCTTTAGTCTGTCAAATAGCTCTTTGACAGTGAAAATTACTTTTTTCCTTTTCTAATTTTCTTCCTCATTCCGACACGACAATTAGCCAGAAATTAATTAATTTCCATTAACTAGTTAGTATATTCAAAATTTTAACAGACGTTTTCACTCACATAAGAACTCCGCAACAAACGTCTCTCAAGCAATCCTAGACCCTCCTGCATCCCATAAATTACTTCTCACAAGTTTTGCCGCCTGAAATAATTCAAAGTATCCCCGCTGCCGATAACGGAAATTTCGGACACACCCTCCTTCTGAGTAAAGCACAGAAGAAAACACTTTACCGACATCCCAATAGAAAGAACGTAAGTTAATTTATGCATTTTCTGGCCATTTATATCTTCATGTACATTTCAAATTCTTTTGTTATTATACATATATATTAATTTTTAATTTTTATTAAAAAATTTTTATTATTTGATTTGTTTTTGCAAAGATAGCATTGTTTTGTCTCTTAATTTTCTAATGTTTATTTCAATTACTTTGAGTTCTATTTCATAATCCCAATTAAGATTACCACTGTTTAATTTTTATACAAATAATTTTCAATTAACATGCATAAAAGCGAGGGTGTCGGGGGACATTTACTCAAGTATTTTGTAAATTTTCCTGAATTGCTTTTCACTCAAAATTTATAAAGAATTTTATATTAGCGAAAATGCTTAGTTCAGAATGAGTTCTTTGGTATTCTACTATGGTTCTAAATCCCACCACTTCACGGAACTACAATTTTGGGCTAACTTCATTTGCCAGATTGGCATCACCATTCTTACTTGAGTAAAAGACAAAACACCTTTGCATTTATTAAATATTGTTTATTGAACGGGAGTTGGTTTGTTCCCCTTGAAAAATCAACTAATTTCTGATCAATAGCGATAATTACTTGCTATTAATTTAATTTCTGTTTCAAAGATTGAAATTTTGTTATTCAATGTTTTAAATTCAGGTCCCCGTAAAACATTCTAATAATTTACATACAAGTTACTTTGAAACACAATTTTCATACACATACATAGGAATTAAACACATACGTAGGAATGAAACTTTCTACGTATGGGTTCCCTCTTTTTTGATATTTCTACTAAATTTATTAGGAGATAATATAATCAATATTGCTTTAGCAAATAGAACATAAATATATATGTATATTTATATACATGCATATATACATGTTCTTATATATGCATATTCTTGTTTTTGTCTTTACTGAAAACATTGTCGAAATTTCACCATAGGAGGATACCAATTTTACACCCATGAGAATGGGAAAGTTCCTACCCAGTTTTGCTGAAGAACACTCAAGGAACAGATACATCCTGCCCCTCTTTTCACACCATAATTTTTCTTTAGAGGACTTGTGGCTTGCTAGTATTTTAAGCATTCACATGCCACATAGAATCTATACACTTGCAAACATCCAAGCATTATCCACAATTGAAACCCCAGCTCAACAATATGGCAGCCAGCAACTCTAATCACTATATCAACAGGGTTCATAGCCACATTTTAGTTAAAAAAATAAGCACCTATAAGCACTTTTCAAGCACATTTTAAGAAAATAGACTTGTAATTTAAAATATGAGAAATGCAGTATTTATTAAGAGAGAATAAGCATTATCTCAACCATGGAAAATAATTACCTTTTTTTTTTTTTTTTTTTTTTTAAAATTTTAAATAACAGTTCAATTTACACAACTAGTTTACAATGAGAGGGGAAAAAAAAAAAAAAAAAACTTTGCAGAACTAAATTATATTACAAGATTTAATGATGAAATTTCAGTTCAAAATAGAGAAATTAAATAATAATAAGGCACATTTATTGTATTCGCTTGGAACCTAATAATAAATACAATTTATTTTTTCACTCATATTGATATTTAAATAATTTAAATCTAAATTTTGAACATTTTCTAAATTTTCATTGTATATCAGTTTTTCCTTAACAGATATTGCAAGCAAAGTAATTTAAGTAAAAAAGAGGAACATTTCTGAAATCAGAAGACAGAAATTTGCTTCATGCAAATTTTTCCATTTTCATCCTTTAACAGTAAAAGCTTAACTAACCCTCATACTTGGAAATTGGTGAATATTCGGACAGTTGAGCGTACAGGATCCCAGGACGAATTACTATTAATTCACGGCAAATGCATAATGCTCATATCTGAAGTTGCTGTTCCAAATGTCAATGACAGAACATTCAGCTTTCGAACTTCCATCTTTAAAATTACATTTATTTCCATAAAATTTCACAAATTTGCTTGTGTACTAGCAGACTAGGTCACAGCATTCATCAAGTTTAATAACTTAAATTAGCCTGAAGCAGATGATTTAGAAGCCAAATTATGAGGATGATCAAGTAAAAGACAGGAACTTTCATTCACATTCTAGGTGTGTACAGTATTTATCCAGTTTAGCTGCAAATCATCATGCAGACAGTCTGAATTGTCTCCACATCTTAAAATTGGTTTTTTTTAAGTATACCTATATTATATTTTATTACCATTATCAGCATCAATTAACATCGACTCCAACCCCAGAAGAAACTGCACATTAATTATGTCTTATTATATATACCATATTTGACGGCATATAAGACGCACTTTTTTTCCTAAATTAGGTCTCAAAAAAGTTACCTGCATCTTATACGTGAAGGTAATTGCATTCAATAATTGTTTATTTGGCTTTTACGAAATGTGAGAACTAAAAGAAACCACGCTATTAAACTTTTTTTCCTTGTGTGTGGCCGTCTAAATAAGGGTGTGTCTTATATGCCGTCAAATACGGTATATACACAGATAATAAGATATATTATAACAGACCGTGTGTGTGTGTGTGTGTATATATATATACCAGGGTTGGAACTTTAATAGTGGCAACTATTTATTTACAAGAAATACAAAAGTGATTCATGTCACCACAGTTCTTCAGTATAGTCGCCAGCATTGTGTACAACCCGTTTCCAGTGATGTGGAAATCGCAGAATACCTGTAGCAGCGCCTGTTTTGTTGATAGTTTGAATGGACTGGTCTACTGCCGCAAGAATCTCAGGAACAGTTTGGAAGCGAATGCCACAAAGTGGTTCCTTCATCTTAGGAATTAAGTCATAGTCACAAGGGCTTAGATCTGGGAAGTATGGTGGATGGTAAAGCACTTTCCAGCCCCATTGCTTGAACAAATCAGTCACAGCTTGCGCTGCATGCGGCCGAGCACTGTCATGCAAAATGAGAGGAGCGTTCTGAAGAAAGTGTTGCTGTTTTTTTCTCAAAGCTGGTCGGAGATTCTGCTCCAAAAATGAGCAGTAATACTGCGCAGTGACGGTCTGCTGTGGGGGAACAGTATGCATTAGGATGACACCATCACAAGTCGTACACGAGAATCACCATAACTTTCACATTGCTGGGGTTCCGACAAAATTTCGAACGTCGTGGTGACCCATGATGACGCCATTTGTTTCATTGGCGTTTCAGTTCTGGCTGGTATGATTGGGCCCAAGTCTCATCCAGCATAACGATATGGCGTAAAAAAGCATCTCCTTCGCGCACATAGTGCTCCAGGTGGGTTTGGGCAGCATAGTATTGTAGCCATTTCTGCATTTCCGTCAATTGATGTGGAACCCATAGTGAAGCAATTTTTCTCATGGACATGCGTTCCTTCAGAATGTGCAGCCTAGTGCTGTCTGTCCGGCCAGTTGACGAATCGTTTGGCAGCGATCACTGTCCATTAGTGCGGCAACAGTTTGCACGTCTGCATCACTGACACTCGGACGACCTGGCCGCAACATGTCTGCCACGTTTTGGCGTCCTTCATTGAATGCTTTCACCCATCTTGCTATGGTTCTGTAAGGCAATGCAGATTCCCCGCAAGCCTCTTGAAGCCCTCGATGACACTGTCATGCTGTACGACCTCTGGCACATTCAATTTTTATCCAACATCGTTGTTCTTGTTTTGAAAACATCCTGACAACACTTACTTTAGACTGCGAGCTAATACAAGGATCCGTTCTTCGCGTCACTCCGCATGCGCGTGACGTAGGCAAGACGAGTCTTTTTGCTGAGAAGTAAGGTAGGTATGTAGTTCACGTGTGGTATACGCGATATTCTTTGGTTTTGTTGCGCAGCGTTTTTTCAGCTGTGTTGCCACTATTAAAGTTCCAACCCTCGTATGTAATGAACAAGTTAATTATCTGTAATACTTGTACTAGAGCTACAAAGTAATAAAATAATATAATACTTTATTTTGTAGTAGTATATTTAATATATTATCTTTGAAAAAGTAGTTACTGAATTATTATAGTAAAAGTAGTTATTGAAAGTCTACTGAAATTAATTATTGAAATTAATTTACTGATTAGCATATTTAAGAAAGAATTATTAAAAAGGTATAATTAAAAGTGAAAATACAACCAAGAAACTAAGAAATTCTAGTCATTGACTGGAAATTAGTTGACTTTTCAAGGGAAACAAACTAACTTCTGATCAATTAACAACAATTACCGTATTTGACGGCATATAAGACGCACATTTTTTCCTAAATTTTGTCTCAAAAATGTTACCTTCATCTTATACGTGAAGGACAGAGGTTAACTTTCAATAATGAATGCTATTTTTAGCCCGGATAAAGGTCTAGACACACATAATAACTTTTTCTACATCTGCCATAATTATTTTGCGCATGCATGAAATATCTGTCGCCCAAAAGCGCCAAAGCTCAAAGCTGATGTCGAAGTTCGAACAGGTTCAACGGTCCCATTACGTCTATGGAGCCTTTCCTTCTTTACATAGACTTTCTTTGACTTAGCCGACACACGTTTTGGTATCGGTGCTACTATGTATAAACGTGTCAATATCGGTGCTTAATGTTTAAAATAATACCCTGGAAAATATGGCTACAAGAAACAAGAGATTAAGCTATACAATTCAGTATAAACTAGGAGTGTTAAACTATGCCAAAGTGTATGGAAACAGAGTAGCAGCAAGGCATTTCGGTCCACCACCTACTGGAAAAATTATACGTATTTGGCGACTGCAGGAAGATCGACTGAAAACTGCTAAGAAACAAAAACATAACCTTCGATGCCCAGCTCTATCTTGGCCTGAACTTGAAAATGCCATAAAAATGTGGATGATAGATAAGAGGAAATCTGGGATAAGTGTTTCAACCAAAATGATAAACAATGAGGCCAAAGGATTTGCAGAAAAACTTGCACAGAAAATGCCAGCAGATTATGAAGAAAAAATACTAGCATTTCATAGGTTTGTTATAAATGCATGCAAGAAAACGCCTTTTGAGCTTGGTCAAATAGGAAATATGGATGAAATTCCACTCACATTTGATATACCATCCAACAAGACTGTGAGTATTAAAGGGTCTAAATCAATAACCATAAAAACCACAGGTCATGAAAAAACACGATATACGGTAGTTCTAACATGTTGTGCTGATAGCACAAAACTACCGCCATTTTCATATTCAAAAGAAAACCTCATCCAAAAGAAAAACTTCCTATGGGTGTAATTGTTCATGTTCATCCGAAAGGCTGGATGGACGAAGCTGGAATGAAACTGTGGTTACAGAACATACAGGCGAGGCGACCTGGTGGACTCTTAAGAAAACCCCCTCTTTTGGTTTTGGATCAGTTTAGCGCCCATAGAACTGAAACCATAAAGAATAAAGCGACAGAATTAAAAACCTAGATAGCTGTCATTCCCAGCGAACTGAATAGCCAACTGCAGCCTTTAGATGTATCGGTGACTAAGCCATTTAAGGAAAAAGTGTGAGAACGATGGAACAAGTGGACAGGAAAGCCACATCACACCCTCAGGTAGAATGAAGCGGCCCTCTATTTCACAAGTGTGCGAGTGAGTAAAAAGATCCTGGGAGGACGTAAAGGCTGAAGTAATTGTTAAGTCCTTTAAGAAGTGCGGAATCGGTAATGCTCTTGACGGAACAGAAGACGACGCATTATTCGAAGAAGGTGATACCAGCGATGACGGAAACAGTAGTGATGACGGTATTCTCGTTTTTGATGATGATGATAGTGAAAAGGATTTTTATGGTTTTGAAAGTGATTAAAGTCTAATTTCATGACAAGCAACGTTTTCCTTGAATCTGTGTTTTTTGTTGTTTCTGCTTTCTTTTGTATTATGTTTGATTGCTTGCCATTCATTTATTTATTCATTATTGAAATTTACATATCATGTTCAAAATAGCTTGCCGTTTGTTAATTTTTCTTA
This sequence comes from Stegodyphus dumicola, assembly GCF_044657685.1. NCBI lineage: Eukaryota > Metazoa > Arthropoda > Arachnida > Araneae > Eresidae > Stegodyphus > Stegodyphus dumicola. The sequence continues at coordinate 278,070,164 of NC_140770.1, read as the reverse complement.
GTAAAAATATGTTTGGTAATTGCATTCAATGATTGTTTATTTGGCTTTTACAAAACGTGAGAACTAAAAGAAACCACAGCTATCGCACGGACTATTGAAACTTTTTTTCCTTGTGTGTGGCCTTTTAAATAAGGGTGCGTCTTATATGCCAATGCATCTTACATGCCGTCAAATGCGGTAATAAATGCTTAAGTGTTTCATCTTTTTCTCAAGTAAGAATCATGACAAAAAAGCTTTTCAGTATTGCTTCCTGACTCTTTCGTGTTTGAAATATATATATGTGTGTGTGTGTGTATTTAGTATCTATGACAAGCTACAGCAAAATTCAATTATCCATGAAATAATATAGAGACATAATAATTTCTTTTTACTTTTAGTATTCAGAAATTTGAAAATATTCAGATGTATTTTTGATAATTATACTGCATAATAGATCCATAAGATATTTTTAAGGTTCATATTTAGTTAGAAATTTTAAAATTAATTAACCTAATGATTTTAAATAGATGAGTATTTACAAAGTAACCACTATAATCATCAGTCAGAAGGCTAATATCAGTAAATTATTTTCTTCCTACAAAATAATATAAAGATTTTTAATTATAAATACAGTCAAAAGTCGTTAATTCGTACACCCATAATTCGGACCTCAAAGCTAAAAACTTTCTGCGCATGTGCCGCGTTGACAAATGCGCATAGGCGTTTACGCGTGCGCGTAAGACCTTTACGACTGCGCACATGCGCGTGCGCGTAAGACCTTTACGACTGCGCATATGCGCGTGCGCGTTTAAAGTATAACGGACGGTATAAGCTAAAATTATCTAATTATCTATTTCAGTTAATGTTGATGATTGCGTTGTTCCTTAATCTTCGAATTGGATGCGGCTTATTATTTTTTGCAGACTGTAAGAGCAATTTTATAGAAGTAAACTTGAACTTTCGATTATGTCAAATAGAATTTCCGATGCTGGAGCTCCCAAAGGATCTACAAAACGAAAGTATGTTTGGGTGTCCATCAAACAAAAAGTGGAATTGCTGCAAAAAATGGATAAAGACATGAAGAAGGTGACAGAAAGGTTAGTGAAAATGAAAAAATTTCGATTGACAAGTTAGTCGGTGTTCTCAGCACAGCCATAACGGGACTTGAACAGCGGAACTTTGTAAGTGAACAAGAAATTATGTCTGTTTATAGAATTAAAGAGAAAGTATTATCACATAAAATGAAGCAACTTAAACAACTTAAATTGAAAGAAATGTTTAATAAAGTAAACAAATAAATATTAAGCTTTTTTTTTGTAAATTTTGATACCCTTTAGATCATAATTGTTCTTTATTTCATAAATTACGGTTTCATATTTTTAATTTTAGAATTTCTGCATGCCATCTTACGAGATTTAAACTGATGATCTATAATATGGAAAAATCGATAATCCGGAATCGCCAAATTCCCGACGAGTCCGGATTAACGACTTTTGACTGTATAAGTCCATTTGCTTCAAAAAACGATTAAAATTTTACATGAGCCAAAATTAAATAACATTAATATTTTTACGAATTGCTATACACTTCATTATCTTGAACATAATTTTTCTAACATGGAATAACTTTGCTGCCTTTAAATTCACAATACAGATTTAAACGTTAAACAAACCATTTTTACTTAATTACGAAAATTTTCAGGCATCATATTTCAACGAAAATATCGATTTTGACCACTATTGAATGCAATTTAATGATGTTTTTGCGTGACATCTATACGTAATAACAGAATAAAAAACTTTCCCCAACCCTAAAAAAATTATAAAACTGATCTAAAAATTCTGAAGAAAAAATTTTTGTGCCGTACGTACGTATCTCACATAACTCAAAAACGAATAGCCTCAGAACGTTGAAATTTTGTATATAGGACTGCTATAATATGTAGATGTGCACCTCGTATTTTGGTTGCAATCGGCTGCACCAAAAATATATAAACATCCACTCTCAGTTCAGTGATTTCAGTTTCTTTATTCTTATATGTTTATAAATTGTGCACTTTTTGCTTTAAAAATGATTGAATTACGTTGTTCTTATCTTCCGGTTAAGGGGTATCAGAAACCCCTATACTGACAATGTTAAATTGGCCATTTTCGATGTACCTTTTCTCAAAATCTGCTGTAGATACAAGCTTGAAATTTTTTCTGTAATTAAAGTAAACCTATCTGATTGTACTGAAATGAGCTTTTGAAGCATTTTGAATTTTAGAGTAAATTACAGAATATTTTGTTAGGCATAGTAAAATTTAGCACTTTTCATACGCAAAAAAATTAAATTTTTTTCCCCTAAGTTTATTACAAAAAGCTCATTTCAGTAAATATTAGGGAACCTAATAAATAAGCCATAAAAAGTTTAGATACCTGTGAGCAGTAGTTCCTGAGAAAAGGTACATCGAGTATAAAAAAATCACGTTTGAAGAAAAACGTGTTTTTATGTAAAAATCCTCATTGATCAAAGCAGTAGACGAGAAATTAAAACAAGATTTTTTCACAGTTCTAATTTTCATAGAGATTAAAGAATGGTATTTTTAGAAAGATAAAAGTGTAGAGAATTTGAAAATGCAAAAATCCAAAATCACAATTTTTTGAAGATTTTGGGGTTCCAACACCCCTTTTAAGGTTTTTATGCCTTAAGTAAATCTGCATACACAATATTTGTGGAGTTATCAACAATTTAAAAGTTGTTTAATTGCAACCAAGCCTAAAATTTTTTGTGATGGCAGTCATGTTTCTTTACATTTCAAACTTTGCAAAATAGCGGATTTGTTGCCAATCTAGAGAAACTAAGCTTCGCAACAACAAAGATAACGTCTTTTTTTATTATTGCAAATTAAATCATGTTTAATCCATTCTGGAATTTATTTAAGGAAATAAGTGTTTAAGATTTACTTCATAATTTTTAATATAGATATTTTGAATTTTATGTATTTTTACCTTGTCGGGAAGTGAGAACTGAATTAATTGAATGAGAAATACTGAATTGTCTGTGAAAAACTGTTTCTTTTTTGTTTTGTTTGCTTAATTTCTTTTATACATCGTTTCAAATTTATTATAGTATTTGAATAGAACATGTGACAATGATTAGATAATTCTTCAAATGATATAAATTTATATGCATTATAAGATATAATATGAATGAAATGTAATGCTGTTAAGTGAACCTAACGCCAGAGTGTCGCTGTAATAAACAAATACAGTCAAAAGTCGTTAATCCGGACTCGTCAGGACTTTGGCGATTCCGGATTATCGATTTTTCCGGATTATAGATCATCAGTTTAAATCTGGTAAAATGGCATGCAGAAATTATAAAATTAAAAATATGAAACCGTAATTTACGAAATAAAGAACAATTATGATCTAAAGGGTATCAAAATTTACAAAAAAAAAAAAAAAAAAAAAGAAAAAAGAAAAAAAGCTTAATATTTATTTGTTTACTTTATTAAACATTTCTTTCAATGTAAGTTGTTTAAGTTGCTTCGTTTTTTATGTGATAATACATTCTCTTTACCATAAACAGACATAATTTCTTGTTCAGTTACAAAGTTCCGCTGTTCAAGTCCTATACCGAGTTCAAGTCGAGAATACCGACTAATTTGTCAATCGAAATTTTTCCGTTTTCAATAACCTCTGTCACTTTCTTCGCTATCGGAAGCGAATTATAATGACGAGGCATTTGATTTAAATCATATCAAAGACGGAGTACATTGAGAGGAAATACCACATTTAGTAAGCAATTATAAGCCAAATAAAATAAAAATATCTGCCCTTAAGATAAGGATAGTGTTGACAGATCAACTTCCAATTCATTGCGCTCCGCGGCGTTAAAGATAAACAAAGGATATGCTTTTATCCATTTTTTGCAGCAATTCCACATTTTGTTTAATGGACTCCGAAAGATACTTTCGCTTTGTATATCCTTTACATATTAGTAAATATATATCGGAAATTCTATTTGAAATAATCGAAAGTTCAAGCTTACTTTTATAAAATTGCTCTAACAGTCTGCAAAAAATAATAAGCCGTATCCAATTCGAAGATTAAGGAACAACGCAATCTGCAACATTAACTGAAATAGATAATTAGATAATTTTAGCTTAGCTTATCCCGTCCATTATACATTAAATGCACATTCGTAAACGTATTTTGCGCACGCGCACACGCAAATTCGCAGCCGTAAAGGTCTTACGCGCATGCGTCAACGCGACACAGACGCAGAAAGTTTGTAGCTTTGAGGTCCGGATTATAGATCATTCCGGATTATGGGTGTCCGAATTAACGACTTTTGACTGTATAGTGAATTTTAAAGAGTGCATTTATTCTATTGTGGTTTATGTGCTATCGACAATGTAGATTTAATTCAATCTGATAGAGTTTAAATGAAATGCAAGAAAAAATGCATATAATTTAATATTCTGTACAAGGAAGTCGTGGTGTACACATCAGATTTTTCAATAATAAATTTCATTTTTATGTTTTAAATAAACACATATTACTTTCATTTTGACTTTGATTACATTATGTACAGGTAATAAAAGCGGAAGCAAAAGGAAAAAAAAAGTTTTATCTTTATCATAACCTGATAACTTATCACATCACCAACGCAAAATCTTCACATTCTAGACTTCTCTTTCATATACCATTTTCAATGCCACCTCTTTCAATAATAATAATATGAAACTCTCTCTTCAATGCCACCTCTTTTATATACAATTTTCAATGTCACTAATAAAAAAATAGCTTAAATACTGAAAGAACTCTCTTTCATCTTATTTCCACAAAATAAATTTCTTTTACTTATTTTAAATCTATTTCTAGAAAATTCTAAATCATATAAAATCCATACAAGACTGGCTTGCACATATCTCATACCTTTAAATAATGATCATAAATATTCCCGCTAGTTACCAAAGTCATGCAATGCCAAACATGTTCATACCTAACTTTTCCTAGACATTTTTAATGCACATTATTTTTACCTGACTACGCAGTTTTTCAAGTTTATAATGAAATCACTTACTGTTTTACATACGAAGCCTGGCTATCAAGTTTGGCACCACCTGCTTAAGTAATTATCGAGATTTAAAACCCAAAATGATCTCATACTTTGCTTACTTGCTATGTCAAGACCCAACATAGAACACCATCTGTTTCGTATAGTTTCTGCCACAACAATATCTGTCTCGGATGCTCCAGGTGATGCAAGGAATTCCATACTCGGTAGTACGTACTCGTAGGCAGTTGATAAGGCCTCTAAAGCTGCCGCAGGATCCAAAGATTCAAACTGGTTGGCTACAATTTCATTTAGTTTCTATTGGAAAAAAAAAAAAAAAAAAAAAATTACAAAGACAATGAAAATTTTTTCAACAGCTCATCATCAAACCCTTTATATTAAAAACAAGTCAATATTCAGCCTTTCAATGAAAGTTTCAGCCAGTTAAATGAAAAATGTTAAAATCACACATAAAAAAATAATTAATTAAATTTTAAAAAATGCAGAATTTTTACGTTTTAGAGCTAATATCATAGCTACTCGCCATGATTTAACATAAGAGACATAAAATTTCCCTATTTTGGCAAGTGCCTTCTACAATGGAAAAAATCACCTGGAAGAAATAGGTTCCATCTGCTAATGTGGAAGAAAGAAACTGATTTTTGAACTTATTTATATTATTATGCCTATATTTTATTCATATGTAGAACTGATGTATTATTACAAATTTAAATATATTCATATTCTACCTAATTTAACAAGCCTCATTTGTATGTTTACCTTTCTTTGGTTATTTATACTTTTTTGGAGGGAATGGGGCTCCTGTATGTATTTTTGTGCACTTCTAATGAGATCTGCTTTTGCAGTCAGATACATTTAAAACCAAATTTTAGTTAATATCAATGACCAAAAATAAGCAAAATACTATATTTTCTTGCATTTTTAGACCCCCCCCCCAGACTGATTTTGCCATCCAAAAATTGAAAGGGGAAAATTATGCAGATAATTTAATTTCTGAAGGATGCAGTTATAGTAAGAATATAACAAACGAAGTGTAGTCATGGATACATTACAGGTAACTATCACAATATTGTTTCTTTAAAAGACACCTACATTCCAATAAGAATACATAGTTATATTAACATTACAATATCTAATACGCTATCTTCATTTCTACTTCCCCTTAACTTGAATCTCAACATTTTTTACTGTCTATGCTACTACTGAGCACCATGCACTTATTGTTTCATTCCACTTAAATTCCATTATAAGAACAAGAGATTTATACTTATAAATTTGTTTCTAAAAAAACTTCAAGAAACGCTGGAGATTTTTCCCCATATTTTATTGTATTCCAAATTTTAATAAATTATTTAAACAAAGCTATTGGTCTAATAAATTCTTCTGGTATATTCATTCAATCAATTTTATTTCTCAAGTAGAATATCTTAATCTCTATATTTAAGAATTTTTTACATGCAAGTTAATGTTTATAGTAAATAATCAATCACACATATAAATCCATGCTGAAAATTGTGTTGTCCTTTCACAAAGCAAAAAGAAAATACCATTAAAAACTCCAATTGAAATACAAGGGCAAACAAAAAGCTAATTGTGACATTATATATCTTTTTCTTACTGTTGACGAATCAAAAAATGTAACATACTTTTAATACAAAGCTCAAGTAGTCAATAATATATTATATGATTTATTAAATATTTTTTCTAATACATTTGTGTTTTTTTTTTACTAAAATATGATAATATAATCAGCGACTGTGGGTTGGACATTACTTTAAAGTATCAGGAGGCAAACAGTTGTAAAATGATTCATTTCCATTCAACAAGCTTGTAGTCGCCAGAAGATAAATATATACCTGTTGTCTTCACTCAGCAGACTCTTCTGTAAAGTGCGCTATTCAAACAGATTTCACACCCTACTAAGAGCTTTGAGCTAAATGACAGCCATCTGCAGATATGCAGGTGGACGGAAGATCTGGTGTAACGTCTCAACACATCTTAGGCATTTATCAGAGTCTTGCCTTCATGTATACACGTCTTAATCATTTTTCAAAAAATTTCAGTTGCATGTATATGCATCTAAAGCATTTTTAGAGAGACATCTGAAAACGCTTAAAGAAGTTAAAGAGTTAAAAATTCTATCTCGGTAAATACAAAATCCTGCACCAGTTCCATCATCATTTTTAAAACCATCCAAATATAGTTCACAACCACTATTCAGTGGAGAACTTAAGTCCTGCTTAAAGCTTTAATTTTAGCTAGATGTTATGACCACTTTGAGTCTACGCTTTCTATTTCTTCTTTATTAATACTTATATCACCATATCCAAAGTTACAGCAACCTCTAGTAGTTATTTGAATAGCACTTTTTATATCCAGCTGATATCAAGTGGAATCACACCAGCTGAAATTTGAAGAGATGATGTAGATACTGTTTTATAGCATCTTGTCATCCTTTGGACAGCATTTGCTTTTCTCCTCATTTTAACTGTGGCAAATTTCCACCATGCTGAACAAGCATGAGCTACAATTCATACAATTGCTCTTTTATATAATTTTTTAATTGCCATTTTAGATATACCAGTCATTTGTATCAACTCATTAACAATCTTGCTTGTCTTTGCTTTTTTACATCCTGGTACTGCTATTGGTTTCAAAGGTGACATGAAGGGCTAAACGGCTCTGCCTCGGTTGACTTCAGGACATTTAAGGACCTTCAGATATTCTCGTGGTACTAAAAATTTTTCCATTTGTATCAAATGAAGCACCTATATAAAGCTACTTTGCAGCATCTGTTTAGTTGTATTGCCTTGGTGCATGATGAGCTGCTGAAGCTATCTAATTTCAAGTTGGAATTTATGAAGGAGAATGAATTTATGGATCTGATCTGATTCAGATCAGAGGGATTACTAAGAAGAAAACCTCCCAGACTTCGGGGGAGATTTTTATTTTTATGGCTGGTGGTCCGGATATTAAATCATTTCAGATACTGGATATGCAGATCTTGGACTTTGTACTTTATGTAATAAATTTAAATAGTTTCATTATATGAAGTTCTGGGGAAAATTATTATATTATTCTGCACTAAAACATTTACAGTCAAAAGTCGTTAATCCGGACTCGTCGGGACTTCGGCGATTCCGGATTATCGATTTTTCTGGATTATAGATCATCAGTTTAAATCTCGTAAGATGGCATGCAGAAATTCTAAAATTAAAAATATGAAACCGTAATTTATGAAACAAAGAACAATTATGATCTAAAGGGTATCAAAATTTGCAAAAAGAAAAAGCTTAATATTTATTTGTTTACTTTATTAAACATTTCTTTCAATGTAAGTTGTTTAAGTTTTGCTTCGTTTCATGTGATAATACTTTCTCTTTAATTCTATTAAACAGACATAATTTCTTGTTCAGTTACAAAGTTCCGCCGTTCAAGTACTATAATTGCTGTGTCAAGAACACCGACTAATTTGTCAATCGAAATTTTTTTGTTTTCAATAACCTCTGTCACTTTTCTTCGCTATCGGAAGCGAATTATAATGACGAGGAACTTGTTTTAAATCATATCAAAGACGGAGCATACCGAGATGAAATACTACATTTGGTAAGGAATTATAAGCCAAATAAAATAAAAACATCTGCGCTGAAGATAAGGATAGTGCTGACAAATCAACTTCCAATTCATTACGCGCCCGCCGCCGAGCAGCGTGAAATTGATAAACAGATTTCGGATTTCAAAACATACTTTCGCTTTAGATCCTTTACATATTAACAAATATATATCGGAAATTCTATTTGATATAATCGAAAGTTTAAGCTTACTTTTATAAAATTGCTCTTACAGTCTGCAAAAAATAATAAGCCGGATGCAATTCGAAAATTAAGGAACAACGCAATCATCAACATTAAATGAAATAGATAATTATTTAGCTTATACGTCCATTATACATAAAATGCGCACGCGAAAACGTATTCTGCACTTGCGCACACTCATATGCGCAGTCGTAAAAGGTCTTACGCGCACGCGTGAACGCCTCTGCACATGTGTCAACGTGGCGCATGCGCAGAAAGTTTTTAGTTTTGATGTCCGGATTATAGATCATTCCGAATTATGGGTGTCCGAATTAACGACTTTTGACTGTACTATAAAATGTTATTGTAAATTTATTCCTTAGCCTCACAGTTGCATGAATGTTAATTTATTCCACTTTTCCCTAGTTTCTTATACTATCCTGGAAAAAATATGTTTCTTCTAGAACAGACCCAACCCTGATATAAATATTACTCAATATATATATATATGAAATTGACTAAATCTAGAGCAAAATTCAGTGAAACAGCTCCAAAATTACTATTCATGTTCCAGACAAATAAATATGCACTTCTGCACAGGTGGTCTTCATTGATAAAGCAACCATTAATGATGGTGGTTATTGATTTGTATAGTGGATATCCTTGTTCATTGCTTTTTAAATCTTCTAAGAAAACATCAACACAGAAATGTGACCCCATCATATTATAATATTGTTTGTAATAATAAAACTACAACTTAATTATGAAGAAAAATAATTAATATTCTAGCAAAAATTAAAAAATGAATCAATATGCATTAAAAATTACTTTATACTCAGTTTCCTAAAATAATTTAAACTACATAATATTTCAAAAGATGGAAACTAGATCTTTTGGGTAAAATGAAAACAAAGTTACATAAAACATTTTCCAAAACAATCACTGCTCATTAAAATATTCATTTACCAAAATCTGCTAATATCCCTTTCAGACAGACTGTCAGCAATATCTTTGGTAACTTGAAATAATGTTCCTAAATGTAAACCTTTAACTTTTTGATTCACAAACATTTTAAATTAAGTTAAAAGATTAAGTTAGCCAAAATAAAATATGTTGCTCCCATTGATATATATATATATATAAAAAGCTTTAAATACCAAAATTTAAATTATCTGATGTGTTATATGACTTCCTTGTATGGTATATTAAATTATACACATCTTTTGCTGCATTTCATATAAACTCATCGAATTTCATTAGTGATATGTTTCTCATTCAATTAATTCAGTTCTTACTTTGCGGCAAAGCAAAAATACATAAAAGTACCTTAATTAAAAATTGTAAAATACAGTAAAACATAAAATCCCATATACATCCTTAAAAAGCTTTTAAATTGTTAGTAATTCTACAGCTATTTCATGCAGATTAAAGGCGTAAAAACTTAACCGGAACATAAGAACAACATAAGTCAATAACTTTTAAAGCAAAAAATGCACAATTTACCAACATATAATAAGAAAAAAAATTCAGCTCACTGAGTCGAGTAATAGAGTAGGTATATACATACATATAATTTATGTATGTTGCTGATTGCGATATTTGGTGTAGCCAATTGCAACCAAAATTGGGGCAGGAAGTGAAAAGGTACTGCAATGGTTGACACCTTTTGCAACCCTTGCTACAGAATGTGAATGAAATAGAAAAGGCTAAGGGCATCAATACTGTGATTTTTAGGGGAAAAAAATTAATTATGAATGTTTACCTTTTTAAAAATTACTTCTAATAAAAATAGTTGAATTAATTAATCATGTTTTATCTATTAAAAGGAAATTTATTGGAAGGAAAAAAATTTGGGAACCCATTATTTTCTGCATGTATTTACTTTCTCGATTAGACAGATTTTAAATCATCCACAGTACTGACAGAATTGTTATTTGGACTATGTGAGGTATTGCTGTATTACATGCAGCAAATGAACACATATTTAATAGTGCTATGGTCGCTAAACCTGCCTTGCCCCAATAAACCCTTTCACCATTTCTAGATCATTCTTCATTTCTTTCAAAAACTCCAACACATATATACAGTTATTTAGCTTTACATTATTTTTTTTAAAGTGGGTTTTTTATATTCAAAAACTAAAACTATTTAACAGGTAAATTAAAGGCTGATTGCATTCTCCCTTCTTACCTACAGGGTTATTCAACCCTGGTTGAGAGGGCTTAACACTCAAAAGACGAAAAATTTTTTAATGTAATTATGATGACAATAGGATTGAGTTTTTCATTGTAAACAACTGTTTCATGAAATCACTAAAAAATATTTAATTTTTATGTTCAAGTACATGTTATCGCAAAAATGTAAGTTTTAAGAGCAATTTTTCCCTTTCTGTATATTTTCTTTCTGAATTACTTCATAATTTATTTTTATGTCTGGTACTTGCTTGTGATGTTTTGTTTCTTAATGAGAAAAAAAAAAAAGTAAGCTAGGATAGCTAAATTTTTTACACCCAGACAAAATATAACTTTCCTTCTCCCAATGCATTTCATAACCAAATTAATATCGTATATGGCCCCAATATGTATAAATAAATATATAAAAATACATGAAAAAAGTATTTTTATCAGAAATTTTATAAAAATAAAATGAAAAGTCTGATAAATTCCTTTAAATGGAGCAAAACTATTGCTATAGAAATACTCCATGTAGTATATCTTAAAGTTCGAAGAAATCACAAAAAATGCAGGTACAATACATAAAAATTGCAACACTTAAGATGAAATAACAGCATTGAAATACTGTAAAATAAATAACACTTACCAAAGCACTTTTTCTCCTATAATGCTCGAGCAGCTTAACATCAAGACCTCGTCTGCTCCCTGCTAGTTTTAACAAAGTTGAGTTGAGTTGGCAACAACAAATGAACATGTTTAAAGCACTTGCATAACTAAAAAAGAAATTAAAATCAATACTTTTGTGATATTTAAAAAAAAAAGGAAAATACCGTTATATATATAAATGGTTGAGGGGGAGGGGAAAAAATTTATTCCTTCTCTTAAGGGAAAAAAAAGTACTCTGAACTTAAGAGTAAGTAGATCACAGTAAATGGTTCTAATATGAACTACAAGAAATTTCATAGTTTACCCAGGCACTCGAAACCAGTGGTCGTCAACTTTTAGAACTTCCCGAACCACTAATACGAATTATATATATAACTTAAATCAGACCCTAAAAACAACATATTAATATGCAAAAACAATATTCAACATTCTAATACATGTAATTCTAATTTTCATTTGTTAATATAATTTTCAAAACATTTGGTGTTCAGCAGCATGCCTTTATGAAAATTCAGGCTACGCCCCTGATTGTGAGTAACAATCATTTAAAAAAATTAAAAAAGAGAAGAATACAGGTTAAACAGCCCCCTTCTGGCCAACATGGTTAAGAGTTAGTACAGCACATGAATAACTTTCTGAAATAATGCATTTGACTCTACGGGAGTATAAGCCATCATATCATCTTCCATTATGACATGGAAAACTTAATTGCTAAATTAAGTCATTTTTAATAAAGCCAAAATGTTGGGTATCTTAACTGATCATGACATGACAAGACTTTATCAATTACATGCTGAACAGCAGATTAGTTCTTCTCCCCCCAAGTTCCAAGATGCTTCCATAATCTCTTCACAAGACCTCTGTTTGCCTGATTTCATGCAAATTCTGCCTTTATGTTCTTTGGCTAATTTCATTTCAGAATTTTCTTACACTTCTGTGTACTGAGAAAATCTTGAGTGAGGAAGTAGAGCTTTTATTTACCAAAATACTTTTAAATGTGAAGAAAGCAAAATTAATAACTAATGCCAAATAATAAAGTTAATTAAAACTAACTGTAAATTTAACCCTTTGCGGCACAGTGTGCCCGGTCTTAATTTCCGGAATTTTTCACCTAAAAATTTCCTTCTGTACGCACAGAAAAATTGAATGAAAAAGGATTTATAGGTTACTATAGGTTACTATGAACCTTCTTTGTTTATAGAAGATGGCAGCTCAACACAAACCAGTCCATATAATTTAACCATGTTTAGTTTTTTAAGACCCTCATTTTTCAAAGAAATCTTCCAAATTTTTTTAGGATATAAAAGGAATTGTTTGAAAAGAAATTTCTATGTTATTTTTGGGCTGTATGCTAATCTCCTAATTCTATATTAAGTTTTTACCTTGAAATCTTGCCTAAAATCAAACTGCGAATCCTATGTGTGCCCAGACCGGGCTCACCGATAATCTAGGACAACTGAGAGTCTGTATTCTTTGTTTCTCCACATCTCATCAGTCAGTTCATTGACAACAATGCTAGTTTCAGCATTCTTTTCGAAGCTCTATTCAATCAGTGTGCCACTTAGGGGCCACCCACAGAATTAAAACGATAAGTGATATCTTCACAAAATTTTACTTGTGTACTTCTCTAGGTAGACTGCATACCTTTTTTTTTTTTTAAATTAAAATTCCGACTTTAAAAGGTAGCGTGCTGGAAAGGGTTAAAACAGAATGGCACATACAGGTGAACAATGTGAAAAAGAAAACAATTTCTTCACTTCATATTGGTTAGGCTGCAATCCCGTCCCTTCACTTTCGAGACCAATTTCAATATAAGAAACTAGTTTTTAAGCTTTTTTTTTAGTAATGTTTCACCATCGCATTTTGTTCTGCAGCATACCTGTCAAACATGAAATAGGAAAAACTGGGAGTTTGTTGGCTTTTGCACAGCACAGTAGGATTATTTTAAAAGAAGTTAAAATTGATTAAAATTTGCTTTATAATATATGATTCAGCTTTTTCAACTATTCAGAAAGATTCTGACATAAAATACGCTAATATTTAATTACATATTTAAAATTGTATGTTCTTTTTCTTATACTTATATACTAAGAATTTTTTTAGTGGAAAAGAAAAGCTTTAATTTCTAAATACGAGAAAAATAAAATTAATAATTGGTGTACAAAGTATTGTGTGGATAAACTTAGTAATGTACTATGTATTTGTAAGATACTTTTCCTTCCTTACGATGTGCCTTAAAATGTCCAGACTCTGAATCCCGGCCAGGGTATTCTACATTTTTTACATCTCCTGCCTCTAAAAAATCCAAAATTCGCTCTACAGTGATGCAAACTAAAATCCGATACATGATAAATTCACCACTACCAGGATTGGGTGACTAGGTTCAAAACTTCCTGTGCTGTCATGGTGTAATTGGAAGCATGTTCAGCTAGAAATCGAAAGGTCTGGACTTTTGAATCCAGTGAAGGCATTGCATATTTTGAAATGGACCTACAGACTTGATATATTGATTAAAGCAAAATTAAATATAAAAATTTATGAGTTAAACATTGGTTGAATGTTCATATAAGTATCAGACATGTCTATGGTAGATTAAGACAATTCAGATCAAATAAAATTTAATAAGGAAAATTATGAGGAATACTAAGGACATGGGAATAAAATTTCCACAATTTAAACTTCATTAATGAAACGTTAATTGTGCAAATTTTATTTGCACATTTTAAGTTTACTTTTTAAGTTTAAGTTTACATTTTAAGTTACTGCTGAAAAACACTTTCATTTGTAAAGGCTAAAAATAAAAAACTGGGAGAATCAACAAGTATGCTGTAGTTTGATACGTGGAAACACAAAGCTGCATCAGTAGCAACGAAATAAAAGGCTAAAAAAATTTTTAAAAATGGGAGATTCAGTAATCTACAGGGAATCTTCAGACAAAACCAAAAGAGATAAAATCAATGCAATATGCATAGTGAAAGGTTACAGTCAGCCAACTTGAAGACCCTTATTTTCTCAAAATCTAAACACAGTTCAAATTTTTGATTATTTTCAAAGCTTATTTATCAAACAACAGGTTTATTCCCTCATACATTCTGTTCGAACTTCTGATGCATTTTTTTGAAGCACCATTTTTAACAAACACATGGCAAACCATTATTATTTTTTATACCCTGCTTACTCTGAAATTATTAATAACCACAAATATTAAACTTACTTTTTCTGCTGGTGATAATTTTCGATACCAAGAACAAAACAGCTGACCAATTTACGAAATGTCTGATACTCTTGATGCCAATTTTTATACAATGTAGAGTGGTGATCATTAAAATTACGCCTCATATTGTCCAGTTTCAGAGTAGCTGCATCTTTCATAAGGCGCCCACTAAAACAGAGATTTCAATATTATTAAAAATTTATTGTATAAACTTTTACTTAACTTTTTTTTTTCAAACTATATACAACTAAGATGGTATTACTGACTAATAGAAGAAATTCATACACTTTGGTTTTTAAGATCATACTTCAAATTTTATTACAGGGTTCCCACTCAAACAGAAGAATGAAATTCCCTGACTTTTCCAGGTGTGTTTCAAGAAAACGCTAGACTATCCACGTAGTGCACATTGGCTGTGCTGAGGGTAAATTAATTATGGTACCACTTGAAAACACAAAAATTTGCCAATTATATATGACTTTATATACATATACATAATTCCCAAAGCATTACTTTTATAACTACAATAGGAGTTGTTTTCTCCACTGAGGACAGAGATTATAATCTGCCCAATCGGGATTTAAAAATGTCTTTTTTGCAGCTAAAGGAAGAAAGAAATGCATTTAATGATATTTTAAAATAAATTCAAATATTTTATACTTATTCAGCAGCATACTTAGGTAAAAATTATATGCACTAAATTTTGTGACGGTCTGTCATGTTACTGCTAGAATTAGTTTCACAAGTATGCCAAAGAAAATTGCCTGAAATTTAAAAGTATTAGCAACTAATAATAAGTAAATTTGGAAGCAAGAAGACACATTAAATGATATGAGTAACATTAAAAGAAAGTTACTTGAGGGTTAAAGACTGAATTACAAATATCAATGGTACTTGGCAAATATAGATATATTAAATGGTTAGCCTAGATGACAGAAATTTTTTTAAATTGCAAAATGACAAATAAAGCATTTAAGAAAGAAGAAAAGGTTTAAAAGATTTTGTTTTATATGATAATTTACTTTAGTTCAACGTGCACTACACATGCACATGTGACTATGTGGATTCTCAAGGTTACTGGAAACTAAAGAAGCTAGAAACTTGCTTCGTTTTTCTAAAAGACAATCTGATTGGCACTGCGAAAATTGGCTCTATGCTAGCTGTCTGAATGATGCTCACGATAGATGATTCTCAAAGAAAGTGATTGCTTCCGACACTAACGCGAAAATCGCTTTTTTGAGAATTGCAGTATGAAACTCCGCGACTTTTACAGATACTGACTAAAATATTTAAATTCCTTAACTTTTTTGGTCAATTTTCAAATTCCCTGACTTTTCCCGGTTTTCCAGATAACCCTGTTATTGATTTGTATCAATTTTTCAAAGCACTTAAATTTTCTCAGTTTCATTCATATAATTTAAAATTTTACAATTCTAGAGCAGTTATAAATAATTAATTTTCCTTACTTTCGGAAATCATCCAATTCAGGCACCAAAAACTGCTCTAAAATGGACCATGTAAGAAATGGCTCAGGAGAATTAGAATTCATTGCCATATAAACACCAATATGTTGTAGTCGAGGGTCTTCAGATGGATTAGCGGGAAGTCTTGCCAACCTTCTTAGTCTAGAACTTTCCTGGTGAACTATCTGCACAATAAAATTCTAAAGAATACATGTTCTTCATAACATCACACACAACACACCAATGTAAGAAATAAATATGCTTAACATGGCATGGAAAATTTTTGAGTACAATAAAAAAAAAAATTATAAAATGTTATTAATAAAATACAAATCAGTTACAGGACATACTAACCCACAACTGATTTATATCTCATTCACTTTTTGTTAAGGCAGAAAACTAAATTACAGTGAACCTCAGTTCATGAACAAATTTTCTGAACAAAAAACATTTTGGATGGTGAAGAAACATTTTGGATGGATCAACAATAAATGATTTTCAAAACCATTTGAAGCAATCTGTGACATATTTCAAGACTCAGCGCCATCTAGAAATACCATTTAAATATTTTTAGTAACTCACCTCATTAGCAAATCTGTGACTCCCGAGTGCCTGAACACAAGGACCATGACTTCAGTCTGGAGGAAATTATGGTTAAACCATGTTGCAGTTAAAGTTTAGGGAGGCTTCGCATTGATTAATTTTTTGTTGTCAATGATATTGTGTCTTTAGGCCAGACCATGGGAGAGAAATTAACAGTGCTGACACAGAAGAGTCAGTGGACAACCTCAAAAAATGAGCTCATAAAAAAAACTGGGATAATCATTAAAAAAACTATATATATATATAAAACTGGAACAATTTCAGCAACAAAATATGATTACGCGAGAAGGGACTTCAGGGAAAGCGAATACGATCCTAGTTCTTTGACCTGCAAAATAAGAAAAGATCTAAAGTTTCACTGAAAAACATTATCCTAATTAAGAAATGCCAAGCTATATCTAAACAATTTCAGTGACATTGCCAATATGTCACTTTAGAAATATTCTAATATGAAGACCAATAACAAATCACACTGCTGAAATTTTGAGTGAAATGGAGGTCCAGTAAATTTGAAGTATAGTTCAGCAGCTTTAAGAGATAAAGAAAACAGACAAGAGACACAGCTACCTGATGTTTTTGTAGAAGGGAATTTCTCACTCAGACTCTAATATCTCCACCTTAACACTTTTCATTCACGATAGCAGACTTTCCTTTGCATGGGTATAGTAAAATAAATTATCTACTTTCCGTTTAATATTGTGTTTAACCTTTCCTGTCTTAAGATTTAATAATTCCAATTTGTTTTGTGATAAACCTGTGCATAAAATAATGTTCTAAGATTTTAAATAAGCTAGCATATCTCCTCCAGAAACAAATTAATCTTTTTTCAGTTTTAGTTTATAAACATTAACAATGACAAACGGCTTTTAGAAGCAATTTAAGTTCAGGAACCGAGGTTTCACCTTTTACAGAATTATAAACATAACTGAAATTGTATAGCAGCTGAATTTTTCATGTAGCAATGGTTATTGAACATACACAGTGTCATGCTTATTTATAAGCTACTTGAAGGATATAGCCTTATAGTCATAAGAAGTAGCTGGCAAGTATGAAACATGACTGTATGCCATTTGAGAGATCTTTTACAATTTTTTACAAAAATTAATATTCATATAAAATCTCTCTTTTAAGAGGAAACTTTAATTTGCATTTTCAAAGTGCTTTTCTTACCTCTGCAAATGCTTCGGCAGCTCCATGTCCCGAAAAGATTTTTGCATGTTCAATTCGACTAAGTGTTGTTTTGTGCAATAAGACAGCATGTTCCATGCTTAAATTGCTAAAAAATCGAGCTGTGTTCTCATCCATAACTATGAAGAAAAGAAAAGAATTATTTATTTCTTATCAAGAATATTCAAATTTAGTAAATCTCAAAGAAAATATGGAATATTAAATGACTAACATTTAAAGGATTACAGTATAATTATGAAAAAGATTAATCTAAATGATTGCATATAAATTCCACTTTTTATCTAATTTTTGTATAAATCTAGAATCGTTTCATTAAGAAAGTATTAACAACCAAAGCTGAAGTTGAAATTGGGAGCAAATAAATGTTTGGGGGGCATTAAAAATTTGATCTTTCAGATTCCAGCCTGAAACCTGAAGACCAAACTTTAATCCAACAATATATTTTTAATAAGAATTATTATTTACCTACAATAAAAAATTGAATTTTTATTTTAAGATAAAAAATACCGGATCTTCAAGAAAATTCTGCTCTTTTTTAAGGTTTCGATGGTCATCGATGAACTTGGCTTGCATTAAAGTGGGTGCAAACAAACACAGCTCGTATTACAAATTTATGAGCGATAGATATTGCATGTATTTAGGAAGAAAGAATTGCTCAATCTTGCAACTGTCAAAGGATTAAATAAAAGTGCATTTTTATCTAATCTTTTTGTTACTTTTAATAAGAAATGACCTTGATTATACCTGACTTGTAGGGGAAAAACTATTATTTCTACTCACATGATGTTATGTTTTTACAATGGTAAACATGAAGAAATAAAAAGTTCATTTTCATCATATTAGGCTTTAAAAAAATTCAAAAAAGCAAAAAACACCAGTCAGATAGCTTGCAAAACATGTATACGGTGCAAAGGCTGCTTCTAATGACCCAAAAAGCTAATTAACTAAAAATTGGAATAGAGAATGATTGTCTAATTAAGCTCTTTTTTGAGATGATGAGCAGGAATCAATCTTACCAGTTCTACAATGTACATTTCATTCATATATCACAGCTGTATTACAAATTTAAAATTTTCATTTTTAAAAATTTAATTAGTCTCATTTGTATATTTACAGTCACGTTGGTTATTTATATACATCTTTTTCGGCGGTGAGGGGTCTTTTTTATTTATTTTTGTGGTCTTACAATGAGACCTGCTTTTGAATTTAGGCAGATTTTAAAACTAAAATTCATTTTATATCAATAAAAGCAAAATTAAATTTTAAAAAAACTGAAAGGTTTCAGATTTTAAATTACGTCCAAAGGGGCTTTTTTTCAAAGTTCTGTGTGTTACCTCTATTTATTAAATATCATGTTCTTTGCACTTAAAACATAAAATTCAGTTCAATAGCAATGTCGCAAATTCATTTTAAAATGAACATATCTTTAGACTTTCCGATACACAGTTCTGCACGCTGGAGGTAAAAAAGTCCCCCCCCCCGGTAGTGTTGCCATTGCTCGCTTTTAAATCCTTGAGTTTGTTAATCAAAAATTCGTTAAAGTTTTACAAAATATGAAATCGATAATAAAACAAACTCCAAATTAGGGCTTCCAGATGACCATATTCGGTGGAGGATTACGTTATTCAAAATTTAATGGCTCTAGGTACCATTGTTTTATCACAATGCGAAAAATATACATACATTTAAGCAGATTTTTCATTATTTAATTTCTTCAAATATAATGCAGGACTCTAACATTTGGTGGCAACAGTTTGAAAAGTGATTCAACGAAAACAAAAGGCCTTTAGGGACAAAGAACCTTTGGACTGAAAAAAAATTATATCACAAAACTGAAGCTACATCATTACAATATTTCCAGAGCATATTTTGTTTCTCTTACTTAGCATTAACCAATTTCATAATTTTGAGTGAATAAATTCAAAAGAGAAGAAAATTTGCTTAAGTCCTGCTTAACTTTCTTAATTACATTATACAGTTCAAGTGAAATTTCATAAATGAACTTTCTTTTTAATATACAAGATTTAGTGTATCGTAAATGGCATTAATGTACACTAAGATTTTTTAAAATAGCGTACAGGGGCTGTTCACACATTTTTCAGACGATTTTACTTCATAATAAAATAAAATCTTCTGCATGGAACAGTGTTTTTAAATGCATATCTATTTTTGAAGGTATAAATTATAGTCTGCTACTTGGAAATATTGTGTTTTCATGCAAAACGGCTCTATTAAAGAAGTAATGGACAGCAGGCTATGTTTCTGCTCTTTCCAAAAAAAATTATTCATATCTAGCAATTAAAAAATGCTGTGAAAGCCATGGCTTTGTGATATCTAAAGCTATGATAGGTAATGTTGTCAATTAAAGGGAAAAAAACATCAAAGTTTGGTTTCAAGAGGAAGAATTTTTTTAAATACATATCCAAGCTAAAAACAGAACTTTTCAAATGTTGGAAATGTAGATCTTTAATGTTAAAAGAAAGTCCACCAATTCAAAAAGCGTTTACAAAATCATTAAAATGCTCAGTGTCAACTGCAAGCAAAGTGTATAGCGCTGATTTGAATCTTAAAAACATTATATGCATAGGTCTTTCTCCACGACATATTGGCGAACACAGAACGTGATGCAGAATTCTTTATGAGAAACATTTATCGGAACAGAAATGGATAAATGTTGCCACAAAAGATGAATCTTGGTTGTATTTAAATAACTGCAATAAAAAGATATCCATTTATTACCAACGAAGAGGGGGAAAAAATCTTAAAACATAGTTCAAAGAATCTAAAGAAAGTTTTTCAAAAAGATTTATGATTGTTGCACATTTTTCATATAACGGCTAATTAAAAATAACAAGAGTGGAGAAATATGTTAAGATCAACTCTACATATTTATCAAGAACATATTTCATACCCAATTTTCAAACACACAGTGCAATTAATCAGCAGAAAAAGCAAGTAGCCACACATCAAATTAATTTCCCAGTGGAAAAAAAAATGAAACAAAAATCAGGTATCAAGGCCATATTTACTCACATCTGTTGAAGTATCACTCATGGATTTTTACACTTTTGGACTTTTAAAAAGTGGACTACCCATTGACCTACAAACCTCTTTGGACTTTGGAAAGCTGTTCAAGAGGAATGGGATAAAATACTTCTTCTGATTTTACAAAAGGCTTCCTTATCTTGGAAATTATAGTGTAGAAAGATAATGAGGATTTATGGTTATCAATGAGAACATTTAAAACACAAAATTTTTAGGTAAAATACTTCTGTAAATACAATGGAAATTTACAAATACAAATGTGAAATACAAAAATGTGAGAACAGCCACCGTATTTTTAGGAAGGTTAGCAAATTTCTTCCACGGTGGAAAAAACTTCATACATGAGTCTATGTCTAACTGATTTAAACAGTTTCATTATATGAAATTTTTGGAGAAAATTATTTTGTATTGTGTTGCAAATAATAAAATACTGATTTTCATATAAGTTACACTGCTATTGGTAAATTTATTTCTTTTAGCATTCTCGTATGGTACATCAATGTTAATTTTTTCCATTTACTCCAGTTTTGTTTACTAATCTGGATGAAACAACCCTCAGCTAGATATGTGCCCCTCCCCTTGTGTGTATGTACATCATTTTCAGAAAACATGCAGAATCCCTTGTGGTTGTAAATGAACTTTTTTAAATAGATTTACTTACCCATTCTTTTTTCTGCTATAATGGTACAATCTCCATCTCCTCCAACAGTCATCGTAGATGAATCTTTTTTGCGACTTTGTTCAAAATCCCACTGTTCCATTTCCATTTGAAATGCCTCATTGTCATCTTCAACATACTGTTGTAAGTCTTCAGGTAAAGTATATAGATACTCGGGTCCAATTTCAACTTCTTTATTTTCTAAAAGCATAATGGTGCCAATAAAGTACAGAATAAAAAGATTAAGAACAAACTATGTCAGATATGTGCACAAAGAAGGAATTTCATAAGCCTAACCTTTTAACCATATATATATATATATATATATATATATATATAAAATAGCATAATTTTTAAAGCCAACAAACACATAACAGACGCCCACATCCATTACATATGAATACCATGAGATGCTTAAAAAGCATTATTGCAGAAGCCCATTGCTTCTCATGCATAATTTCCACCATTTTCAAGTTAATGATTCATTGTTCTGGGATTTTTATCAATTTTATTACAGTATACCCTTGCCAAGCACAGATTCTCAGAACATGATTTCTCACATACAAGTTATCTTAATTGTTTCATCCTAATTTGTCGTAGAATTTCACCCACAGTTTCATTCAGCTTTTTTATTTGTAGCATATATTTTAGAACATGAACATTTTATAATTTGAGAGGACTGATCTCAGGATTAATTTCATTTGAGAGGATTTATTTTTTTAAAAAAACTTCCCTGACCTTTTCAAAAAAAAAGGATTGATTTTCTTAATCGAGGATTGATTTTTGAATTAATTGACTTTCTTTGATCATCTTTTAATTTCTTTGACTTTCCAGGTGAACGGAAGCTCCATAATAATTAGTTACATAATCTGCTATAAATTAACGATATATCGATTTGAAATTTGAATTCAGTGAAAATATTAAAATGGTATTTAAAAAATAAGACAAACTTTCATACATAAAATGTCTCACAAAAATTACCAACTACTATAATATTTTAATTTTGCTAAGTAACGGGAGAAAAGCTTTGAAATAAAATAATAAAGAATATTTTCTCTTTGAATACATATTATCTGAGCTCTCTCTTTGGACTAAATAAATTTGAAAAAATAAACAACATTTTAGGCTGAAATGAAGGAAAAAAAAAGAGATAACACAAAATTAATTGGACACTTTCCCAATTTCTAATTAAAATTTCTGCAACAAATAAAAACCAAACTTTTATTTAATTGGTTTGATAAAGAAGCTAGGCAAAATAAAAAAAAAATGTTTGCTTATATAATTCAAATTTTATTTTTAGAAAATGCTCGTTATTTTATGGTTTTCTTGCAATGGCTCAGTCAAGAAAGTAAACATCATTAGAATGATAAAGAAGCTAGGAAAAAATCTAAAAAATGTTTGCTTTTATAATTCGAATTTTCTTTTCAAAAAACATTCGTTATTTTAATGTTTCCTTGCAATGGCTCGATTGCAAAAGGAAACATAATTAGAAACCCGCAGATTAGTTATTGATTTGCATTAAAAGAAAGGGAAACCTATTAGAAAAATTGCCTATTTAAAAAAAAAAAAACTTAACTCAAGTGTTTTTACAGTTTTTGGTATCGTTAAGTGTTATAACATACACAATCTCCAAGATTGAGTGCTCCTTAACTTGTTGCAAAACTTTATGCATTATATGGAATTATGTGTAAATCCAGAAATTGTAAGAACAGCAATGCAATCTGCAGGATATCGTGGGCGAGTAGCAAGAAGAAAATTTTAAGTCTGTTAAAAAATCCCAAAAATTTTGACTCGCTTTTGCAAAATTGATGAAACAAAAGACACCTCGACTACTGGGGGGGGGAATTGCTGTTTGCTGATGAAAGCAAATTTAACATCTTCGGCTCAGATGGACAAGTGATGGTGTGGAGAAATCCCAAAGAAGAATTTTGGAAGGAAAACTTGGTATGAACTGTTAAAGACAGCGGAAATGAAGTTATGGTATGGAAATCTAAGGCACATTCCGGTGTTGGTAATATAGAGTTTATAGATGTTATTATGGATCAGTACAATTACCTTGACATCATACAGCAAAATTTGGCTTCGTCAGCACAAAAAATTAATACACAAAATAGTTTTTAAATTCTACCAAGACAATGATCCAAAGCATATTGAGCCCAGTGTTAGACTCTGGCTGTTGTATAAATGTTCAGAGGTAATTAAGCACCACCTCTATCACTAGATCTTAATCCTATTACACATATTCGGCAGAAAGTGGAATCGAAAATTCGAAAACAGAGTATATCTTCGCAGCAGCAACTGAAAGCAGTGATTCAAGAGGAGTGACATTATATAAGTTCAAAAGTTTAAGGGGGGAAAAAAAAAAAAAAGTTGTGGCGTCAATACCCAAAAGTTTAAAGTGATCAGGTGTAAAGGTAATCCCACAAAATATTAAAAAACAAAAAACAATGTATGCTTTTGTCATTTTTGGCTGTTACTAAAAGTGTTCAATTATTTTTGTCAGAATATTTTTTCTCATTAAAAAAATGATATGGAATTTCAAATTTATACATGATCAAAATAAAAGTCTTTCTTTTTGCTCTTATTTATTTTAGTTTTTATGTACATTAAAGAATACAAAAATTCAAAATGTTCGATCATTTTTGTGAACCACTGTATGAAAATATTTTGACACATATTAAAGGAAAATACATAAATTACCATCAAAAAGTTCTGGCCTTAATTCATCAACATATAACAAACAATAAGCTGATGCATAATGGTGACCACCCATAGAGTCTTTCTGAAGTTCAGTCCATGTTGCTTCAGATACAGCTACATCATTAAACTTGAGCCAAAGTCTCCTATTAGGGCAATATACATAAGCCCAGTAATGACCAGAAGCAGCTTGGCCTTCATGAACTAAAACAGCATGCAGTCGATATGGCTTCTAAAGAAATAAAGAAGCAAAAGGTAAACAAATATATAAATAAATGCTCAATTTACCAATAACCTAATCCATTTTAATATTTTATAATTTTAATTTGGTTTACAATGCATTGGGCATTTCTAGCTCACATCTCATAGACCACAATGTTTAAATGGCCAAAGATATTTTATATAATGTACAACATCTGCAGGAAATTCAAAAAGCATGAATTATAAACCCTTTACAGATGGGCATCCCATGTATGCATTCCCTACAAATGTCTCTCAGATCCAGGCATCCCACCCATGCATCTATGCAGAGTGAGGTTAAGGAACGGGTGATGCATATGTGCATTTTCAGCTGAACAATTTTTTAAAGACCATTTGATGGCACTCTATGTCCATTACATTTGAATTGAATATAATTTTAGCTGTCTTCTAATTTAATTCTGTAATCTAATTGCCCTAATCTTCAGTTTGATCACATTCTGTCTAACTTTGGTGTCAGCTGTTGCAGGGAAGGAGGGAAAGCATAATGTAAACAGAGCTTGGCTCTTTAACTCACCAAGAGATATAAACATTTGTGTTTCTAAATATCTCTTCAAACTCCTTTTTTATTCTTTTTTTCTACTACATAGGGTGTTTTAGGGTTACTACGTGGTGTTCTGTTATGCTTTTATTGCTTATATTTTGCACACTTCTCTTTCTATAGGAAAGCTTTGACTTCAGTTTATTATGGAAAGCAAGCACTATTTTATTACAGGAAGGATTAACTCATAGGGTAAATAAGCCAATTAGTGACACAGATAAGAGTGATGATTCATTTTCTAAAGAGTTAGAGAGAGTGATGATTCGTTTCCTAAAGAAAGGTAGAGAGTGATATTTCTAGTGATTCTGAGAGAGATATTGTATCGGAGACTGAGCTCACTGAATGCTTGCCTTCCACTTCCCATGACAGATTTTGCTATTTCTTGAATTTTTTAATTAATTTTAGTTAAAAAATAGTAAATTAGTTTTAATTAAGTTTATGAATGTATTTTGTCCACAATTTTTATTTTTCTGAAAATTATTTCTCAAAGTAAGCAATTTTTTAATGCATTTTCATGTAACGTAAAGGAAAAAGATTATTAAACGTTAATTTTAACATAAATGATAGTATAAGTAATAATCTAAAAAGGTATAAAAAAATTATAAAGCTAGAACCTAAATCCACCCTCTAAAATTAGGTTTAGTGACCAAAATTAGGCTTTCTAATTAAAGCAAAACCTGAAAATAAACAATGATAACCTATTACATTTCTTTTATTTATTAAATTTTTCTTAGGTGCATTCAGGAAAAAAAAATATCTTTATGTAAATAACTGTACACTTCTTTACTTCATATTACACCTTTCAGCTACTTAAACCCCGTTCACAAGAGCAGATTCGACCGGCGGGGAAAACCGGTTCTTCCAACGTGCCCTATTCACATGGCAAACAAGCATTAACTGCTTCTCCAAATTGGAGGTAGAATTTGTCAGAATGCTCCTAACTCTCAGGAGCAGGGCAAATGGAGAGATTTCCTGTACTAATGCTGTGCGATCGTGCAATTCTCTTAATTTTAGTTACTGCTCGCAGGATTGTCAGCGAAACAATCGCGCTGATAGAAGTCTGAGGATGTGATAGCATCCCCCAAAAATGTCCAAGATGCGGAAATTATAGACAAATACAGACAAGATATCTGATGCCGGGTATTCTAGAAATATCATTCAAATTAAAACTAAAGTTAAGACAAGTGCATATCGCCTTCAACGCGACAAAAGACTTGGTACCTTTTTAATGATTTTTTTTTTTTTTTTTTTAATTTAAGCATTTCATCTACTTTTTATGAATATTATTAAATGGTTTTGTAAGACAAAATAATTTTAAGCTGAAAAAAAGCTTTCGCAAGTAATTTTTTTAAATTAATTTCTGAGAAAAAAATAAAAATACAATTTTATCTAAAATCATTAAAACATATATGATCTCGTCTTTTCATTTCAAACAATTTTTCTTTTTAGTATTTTGCAAAACCGATCTTTGTTTCTATAAAGTACATAATTTTAGATAAAATAATAAATAATTTAGTCCATATCTGTATATGTTTTAGGACTTTAAGTAAAAGGATTTATCAAAAAAATGCAAAGGTTTTTCAGTTTGCATTTGCAGTTTAAAGAATACAAACTGTCTAAACAAACATTAAATCATTTCAAATTTCTTTAAAATTTTCTTAACAAATTTCAATACACATATATATATATCAAACCTCGTGCTATTTATTCAATTGATAAATACAAACATAAATTACAAACCTTTTTTTCAAACCTTATCTGGCCAGAAAAATTGAAAAAAATCATAAAACGCAAGCAGAATTTTTCTTTACCTACTTTTGTTTTGTAAAACACATTCAAAACAATTTTAATACATTAATTAATTATAATATAGTTACGTGCGTACGGGTTCGTAATAGATTGATAATAGTTCGTAAATGATTGTCATTGCACTCAAATCCAATGTTAGCTTAATTAAATTTATTTTATCAACAGAAACACTTCAAAGTTCTGGAATTTTCCACACAAATACTCGTACAAGTGTTTAGAATATCACTAAGTACAATCAGTAGTTATGCTTCAATCTAATAAAAACGTTAAACACAATGCAATGCAAAAGGCATCTTAAGTCAACTCAGAAATATCTCCGATCTCACGCTGAACTAATAACTGGCAACAATAACAACTTATAAATAATGTCATAAAAATAGTGTGGTATAATGAGATTATTACTTTAAAACCGATATTTCAAATTGATGCCCAAGAAGAACAAGTATTTCCCATTCTGCTTCATTGCATATTTTTTAAAAAAGAAAAAAAATCATCCAATTTAATTCCCTTTATCATTTTTTTTTTTTTTTAAATGTGAAAAGTTTGTTTTATAAGTTGTGAAAATGTCGGAAGTTCGTAACCAATATATTTTTAGATATGAAATTTTAAAATTAATGGGCATCAAAAAGTCTATAAATATGAATGGTTTTCAAAAATTCTCCTAAAATATTTTTTAAAAAAATTACAGTAAAAAATTTCGCTTAATTTTTTTCCTCCACTGTGTCTTATGCTGCAAAATATAATATTCTGAGATTCTCAGTTTATTTGTTAATATTTGCAAAAAAGTTGTTTCAACTTTAAATTTGAAAAAAATCTAATCCTCTAAAAATCAAAAGCATGACACCACATCCACAAGCAATGTATGTACAAAGTTTGAGTTCTATATCTTATCGGGAAGCAGTTTAAAAATCTATGACCATCTTTTAACCATAGCGACAAACACCAAGAGTGAACTAAATAACAGCTTACAAAATAATAATAATTAAAAAGCATATATTTTTCAGGAACCATTACGAAAGTTCAGGTACCAGTTGCGAAAGTACAGTTTACAAAATTAACAATAGTAAACGGCAGCTGTGCGAAGGAGCGTTGCATGTGAAAGGGGCTTAAATCTCATGGCATTTCATTTCAATAACGTTTGTAAATTTGAGAGAAAATTATTAGAAACTATCTGTATCAAGAGTTACGGATGCTCATCAATCAACCTAGTTCTTTTTTTTTTTTTAATTATTAATTTTCAGTTGCACGAGGAGGGAAAAAACTGTTCATATATATAGATATGTATTTCCACACAAAGTGAATATTTTTAAAACAAAAATTTGTAACTGAGGGTATTTATGTTTTGACAAATACAAAAAAAAGGGGGGGGTAATCAAATCTTCAAACTTTGAATAAGATTTATATTACAGTCTAAATGAATTAGATGCAGTTGTAGTTCTCTTGGGGCATTATTCATATTAATTTTTAATCATAATGAAAATAATGTAAAACTGGACTCAAAATCATGAAAATCTTGACCTTTTTTTTTCGAATTCTTGCCATAATAATGCAAACTAATTTGCAGAAAATGTACTTAAAGGGCTAATAAAATTGCTCTGGGGCAACAAGTTTGAGATAACCGACATATGCAGCATTTTATCCACTTCTACTGAAGTGAATAACAATTTTCAACACTGAAAGCTGCAACAATTTTTTCACATACAGATATTTCCTGTAAAACAGATAGATTTTTCAGAATAAAAATCAGATATATCGGTACTTATAGGAAAACTGAAATGATATATTGATTTCAGTCTTTCCAATTTGTATTAAATAATTTTGCTAATTTATGTGACATCTTATAATTGCATCTCCCATACTTTTATTCATTTTTATGTAACCTTTACAAATAAATAAGACTTTTTTTTAACATTGATGTGCTTTATTTATTCCATAATCCAAACAAATTTTGCTAATTTCTTCATCTGTAGTGTTTTCTATAAGCTATATGTTTCAGCCTCGCGTTTATGAGTATTTTTATTCCTAAATGTTGGTTGCTTGTTCATATTTTTTTAGACTTATAAAATTAAATCAATATCAATTAAAATTCATGTCCAGTAGCTGCAACAAACTACAGAACCAACCAACTGAAGATTGTACTGGCTAAATATTTTGAAAGGACTATCAGTTTTGAACATTTATTTTCTAAGATAAATACATAAATAAAACAAAATTATTTTAACAAAGTTTAAAATCTAACTGCACTGTAATGCTTATTAAAATTGGTGATAATGAAAAATATCCCAGTAATTCACATAAAATTATTTTCAAAATGGTTCATTATTAAAAATTATAATAACTGCAACACATTGACGTATCACAGTTTTCTCCAACAGTAAAGATACTTAATTTTTCATGAGGTTTCAAGATTACTTATTTAACAAATATGATTCAAAATTTTCAAAACAGAAACCACATAAAAAAGAAAGAAAGGAAACAAAAACCTTTGCAAATTATTACAGATTAAAGCATGAGCAGTTGGCTAGACAAACAAATAAAAGATAAAGGTAACCCACAGAATATCAGTAATTAAACAGATGCCAAACGGAATATCCTCACTGGTAACCTTTTACGCCTCATTATCAAAACAAGTAGCAGCCATTTCTTATCAGATTGATTGTTTCTTTCAATACCGGCATACAATTACGTAGAATTTTTACCAGGTAGTTCAATTTTATGCCCTAAAGTCATTCGCGGTAAATAAATCAATTAGGATGCAATCACACCACTCACCCGAAGGCAAAAATATAGAAAAGGCAAAGCCAAGGGTCTTCAGTTCTAATTAGAATGCACTAGCGAAGTAAAGCACTGCGGTTTTACATAATTTTCGAGTAAGCTATTCATACAAATTGAAATAATTCTTGCATTTAAACTTGTATTCCAAATTAAGATTTAACTTGAAATTAATGTAGATAACTACTGAGAAAATTAGATTTTTGTAGTGTAGTTTACGTGAGATGAGATCACTTGGGATAATGTGATATGAACTAGCGAATAAGGATGTTGAACCGTGAAAGCATAGTAAATTCTTAAATTAATGCCTTTTTACAAAATTTTAAACGATATTAAAATGTTTATGTATTCAAAATAAAAAAATTCTTAGAACTAACATTTGTTAGCGTTTTTTATGTGTATACTGTACGTTGTCACCAATAAAGTCTGCTTGGCGAGATTTGCGCCGAAGAAACGGAAAAGTACCAAAAATGTTTGTAATAAAAAAAATTATTTCAAACAAATTTTTAATAAATATTTAGTAAAACAAATTTTACTAAATATTTATTAAAACAACCATAAATAATAATAGCACAAAGAAAAAATTAATACTAATATCTTTTTTTATCTGAAAACTTAGCTGATTAAGTTCAATACCTGTAAGACATTTTTGTTGGTTACATTTTATAATTCAAATATATTGATAGCTAAATATTTAATTCTCAGATACACATTACTTTCAAATAATTCTAATGTAGTTAATCATTAAATATCTGACTAATTTAAACTAAAAAATGAACAAATTACGCAAACTACTTAAGTTATCAGAGAAAATGTACCAAATCAGACAAAACTTGAAAACAAATAAAAATGGCATTAAATTGTCTTTTTCTCTTATTTATCACATTTTTGTTTGAGGCAGAAATAAAAATACATGTATCGGTATGTAGATAATTATAACCTTCATTTCTTAATAAAGTCTATAGCCTTGGAAAGAAATTACTAGAAATTATCTTCATTATGGATTGTAGATGTTGATTGAGGGTTTTTTTATTATTATTATTAATTTTCAACTATGAAAAAAGCTGTTAAGATATCACATTCCCAACAAAGAGATAATCATTAATACAAAAATTCATAACTGAGCTTATTTATTTTTTGACAAGTACAACTAAAATTTAATAAAATCTGTATTTTTAAATATTTGAATAAGTTTTACATCGTATTGTAAATTAATTTAGCTCCATTTACAGATTTACCAGTGCATTACTCATGTTTGATTTTAATGGCAATGAAAATAATATAAACTTGGATTTCAAATAACTAAAATCTTGACATCTTTCAATACTGTATTTACAGAAAATACACAACTGAAATGTTTTCAGGAGTCAAATGTGATCTGTGAGCCACTAGTTTGAAGCCACTGATTTCCCTTCCAGTTAAATACTTAAATTTTCATTTCTATGGAGTTCTTGAAAATTACTAAATCTAACTATTTTTAAGAATTTCTAGTAATGTACTATTTTTTATGGTTACTTTTAAATTTACAAAATAAGCTGAAGATGATTAGTAAATATAAATTTTTAAAATCTCCACTTTTTCGAAAACCAGCAAAACATATTTACATATATAAAATTTTAAAGATTCAAAGACAGATGAATATACCTTTTGCAATGATGGATCATTATAAATTTCTTTGATAGTATTGTCTATATTGTTGATATTATCTTGCAAAGCTGTAAAAATAAATAAAAGCCTAATGAGCATATAACATATTTCATGACAACAGATATTTAAAGCACTATATTTACCATTGCAAAAGCAACAGACAAAACATCAATTAAAATTTACAAAATTTTAAAACTAAAAATAAAGCAAAATTCTCACTAAATTGATGCATTTAAAATAAAGAAATCTATTTAAATTACCTAAAAATGAAATTAATTTTAATTAAATACCTAAGTATTTTAACTGATATGAATTAATTCAATTTTGAAACTATAAAGAAATATATATATATGTGATATTTTGGCAGTCGGGCACATGACTGACGAAGCTCGGCATCAGAGTCCAGGTGTTGTTTGGCTGAGTGGAATACAGCAGAAGGATTTTGCTTTTAATTGCACATCTTTATTCAATTCAAATGGCCGATAATTTTTCTTTTAAATGAAATTCTCCTAATTACATATCAAATAGTGTTTTAAACTAAATACAATGAAATCTAGGCTTTTGATGTCATAACTATTCCAACAAAGGGAAGAAAGATGAGAAGTGCAGCAGTATAGAATTTAACAGCAGAGGGAGAGAGGAGCTTCGGAGGCCAAATAGCGCAAATTCTGTATTTATAGAAGCGGTTGTGTAATAGGCTGGAATGTTCTCGAAAGTACTGGTCTAGAGGGAAGATCCTAAATTGCAGAAAGTTAATTAAAGGTTGCTGGTTCACATAGAGCAAAGCCATCCTATTTTTTTATGTTTTACATCCTCACCCCCCCAAAAAAAACAAGAGGCCAGGTGAGCAAAGCATTAGTAGATTAGTGAAGCAAGAAGCATGAGAAAAGAAACAAAGAAACATCCAGGACATAGCTTACAGGCTTTACATATGTCCTATCATAAATCATGATCTTTCTGATATAATTATAAAGTTTTTAAATTATACAATTTTACAATGATTTATAAATAAACATATAACTTATAACTAAATTTAAAACTATAAGACAATAATATATGGAATAATAAATTATAATAATAAAAGTTCTCAATTTTTCTCAAAATGTGCATTGAAAAGTTCATAAAGTCCTTTTCCTTGAATGAAGATACTGGTGAAGTCTCTTGATGCCAGTAAGTCCACAATATAAAAATAAGCTCACAAATATTATGCACTTTTTTCAATGAATATGATTCCATAATAATTTTTGAATAGAAGATGTTTAAAAATTTTGCAGGGAACTTTTTTTTTTTTTTTTTTTTTTTTTCATATAAAACTTAGAAGATACACAATTTATGCATAATGCGTTCACGCAATAACATGCGCTCATTCTTCTCATCGTAGGTAATTAACAATACATTGACATATTTTAAAGTAATTTAAAAATTCAATACAAAACATTCTGATATAATACCTTAAGAAAACAATTCAATATAAATCTCTAATAATATAATGTAATATTTCATAAAACAATAACGTCTTGAATAAAGTCTTTGGCATGTCCTCTCCAACAGATCAGCATAACTAGTTTGCTAATAGTTGGGGGTGCTAGGTACAAAATATCAAAAAACATCCGTTGCCTAATGAAAGGTAACTGGTTTTTGGCATTGTACATTGTATCAGTTTTTTTTTTTTTTTTTTTGTAAAAATATAAAATCTTACAAAATTAAAATTTAAGACAAATAATTTGTATGATCAAGTTAAAGTCTTTACTAGAATTTTGGAAACTAGAAATGAATATTACCTTACAACAAGCAGGCAGGAAAAAAAAATTGTTACAAAATAATATAAGAAAGATGATGTTTGGTTTTCTAAAAATATGAAAAAATACGATCATTTTGCTTGCAAAATCTCTAATCTCTTTAACAAACCATACAGGTATATGATAATTACTGATCATTAACCTTACATTAAAAGTTACTTAAAATATTAACTGAGGATATATTAATATATAATTCCAGTTTTTTCAATAGCATGACTTTTTTCTTTCAAAATGCAATAAAAAAAATCCCATTGCTGATCAAGGATGCTGATCATTTTCAGACACTCAGGAGTTGTATTATAAAGACTTTCTAAAATTTTCTACCAATTTCATATATTAAGACTGAAAGAAAAGGGGGAAAACAGTTGGCGAATATTTTAAAACCCAAATACATAGGACATTTCAAAAGTAAGTTTCATCATTTTTTTATACAGAAAAAGAATACATTATAACATCATGAACAGTATACCTTGCACTATTTTTCGACACAGTCACTACCGACATTGAGACATTTGTCGTAGCATGCAATCAATTTAATGAAACCACTCAGGTAAAACTCGAAGCCCTGCAATGCAAAGAAATGTTGCACAGCCCGCTCTCACCTCAGCATTGTGTTGGAAGTGACGCCCTGACAGTGCGACTTTCAATGCAGGCAACAGATGAAAGTCTGATGGGGCAAGATCGGGGCTGTAGGCTGCATGATCCAATCTCTTCCCTCCAAATCAGCGAATCTGATTTTGTGTGAGTGTTGTTGTGTGTGGTTTTGTGTTTTCATACAAGAGGACACCTTCATTCAACAGCCCTGGTCTCTTTTGTCGAATGGCAGACCTGAATTTGGCAAGGGTGTTGCAATTGCATGCTGCATTGATGGTTCCATTGTGGAGGAAATCAAAGAGACTTGCACTTTTCACATCCCAGAACACTATGGCCATAAACTTTCCTGCGGGAGGGTGACTTTTAATTTTTTCTCACTGATGAACTGGGATACTTCCATGTCACTGAGGCAACCTTTATTTCTGGGGTAAAGGTGGTGCACCCATGTCTCATCACCTGTGATAATTCTGAACAAGAACTCATTTCCCTCGTGCATACCGCATTTCAAGGCTGATTCCCTTTCTTGGCAATCTTGTGGTCCAGAGTCAGAATTTTTGACACCCATCTTGTAGAACCTTTTCAGTAAACCAATATATTATGGAGCATGAGATGGGCCGGTGCACAATCAATATGCAGTGCATATGCCCCATCTGAAGCACCTCTTTGCTACAACCATATCCTGTACTCTAGTAATGTTTTTTTTTATTTGTGGACTAGCAAACAATCATCTGACAAGACATGACCTCTTTACCATACATAGTCTGTAGGCATTCATGGATGAGGCACATACTAGTCCCACATGCCCATACATACCAGATGACAGCATGCACGTCCCACATGGTGACCACAATGTCAGCACATGTCTACTTGCCATCATGATTTGTACTCAAATAATCTCGGGCATGCCAGTCTGCTGCTACTCTCTCTTCCACTGCGCTCTGCGCACACGTCATTCCTCCTCTGCTGATACTCCTTCCTTAGTTGAACCAGCAATGAATGTGGCTTCTTATGGTAATTATTTGTTTCACCTGGTGTACCATATTTTCCTTCATAAAAAAGTGATGAAACTTACTTTCTGAACATCCCTCATACCCTAAATACTTACTTTTGACATTAGTTTCAATTTCTTTTCGCCACCTTTTCAAACACGCCTGTAAAACTTTTAATTCCAACTCTGAAACATGTTGCGGAGAAGGCACTGTTTCCTCACAGTTATGATTTACATGTTCAAAACCAGTGTTTCCAGCAGTTACAGATAAACACACACCACTCAGAGGAACACAAGACCCTGATGGGCTTGAAACAATGTCCATCGAATTTGCTTTATTTGGAGAGTTACAAGGGGAGTCACAACCCATGCTGCAATTAAAAAGAATATATATATCATTTTACATATAATTATACATAGCAAAATTCATTGTACAAATTTCACTCTTTAATCCTTTAAATTTTTCCCCTTATATTCTAAAAAGAGTGCTGCTAACCCTAGGAAAGCTAAAGTAACCAATTTACTTTCTAAGTCGACTCTTCTCTGCACTGAGGACTGCTTCAGAAATTGATGCACCCATAACTGCCAGCTCTGAAATAGGAAAAACCAGGAGTTTCTGAGAAGTTTTCATGCGGCATCGTGGCACCATTTCAAAGGAACTCCAAACTGGCTTAAATTTCTTTTATAACACATGATTTGAGTTATTCAACTGTTTGCAATATGGTTCTGATGTAAAATACATTAATATTTAATTAGATTTATACATTTCATTTAGTAATTTTCTTACATTGAAAAAACACAAAGCAGGGAAAAAAAGCTTAATATTGACTGACCAGACATTGATTGAAACTTCATTTAAACAGTAGATTAAAATAATTCATATCAAATAAAATTTTATTTAAAAAAATCATCCTGAAAATCACTACGTGTGAGGGAATAAAATTAGTATTAAAATTTCATTAACCAATAAATAAATTTCACTTATTACTGAAAAACACTTTCCTTGCCAAAGGCTAAAAATTAAAATGGGAGATTTGGCAATCTACCAGGAGACTGGGAGGTTTAAAAAAGTTGGATGTCTCCTGGTAAAATCTGGACAGTTGGCAGATGCGAATTTAATTTTGTCCTTAGCAAAGATCGAAAACTAAAAACCGGAACTCTGCCAATGAAAGAAGAGAGTTGGCAGCTATGACCACAATTACATTAATTTACATTTGTTTTAATCACTTCAGTTCCATATGTTTGACTGTTAGGTTTGCAATTCTCTGTCTCTTTTTCTAGGTGTGTCAGAATGGAAAATCTCCACTGCCTATTCAACTAACATTTACATATTTTTACATTTTACTTCAATCTCAAAGGGATTAAATAAAATCAATCACGCAGGTGTTACAATAGAAAAGCTCAAAGATTAGCTAAAATTTTTATTCACAGGAGGAAAAAATTAATTAAAATTAAATTTCTTCTTGAGGTTGCTGTTATGAACTAGCTGCTAAACAAGTCAGTTGAATTAAAATAAGTTCATAAATACACTTCCAACATAAAATTATAAATTAATAAATTTATCAAAATTGAACAAATATAATAAATATTTATACATCATCTTCATTTATCAATAGCCTATTAAATAATTCTTAATAATAGTAACTTTTCTATCGAAATAATCATTGAGAAATATGTTATTTGACAGACTTACAGCTTCGAGATAAAAACAATTGATAGATGTTTCAACCCCAGAGGAATTATAAAAAAAATCACACATTTGTTAACAGTTAAAAGACTGAGGTTCTAATTTACATAAAAAGTAGATAAATAAAGCTTTGACAAATTAGCTACTAAATGAGTTAGCTGATATACCATAATTTCATTAGTATGTTCTATTCTGATGTGAAATTATGAATTAAGAAATTTAATAAAAATGAACATATATAAAAACTAAATTATTTCAATATTTTTCATCTATATACAATCCAAGGCTCAGGTGCGAAGAACATGCAGAGCAGGTGCCTAGGCTAAGCCACATCCTCCGTGTAATGCATGGAGAGATGACATAACTTTCCTGCCATAACATTAGGGAATGATGGCCAAGAATTCTAGAAATAGGATTCTCGATGTTGCGATGAGAAGAGCCTTACATATAAACCTTCAGGAGGTACTACGACTAACAGACAGCAAAACTGCACTGGTTGAAGAAAGCAGAATGGGGAAAATTGAAAAAATCAGGTCTGAAAATAGCTGCGTGAGTTTCCTCTGTTCCTATTGTTCCGTCATAGAGTGTTAAATCTTTTCTAATCTTGAGACTCAGCGAAATTAATAAGTACCATAGCTGCTTGAAAGCCTGTTTGTAATTTTTCTGCTGGATTCTTTGCTGCTCTTTTTACCAATGCATAAGATGATCGAACATACAATCCAAACACTTTTTTAGTTAATAAAACTTTTTCCCTGCTAACAATGTGTAATAATTTGACTCATTTCATAAAAATGTGCTTATTTATGGTTAAAAAAATCCACTACTTAAATTTTTTGCAAATTTTGTAAATTCTATTTTTAAATGTTAATATCTTTTAAAAGTTTTTTTTAATATTAACAATTTTTAAACAGTTTTAGCTTATTTAATTTTTATTTCATTCATTTTTTTATTCTTAAATATATATTTATATATATATATATGTAATATACCTTAATATATTGACATTTATAGAAAATAAAGAAAAATAACATTATGCATGCATTATTGGAAAAACATTTCTCGAGAACAGTTTCAGTTCTAGATCCAGGTCTTTAGAGATTGCTGCAAAACATTAGAGCAGTTCTTATTTTACAAATCTTACATTTCCAGTTCGCCGTGGCTTTAATATTAAAAATTTCTATTTGAGGTGAGGTATTCCTCTATTTTTTCTTCATATCATTGACAATTGCAATACTTGACTGATTTCTTAACATTTCTTTTTGACTTTTAATTTGTTTACAGTATTTTATTTTGACTAATATAAAACACTTATTTTTATAATAATCATTTTACACAATAATTTTACTCGTATTTTCCTTTTACTAGCGACAACGACAATTAGGCCATATACTGCATTATCGTTCAACACAATTTTCAACTTCAATAGTATTTTATAATTACCATTAATGTCATTGCCAAAAATTGACACATAAATACAAAATAAATACAAAGATACAAAACAACACATCAAAAATTTACAACACAGAAAATTAGACATTAAATAATTAGAGGTGCTCTAATTACTTTTAGTAGCAACCCCAGTTGAGCATTTACCAAAAGGAAGGTGTGTCTACCTATTGGTGATGTAGTTTAAAATTTTCTGGATCTTGGTAAGTGTCGTAGTCTGGAAACATGGACAATATCAGTAGGTTTCTTTGTGTGGTAATTCTTTTTATCAATTTCATAATTAACCTCAGATAATTTTTTGACAATTTGGTATGGTCCAGAATAGGAAGGTGTCAATTTACGTGTATTCGGAAATTCAAATTCATCAAATAAAACTAGATCACCAGGTTGAAAATCTACATCTGCAAATTTTGTGTCATTAC
This sequence comes from Stegodyphus dumicola, assembly GCF_044657685.1. Classification (NCBI taxonomy): domain Eukaryota; kingdom Metazoa; phylum Arthropoda; class Arachnida; order Araneae; family Eresidae; genus Stegodyphus; species Stegodyphus dumicola. The sequence continues at coordinate 278,031,653 of NC_140770.1, read as the reverse complement.
GACTTCTATTCCTTTTATGATATTCAATAGTTCTCTCTTTAGCTAATTTTCTCGCTATGTCAATCGGAGGGTAAGTATTTTGATCTAGGGAAGAATCGAAAGGAAGTTTTCCAAGTAAAAGATATGCAGGGGTGAATTTAGTTACCGAATGAGGGGAATTATTATATTCACTAATAACTTGATCCAAAATTTTCGCCCATGGAATTTTCGATGATGTAGAATTTACTTTACATCTTAAACGGGTTACTAGGGTTTGGTTCACATGCTCTACTTTACCATTTGTCTGGAGGTGATAGGCAGTAGTTAGAAGTTGTTTTCCATTATAATTTCTAAGAAATTTTTTGAATCTATTGCAAGTGAATGCAGCATTGCGGTCAATAAGGATTTTTTCGGAGACTTGAATGTGGAAAATTTGTTTCAAAATATTAGCATAAGTTTCTGTAGTTGCACTGCAAGTCCAAATTTTTTGGGTTTTTTTCTTTTTATTAATTTGACAAACCATGGCAATGTTTTACGAAATTTCCAATATCTTTACTAATGTAGGGCTAATAATATTGTGGGGTGATTAAATTTAACATAGCATGAATACCTGGGTGTCCAAATTTTTCATGAGATTCAGTTAATAATTTTAATCTTAAGGATTTTGGTACCACAAATTAAGTAAATACATAGAATGTAATGGCTTTAGTTTTCCACATGCAAATTTTGATAGGAGGTCGATCGGCGGTAAGCTAACGTAGTTGCCGCTGATTGGCCGATGACGTCAAGATCGGAGGGTTGGCCGAGTACAATATATATGTACGCCGGTATCGGCGAAGCTGGTTCTTGTTCTCTTGTGTGATTATCAGTTAGCATTATGCTAGTTTTGCTTTCATTAAATGATTTTAAATGTAAAGGCTACAGTGTTAGCTCTTTTATTTTATTTATGGAATAAAGCATGAATTTTATTTAGTTTAGTCTTAGCTTTATTTAAGGGAAGCAAAAAAAAAAAAAAAAAAAATGCTTTGACATTATCACCACTACCAACAGGGTTATGGGCCCAGCGCTAACAGCTAATCAGTCATTCAGTTCAACTCAGCATTGAAGAAATGTAGGTGAAGAGGGCCGTTATCCACGAAAAGAAGCTGACCTGTCTTAGAAGTTTGTTCAAGTCGTTGTGCTCACACTTAATTCAAGATGTCATTACTACCTGAAGGTTTTGAGTTGTTAAACCATGACAACTGGGATCGATGGAAAGTCGACATGAAAATGCTGTTACTGGATAGAAATTGTTGGAGCTTCATAGAGGACAAAGAAGAATTAGATAAAAGTGCAACAAGGCGTGAAAAGCAGGAGTTCACAATGAGAGAAAACCGAGCCTTCACTACACTATATTACGGAATTAAAGCTGAGTTCAGGCCGCTGATACAAAAGTGTTCAAGTGGTAAAGAAGCGTGGGAAGTTCTACAGAAACAATTTGAACTCAAAACAAGAGCAAGGATAATTCAGTTACTGGATGAATTTTTTAGTATTAGATATACGCCAAATGAAGAAATAGGATTATTCATCGCAAGGATAAGAATGACTGCAAAGAAGTTGGCTGAAGCTGGTCACAACTTGGCAGATCTTTTTAAAGGATTTCAGGTAATAAGGAGATTACCCCCGGAATATTTTGGCATTGTACAATTGATCTATAGGTGGAAGGACAAAGATTTTACGCTGGAAAGAATTGCTGAAGAGCTGGTAAGGGAAGAAAGCCGACTTCGCCAGTTAAACGCCGATTTAGAAGACAGCAAGGTAAGCGTGTTTAATACTGTTAGTTTAAACGCAGGGAAAGATAAAGTTGAAAATAAAACTACATCTACGAAAAAAATGGGGAATATGAGAATAGGACCTTGTTTCAGATGTCATAAATTTGGGCACTTAATTGCTCAATGTAAAGAAAATGTAAGTAAAAATCAGAAGTTTAAAATAGACGATAAAAATGGACAGTTTAAAGATAAATAATTAATGTTAGTAGAAAATTATGTAACAACTACAGATAAAAGGAGGTAACGCAGATAAATTTAATTGGGTCGTAGATACTGCAGCTACAACTCATTTCTGTAATAATAGAAATTTAATGACAAATTTCGAAGAAATAAACGATATACATATGTCTTTAGCTGTAGGAAATTGTGAAAGTAAAGTACTAGGAAAGGGTACTGTCAAATTTGCAGTAAAAGTAGGCAATCGAATAAATTGGATTGAGTTAGATAATGTGTTATATAATCCAAATCGAAGAAGAAATTTATTATCGGGAGCAAGGTTAGAAAAGGCTGGTGCTCATTTTGAGATTTCAAAAGGGAAGATGTGGATATACTTTAATAATTGGGATAGATTATGCTACGCTAAACGATATGATGGACTTTATCACGTAAAACCATTTAGATATGCAACAGGTAAAAGGGAAGCTGGTTACGGTACAGAAATTGGAAGTTTAAATAAAGTAGACGATGCAATGCTATGGCATCGGAGATTTAGCCACGTAAATTTTGATTATATTAAGGAAACTAGTAAGAATCAAAGCGTGAAAGGGTTACCAGAAATTGAAAAACCAATAGAGAGATGTAAATCGTGTATTATTGCTAAATCTAGTAGAATAACTTTTAAATCTGTGCCGAAGAGATCGAATAAACCATTGCAGTTGGTTTATTTAGACGTTTGTGGCCCATTACCAGTTCCATCTAAGGGTGGGAGTAAATATTTTCTTGCTATTGTAGATGACTATAGTAGATTAGTAACAGTGTATTGTATGAAAAATAAAAACGAATCGTTCTACAACTTTAAGAATTATCATAGGCAAATGGAAAGACTGACGAATAGAAAATTAATAAGTATACGCACCGATAATGGTGGGGAATTCTGTAACAGGCAATTCGAAGGGTACATAGCCGAAAATGGAATTAGTGTTGAACGCACGAACGCGTACACCCCAGAAGAGAACGGTGTGTGTGAACGTTTTAACCGAACGGCATTAGACGCAGTTAAAGCTATGCTTAATGATGGTAAAATGGGAAAAGAATGGTGGGCAGAAGCTCTTGGCTGTTTCGTACATACGTGGAACAGAGTATGTCATAAATGCAACCGAACCCCTTATGAAATGTTCCTAAATAGAAAACCCAGTGTTGTTTATTTTAAGGTATTTGGTTGTAAAGCCTATGTTGGCGTGCCAAAACAGATTAGGAATAAATTAGAAATGAGGTGCAAAGAAGGAATCATGGTAGGATATGCGAAGGAAACTAGGGGTTATAGGATATGGCTGCCAGAAGAATGCAAATTAATAGAAACCTGTAATGTGAAGTTCGATGAAAAACTGTATGCAGCAAATGGCATCCTGGAACAGAAATCAAAACCTAAATTTAAAAGACTAGAGGAATCTGAGCTATTAGCAGAATCAGATGAAGAACACGAAATTTCTAGAGAAGAAATTAAGTTGTCAGATGACAAATCTACTCCGAAAGAAGTATCAGACTTGAACTGGCAAAGAAAAGCAGTGAAAAGGCCAGATGGAACACGTACAGACATATATTATTATGTAGAGGGAACAGACACCCGTTTTAGATCCTATAATGATATTGAAAAGTATTGTGAGGCAAGAAATATTAAATATGAAAAAGATAAGTTCGATTTCAGTGGAAAAAACAAATACTCGGGGAAAGTTAATTTCGTAGAACAGGAGATTAGCTCTGTGTCTGAAGAGGCAAATTCCATAGAAATAGTTATCCCACAAAATTTTAAAGAAGCACGAAAATCAGTAAATGCCGAAGAATGGGATAAGGCAATGAAAGAAGAAATCGACACAATAAAGAAAAGAAAGGTTTTAGAATTAGTCGAAAAGCCAGAAAATAAAACTATGATAGGAAACAAATGGGTCAATACGCTAAAAAGAAATGAAAAGAATCAAGTGGTTAGATACAAAGCACGCTTAGTAGCACAGGGATTCAGGCAGAAAAGAGGTGAAGATTTTGATGACGTTTACAGTCCTGTAGTAAATTTTTCAATCATAAGAATATTTTTCACTATACTGGTATGTTTATATGGATGGACTAATTGTCAGTTAGATGTAAAGAGCGCATATTTATATGCAAACCTAAATGAGAAAATATATATGACCCAACCAGAGGGATTTATCGAAGAGAAAAATAGTGTTTATTACACAGGGCCATTTACGGTTTACATCAAAGTGGCAGTGAATGGTTTTGTGAATTTGAAAGTACTTTAGAAAATCTACATTTTAAGAAAATACAATGGTGTAATTGTGTTTATAAGGATTCAAATGCAATTCTCTTGTTATATGTAGATGATATTGTGATTTTTAGTAAAGATCAATATAGTATAGATAAAGTAATTTCACAGCTGAGTAAGTTTTCTGATCTTAAAGTATTAGGCAAAACTAAAACGTTACTTGGAATTGAATTCTTAGAGAATGAGAATGGGGTTATGGGGTTTTTATACATCAGCAAAAATATATCGAAGAAATTTTTGAAAAATTTAAACATTTCCAGATACCAATAACTTCACTTCCCATAGCTAAGGGCACTATTCTTACAAAATTTGATTGTCCATCTACAAGTGCAGAAATTGCGGAAATGCATACATTACCCTTTAGAAATCTGTTAGGATGTTTAGTTTTTGTAGCTAACAGGACAAGGCCTGATATTACATATGCAGTGAATATCTTATCACAATTTCAGGAGAATCCTGGAATTAGGCAAGCATTGTTGAAATTGCTTGGTTATCTCAATAGTACTAAATTATATAAGTTAAACTTATCGAAGATTAAACATCTAAATTTATACTGTTGTTCAGATGCTGATTATGCAAGTAATAGAGATGACTGCGTGTCCATGGGAGGATTTATATTATATTTAGATGAAGTACCGGTAATCTGGAAAACTGTTAAAGAAAAATGTGTAAGTTTATCAACCATGGAAGCGGAGTATATCGCCTTATCTGAAGCAGCGAAGGAATTAATGTGGACGAAAAATGTCTTACAAGATGAAATTTTAAAGTTTAATTTAAGAGAGTGTAAACTATTTTGTGATAACAAGTCTGCCATTGATTTTTCTAGATCGCCAATAGAAAATCGCCGAACTAAGCACATAGACGTAAAATATCACTTTGTTAGAAGACTAGTAAACGATGGAGTGTTTGACCTTGAATTTATCACCAGTAAATTAAATACTGCCGACTTATTTACAAAAGCAGCGACTGCTGTTAATTTAAGAAAGTTTTGTTTAGATGTTTTCAGTGTTTAAAGTCAATAAGTGTTTTCGCATAATAGAATTGAACTATGAACTTCTGTGAAAGTTTTGTTTTTGTCTTTGCATGGTGTTTTGGCCTCCTCGGTGATTGCGGTGATTTGTGCCCAGAGGGCGCACCGCACAAAAAGTTAGTTGCGTTACAGAACGTAAGGGAAGCGGACACGCCAAAATGTCGGGCGTATTACCGCTAATTGAGGTAATTGCATCGTATCTGTCAGGTGGCAGAAAACTAATATGATGTATCAATTCACATGCCAGGTGCAGAATATGTCTATCATGTACATGCCAGGAGGCATAATGCTTGTAAACATGCCAGGTGGCATACGACTTGTAAATAAATTGTTAATAAATGTACAGTAAAATATCTTGGTGCAATAGATCAAGGAACACGCATCAACAACTTTCTGATCATTTGGATACGTACATTTTTTCTGGTGACACCGGACTTGATTTGTGGAGATGAAGAATGGACGAAGAAAATTAGTGAGTTCATGACTGAAAAGCCAGGATTTAACGCGAAGAAATTCGAGGTAGGCCCTTTTTCATTTTTCCAATTTTGAATAGAATTGTTGAATAAAAATCTTGGTGATTATTATAGTTGATAGAATCTAATGGTAAAATGGAGGCTATGAATAAGGCAAAGAAGTTGCGTACGGTGACGCGTAACTTAACTACCAAGTTGATGAGTAAAATAGATTCTGCATTGTTAGAAGAGGGTGAAACCGCGGATGAGAAATTAAAAGAATTACTCGAAATGTTACTTGAAAAATCACAGTTGTTGAAACAATACGATTCTGAGATTGAAAAACTTATAATTACGGAACAGGAGTTAGAAACAGAAGTAATTTCCGCGCAGGAATATCAGGAAAGAATTATAAGTTTTAAATGTAAAATTCAGGAAAAATTAAGAAAAAACGCGTGTAAAGTTGAATCTAGAAATTCTAGTGAGGAAACTATATCTCCGAAGTTGAAAACTTGTGAAGTTAATACCTTAAAATTGCCAAAATTAACGATTACAAAATATTACGGTGATCCTTGTTCTTGGCTTGAATTCTGGAATCAGTTTAGTAATTCCATTCACCAAAACGAAAGTCTCAGTTCGGTTGACAAGTTTTGTTATTTAAAATCGCTTTTGGGAGGTTTAGCTTTAAATGCTATTAGTGGATTAACATTTACTAGTGAAAACTATACGGTGGCTGTTGATATACTAAAAAACCGTTTCGGCAGAGATGACCTGCTAATTAATGCGCATATGAATAAATTGTTGAGTTTAGAACCTGTAAAATATTCCGGAAATACGGCTTCTTTGAGGAAGCTTTATGACGATATAGAAATACAAATAAGGAATTTAAGATCTTTAAATGTTACTAGTGGTTCTTATGGACATTTATTATCCCCTATTTTGTTAAATTTAATACCCGAGAATTTAACTCTAGAATTCACTAGGAAAAGAAGTGATAAACAAAATTTCGATGTTAATGAACTACTAACGTTCTTGAAAACTGAAGTGGAATGTAGGGAAACATCAATGATGTTAGCGCGTTCTAAGAATTTTGATGTAAATGAAACATCAATACGAAACAAAAGTTCCCATCAAGGTTATCAAAATAAATCTTACATGCATTCTAAAAGAAATGATTACAGTACGAATAAGCAAGGTGTTTCAGTATTAACTAGTCGAAGCAAAACTCCCTCTAAATACTTTCAAAAATCACATTTTAATCCAAATCGAAAGTTCTCTACCCCGCCTAAGAAAGAGAATCAAAATGTCTGCATATTTTGTTTATCTGCTTGTCATATGAATCATGATTGCACACTTGATTTAAAGGCTCGCCGAAAGGCATTAATGGTTCGAGGTTTATGTTTTATTTGCTTTTCGAAAGGGCATCCAAGGCGTTTCTGTGCTCATAAAGATGAAAAGTGCAGACTGTGCAATGTCCAAGGTTTACATAATTCGTTAATATGTGACGCCGCATCGAAAGATTTAGAGACAGATACTTCCAATCAGACAAAACAAACGCCAATCCCTGAAGCTTCTCTTTCGCTCTTATGTAATGAAAATAATAACAAAATTAAACTACCGACTTCTGTTCTTTTACAGACGTTTTCGGCAGCAGTTAGGTGTAAAGGGGGGGACGAAAAGGTATTACGTTGTATGCTAGATTCAGGGTCAACAAAGTCATTCATCTTACGAGAAGTGGTTGATTCACTGGGGTTGAAAATTATTAATAAAGAAGCGCTTATTATTTTCACATTTGGATGCAAAGATGCAAAAGAGTGCTTGTATGATATCGTAGAAATCGTATTGCAAAATGTAAGCCATCCCAGTAAAAAGATAAAAATTAACGCAATAGTCATTGATTCTATAACACTAGGGCAAGTAAAAGTTCCTTCTCAGTGGATACGAAAGATGGCGTTTGAGAAGGGAATAGAATTAACAGATGCTGGTACGAGTGACGAAATTCAAGTATTAATAGGTTCGGATTATATTTGGGAAATTTTAGGAGAACGAAACGTGAAGATTTGTAAAAAATTAGTTGCAACAGAAAGCACTTTCGGTTTTGTGATTCAAGGCAAGGACGAAGGATCAAAGTGTAAGGACGCAAGAGTTAATCATATAACCGTTGTAAATGAGGACTTAGATTATGAAAGAGTTAAAAAATTATGGGAATTAGAAGCAATTGGGATAAGTTCGGATAAAGAAATATCTCTATCAGATAAAGAAATTTTAGAGTCATTTGAACGAAATACAACTTACAAGAATAAAAGGTATGAAACTCGATTATTGTGGAAAGAGGGTGTTGAAGGTTTAAATAACAATTATGAAATCGCGAAACAGCATTTACAATTTTTAAATAATAAGTTTCAGAAAAATAGCGAGCTATATTTAAAATATAATGAGATAATTAATGAACACTTGAGAGATGGTATAGTGGAACGGGTAGATACGTATTTAAATAGTAGTTTGAAAACGGGGTATTACATGCCTCATCACGCGGTAGTGCGCGAGCAGAAGGATTCTACAAAGGTTCGAATAGTTTTTGACGCTTCTTCTAAAAGTAAGGGAAATTTATCACTTAATGATTGTTTGGAAAGCGGACCTAATTTAAATCCTGATTTGCTAAAGATTATCATTAAATTCAGGGTACATTCAATTGCGTTTTGTGCCGACATTCAGCGTGCATTTTTAGAGGTAGGCTTAGCTAAAGAAGATAGGGATTTTTTTAAGTTTTTGTGGATAAATGAAGAAGGGTCAAATCTCGATCACAGTAATTCCAACTTACAAGTTCTTCAACACAATCGAGTTCCTTTCGGGGTCAAGCGGTCACCTTATTTATTAACAGTTACAGTAAGACTGCATTTAAAAAAGTATGAAGATGCCTACGAAGAGGCATGCAGTATGTTAAAAGAGCTTTACGTAGATGATTTAATTTCTGGGACAGTTAATGTCGCAAAGGCCTTACATTTAAGCAAGGATATGATTTTCATTCTTAGCGAGGCCAGTATGAATTTACGTAGATGGGTTTCAAACTCACCTGAGCTGAATGAACTATGGAAACTTAATGGAATTGACTCTCGTGAAACATCTGAAGACTCTTTGGTACCGTTGAAAGTTTTAGGTCTTATCTGGGACAATGTCAATGATAATTTGAAAATAGATGTATCTCAGTTTGAGAAGTTACAAAATCTCAAAGTAACTAAACGCATCATTTTAGCAGCATGTGGTATGCTCTTTGATCCCTTAGGAATTATGAATCCATTTACTGTTCGAGTTAAACTCTTAATGCAAACTATGTGCAAAAAGGGTATTCAATGGGACGAAAGTGTTCCCCTTGATACAGAATTCATATTTCAGGAATGGTTAAAAGAAGTTGAAAAAATAAAGTTTTTCGAAATTCCCAGACAGTACTTCAGTGATATGTGTTGGAAGTTAATAGAAGTTCACATATTTTCTGATGCCAGTCCCAAGTGTTATGGTGCCGTAGCATATTTTAGATTTAAGAAGAAAAATAAATGTAAAACAAGTTTCATAGTGTCGAAATCCCGTTTGTCTCCATTAAAAGGGGTAACACTCCCTAGGCTTGAACTTTTGGGAACATTAATTTCTGCAAGATTAGGTTCGTATTTGCAATCAATATTTCCGCAGTTGGATAAGGGAAATATATTTTACTGGACTGATTCCCAAATTTGCATTCACTGGATCAAGGGATCTGCCAACGAGTGGAAACAATTTGTTAGAAATCGTGTGGCAGAAATCAAAGAGAAAACAATTTTAAACAACTGGTACTTTTGCAGTGGGAAGACAAACCCTGCTGATAAACTTACGAGGGGCATGGATGCTGAAGTTCTAATTAATGATAGTGATTGGTTTTCTGGGCCACCCTGGCTTTCAGAAGTAAATATTCGACATCACATAAACGAAATGAATACCGAAGCTGACTTGCAAAACGTTAGTGAAGAACGAAAATGTGTTACTTTGAAAACACTTGTGGAATCTACAGAACCGTTACTAAATCTTGAACTGTACGGAAATTTAAACAAAATACTGGGAATAATGGCTTATGTTCTGTGCTTCGTGAACAACTGTAAATCCGCTCGTGAAAAGCAATCTGGTGTGCTTACCGCCTATGAGTTACGGAAGGCTTCAGAATTTATTATAAGAAATGTTCAACTTAATGAATTTTCAGAAGAAATTAAGGCTTAAAGAAAGAATCAGAAGAAATCAGAAGTTCTGTCTTTAATTTCAGAAGAAATTAAAGACAGAACAACCGATTAAAACTAAAAGCAAAATCATTTCACTTAATCCATTTCTAGATGAAAACGAAATTTTAAGAGTAGGAGGTAGATTAAGAAACGCAGAAATTACCAGAGAAAGTAAACATCCCATTATATTGCCAAATAATAATCACTTTACAAAATTAATGATACAGCATTATCACGAAAAACATTTACACGGCGGGTTGCATTTAATGTTATCCGCAATAAGACAGAAATACTGGATAATAAGTGCAAAGAATGAAATTAAAAAATGCATTTGGAAATGCATAAAACGTTGCAGAGTACGAGCAGTAACATCTATTCAATTAATGGGAGAACTACCTGCAAGTAGAGTGATTCCAATTAGAACCTTTTCAAAGGTTGGCGTTGATTATGCCGGCCCATTTTCTGTGAAAATGAAAAGGGGAAGAGGTATAAGACCAATTAAATGTTATGTCTGTATTTTCGTTTGTTTAGCTACAAAGGCTATCCATTTAGAGATTGCTAGCGACTTATCAAGTGAAGCATTCCTAGCTGCTCTAAAACGATTTGCTTCGAGGAGAGGAAAACCTCAAGAAATAAGAAGTGATTGTGGAACTAATTTTATGGGTTCAAATAAAATCCTCAAGGAAGCAGTTTCATCTGTCCAGTCAACCTCAGAATTTCAAAGGTGGTTAGCAAATGAAAACATAAGGTGGATATTCAACCCGCCAGCTGCTCCACATCATGGTGGTATATGGGAGGCAGCTGTTAGATCTATGAAGCTGCATCTAAAGAAATGTGTTGGAACTCAAATTTTGACTTATGAAGAGTTTCTAACTCTAATTGCACAAATTGAAGCATGCTTAAATTCGAGGCCAATAACACCGGTCTCCAGTGATCCCAATGATTTGACAGCTTTGACTCCTGGACACTTTATTATAGGGACTTCTTTAACAGCTGTTCCGGAACAAGATTTAACCGAAGTACGAGTGTCTCCATTGCAAAGATGGCAACTAACACAGCAGATGTTCCAAGGGTTTTGGAAGCGGTGGTCTAAAGAGTACCTGTGCCAACTACAGCAGCGTAGCAAATGGAGACAGCCTAGCAGAAATATTCGTCTAAATGACTTGGTTCTCATTAAAGAAGATAATATGCCTTCATTACATTGGAAACTCGGGCGAGTAATAGAAGTGTTTCCTGGAAGAGACAATAATGTCCGAGTGGTTAGACTAAAAACTGTGCACGGGGACATTAAACGTCCTATTACCAAACTGTGTCTTTTACCAGTTGAAGAACATTAACTTAAGTGTTTGGTTTATATTGAATATGTTTTATTATTATTTTCATTTCTTATTGTACTAATAATTTTATTTGTTTGTTCTAGTTTAACCCTCATAGTTAACGTTTCAATATAGTAAGATATAAGATGTTTTGCTAGAAGATTGGTAAGTGTAACATGTAATTTTATACTTTTTGAAGGTTTTTGTATGTTTTCAGTTTCTATATTTTTCATTTACTTGTTTGCATATATTGAAGATTGTATTAAGATGAATGTAATTCATCGGGAAGGGGAAGATGTTTTGGCCTCCTCGGTGATTGCAGTGATTTGTGCCCAGAGGGCGCACCGCACAAAAAGTTAGTTGCGTTACAGAACGTAACGGAAGCGGACACGCCAAAATGTCGGGCGTATCACCGCTAATTGAGGTAATTGCATCGTATCTGTCAGGTGGCAGAAAACTAATATGATGTATCAATTCACATGCCAGGTGGCAGAATATGTCTATCATGTACATGCCAGGAGGCATAACGCTTGTAAACATGCCAGGTGGCATACGACTTGTAAATAAATTGTAAATAAATGTACAGTAAAATATCTTGGTGCAATAGATCAAGGAACACGCATCAACAACCTTCTGATCATTTGGATACGTACACATGGGGAAAAGAGGGCCGTTTGTTGGCTTTAGTTTTCCACATGCAAATTTTGATCGGAGATAAGCTAACGTGGTTGCAGCTGATTGGCCGATGACGTCAAGATTGGCGGGTTGGCCGAGTATAATATATATGTACGCCGGTATCGGTGAAGCTGGTTCTTGTTCTCTTGTGTGATTATCAGTTAGCATTATGCTAGTTTTGCTTTCATTAAATGATTTTAATTGTAAAGGCGACAGTGTTAGCTCTTTTATTTTATTTGCGGAATAAAGCATGAATTTTATTTAGTTTAGTCTTAGCTTTATTTAAGGGAAGCAAAAAAAAAAAAAAAAAATGCTTTGACTTTATCACCACTACCAACAGAATGTTGGAGCTGGTGAGAAACAAGTTGTCTAGAAAGCATATCAGCTTCAAGGTTTGCAGAGCCTTTTTGATATTTAACTTCGTAATCAAACATACTGAGTCGGAGTGACCAACAGAATAATATACCTCTTAAATTCTTAAGATTTTTAAGCCAAACAAGGGCTGCGTGATCGGTATGGATTGTAAATTTTTGATCGTGAAGATAGTAATAAAATTTATCTAATGCATCAACAATAGCTAAACATTCAAGTTCTGTAATTGCATAATATTTTTCGTAATCTTTTAAAGCTCTAGAATGGTAGGCAACTGGGTGTAATATATTACTTTCATCTGGCTGCTTCAAAACAGCTCCCACAGCAATCTGTGATGCATCAACAAAAACATGACAAGGTTTATTTGGATCATACAATTGTAATACGGGTTTTGAAATAAGAATATTTTTCAGTTCGTCAAAAGCAGTTTGACATTGATCATCCCAATGCCATGGTTCATCTTTTTTCAATAATTTATTTAGAGGAGATCTTAATTTAGCATAATTAGGTATGAATCTATGATAAACATTTACACTGCCTAACACTCTTTGTAGTTCTTTTGCATTACTTGGATATTTCAAATTTTTAATACTTTCAATAATTTGGTTATCTGGGGTAACCTTTCTAATTTCATAACCTAGAAAATTTATTTTTTCTTTGGCAAAGACACATTTACTCTGGTTCAATTTAATACCTTCTTGAATAAATATTTCAAATAATTCACTCAAATGCTTTAGATGTTGTTCTTTGGAAGAAGAGTAAACAATTATGTCATCAAAATAACTACAAGCAAATTGGATTTTATTTTTAGTGAGGATGCATTTAATAACTCTGTTAAAGATAGCGGGTGCATTTTTGAAGCCAAAAGGGAGTCTTAGCCATTCATACAGTCCAAAATTTGTAATAAAAGCCAATTTTTAGGGGTCATCAGGGTGAGTAGGAATGTGCCAAAACCCTGATCTTAGATCTATTGTAGAAAAAAACCTTTGCATTACTTAATTTATCTAATAAATAGTCTATCCGGGTCAGGGGATGAGCATCAGTCTTTGCTAAAGCATTCAACTTACGATAATCAATACACATTCTGTTTTTTTTTTTTTTTTGCCCTCATCGCATTTTAATACTAAAGTTACTGGGGATGCATAAGGACTACTACTTTCTTTAATAATTCCATTTTTTAATAATTGATCAATTTGTCGTCTAATTTCTTCTTCTTCCTTAGGGGAAGTTCGATAAGGTCTTAAAGTGACAGGCAAATCAGAAGTCAAGTTAATTCGTTGTGGTTCAATGTTAATTTTACCTACATCATATTTATTTTTGGAAAACACATTCTTATATTTATTTAACAATTTAATTAATTCAGGGTTTTCTTCCTCCATACTCTCTGAATCTGTTGTTATTTCACTACTTTGTTTTTTCACATCACTTTTTTGAATTTTTAGTTTTACATTACTTTCATTATTTACATTAACTCTTGTTACCTTAGACATCCTATCATCATTAAACTTCATAGTATTAGACTTATTACCTTCATTAACTATTATACCTTTAGACACATTATTTTCATTATATATATTACTTTCATCAACACTTATTACCTCAGAGATATTACTTCTAGGTTTTGTCTTAACTGATGGCATTACATTACTGTTTTCTTCAAGTACTTGATCAAGTTGTACATGCAAAGAAACTCTGTTATTTACATTCACAGAATTTGAAATGTTTTCATTTCTTTGAGTTACCACTAAATTACTACAATCAATTTTTAATTCAAATAATTTACATTCATTTAAACCCAAAAGAACATAATCTAAATTAGTATCTAACACTAACAAGTTTAATAATATTTCCAATTTTCATTTGTAATCTACACATTTTATCAATAGAAAAATTTCCTTTAGTTTGCCTAATTTTAATACCTTTTACCTTTTGAATTTTTAACTGTAAATGGTTTGCAGATTTTTCTGAGATGATAGACAATGTTGCGCCAGTGTCCACGACACAGTCGACTCATCTGCCATGGGATACAAATCCCTTAATTCTTAGTTGTCAAATTCCCGAAGAATCAGACCCCGAATTTTTGTTTTCCACATAAGAATTAGTTTCAGTTTCGTTGTTGTCATTTTGGAATGGGCAGATTTGAGCCCAGTGATAACAATTTGGTATCCCTTTTTTGGTACATATTCTACAAGGTGATGGGGCTATACCGTCAAAATTACTATTAATACGGTGACTTACAACTTTCTTTCCGTTCTTGATATTACCGTTAGATTTATTTCCAATTTGTTGAAAACTATGAGGTTTGTAATTAGATGCATTGGGTCGATTATCAACAAACTGACGATTATTATTTCGGAAATTAGCTTGTCTGAATTGCTGACTATTCCTATGTGAATTTTCATCTTTAAATTCATGAATTTGTCGAAGTTTGTGGGCTTGTTCTAGCCAAGTTATCGGATCAGCGGGACTTTGAACAATCATCAAAGACTTTAAGTTCGTTGACAAACCTTCTGTCAAACCTTCTAAAATAATTGATTTATCCAAATTAAGCCGCTTACCCACTTCAATTTTCTTTCGAAAATAATTTGTGATGTCTTCTCTGGCGTTATATTTTAAATTAGCGAAGTCGCCGAAAGTAGTTAAGGTGAGATCGATAAAGTTTTCTTTTAATATTTGTTCAAATTCTGAGTAAGTTTTTAGCTCATGGCAATTTTTAATATAGAGCCAGAGGGCTTTTCCCTTAATGTAACGAGAAATATTTTGAAGTTTCCAATGTTCATCCTTATTTTGGCAGACTTTGTTAAAATAACCTAACCAAGAAATTATATCACTGTCCTTAGAATCTTTAAATGGAATAATATTTAAATCTATTGTATCTTGATTCAAGTTCAGTGAATAGTCAAGATTAACGGGTTCCTGATTTGTCGACATTGCAGCTGAAACTTTAAAATTTTCTTGAGAACAAAAAATGTGCACTTTTCTCAAAATATTTTTACAATAGTTAAAATATTTTTTTAAACTAAAAACTCTTCAGAGTACTATCAACACTTCATAGAATAATAGACTTAAATAAAATTTTGTATTCTCAAATTTTATGATTATCACTACACATTTCAGGATAATATCAAATCTTACTTAGAATATTATTAAATTAGAATAAGACTTGAAATTTAAATAAACTCGTAATTACTTTAACACAATATATTTAAAACAAACTATTGTCGTAGCAACTTAGTTTACACACTGAGAAAAAATAATTTCTTAAAATATGTTCTTACTTGGCTGTTGAGTACACTATTTAATCCTGCTCGTTTGTGTGCTGTTAAAAAAAAAAAAAAAAAAAGCATAAATATTGAATTTCTTCAGCTTCTTTCCAGCAGACGATATCCAAATCATGCGGTTCTAACTATGAGACGTGCTCAAAATGCGACAACAAAGCTGTATCACAATTCACAATTCTCCAATTAAAAAAAAAAAAAAAAACATATATGATTGAAATTTTTCACTTCTTTCCAGCAGACGATATCCAAATCATGTGGTTCTAACTATGAGACACACTCAAAATGCGACAACAAAGCTGTATCACAATTCTTCAATTTGAAAAAAAAAAAAAAATGACACAGCATAAATGATTGAATTTCTTCAGCTTCTTTCCAGCAGACGATATCCAAATCATGTGGTTCTAACTATGAGACGCGCTCAAAATTTGAAGACAAAGCTGTATCACAATTCATATGTTCTTCAGTTGTAAAAAAACAGACACAACTTGCACTTAAAAAGTTCTTTCTCTTCCACTGGAATTATTTTCCTTTTGGGTACATCCATCCTGCCGATTCCTTGTGATGTACCAGCTTTTGTCCGGAATAAAAATTGGTGAAGAATCATAGATGTAGTCGTAGCTTAAATCATCAGACGATAAGATTTAAAAACAGGATCCATTTATTATATTTCAGGAGATTATATTTAGGATTATATTATTATTTCAGGAGATATTATTTATTAATTACAAAAATTAAGATCTCTGGAGTAAATTAAAAAGAATTACTAATAACTTTTTGTATGAAGTTTACTGCATCATGGCATTTAAGAAAAGCCCCCGATATTCTTTTGCGAGTCCTTTTATAGCCTCTGGAAAGGCGGAGCTTCCAATAAATGACGTCAGCCTCATCAACCATTCAGTTCGCTTTAAATATTTCCAGAACATTCTATAACTGTACGTGTAGAAAAGGCAGGAAAAACAACTTGATTACAGGGCGATGGATTTAATTCCACGTACTTTCAAATAAGAGACCGTCGCCATTAAAAATGAAATGAACATACAGTTAGAATTTTAAGTGTATTCTTGACTATGGAACTTTATTATTACAAATATATATACATTAAAACTTCCAGCCAGCAAGGGATTAGCTTATACTTCAAAAATTAATTGTGAAGTTTTTTTTAAAGTTACGCTCAGTTTTCTGCCTAATTTTTAAGGCATGTTTCTCTGAGTCATTATTGCAATTAATTCTTTGAAAAGTTTTAATTTAGCTTGAATAGTTTTCAGTCAAACTTAAATATCGGGTCATCCAGAGAGTTTTGCAAATCAAAGCGCGTTTCGTGGTATAATTTTTGTTTCAGTATAGCAGAGAATGAAAAACCCAAAAAGGTCGAAAAAGTTCATTTTTGTCATATTATGCCTCCTTACTTTAAAAAATAAAATGCTAGCTAGACTGTTTGTAAAATTTGCACTGCATACAGACATAGTGCTGTTTCTGATAGCACAGTTCAAAGATGGTTAGAAATTTAAGAGTGGAAATTTCAGCCTAAAAAATGATGCCCACTCTGAATCACCATCTTCTAAATTAGGACCTCTTAAAACAAGCTATCACTGAAAATTAAGAGTTATATGATTCAAGAACTATCAGACAGAATAAATATTCCCAAAAGTACATGATCATTTGAAGAAAATTGAGTATGTAAGCTGCTATGATTATAGGCATTCCATAATTTAACAAAGGAGAATATGCTGACGCTTGTTCAAATTTTGGCAAGTCATTCTTTGCTGGGAGGGGGGCAAGCTCCTTTTCGAAACTGCTCATTACTGGAGATGAAAAGTATACAGTGGTGGCCAAAATTGAGGAATCTTTTAAAATTTTTTATGTTTTTGAACTTTGTATGCTTATAGAAAATGTCACGTTTCGCAAAATGCAAACTTGTATATATCATTTTAAAGAGAATTTATTACTGAATTCAATACAAAACACAAAATTCAATTATTTGCAATACAAAAAAGTTATATGTTCTTTAATATAAATAAAAAACACAGTTATGAAGTGGTTTGTAATGTCTAGCTTTCCTGGCCAATCACTGTTCTTGTTCTGAGAACCAATCAAATGTTAGTAACTGCCAGTAAAAGCTGACATCATGTTTACACTTGAAACAATTCATTATTTTGCTTTGTTCTGTAGAAGGAGGACCTGTTTCTTATAACACTGCAATTACAAGTATGAATTTTTGTAAAAATGTTTAATATTTAGTCAAGAAGCAATGACATCAAATAAAAGAGTAGATTGGACACCTAGAAAGAGATGTAATATTATTGTGTTACGAGACAATGGTCTTTCCTATGCTGAAATTGCAAGACGGGTGGTTCAGTGACTACATCTGGAGTCTGAAAGTTTTGTTTATGATATCAGGAGACAAATTCAATAAAAATAAATAAATAAATAAATAAATAAAAAGAAGAAGAAGAAGGAAAAGGCCGAAAATGCTGCACCACATTTATTGATGACAGAAGAATAAAAAGACTATGTCCCCAAGATAGAAAAATATCATCAGCAGCCATCAGAAGTGATCTGAATGATGCTGGTGTTTCTGTCAATTCAAGTACAATCAAGAGAAGATTAACAGATGTTGGATTGAGAGGGAGAATTTCACGAAAAAAAAAGACTACAGTGGGCAAAGGAACACATTAATTGGACAGATGATCTGTGGTCACAAGTTATATGGAGTGATGAAACTAAGATATCGTTATTCGGTAGTGATTGGCGAAAATATGTAAGACGTAGAATAGGAGAAGAGCTACATCCTGACTGCATTTAAGCAACTGTGAAGAAACCAGTTAGTGTTATGATTTGGTCATGCATGTCAGCAGATGGTATTGGTTGCCTTCATGTCATCGATGGGACACGTCTGAATGCCAGAAAATACATTGACACTATTCTAGAACCAAAACTTCTACCTTCCATCAGAGATCTCTTTCCCAACAATGCTTCGTTTATTTTTCAGCAGGATTCTGCTCCTTGCCACACAGCCAAAATATCGAAAGAGTGGTTTTGTACAAAGATCATTAAATTGTTGTCATGCCCAGGAAACAGTCCTGATCTCAGTCCTATCGAAAATTTGTAGCACCCTTTGAAAACTCTTGTCCGAATGAGGCGCCCATCAAATAAAAGGGAACTAATTGAGGTTATAATTTTTTCCTGGCATCATGTAATAGCGAAAGAGCTTAAAACTCTTGTCATCTCAATGAAACGTCAATGTGAAGCTGTAATCGAAAATAAAGGGTACCCTACTAAGTACTGATAACTCACTGCAATCATCACTGTCTAATGTATATCGATAACTATTATCGTTTAACTTTTTTTGTATTGCAAATAATTGAATTTTGTGTTTTGCATTGAATTCAGTAATAAATTCTCTTTAAAATGATATATACAAGTTTGTATTTTGTGAAACGTAATGCTTTCTATAAGCATATAAGCATAAGTTCAAAAACATAAAAATTTCCAAAAGTGTCGACAATTTTGGCCACCACTGTATACTATAAAATAACGTTACAAGAAAAAAATAACGAGGTAAGCCAAAAGAACCTGATTTAGTAATACACACGAGGTTGCATTCCAAAAAGTAATGTCATGTGCAGTGAACTACAAACGAATTGTATAGCATGAATTGCTGCCACTTTATCAGACATAAATTCAGAAAAATACTATTTGGCAGTTTTTAAGAGCAGAAATCGAAGGAGTGTGTCCAAAGCCGACCAGTCATCTAGGTGTTGTCTTTGATCATGACAATGCTCAACCCACATTTTGATGAATGTCAAACTTACCGAGCAGGACTGGGATGTTTTGTGTCACCTCTCCCCCATATTCTCTGTACCTTGTCTCCTCAAATTTCATCTCTTCAGGTCACTTCAAAATTCTCTGAACAGCCTGAAGTCCATGTGTACTATCAAACAGCACCTTGATAACTTCTTTACATAATAACTTTAATACCCAACAATTTTTAAAAAATGAATTTTATAGCTGCCAGACAGATGGCAAAAAGTCAGAGAAAAATTATGGTTATATGAATTAATTATAGTTTGTGTGTTTTGACTGCTTCATTTGTATTTATCTTAAAAAAAAAAACTGCAGAATTTTCACTATGATTTAATATTCTGCAAACAATATTTTAATATAATTCAAACCTGTTATAAAAAATTAACCACAGAAAGGAACATTTGGCTTTGAAAGAGATAAATTATAATAATTACCTGGAAACTGAAGCGGGAGAAGCCATCTCGATATCTTCCATCGTGTTCAACTCTTCGCTGCTTTTTCGACTCTCGGCAAAATCTAGCGTATACTGCAACACATCATAAAGTGGAACCTTTTTTGGCCCAGATCCATAGTTCAGATACCTTTTAACACCAAAAATGTCATTACTTGAGGAAAGGTTCAGTAGCTAAACTGCAAGGGTCAAATATTCACTTATATAAAATTTCCTTGCACAGGGTTCGTAGCCACATTTTAGTTAAAAAAATAAGCACATATAAGCACTTTTTAAGCACATTTTAAGGAAAAAATAAGCATCTGTCTAATTACATTATACACAACTGCATAACCTTAAAAGAAAAATTAGACTTGTAATTTAAAATATGAGCAATGCAATATTTATTAAGAGAATGGGCATTACCTCAACCATGGAAAACAATTAACTTTTTTTTTTTTTTTTTTATATATATATATAAATTTTAAATGACAGTTTAATTTACAGAATTAGTTTACAATGAGAGGAAAAGAAAACTATGCAGAACTAAACTATATTAGAAGAGTTAATGATGAAATTTGAGTTCAAAATATAGAAAATAAATAATAATAAGCCATATTAATTGTATTCATTTGGCACCTAATAATAAATACAATTTATTTTTCCACTCATATTAATATTTAAATAATTTAACTTAAATCAAAATTCTGAACATTTTCTAAATTTTCATTGCATAACAGTTTTCCCTTAACTTCCAAGCAAAGTAATTCAAGTAAAAAAGAGGCACCTTTCTGAAATCAGAAGACGTGAAATTGCTTCATTCAGTCATCCTTTAACAGAAAAGATTAACTAACCTGCATACTCGAAAATTGCCGAATATTCCGGGTAGTAACTGGAAAAAGAGGAGTGGGGGAGATTGTAGGCGTTCTTTAGATTTAAATTTAGGCTAAATAAATGACTTTGACATTTCGATATGTTCATCATATAAAAATAGACCAACGAAACTGAGAAATATTCTGCTTAGAAAGCACAGTAAAACTCTTTTAAGTGTTCATAAATAAATCTCAGACTGAACATCAAAATTGATTATCAAGGCAAAATACCGCAAACGTTATTGCGCAATATGTACGGCGTAATTCTTCCATATGTGAAATTACGCAATCGGAATCAACACCTGCTGGTATTCGGAGAATAAAGAACTAAATAAAGGAACAGAAAGAGACTTTTAATCTGGGGTGTTTCTGATTCTAATTTTCAACAGACTGTATTAAATTTCCGGAAGAGAATCAACCTTCACTTAGGTTGGGTAGGCCGCAAAAACTTTTAGTCCTATTCAATCCAGATTGGACAGTGACAAAAAAAAGTCCGCTGCTTCAATATTAGAGATTTTGCGGGAAAACTCCCAACCTCCGTACTGTACAATGTATTGAAAAAAAATTTTTAATTATTTTGACTATTCGATTACTTTCCTTTTATTTAAGCCATTCCGAATATTATTCCTTAGAAAGCTAATCTGTGTAAAAACACACCCATTTTTGGAAGTTTATCTACACTTCAGCAGTTACTGCAATTATATTATTATAAATATTCATACATATACTCATAATATAAGCATAACGATCATAATAAACACGAATATGAACTGACCACGCAGAACGAGAATGCAAATTATTAAAATCTTGATAGAAATTCAAACGTGTATAGTATTTGGGTGGGAGGAAATGAATACCGAATGCACCGGAATTTTCTACCGTTTTCGCAATTCTTTGACCAATAGAATGACGTGCACCTGTCTGTACTCTCGCACGCACCATAGGTTACGTTAATGCAGAGGAAGGGGGGAAAGCAATTTTCGGGAGTATGATTCACCATCTGACATTGCATAAAAGGAAGAAAAGTTGTTAATTTAGTTTCGGCTTTGGTACGGGGAAAAAATGCGCGTTCATTAAAAACAAAGGATTAAAAAAAACACTAAAAGCAAAAAATAAGCACTAAAAACAAAAAATAAGGGCTTTAAAGAAAAAGTAAGCACCTATAAGGGCCTTTATATTTTATTTTCAAATATAAAAACTTATAAGCACTTGTAAGGACCGCTACGAACCCTGTTGCAAAATACAAAAGCAAAAAAAAAAAAAAAAAAAATCGACTTACAGTCATATTTGTAAAAAGTCTAGCTACCCTTTTTTAAAAAAACTACTCTGAAATTATTGCTGGAAATACATACATATTCATTGCACGTTTGAAGACAGTACAAGAGCTTAAGTGCTAATAATGCAAAGACTCCAAATACTACGGAGTTGAAAATCTGCTTATACCAAAAGTTTTTAAATCATAATTATAAATTTCATTCTATCTTTGTGAACTTTCACCCTTCTCTTCTCTAATGCAGTCTAAAAATTATTTTGTCCATGCTTTTCCTATAGGATAAATTTTGAATATTTCAACATAAATTATGATAAAGTAATATAATTTTTTTCTTAAATCAGATAACATGCTTACAGCTGCAGCAAAAACTCCAATAACACATTTCCCAACACACAGTTTTGATTAGTAATTACAGCAGTAAGTAATTGATTAGTAATTTATCTCTCATCCATATAGTGAACAGTTTCCACATGAATCCCTTGCCATTTATGATCATGAATGAAATTCTATAGAAATAATGTTTTTTATTCCTGCATGCACTTTCCCACATTAATTGTTTGGTAAAAGAAATTCATGCGAGCTACATATTTATTATTTGTATTGCCTTCTGCTTGGATAATAACTCTAGTAACAAAATAATATAATAACACCTCATAAATAGCCTTCAGTTCCACATCCATATTATTACCATCATTTCTGAATATTTTTTGTCACAAGTTGCAACATGTTTATTTCTGTTAGTTTTCAGGAGTTTTAGGGTTAAATGCTTAAGAAAAAAATATCTTTCTGTGATTTAAAATAAACAAAATGTAATTTCATATAAAAATCAGCCCAAATAAAGATGAAAATGCCATTGACTGCAGTGTAAATATTAGTCCAGCGTTTCCAAAGCATTGTCGAAATGTTACGTTTCTGTTTATTCATAGGCTTAATTTTCATTTTGGGTCTACAAGATGATAAAAATACTAAGAGATGGTATTGAACTTCACGAATACATACAAACTTTAGAAAAGGTTTTAAAGTGTTTTTCTATATGCAAAGTGGGAGTGACATTGATGGAAAATGTTTTAAATCACACTTTCAAATGAGGTAAAATGTATTCATGAAACAACAGACAATACACTATTTTAAACACTTTAAGTATAATCATATTAAGTATTGTACTAAATTCATGCTAAAAGGAATAAATGTTATTTATTCATAATGTTTAATTACTTTCTTTCATTTATTGTTCCTTCCTTTCACTCCACTGAAAAAACAAGAGATCAAGGTTCCACCAACACAAGGCTGGAAAGAAACATTAACCATTTAATGTTTCTTTTCAGCATATATTTCTAACTAATTCATTGAAATTCCTTTTAAAAAAAAAACTAGATTTTATGTTCAAAGTGTGGAAGAAAAATAATGAAGCCACTTTTAGGAAACATGATATAAATTTTTTAGTTACAAATCAGTAGTATATCTTCTTTGAAATAGCTCTCCAGAAATGTTACACATTACTTCTAAGTAGTTCTGATGAGAAGCTACATACCATTCTTAATGTACTACGCTTAAAATATTTAAAGCAAAATCACTTTCAACCGATCCATTACAGTTTTCTGGATGTTATTTAAATATGTGTCACAAAAAGCATTATTAATATTATTAATAACAGGTATTTTTGTAGCTACTGTTTAATACAAAGCATTACCACAACGTGGCACCCATTATCTTGAATTTTGATCTACAAATGAACAAATTTCCACCACAACCCTAAGGCTGACAGAAAAATCTCATATTGGTAATGCTGGTTCACAATCTGTCCAATTTCTGAATTCCTTGTGAATAATCCCAAGCATTGGAAAAACAAATTAACAATGATTTAATATTGGATTGATCATTGCCCATTTCTTGGGGGGGGGAATACTGTGATTTGCAAATGCGTTACACTAACTCTTGATTTTTAATTTTTGGATAATATTCGAATATTCAGGTTTTGCCACCACTTATCACTTTCTTGGGGAAATTTTAATTGCTTTGGATAAATTTCAGAAAATCCAAATATAATCATCCCTCGCCACTTCTTGCTTTGACTACTGCAGCTTTACTCTATCGTGGTTTTTCAAATATATTCATTACAAAGTTGACTGAGAAAGTGAAAATGATAAAGTGCACGCTCAATTTTCTCATTCGAATATATACCCTGTATTACAATGAAAATCAAAACTTCTTTATATAAGGACTACAGGCCTATGTATTCGAACACCACTGTAAATTCTTCAATGCTGGCTGCAGCCGCTCTACCACACCTTGTGTGTGGGCAAGTATTTCTTTCCAAAAAATTGGGCGTGCTGAAACCAAGCCAATCATATGTTGTTAAACAATTTGCTATCCTATCCTGCACTGACTGGCTCAGCCTCACGCAAGTTTGTTTTTTTCATATATGCTTCTACATTGGACATCGGAAATCACTATCACTATGTCACATCGGGAACACACACTGGAAATCACTATGTCTGTGAGCGTGAAAGATGATAAGCAGCCAGAAATTCTAGGGTGGGGGAGGAGGAAGCTGGCATTACACTTGAACGTTCTCTAGTAAGTCATGAAACCTACTGAAGAACTACAGGACATGATTGGTGGATGGGACCCACAAATGCTGTATGCATTGCAGTTACAGAATGCACTTAATGGAGCAATGGACCTCCACAAAAGCCTTTTCACACATATGAAAAAACTAGGCCAGCAACTATCACAATATTCTTCAGCCACATACCCAGACACCCACAGAAGCAACAACAGAAGATGATGCAGCAAAAGACAAGCAGCTTTCAGCAGAAGACGAGAACAATGCATCTGCAGAAGATACTGCACTCCCTAAAGACTTGACTATTGAGGTTGTGCCTTCAGAGGTGCAGTAACCTTGCTTCTCTTTGCTGTGCAGTACATCTATTCATCTTCATCATCAATACACTATTTTCATAGCTTAGCAGTAGTGTGTAAGACTGTGTGTATGCAATTAAACATACAATAATAATATTATATTTATAACATCAAAAATGTCATATCATCTCTTATTTAGTCTAATATATTGGGTAATTATGAGGGTAATGGAATTTTGAACTGCATCGTGCAATAATTATATATATATATATATACATATAAAATTATTGCACGATGCAGTTCAAAATTCCATAGCTTTACTGCTGTGACACAAAGCAAATACACAGTTTACTTAATTTACTGCTAACCATCCTCACTGTAAAAATGCACAAGTTTTTTTATTATCTTATTCATCCACTTTGGATCTGTAAAATAAACTTTGAACAAATATGTGTTTAATGCTAAATGGAAACTCATTCTGAAGTCCAAAGACAGGGAGACAAAAGGAAAGCTGGAGAATACATGAAAAGTCTTATCATTTTTCTGCCTCACCTTATGTATCAGCAAAAATCCGACACCATTTCAAATAACTAAGGATATTAATGTGAAACACAAACAGATATATATGCATACACACATTTTTAAACAACTTCATTTGAAAAGGGGAAAATGTCTTTATTATTTTTTTATCAAAAAATTAATTTGTTTCATATCAGGTGTAATTTTTGGAAATTGCAGGATTAATAATTTTTACTAATAAATGAAAGTTCAGTATCATCATCAGATTAGAACATTTTTTTTACATTACATGAACATCAGATTAGAACATTTTTTTATTAGCATCAGATTAGAACTTGAAGTATGCAGATTAACAAGTGATACTGATGAGGAACAGCTAAAAGGAAAAGAATATTTCATTGAATGCAAAGAACTTTGGTAAACTATCCAGCTGTTTACTAAATTATACCTAAAATCTTTACCAATGGTCTTCAGATGAATTTCTAATGCAAAACCTACACTTGCATTTTTGGAGTTATTTTTGTGTAATGAAAATATATAATATTTTAGTCTTCACAACATCTAGGGTATCAGTGTTCAAAGATGTTCCATATTCTGTCATGTCACCCATATAATTAAATGAACTTTAAAAAAAGAATACATGGAAGCAAATTAAAATTAATCTATTTAGTTATACTAGGTACTTCTGCTTTCCATCTTCTTTCGGCCTTGAAACTTAAGCTCTTGTTTGACTTCTCTCAATAATCTAAAAGTTTTAAATTTTTGTTATCTCTGAATAATTATATTTTCTCAAAAAGAAAGAAAATGAAACTACATCACAAAAATCTGGAAATTTTGAATCAATGTAGTTAAAAATCTGGAATTCTTGCTCTAATCAGGATGTAATCATCCACGATTAATCAATGTCTTTTAACAGCTAAAATCATTCTAGTTGAATTATGATATTTTGCATATTTCTGGATGGACCGGGGAGGAACCCTTTTATTTTTATACTTTTAGTATGGCAAACTTAACAGCAGTTTTCCTTACATGTATAAGCAAATAAGCATTTTACAGTGTGCTAGATTTACAGCACACATAGCTTAATTACAGAAGTAAGTTAATTCTATTAGTGAAGTTATGTATCATACTCGAATACATCATACACGAATGTGTTTACTTATGTAAACACATTCGTTTTAAACTGGTATGACTCGCACAAGGTATGAGATACCCACTTCCCTGAATTTTTTAATGTTCCTTCCAGACCTTTTTCCGGAAATAGACAAGTCTGCGCATAGCTCACTCTAAGGTCATAACCTTGGGGCCGAATTCTGAAAATAGTTCTTCGGATATCGCCTCGGACGGGTATGTTATACTCTGCATGAGTATTTGTGTTATAGTTCAGAGTATGCGAACAAGCTTCCAAATTGTTTTTCCTTTATCCCACATTATCACAGTTATGGTGAAGAAATGCAATATTTGAGAAATTTATTGGATATTGCACATTCAGAAGAATAACTATCCTTGGAACCATAAGAAAAAATAAAAGAGATTCCTCCAATGTTTTTGAATTCAATGAAAAGATTGATTTACTCCTCCATGTTTGGATTCCAAAAAAACACAATAATTCTCTCACCTACACCCAAGAAAAATAAGAATGACTTCTACTTTCAACTATACATAATGATGATGTAATAGACTCATCTACAGGAAATTCGAAAGAAACCTGAAATAATAACTTTCTACAATTTATCTAAAGGAGCAGTTGACGTTGTAGACAAAATTGCTGCCACATATTCAACAGCTAGGAAATCTAATCTTTAATCCATGGCAATATTTTTTGCAGTTGTTACACGTTGCTGCAATAAATGCACGAATTATTTTGTTATGCACTAAGAAACTACCTACTGAACATCAAATGTGGTGATCATCTTTGAAATATTTAGAATTTCAGTTTGCAGAAAAATACAGGAAAAATAGAAGCCAACAAGCAATGCTTCTGATTAAACTTAAAAGGAAAACTAGGATCCAATGGAAACATTGCACCACCTACAAAGAAGGCCAAAGTTATACCTAAAAGATGCACTGAATGCCCTAATAAAAAAGACAGGAAAACTAAATTTATTTGTGAAAGGTGTGACAAACATATATGTACAGAACACATGGCACTTATTTGCAGAAAATATGTAAAATAAATAAAAGTAGCATGATTAACTAGTTTTACAACTGTAGTCTTCTTTTTAAATTCCCCCCTTTCGTGCATAGATTTTATGGTAGAAAATATAATGAAATACCCTTGTGTATGACATACCTTGCACAGAACACAATGGTTGAAGCTGTTTCAATTTAGGGAAAGGACTTCAGGGAAAATTTCAATTTAGGAAAAATGTTTTTTTAGGAAAGGGAATAAATCTAAAAAAAACCTTTTTCGCTGGAATTTTTTTAAACAGTCTGTTTATTTTTTTTTCTCTTAGTTACAGTATTAAATATTACTTCCAAAGTAATTTTGTTAAATATGTGCATTTTAACAGGCTTTCTTTATTTCTTTAAAAAAAAAAAAGGAAAAAAGAACCATTTATTCATTTTTTCTCTGCTCTTTTTTTTTTTTTTTTTTTTTTTTTTTGTAGTGATGTTATTTTCTTTATATGGAATCAGATTTTTAAAACATAACAAATTTTTCCATTCTATAAACCTTGATTAAGAAATATTTTCTAAACTATAAATATGTTTAGTTATTTATAAACATGTTGAGTCATTTATACGCAAACAATTCAAACTTAAAGTACACATTTAAAAGGAGGAAAGTAAAAATCATAAACATGCCCTAAAATCCACAAACCTTTCCAATCCACACACCCCTTTGTCCAGAATTGCATAAATTATTAGAATTCTATTGTATTTTATATTACTTTCTATTTTTCTGCCTCTTCCCTCTTAGATTATTACAAAAGGGGAATAATGAACCTAAGACATTTCAATGCTTTAGTAATTTAACATTAAATTGGATTTTTGAGTTCATTACATGACAAAAATCTATATTTCCAGAAATAACACTCTTTTCCCTTTCTATCAAAGCTGTGGGGGGGGGGGTAATTTATGCATGTAAACATAATTTTGGACATGAGTGTACATGAAAGCATCATGTAGCCAGGAGCTCTCGGTACAAACTAATAACATGCTGAGGCTTTGAGGAGAGTAAGACGACCTTTTAGATTGTAAAAAATGTGAAAAGCTCCATTATTATTAACCTAATTATTTTTCTAGTAAATTTCATTGCACAGTTCAAATGTTTTATTGATAAAACTACACATTATTATTATTATCATTATTATTATTATTATTTATTGTTAAAGTAAAAATGTAATTTTTATCTTCAGCATTATTATTATTTTTTTAATTTTATAGAAGTAATCTTGAAAGTTCCTTGAAATGTTAGATTTCAGATATAGAATCATATTTGAGTGCATATAAATTTTTCTCTTATTCATAGAATGACTTTTAACCCTTTCAGGACGGGCGTCCCATATACGCATTCCCTAAGAACATCTCCATGCTTCGAGGTTTACCACACTCAGTCTTCATTTTAAATTTCGTTTCTTCTTACTGTAAATAGTCTTTATTGTGTTGTTTTATTAATTTTGATTTTATCAATTAAAACTTTGGAATAATTTGAATAGCGCTTCCGAAAATTATTTTACAAGATAAGCAATTTTCAAGTATATTTTCACGTAAAATAAAGAAAAAAAGGTTATTATGTGTGGATTTTAACATATATAAGAGCTTGGGTAATAATCTAAAATGATACCAAAAATTACAATGCTAGAAGTGAAACTTTTTTTTCTGATTTTTTTATAAAATTAGCCTTAGCGATTCAAAACTTCCATCCTGTATGGTGACTGCCTTTGATTCCCTTCCATCCCGCATGAGCGTCTTAAACAAAGTTGCGCCATCGCGAAAAGGTTAACTTGCATTGATAGTTACAAATTTATTGAAAAATTTAACTGAACCTATTTTTGTTCTAACATTTCGAGTTAAAAAATTTGAAATTTTTTTATTCAAGAAAATTCAAACGACTGAAGAATATTTTTAAACAAAGACAATATCTCAATAATTTATTTCTTCTAGGACCAAAACTTAGAGAGATTTACTTAATACTCTTAGGTAAGTAACATTATAAAACAATATTTAAGTTTGTTTGATGGTTTGAAATTATAAAAATGAACCTAAACTTTGGGGGGGGGAGAACCTCGTTTTGAGAAAAACGTGAAAAACAAAAAAAAATTTTATCAACTAAATTTCAGAATTTTTTTAACTTTCTTACACCATAATCACACTGTGATAACTGCTCTGTAACTTCCTGTTTAACTTTATTTTGTCTTTTAGTAATTTTTGCTTGCTTAAGTTATTTTAAAAATCATTGTTTCAACTTTGATGAATAGATTTTTTTTAATTTTTAAATAAGCTTTACACGTCCTACTGTATATCTGTCTTAATTCTTTGAAACTTTTATCACTTCAATTCAGCAAAAAATAATTTCTTTAAAATATATAACAATATCCTCTCTCTAATTTTCAATGATTTTTCATCAACAAAACCATTTTCATGCTCATCTAGAGCTTCTCTGAGCAAAAGATCTCCAAAAAGCTTTTTCTTTTTTGTTTAGTTAACAGACATCATTTTGAAAAGAAGTGTTTATGCATAACACTGTAGACATAAATAAAACATAATAACTACATAACATACTATTAAGTCTCAGTTAAGATTTATTTATAGTAAGAGGACTATTTATTTATAGTAAGAGTTTATAGGGCTCCACTTGAAAATTCTGTCTTTAAAAAGGAGTTGTGGCTGTTTTAATATACATCATGTATAATAATTTAATAGAGATTGGTACCTTAAATCTAAAGATGTTATGCATTTTTGGAATCAGCATTTGAAGTCAAAAAGTGAAAAACTGATTTTTAGACTTACCCTCCTTATTAAGGATTTACTCTCCTCAAATACTCATCTACTAACTGGGCATATAAAATTCTATGCATATAAATACTTTAGCATGTGTGACAGACGGCAAAATTTGACATGAAAGAATACATATATCATTCCCCAAAATGATATATTTATGAGCCAAGTGTGATGCCTTTTTACATTCTGTTTTTAGCATGAAATTTTCAGGCAACCAAATATATAAAAGTAAAAAAATTCAAACCATAATAAAATTTTACAAATAAATGAAAACCTTAAATTTACTTTTCAAGTTGAGTCTGAAGTTTATCTCGCCGATCCTTCAATCGCCGAACTTTTTCTCTAATGGACCTTGTAGTATTCTTATTTTGTTCCATATACCTATTAAAATTCAGTGATAGATTATTGATAACATTATAGCATAGATTAATGTTAAAGGAATGGCATATTCATTAATATCAAAGTTAAGAATTCTTATCAATTAGCAATCATATTTGCTTACCTATCCATGTACATTATTTCTGGAAATTCTAATTTATTATGAATTTTTTCTGGCCGTCCTAATTGTTGATTAAATTGAAATCTTGAAAGTTCAAAGAGTAACACTGGAGGTAGACGAGTAAACCAACTCTATAAAGAAAATAAATATACAATCATTCGAATTAGTAAGAAACTTTAAAAACTAGACTCCTAAAATCATTGGCTACACCATTTTTACCAATACTCTGTAAAATATTTTTGAGAATTTAATGCACAATTTCCCAGATGATTCCAATGTGAAAAAAAGATTTTTTTAAACAAAATTAAACAAAAGTCTGAAAAGATTCAGACTGTAACATCACACAAGACTTTACCAGAGACAACAGGCACATTGAGGGCATGGCCGGTGGTATCGTGCATGGTTGGCATAGCAGTTCACAAGACGGAATATCTAAACATGAACAGGGATTTCAATACCCAGGAGCTTGAGACTGCAATTGTGGACTCAAATCTAAATAAATCTTCTGGACCTGATGGTATACATGAGCAAATAATAGATAATTTAGGTCTGAGTGGGAGACAAAAGATTCTTTGATATTATAAATGCTTCCTAGAAATTAGGGCAGCTTTCCGGAGATTGAAGAAGAGCTGATGCTGCCCCTATAAGAAATCCCAGCAAAGGGAATCTGCCAAAGGAACAATATGGTTCTAGAGAGAGGGACACTGCACAACAGATCAAGTACTTTATTTCTGTCAGAAGATTAGACACACTCATAACAGGAGACTGCTAATCACACTGTAGCAGCCTTTTTGACAGAGTATGGAATCAAAAACTAATTATAAAATTGTTCAATGTTTTTGGAATTTGTGGAAAGGCCCTGAACTGGAATTATGATTTTTTAAAACACAAACTTAAAAGGGTAAGTTTAACAATTCCCTTTCAAGGAGCTTTAGACTGTACAAACAGGTCCTGCAGGGATCTGCCTCAAGTCCTATTCCGTTTTTGCTCTTCCTAGTAGGTATCGAGCATGTAATCCCTAGGAGATGTGAAGTGGGCTTATTTGCAGATGATATTGTTCCTTGGGAATCCAGCCACTGATTTGAAGGAATATATTAAAGTTATATTAAAGTTGCCTTTGACAATTTATGGAATTTTGCTAAAAATTTTGCTCTTGTAATCTAATCGCCAGTACTATGGAAGAGCACCATCTGACACCTGATCCTCCAGAGGGTGTCTCTAGTGTCTTTTTCAATTCATGTAAACAAGCAAAAATATCTTCCTGATTATTTAAGGCAATTGGCTCTTGAAAGAATTAATAATACTCCAATGGATGCTGTTCAGGTGTATACGGACAGTAGTAAGAATGATAATAATAGTACTGGAAGTAGAATTTACATAAAATCACAAAATCATGAGATAAAGATTCAGATGAGGGATCCCGACTACTGCTCTGTCTTTCATAGCCAGCTAACTGACATAAATGAAGGTCTTGATTCTCTTATGTCACTCACTGATGGAAAACAAATATACACCTTCTCTGATAGCAGAAGTTCTATTCAACACTTGGCCTGTTGGTATAGTGTGAGAGATAATACAGGAGTGAATATTCTTAAGAAACTTAAGCACCTTTCTTTGTCTCATCAGATTCATATACAGTGGAATCCTTCCCATGTTAACATCTTGGGCAATCAGACTGCAGACACCCTGGCTAAGACAGGCGCTGGAGATGCCTTTGTGCCTTCTATGCCTCTCACCTATATGGAGATTATTTTATGATTAAGTGCACTTGGCTTGTTCCACCGGTTCACTTCCGGTATTAGTGTAATCGACCAGATGGCTCTCTGACACCTGATTGCAACAGACAGTATCAAACCACCCTCACCCACTTAATCAGTAGGCATAGATCTCACACTTTTTGAGGATTTCAAGTATTTTGAAGTCTGCACCAAGTATTCTTCTGAACAAACTTCCTCTGATTACATTCTTACTTGCCTGGGGCTCTCTAGGCAGGATCTCATTGAAAATCCATTGTTGGTTCTGGATTTCTTTAGCAAAATCTCCAAATATTTTAAAACAGCTTATCAGAAAAATTTAAGTCATGTAACATAAATTTAAAGAAGTAACCAAGAAGTTTTGATGGTCTAGTTATGGAAGATTCAAAAGAAAATATGATACATTTCTATTACCAGGATGCCAGTCACCAAATGTGCATGAAAGCACCAAATATGGTAACTTGTTTATATCGCATTATGAATAGTTGTGCAACATTTAATGTGCAATGCCCAGTTTGTGCTATTTTCTGGTTCTTTTAAGCAAAAATATATTGCTGCGTACACAGGAAGAACAAACGTTTGATACTGTGCCCAGCTTCAGCATTGTGCACATTACACATCGTATACATTATAATAGACAATGCTCAATGTGCACATTACTATAATCACAAGTTAAAATTTTTTTAATGAAACTTTATGTTTCATTAAAGTTGCTGTTAGTTAAATTTTGTTCAATGTTTATGTTTGACACCCTACACCAGAAATTTTTATATGTACTTGTATATATTTATTTAATTGACTAAATATTGGAAAGCATTGAGGTGCTATTTACCTAAAGTAGATTCTATGAAAAACACCTATTTCTCAAAAGACACATCTCAAAAGAATTTTAAAAATCTTTCTCCGAAATATAACATATGCATAAGAGCTGTATGAATGCTTTATACTTGTTATGTAAGGGAAAAAACCATAAAAACATATAAATAGTCAACTCATCTCTTATCAAGAACTGAATATAACGATGAAATTAATGACACACAGAACGTTTAAATAGGTCATTTATGTAACTCCAGATTTTTATACACATTAAACATTGCATCCCCCTACATGTTAGGAAGTGTACAGATCTCCTGAATTAGCAGATCAAAGGACCAGGAAAACTTAAATCTTTAGTATTTAACATTAAGTGATAGTTTTTAAAAGTGGTGAAAAAAAACTAAAAACAATACAAGCAGGAGCAAAGAGGCAATTAATTACCCTTAACACAGAAAAATACATCATCAATACAAGCATTGCTATAGCCAAAAATCCATAACTTCAAAGCTGCAAACGTAATAGAAATTGCTAAATTGCTCACACAGCAAAAATTAAAATCATTCAGTATAAGCTTATCTGGAGTCAACATTTCAGATTGGGAACACGTAAGCTTGAACTCTCAAAAGAACTCATAACTTTTAGCAACACTTTACTTACACTGCAACCATGAAGAATAACACTATAAAAATATTCCAAAAAATTTCGATTTAAAGTCGAGAAAATGTGTTTCCTGGAAATTTCAAATGAATAACGTACGGAACGAATGTATGGAAGAATGCACCTAAAACTGCATTAATAAGTCATTAATAACTTTAATGAAACTCTCCAAACAAAATTAATTAGAAAAAGGTGCAAGATCTCAAAGAAAATATTTAATAAACATTTTGCAGTAATCATTCCTATGCATAAGTTTCTTGCTACTTACCTCTTGACCAGATTTTGTCATAACATCATATGACTCAATCTCTTGAGCCATGGCAGCCTCTAAACTCTCATGAATATTACTAAAGCCATTGACTTGAAGGGGGTATTGGCCAAATGTTTCTTCATTGCTAAACATGCGTCCTAAAATTAAAAGTTGATTAGCTTCAGTTTTTATAATAATGATATTTTACATAATTAGAAGTAATAAAAAAAGAATTACAAGCTATACCTTCATTGTGTCCTTCAGATAAAAAATGACCATAAAATAAATCTAACATGGGATTTTGTACAGAATCTTCCATCATACTCTCCCTAGAAATATATGATTAATTAAAAAAAATTAAATAAAGAAAGCAGAAGTAATCACCTGTTAGTACATTTAAGTAGACTCAACACTGCTTATTCATTTAGAAAAAATAAAAGTAATTTCATTATCTGATTACATATAAACTAAGAAATTACATTGCATTGAAGACATTTTTACTCCCTCACACACACACACAAGGGGGAAAAAAAAAAATTGCACTTAAAATGCTATGCTAAAATAAAAAAATCTGATATGAAACTCAAATGTTGAATGAATACAACTTTGTGAATATTATATCACAAGATACAAAATAATCATCTGCTTGTTTAAAACTGAAATGCTTTTTGAAGTGAAATTTAAATTCACGTAATCGACAAGATTTGACTTAACTGGTGGCATTACTAGGAAATATTAATACATTGAAAGGATGGATCCACAGAACTTGCTACAGCATTCTTTACAGATTACAAGATACCCCTTTAAACTTAAAATCTTCACTTTACAGATTACAAGATACCCCTTTAAACAATATATTATTGGCTTCTATTACACATCAACAGAAGTGGTACATAGGTACATATCCTCAAGTGTTAACCTATTTTAACAAATTACTCCAAGAAGATGCCATTAATTCATGAATTACTCCAAGAAGAGTCAACAGTGAATATTTTACCTTTCCTCACTATAATATAAGAAAAATACAATTAAAATGCACCATTTAAAAAGAACTTAAGTATCTCATTTTATACCTCAAAAGCTTGAACTTTTAAACTGAATTAATCAAAGAGGCGAAAAGTATTAAAATTGTTTCCGATACAGACGAAAATAACAAAAGCTGCAACTCTGTCACTTTACAATAAAAACATTATTCCGTTCATTCTTCAAGAAGCCTTCAACATGCATTTTACTTATAGGTAAAACTACTTATTTTTTCCTCATAATGTTTAAAAAAAAAACTATTAATCAACAATAAACTTACTGATTGATAAATAATGGGCTTATGAGAAATGCATGCATAAAATGCTCATAATGTTAATTTTGTCTTTTCAACAGGTAATCTATGACACATTTTTGTATTGTATCAATAATTTTATGAGTGAGTAAAATCTGCTGCTCCTCCTTTTTAACTTGAAGATTAATAATTTTTTGTTTTTCATTTCTAATGGGGGGGGAACACATCAGATATATTTTTTAACTAAATCGAATATATTTTTACACTAAAATGTACACTGCTCAAAAAAAAAAGATGGGACAGTCCTATATCTCCCGATCTACTGGGCCGATTGACAAAATTCAAATTGCGTTCTTTATGTCTCGAAAGCGCGACTTAGGATATATATTAGATTTATATATAGCACTATTCTAACATAGGTATTTTGACACAAAATCGGACTTTTTCTGAAATAACATACCAATTTTTTTACATATTTCGATTCTACGACTCAAATTACGCCTAAATATGAAATTTTGTAAAATTTGGAGCGAAATTTATGGAGAAATTCACAAATTTATGTTGGCACTTTTTGTCAGTTTGCGCCAAGAATACTTCACTTGGCGAACTTCTTAATATATGGCAACCTAGTTTCCTTAGGAAAAAAAGTCACCATCATTCCTTTTTTCCAAATAATATTCTTTACTTTATATTTTTAATTATAACATATTATTTTAAGTAATTTTTTCTTTTTCGAATTTCATTTTAATTGTTTAAGTTGCACCTCCCCCCCCC
The DNA here is from genome assembly GCF_044657685.1 of Stegodyphus dumicola. Taxonomy (NCBI): domain Eukaryota; kingdom Metazoa; phylum Arthropoda; class Arachnida; order Araneae; family Eresidae; genus Stegodyphus; species Stegodyphus dumicola. The sequence goes on along the minus strand of NC_140770.1, from coordinate 277,995,290 downwards.
CCGAATAACTGTTTTAAAAATTTCTATTTGCCTATTCGAACTGCGTAAATAAAAGTGCAGCGTTTATTTATTATTTATTTTTCAAACAGTTTTCTTTATATATATTTTTCGTCATAGCTATTATTTTAGGTCATTTTAAAATTTTTATACTTTTATTTTAATTGTTTGTGTTGCATTGTCTCTTCAGATAATTGTTTTAAAATTTTCTATTTATTCCTTTGAACTGAGCATTTTAAATATATTTATTAATATCAATTTTCCAGAATTTGATTTTATTTATTTGAACTGCGTTTTTTGTCGGAAGAATACTTTGTAACCCAGACTACGACGCGTTTGAAAACTGCATACTATATTAAAAGAGAAAATACAGTAAAGCACAGTTTTACACACCTTTCAATGTTCCGTTCAGAAAAAATATATATAAATAAGAGAGATGTATAACCGATATTTTAACTTAGGATGACTTGCATACACTGCTTTAAACAGTTTTATCATTGTGCCCATTGCTTTACACAATTTTATCCTACATTTGGTTTCTTAAAATGTTATTCATATTTTAGTCAAATATTTTATTTTTGAAATCACAAGAATCAAATATCATAAGATTGAAAAGTTTTAAATTTTAAAAAATACGAATACTAAATTTTACGAAAAAATTTATTTTTCTTTTCTGTTTCTTTAAGCATTCTGAAAGTATATTGAAAAGTATCCAACTTTTCGAAACATTTTGGTATTTCTGACAATCATTTTAAATAAAGTTATCGCCTTCCATTTCAAAAAGGCCCACAAACGGCCGAGCGGTAAAGTTGCCGAACACTGGTAGTTCACTCCGGGGTTCGAACCCCGGTAAACGGGCTGGTTGCATGGGCGTTTTCGTGGATTTTCTCATGTGTACCGCGTATGACAGCTGGTTTTTCTTAGAAAGTTCTTCACGAAGTATTTCGTCAGAGCCTTTATCAGTCTTTAGAGGCTAAACATTTTGAAGCTATGAGATGAAAGGAATGACTGGTTTCATCAAAAGGTTTTGGTTTATTTTATTATGACAAAGCACACTACGGCTATCTGCCTAAGGGGAGGGATGCCTTCCTGGAGGACTTTCTTAGGGAAACTGGCTCGCATACACGTTACACATGGGGAAAACCACGAAAACGCCCATGCAGCCAGCCCGTTTGTGGGATTCGAACCTCGGACCGAACTACCAGTGTTCAGCAACTTTACAGCTCGGCCGCTGTTTCATCAGGAATGGAAAAAAAAACATCTTTAAGTGCATCCACATACATCACTGGATAAACTCCTGAATCTTCAAATAACTCGACTGAGGAAATCATGGGATTCACCATTTATGATACGATATGATGTTCTATAACATAATTTACACAACCATATAGTTTAAAACCAGTCGCTCTTCACTTTAATCTGCAATGATATCGTTTTGTCTTTTCTGTTAACACAAACTCAATTGATGGTATTTGCTGGTGTACTCGTCCAAGTGTTTTCTCTTTGAACACCTAAATTCTTTAAAGTATCCTGAAAGTATATTCGAAAGCGTCCAACTTTTTGAACATCTTGGTACGTCTGACAGCCAAATTTCCCTGCAAATTTTTGCTTACTTTTCTCCCTAATTTTCTTCTTTCCTTCTACAGTTATTTTCAGTGCTCACACAAGAAAATTAAGATTTTTCGACTGCTAGACTTCCATACATTTCGCATTCTTGTCAATTTTTTAAAATATCAATTATATGAATTGCGTTTCAGCTAAAGACACCTTTTCATTTTCTAGTCATTTTAGCTATAAATAAAGTTTAAAGCGAAGCCCAAAGGATAAATATTTTAATTAAAAGATTTTTGCTAAATGACAAATAAATAAAACAGTCCAGCAGGGTTTATTCTGTACCACAGAGTGACCCGATTCTTATATCGGTGGAAACAATCTAAATCATATTAAAGATCATGTTTTTTTATACAATCTATAACGCGAGATAAAAATTAGCTTCTTAAAACATGCTTTCTAAGAGAATTAATATAAAAATTTATATTTATATATATATTTTTTAAAGTTGGGACTTGAACCAAACTGTCAGACTTTTAAAGCTTATTTTACATGGTGGTTATTATTAAAGTTCCACTTTGAAATGGTAATAAAAGGAAAACTACCGGACCAAATGTTATCAAACTTGGGAATCGTGTAAAGGAGGTTATGAGAATTTATTTTTGGCGGAAAAAAAAAAAAGAGTTCAAAAACTCACCATCAGGGGAAAAATGGCGCTGTACACAATATTGTTAAATGAAATAAGACACGAAAACATCTGTTTAAAATGTGTTTAATATTTTCCGAAACGTGTTACAAAGCATGTTCAATGTAGCGTCCAGCATTTTCCGAAAGCAAGTTAAATCATGTTACTGCATTCTCAACAGCAGCTCTTAGCATATCAGGTTTGGTTTTGGTTTGGTTTATTAGATTACGGCAAAGCACTCGAGGGCTATCTGCCTTAAGGGAGGGATGCCTTCGTGGAGGACTTTTTAAGGAAAACTGGCTCGTATACACGTTACACATAGCATATCAGGAGGAATGTTATCAGTGTATCACATTTTTCATTTCTGCCAAATTGTTTAGATTATCACCATAAACAGTGCTTTTGAGATAACCTCATAGACAAAAGTCACAGAGGTTGAGGTCTGGTGGGAAGAGGGGAAGTGTTGGCCTATAAGACGTTCATTCGTGAAATGTTGCCTAAGTAACTATGCGACACTCTTGAGGTGATGCCCAGCCCTGCATAAAAATCGTAGTATCTAAAATGCCCCGTTACTGCAGTTCATGTACCACGAAACATTTTAATATTGGCTCTAAGTGAGCTGCAATCGCAGTGGTCCAGCTGTCGACTGCTCTTCAGAAAAAAATGGTTCAGTTATAAAACTAGCTGTCATTCAACAGTAAACGGTGTGAAATGACTGTTATGCAATCGAATGCAGTAGGAGAATGCAATGAAACTAGATAGATAACATGAGAGATTTCTTTGGCCCAAATCGATTAAAAGCGTTTTGAATCAGTATCTTCATGTTTTACTGCCGAATTCAGGCTTAAAAAATTACAAATTAGCGATCTGTAAGAAAATGATTTCCAGATTGTACGCTCTTGTGAGAATGATTTGCGATCTCACATTTTCTAATCGCTTATTCGTGGTTTTCACGGACGAAATTCTCACTTACAGGGATGGCGCACTCGACATTTATCGAATTTAACGTCTTTAAATGGTAATTTGCCTACTTCAAAGTTTCTTAAGGGTATACAACACATTAAACCCGTTTAACAAAAGGTTAAGTTAGATTCCGACCCATATTTCGTTTAACAATATTGCATACAGCGCCATTTCCCCCCCCTGGTGGTGAGGTTTCGAACTTCCTTTTTTTAGCGGAAAATAAATTCCCATGACCTCCTCTACACGATTTCCAAGTTTGATATCATTTGATCCAGTAGTTTTCCTTTTATGAGCGTTTCAATGTGGAACTTAAATTATAACCACTCTGTATATTATTAAATTTTAATTTGAAGCTATGCATTATATGTATACCATGCGTAAAATTTTCTCTTTTATGGAAAAATAAAAAATCGAAGCAAATATACTTAGAATAATGGACCAAAACTGAAAAGATTTCCCCTCCCTCCGAAAATAAAATATTGAAATTTCGAACTTGAATTTACTGGGTTATCGAAATATTTATTTGACTTATCTTCTAAGTCCTAGTTCTGACAACAATTCTGTCAAAAATCCCGAATTATTTAAGCTAAAGTAAAAGATTTAGTATATATTCACTGTATGTTAATAAAGTAATCAGAGTGTAATAAAAAATAATTATAGAATGTACGCTGATGTAACTTTTTGTCTGACTGCACAACACGTAATGGAAGAGAAGGCTTGTCGAGATCTGTTTTTGACATGCCTCTAAAAGTAGATGTCATATTAATTTTGTCTCTTCAATGTCAAAAAACTTTCCTTTGAGAGGCAACTTTAGTTTTTGAGAAAGAAAAAAAATCACAAGAAGACAAATTTGAAGAACATGCAGGACGATTGAATATAATACTTATTTTCCGAACACAAGCGGTTCTCTGACTGGTTATTGAATAATGAAAAGATGCATTGTCATGCAATACAAAACATTTGGAATACGTTTTCTGGCTGAATAACGTAAGATTAAAAGTCATCTGCTTAATTCACATCCATTTACAAGTCAACTACTTGCAATAATCAACTATTGCAGAATCGTTTTGATCCTGAGCTTGTAAGACAAACCTAATATCACTGGATTTAAACACTTCTTTAATCTTCCGAGAACGTTCCTTCTTTAGCTCATATTCCAAGAATATTAAGTGAATACAATTATTGCCAAAGAAATTGAATATTCATTTGCACTACGGCTTGATAGTTTACTAACGAGTTAACAAAACTTAAATTCTGCTTTTTGTGTCAAAGAATACAACAATATTTTAAATATTTACAAATAAAATATTAAATTGGAGATTTAATTGGTGCTTCACCAGTTGCCTAGCATTTGAAGATTGTTAAATACTAATTGTTTGTTGCGAAATCTAACCCAGGCTGCATGATTGGTTTTCGTAGTTTTCTAGGTTCTCTTTACAAAGGTTCTCTATAAAATCATCTTAATCATATAGCTCCCATGTTCTTTCTATGTTCAAATAACAACTGACCTAGTTTAAGCGCGATTTACAAGTGAATTTTCAAGCAAAACCCGAATGGTCATTAAAAATCATGTAGCCTGCCAATTGGGAGTAACATGAAATATACGGCGCCAATAATTGAAGTGCTCTTAGGGTACGCTGTTTCTAAACTTAGATGGTCATTCCTTAATTAAATAGCCTACCAGCGGCCGAGCGGTAAAGACGCTGAACACTGGTAGTTCGGTCTGAGGTTACCGTAATAATTACTTATTATATTACTGATGATTAGGATTCAGTTCTTGACATTTACATTCTAAATTAGAATTTTAAGGATATAATGAAAATACGCTACGCACAAAAATACATTTTAGGAAAAAAAAATGAGTTGATTTTTTATGTTTTAAAACTTCTTAAATTCTTTTAGTAAACATCGTATCCTCGTTGTTTACTGAATCCAGAATGTTGGTGTCGTTTATATAATTATTCTTACTTGTCCACAGAATCTGCTGACTTATCCAGCCATTAAGTAGCTGCAGATCATTTCTACATAACCATTGAACTTCCATTAATTCAGTCTCTAGAGGGTTGTATGTTTATATCATAATTTGACTTTTATAAAAAATGATTATTCTAAATATTATGTTTCTATAAAAATATATTGTGCTTTAAAAATATGAATAATAGTATCAGCCGCTCTTTCAGCCACTTCAAAAGCAACAGTTTGTTTAGAAATAAATTATGCAGTTAATGTCATAAAATTCAAATAAATATCAAACGAAAATTCTCAGTTTTAGACAATTTGATTTAAATGAAGTAAAGTAACAGACGATAAAACGCCGAAGGTAAAAATTTACTCTTACAAAAACTTACTCTTAAATTTTTTTAAAAAAAGAAAAGATACGAGAGAAATTTTAAAAAATAGTTAAAAATTTGAATAATATCATCTATAATTTAAAAAAATGGCCTTTCATATAGTATTAATAAATATTTATTACGCATCATTGAGGGAAAAAAAGTCATATACTTAATTCTTCGTAAAATTTTACTTGAAGTTTAAGGTTAAAAATAGTTGTGGCAATTCAGTGTAACAAAAATCCATAGACCACATTTGGCGTTATTATCGCTCAAAAAAAAGTGGCAAATTTCAAAACGCAAAATTATGTAAATTCGTGTATATCTTAGAAAATTTTGAATAAAAAAGTCTAATTTTTTGCAGATATGCTTAAAAATACACCTACTTTAAGATGATGGTAAAAATTTTATAGGTTATAATTCAAAATTTTTTTCGAAAAATCTATAGAAATTATTTAAAAATAGAAATTTAAAAAATAAAACACAAAAAATGGGTAAATTTTATTTGGAATGAACCAGAATTTCGAAATGTGAGAGAAAAAATCAAAAAAGTTTAATAAAAAAAGAGATATTAATAAATATTTGCCAAATTCAATTAACATTGAGGAGCTAAAATTTTGAGAGCTAATATTTTAAAATCTATTCGTACGATTTTTACAAAACTTGGTATTCTGGCATAATTTGAGTCGTAGAATCGAAATATGTAAAAAAATTGGCATGTTATTTCAGAAAAAGTCCAATTTTGTGTCAAAATACCTATGTTAGAATAGTACTATATAAAAATCTAATATATATATCCTAAGTCGCGCTTTCGAGACATGAAAAACTTAGTTTGAATTTTGTCAATCGGCCCGATAGAACGGGAGATATAGCACTGTCCTTTTTTTTTTTTTTTTTTTTTTTTTTTTTTTGAGCAGTGTACATATTATGATGAAAGCATAACTGTGGCTTGTGACATTAAATGCACTTATTGCAATTTCAAGTCACTTGCATAATGGAAACAATTTTGCAATAGCAGAAATAATCTGAACTTACCCATTATCTCCTATATTTTGTGGATAAGAGTTCATTTTAAATGCTTCTTCTAACCATTCCAGAAGTTTATGGCTAAATTCACTAACATCCTAAATGAAAGAAAATTCAAAATATTGGTATCAATAATAATTAAAAATAATTATAATATAATAATTTAACAGTCAATAATAATTTTCCACATTTATTCTTAATGTTAAAATAATTTAATATTATTACAATAATAATTTAATAATCAATAAGTTTTCCCATTTATTCTTAATGTTCACATAAGATTGCATTTTATACAATAAAATTCCATCATGATATACTTCATTAAAATGTAACAACTAGTACAGTACAATAAGTCCAAACATAATATATTGTATTAAAAATAGAACAGTGCAAAACAAAATTAATGAACATGAAAATAAGGATCGAGATAGCACAGTGCTTGAAACTGTAATGAAAAAAAATTGTGGGCTAGTTCTGAATAATTTTATTATAGCAAATAAATTATATATATTCGACTTAGTTTGTCTTATTTGCTATTAATGGATTAGTACTGTTAATTGATTACATCTTTTAAAATTGTAGGCATACACTGTTGTTTAATTCTGAATGAAATTAAACATGGACAATTAGATTGTTAAGAAAATAAACTTACATTATAAAAAAGGCAATAAAATGTTCAAAAATAATAAAAATTTAAAATACTATTATATAACTCAAATCTTTCTAATTGATTTCCCACTCACATGGCCATGCATGATGAAAAGATCATAAATATATTTATTTAAATAGGAAAATACAAGAAAAATTTCTTCTCATAACTTTTCTATCCATATAATTAACAGCTGATAATCTACTGCAACATATACTAAATGAGAATACTGAAAGCAATATAATTACATAAAATTCTCACTCCATTTCTTGTTTAAAATCAAGAGATTTTGCATATAAAAAAACACTAACTTGTTGGGAATCAGTTCCACTACTATCAGGAAAAGCTTCTTTAAATTCTTCTAATGCATGAGATGGATCTACATATTTTCGCTTTGAACATAATAAAAGAGCAAACAATTTTCTTAATTCTTGCATGAATGCAAGATTCCGCCTTTCCTAGAAGAAGGGAAAAGAAATATAAATAAAAACATTAAAAATCAATAACTCAGTAAACCACATACTTGCTTGGTAAAACTATATTTTAGGGTACCCTTGACGAAACTTGGTGATTTTTGCCGGTACATGGATACCGAGTTGGTGCAATTCTTTGTCTTGTTATCTTGGCTTTGTGTTACATCGACCTATTTTCACCTAAAAAAAAAAAAATCTCAGAATTGCACAAAAATGGCATTGCGCACTCCCTTGACTTTATCCATATACACATCAACCTATTTTCACTTTAAAAAAAATCAGAGAACTGCACAAACTAGGCTAAATCGCCGCTACACAAAGATAAAATAACAAGACAAAGAATTGCACAAACTCGGTATCCATGTACACATCGACCTATTTTCACTTAAAATAAATTCCAGAATTGCACAAAAATGGCATTGCAAACTCCCTTGACTTTAGCCATGTACACATCGACCTATTTTCACTTGAAAAAAATATCAGAGAATTGCACAAACCATGCCTTATGCAATGCCTTGAGTTTGTCCATGTACACATCGATATATTTTCATTTAAAAAGTCAAGGGAGCACCCAATTCTACAGTAGAGGCAAACAAAAAATACATAATCTCAATAAACTACATTTTAAAGCAAACAATAAAATAACATAAAAAGGGGAAAACCTGTTATGCATTTAAGCAATACACAAAGTAAATATCCACTTACCTTATTTAGTCTGTGGCACAAAAAATTCCTTAACAGCATCCAAAAACTTTCTAAAATTATCTGAACTAGAATCCGTATATCAGCGTCACCACATAAATTCACAAAAATAAGAGTCAAAAATATACTAAGTAGTTTCAGACTGTCAGGAAAATGGCTACTAAGTAAACCTTCATTTACACACCAGTCAATTAATGTATTCCTCTTTCATTCCAAATCATACAGAAACTTCAAATGAATCTTACTACATTCAGCTATTGTACCGTCTAAACAATGAAACAAGCAATGTACTAAGCAACACACACCACAAAAGCCCTTGCAAAATATCCCATGATTCAAAATTTCCCAGAATAATGCAAATGATTATGTCATAATAGGGTTTCCATAAATGATACAACTTTGCGATGATACAAGAGGTACTCTAAAGTCAACTCTAACCACTTGCTTTAGTAAATGATTTCTTATGAACAAACACATGTACATAGACAGATCCAAAAAATTCTGGTTTGATACACTTCTAAACGACATGCAGAAAATGTGTCCAGTTTATTTTTTCATATGAACATCTTGAACTTTGATACACTTTTCACATCATTTAATGAAAAATTCTATGCTCCAGGAAAAGCAATTTGAAGATCTGTCCACAAAATGTTCCATAATCGGCCTTTCCATGCCATCTTCATCACCAAATGTTTTCTATACAAGTCAGATTTCGTATTAGAGAACAAGGAAATAACCAGTTGAAATTAAATCTCAGTTGTAAGGGGAGATGGATACCTCAAACCTACTGCCAAAAGGAGTCTGAAGTATCCAACTTGTAAGTTCAAGAAGAATGCACAAAATAGTTGTTTCAGACAGATCTAATCTTGCTGCTGTCCCCTCGACTATTAATCTTCAATCATTATTTCTGCCTAGACATGAGCAATATCTTCCAATGTCAATGCCTTGAATGCTAGACTTTTACAAGAACAATCTGCGGACAGGAAAAAAACGCATCACCACACATATTACCCAAGCATAGTCTTATTTCTTTGGGAATGACACCTTCTTTAGTTGAAAACTTAATCATAGAACAATATTTAATTTCAGAATAAATTAAAACATCACTTTATCCAATAAACAGTCAAAAAAGAACAAAGATGATTTCACTAGTGAAACTTCCAAATTTATACATTTAGTGCTGCCACTATACACCTGCAAAAAGAATTTATTGCCAAACAACATTTTATATGCGAGGCCAGAAATTTTGAATCTACCTATGTTGCTACAAAGTTCAGACAAAAGTTTTCAGTTGCTTATGAAAGAAAGCACATTTGAAATTTAACTGCATCGTCGACTGTTTTAGCCAACAAGTACACATTTGGGCAGAAATTCCTGGATTTCATATCTAAATATAGAAATAATAAAAGATTTTAAGCAATATCTTATTTCACAGATGGACAAAACAAATTTTACTACATGTTTCACCTATATACTGCGATATAATGCTTGGATTTACTATTATCTGGTCCAGGCAAAGTAATGTGAGGAAATCAGGTTGTGACCATGCCTGACTGGCACAATCACCATCATGGTGTGGAGCAGTGAATATCATGTATCCATGGTAGAGGTGTACATCAATAAGGAAAATTCTATCATCACCACAGAGTGACTGCTCTGCACTTACTTCTGTCTTGTTTTTATTGTGAGAGTAAATGTTTTGAAGAGCAGGCTCAGATTTACAATAACATCTCATGGCAGATCTTGCAGCATACAGACATCACAGAAAATTGAAGCAGTGAGGTAAGATATCACAAGATCTCCACAGTAGCACATATAATGCTGCTACAGAAATTTCTGGCTGCAATGAATGCAAAATTTTACTTATAATGGTATCTATACAAGCTGATGATTGCACAAGAACTTGCAAAACATAACTGTTAACAAAATTGTTTCTATTGAGGTTACCTTGCAAAATGTTCCACATAATGTTATGCTTTTCACTGATGAACAACATTTTCATTTGTCAGTCTGTGAGCACAAACAGATCTTTCACTATGGGTTCAAACTAATGCTCAAATTAATCTTTGGCAATGCTATGAATACGGTACTACGGAGTGGTCTGCTATCACTGATTTTGATGTAGTATGCCTCTAATTTTTTTTTAGAAAAGTAGTTACTTTTCTGTTTCGCTGGCGCAAATCTCGCCAAGCAGACTTTATTGGCAACAACACACAGTACACACATAAAACATTTTAACAAATGTTAATTCTAAGATTTTTTTATTTCGATTTTTTTAATCATTTAAAATTTTGTAAAAAGCTGAAAAAACACACAATAAATTTGTAAAAGACATTAATTTAAGAATTTACTATGCTTTCATGGTTCAACATCCTGATTCGTCGGTTCATACCATCTGACCCCAAGTGATCTCATCTTACGTAAACTACGCTACAAAAATCCAATTCTTTCAGTAATTATCTACATTAATTTCAAGTTAAATCTTGATTTGGAATACAAGTTTAAATGCAAGAATTATTTCAATTTGTACGAATAGCTTACTCTGAAATTATGTAAAACCGCAGTGCTTTACTTCGCTAGTACGTTCTCATTAGAATTGATGAGCCTTTGCCTTTTCTATATATTTGCCTTTGGGTGAGCCATATGATTGCATCCTAATTGACTTAATTACTGCGAATGGACTTGGGACATAACACTGAACTATCTAATAAAAATTCTATGTAATTGTATGACAATATTGGAAAAAAAAAAAAAATAATAATAATCATTTTGATAAAAAAAAATGGCTGTGAATTGTTTTGAAAATGAGGCGTAAATGGTTACCAGAAAAGATATTCCGTTTGGCATCAGTTTTACCATTATTGACGATTTTATCGACTGCGCTGGCAAAACGGAAAAGTACCGAAAAGTACTATAGCATCTGATCATTATGCAAATTTCTGCAGCAGCAAGTGAATAAATGTGGCCATTTGGCTGGGTGGTTTTAAAAAGCGGTACCCCAACCTAGACTTACATGGTGTGTATAGACCTACATATTAATGAAAATGTTAAATGAAATGGGTATTTACATATTATCCTGTCTGTGAGATTGCTGCGAAGCAACGTGATTTAGCAACATTTATGGATAAGTGTGATGTTACAAAACACTCATAAAATTTGTGCTTTCATTTGACATAATCCCAATCCATTCCATGTCAGCCACATAGAATTCCGGTTCATTAACAACTAGTCAAGTGAATTAACATCTATCGAACAGGGAAAAGAATGTGGAACGAACAGCAATGATTGCGAAAAGATTGCACTCATAGGATTCTAGACAGAACTTCCAGTAAAATCAGGGGGCGTAAAAAATAATAGAAACTGGCGAGTGCCTCTTTATGAAGCTCTAAAATCAAGCCAGTTGAATACTTTTGCAGCAGTGGCTATTTGGTGGATTGTACAGAGAGACTACCAAATGTTTTATTGAAAGATTTCTAGATAGAAATGTGGCTCAGAATTCAGAGGAATGATTGACGCAGTTTGGGCTGATACCCACAACTTTCAAAGTTCAACTTCCACAATCAACGGGATAATATGTATGTACCATGAAATGTTTCTAGGGCATCTGATCTCACTTTAAGGTAGCATTCAATGGCCAGTTCATGCATCTGATCTTGCACTTTGCAGATGATTTCTGTGAGGATACCTAAAGACTGAAAAGGAAATCCAAACGTAACCAATGAAAGATGCTAACACATAGGATATCATGGTAACGGCAAGGATATCATGGTAAGATGACTAGGAGGGTAATGCAGAAATCACAATGAGATTTCAGAAATTTATATACAGTGTAAGTCAGCATTTGGACATTTTCAAAACAAACTACTCACACAAAATAGCGAATTGCTGCACTTTCAAACTATTATTCATTATAAATATGCAATGGAGCAGAATATTTTGTTATTTGTAAATGTGAAGCAAAATGGTAAATCTTTAAATTTCCAACAGTGAAATAAAATTCTGCAGAACTTCTATCAATGCTTTGTTTATTATATATGAAGTATTGGAGTTATTTCTGCCATACTCTTGTAAGGTTCTTACTGTTAAACTAATAACAAGTTATTATGATTCTGATCTATATTCTATAATAACAAGTTATTATGTTTTCTTCTTTCCATATTCCTCACAAGAATGCACATTAGCTTTAGAGTATATAAGTTGAGGGTTGTAAATCTTAGTCAAAGAAAGAGTTTCTGGCACTCGCATTATGCCGTTAGAATTTTGCAAGCTCCATCTGAATGCGATTATTCTAGTTTTTGCATTCTCTCACAGCTAATGCTTTAAAACTTATGCACGGATAAGAGATACAGAACCAGTTTAGTTTATTGCATGTGTTACTAGGCTACTTTATCGAGGTTTAAATTTATTTGATTGTTATCGCTTAATATACTTCGCCACAGGTAGTAGTTTTCATCTGTAGTACAAGTTATGCCTTTTAAAATTAGAGTTCCGATTAAATAAAAAAAAATTATTTAAAATGTTCTCAAAGCTTTGTTATAGTGTTTCAGACATAGTGATAACTTGCCAAGTCATCTAATAAGGTTGTAGGATTTAAATTCAATTTTCCAAGTGATTGCCACTTTATACTTTGTATTAGATTATTTTTTAAATTATTTTATTCTTCAAAAAATGTTATTTTCAAGCTAAATATTTTTCACTATATGTTACTTGAGCTAACGTGTTTTGTTAAGAACTGCATCAAAACAGTCATCTTTGTCAGTATTCAATGGATTAAAAATCAAAAAATTAATTGATCAAAAGTAGAAAACTTACAGCAAGCACTACATTTAACATCAAACCTGCTGCAGCATAACAAGAAAAAATACTGACTTTTTACAAAGAAGAAATTAATTTTTGTTCTGAAAATTAAATATCTGTATAGATTCTCAAAAATAATGCACTATTTTCTTATGCTTTTTCCCCAAATTTATATAACTTAAAATTATTATATCATTCAACTTCTAAAAAAATGAACTTGTTAAATACATCATCACTGTAATAAAGCTTAGCTTTTATTTAAATTTAAGAAACTACCTTGGCATCAGGTGCAATCATATTCCAATCTCTTGGAGAATAACTCAGAACTAACCTTCTGAAAATAGGAAGATGAAACAAAGACTGAAAGGGAAAATATATAAAAATTTAAAATGATGTTAAGCAGTTCATTATTTTGGAAAAAAAAAAAAAAAATATTTTGCCTATAATATGGACTAATTTAATTTTAAAAACTATTACAGTCTTTTACTTAAAAGAAATATAAAAAGCAAGAGTTTTAACATAAAATTTTACACAAAATGCTAATAACCAGAGTAGCATTAAAATTCTAAAGATTTCATTCTTCATTTTCAGTTTTCCTTAAATAATATGCAGGGTTGCCATAAAGTAAGTTTGACCTAAATACTAGTCCTATACAGTTGCACAATTCAGCAGATCAAAATGAAATTCAAGATGTGAGGATTGCATGATTTTCCCTGAGAATCACACAAATACCAATAATTACAGTTACATCAAAACAACAGATATAGAAAATTTCCAATGGCAATAATTAATTTACACATTTTAATGTAAACAGCACAGAAGAAGAGGGAGAAAAAAACTTTGGAACAGTACTTATAGCAAGCAATGTGCAAAACCACTAGCAAAGAATACAGCAGGAATGACAAATGAGGAAAGAGGGGCACAGACAAGTATGTATAATTTGCATCATGACAGGTCTAGCAAGACAGTAGAACTTCAGGTATAGTCAGGTATAGAATTTGTACAGGTATAGTCCCACTACACTAACTGTACAGTTCTTCCCCAGTTTCGATGAATAGTGGCTTGATAGATCCACCAAACACTGGAGATTACTTAAAGCTCACCAGTATTTTAATGCAGTTACAAGCTGAAGCAATGTTAGCACTTGCACATTCAAGTAGATATATATTAGGTACTGTCATACCTTGCTGCTTGTTAAGCTTCCATACTAGTACTGACAAAGAACACTAGGGGGGAAGGGGTCTGAGGGTTTCCACCTCTCTCTTTCCTTACTACCAACTACTCGAAGGACTTTCGGTTTGCATTTGTGAATTTTGAGTGTCCCTTGCTGCAGAAATAATTTACAGTTATTCATGCCTTCTGCAGAATTTTAACCTGGGTCTATCGGTACTGCCGTCAGCGTCACCAACCACTGTACTGGTCGAGCAGCAGCAGCCCAATGACACTGAGACTGCACATACCAATCAGGCATGAAATCACAAGCATTAACCACACAACCCAAGCTGTTATCGTTTTATGTGATAAGTCTATATAGCATATCACAACTTTCTCTATAACTGTGACTAGAATATTGAAATATACTTATATTAAGCTTAAGGGCTATTTGCATATGAAAATGAATGTTTTATGGAGAATTTAAAAATAACAACTAGCTCGTATATAAGCTACACACATACACACACAGAAAAATCATAATAATAATAATAAACCAACCACTTGCTGAAAACTAAAATTAAAATGACCTAAGAATATTTTACCATATTCAGCAAACAGTCAACAAACACATCTTTTAATTACAGAACACTACACTATTAATTCAGGTATAATATATTCAGTTTAATTAACTATAATGAAATCATCAGTATAAATATTACAGTTTTGATGATTAAAAACACAAGGTGAAATTGCTCAAGTAAAACTGCATAAAATATTACCTGTATAACAGCTGAAAACCAGCATGTGTTTCCTACATTTTTCAGACCCACAGGCCAATCTCCATTTCGTTTTCGGTCATGAGGGTTCAAGGGATCTTGCCATACTTCTCCTCTTTTCCTTTTTGTTCCAACTGCTTTTGTTTCAGCGAGACTTGCTTCTACAACTCTATTTTTTACACAGCAACAAAGAAAGGAATTACTTAGCAACATTATGTATGAATATAATATAAACCTTTTATTAGGAATGGGAAAAAAAATCAATACATCATTTTTAATAAATGGTATAAATCATTTATTAAACCTGTAATCAGTTAACATTAACATTAAGAATATAGAAAATTTACATGCTACAGTTCCAAGATTTTACTCGAAAAGGATTTACTTAAATTTGGTTGACATCTTTTTTAAAACAATTCTCCTGAAATTTTAACACTGCCAAAGCAGAGCAGATGTCCTTTCCTTAATGGCGATTCAATATTGCCTATAATTTCACATGGATTTCACTTAAAGTGTCATATCCCTTTGGTTTCAATTTCATTTTCATAAAATAAAATTAGTCAGAGGGAGCTGTTTCGTGAAAAAATAAAGGGTGTAGGATTAAAAAAGTTCAGAAATTCTTGAAAAAGAGATTAAAAAATAAAAAATAAAAAACAGTCCAACATGATTTGTTGCATCCAATTTTTCATACACTTACAAATTTGCAATAGCTGCAAAAATTAACATCAAGAATATAGAAAATTATAAGCCGAGTTCACTATATCAGTGTTTGGCTGTATGTAAGTATATTTTTGTACTTCTTATACGATAGGCTTTCACATCTATGAGTTGGGATGGATTTTAAAACTAAACTCTGTTGATAATAACAACAAAGCAAAAAATTAACATATACAGCAGCATGCAGTGTTTTCCAAGCCAGATTATTGTGCATTAGTGAATCAATTAAGTGGATAACTAATCACTGTTCATTAAGTTGTAGCTTTCTTATTTCCACTGATTCTCTTACATCCTTATATTCTCTTATGAATACTTTCTCCTGTTATCAGTTAACTTTCATCTCTCATGCAATTCTTAAAGATCTTAATAATAAAAGTGTTGATGTGTCTTTTCATGTACATGGTCATACTGACAATCTAGGAAAGGAAAAGACTGACTGGTTGGCAGAACAAGCTACAGACCTTCAAAATAAGCTCACAGTGACATTAAATCATTCTTCAAGAAACAGAGTAAAACAATTATCAAGCAGAATGAATTACACAGAAATTCTCCTACTGCCTCGCAGTAGACTAAATTATTTTTTCCTTCTATTCCTCACAGACTCAAAAATAAACATCCTTTTCTGCAATTTTGAAATTACTAAATTTTTAACTGTGTGCGGTAATTTCAATTCATATTTAAAGACAGTAGACATACTTACACAGTACACATCGACCATGAGACTGTTACCAAGCAGTGCGATTTAGCACCAATTATAGATAAGCCCACACATACCAACACATTCATAGCATTTGCACTTTTGTTTGACATAACACCAACTGACTGTTAATAAGCTATGTTTTGCTTTTATGAACAAGGATATATATTGTTATTGCCTATACCTTTTTCCTTGCATTTAAAAAAATTCAATATAGGACCTTTCTTCTGCAGAACAGCAGGCAACAGATTATTTTCAATGTCATGGGATCCTACTTTATATTAAAAAAATAATAATAATAAATAAATAAAATAAAACATGTATTAATGGATAGAATATGTTCAGCTGAATATGGGCGACAAAACAGTAATCTATTACTGATTTGTCTACTACACCTATGGAAAGTTTGTATTCATAGTGTTCTAAACAGAGTTCCTGGTATAATCAAAGAGCCTAATAAATAACAGAAATAAACAAAAGCCTTTTTATGAAATGCAAAAATGAAGTGGGACGAATACTGACTGCTTATTAAATAAAAAAGCATCAGTTCCTTTAGCATTACGCAGGAACAATTAGTACAATCTTGGTGGGATCTCCACCAACTTCATGATTGATGGGATAATAGTAAGTACCCTAAAGAGTTTGGGCTGTGTCAATATGAACTTGCAGATGCAGCTTCAGGGCAGTGCAAAATGTCGAACATTTGTTGTTCTATTGTTCAAAGCTTACGAAAGGAAGAAAAGAACTCATTTCACAGTTAAATTCTTTTAAATATTAAGTTTCCTCAACTCCATGTTCAAGAAAAACAGCATTCTCCTCTTTCTGTATATTTATTTCTTAAGTTTCATCTATGAATTTATAACTTTTTATTTCATGTTATGTTACATTCCCCCCTTCCCTCAGTAAATATGGTATGATGCTATGTGCACAAACAGTTTATATATTCTTAAAATTAATATATAGAGAGAGATAGATGTGTAACAAAAATAAATCCTGCAGAAAGTAAAGTTGATTATTAAAACACTGAACTACATCATCTTTAACTCGGTATAACGTATAATGAATGAATCGGAAAGAACAGAATTATATTCTACTTTTTACTACATATTTTAGAAAAAGATTTTTCATAGCAGAAATAATAAAACATTTATTTTCATATAAATTAAACAATTTATAATCTTTAGGAAATCTATGAGTATCTTTTCTTCTGTTTTTTAGCATGTTTGTTCCAAAAATACCCAACCCTGATTCAAGGCATAACGTTGCATTTGACTAAAAATGAAGCGCCAAACAATATAATTCTAAACAATAAAACAATGTTCAAGTTTTCTTCAAAGATCAAGTAACTGATTTCTTTTTTAAGTGATATCAACCACAGTAAGTTCACTACCATTGTTCATATTTTCCCTCCAGCAACCAATAGTTAGTTGCCCTAAGTGTTAATGCCCTAACTGCCCTGTCTTTATCTAGGTGTTTTGCCAAATTAACTCTGTAACTAATTAATTAATTGTGTTTGTGTCAGTAGTTAGTTACTGGTGGTTATTTACTAACCACTAGTGGTTAGTTACTGGTAATTAATGCCTAATTCATCTAACTGTTGGTTAGTTGTCCCTTTTTTAAATAAGTATCCAAATAGACTTACATGGAGCAATTTAACCACTTGCACTAAAAAGACATGCCACGCACGTCAAGATGCTTTTGTCTCAAACCGCGAGCGACATGAATACCACGTTGATAGGCATTTATCGAAAAAATGAAAATAACGTGGTGCACACGTCTCCTAACAACGAGATTGTTTATTTCTCGAGTTACAGCTCTGGAGACACTCGCAGATGCGGAGCGGCGTAAATGAGACGCTTTACCGTTTGTTATATTGTAGCGCACGGCGCCGCAAACATGAAGTTTAGTCGTAGCGCAAGTGGTTAAAAACACCTATTATATCTAAGAATGCTTTATAAAAGCTCCACAAAGCCCTTTCAGAGTCTTCAGACCTGATCTGGTAAGATTCATACAGAACTTCACCCATGTTAATTACTTGAATTTGCCAGGAAAGTTGAAAAATTGTTTCAATAAGTCACAAAATATATATAAGCAAATAAAAGCATAATCTATCACTAAAAAGAAACGAGTAATTGGTAGCAATGACCTTCAATACCCTGAATACCTGTTTTGAGCCATACCTGTTGCTGAGAGCAAAACATGAGAACTTTTAGATGCTACCTTACATGCTTACTTTGAGTTTGAGTTACTAGTTTTACTTTGAGGTAAAATGCTTAAAAGGACACAGATAAAGATAGTTTAGCAATTATGACAGCAAACTTATTTAAAACTACACCACAGATGGAAGAGCTGCATGATTTACATGCCCTAGCATTACTCATTGAGTACACATTCCAAAAGAACTTCATCCACTTCATGACGCAACTCACCTTAGGGATAATGTGTTGTTGCAGTAGTACGATCTCGCAAGATGGGGTATTTTAGGTTGTTAAGCCTAGCTTTTAAGAAAATTCATTAAAAATATTTTTTATCAATTGTTTTGATTTTTCTTACAATGGTATCTAGGAGTAATATAATCGTAAATACACAATACCAAGAGATTCTAAAATAAAATTTAACTAAAACCAAAATGCAATATAAAATATTTGACTCGTCTTGATGAAATGCTGTAAAAAACTTACTTAAATCTACCATATGCAAAAATAATAAAATATACAATTAAATATTATAGTATAATTTCATAATATTTACTTTTCAAAATTTAGCAAATATTTCATTATGGGCCAATGTGGTAAACCTAACACAGTTCATGAGTTTGATTTCATGCAATTCACAAGTTTAATTAACAATTCACACAATTGATAAGTTCCATTTCTTTTTCACAGGAAATAAATATTTATTAAAAGCTCCCCCCTCCCTGCTTACATGGATTTCACAATTTGGGAATTTTACCACAGATAAATCAAAGTTTGAATTTTACCATAGATAAATCAAAGTCTGAATTAATGTATTTTAAGCAACAGGCATCAGAAAAAATAAAGAGCTATGCTTGAAAGATCATGACATAAAACTCAGTTTTGAACAAAACGCCGTGACATGTCGTTGCAGGAAATGATCTTGCAATAAGAGAAAAGGAACAAATTACAACTTAAGATGAACCATAATAATAATGTTGATTGGAACAGTTGCATGCAGGAGGTTTGCAAAACAGCTTTAATAGCCCAGCCAACAGTGAAAATTGGTGGTAGTGACAAGGTTGCCGAAATAAACGAAATACTTTTCACTAGGAGAAAAAGCCATGTTGGGCGGGTTCTTCCACAACAATGGGTTTGCGACTGATTGTGAGGAGACTCCAATGAACGCTTTTTATTTGCAGTTCCTTTTGGTAAGGCACATAAATCAGATGAAATGCAAGACGGTGGCTTCGAACACTTATTTACCACAAATTTATTTCACTTTGTTGTACCAAAAAATGAATGTCACACCCAGAGGGTAGAGCATCTGTGAGGGAAGTGCAAAATGGCACAACAAACGGCATCGCGGCATGGCTCAACAACACCTCGAATCCTACTTGTCCGAGTTTATGTGTCTACAAATGCATTAAAAAAATAAAATTTTTTCTTCGATGTTGGAAGATATTAAAATTTTAATGTATCCTCAATATATTAATAATTAAAGATCTAGATTTCAGATTTTTTCCCTTATTTCATGTTTGATTTGATGGAAAAAATTTAAACATCGCCAATGCCCCCCCCCCAAAACGGAGTAGTGCCCTTTTTTTAATAAGAACGCAAGAGCTGCATAAAAAAAAAAAACCTAGGTATGATACTTTTTTTCTACTATTAGTTCCCTAATACTGTATTTTTGTTTATATACTGTTTTAGATGCATACACATATCACAGATATTAATGTAATATGTGTGTAAATAATATATTTGATTTTTCGGTATTTTTCCATTATGCGCCTGCCCCGCATTTTGTTGGGTTTTTTAACTGCTAACAGTTTTAGTTATAAGAATAGTTTATAAGATGACAAGTACACAGATGATGGTCAATAGATCATCCCTTGCTACATGCCAAAAAAGCAGCAGGTTCACAAGAATGCTATGTTTAACATATAAAATTTTAATTAAAATAAATTTATTTAACAATTCATCTACATCTGGGGTACGACACCATTTTTCAATTTGCTTCCCTCATGAAATTCCTTCTTTAATTCGTTGGTTTGTATGTTTTATTTATTATTTTACTGTAGCAGATTTGAAAATTTGGCAATGAACAAGCGGCAAATATACCAATTATATTCTTTCAAGATAAAGGTGTTATCCATAATGAAAGACTGTATTTAAATAAGCATCCAATGGAAGTCAAATATTTGTCGAAAGATAAATGGTTCTGGCATGCACAGAAAAGACAAGATTCCAAAAAGGAACTCGGTTTGAGAATTCACACATATTATTTCTCATCAATCTACAATTTATTTATTTGTGATGCAAAGAGTGACCTCCATTGACTTTTGTAAATGGCAACTACAATTAAATGAAAACACGACAATGGACTGGAACAATTATCTCCAAGAGGTTTGCTGCAATTCTTCAATGTGTCATCATAAAACTAAGATCAGTGGTACCAACAAAATCATTGAAATTTTTTTCACAAAAAGGAAACACAATGTAAGTTGCATATATCTGCACAGTGGGTTTTCAGAGGCTTCTGGCAAAAAATAATAATGATTAGCTGCAAGATATGATCACTTCACGGTGAATCATTTAATTTTATTGGCCCTGTCACGGGGTATCATACTCATTCTAACAAACGTTTTGGGGGCAGTAATAAATGGAAAAACCAATACCGAACAGACACTGTCAAATCAACACTTTAATTTTCTCTTAAAACAATTCATGTGGCATTGCCTACATCCAAAAACTGAAATGTTGTCTACCATATTGGAAGATATTCGTGATATTCGTACATTCACGTCTCTTATGTTACGTTTAGTATTATTTATTGCAGCTTTTTTTTTTTTTTTTTTAGTAATTAAGAATGAAAAAATTCTTTGTATTAATAAGTTGCTATCTATGAACTACTTTTAAACTAAAAATTGTTTACGATTAAAAAGTCTGCCAAAATGTGTGGTATGTGCATAATGGAAAAGTACCAATTTTTAAATATATTCTGTAGAAAGAATTATATATTTATGTATTTTTTACCAATTTTTACTGATACATACATGACACTTGTAAATATAAACAGCTAAAATTAAAATTTTCAGTTAACTCTTTGAAATCGAGACTCTTCGCTAACCTGTATCCTCAAAATACCGAACCGCCCGAAATACTTTTCCAGTTTCCAGCAATTTTCTCCCCTCCCCGTCCATTAACGCAGAAAATAGGTGTGAAGATTTCGAATGACATTCTTTGTACTTTCTGACAAAGATTCCATTAACCTTTGACCCCGTTCTTTATAACCTATTTTGAAGGTCAGACAAACAAGCCTTTCTGGCTTTGTTATGATCATGACTGAGATTTTGTTTACTTCCCTTATTTTTATAGGAAGGATTAAATTGATTAAAAATAAATCTAATCCTTAAATCTTTTAAACTTCACTTTTATTGCAGTTTAAAATTTATGAAAAAAATAGCTCTGGTTTAAAAAGAGTAGATATTTTGTCATAATTCTGTTAAGTACTGAAATATTCCTGGGTTTTTATAGAGGATATAAAATGGATCCCGCTAAGCAAAATACGTATATTTATTACTATCACGTGCAACGTAAATATGAGCCAATTTTCATTGGGAAAATCACTCCCATTGCCTTCGCCAATCCTCTTGTACTTATATACAATAGGCTACTTTAACACCCCGTAATGAATATAATATAAATAAATAATTTTCTTTTTTAAAATTTCATTTTTACAGGAATTTCTTGTTTTTTTCTTTTATTGAACAGAGGATTAAGATTTCACTTCATGTACTTTCTTTCTCTTCATGTTAAGTTGCTATTTTTTAGTTAATGTGGTGTGTTATTTTTTCATTTTAGTTTATTTCACTTTGTTTTTCCTTTTCCAAAAATAATGAGGATCTTTTCATTTGTTGATCAGTTGTTTGATTCCATCTTTGTGAGGAATAAACCTTAGTTTATAGACATTTTTTATGATTTTACTTATTGTACAAGTTTTAAAGCGCGTTTATAAATGTCATTGTTTTTCCATGTTTTCATTAACGTAGTTATATATGTATATTATTATTTCTTTATATAGGTAAATATGCATATGTATTTTATCACTCATATAAATTTGTAGCTAGATATATGCATACATAAATGTGCCCCTTGCATTAAACGTGTCTATGTTTATATATATATTGCTGTTCATTCCACATTTATACACGTTTTTCTGATGGTGCAATAACGTTTTCACTTTTTTGAAATTGGATACTGTTCTGTAATCGTAACCGAATCAGAAATATATGAGTGTATGCACATGTGTATGTATATGCATATATGTGTCTATGTATATACACACATATTCCTACTTACAGTATATACATGCATACATGAAAACACACATCCATCCATCCATACATACATACATACATACATAAATACATTTCTGAATCCGGTCTTAATAAGATAACTGTACCTGAAATTGCATGGCCTTTTGTGGTCCTGAAAAGAGACTTTTTTTTATATTTTAGCAACTGAAATTCAAAGGCTAAACGAATGTTTTGCACAAGCACATTCTGCATATAACACACTCCCAAGAACTTTCAATATACCTCTCCCAGTTTGTCTTTTTTTCCTAATTATTTACATCGAACACAAGTGCAGTTATGACCATTAATTTTTCGACGTTTGTGATCATGAAATTCACTAGGCGAAAATATGCCTGAGGTTCGTTTTCAAAACAAATTTTGCGATGTGGATTCTTCAATCAGTTCTAATTTGAAGTCATATAGTTGCTTTGGTTGCTTTAGGATTGGATAGTTAGTGACTCTATGAACTATAAAAGTGTTATTCACTGCTGTGTCTAAAAGAAACCAAAATACATACATCCACCATTTTGAGGATTTTCTAGAAGCTGAGTAATATTTTCGATGCTGATCTGCTAGATCTACACCTTCCATATTCTTATTGTACTTGACAAATGCGGGTGGACATGGTACTATATTTTTTCAGAGCCTTTTCTCCTTGTAGTAAAAAAGGTTCATTTTTACAGTTTGTGGAAATTATATGTATCAATTTTTTATTAAGTCAGGATGAATAAAGTAAATTTGGCAGGCTTTTGCATTGCATAACTATGCTGTCATATTGATTTCGCAGCTTCATTTGCCTGATGTTCTCGGGCATGTTTTTCCGATTTGTTATCACAGTTCCAAATGATAATTGTCCAGATTTATATAACTCAAACATCAAGTCTATGCTGGTGAAAAATCTGTCAAAATATATTTCATGACCTTTGTTTTTAAGTGCTTTTACTAAGTGCATAACTACGTCATATCCTAAACCCTTTCCTGAACTTGGTATCTGATCTTTTTTACCACAATAAAGTTCAAAGTTGTAAGTATATCCTAAGCGAGATGTGCAGAGCATCCATATCTTTAATCCATGCTTAGCTGGTTTCATAGGCATATATTGCATGATCCCTAATCTACCTTTAACCGTTTGACTGCTACACGGCGAAAAAGCGCTGCGTTCATTTGTCTAAAAAACTGCGACGCAGTTAGTTATTTCAGAACGCACTTCTGTTACAAAGTATGCTACAAAAACTAAACATCCTAACAGATTTCTAAAGGGTAATGTATGCGTTTCCGCAATTTCTGCACTTGTAGATGGACAATCTAATTTTGTAAGAATAGTGCCCTTAGCTATGGGAAGTGAAGTTATTGGTATCTGGAAATGTTTAAATTTTTAAAAAATTTCTTCGATATATTTCTGCTGATGTATAAAAACCCCATTCTCATTCTCTAAGAATTCAATTCCAAGTAACGTTTTAGTTTTGCCTAATACTTTAAGATCAAAAAACTTACTCAGCTGTGAAATTACTTTATCTATACTATATTGATCGTTACTAAAAATCACAATATCATCTACATATAACAAGAGAATTACATTTGAACCCTTATAAACACAATTACACCATTGTATTTTCTTAAAATGTAGATTTTCTAAACTACTTTCAAATTCACAAAATCATTCACGGCCGATTTGATGTAGACCGTAAATGGCCTTGTGTAATAAACACACTTTATTTATTTGCATAAGGAAAAACTAAAGCCAACAAACGGCCCTCTTTTCCTCATGCAAAGACAAAAACAAAACTTACACAGAATTACAGTAGTTCAATTCTATTATATAAAAACACTTATTGTCTTTAAACACTGAGAACATCTAAACAAAACTTCCTTAAATTAACAGCAGTCGCCGTTTTTGTAAATAAGTCCGCAGTATTTAATTTACTGGTGATAAATTTAAGGTCAAACACTCCATCATTTACTAGTCTTCTAATAAAGTAATAATTTATGTCTATGTGCTTAGTTCAGTGATTTTCTATTGGCGATCTTGAAAAATCAATGGCAGACTTGATATCACAAATTAGTTTACATTCTCTTAAATTAAACTTTAAAATTTCATCTTGTAAGACATTTTTCATCCACATTAAGTCCTTCGCTGACCCTGATAAAGTGATATACTTCGCTTCCATGGTTGATAAACTTACACATTTGAAGAAACAACTTTACATATTGTAAAGGTGACGCACCAACATGTAAATTATGAATTGGTTCTGAAAAGCTGTTAAATGGGGACAAAATTATGGCATCATTATTAACATTAGCAGATCAGGTTTTTACTGGATTTTCGTTACACTTTTCTGAAACCTCTGCTTCCAGATTTGATTTGTGCTCATCTCCATCTACTGCTATAAATAATTCTTCTTCACTATCATTTATTTCATTTTCTATTTCTTTCCTGTCGCCGTCTTTTGATTCCAAATCTGACTCATCTGTATCATTAAAAAGAATAGCCTCAATTTCTTGTTAAGTTAAAACTTTGTGATATTTGCACATTTTGATTAAAGCTTAAAAGCACACTCTACGAAAAAAAGTGTCAACAACAAGCTATCAAAAGATAACAAACCTCTTAAGACAAGCTGTCTGCAGTAAGCTGATACAAAACATTGGGGAAATTGCACCTGCTACTGCATACCTTAGGGTGAGGGAAGAAAACAAGATTGCAATCTCGGCCGTTTTCGGGCGGATTGGTTGTGAAAGAATAAAACTATTACCAAATGTTTAAATCTTTTAAACTCATTTTCAAAGCTTTCTTTTTTATTTTTATGCAATTTTCATGTCTTTATTTTTTAAAATATATACATTAAAAGCAATTAACAGAAATGATTGTAAATTTTATCAATGATCAAAAATGGTTTCTTTATAAGTTATAAAAGTAATTCCAACTCACTAACCTGCTTATATCTTGATCTTCCATAGAAACTTGTCCCCCCAGAACCTTTTCCTGTTCTTTTAGAGACAGGGCAATAGCTTTTTTCAAGTCATCTTCTTTATCCGCACCATCATTTGTTAAGTCTATAACCCCAGCATTTGGAGATTGTGCAGCATCTTTTTCAGCATTCAGAATTGGCGGCTGTTGCTGCTGTTTCTGCTTTTGACACAAAAAGTAATTTTTTAGATATAAATCTTAATCATATATTCTATTAATGAGAACAGAAATTTAAAAAAAAAAAAAAAAAAGATATGGTACTTTTCCGTTTTGCTGGCGCAAATCTCGCCAAGCAGACTTTATTGGCAACAACATACAGTAAACGCATAAAAAAAGCTAACAAATGATAGTTCTAAGAATTTTGTATTTTAAAGGCATAAACATTTTAATATCATTTAAAATTTTGTAAAAAGCCAATAAGTAAAGATAATAAATTCCAAGTGATCTCATCTCATGTAAACTATGCTACAAAAATCTAATTTTCTCAGCAATTATCTAAATTAATTTCAAGTTAAATCTTAATTTGGAATACAAATTTAAATGCAAGAATTATTTTAATTTGTACAAATACCTCACTCAGAAATTATGTAGAACCGCAGCGCTTTACTTCACTAGTGCATTCTCGTTAGAACTGATGACCCTTGACTTTGCCTTTTCTATATTTTTGCCTTCAGGTGAGTGCTGTGATTGCATTTTAATTGATTTAACCCTTTCAGGATGGGTGTTCCATATACGCATTCTCTAAGAACGTCTCTTACAGCCGGGCATCCCATCCAGGCATCACTAGAGGTTATA
Organism: Stegodyphus dumicola; assembly: GCF_044657685.1. NCBI lineage: Eukaryota > Metazoa > Arthropoda > Arachnida > Araneae > Eresidae > Stegodyphus > Stegodyphus dumicola. The sequence goes on along the minus strand of NC_140770.1, from coordinate 277,968,480 downwards.
CTCAGAGGACGGGTGAATATCTTATTATACGCATTTTAAGCTGGAACGTTTTTTTTTTTTTTTTTTTTTTTTTTTTTTTTGAAGGCCACTAGATGACATCCTATGTCCATTACTTTTCAAATGAACACAGTTTTGTGTTCTTGACCTTGATACAGTCTGCCTGATTTTGATATTTTACTCATCAATTGTTGCAAGGGTGAGAGGGAGGGAAAGCGTAAACAGAGGTGGGCTCTTTAAATTGCCGCGTGCTAATATAACATTCGCGTGTCGGATTTATATCCAATTCCTTTTTTTTTATTCTATTACCCCTCCCTACAATGTATGGTCTTTTAGGGCTACTTATGTGGAGTTCTGTTATGTTTTGCATAGCATTCAGATATATTTCCATTTCTTTTCTCTTTTTTTCAGAAAGTCTCATCTCCAGTCTATTTTAGCCGGAAGGCGCTATTTATCAGAGTAAGAATACCCTCGTATGGTTAATTAACCATTTACTAATGCAGATGAGAGTGATTATTCATTTTCTAAGAATTTTGTATTTTAAAGGCATAAAGTGATACTTTTTCTAAGAGTTGGAAAGTGATACTTCTCCGTGCTTCGAGATTTACCACACTCAGTCTTCATTTTAAATTTTGTTACTTACTGTAAATAATCTTTATTGTGTTGTTTTATTAATTTTAAACTTTATTGATGGATTTTATCAAGTAAAACTTTGGAATAATTTGAATTCCGCTTCCGAAAATTATTTTATAAGATAAGCAATTTTTTAAGTACATTTTCATCTAAAATGAAGAAAAAAAAACATTATTAAGTACTAATTTTAACATATATAAGAGCTCAAGTAATAATCTAAAATGATACCAAAAATTACAATGCTAGAAGTGAAACTTTTTTCCCCCGATTTTTTTTAATAAAATTAGCTTTGCGATGCAAAACCTCCGTCCTGTACGGTGACTGCCTTTGATTCCCTTACGTCCCGCACGGTCATCTTAAACAAAGGTGCCAGTGCGAAAGGGTTAATTCTTGTGAATGGCCTTAGGGCACAAAATAGAACTATCTGGTAAAAATTCTATGTAATTGTATGCCAGTATTGAAAGAAACAATCAATCTGATTAGAAATGGCTGCGACTTGTTTTGAAAATGAGACGTAAAAGGTTACCAGCGAGGATATTTCGTTTGGCATCAGTCGTACCATTATTAGCGACTTTATCGCCTGCGCCGGCAAAATGGAAAAGTACCAAAGATAAATTAAATGTCATTTCACAATAATTCAAAATAGCTTTACAGAGAATGGCATACTTATGAGTCTGGGTCACATATTATTGGCAGTAAGCTTTTGAGACAAAATAGTAAAGAATCAAAACATAAAAAGTTAGTACCAAAAATTAAAATAAACAACAATTAAAAAAAAAGTTGAATTCACTTCAGATGGACTGCATGCAACGCAAAATGGGAAATATGGGGTAGGCATGGAGGAAATGCTCATAAAAACAAATTTTTGCTTTCATATATAGTACAAATGGAATGGATCATGCAAAAAGTTAATTACCTGAATAATGGCTTATCGACAGCATTTGTCATGAAACAAGTGAGTGGTTTTTGTTGTTTTTTTTTTAATTTTTTTAAAACAGATAGCAAAAACTTTAATAGAGGTAATTACAAATGTGATCAAGAACTTATTACAGATTTTTTGAAAGAATACTCAGTGCAGCAGCGTGGTTACTAAAATGTAACTGCAAATATTTTGCCGTCAAAAAATTATCACCAAGAATATGTGATCCAGTATAATCATTAACTATCCAGATTACATATATTCCGACAGGTGAATATCTTATTATGGAATAGAGAATGCATAGTAATACGATTACAAGGAAATACAACCAATAATACAAAACATGCATTCATAAAATCACTTATTCAAAAAAATATATTTTCATACACACAAGCAATCAATATATCGTCATATAATTTTACAAATACACACAAGCAATCAAATATATAGTCATATAATTTTACAAATATATAATTGCTGAATTTTATAAGCATTTAATTATAAATTATATGGTAACTATGTATGGAACTATTCCAACCACATCATGAACAGATGTATAATTTAAATATATATAATGTTTAATGTGCACAACATCTAAGCTGTGTACGATGGCAAGCTTAAGCGATTTTTTATAAACCATCTGAAGGTTATCGATATCTACTCACCTGCGTTGACAGATTTACTCATTTGCCAGAAGCTTTTTCCATTCAGGACTTTTCTGCCGACTCTGTGGCTCAATAATCCATCTCCGGTTGGATTGCACGATTTGGAGTACAATCAATTGTGACAATTGATTAAGGTCAACAATTCCAGTCACACCTTTTTGCTTCTCTAAACATCTATGCTTGGAATAAGCTGAATTCGCACTTCACCATATCATCCTCCCACCAACGGCTTAGTGGAACATTTCCACCGTGACCTAAAGGCAGCTTTCAAGTGCCATAATGACACCCAGTGGACTACATCACTCCCTCCTTTGCTTCTTGGGTTACGATCTTCCTTCAAGTAAGACCTTGCAGGTACATCTGCTGAACTTCATTAAATTTCAGAAATATACCTTGTAACAAAATGGAGATAATTTTTTTCACAGTCAGAACTAATTTTTCATACCTGTTGAGTCACGTAAATTATGTCAAACTTGTAGAGATTCATAGAGAAATATTAAAACTGAGTCTATATTATACAGTAAATCTCGCAAATATTTCGTTTTTTATTTCTAAAGAGATGTATGATATTCATTGTTATCGAATAATATTAGCATTTACTCCTAATACTCTTTTAATGGAATCTGTGATAACCCTTTACTAAAGTTTAAACAAATGAATGCAGTTTATACAAAATGAACTCTCAAACACTTCGGACAGTTAGCTCTTCAAATTTCATTAAACAGGGTTCGTACACATTTCCTTACATGAAAATTAAGGACTTTTAAGGACCATCAAAGAAAAAATTAAGGACCTATCAGCAAACAAAAAAACAAATAGAATAAAGCAATTATCCATACAACCGACTTCATGCTTGTAATTTCACTTTAAGAAACTAACAGAAGTGTGTAACTCCCTACAAGTTATGAAGTAGATAACATTAAATTAGGAACATAATTTCTTTAAAAACATGTATAAGTGTATTTTACACTAATAACAGTCACTATTTTAGAGATTTACATGATTATTATTAACTTATTTGATATTTATTTAAACACAGTCAACTACTATTATAATCACAATGTAAGAATATTTTGCAGATTAAAATAACTGATTTGTAAACATACAATTTATTTTCTTGGTTTTTTGAAAGATACTAGAATAATAAACTGTACAATAAAAGATACAAAACATTTGTGCTTTTTTTAAATCTGAAATCTTTTCAGCTATTTTAACATCTAATTTATTTATGTCTATTTCCTTTTCTTTACTATTCTTCTAAGTTCATTTGCTTTGATAAACAAATCAATGTTCATGCTGGTCTCAGCTTCATCTGCTAAAGCATCTACTTCTTCATTAATATCTTTAATGTCCCTTTGAAGAAATTTTTTCTTCTGCTTCATATAATCAATTTCTTCCTCAATGATATTTCTTTTCCTCTTTGAATTTTCAGATTTAGTTAAAGATTTTTGTTCTTCTAAATACTGCATATATTTAGACCTTGCAGAAGCTGCTGATGATCTCATTTCTTTATTAATTTCGATATTAAGAACAACTCCAGAAAATTTTATGTAATCAAATACTGTGCGTTGAAAAATGTATGATGAGTCACTTAAATTTTCGATTTCATTTGCTTTATTTACAGAGAAGCCTCTTTCCACAGAGGCCTGTCCATGTGACAAGATAAGAATCATTTTCACTATTTTCCATACTTTTGAATAGTGAAAATCATGAAAATAAGAAGTGAGAAATGTGTCAAGAATGTGTCAGAATTTCATCCCAATCATCTTGTAAAACATGTTTATTCTGCATTAATACCTTTAGAACTATTTTCATTTTGTTCTGGGCTTTTTCTGGACTTTTAACTATCAATCGCGGATCTATACAAGATGCATTCGATTGCGGCATTTATCATTCATTAACTGCTCAGCAATGAATCCCAAATAAACTTTACTTTTATCATTATAACAATTTGGATCATTAAAATTAAATTTATAAAGATTTTCTGCTTTAGCTATTTTTGAATATTCTAGTTTCAAAATTTTAAAGTGCTGAAGGCAATCATTTACAAGTTTTAAGATATCTTCAGCAAAAAAGGGAATAAGTGGTTTATCACTTTGATAATATTCAAGGAAAGGCAATAATATTTTCGACAGAGAGAGATAAAAATTTAATTTTATAAGAAATGTTTTATCTTTAGTTGCCTCCAAGATATTTGAGAAGGATTTCAATGAATTTTTTTTAAACTTTCCCATTTCAACTTCTTTAATGTACAGTAGCAAGTCATCCCATATTTCAATGGCTCTTTCAACTGCTGGGACATTTTGCAACCATCGGTAAAAGCAAAACTTCACAGGTAGCTTTTTTAAGCCAGATATACTTAAAAAATCTTCACATCTTGCAGGAGAATCTTTAAAAATCCAATATAAGGAGGATAAGAATGATGGAATGTCCCAGCCAGTGGATGACATCCTATGCTTGAAAGCATTGTTAAGAATGTGTAAACCACATGTCCCTAATGTCAAGCATTGAATGTTATATTCCTTTGTCTAGTCCTGTTGCAATAAATGATAAAATTTCCAGTTTACTGCAGGACCATCCATCGATATTTATAAGAGTTTTGACAAGTCTAGTTTTTCAACACATTCATAAAATTTGGATAAAATAATTTCACTTTTTGCATGCCCTATAAATGCAGAAGTAAGGTACTGAGTTCTGACCTTATTTTCGTGATGCCAGTACCTCACATAAATATCTAGTTGCTTCATTTGATTTGTCAGATTAAGAGTCTCATCAAATAGTAATGTAAAAAACTCGGCATTTTTACAATGCTTTAGTAACAAAGTTTTAAAATAAGGGCCAAGACCAAAATAACAGATATAAGCACATTTCTTTTCACCACATGAAAACCATTTTGCAATGGAACTATCCGGGAACATTTTAGTGAATAACGGCCCAATATCATCGCACAATTTAAAAGAATAGTGGCTTTTGACGCACTTAAAAGCCCACAATATTTCTGCATCTGTAACTTCAGATTTGAAAAGAAAAGAATTTATTTTATTATTTTCTACACTTATTGATGTTGAATTAGCAGTTACATCTTTTCCTGAAGTAGATGGTTCTTCTAACTTGACAAAATTCATGATACTGTTAGAAGAAACTCTGCAGTTGAGAAGGGAAAGATGTTTTGCAGCTAAAAGGGGCATTACATGCAAGGCATTAGTAAAATTAAGTATTGCATATATATGTATATAATGTATCTATCTATCTATATATATATATATAATAAGAAATGTATACTGAAAATATATATACATATATACATACAGTACATATATATATATACAGTACAAATTCCAAGATCCGGACATCCAATATCTGGAATGATCTAAAATCCGGACCTCAAAGCCACCACCAACCAATTTTTTAGGGCTGTTTTGGAGGGAAGGGGTATGCTTTACACATGCACATTAGATTTTTTTCCTCATCATAAAAAAACATGTCGGAAATCCCGATTCTTAATCTCAGATTGGCGCTAAATAAAATATCTCATTATTGAAGAAATAATTATTTTAGCATAAATTTGTGTGATTAGTAACTTGACTCCATAGCTGCGTATCTGCTTGGCATAATCTCAAACCAAAACATTTGTTAATTTTACACCAACTAATATTTTATATCCTTGATGCCGAAATCGCGAATCATTATTTATTGTATTTTGCTTTCATCACCGCATGTTTATCAACGGATGACAACTTGAGTGATGACTCATGCAGAGACGCCGAATAACAGAGTATTATCCGATTAAAGATTTAAGTTTAATGCGCTAAAATGTTAACAAGGGGAGATTTAACAGAAATTTCTTTCCTTATGCTGAAAATAGATTTTGTTAATGATACTCATAGGACAAACGATTATATTTAGTGCTATTTGAATTAAAAATAACTGATTTGTTATTCACATAAAGCCAGAACCAGCGCCAGAGCTTGCATGGCCGCATCAGGCGGCAGAATTTAGAGAAGTTAAACAGAAGTTTTTCATTGCGATGACAATGCCCCAATCATAAATCAATTAACGGAGGGCGAAATCTGTAGTATGGTTCTAAATCCAGAAAATACAGCTATCGATAGTGAAGAAAGTAACAGAGAGATTACTGAAAGAGAAAAAATTTTGATTGACAAGTTATTTGGAATTCTCGACACAGCAATTACAGGATTTGAACAATGGAACTTAATAACTCAACAAGAAATTATATGTCAATAGTATTAGTCTAAAGTATCAGCAGAGAAAACAAGTCAAACAACTCACATTGAAAGAAATGTTTAATAAAGTAAACATATAAATATTAAGCTCTTTTCTTTTGTAAATTTTGATACCATTTAAATCATAAATGCTTCATTATTTCATAAATCATGATTTCATATTTTCAATTTTATACTTTCTATGTGCCATCTTAGCAGATTTAAAATGATCTAATATCTGGAAAAATCTCAAATGTGGGATCGCCGAAGTCCCGACCTCAGACTTTGTACTGTATAAATATATATATATATACATATATACGGAATGTTTATTTTCAGTTAAGCTTCTACCCAATAACATTTTAATAATTCATGAAAGTTAATTTTGCGTCTAGTTAATTCAGGAAAATTAGTTTCAATTAGTTGTTTTCAGCTTTAAAAAATAATGCATTACTATCAAGAGCACAGGATTAAACCAAATACTTAATTGTCTATTGAAGCTTCAAAACGTATTTCCGAACTTCACTTTTTCTCGGCTAACGTTACCGAATTTACCCTTGGCGACCTAAAATCGAAATGGAGCCAACAGATTTCCCGCGAAATTGATAACAGACCCTCTGCAGAAATAAACTCATAATCCCGATATCCCATACATATAGTATGTGAAAAAGAGAATAAACTCCGTAGAAGGTGATAAAAAATTAAATTATGGCTTAATTGAAACAAACACAGAAATTAAGCTAAGCAAAACCGTGTAAAAACAAATTGAAATGATAAAACGAAACTTAATTTTCATGTGAATTTTCAGCGCTGACTCTCCCATTACAGAAATTTCAATTTGTTTCAAACAAAGACCACATTTAGCTTTATAAGGATTGTCATCCATCAATATCCAGTCTTTGCAGTCAGCTTGATGAAGCCACAGTTTATTGAAAATGCACTTTCCAGGCATCTCGTTCCTATTGGCGTCGGAAGGGTTGTGGCCTTCCAGGTTGGGATTGCTCTAATTTTGGCAAATATTTTCAGAATCCCCCCCCCTTTTTTTTTCTCGAGCACCTTCATCATCACTTTCGCCTCTTAAAGAACTTCCGGCTTCACGCTTTCGTCACAATCTGCCTAAATTTATGGATAACACCTGTTTCAAAAGATTGGGTGAATAGCCAATCAGACACCGATACTTTCGTTCGGGTAGCTAATTGTTTTTTTTTTTTTTTTTTTTTTTTTTTTTATCGTTTGCAACGCAAATCCACCAACGGATTGGTTGAGAGCCGTGCAATTTTAATTCCATATTCATGAGAAATCGCAATTCACACACAGAATGGCAATCATTAGAAATGATAAGAAATGTCAAATGAGCAAAATTAAGTACCGTTTATTCATTTTGGCCAAAATCAAGGACTTTTAAGGACCATACGAACCCTGATTAAAGGCACCTGACGTGGAAACATGTTTCAATTGCCATGGATTTTTAAAATTATATTTACATTATAAAATTACAAATATTATGAAAGAACTCATAACATTTAACATGGCACAATGCTTCAATTACCATCTGAGTTCTTTCAGCCATCCTCTGCTTCAGGCGATCCAGCATCCTTCCTCCAAACTTTCCGAGGGGAGATGAAGACGCTGTCTCCGACTCCTACATGATGCCACATTAAATACACCTCATTCGTACACGCTGCAATGAGCACTTGCACAAAAGGGTTTGTGCGAAATGATGTGGTAAAAACCACTGCTCACTTCTCCTTATGACGCACCCTTCAAAGTCTGTGCACGTAACAGTAAATATTTCACTGTTCTCATGCACGACAAGGAAACTGTTCTGGGAATAGATCGACTAAAGCCTGCATTCTTCGAAGCTTCAAATACTCCGGTTCCTATAACCAGTGATCCTCCTGATTCCCCGGATCCACCCATTTCTCCAAATACGTCTCCTTCAATCGACCTTACACTCCCAACCAATGCTCAGTGCTCCACCAGTCGTCACACGATCGGGAAGATGTGTGCACTTCAACACCAGATATTTGTGAACTGATTTTTTTCATCGTACCTTTGGTACTCAGGGGGAATACTATGCAGAACTCTTTATTAATATTATTCTTTATTATTATTTGTCCGCTGACCCAAGAGAGGGAACTACCAGCTTTCTCCCTCTTGTCCAGTAAGGGAAAATTCGGACCAGTCCCTCACTCTGTTCCTGGCTGCCGTCGGTGAAGCACGAGCTCACCTATCTTCCACTTTGTGATAGCTGTACAGTACAAAGTCCGTAATCTGAACGTCCATTATCCGGAATGATCTATAATCCGGACCTCAAAATCTGGATCATTTTAAGCAACTTACATTGAAAGAAATGTTTAATAAAGTAAACAAATAAATATTAAGCTTTTTTTGTAAATTTTGATACCCTTTAGATCATAATTGCTCTTTATTTCATAAATTACGGTTTCATATTTTTTATTGTATAATTTCTGCATGCCATCTTACCAGATTTAAATTGATGATCAATATTCCGAAAAAAAAACCTAATCCAGAATTGAAGTCCCGACGAGACCGGATTACAAACTTTGTACTATATTACGACTTTCATGCATTTTTGCTAATGTGGACTTACTACCTGTAAAAATGTTTATGTTCTGTGACCTGCATCTGGCGTTATTTTGTTATCAGTAAACATGTGTTGAAACATATATCCTATCTAGCACTTAATAAAAATGGTAATATCACCAAGTTATCATCATTTTATCTGCAGCAACAACACAAGCCACCTGTTACAACTCGAACGCGAAATGAGCGAAAGTTTCTCTTCTGCCAGTGGCAACGAGGAGTCGAAAAACGAACTTAGAAGAGAGCAGTCGCTCACTCGGTTTGTCTTGATAAAATTTGATACGGAGGGGGGATAATCCCCATCTTTTGATTTGAAATTAATCTCAAATTATGTATATATTGTAATATAAAAGATGTGTGTAAATAAAAGTTAAGACTTAATTGAAGTAGTGATTTGAATCGGATATACAAATTGAAAGCTCTCCCAAATAGAACTATGGATTATAGAAATAACATATTTTAGTGGTGCCTTCACCAAGGGACTTTTGGGTTAGAATTTCGAAGATGAGCAGATGGATTACCTGTAAACAGGTAAGCAATTCCTTTTTCTTTGAAAATTTGAAAAAAAAAAACGAGTTTCAATATTGTGATTAGTCAATTCTAAACATGGAAGCTTTAGATAAACTGAAGCAGAAACGTATGAATGAATGCAGTAACGTTACGAAATTAATTACAAAAATTGACAAATTGAGTCTTTGTTATCAGAAAATATCGAAAACACAAACATTGAGGAATTGAAGGAGATGAATGAAACTATTTTCGAAAGAGAAAACACATTGAAAATGTTGAATTCACAAATCGAAACTCAGTTAAAAGATGCTAAAGAATTTGAATAAGATATTTCTGCAAGTGATAAATACAATGAACAAATTATGTCTGCAAAGTTTAGAATTAAAATAAGATTAAATAAATGTAATGAAAATTTGTCTGTGAAAAAGGCATCAGATGCAAATTCTTTGAACACTTCTGTTTCTGAAATAAATGTATCGTGATCGGCTATGAAATTGCCAAAGTTAAATATTCAAAAATTCTCAGGAGATGCAGGAAAATAGTTAGAATTTTTTAACAGTTTTTAAGCTGCGATTGATCAGAAAAAAGCGTTAAGCAAGCTTGAAAAATTCGTATACTTGAAATCATTACTGATGGGGCAAGCATATAATGTCATTGAAGGATTTCAGTTAACCGAACAAAATTACGATTCGTGCTTAGAACTTTTTAAAAAACACTTTGGAAAACCAGAGAAGATTATAAAATCACATATGAAGAATCTTTTGGACATAGAACCAGTTAAAAATTCTTCTAACTTAAATGCACTAAGAAGATAACATGACGCTTGTGAAATAAACATTCGAAGCTTAAGTAATTTAGGAGTAACTTCACGTTCGTACGGACACTTGTTAAATCCGATATTATTGAAATTATTGCCTCAAGATTTGATTCTTGAATATCACCGAAAGCATGATCCAAAAGACGAATCTGATGTTACAGGTTTAATTGCTTTTTTGAAAAACGAAATTGAATGCCGCGAACAAACATACGCAGTTAACAAACCTGAACCGAAATTCGTTCCATTGAACGGAAAGAATAAACACTTCGACAAGCACAAAATTAATTATAAATACACAAAGAATAAGTTTAAATTTAACCTCTCGTCATCGGCAGAATTATTAACTCCTGTAAAAGAAGAAAACTGTATTTTTTGCAAAAATAACACACATAATAGTGAAAAGTGCAATATGAGTGTAAATGAAAAACGAAAATGTAGCGAGATTACAAGGTCGATGTTATGTTTGTCTGGCTCAAGGTCATCGATTTTCCGATAGTTCTGAGAAAAACTCTTGTGTATACTGCCACAAAAAACATAATGCAACCCTATGTTACAAAAATGAGAAAAAACCCGAAGCATCGCAATCAAAAGGTGTAGAAAATTCAGCGTGCAATCACATTAGCATCGATAGGAATAAAATATTTTTACAGACGGCGACAGTAGAACTTAAAAGTAGGTCACGCAATAAATTAGTCCGTTGTTTATTTGACAGCGCTAGTCAACGCTGGTATATTCAGAAACATCTGTCTAAACAACTGGGATTAAAAGTCGTGGGAAGGGAAGAAATAATGATTCATACTTTCGGATCTCAAGTGCCTACCAAACAGAACTATGCGCGAGTAGAAGTAAAAATAAAAATAAATTTCGATAACCAGGAATTAATTATTCAGGTTTTAGAGACTGATGAAATATCGAGTGCTGAGCTAGACTATCCTACGGAAAATATTCGGGAGTTTAAGAGATAGGGGAATAATTTTAGCGGATGTTGATCACGAATCTTTAGATAACAACAGCGTATCTTTACTCATTGGAGCTGATAATTATAGGAAATTAGTAAAAGACAAAGTTGAATGTTTGAACTCAACATTAGTTACAATAGAAACCAAAATGGTTTGGATTTTAATGGAAAAATTATCTGATCATATCAACGATAAGGAAAATGTGACTAATGCCGTCGCAGTGACTTCTTTATTAATTTACACATCGAAGATTGAAAATTTGTGAAAATTAGATTTATTGAGTATTCGAGACCCTGTTGAAACAAAATGCAGAAAGGAAATGGAAATTGCCACATTGAATCATTTTAACAAAACTGTTACCTTTAAAGAGGGAAGATATGAGGTTCAGTTGCCTTGGGTAATAGAAAAGGACTGTTTAAGTCAAAATTTCGATATTGCTAGACAGCGTTTAAAAAGTATGACACACCGGTTGATACAAAAGGGCAAATTCGAGGATTACAAAAATGTTTTCACAGATTGGTTAAATGAAGGAATTATAGAAGTCCCTGAACACGAAATGAATAATCAGTGTCACTATTTACACATAAATGGGTATTCAAAGAAACTTCGACCCTGAAATTGCGACCGGTTTTTGATGCTTCCTGTAAAGACAAAAATTTTCGCTCACTTAATGATTGCCTAGAAAAGGGTTCAAATTTGCTGGAACAAATTATTCCTATAATTTTAAGATTTCGCAAGAACAGAATAAGAGTTACTTCAGACATAAAAAAGGCTTTTTTGCAAATGTCAGTGAATAAGAGGGATCGAGATTTCTTACGATTTTTATGGTAGAAAGACAAGGAGAAACTTAAGAGTTTTTAGACATAAACACGTTTTTGGATTGAATTGCAGTCCCTTTTTATTGGCTGCTGTATTAAACCATCACATTGATCTAAATTCGTCTAAATATCCTGAAACAGCAGAAAATTTAAAAGAATCATTCTACGTAGATAATTCCAACACATCTCTTCCTGATGAAGAGACACGCGATTCATTGAGGAATCAAAACAGATATTAGATTCTGCGTCATTCGATCTAAAAGGGTGAGAGCACACTTCTCTTTTGAAATCTGAACACAGTATAAAACCTACTTCTGTATTGGGAATTTTGTGGGATAAGGAAGATGATAGCCTTTTCTATGAGGTGAAGACTGCTACTGACAAACCAGTAAATCTTACTAGGAGAAATATATTGCCTGTGGTACATCGCATTTGCGACCCCATGGGTTTTCTCTGCCCGATAACACTAACACCTAAACTACTCATACAAAAGACATGGTTCTTAAAAATTGGTTGAGATACAAATATACCCGAACACTTAGGAAAAGAGTTCTATTCGTGGATTGATGATTTGTCACTTTTATCCAGTATTAGAATTCCAAGGGCTTTAGATATAAATGGAAATGAAAATCTTAGTCTTCATATGTTCTGTGATGCAAGCAAACAAGCCTATGGATGTGTGATTTATTTAAGAAAAGAAACAAGTGAAAATGTATCAGTGTATTTTCTTCTAGCTAAAAGTAGAGCGAGTCCATTAAGAAAAATAACCATAAATCATCTAGATCCTGCTGTATAGAAGTCAGACTCGCAGTTCTTGCTTTACAAACACTCAAATTAGACAATGTTCCAAGGAACTATTGGACAGATTCTACTACTGCTCTTTCTTGGATCCAAAGAGATGACCATTGGGCGACATTTGTCGCAAATAGAGAGTAAAAGAGATACGAAAATTGTCATCGGAATCTGAATGGCGTCACATTTCAGGAAATTCGAATCCAGCAGATATACCATCATGAGGGTGTTCGATTAAGAGTTTTGTGAAATCTCGCTGGTGGCAAGGGCCAGAATGGCTTATGAAGAAAGGTGAAGAGTGGCCAACTAGTGAAGTGATTACTAAAGAAGAAGAAATTATGAAAGAAAAGCGAAAGTACATTATTTCGACTATGGCTAATATCACCGCTGAAAAATGGTACCTGATTTACTTTTCAAGTTACTTTAAAATTGTGAGAATGATTTCTTGGATTCTAAGATTCATAAATAATTGTAGACATGGAGGAAGAAATTATGGCAAAATCCTGAGTGTTGAAGAATTGGACATTGCTGAGAAGAAATTAGTGAAGATCGTTCAACAAGAAGCATTCTCTGATGAAGAACAGTTGAAGGGACATTTTACTTTCAGATGCAGAAGGGATTATAAGATTGAAAACTAAGATTTTGAGAAGACATGATGATGAAAACTTTCGGTGCCCCATTGTACTTCCAGCCAAACATGAATTAGTAGAAAGAATGATACAAGACTACCATTTACAACTTTTACATGCTGGTACTCAAGTTCTTTTGACCAATATTCGTCAAAAATTTTGGATAATAAAAGGAAGAAAAACAGTACAAGGAGTCATATCGAAGTGCGTTCTGTGCAAGAGACACTCGGTGAAAGCTCTTGATACAGTGCCTTGTCCTCTCCCAGAAGATCGAGTCAGAGATGCTTATGCATTTGAGGTGACAGGTGTTGATGTAGCAGGACCACTTGATTTAAAAGAAAATAGAAAAGCTTGGATCTTGCTTTTTACCTGTGGAGTTTATCGTGCGGTTCATTCAGAATTAATTGAAAGCTTGTTGACAAATGGATTTTTTCTCGGATTTAGAAGATTCATAGCACGAAGAGGACAGCCTAAAGTAGTATACAGCAATAATGGCACAAACTTTTTAGGGGCAAGGAATTTGCTCCGATCTGTTGACTGGAACCAAATTATCAGAAGTTCTTCGATAATGAAAATTCAGTGGAAGTTAAATCCCCCAACCGCAGCATGGTGGGGCCGCTGGTGGGAGAGACTGGTTCAGATGATCAAGAAATTATTGAGAAGAGTCCTGGGAAAAGCATTACTTTCATATGAAGAAATATTAACTATCCTACATGATGCAGAAGCAAATATTAACTCCAGACCATTAACATATGATTCAGAAGATTCCACCGATTTATGTGCACTCACTACATCTATGTTTATTCAGGATGTGCGGATCTGGATAGTTTGCATAAAATTAACTTATCGAAAAGATGGCGATACCACCAAAAGTTACGTGTGGAATTTCGTAAAAGATTTAGAGATGAATATCTTGGTCTGTTAGTACATCGACCAAAGACTGTACCTTCGCGAACCATCAAGAAAGGTGATTTAGTGTTTGTAGAGGACGATAAAAGGAAAAGAATAGACTGGCCTATGAGTCGTGTGATCGAAACATACCCAGGAAAAGACATCATCAGAGTGGTGAAAGTAAAACCATCTAGTGGTGAACTGTTAAGACCAGTTCAAAGAGTATTTCCAATGGAGATAGACAATAAAGAATCTTCTTCGAGCTTAAAACTACTGAATCATCCACATCTCCGAGAAATACTGGTAAAAGGAATGATTTAGTAATTGATACCAAAGACAATGAACTTGAAAATTCTGATAAAAACATTCATGGCAGAAAAATTGTGAAACCAAAGAACTTTAATTAGTTTAATTTTGTTTTCAGTACCACTATTATTTGTTTTCTTTATTCCTTTCTTTGAATTTAAATTTGTATGCAATTTGATTTTCCAGTTTAGAGAATTAATCTCTTTACTAGTATTTTTCAGAAAAGAATTTTTTGCCTGTTGTTTAAAGAATGTAAGTTTGCAGAATATTATGTAAGTTAAAAATATTCAAGATATTTGTTACGCCTAGATAAAATTGTTAATTTTGGTAAGATTTAAATTACTCATCTTATATTCATATTTCAATTTTCATTTCACAACTGTTTTGATTTTTTCATACTTTGTCAAAAATCAAAAGGTGGGAGAAATGTTACAACTCGAACGCAAAATGAGCAAAAGTTTCTCTTCTGCCAGTGGCAACGAGGAGTCGAAAAACGAACTTGGAAGAGAGCGGTCGCTCACTCGGTTTGTCTTGATAGAATTTGATATGGAGGGGGGATAATCCCCATCTTTTGATTTGAAATTAATCTTGAATTATGTATATATTGTAATATAAAAGATGTGTAAATAAAAGTCATCAAGACTTAATTGAAGTAGTGATTTGAATCGAATATACAAATTGAAAGCTCTCCCAAATAGAACTTATAGAAATAACACCACCAAAAATGGCATTCATAAATGATGGCCATATACAATACAAAGTCCGTAATCCGGACTCGTCGGGACTTTGGCGATTCCAGATCAGGGGTTTTTCCATATTATAGATTATCAATTTAAATCTGGTAAGATGGCATGCAATCAAATTTTACACACACACACACACACACACACACAAAAAAAAAGAGCTTAATATTTATTTGTTTACTTTATTAAACATTTCTCTCAACGCACGCATGCATAATGTGCACATAATGTATGCATATTCTTTACGCACATGCGTAAAACATACAAAAAAAAAGTTTGTGGCTTTGAGGTCCGGATTATAGATCATTCCGGATAATGGACGTCCGGATTAGAGACTTTGTACTGTCTTTAATGTTTGGCAATGCTACTTTTACTTCATTGTAAAATTTAAAATTTTTTATTAACTCTACGATTTGAAAGCAAGAAGTGGCAACACTTCTCAAAATAAAGCAGATTTTTATCTCCAGCATGTAAGACTGTTGCTACTTAGAAAAATGAGGGCAAAAATTAGCGTTTTCAGAGTTTTTAATTAATATCTATGATTTTAGGCCCCCCTCCTTTTTTTTAAAAAAAAAGTGGACGTTGACGTTTTCCAGGACTCAGAAAAGAATTGTAGAAAGTTTGGTGATGACAGTTATAGTAGTGACCGAGTTAATCACAAACACACAGACAGTTTTCTTTATAGATTGTTTCATTTTTGGAGTCTGTCAACCGTTCTGGAAATGCACGATGCATATCACCCAAAACGGGTTCGTAGGTCATATGTTATTCTGACGCTGACTTATTCTGTACAGATACTGAATGAATTGCCGTTTATGGCAGTCAGTTTCATTCTCGAACATGCTTTATAACATTTGGCAACAAATCGTGCATGCCTGACCTGAGCCAAAGAATTTACTCTGGTCAAGACCACTACACAACACAAGTACTGAAATTTGTAAATGAAAACAAATTATACCTGATTGGTGTAACGCTCCAAAGGCGACTGCTCCACAGTCATCTTGATGCCATTAATGCTACTTTCATATGAACTATGATGAATTGTGCATCTGTAAAATAAATAACCATATTTTCAAGAAAGCTTAAACAAAACTAAGAAACAGTAGTTTCATAATGCTATTTGTGTCTAAAGAAGCTATCCAGTGATGCGCGCGACTACGCGGGACAATTGCTTAAAATTTGCTTTAAAAAGAACTGCTGTCTGTCCTATGTTTTGTAAAATTTATCTATGAAATTGAATCTAATGTAGAAATGTAAATTTACTAGTAAATATTTTATTATACCTATTATCATAGCTGCCAACTTTGAAATATTAAAAAAAACCTGAAAATTTTCACACAGAAAACGGAAACTTCTGAATAGTTTTCTGCTACCCGGCAATACCATTTTAAGAGTTCGAAATTGATTTAAATCAACTTTTTAATTCATGATTCAGGTAACTGAACTATTTATAATGATTTTTTATGATTAATTGTAAAAGATTTTTTTAAATAATTTATTTTATACTAGTATAATTATTACTATTAAAAAATCTTTTACAAAACAGTGTGTACTTCTAGACATTGTTTTGTAAAAGATAGGGGGTCTCCAAATATTTATGGCACCAATAAAGCCATTATTAAATTTGGCAATCAATACATTAAATGCTTTAAAATGAAGAAATTTAGAGTTTAACATGAATCAGATACTTTATTTTTTTATAATTCCGATTGTAAATATTTTCTGTACTGATAACAATAAGAATACAGTCAAAAGTTGTTAATTCGGACACCCATAATTCGGAATGATCTATAATCCGGACCTCAAAGCTAAACACTTTCTGCGCAGGGGCCGCGTTGACACATGCACATAGGCGTTTACGCGTGCGTGTAAGACCTCTTACGACTGAGCATCTGTGTGTGCGCAAGCGCAGAATACGTTTTCGCGTGTGCGTTTAATGTATAACGGACGGTATAAGCTAAAATTATCTAATTATCTATTTCAGTTAATGTTGATGATTGCGTTGTTCCTTAATTTTCGAATACTATAAAAGTAAACTTGAACTTTTGATTATGTCGAATAGAGTTTCCGATTCTGGAGCTCCCAAAGGATCGTATAAAACGAAAGTATGTTTCGATGTCCATCAAACAAAAAGTGGAATTGCTGCAAAAAATGGATAATGACATGAAGAATGTGACAGAGAAGTTAGTTAAAACGAAAAAATTTCGATTGACAAGTTAGTCGGTATTCTCGGCACAGCAATTAACGGGACTTGAACAGCGGAACTTTGTAACTGAACAAAAAATTATGTCTGTTTATAGAATTAAAGAGAAAGTATTATCACATAAAACGAAGCAACTTAAACAACTTACATTGAAAGAAATGTTTAATAAAATAAACAAATAAATATTAAGCTTTTTTTTGTAAATTTTGATACCCTTTAGATCATAATTGTTCTTTATTTCATAAATTACGGTTTCATATTTTTAATTTTAGAATTTCTGCATGCCATCTTACACGATTTAAACTGATGATCTATAATCCGGAAAAATCGATAATCCGGAATCGCCGAAGTCCCGACGAGTCCGGATTAACGACTTTTGACTGTATTAGGTAAATAAGAAAATTCTATCAACCATCTTTTGCCAAAAGCAGGCAATACTGTTTCTGTCAGTAATGGGAAAACTTAATTTTGGAAACACTTGGTTCGGATAATCTTTGTCTTTACACAAAAGTTTCATCAGCTTTGGTTTTCTTTTTTTTTTTTTTTTTTTCTCAGTTTCAAATCTTTCCTCCTCACATTAATAAATAAATGAATAAAATTTCAGATGTGCCCATTACAGAACATAATGCAGTAGTATTTTAAACAATATGGAATCCTACAATCAACCAAAACGTGCATTAAAGGGTATGATATGACACTTTACTTGAAAATATACAAACAATGGTACTGCAGGCTCTTGAAAAGAGAGTAAAAGTTTGCAACGGTAAGTGGGTTTAGGTTTTAAGTATTTAATTTTTAAATACACTAATATTCATCAGTAGTTGGAGCCAAGAATTAGACTATTAAATGGGAAAAAGAACAATTAGATTTAAGTGACAAGCTAGTTATCAATTGGAAAAATTGCTTAAGAGAAGTTTGCATGTACAACTTTTTATCAAGACCAAAGAAAAAAATCAAGTGGGGGGGATACTCAGATAGCCGGCACTTGGCGAGGTTCCTGAAATCGCGTTCGGCAACTTGGGCAATAGGCGCCAAACAGTGAGAAGAGTGTTTAGGTTGCTAGCCCAGATGTTAACTAAGATAGGGAAAAGGAAAAGGATATTTTCTTTCTATATGGTTGATACTTTGCATGTGGTGTCGTGACTTTGCAGATAAATCTTTGTGCTGATGATCTCATGAATTTGTCAGTAGATGTTTTGAATTCACTGTTTAATTATTTTCTAAATAAATTAATTGCACTTGTAATTAGAATAAAATCATTTTATTTTTATACAAGAAAATTACAAAATATGCTCTTTTTCCATACTTATGGCTCACGTTAGCCCATGTGTATTTACATATAATTAATTTCTAAATAAATAAATTAAAAAATTTTAATTATAGATTTAAATAAATTAATTACACTTCTAATCAGAATAAAATGATTTTATTTTTATAGAATAAAATATGCTTCTTTTCTAACTTATTGCTCGTATTTCCAGATAATTTCTAATTAGAATGGAAACTTTTTTAATTATCTTCTTAATATTTAAATATATGGGAGTCTGGCCATAAGAAACAGGAATGAATATCTAAATAAATTAATTGTACTTCTAATACAAATATATATATATATATATATATTTTAATTTATGGAAGTCATTTGTTTAATCTAACCAAATGCCTTTTTTTCTAATTATGTTCATGTATAAATATGATTAGAATTATTTAGAATATCAAAAGCACTCTTAGGCTATTTGCTTAAGGAGAGGGAAGTCTGTTAGCCGTGCCTTGACCTTGAGACGAACTACCAGTGTGCAATAGTTTTACCCTTCAGCTGCTGAAAGACACCCTGTATCATAAAAGCAGGTTTTTAACCCCTCATAATAAATATATTCAAATA
This sequence comes from Stegodyphus dumicola, assembly GCF_044657685.1. Lineage (NCBI taxonomy): Eukaryota > Metazoa > Arthropoda > Arachnida > Araneae > Eresidae > Stegodyphus > Stegodyphus dumicola. The sequence continues at coordinate 277,948,886 of NC_140770.1, read as the reverse complement.
TAATTATTAAAAATGCAATCAAATGATAATCAGACCTTTGAAATGCTAATAAGTTAGTATGAAATATTACAAAAACATTATTCTGCTGTTTTTCTACGTTAAGCATATTTCACCAACTTTGTTATATAGAGGATTTTGTGGATTAAAAATTGGGTATGTCAGTAAAATATCTAAACCATCAGCATTTCTTTTTTTTTTCACAAAAAAAAAAAAAAAAAAAAAACGAATAAAAGTTCATTAAATTTGTATCTTTGAATGAGATTTATATTTATATATTTTTTTTATTTCTTATGTTCATGTTTAATAGTAATGCATGTAAAATAAACTGAAACTTTAAATAAGTAAAAAATAGAAATCTTTGAATCACTGTACTTGCAACAATGCATAACTGAAATACATTCGCCGACCACATAAAACTGCTTTGAGGGGCTGCAAGTTTGAAACCACTGTTACAGACAATGTTCGAATTGCACAAAAATAATATTTTAGGATTTAACTTCTCATGGAATAAATACAGACAAATTCAAATAACCTTACTCTATTCTATTTGATTGGTATCTTTCTGAAATTTAAACAATTGCATAATGTTGTGAAAAGCTATAGAAGCGCTTGTTACAAATCCTGTTTCCCTGCAGTTATGCATTTCATGATTACATTTCTTTGGCTACTTAAATGAAAACTATTTTCCCCACTTAAACAAGAAAAATAACCTTATTAATTGAAATTACCTGTATTAAAGAATCCAGAATTTAAAATATAAACCTGACTGAATGATTGAATAGCCTGGAATACATTTCGAGGATGCAATATTATTGTGGAAATAATCGCATATTTCTTTAAACTTTCATCATTAACTATGTGTTATCACATAGTTAATCACATATATCACATTTTCGTGATCATTACTGCATTTATATAAAGAACATGTTTTTAAACATATATGACCATTATTACCGATAATTGTTCAAATTAATGGTAAGAATTAAAAAAGTTAATAATGCTGGAGTTATATACAGTAGAAAGTCTTTAATCCGGACTTGTCGGGAGATCGGCGATTCTGGATTAGGGGTTTTTCCAGATTATAGATCATCGATTTAAATCTGGTACGATGGCATGCAGAAATTATAAAATTAAAAATATAAAACTGTAATTTATGAAATAAAGAGCAATTATGATCTAAAGGGTATCAAAATTTACAAAAAGCTCAATATTTGTTTACTTCATTAAACATTTCTTTCAATGTAAGTTGTTTAAGTTGCTTCATTTTATGTGCTAATACTTTCTCTTTAATTCTATAAACAGACATAAATTCTTGTTCAATTACAAAGTTCCGCTGTTCAAGTCCTGTAATTGCTGCGCCGAGAATACCAACTAACTTTTCAATCGAAATTTTATCGCTTTCACCAACTTCTCTGTCACTTTCTTCACGCTTTTATCCATTTTTTGCAGCAATTCCACTTTTTGTCTGATGGGCATCGAAACATGCTTTCGCTTTGTAGATTCTTTGGCAGCTCGGAAACTCTTTTTGACATAATCGAAAGTTCAAGCTTACTTTTTATAAAATTGTTCTAACAGTCTGCAAAAAATAATAAGCCAGATCCAATTAGAACATTAAGAAGCAAAGCAATCTGCAACATTAACTGAAATAGATAATTTTAACCTAGCTTATACCGTCTGTTATACATTAAACGCGCATACATAAACGTATTATGTGCATGTGTGAACGCTACGCATGCGCAGAAAGTTTGCGCTAATCTTTGGAATATGGTAACAGGTAGTTTGGCGACATTTTGGTAAGGCGATAAAGGTTACTAGCTAGGACTTTAGCAGTGTACATGGATAAAGTCAAGAGTGTGTGTGCGCAATGCCATTTTTGTGCAATTCTGAGATTTTTTTTTAAGTCAAAATAGGTCGACGTGTACATGGATGATATCGTGTATGTGCAATTCTTAAAAACACAGCAAGCAGTGGGCGATTCTGCACTTTCTCCAATTTCGCACCTAATCTTCGTCATGATTAAGCACTTTTGTTCCATAAAAGTTCTAGCATAAGCGTAATTCAGCTAGCAGATTGTTGGAAAAAAAATGTTGAGGGGAAAAAATAAATAAATAAACAAATAAAACATGCCTTTACTTCATGAAAACAAAATGGCGTCCAAACAAAAACTAGCAGGTTGCTGTAGCAGGGTTGGTTGACAAAAAATCGCCAAGTTACCATAATCCAAAGATTAACCAAAGTTTGTAGCTTTGAGGTTCGGATTATAGATCATTCCAGATTAAGGACTGTACTGTATATTATAATATAAAATATTAAGATGAAAAGAACATGTAGATTTACTTAATCACAACAATAACTAATTGTTTACAGTTTGTTCTATGTGTATGGTTTATCATCTCAATACAACACTACACTTTGAATTATGCGATTTTCACACAGCAGAGCTATTACCCCGATATTGGGCTGAAGAAAGAATTTTTGGAAAGTGCCTTTTGATGACATTTCCCTCTCGGGTAAAAAAATTCCTCCCAACAATGTGGCGATTTTTCACGATTCAAGATGACGGAGAAAACTGCTTTAAGTGCCGCTTATCCGCGTTTTCCCATTTGAAGTTCCGTTAATCTTCGGTCTTCGGCTGAACTGAATGAGAAAGGATAATGTATTTTCGGGTAAAATTTATTTATCTTTTATTTTTTAAAAGGTACTACAGTCAAAAGTCTTTAATCCGGACTCGTCGGGACTTCGGCAATTCCGGATTATCAGTTTTTCCAGATTGTATATCATCAGTTTAAATCTGGTCAGATGGCATGCAGAAATTATAACATTAAAAATATGAAACCGTAATTTACGAAATAAAGAGCAATTATGATCTAAATAGTATTAAAATTTACAAAAAAAAGCTTAATATTTATTTGTTTACTTTATTAAACATTTCTTTCAATGTGCGCATGCGTAAAGCATACATTACGCATAGTCAAAATTAGAAAATTGCAACCAAAAACTATTTGAGGTGTATTCGTGATATTTATAATGATGAGGAATTTGATTTAAATCATATCAAAGACGGAGTATCCAGATGAAATACTGCATTTAGTAAAGAATTATAAGGCGAATAAAATAAAAACATCTGCCTTGAAGATAAGGATAGTGCTGACAGATCAACCTTCAGTTGACAGTGCGCTGTCAAGGGCACTGCGACGCCCTTGACAGCGCACTGCGACTTGTAGGTAGGGACACAGGATGGACGTGTTTCAAATAATGTGTTACACGCATTATCAAGTAAGCCCAGCTTATTAGGATGATCAGGTTGCGATAGGATATTAAAATATTGCAAAAGGGACAATTGCTCACGCCTCAGATAAAGTGATGGTTCGTTACAGTCAACATACAGGCTCTGGACAGGAGAAGTCCTGAAAGCTCCTGAACAAATCCACAGAGCTTGGTGGTGAACAGGATCCAGTTTCAACAATACTGATGACCAGGCAGGTCCATAAACAACTGAGCCATAGTCCAGTTTAGAGCGAACAAGCGCTCTGTAAATGCGAAGCATAGAGCAACGCTCTGCACCCCAGGAGGTGTTCGCCAACACTTTTAAAATATTTAGTGTTCTTAAACACTTCTTTCTCAGGTTTAAAACATGAGAGAGGAAAGTCAATTTTCGGTCGAACATCACCCCTAAAAATTTTACTTCAGGTGCAACTGGAATCACAGACCCATTTAGGTATAATTCAGGCTCAGGATGGAGACCTTGCTTTCTACAAAAGTGCACGCACAAAGTTTTTTGTTTGGAAAAAGTAAATCCCTGTTTGTCTGACCATTCCTGGATTTTATTCAGAGCCATCTGCATTTGCCTCTCTACGTATCTCATGTCTGCCCCTCAACAGCTAATCTGCAGATCATCAACATATAGAGATCCCAAGATGGTGGGAGGAAGTTCTTTTAGTACAGAGTTTATTTTTAAAATGAACAGGGTTACACTTAGCACACAGCCTTGAGGCACACCCTCTTCCTGTTCAAAAACATCTGACAAAACAGAGCCAATCCTTACTTGAAAAGTCCTAGTATTCAAGAAATTCTGAATGAAAATTGGTAGGTTGCCGCGCAAGCCACTCTCGTGAAGATCCCGAAGTATACTGTATCTCCATGCCTTATCGTAAGCTTTCTCAATGTCAAAGAATATTGAGACAAGGTGACTTCTTCTGACAAAGGCTTTTCAAATAGATGTCTCTAAAAGAAGCATATTATCTACAGTCTTTCTTCCCTTTCGAAAACCACTTTGATAAGGCGATAAAATATTATTCTTTTCCAAGAAGTAGACTAGGCGGCTGTTTACCATCTTTTCAAGCAGTTTGCAAACACAACTGGTAAGGGCAATTGGCCGATAGTTTGAGGGATTCCTCGGGTCTTTCCCTGGCTTAACAATAGGAATGACAACAGCTCTCCTCCATGCACTGGGGAAGGAACACTCCTTCCACACACTATTGTAAAGAGTGAGAAGGGCAGTCAGTGACTTATAGGACAGATGCTTCAGCATTTCATAATACACGCCATCCAGACACGGACAAGAACTATGAGTCTGTAACAAAGCTCTCTTTAGCTCTAGCACAGTAAAGTCTCTATTATAAGGCTCAAGGTTGGAAGTGTTAAAAGCGATGGGATTTCTCTCAGAGCGCTGCTTGATAGAAAGAAATGCAGGTGAGTAATTTCTGCTGGAAGAAATGGCAGTCAATGTCTCACCAATAGTATTCGCAATTTCTTCTATGGAGCTAATCACTCGGCCATCTTTTTACAGAAAGGAAAGTGAGTGGTTTTTATATATTCCACATACTTTTTTAACTCTTTCCCAAACCCGTTTACTAGGCGTAGAGGATGTTATTGATGACACATATGAAATCCAGGCATCCCTCTGGCTCTGCCTTCTTACTTTTCGCGCATTCGCTTTGGCTCTTTTAAATGCTATGAGGTTTCGCAGTGTAGGATATCTATGAAAAATTCCCCATGCTTTTTTCTGTTTTTTCAGTGCTTCATGACAGTTGCGATTCCACCATGGTTTCGTATATTTTCGTATTTTTCCTGATGTTCTAGGAATGGAAAGCATAGCTGCCGCAATAATAGTATTAGTAACAGCTTCAACAGCATCATCGATGTGCACATCTTCTACCATGTTCTCTGTGAGCTCTGTGGTGGAAGAAAAGAGTTCCCAGTCTGCCCTATCGAGCATGAATCGAGGGGATCTTGACATGGGGTTTGCTCTTCTTTGTGCAAGAGATATAAGAATGGGATAGTGATCGCTGTTGTAAAGATCATTTCCCACACTAAAAGTGCAAAATGGCAACAGAGATGGTGAACAGATGGCAAGGTCGAGAGCGTGGAATGTCCTTGAAGGCTCATGCATACTTGCCAACCTACGACACTCAAAAATCAGGAGATTTTTTTAAGAAATCAGGAGATTTTTCACAATGTTAAAAAGACTTTTTAAATGATAAAAATATAGTTTTTAATAATGAATTAACTTTAAATAGTAACTAATTCTTAAATGCAAGCAACAAAAAAATACCTTACACATAAAAAACATTTTTATTACTTGCATCGTTTACGGAAAAAAAAAAAGACACTTTAGTTTTCGTACAAATGTTATAAACAGTGGCAGATTTTGCTTTCTTTAAGAAAGAAACGTCATAATTTTGTTCATAGCAATTGCCACGTAGGCCTGTTTTCGCTAATAAAAGTTTTTCGAATGTGTCATCACTAATATTAGATCTAAATTTAGTCCTCGTTTTCGTAACACTGAGAATCCTCTCACACTCTGCATTACTATAGGGAACTGTCAAGATGGTAACACAATTCTAGACAGTTCACTATATTTTACAGTTCCATCAGCACCTTTCACTTTTCCAATTAAACTCCACTGGGTGTCAATCCTAGCTGATTTTATGACTTCATCCAAGTTTTCTAATTGTAAACTATTGTTATGCAGCTGTTACAATTAGAAAACTTGAATGAAGACTTGGATGGATTGTTTCAATTTTTCCTTCCTTTTAGAACTCCTTTCAAGATAATAATAAATATCAACGATGTGTTCATCCACATTTATGGGTAAAGAAGCTGCCCCTTTTTCAGCTGCTAAATTTAAGAGGTGACAGGTGCACCTCATAATCTGAATTTTCCTTTTCTTAAGATGCCTGCAACACCAGTCTTCCAAGCCTACCAATACTGGTGCATTATCGGCACCAAGTGCTAAGCAATTATCCAGAGGGCCTGCATTTTCTTTTAAAGTTTTAATAATTAGCTGTGCTATATTAAAGCCTGTCAAATGTCCTTCTAAAGTAGGAACATAAAGTAAACTGCACTCAATTTCTGAAGACTCTGGATCAAAAAAAGAAACAATTGGATACAGTTTTGAATCGGTATTATTACTTCCATCCGTAGAGAGGCAGAAAGGAGCTGTTTTAATGCTATCAATAACTGAAGATTTATTTTTCAAACCCATTTCTTTAACAATTGATCCTGTTTTGATTCTTGCACCTTGAGTATTTTTTAGCGATTTCACTATCGGGAAACATTTTTCTAAATAAAGCTGCAGCGTGATCCGATGCATTCAGTGGCAGGATGTGCTCCAGTAAAAAAGGCAGAGAACAGACATTCTGCATTAATAACTTTTTGGTCCTTTGTTTCCGAAGAAAAATTTAATTTTCCGTTTTTTTAAAAACAACTCATGTTATCCTTGTGTTTTTGCATACGTACATGTTTGAGAACATCCGCCCTTCCACCATGCGAAATCGAAAAATCGCAACGACGGGTGGTACACATCGCAAATTTATTACATTTCTTTGAGGAAATAATGGAATGAAAGTCAACTGTGTACGATTTTTGAAACGTACACGAGTATTTCACTTTCTCGCAGACGTAGCAAAAGATGATAATTTCTAAAACTATTTCCCTAAGGCACGTGTACTCACACAACTCTGGACAAAATGAAAGAAATAACTAAAGCACGTCCAAATAACAACTTACTTTGTCCTCATTGGCTAATATATGCCAGCTGACACGCAGTGGAGCTCGAAGCCCATTGGAGAACTGGAGAACGACGTTTCTGGATACGTATAATGCTCTCACTCACAAAGCAGAAGCTGTCTGATTAGCAAGGTTTTGTTTTAGATATAATGTAGAATAATTCAATTGCTTTCAGACATACAAAAGCACTTTGTTTTTATTCTTATAACAAAGTATTAAGCCAAGTTGCATAAAAGTCGTGAGAAATTTTAAGAATAAGAAAAAGTCGGGAGAAATATATCGTAAATCGGGTTGGCGGGAGAGCGGTCGAAAAGCGGGAGTCTCCCACTTAAATTGGGAGAGTTGGTAACTCTGCTCATGGAAGTACGTATCCTGCCCATTATTCAGGAGACAAAAGGAAAAATCTTCGATCATCTGCTCAATTTGTCTTCCTCGGCAGTTGGTATCTTTACTACCCCAGAGCGGACTATGGCCGTTAAAGTCTCCTATTATGATAAAGGGGTGAGGCAGTTGCTCTATGACAGCGTTTCTCAACCTTTTTTGGCCAAGGCACACTTGTCGTGGGGAAAAAAATCACGAGGCACACCACCATTAGAAAATGTTAAAAAATTAACTCTGTGCCTATATTGACTATAATAAAGTAATTCTCTTGAATAGGAATCAAATAAGCACAAAGAAAGTATTTTATAATTACTTTATTATGAAATATTAAGTAAACAGAATAGTGAAAAATTATAAAATACTTTCAGTGCGAAACCAGGGCCTGTTTGGCTGAACACAAAGCTGATATTCTGGCTGGAATCGAAGAAAGACACACACGTAGCTCTTCGTCAACAGTTCTCAGTCTCTCTCTGTATTTGGTTTTCATAGCAATCATGCTTGAAAAACTAATCTCACACAGATATGTAGTGGAAAAAGGGAGCAATGTCAAAATAGCTTTGTTTGCCAGAAGGGGGAACTCCTTGGCAGTATCCAACCAAAAACTGTCCAAAGGTAGATCAGCAAATCTTAGCTTGCAACCACGATTTCGTCTCAGTTCAATTAGTTCCTCCTCCTGTAAAGTCATTTCCTTTCCAGCAACTGATGCTGAGCTATAAGGGTCCCTAACCCAGTCAAGGCATTCAGTGGAGACTGAAGAGAAATAAAATGACAACTTCTCCTCAAGAGTTTTTAAATGCTTAACTATTATCTCACACAGTGCAGCAGTGTGAACACCTTGCCATTGCATGGTGAGTGTGAACATTTCAAGTTTGCCACTTTCCAAGTGTTGATGCCAGAGTTGCACCTTTGAACGGAATCCATTTATTTTATCTGTACTTGTAAGTAGGTTTTCATTTCGGCCTTGCATTCGGGTGTTTAATTCATTCAGATGATGAAATATATCTGCCAGGTATGCCAGCCTTGCACACCACTCATCACTTGCAAGCTGCTTTGCGTAATCTGACCCCTCATTTGACAGAAACACTTTAAGCTCCTCACGCAGCTCATACACACGAACCAAGACCTTGCCACGCGACAACCACCGGACCTCCGTATGAAACAGCAAGGTTTTATGCTTTGCTCCCATCTCCTCACACAAAGCTGCAAATATGCGACTTTTCATGGGTCGCGACTTTACAATGTTTACCATGCGCACAACATCATCCAACACATGAACTAAGGCTGATGGTAAAGTCTTGGCTACGAGGGCATCGCGGTGTAAAAAACAATGCGTAATAATCACATCTGGATTTCTTTCCTTCACTCTGCTTACAAAGCCTTTGGTGCGCCCGACCATGGCTGCAGCTCCATCGGTGCAGACACTTGTGCAGTTTTCCCACTTAAGTCCTCCTTGTTCAAGGTATTCTGATGTGACCCGAAAAATTTCTTCTCCTGTTGTTTTTTCTGGCAATACCTTACAAAAAAAGAAGTTTTCTCTAATTGCATCACCATCAACAAAACGCACATTAGCTAAGAGTTGAGCATGTCCACTGATATCAGTAGACTCATTAAGTTGCAATGCAAATTTCTCACTGATACGGATCTTTTCCAAAACCACACTTTCGATGCCTGCAGACATGACATTAATACGTCTGGAAAGTGTTGTTTGAGAGAGGGACTTTGGCTATTTCCTTTGCTGCTTCAGATCCGAGCATCTCCTCTACAATAGCTTTGCAGGCAGGAAGTATTAATGTCTCTGCCACAGTGTGCGACTTTTTTGTCTTGGCTATAAGTTCAGCAACTTGATAGCTAGCTTTAAGAGCTCTTTCATTTACCTTTGTTGTTTTTCTCATAAAAGTTGTCTGTTTCTCCATGTTGTCATGCAGGCGAACAAAATAGTCCACATTCTTGTTTTGAAGCAAAGGGTGTTTCGTTTGGAGATGGCGTTTAAGTTTGCTTGGGACCATAGCACTGTTAGCTAGCTTTTCACCACACACCACGCACAGTGGAGTTGGTTTGTGTTCATCTCCAGTGAAAGTAAATCCAACTGAAATATAGCTTTCGCTATATTGCCTTGCGCCAGAGAATTTAACCAGCTTTGCTTTCTTTTGACCCCCACTCATACTCGGGCTCTCATCTGGCTCCAGATTTTGTTCAGAGTCCAGTTCTTTCCTTTTCAAAAACTTGTCCATCACTGCAGTATCAGTGTCTCTCTCCTCACAGCAGCCGTTGTCTCTCTGACACTGTGTGAGGCGTCTGCCTGCGTCTCATGGGGGCGGGGACACGGCGGACACTTGTCAAGATTGGCAGGGGGAGGAGTTATAGCACTGCACAGCGCCGTGACCACCTATGACACTGGCGGGGGGAGTGACGGGAGGAGTTATAGCGGGCGAACAGCGCCGTGACACCCAGACCCGGTGGCACACCATGGTGCTTCAGACGGCACACTGGTGTGCCGCGGAACAGCGGTTGGGAACTGCTGCTCTATGAGACCCTTTAAATCTTGCTGATCAATGCGCTCATTTGGAGGCAAATACAGAGAAACGACTGAGACAAGAGTATGAAATTTTGCTTGAGTTGCGACAACTTGGAGGGATGTCGTCAAAGGAAGTGCATTTGATGGATAATCCAGTGAGGTGAGGAGGCCTACACCCCCACTGGCACGCTCACCTGCAAGGTTATCCTTCCTGACAATAGAAAACCTCCGAAGTTTTTCTTGTTGTTCCTGTTTCAGATTTGTTTCTTATATTGCTAAGCACACAGGATTATAGGTATTGATTATAGCTTTGATGTCAAGCAAATTTCGGCGGAAACAGCGACAATTCCAAGAGATAAGGGTGGCCATTACGTCTCCTGTTTATTTTTTCGGAGCTCCTTTTTTGTCTTTCGAGGGAGCAGGTGTTTTGGGATTTCCAATCCTTCTTCTATTTCCATATTATCCGAGTCCGGGGTGTCAGATATTAAATCATCAATTGAACTACTGCTCAGATTTCGGTTTTTGTTAGCTGTGTTTTGTAGGCTTGTTTTTGGATTTTTTTGAATTACTATTTCTTTCTTCTGGATTGTGTGAAGTGGGTCTTTCTTGTTTTTGTTATTAGTTTGAGGCTCTTGGCTTTTTGTTGATGAAATGAAAGATGTTTGGATGGCAACTGATCTTGTGGACTTAACAGCATTGGCAAAAGATAAATTTGGGCACACTTGTGAGCTTTGTACTATTTTCCGGGCTTCAGCATAAGACACATTTCGAGTTACTTTTGTCGCCTGCACTTCCTTTTCAGATTTCCATTTTGGATAAGAGTGAGAAAATGCTGGGTGATCAACCTTGCAGTTAACACACGGTGGCGCAGCGGTGCAATTCTCACTATCGTGGCCAACCAACGAACATCTGGCGCACGTAAGGGTGCCACGACAGGATGTCTTAGAGTGACCAAACCGCTGGCATTGGAAGCATCTCGTTGGGTTGGGAATATATGGTCTTACGGGACAGTTAAGATACCCAGCCTTTATATTCTTTGGCAGATCAGGCGATTTGATGGTCAGGATCACGTGTTTCGTGTCAATCAACTGGCCTTCCTTTCGCATCTTGATCCGCCTAGCACCACAGACACTTTGGTCAGCTAACTCGGAGACGAACTCTTCCTCTGAAACACACAGAAGGTCGATCTCCGAGATCATACCTCTACAGGTATTAAATGTTTTGTGTGCTGACACAGTTATAGCTACTTGTCCAAGTTTGGTTTGACGTAAAAGTGAAACAGACTGGGTGGCCGAAAGGGTATCAATAAGCAAGTCTCCAGAACGGAGACGCTTTATGTTCCTTGGCTCACCCATGCAGGAATGAATGTATTTGCTGACCAGGAAAGGAGACATCTTTTGCAATTCTCCAGAGGCACTAGAAACAACAACAAAGCGCGGACAATCAGTAGATTCTTTGGCATTTGCATCGGTACGGATCTTCTTGGTAATGGATTTGTCAGTAACTCCAATATCTTTGGTATTTTCATCAGTACGGATCTTCTTGTTAATCGATTTGTCAACAATTTCTATATCTTTGTTGGTGTCATTTGATTCAGGTTTCTTTAGAATAAAAAGAGAAGCCATGATTGAAAAATATAAGACTCGGGTCCGACGGCACCACCCACCACGGGAACACAGATTCCTGTGTTAGGGCTAGCCAGACCTATACGCAAACTGAAACCCCACAGTCGGCTTTCCCGAAAGCACTCCCAAGAGCTTGACCCCAAGCCACTGACACAAGGACTAGTGACCAGCCGATTGACACCTGTGAGGACAACTAAGGTGCCTCCCGTTTAGCTGAAGCAGAGGCCAAAGCAGTGTGTTGGGGACAGTACCTCGCCCCTCAACTACTAGGACCCTCCTTTCCAGTGACACGGGTCTCCACGCATGGCAAACACGTGGGCACAGTTATAGCTACTTGTCCAAATTTTCTCGCCACTCGAAAACTAGAGACGGGCTGCTCCAGTCTCTCGTGACGAGCCTCAAACTCCGTAGAGAGAAACCACGAGGGAGAAGGGAAGGGGAAAAGTTCCAGCCAAGAGGAGAGGAGATGGAAAAGAGGATAGATCACTGGGGCTCCAGGATCGTGAAACCCGTCTCACCAACAAGATGATCTCCTGAAGGGCTAGGGTACCTCGGGATTGCCACACCCGTACTCAAAAAAAGTGAGACCCCTGAGGGGTCGGAATGGTTAGAGAAACAAAGGATATGCCTTTATCCATTTTTTGCAGCAATTCCACTTTTTTTTTTTTTTTTTTTTTTTTATTTTGATGGACATCGAAACATGCTTTTGCTTTGTAGAATCTTTGGCAGCTCCAGAATCGGAAATTCTTTTTCACATAATCGAAAGCTCAAGCTTTCTTTTATAAAATTGCTCTAACAGTCTGCAAAAAATAATAAGCCAGATCCAATTAGAAGATTAAGCAACAATGCAATCTGCAACATTAACTGAAATAGATAATTTTAGCTTAGCTTATGCTGTCCATTAAACGTGCATGCGTAAACATATTATACACATGCGTAAACGTATTTACGCAGAAAAGATTACTGCAGTATTTGCAGCTTTGAGGTCCGGATTATAGATCATTCCGGTTTAAAGACTTTTGACTGTATTCTGTTTCGAGGACCGTAAAAAATTGCTGCAAAATGCGCAAAAGTGCCAAATCCAGCAAATACACCCATTTAACAGAGTGCCAAATTTAGCGTATGTGCTGATTTTAGATTGCACAAGTTTATATAGTTCTATATTTCTCAAAATACCATTGAAATACTGGTTTAATTTTTAAATCCTTTTTTGATATCATATGGATTTAATAATTTGGGAATGGCCCATGACGAAAAGTTGGCAGTAGAACTTTGGGAAAAGTGCAGAATCGCCCACCACATGACGCGTTTTTAAGAATTGCACATAGTCGGTATCCATGTACACATCGACCTATTTTCACTTTAAAAAAATTTCATAGAACTGCACAAAAATGGCCCTGTGCATACCCTTGACTTTATCTATGTACACATCGACCTATTTTCACTTAAAAATACACCCATTTAATACACCCATTTACTTAAAAAGCAAAAGAAAATTGACACAAATCCAATTGTTTTCAACCTCGTAAAAAGCGGCAAACAAATAAGTGGGCAATTCTGCACTTTACCGAGAATTTTTTCGAAGAAAAAGCATCATTCATTATAGAAAATTATGTTTGAACAACCAATGAGATGATATTATGCTTTAGCAATAACTCGGTAGCGAAATAGCGATGCAGGCCTCCGTTCAGTTATGTTTTTCAGTTATGTTTAGGGTAGCCGCAATTATTTTTGGCAGCAATGGCATCAACAATTTTTTATGGCCCTCAAAACCGAATAGTACCTTTTGAAATAACAGTAGTGGTTTCGCGGAGTTTCTGATTGGTTAATATTGTTTAATTAATCAGTTATTGGTTTTTGATCAGTTACTGAATATGATTTTAGTTTGATAAGATCTTTTGTTCTACAGTTCGAGTTGCTAACGTATTTTGTTCTACAGTTAGAGTTGATAACGTTATCTCTCGGTTATGATAAGCAGTGCTGTGAATTGTGAATATTGAAACACGAAATTTTTTTGGAAGTTAGAACTGGAAGGAAAGCTTGCTGTAATTCAATGGGCAGTAGATGCCGGACTGCTGCAGAAGGCTTTCTGTTGTCCCAAATGCGAGAAAGAAATGGAACTTGCCCCACGTTCAGGTTTATCAGATGGGTTTAACTGGATTTATCGGAAAACTGGTGAAGGTTCCCATCACATCGAGCGATCTTTGGGAAAAGGCACGTGGTTCGACGGAACAAATTTAAACATTTCAACTATAATGCAGTTGACCATTCAGTGGGTATAAGGAGGTAGCCACTCCTATATTATGGAAGATTTGCATCTTACTAAACAGACAGCGACTGACAGGATGATGTTTTGCCGGAAGGTGTGTGTGCAGTGATTAATTATAAATTCTGCACCTATCGGCAGCAAAAACGTTGTACTTGAAATTGATGAATGCAAATTTGGAAAACGTAAATTTAATCGTGGAAAGCGAGTTGAAGGGTAATGGGTTTTCGGCAGCATAGAGAAAGCGGCAGTAATAAATGTTTCATGGCCGCCATGCAGGACCGCACTAAGGATACGCTGTTGGGGATTCTTAAAAAGTTTGTTCTGCCCGAGAGTGTAATCATTTCCGACTGCACAGCATCACCTTCCGTGACCACGTTACCGGCGCCCATACGAATTCAATTGACGGAATGTGGAGTGTTGTTAAGCGTGGGATGAAGTGGACGAAAAAGGTAAGCAAAGAGTTTGACTCTTATTTGGCAGAATATATGTGGCGGCGCTTGAACAATAATAAATCGTCATCTGAAAAAATTAAAAACTTTATAGTATAGTGGATTTAAGAAGAGAAACATATTCGCCACCCGAGTTTGAGGACCATGGCATTTGAGTTATGATATAGACCCTAAAACATATGTGACACTGAGCCATGGCATTTAATTTCTTATATTTTATGTGTCAATGTTTTGTATTTGTTGCAATGTATGTTGAAAATTATATTTTTATTTGTTATAAGGTCTGTTAGAAATTATTTTCAATTTCCAAATGCTTACTTTGGCTGAAGTGCATAATCGTCCACTTATTTAATTGGTGTTTCTTTGGTGCTTTTTACAAGAGTAAGAAGAATTGGATTTTTGTCAATTTTCTTTGACTTTTTAAGTGAAAATAGGTTGATGTGTACATGGATACTGAGTATGTGCAATTCTTAAAAATACGGCAAGCAGTGGGCGATTCTGCACGTTCCCAATTATATGTCTATTACTGTAATTGTAAAGCACATCACAATATATCCCATATTATAAAGCACAATAATTGTAAAGCACATAACAATAATAATTTCCTATATTGTAAAGCACATAACAAAACAATTATGAGATTGATTTTAAGTACGCTTTTTTTCTGTTATGAAATGTTACTAATCACTAATCAAGAAAAAAAATCGCCAAATGGCACCAATGTAAATTACACATATGTTAACTTTCAGTATTGTTTTGTTACATTTTCATGCACCTTTTTAAAATGTTAGTTTTGGGTACTATTCAGTTTCGAGGGCCGTAAAAAATTGTCAAACTATAGTTGATGCCAATGCTGCCAAAAATAATTGCAGCAACCCTAATAAATGCAGCAAGAAAGGAAGCATAAGAGTAAATAACTATTTCAGATCATTATTAATTTATATAAAAATTGCTAAACATAACTGAATGGATGCCTGCATCGCTATTTCGCTACCGACTTATCGCTAAAGCACGATTTCATCTCGTTGGTTGTTCAAACGTAATTTTCTATAACGAATGATGCCTTTTCTTTGAAAATATTCAGAATCAGAATTCAGAAGTGCAGAATCGCTCACTTATTTGTTTGCCGCTTTTTACAAGGGTAAAAGCAATTGGATTTTTGTCAATTTTATTTTACTTTTTAAATGAAAATAGGTCTATGTCTAGACAAACTCAAGGGAGTGCGCAGTGCCATTTTTGTGCAATTCTGGGATATTTTTGGCTAATCTTTGGAATATGGTAACAGGTAGTTTGGCGACATTTTGGAGGCGATAAAGGTTACTACCTAGGACTTTGGGAATAATGTGAGAAGTACTCAGTTCCGATTACGCATTATTTTGTGTGAGGGAAATGAGAGATCATGAGATATGTCATGTGACATTAATGGACGAATCACTGTTTTTTAATCAGAAAAGGGGGTAAATTTGTAAAAATATCTGCTGTACTTTATTGCAGTAGTTTCATTCTATGTTCTGTGAAACAGTGTTGTTTAATATTTGGATCCCATGGCCCTATATAAAGTAAATCCGAAATTTTTATTGCGTTTATGTGTAATTGAAAAGAATTGCTTAATTGTGGATAAGTATGAATGTCCAATATGTGGGAATGAAATGAGATTGTGTGAAAGGAAGGATATTACAGATAAGTTTGAATGGCGGTGCAAGAAACCTGGTGAAAATGGACATTTTGTGATCCGCCATGCACTCAAGATTCTGTAGAAGATTAGGTAAGTTAGTATTTTTAATTATTTGAGGATATTATTTTTATGCATTGTTCTAAATGAAAGGAGTAAATAAATTAATATGGTATTATTGGAAAATTGTTATTAGCAATGATTTAGTTTAAAGTAATTAGTATTATAAGCTAATTTTTATTAATTTAATGTATGTGCTTATTTATATTTTAAGTAGTGTTTTTTAATTTAATTATATTTTAATTTACTGATCATGATTTTGAGAGTTATATGTTTGTAGTATTTTGGAATACGTTTGAGTAGAAGTAAATGTACATGGAAAGAATTTAAGTATTTGACACTAAGTATTTGTAATCATTTTTAATGTTTTGTTATAAATTCGTTGGTGACATTAATAATAGATAATTTAGACGTAAAAGTTTTTGGATATTTTATTTATTTTATACGTGCAAATGTCCATCCTTGGAAAGGGTATATACTTTTTCGCGATCAGGTAATTTCATATACGTCCTTTTTACCGAATTTAACAATTCACAAAATTTTCTAATTTATGAGAAAAAAGCAGTGTTGATGGATATAGTAAAGAGTGTGCACAATGCCATTTTTGTGCAATTCTGGGATGTTTTTTTAAATAAAAATAAGTTGACGTGTACATGGTTACTGTGTATGTGCGATTTTGAAAAATGCAGCAAGGATTTGCGATTCTGCACTTTTTCCCAATTTTGCAGTTAATATTTGTCATGATTAAGCAGTTTTGTTCCATAAAATTTCTAGCATAAGTGTAATTCGGTTAGCAGATTGTTGGAAAAAGTGTTGAGTAAATAAAAAGAAAAGAAACATGTCTTTACTATGGCGGCGAAAAAAAAAATAGAGGGGTGCTGTAGCAGAGTTGGTCGCCAAATTTTCGCCAAAAAATTGCCAAGTTACCATAATCCGAAGATGAACCATATTTTTTTAAGTGAAAATAGGTAGATGTGCACATGGATACCGAGTATGTGCAATTCTTAAAAACGCGCCAAGCAGTGAGTGATTCTGCACTTTACTCAAAATTCTATTGCCGACTTTTCATCATGGGCAATTCCCAAATTGTTAAATCCATAGGATATCAAAAAGAGATTTAAAAATTAAACTAGTATTTCAATGGCGTCTTAAGAAATATAGAACTAGTATATAAACTTACGCAATCTGAAACCAGCGCATACGCTAGATCTGGGGCGCTGTTAAATAGGCACGTTTGCTAGATTTGGCGCTTTTGCGCATACATTTTCGCTGCAATTTTTTTACAGCCCTCAAAACAGAAGAGTACCTAGTTTTTATATAATTCGATTTTTTTCCAGTAGTACTTCAGGGTAAAATTCTAGTATACCATGTGGCCTTGGTGCGATTTTTAAAATTGTCGCCAACACCAAAATGATGCGTTTAAGTTTGTCGCCAAATTTTTAAAGTTAAGCTTCGCCACAAGTTTGAGCAGGCAAAAAAAGTAAACAAAATGATAATCTTAAAATAATAAATAATAAGTATTTGGTGAGACACAAGAATAAAAGCAAGGGGGAAGTGCAGAATCGCCCACTGCTTGGTGCGTTTTTAAGAATTGCACATACTCGGTATCCATGTACACATTGACCTAGTTTCACTTAAAAAAAATCCCAGAATTGCACAAAAATGGCATTGCGCGCTCCCTTGACTTTATCCATGTACACATCGACCTATCTTCACTTAAAAAGTCAAAGAAAATTGACAAAAATCCAATTCTTCTTACTCTCGTAAAAAGCGCCTAATAAACGCCAAACAAATTAGTGGGCGAGCTTTAATCCTAGTATCCGGTGCACACGGGATTTGGCGGCTTTATGATGAGCAGTAAAAACGGAACATATACGATGAGTAGTTAACAGGTCATTCAAAGAAAATATATAGTATATACTATGTATATAGTATATATACTATGTGTGTATAGTATATATACTATGTGTGTATAGTATATATATATATATATATAGACGTTCTTTGGATCATTTTTGGTGTTGTCGATACTTTTCAAAGTCGCGCCAAGGCTGCACCGTATACTAGGATTTTACCGTGGGCGATTCTGCACACGAAAGCAAATTTCAAAATGGTCTTAATTATAAAAGAACAATCTGGTATAAAGTGTGAATAAATTTATATTTATGTTGTTAGATTTTGATAATTAGCTAAATTTATATGTTATTGTATAGAGATGCACTAGCAATGGCTCAAACTCTGATCAGAATAAATATCAGATATGAATAAAGAAATTTACACTTTAAAAAGACATAACTTGCACATCAGTTTACGAGACCGCACACTAAGCCTAACAAAGTAAACAAGTCAAATTGCACTCACAATGATACTGTACTCTGCTAGATATTGCAAAGCTACGCGATTAATTCACAATATTATATCCAAAACATGCTTGAGCACAACAAAAATTATTTCTTTCAATAAAATAGCAATGACGAGAAACCGACAACATTTATTTGAATGTATCCAATAGTGACATTCACAACGTAAATATGCAGCCATCTTTAAATTCAGTAACAGAATGATAAAATTCTCACATGAAATATTACATTCCGTGGGTCTGTGTCTCATGAATATAGAAATTAGTTTTAATAAAGAAAACATTATTAAACATCTAAATTAAATAATTTTATAAGGAAAAGTGTTTCATACTTAAATCTAATTCTTTCTACTATTCATATATTAATAAAATTGAAATACACCAGGTTATCAAGAAATACTTATTTTATTTAGACTTAACACATACTTTGATATACTCTTTTAATTTATTCAATATGCATTTATAAATTAGAAATATTTTATTTTATACTATTGTTTATGGCAACTCACTACAACTTCAACTATTGAAAATCGAGCATGGTGCTTTACATTTATAGACGGTAAAGGGCATTTGTAGCAACTATAAGTTAGGTCTTCTAATTTTCTGATCAGGTTCCATTTTTCTTTAGAGCATATTTATTAAAGCTGAGGTAAATACATTATGGGGAATGTATTTGCATCTAGTTTAGTTGAAACAACAGTCCCGGGATCAGTTCCTCCACCAAATTTACCCGAGCAACCTTCGACTGGAAAGTATGAACCAGCAAAAGAAACTTCAGAGATTTCATCAGACCCGAATCCTGGAGCTCTAGAAGATATTCATAAAAAGTGCAAGGGTAAGCTGTGTAATTTTGTTAATATCGTTTGCTTATAGGATTTTATTTCCTTACTTCTTTAATGTGTATTTATTCAACACCTATAGTTCTCTTCCTTAAGCCGGTCGAGTATAAAATGGGGAACTGAGATTTACCTTTCTAATAACATTTTGTAGTGTATGCTAACCAATTTTAGCACAGAATGAGGTATTTGGGGAAAGTGCAGAATCACCCACTGCTTCACGCATTTTTTAAAATCGCCAACTTGAAAATAAGTCAAAGAATTGCACAAACTCGACATTCATGTACACATCAACCTATTTTCACTTAAAAAAACATCCGAGAATTGCACAAGCTTATCATTGCACACTCCCTTGACTTTGTCTGAAGTATAATTCACTCAAGAAAGTGTTAGATTTAATCATTTGGTCAGGTATTTCAATTTTTGGATAAATCAAATTAATGTCGTTTATAACGTGCGTAAAAGAAATTGCATAGAATTATATTAAAAACAGGTATAAAAAGCATGTGTATTCAAAAATATCACCCTACTTTATATCACAAAAATATGTTTAACTGCATTTCTGATGCAATAGCATTGTAAAACATAACAATGATGCAAGAGAAAAGGTTGAACAAACTATCATTAGTAGTATCTTTCTTATACGTTGAATGAAATTCCTTTTCCTGCATTTCTTCATTTTATGAAACTTCCACCAAATTGGCATATTGGCTTAAATAAACACAACCTTAAGTTCTTTAAATTGCATCAGAAAGAATGATTTGCTTGTGTTAGCTTAAATAATTATATTACGTCTTTAATAAATATTTCTTTTACATCATCTATTTTCAAGAAAAATTTGTTATTACTAAATCTTATTACAAAAAAAAAAATAAAAAAGTACTGTTGGCTAACTGCTTTTTCAGGAAACTGCATAAAAAAATAATCGTGTGTACTTACCAGGTCTGTCGCAAAAACGGCAATTATTTTTACTCGAACTACTTCAAGAGTGGGTCCCCCTTCCATGTGGATATAATTAAGCTAATTTTCCCCTCCGTTGAATTTAGCGAGTGAAATTAGTTTTTCTCCTTGTGGTACTTCATCACAGGACTGGCTGCTAAAATAGTATTTTATCTCCTATTTGGCTACATTATAATTTGCATACTAACACATATGCTGTATATTACTCGTACCTTAATCAAGATATGTGGCGAATACAGAAATTTAGTCAATATACATCAGTAAGCGAAACTACGTAAAATGCTTTAAATTTCCAGTTTCTTTAAAGAATTGCTTCAATAATGGTGAAAAATTAATCTTGTATTTTTTATCGTTATTTTCTTTTCTGAACAAAGGGAATATGTGAGAATTTTTTTCTCTCGTGTTCCAATTTTTCGAATACAATTTATTCGCAACTTATTTTAATATTATGTTTATATTTAATTTTCAAATATTAAGTTTATTCCAGTGTAAAGTATTAGATTTAAATAATTCCTTAGAATGCATCATAAATTTATTAGTAGTTAGTTATTTATGACACTGTTTTGACTTGTGAGAAATAAATAAGGTGTTGTAATTGCAAAAAATTTTGGTTTTCTTATTTCAAAGGAAATTTCGATTGATCTTTAGATTATGGTAACTTGGTGATTTTTTGGCGAAAATTTGGCGACCAACTCTCCTACAGCAACCCTCTATTTTTTTTTTCCCGCCGCCATTTTGTCTTCACGAAGTAAAGACATGTTTCTTTTCTTTTTATCTACTGAACACTTCTTCCAACAATCTACTAGCCGAATTACACTTATGCTAGAAATTTTATCTAACAAAACTGCTTAATCATGACAAATATTCACTGCGAAATTGGGAAAAAGTGCACAATACCATACTCCTTATGCCTTTTTCAAAATAACACATACACATAAACCATGTACACGTCGACTTATTTTTACTTAAAAAAACATCCCAGATTTGCACAAAAATGGCATTGCGCATACTCTTCACTATATCCATGTACACTGCTTTTTTCTCATAAATTAGAAAAATTTCATGAAAATACATGACAATTTTCTGAATCTTTAAACCCGGTAAAAAGAACATATATGAAATTACCTGATCACGAAAAAGTATATACCCTTTCCAAATATGAACATTTTCACACATAAAATAAATAAAATATCCAAAAACTTTTACCTCTAAATCATCTATTATATTATAAATATCACCAATGAATTCATACCGCAAGCATTACAAATACTTAGTGTCAAATATTTAAATTGTTTCCATGCACGTTTACTTCAACTAAAACATATACCAAATTCCTACAAACATAAAATTCACAAAATAACTATCATTTAATTAAAATATAATTAAATTCAAAAACACTACTTATTATTTTATTTAAACTCTTAAAAGTACAAGAAGTATTAAAAAAGAACTAAAAACTTATTACAAAAAATGTTTTAAAGTACATATTTATGAGAAGAATCTAGTATTTTTTATGAGTGTGATAATGTTGATAACACTCACTATGGTAAAAAGGTGCATTGCAAAACTCGCATTTGAAGCAAGTAAACTTTTTTTTTTTTTTTTTTTTTTTATGTGCCGCACAAACTACACAGTTTTGTTGGGCATATAGCTTTTTGACTTTATTTTCTATTCGGATTAATTTGTGCTTTTTTATGTCTAGTGAAAGACGTCCAGGTGGATCAATTTTATATCGTGAAGTCCGTGCTGCCGAGTTCGATGTATCAGGTTGTGGCTCTTCAATGTCCATCAATTCCAGATCTTTGGTTTTTTTTATCAGTTATAAGACAGTGTGATAATTCTAACAAATATTTTTTTATATGTCAAGCTACTATTATTATGCATTATATACTAAATAAAAATTGAAAAATGGACAATTTAACAAATACATTACAGCCCACTTGGCCCACTTCCTTGTTTTTCGCAATATTGAGTAATACGAAAGGTACTGGTCTGCCCTATCAACACCTTTCATATAGTTGTATTCTATTACGCATTTTGGTTTCATTATTTTTGTATTTGTGTGCCAATCTGTATTGGAGCTTTCTAATAGTTCACTCGAATAAATATTCGAAATCATCCCCACTTCTCTCTTTGACTACCAAATTTGTAATAACACGTCTCCTTTTCTCCGGAAAATTGACTGTCCACGTTGCAACTTATTATTTTTTAATTCATGTGGAAGTCCTTGGTGTACACGTATTGTTCCACAACTTAATATTTTATGTTTTAAAAGAGTTTTGTTTATATCTACACTTATAATTATCCATAAATACATGATAATATTTGTCTTTATAAGGAGTAAGAATATCTAATATTGTTTCCACCAGTAGCCTTCCTTCTCCACAATACATTTTCATATTACAAATATAGCTCTTTTTCGATTCAGCCGCAACTCTCATCAAGATTCCATATGTAATAATTTTTGAGGCATTGTAAACTTTAAATCCCGATCTTCCACACCATGGTATGATGCTTTCATCCAGTGAAATCTCTCCTTGGTGTATACAGTCAAAAGTCTTTAATCCGGACTCGTCCGTTATACATTAAACGCGCATGCGTAAAGGTATTTTGCACATGCGTAAACGCGTTATGCTTTTATGCATGCGCAGAATGTCTGTAGCTTTGAGGTCCGGATTAACGACTTTTGACTGTATACAGTATTGAATTTTTCAACCAAACTGTCATAAACTGGTCGAATTTTAAATAGATGGTCGCTTGATTCATCCATTTCATCGTTGTTCGCAAAGTGCCACCATCTCCATATCTCTTTAAATCTATCACGACTCATTGTCTTTGGAAATATTGGTGTTTCTAGTAATGGATCTGTTGTCCAATATTCATCGATCTTCCGTTAGAAATAATAATCCTAAAAATTTCTTGAATTCACCAATAGTGAGATCCGTTCATTTTATCATTTTCTTCTTTTTAACATATTTTTTGACGTTTTGATGGAGATATCGGTTAGTTTCTTTTACCATCATTTCGTAGAAATTATCATCGAAGAACACATCCAGAGATCCTTCAACACCATTCTGTGGTAAAATATTTAACCCCGCTTGATCCAAAAATGGTTCTATTGTAGGTGGAATGTGAACTTCAGTCCATTGATGTATAATTTCTTCTTCATCATCATTTTCACTTTCATCATCGCTAATCGGTAGTGGAAAAACTCGGATCCTTCTCATAGGTCGTATAGAACTATCACTATCATTATCACTTAAAATATCCAACTCTCTTTCATCGCAATCAACGTCAGACAAATCATCTGCATATATATCTTTGGTACTTACGTATTAACGCAACCAGGCCAAAATTCGCATAAATCGCCAAATTTGGCGACCCTACTTACGGCAGCCCTACATGTTTAGACGAAAGTTTATTTGTAAAACGAAAAAATAACACTGGGCGTGTACTACCACAGCAATGGGTTTTCGGCGGAATTTGCCGAGAAAAGAAAGAGACTATTTTGGTTACTGTACCTAACAGAAGCGCCGTTACCCTCATGGAAAAAATTTGCGAAAATATCAAGGAAGGAAGCATCATTTATTCGGATTGCTGGAAAGGATACAATACAAGTGAGTTCGAAAATGATGGATTTCTGCATGGAACTGTTGATCACAAATATAACTTTGTGGATCCCAACACGGGCGTTCACACACAACATGTAGAGCGCATGTGGGGCTCAGCCAAATGGCGCAACAAAAAACAGAGAGGAACAGCCCGTCATCATCTTAACTCGTACCTTATCGAATTTATATGGCGCCAAGCTCAAGCTGTTAATGGCAAAGACAGTTTTCAATCAGTGCTAAAAGCAATAGCCAAAAGATTTCCACCGAAAAAATAATTCTGCAACTTATTCAAATTCGAAACCGGAAGGGTTTAATTGCTATTTTATATTTTAAAACAAAATAATATAAAAAACTATTTTAAAACAAAATAACATAAAAATTATCTGTAATTAATAAATATACATTTTCTTTCTATTCATACTTTTTTACTCAAACTTACAAATCGTGCCAACCTGGTTGCGATAATAGGTAAGTACCATATCTTTATTTTCACGTGAAACCATATTGCAGGATTTCAAAATTTACTGTAAGTAGAATTTGAACAACCGAACAGCTTCAAACCACAAAATGTACTAAATACTAATGTAAAGTGGTGCATGGATTACGCAATGTGGTTGCAAACCTACTAATACAACTTCCACCTTTAAGCTACTTTCGAGATAAATCGTATTACTACGACTCCCATCTTTAATGTGATAATAAAGAGACCACCACATCTGGTCTTGTATAGATTAATGGCCTGGGTTGCATTTTTAATTGTTCACAATCTGCCATTGGAAAAAAAAATCTCATTTTCAAACGAAATCAGTTTAAATGAAGTTTAGCAAAAAATGTGTTTAATTTATTTGGTGTACAAGGAAGTCACGTGATGTCCGTATCAGGTTTTTTAAGATGTTTCAAAATAAATAAATATATGGTTTGAATATCAAACAATCTCAAATATTTGAGTTTTATTTGTTTGTAAATATTTTACAAGAAAGATAAGAAGTACAGTCAAAAGTTGTTAATTCGGACACCTATAATCCGGAATGATCTATAATTTGGACCTCAAAGCTACAAACTTTCTGCACATGCGTCGCTTTGACGCACGAGCAGAGGCGTTTACGCGTGCACTTAAGACCTTTACGGCTGCAAATATATGTGTGCGCATGCGTGTTTAATGTATAACGGACAGTAAAAGGTAAGCTAAAATTATCTAATTCAGTTAATGTTGCAGATTGCGTTGTTCCTTAATATTCGAATTGGATCCGTCTTATTATTTTTTGCAGATTGTTAGAGCAAGTTTATAAAAGTAAGCTTGAACTTTCGATTATGTCAAATAGAATTTCCGATATATATTTACTAATATGTAAAGGATTTACAAAGCGAAAGTATGTTTCGAAATCCGAAATCTGTTTATCAATTTCACGCTGCTCTGCGGCGGGGGGGGGGGGGGGGGGGGGACGCCGTGACGAGGAATGAATTGGAAGTTGATCTGTCAGCACTATCCTTATCTTCACCGCAGATGTTTTTATTTTATTTGGTTTATAATTCCTTACTAAATGTAGTATTTCATGTCGATGTACTCCGTCTTTGATATGATTTAAAGCAATTATAGGACTTAAACATGATATGATTTAAAGCAATTATAGGACTTAAACAGCGGATCTTTGTAACTAAACAAGAAATTATGTCTGTTTAATAGAATTAAAGAAAAAGTATTATCACATGAAAGGAAGCAACTTAAACAACTTACATTGAAAGAAATGTTTAATAAAGTAAACAAATAAATATTAAGCTTTTTTTTTTTGTAAATTTTGATACCCTTTAGATCATAATTGTTCTTTATTTCATAAATTATGGTTTCATATTTTTAATTTTGTAATTTCTGCATGTCATCTTACCAGATTTAAACTGATGATCTATAATCCAGAAAAATCGATAATCCGGAATCGCCGAAGTCCCGATTAACGACTTTTGACTGTAATCTAAATAGCATACCTTGAAGAGAAACACATTAAGTACACTTTTTTAAAACAAAATTTAAAGAGTAACTGATTAAATTTTCTTTAAATTCCTTTTGTAAAATATTATATATGAAACCAGATATTGTTTTCAGAAAGACAATTTGTAGAGCGATTAGGTTTTTTTTGATGCTAAGGACGTAAAAAATGAGCAATGCCCTCACCGGGATTCAAACATGGACCTCTCGAATCCGCGCTGACGTTGCTACCATTACACCACAAAGGATGCAGTGAGAACTTAGAAAATACCTTATATACTTTGCCTTTTAAAGGCCGACTGGAGATTAGGAGACCAAATTGCCAAATCATGGTGGTGAAGAATCATCATCCATCCCCCTTTTTTTTTTTTTTTTAGTTCGGACATTAGTTTATTTGTGGAGGAGACACATTAAAAATGAGCAAAGCCCTAGCCAAGACTCGAACCTCTCGAATGTACGCCGAATGTGCTACCTTATACCACGAAGGTATGCAGAAAGGAGGGAGAAAATACCTTATAACTTTAAGGAGAAAAGTATTGTCTTAAAATAAATATCACACAATAATTTCCACCTTAAACTGTCTTTCTGAAAAATATTTTTTGTAATATTCATTCTAAAATTCAAGCAATATTTCTGTACATAAGTTTGATATTCTTAAAGTTATGTTATCTAAATGTATTTATAAGCAGTCAGTTAAAACACAATATAAAAACTTCATAAGATTTACCGTATAGATCTATTTCTATTGCCTATTTCCATCTATTCTATTATCCGTTTCTATCTATTCTAGGATCAACCAAAATAGAATTATAATTATCTTCTTGAATATTTGAACGTGTAAAATATGTCAATATGGCATATGCGAACAAGTAAAATTATCTTATTACTGTTAGGGATGTTGAATGTTAAACTTCCCTTAAAAAGGCGGCAAAACGTATGACAGTTTTAGGTTTAGTTTATTTGATTGCGGCAAAGCAAGAAAATGTTATCTTACTAATGAAAGTCTTCGTGGAGAACTTCCCAAGGGAAATTGGTTGGTATTGACGTTACACAGAAGGAAAACCACCGAAGCATCCATGCAGTCAACCTGTTTGCCAGAACATGGGTCGAACTACTGGTGTTCAACGATATTACTGTTCGACCATTGGCTAGCCCATATCTATTTAGGAAAAGTGACTTCACGTGGTATGTTGGAATTTTTAAACTTATGTGACATGCAAATTATACAGCCGATGCAATGCAATGCATCGGCTATATAATTTGCATGTCACATATTCATATAGCAAATTCTTTAATGGCTTGATTCTTGTAGTTTTCTACGAAACCCTCTGATAGCCGACTGGATAAGACCACAAAATCTGATCCTTCGATATGGATTCGAATCATGGCGTACACAGGGTTCGTAGCGATCCTTACAAGTGCTTATAAGTCCTTATATTTGAAAATAAAATATAAAGGCCCTTATAGGTGCTTACTTTGGTTAATCTTTGGATTATGATAACTTGGCGATTTTTTGGCAAAAATTTGGCTACCAACCCTACTACAGCAACCTGCTAGTTTTGTTTGGACGCCATTTTGTTTTCACAAAGTACAGGCTTTTTTTTTTTACTCAACATTTTTTTCCAACAATCTGCTATCCGAATTTCGCTTATGCTAGAACTTTTATGGAACAAAAGTGCTTAATCATAACGAAGATTAGGTGCGAAATCGGGAGAAAGTGCAGAATCGCAAACTGCTTGCAGCGTTTTTAAGAATTGCACATACTCGGTATCCATGTACACGTCGACCTATTTTCACTTAAAAAACATCCCAGAATTGCACAAAAATGGCATTGCGCACACTCTTGACTTTATCCATGTACACTGCTAAAGTCCTAGCTAGTAACCTTTATCGCCTTACCAAAATGTCGCCAAATTACCTCACCATATTCCAAAGATTAGCCCTTACTTTTTCTTTAAAGCCCTTATTTTTTTGTTTTTAGTGCTTATTTTATGCTTTTAGTGCTTTTTTTAATGAACGCGCATTTTTCCCCCCATACCAAAGCCGAAACTAAATAAACAACTTTTCTTCCTAATATGGAATGTCAGATGGTGAATCATACTCCCTGAAATAGCTTTTCCCCCCTTTCTCTGCATTAACATAACCTTTAGTGTGCACGAAGAGTACAGGGTGCACATCGTTCTATTGGTCAAAGAAATGCGAAAACTGCAGAAAATTCCGGTACATTCGGTATTCTTTTTCCTCGCACCCAAATACTACACACGTTTGAATTTCTATCAAGATCTTAATAATTTGCATTCTCATTCCAAGTGGTCAGTTCATATTCGTGTTTATTATGATCGTTATGCTTATATTATGAGCATATGTATGAATATTTATAATAATATAGTTGCAGTAGCTGCTGAAGTGTAGATAAATTTCCAAAAATGGGTTTATTTTTACACAGATTAGCTTTCTAAGGAATAATATTCGGAATGGCTTAAATAAAAGGAAAGTAATCGAATAGTCAGAATAATTTCTTTTTTGCCAATACATTATACAGTACGGAGGTTGAGAGGTTCTCCCCTTTCTCCACAAAATCTGTAATTTTGAAGCAGCGGAATCTGGATTGAATAGAACTAAAAGTTTTGCGGTATACCCAACCCAAGCGAAGAATGATTCTGTTTCGGAAATTTAACAGTCTGTTCAAAGTTATAATCGAAAACACCCCAGATTAGTAAGTTTCTTTCTTTTCCTTTATTTAGTTCTTTATTCTCCGAATACCGACAGCTGTTGATTCTGATTCCGATTGCATAATATCACATATGAAAGAATTACGCCGCACGTATTGCGCAATAACGTTTGCAGTATTTTGCAGAGATAATTAATTTTGATGTTCAGTCTGAGATTTATTTATGAACACTTTAAAGAGTTTTATTGTTCTTTCTAAACAGAATATTTCTCAGTTCCATTGGTCTATTTTTATATGATGCACATATCGAAATGTCAAAATCATTTATTTAGCCCAGAAATCTAAAGAATGGCTACAATCTTCCTCCCCCCTCCTCTTTTTCCAGATACTCTCGACTATACGGAATATTCGGCAATTTCCGAGTATTCGGGTTAGTTAAGCTTTTACTGTTAAAGGATGACTGCATGAAGCAATTTCCCGTCTCCTGATTTCAGAAATGTTCCTCTTTTTTACTTAAATTACTTTGCTTGGACTATATGTTAAGGGAAAACTGTTATGCAATGAAAATTTAGAAAATGTTCAGAATTTTGATTTAAGTTAAATTATTTAAATATTAATATGGCTTATTATTATTTATTTTCTATATTTTGGACTGAAATTTCATCATTAAATCTTGTAATATAGTTTAGTTCTGCATAGTTTGTTTTTTTTTTTTTTTTTTTTCCCCTCTTTCATTGTAAACTAATTCTGTAAACTGAACTGTCATTTAAAATTTTAAAAAAAAAAAAAAAAAAAAAAATTGTTTTCCATGGTTGAGGTAATGCTCATTCTCTTAATAAATATGGCCTTGCTGATATTTTAAATTGCAAGTCTAATTCTTCTTTTAAGGTTATGCAGTTGTGTTTTATGTAATTAGACAGGTGCTTATTTTTTTTCTTAAAATGTGCTTAAAAAGTGCTTATAGGTGCTTATTTTTTTAACTAAAATGTGGCTGTGAACCCTGGTACAGCCTGGCTACGTAGGAACTTTTTAGGATTTCTCTGTGTGAATACAATTATGAGCCAAGTTTCCTTTCAGAATCTTTCATGAAAACATTCCACTTCTTAGTCAGATGATTCAAGAATGTTTTGTCGTTTTCAATTAAAACAAACAAGCTTCTTAGGAAGTACGACGCAGAAGTATACATTAATCATTTATTTTTTCCAAAATATTCTTATTAAAAATCTATTTAACAATGATTATATTAATTATATATCCTAGTAAATTATGAATATTTTTTTTAGTTTCTTGTTATCTCTGTTTCTGTGTATTATAAAAATTCAAGCATTCAGAGTTTTACACAAAAATAAATTCTTTCTGTAGTAACAAATGAAACGTTTTCAGTCGAAATTATTTAAGATAAATACAATATTTTTTTTTTTACAGCATCAGTATGCTTTAGCTTATTTTGACTAATGTAAAGCATATTAGGGCTATCTGCCTAAAAGGAGGGATGCCTTCGTTGGAGGACTTTTTAAGAATTCAGGATTAGTATTCCATTATTTCAATGCCAAGACACCTCCTGAAATCTTTGTCATAAATATTAAAATTTTAAAGCCCTAAATCATAGTAAATACAGTTTCTGAAAATTATTATATTCATACAACTGTTTTGAAGTCGAAGAACACTTTCTATTTTGAAATTTCTTGCTGTAGGACTAATGTAAAAGCTAAATTTTGTAACTTAGTGTATGTAGATAAAATGATTTATATAGCATCTAGATATAGTATTTATTTAGCGAAGAATGTTCACGTCAGACCATTATTGTGATTTATAATTTTAATTTTTTACTATTTATTATTCTTCAAACCATTGTAGTAACAATGGTACTATTTAAAAAATTATCAGTATTGATATTTACTCTAATTGTGTATTTTACTATTGGTCGCGTCACCAATGGCACCCACGACGCTGTAGCCAAGTCAAGTGCTGGTCATCATTAACCCCTCTGCAGTCAATGTATTAAATATATGTATAATCTCAGTAAAGTGCATTTTAAAAAATAACATAAGAATGGAAATACATGTTCTCTAATCTACGAAGTACAAAAAGGAAATATCGACTTACCTTATTTAGAAATTTCTGTGACTTCTGTGTGTGGCAAACAGAATTCCTTAACAACATCCAAAAACTGTCTAAAATTATCTGAACCAGAATTTGTGTACTGTTGTTGCCACATAAATTCACAAAAATATCCTCCATAGTACCAGACTGTTGGATAAACTTATTCAGAGCCATATGAATGATTTTTATGCTCACCCATACGTATTTCCTTCATACAAGTAAGACGCGTATAATCATTACTGAGTAAACCTTCATTTACGCACCAGTGAATCAATTTTTTTCCCCCATTCATTCCAAATTGTACAGAAACTTCAGATTAATCTTATCACAGGCAGCCGTTTTACGGTGTAAAGCACAAAATAAGGCACGTGCTTCCTAAGCGACACCCAATGCAGAAATAAGCCCTGAGAAATCAAAATCACCGCGATCACACATTACAACCAATCACGTCATGATAGAGTTTTCAAAACATACACCGTAAAATATTCAGGTTGCCATAAATGAAATAACAATAATCCAAGGAGTACCCGAAAATATAGACTACCCTATTTAGCTCCTTCTTGAATTGACATTGTTAACAGAAAGAATGCTCTATTATATTATATGTGAGGAGTGATAGTTCTAGTGGGACAATATACCCATACCTCCAGCAGAAAAGTTTTTCATCTCTTCTCAGGAAACCGCCTTTTATATCTCATTGTCTTGTTACTTGTACTAAACACGAGAAGGGGAAAGATTCCTTCACTTCTTTTATCTCTTTGTCCATTCAAGTGACCTTCAAGGCTGCAATCGGTATCATTAACAAAGGCACCTCATTGCACAGGATTTCACCAGTGATCTGACTGAGCTACCATTGCAATCTGAAATCATTCATCCTAGACTATGTAAGGGAAAATTCTAAATACTTTTCACTGCTTTCAGAACAAAAGTGGTAACCATTTAAGTGATAATAGAGAAGCCAGTTACTTTAACCTGTACTTATTTCTTTATAACATAAAGACAAGAACACAGCAAAAATATTTAAACTGCTCCTATTGTCTCCTCACATAAAGTATTTTTCTCAAATTTTACAAAATGCTTATACTTAACATAAAACCTTTGATTCTAACCATTTTGAAAATGATACACGCAAACAATTTTGAATTTAAAATAGTATAATGCCAAAACACTACAAAATGTATTTACTTTAATATATATTTGGTTTTGGAAATCACTCTGGTTACTTTCCAATCTTTATTGTTTTCTAAGCCCAAAGCCTTCAGCATCCTTTTCCAAGTGGAATGCAATCTTGCAACAGAATTGCTTTGAGGATGACATACCGAAGAATGATGCACTTTAATTCCAAACTTACTAAAAAAAACTCGGATGCAAATTCACTAGTAAACGATCTACCCAAATCACACTGAATTTCCTTAGGGTAACCTGATTTAGAAAAGATTTGCATTAAGGCTTGAATCTCACTTTTAGAACTTAAATTCTGCACAGGAATGCATCTGGATATTTGGAAGCAACATAAATTGATGTAGTTAAGTATTTATTTTCACGTGAACTAGTTATCAGAGGTCCTACTGCATCATTATGTAATCTGCTATACATTTCTGATATAACGGCACAATCTTCATTGGGGCTTTCTTTTTATCCCTATTGTGGCCTATATGCTGACAAGTATCACACTTCCTCACAAATTCTTCAATTTCTTGGTAACAATTAGGCCAGAAATACTGTGTCAAAACTCTGTCCTTGGTTTTTGTTACCTGTAAATGACCAGATATTTCCACGTGGCACAACTTCATGATCCCTTTATTAAAAACAAGAGGCACACACAGCTGAAGCTTATCTTCCCTTTTTTTTAGAGTAGTTCCCCTGAGTAGCCTCTCTTTTGGAATTATAAACTTTTTTTTTCCCCCTTTTGCTTTTCCCTTCCAGAGGGCTGCTAAACTAACGCATCTTTTTGTGCTTCTGAGAATTCTGCTGGTGAAACATCCGCAAAGATAGATCTTTATTCTAAACTGATGTCTGGAATTTCAATCAACTCCTCTGTATTTCTTGTTAACTTCCCTTCTTCCAAAAGCTCATTATTCACACCTTTATTTTCTATCTCTTCCTCCTCTTCTGATCTGGAACTAAAGTCCTTCGCGCCCGCTTTTTCTAAATTCCTGCGCGCATCCTCATGACTACGAGTTTACACAACATTCAAGAGAAACGATCGTTTCCTAATTTCCTTTATCAGCTGCGCAGTTTTATTTCCTAACGAATAGTACTCTTTATCTAACTTCACTGGTGTAACCACTGCCTTTGTGATTATCACACCAAGAATACCTTCAGTGGTGACTTTCACCAAAGGTAAACATTTACATTCTGTGTCCAAAGGCTGCTTCACCCACACAGTTTCCCCTAATAAGTCACTAGTATTAATCTAAGTACTATTCCAGCTCCAGTATCTCTCAGATATTCTCTCTCTACCCCATTAATTACTGCTTTCTTGAAATATGGCTCAAAACACTTCCCTAAACTCTCCATTCCTAAATTCACTAGATTAGTCTTATTTGTTTCCAGCGATCGACAGTTAGGTTGGATATTCATCCTTTCCACATTGGTAACACATTATTTTCCGCTGTTTCTCGAAACCTGCTTCCTGGAAAGCATGCTCTTTTTTAGAAGCCTCCACTTATCTGTGTTCCAATTTAATTCTTTAATGACCAGTACTTTTCTGATTAATACTCCCATTGGAATTTACATACCGCTCTCCAACTTTCTCAAGTAGTTTCTTAAACCCCACTTTCTGCTCTAACCTCCTCCTATCTTAAGACACAATAACACGCCAAACAAATACTACTTCAGAAGTCAAACAACAAAAATCAGCGTTATATTTTCAAATTTTCACAGGACTAGTTTCGATGATTTTACCGAACTACCATCCTCGGCTGCAAAACTGCAAATGAACAAGGTAAGAAATAATGATTAAATAAGATAAGAAGGCCTGGACATGAATAAGCAAGTGGTGCCATCTGTTGATGAAACCAGAACTAAAACATAATTTCTTTGAAGGCCGAAGGCAAAGATGGATTGGAATTAGGATCGTTAACTAGAACAGAAAGATTTTTTAGAATGTGAAGTGCCTCTAGAAAATCCAGTTCTCCAATGGCAGATGTTTTTTGAATAATTGTAGCAGCAGAAAAATTGAAAGTGTGATTTTCGGACCAACAATGTTGAGCAACAGAAGACTTCTGTGTTTCCTTTTTTCTAACATATGCCTCATGTTCCTTGACGTAAAATTTTAAGGCTCTCTTAGTTTGGCCAATGTAAATTAAACCACCCTGGCAAGGAATCCTATAAATACCCCAGGAATTCATATCCGGAATGGGGTCCTTGAGTATGGAACTCAGAATTTTATTGATGGGAGAATAAACGACCCGAAAGTTAAATTTCTGCAAAATATGTGCAACTTTATAAATTGATAGAAAGAAGGGAATGAAAACAAAATTTGTATAATAATATATAAATAATCTCCTATAAAACAAGTGTGTGCCTTTTAGTTTGTTGAGATGAGAATTTTTTAACTGCTTGATTAATAATGTTGGGTGAAAAGCTCCTGTCAATAGCTATTGCTTTTACATAATTTAGTTCTTCATCAAGGGATAGTTTGGAGGAGCAAACTTGAAGAGCACGGAAAACATAGGAATAAAATGAAGCTAACTTTTGTTTTGTCGGATGACATGATTTAAAGTGTGGTGAAAGGCAAACCGATGATGGTTTACGTTAAATCGTAGTACTGAAGTTGGCTGTGTTACGTGTGACCAGAATGTCGAGAAACGGAAGAGAATTGCAAGTCTCAAGTTCAAAAGTGAACTGAATAGCAGGATCAATAGAATTCATTGTTGAAAAAACTTTATTTAAATCATCTTTATTACCTTCAAACAGGGTAAAAGTATCGTCTACATAGCGGAACCATACCGGGAAGTTTAAAGTTTCAAACGATTTTGATTCATAATAATGCATGTAGATATCAGCCAGGATGGGACTGAGGGGGCTTCCCATGGCTAATCTCTCAGTTTGCTTGTGAATTACTCCTTTACTATCAGAGAAAAACAATCAGCATGCACTTCACGTGCGACTTGCTCCTGCAAGCTTTCCTGGGCTTCGGCGAGGAAGCAGTGTGCCATTCTGAACTTTGACGGTTCACTCAGGATCGTACTCGTAGACCCAGGTCTCATCTCCAGAAGGTTCGGATCAACATTCAACCGTTGGAGCATTTTCTGTCAAACAGACATGTGCCGTTTCTTCTGATCCACCGACAAAATTTTTGGTGCCAGTTTGGTACACACTTTTCGCATCATCAAATTCTCCATCACAATCCTCCACTCCGTACTCTGACTGAGTTCCAGTTCATCGGCAATTAATCTAGTACTAAGACGGCGGTTTTGTTTAAAAATTCCCACACTCTCTCCACATTTTGATCCGTTCAGCTTGATGATGGCCTCCCAGAGCGGTCGTCGTCTTCAACATTCCCGTGGCCATCTTTGAAACGTTTGTGCCACATGAAAACCATTGCATGGGACATGGCTTCTTCCTTAAAGGCCTCTTGAATCATACCGAGAGTCTCTGTGGCAGTTTTGTTCAGTCGCACGCAAAATTTAATCGCCTAACGTTGCTCCATATTCGACCAAGTTCAATGACACGCGCTTACGCTGCAAGTGATGCACACTTTTCAGGGTTCCAGAGGCAACTGCCGCAGCGTCAGTTCGTTCCCTGAGACTCCCCACCCGCCGGAACCGGCCTGCGCGTGCTCCCCTACTCAGAAATGAACCAGTCTTGAAACTTCCGACTCAGTATGCATGTTCTTATCAGAGTTCTGAATAAATAAATTCCCACGTATATTGTGAGCCATATAAAAAAAAAATTGTGAGCCACTACTCAAGTTGTCATTTTTTGATAAACATGGTCATGAAAGGAAAGTAGAATAAATAATGATTTGCCAGGTTGGTGTCATATGAACAATGTATCCAAGTGGAATGTTTCCATTTAAGATGTGTACCAAAGTAGATAAGCAGCAGCAACGGAGCCAAATTACTGATCGTACAAATTTATGCTAAAATGATTGTTTCTTCAGTAACAATGTATTTTATTTAGTGTCAAAGTGAAATTAAGAATCGGCATTCTCCAGATGTTTTATTATGCACGGAGGGGGGAATTAAATAGTTTTGAGGTCTGAATTTTGGATCATTCTGGATAATGGACATCCGGATTTAGGAATTTGTACTGTACTTGTTAAAAGATAAATAGCTTAAGTTATGAATTTTTCCAATAAGAATACATACTTTGTTTTTGAGTACATTTACATGAAAACAGTTTTTGGTTTGGAGTTGTTAACGAGTCTGCTCTGTATAATGCTCTGTGTCTGAGAAGATGGGGGGGGGAAGATAAAGTGGTGGAAGTTGATGAATTGAAGTTTGGCAAAAAAAAAACTCATCATGCCCATCCTCTTTAGGGGCAGTGGGTATTTGAATGCGTGGAAAGAGGGTGTGGGAGATTATTTTTAGTGGCTGTGCATGATAGAAGTAGGGAAATGCTGATGCAGTGTATTAAAGAGTGGATTGATCTTGGTACAACTGTTTTTTTTTTTTTTTGGGTGGATGGAAATCTTACAAGGATTTAGGAAAAGAAGGTTTTGAACATTTATTTGTGAACCATAGTATGAATTTTCTGGATAGTGTGTCTGGCTGTCATATAAATAGGATAGTGATTACGTGGTGGCGTATTAAAGGCAATATGAAATTTGTATTTCTGCTTTTGGAAAAAGCATTCATTCATGGTAAGTGCATTTTATTTTATTCTTGTTCTTATTTTGTAGAATGTTATGTTCATTGTTTAGTATGAATTTCTGTTGTTATTGTTTTTTTTTAATTGTTACAAATTTATTTTAGTTTATTTTGTTGATTAGTACATAGTGCCTAGATTGTGCAATTTGTAGATGTTTTTTAAAGTTGAAACAAAATGCTGTGTACATGGTATTCTTTGAAATTTATTGTTGCTATGTTAATTTATTAAAGTGAGGTGTGCGTAGTTCATAGATTCTTCCAATGCCTAGATTGTGCAATTTGAGATGTTAAATTAAAACATATCGCTGAGCACATGGCCGCATTTTGGGACACATTTTAGATTTAAAGTTCGAAATAGACAAAAAATTTAGATAGTAATATGGCAGCGGGGATTTGGGCGACCTGAGGACGCATATAAGAGTAGTTCCAAAGCACTAAATGACCCCCAGACTTCTGAGAGGGGAAACTTACCCAAGCTTTTCACCTACACCCCTTCAATTAAACTGACCCATCTTGGCTCTCAGCCAAAATGCTCTCGCTAGTGTGGTTAGACAGTATAAATTTGATATTTTTCCTTGCATTGTTTTTATTCATATAGTTTTACAAATATCTAGTAAAAAGTTTTTAATTTAATTAACAAACTTTGTTAAAGAAATAAATCATACCTCTTTTTGTGTGTAACTGCTGCCCGTCAGCTACTTTCAGATTGTGCGTTGGCTGGTGTGCAATGTAAGTCTGAGATCACTGTAGCAAAGTATCGTTGATGTAGTATGTCTTCATGCATTCTAGCAAAGTGCCATGAAATTCATCCAAATGAGAAAGATGGTGATATAATGTCTCGTATTTTTCCAAAGAATAATTTGCTTTTGACGAAATAAATAAATACATGTATGGAAGACAAGATTCTATTAATGTGAAGAATACAATTATTTACATGATAATAGTAGATTACATAGAAAAAATAAAATTTTTGCAAGCATTCATTTTTTAAATAATTTTCATAATAAAATGAAAAATAATGGATGGAATCAATCATCTACAGGATCATACACAGCGTGCATGATCCTGAGCTTAATTTTCAATTTACGAGTTTCATCCATACAGTACGCTCCCGATTATCCGCGGAATTGGGTGGCGTGGCTGCTGTGGATAACAAAAGACGCAGATAATCCGAAAAAAAGCTAAAAACGTGTATAGCAAATAAGAAAACAGTCATTCAAACTTTGAAAAATCATTTTATGTATAAAAAGTAAAATAAACAGCAGGAAATGTTGAACTAACGCTTAATATTTTAGCTTATTACGCTTAATATATTCTCCCCATGAAGTTTAATTTCTCGAATTCCATGTCGCTACTTAAAACGAGTCAACCATCCAGAAGACGCATCAAAATTTCCTTTCAGGCCTTACAACTCAAAAAAGGTTTTTGCCTTCGCCCCAATGATAAGACCATTTACAGGAGTACCCTCTTTTCAAACTTGAGCTAACCACTCTGTCAATGCCATGTCTAGCTCATCAAAGGTAGAACCCCTCATAGTTTTTCGCGTTTTCATTGCGGAAGCACTACCCTTCATAGTTTTTCACGTTTTCATTGCGGAAGCACTGTCCGACATTGAATGCAAAGTTTACCAGTTTGTCTTTTTGCTTTAGAATGTCACGCACTGTTGTTTCCGCGATTCCGTAATCCATCTGCTGCCTTGTAGTGCCGTTTGGTACTTTGGAAATTAATTCTAGTTTTTTGTGCAATCGTCAACACAACCTTCTTTCGTTTTCCTGACATTTTAAATCGGTAACGAAAAACACAAAACCAAAAAGCACAAGCACTGAACACAATAAAAGATAAGAAATTAACTCTGGCTGGTTCGCAAACACTAT
The DNA here is from genome assembly GCF_044657685.1 of Stegodyphus dumicola. Classification (NCBI taxonomy): domain Eukaryota; kingdom Metazoa; phylum Arthropoda; class Arachnida; order Araneae; family Eresidae; genus Stegodyphus; species Stegodyphus dumicola. Next base: position 277,910,690 of record NC_140770.1, on the reverse strand, counting down.
CAGGCTTAAACTAACAATGGTGAGTGGGAGGAAGTGGACGTGTCAGTAAGATTAAGACGAGAGAGCACAGTGAAGCGGGCACTGCAAGGGTGAGTAAGAAATCATTTACTCATCAGAGGAGAAGGTTCCGAGAAGGCCTGAGATATTTTTGCTATAAGTAAGCATGATGTTAGCAAATTTAACATTTTTCTCAGTTTTGTGAACATTTTTATTTTCTTTGCTTTACACTTGCAAACAAAAAAAAACTTGGCGCTGATAATCGGGAGTGTACTGTATTTTTCAATTTATTGTGTAAACTCATTAAAAATGCATGTCATCATCGTAGATTTCTTGCGAGATCAACTCATTATTTCGTTCGGATACGATATGCTCCATATTAAAAAAAGTCCACCTTCAATGTGACAGCGAAATCATCTGCAGAAAGCCGCTTCGCTCTGATTGGTCAACACTTAACCCAAACTTGGCGTAAAGTTGAAAACTCAGAACCTTACGCCGTGTGCCCTAAACCAGATTTTGTGACTTAGCACAGACTGGTTGCCTTGGAAATGGAGCTCAGCTTTAACCACTTATGCCCTTTATGCCCCCATCTAAACGCAGTCTTAGGCCCCGTTCAGACGAGGGCGTAAGTGGTTAAAGCCGAGCTCTGTTGCCAAGGCAACCAGTCACTGCTACGTCACAGAATCTGGTTTAAGGCTCGTGGCATAGGGTTCCAAGTTTTCAACTTTACGCCGAGTTTGGGATAAGCATCGACCAATCAGAGCAAAGCTAAAACGAATTGGCTTTCTTTAGATGATTTCGCTGTCACATCGAAGGCAACGTTTTTTTTTTAATATGGAACACATCGTATCTGAATGAGTTGTAAAACAAATAATGAGTTGTAATCGTATCTGAACAAAATAAAGAGTTGATCTCGCGAGAAGTCTACGATAATGGCATGCATTTTTAATGAGTTTTTCCATTTATATTGAAAAATATGGATGAAATTCGTAAAGCGAAAGTTAAGCTCAGGATTATGCACGCTCTGTATGATCCTGTAGATGTTTGATCCCATTCAATATTTTTCATTTTATTATGAAAATTCTTAAAAAAATGCATGCTTGCAAAAATTTTATTTTTTCTGTGTAAATTATTGGTATTACTTTCTTTCTGTCTATAATTTTTTTAAATTTTTACTATATTTTTTTTCCTGTTTAATTATTTTTTGTATTTAAGAATAAATTTATTAAAAAAGCTAGAAATATTGTATTGCTATTTGCTTCAAATGCTGATTTTCTTTCCAAACAAACTTCATGAATTAATTTTACTAAAACATCAAATTAATATCAAGAATCTGCTGTTTTTTTTTAACAGTAAAAATACTATTATAAAAAAGAAAGAAAAAATTATTTTCACTTATTTAAGAATAGTCACAATAGTCAATTCAATGGTGTAAGCTTTATATAAGTAATAAAAGATTAATCTTTTGAGAAAATGCTCTTATGAATTCCAAGAAAGAACAAATGTAGTGAAATATCCTTAAAACAACAGTGAACAGTTTAGACAGTTTTGTCTCCTGTTGAAGTTCTGTACTGTTTTTTAATTACGTTCTCCATGAAAGGAATTTACTTTTAATGAAACTAAATAGCACACATAATTCATAACATGGACTATAATTTAATGAATAGTATTTGTTATTATTATCCACTCTTTATTACTATCATTTGAATGAGTTTTGAATCATTAAATTCATGCTATTTCTCTGGTAGAAATTCCTGGATAAGGTATGAATGTTTATAATTTTGATGTATTTGAAGACTTGGTTACCTAAAATTTGTGAATGTGAAATTTCTTTTGAGGTTTGGTCGTAAATAGAAATGACAGCATATGTTGAACTTAAATTCAGGGGTGCGGCTTATACATGCAAATAATTAAAAATAGATGTATACAAACAGTTGGCAAGACAGCAAAATGTATTTAATGATTGAGCATAAAATACATTGTTGGGTGAACGTTTCCTAGTATTGTACTAGTTGTGGTTGCTAGTCATTGTGACCAGTTGTTGGATACTAGTACTAGTGATAATTGATACTGGTAGTGCAGCAAACTACTATAGTGATCGACAGGGACAGTGAATAAGGAATGCTAAGCAAACGTTTCACTGTCACAGAAACATGTTCCTTTTGATTGAAAATTTAAAAAAAAAAAAATAATAATAATGTATGGTAAGTACTGTTTTTAGCTTAACTGCTTTCACACCTGCAAAATAGAAAAATATTATATACAGGCTATCTGTTAGTTATCCTTAAGATTTTTTTTTAATTAGGCATATTTAGGATATCGTATTTCTCCTAAGAGAAATTATATATAAAAATTGAAGAAGGTTTTATATAGTATATAAATATGCATGTGCATGTTTATAGTATAGAGAGTACTACAGTACAATGCAGAAATATTCCATACTGCTTTGCACAGAAAGATATGTGCCAACCAAGTATTGGTCTTTCAAAAAAATATCTAGACCATTTTGTTATTTTTCTTTTTTACCTTCTTCCGTTGCCACTTGGCTTATAAGAAGGGCAGATAAAAGAGCATTCTGTTGAACCAGTAAAACTGTGTTGAGCTGAAAAAGCCATGGCACAAAATAACGAAAACGAGCAGAGCGAGTGCAAGAAATCAGTTGAGCTGGAAAACAGCGCACAAAAGGTGTGGACACATTCACGCATGCGCAAATTTAACTTCTCTCAATGGCCACAGCTTAGAACCCCGTCTCGCAGGTGTGAACCTTGCGCTTTATGCCCACGTCTGAACGCAGCTTTAGGGCTGTTATGCCACTGAGTTTAGCCTTTTTTTTTAACTCAGCATTTTAGCTAATTTATAATTGTCTGAAACGTCAAAGTAAATTTGCGAAAAAAAAAGATCTTTCACCTTTGCTCATCTTTTGAAAAATTAAGTAATTCTCGTTAGATATTCTGAGCAAAGTTGTTTTGTCAACCTTAAGGGTTCGATCTTGTATTTATTTAAGTGTAATGTGTAATAATTTAATGTATGTGTGTAAAACTCAGTTAGACAGTTATTTTTACAGTATCTGTTATTATATCAAATCGGCAGAGAAATATGCCAATGTAAAATTTATAATTAGGTCTTAGAATAGATTAAATTTTGAATAAAACTATCGATCTCATAGGCAGTCAAACGTAAGTTCCTCTTCTTCAGCTGCAGGGGAAAAAAAAAGAATTGACATATATATTCAAAACTACGTCAAGTTTTTTCCTCCTCTATCTTTAAAAGGCTGTTATAGTTATCTTAGAAAGAGTAATAGAGTTCTCCCACTTATTATGCAGATAAAGAAAAGATTATGCTAAAGTATTTTGTTCATGATTTAATAATAAATCCACAGGGATAAAAGGTATACAACGTTTAAGAAAATTTTAGTATAGTTTATCTATTATTTTTTAATTAGTAAATAAGTATTAACTTTTTAAATGTTATAAATGCTTACAGTAATGGCATCTTGTCTTCTAAATTAAAGCTAAAAGCTATTTGTTCATGCACAGTTTTTTAAGGCTTTTTTTTTTTTTTTTTTTTTTTTTTTAATGTTTATTTCTTTGCTGAGAATTGTGTCTTTGCAGCCAGTGTCAACATGACTACTCCAGCACTCCTCAGTTCCTGTTTCAGGGAAGGGAGGCTCTATGAACTAGTCCTTCTCTTCCAAGTCCTGGCCTCAATGTGCTTTTCCATATTGAAATAACCTAAACCCAGTATTTTTATGTTAATTCTGCTGTAATAATTGTATTATTTATTTTGCTTTGTGCTTATTTGTTCTCATTTGGAGAATTTTTTTTTTTTTTTTTTTCTTTCAGATGTTTTCCCAACTACATTTGAAGGATCTAAGTTAATGATTAATAAAATGCTGAGTAGTCATTTTCAGGTTAGTCACTCTATAAACTTGAGCATGAGCAATACGACTCCTTCGGGATATCGTTTTGGGGCCACTTATGTTGGATCTAATCAAGTTGGTCCTATGGAGGTAAGTTCTTCCCTTCCCATTACATTCCTAAAAAGTATTTTTATGCAGTGAATGTTTGATAAATAGTAAAGTGTCAGAAAATTAATCTTTATTTCATTAGAATCTTAAAATTGGTTGTTTTAATTTTGCATTTTAAAAACTGACTTTTTCAAGCTAGTGTTTATCCGTACATATTAAATGTTTCAAACACTGCATTAAGTTATATTTTTCTGCTATGCAAAAAAAAAAAAAAAAAAAAAAAAAAAAAAAAAAAAACGTTATATATTCAGTGGCTCAAAGTAAATGTTGAATGCTTTTTTCTTTTAATATTTTATAAATTGATTTTCAATGTAAGAAATAATTTAAATAAAATATGAAATAGCCTTTATAAATCAACATTCAGGTACACATTTATTTATCACAAGCAACAGCAAAAGTTAACCACTACTTATTTTTAAGAAAAATTTAAACTTATAAAGTAAAAACTAGTCTCAAAATTAAGTCATATAACATTTGATTATGTAATTTTTTTCTTAAATGCAAAATTTGCCTGTCTTTTCTGTTCTTATAAAACAATATAAAGATATTGTTACATGTATATTTTATTCAAACCACATATAATATACATCCAACGAAAATTATTTTGATTGTGATTTGTATTTAAATCAAAATCTGTATTTATCAATTCAGAGTCAAAATCAGTTTAACAAATCTATGAAAAGTAATAAAAATGAGCCTTTCCTTTACCAGTCATACATCTGATGACTGTGGTGGATAAACAATCTTTATGGCTTTAAAAAATTCCTTAAAGCGGTCACTCGGTGATAAAATCTGCATGCTTTTCTGCCACATGTACTCAGCCAGGTATGTATCGCTTCAAACTTTTTTTGCTTTCACTCTATGTATCCTTAATAGAATTTGTGTCATTTCTCTCCGGACCATTAAAAATGAGACTGTGATTTGTGTAGAAGTGTATAAATCCCTAATCACTAAGACAATCATATGACTTCCAGTGGTCCAAAATAATAATATGTCTCGACAAAATATTTTCTTTTATAATCTTTAACCCATTCGCGAAGGGGAGCTTCCCAAGAGAACGCTTTGGCACCTCTGTTACCGAAGCGTTCTCTTGGGACGGCGCGTTAACCGGATGCGTCGTCCTGTGGGAACGGCCAATTTACACTGCTAAGCCTAACTTTGAGAAAAAATTCATATAAATGAAATTTGTCGTCCAATTTTGGGTACATTATGAGAAGAACATTCAGGTAGTCGTCAGAATTAATTTTAAGCCTTTATTATTATATTTTCCTTAAAAATTTTATAAAATACTCATTCTAGAATAATATAATTTTCTCCTTATCCCACAAATAAATATATATATATATATATATATATGAAAAAATATCCAAATAATCGCAGATTTTATTTAACAGAACACACAATTAAAATTTTAAAATATTAAAACTGAATTGAAATTAAAAAATATTAAAACTGTCTTTCATGAGCAAACAGCGAAAAGTAAGCAATGTTTCAAAAAGAGACGGTGTATGATAATTCTTTAAAACATGGGTGTACGCAAAGTCCGACGTTGCATTAGTCACAGGAATATAATATCTGCTGCTATTTTACTCAGCAAATTTGACTCATTTAGCATTTGTACAGATAGTGCTTTAATTTTGCCATTTAAAAAAAAAAAAAAAAAAAACACTTTTGCTAAGCGATGCAAAATATTCATCTCAAAGAGTAATAAAAAAGCCTCTACTGATAGAACATCTTCACTATAACGATAAAAAAATAAAAAAATATTAGAAAAATTAATAAATTACAGTAAGAGCCATTACGTTACTCAACAATTAGTGATTGTGTATATTCTAGGTTTAAATACTGCTTTTGATTAAAAATATTCATCTCAAAGCACGAAAAATCTAAGAGTAATAAAAAAAAAAACTCTGATGATGGAACCTCTATCCCACTATATCACAAAAATAAAAATAAAACCTCAATGCAGCGAGAGCATGTGCATTTGTTTATATCAAATGACACAGTTAAAGAGACATTACATTGCTCAACACCCACCCACGAATCTCCCTCTCATTCTGAAACAAAATACCAAAAATAAAAATCATTGCATAGGAATGAAGGTAAACATACTTAACTTTCAAAATATTTCCCCATAACAGGCATACGGCTACATCTAGCGGCAAAAAAAAAAAATATTAATTAAACGTTCTATTTAGAAAATCAAATGTGGTATGCCCGTCTGGTAAAATGAATTAAATGGTGATTCAAATATGACACACCCGGCCGTGAGGTAATGTTTGCTGCTGATGCATATATGACACACCCGTGCTGAACGGGTTAAAGGATATTCTTTCAATCACTTCTCAACCATGCAGAAAAAGTATTTATTTTATCCCCCCTTCAATATTTCCAATCATACATTTGTCTTCCTTGTGCTTTTCATTGTGATACTTTCCTCTTCCAAACTTGCTTTCATCAGTTTCAATCACACTTCCAGCCTTTCCAAGTATGTTATTTCTCAAGCACACCTCCACACACACCTGTTAACAAAATATCTTCGAATCTGCCACAGTATGATCTCTCACATGCATTTCTGACCCCACAAATATGTTAGATTCTTGCATGTCTTTCAACTGTCTTGTGGAAAACCAAGAGCTCTTTCCTAGATCCCTTTTTGACTTTGGAAGGACTGGGCACACATACCGCCATTCACACACATTTGTCGCATCTCTTCTTTCAGCTAATTTCCACCTACTTTTGCACACACGACACTCGTGCACTTTCGGAATAAAGACAAAATTTATGCACTTGTCTATCGTACGCCTTTCATCCTTGTCTTGAAACCTAATCAGATATGTAAACTCCATTCATTCTACTCTTTCGGCGTCAGCCATTAACTCGCTGGATTATCCACGAAGAGCACGGTAAAATGACGAATATTCAAAATGCCCAGTTAAATAGTACAAATGGTAACCCTAATAGTTTCCGCAGCTTGGTATGCAATGTTGCCAAATTTGGCTAGGTTTCGCAAATTGGTGACGATATACCGTAATCTACAGCCCACTTGAAAATTTTAAAAAATCTTGCTACATCCTATTCAAAAGATTTAGAAAAGACATTAAAAAAATAAGGGTAAAAAATTACTTTCAATTACTGAGAAAAATTTGTCTATTCAATGCCAAATAGATTAAAAGCTATTGTAGTAACTAAAGGCTTATCACCAAATACTAAATTTCATTTAAATAATTCAAATAATCTATAGCAGAGGTGGACAACTTTCTATATATAAGAGCTACTTTTTATCTTAAAAGTGTGTTGCGATCGACTTGTTGTCGTAGGTTTAGTCAACTGAAGGTCTGAGATTGCAATTTTTTATGTGTCATATTCATAATTCATATTTATTAATTTTTTAATTAAATCTCTTCCTTCAAACCTTACTAGAGTAATTGATGGAGTTTTTACAGGATCTTCTTAAGTTTTCATGATCAGTTATAAAATACATAAATTCACTTGAATCTAAGTAACTGCTGCTTTTAACTTAACGAGTATTTTTATATTTTAAAGTCATGTGAATCTAATTAATCATATCTTTTTGTGCTTTAGCCTAGTTTCAAAACCATGAAATGCTTTTCTGCTTGAAGGAATTAAAGTTTTTTCAAATCGCTGTCAGTTCAGTCTTAGTGTATCTGTAATTTAGAAAACAGCCTTTTCTAGTATTCCAAAAATCTAAGAAATCAGGTTTATTTAAAATTCTGGTTTTAGAATAGGATTAATTGCTACATAAATCCTAATGAAAGGTAATGTTAAAATTATATAAGTATAAAAAACAGTTTTAAATGTAAAATATGTAAAGATCATTAAAAAATTTAAGAAATTTAGAAATAATTTTTAAATATCTGAAGTCCGCAATGTTATTCATTATTCATTAAAAAATTACTATTTATGTAATTACTGGTAATTATTCTGCTGTAAAATTACTAGCTTGCCCAGGATTCACTATTTGTCTGTTATTCTAATAATTAAAATTAGCTAAAACGTAATTGCATTCAAAAGATCCTTAAATTATATAAGGAAAAGATTCATCTTTTCATTGCCACTTAGTTGATCAATCCAGTAAAAATACTCAGATCATCATTAGTTTAAATTAGCATAAAGTAAACGATCCAGGTACTCTATTTTTTACTTTATGTTAACTATTTTTCTGTATTGCTGTAAATAGGTGTGCAATGCGAAATAGTGTAAGATTAGTATACTTTAACAATATTTATTAGAAATCACCTCTTTTATTACTTTTTGTGAAGAAAAAAAAATGTATGTGTGCTCAAATGTCTATGAGCACATTTACGTAAGGTATTGCAGGGCTAAGATGTAATAGATATTTCATTGTAGTGAACATAATGGAACTAGCTTATTATATAATAAAAGATATTTATTATTTTTATGAATTTGTCACACAGTCATAGCTTTTAAGTAATATCAAATATATATATATTTTTTTAGGCATATCCAATTTTATTGGGTGATATTGATCCTAGTGGCAACCTGAGTGCTCATATCATTCACCAATACAAAAATATACGTGGAAAATATGTTGCTCAGGTATAATATTCTACATTTTTATATTTATGTGTTGATTTAGTAAATTTGTAAATTTTATTAAAAGTAATGTCAAATTGTTGTGCTTTCGCTGACCGGAACATTCATATTGCTGGTACTTCGACTGAGCACTACAGTGTAAAATTTTCAGTCATTAATGATAGCATATCATTTTTCACTGAGTTGAAAAAATCTGAAAATGTGTTTGAAAGAAAGGGGAGGCTGTATGACTACTAACATACATAATTTTTAGAAAAAATATATATTTGTATTGCTAGGTTCTTAGTAACAAAGGGATAATAATTAATAGCCAAGGATAAAAAAATAATTTAAGTGTGAAGAAGAAAATTTGTTTAGAATATGGACAGAAGCAAAATTAAATTAATGAAGAAAAACAAAAAAAACAAATTGTTCATTGTAAAAAATTGTTAGCAGACTTCAAGTAATTAGAGGGTTTGCTCTCTCTTTCTCTGATACACTGAACACTGCTTAAGTTTGAAGGAACGTTTCAGAGAGATTACTGCAGTACACGTCAGGCAGTAGTAAAAGCAATACTTACGTATTATTTCATTTACCATTGGCTGAATCATAAGTCATTACTGCGGAATTTTAAAGGAAGTGGTACCGTAAGTACTGTAAAAACATAATAAATTAAAAATATGATAATCCAGAATGGGAATTTGTGAAGTTAGTTACTTTTCCTAGTACTTTTTCAGAATTTTCTGTCAAGTTTAGTAATAAAGATGATAATGGGGACAAAGTGTTTATTATAGCTGTGTTACAAATAAGACGTTGGCTGTTGTGATCTGCCCGAATATAGAAATATGAGCATTTTTTATTTTCTTTAGGCTAACTTTATAAAGGTATTCTTGAACAGGATACCTTTATATAAGTGAGCACAGGATACAGTGAGTATGGTCTTGCAGATGAGTAGCGTATGATCTGTACCTGTGGTTTTGTTTCTCGAGTGTCTTTCTTTTTTATTGGGCATTAAATAGACTTTTACACCGTTCTTCGGACATGCTAAACCACTTTACAAAAAAAAAAAAAAAAAAAATTGAAGTTGCCAAAAGTATCCATTTTGAACTAAAAAGAATTTAAAATTAATATGTTTGAGATTGTTAAATTTGGTTAACTTATATTTGGAAAATATTTATATTTTCTAGAATACTGTGAATAAACTTATACCAAATCTACCAGTTTAGTCATGTTTGTCAAAATTGGAATACACATAGCAAAAATTAATGGAGATAAAAGTTTCATGTGCCTTCTAATTCCAAAGATCAAGGATACATACTTATTTTAAATATTTTACTGTAAAAACTAATAATATATATAATTAATATCATACTTCACACAGTATGACAAGTTTAAATCTGTGCCGTCAATCTAATGCTATTTTTAACTTCGGGGGGAGGGGCTCTTCTTAATCATGTGATTTTTGAAGTATAGGGAAACTTCGTTCCTTACCTAGACCGTATGTACTGCATGTTAAATGTAAACTTTAATGGATGCTTTCCTTGAGCTTAACAAAACTGATGAGCGTCAACCTATGACATGCGAGGAAAAAATAAAACATGAAGATGATGGATGGATAACGGGTAACTAACTTGACTGATGTGTTGTCAGGTACATGGCTGCAACAATTACATACAATAACACGACAAACAAATATTAATTTAGAGGTCAAACAACAAAAATCAGCGTTATATTTTCAAATTTTCACAGGACTAGTTTCGGTGTTTTTACCGAACCATCATCCTCAGCTGCAAAAAAAAAAATTGCACTTTTGTTTAAATTAATGCATACAATACTTCATATAAGTGCTGCTGTGTCTAATTACATCCGGCTAGATTCCTATTTTCATTATAATCTTCGACATCTCCTTTCCATGTCAGAATTCCATACATCAGCTCGCTGCTCCATGCTGAAGAGAATCGCTGTTACTGTCCATGTTAATAATCCGGGATATTGGGAGGATACATGGTCTTTGCAGATCGTTTCTTTCAATACTGGCATACAATTACATAAAATTTTTACCAGGTAGTTCAATTTTATACCCTAAAGCCACTCGGGGTAATTAAGTCAATTAGGGTGCAATGGCACCGCTTATCCGAAGGCGAAAATATAGGAAAGCCAAAGTCAATGGTTAAGTTCATCAGTTCTAATGAGAATGCGCTAGTGAAGTAAAGCGATGTGGTTTTGCATAATTTCTCAGTATGCATTTCGGACGAATTGAAATAATTCTTGCTTTTAAACTTGTATTCCATAATCAGCTTTAACTTGAAATTAATGTAGATTATTATTGAGAGAATTAGATTTTTGTAATGTAGTTTACGCGAGATGAGATCACATGATATGAACTGGCAAATCAGGATGTTCTACCATGAAAGCATAGTAATTTCATACACACAATTTGTAACACAATAAATAACATTTGGTTAATTAACAAAGTCTATAGCCTGCTCTGCCAGGCACAAAGTCCATTTGACTTTGGCAGAATCACAGTAAAATAATATATAAGTAATGAAAAATAACATGAATAATAAACTAAGTTATTTTAGCAAAGTCCATTTCCCTTTGTAAGTAAATATTTACAATTTTACCACTTTGAATTGTGGTGAATTGACCTAGGTCTTTTCACTATGCTTTCCACAGTAGGGTCATAGTTAACAATTTCTATAATTGCACTATAAGATGGCTTTTCCATTTTTTTCAAAGAAATTATGTACATCTATTACGATTTGTTCTTGAATCGGATTATCTTTAAATCTGTATGAATTTGCATATAATAATATGGGTCTGATTAATATCAGAATGTTCTTTAACTTGATAATTTAGATTAGTTCTAGCTAACTTAGATTTTTTGTCTAATAGACTGTATAAGGCCATGAAAGCTCTGTTTACTTTATTTTTTTTCTGTGACATGATCTTTGAAAGCAGACTGCCGATACTTACACCCAGGTATTTGTAGGAATTTGGAACTGGAATGATCTCATTTTCAGTTTTTACTTCTGAGTTTGTCCTCATATTTTTATATGTCTGTATTGATGCAATAAAATTCATTAATTTTACATCATCATGTTTTTTCAGAGCGTGGCTTGTTACTAAGTACGCCTTGAAACAACAGCATTGGAACTCGTGTTCTAAATTTAATCATCTGAACAACATTTATCATGTTAAATCCTTCCTTGAGAAGTTCATCCATTATATTGTTAACTGAACAATCAGAGACCCCCTGATAATTACTTTCAAGGGTTTAACTTTCTTCTGGTACATCACATAATGCTGAACATTATTCTGAGTTAAGTAAGCACTTATGTTCCGATGTTCATCAGTGTTAGCGGAGATAACTTTAAGAATCTCTATAGATAATGTGTATGTGGGAAGTAAACTGAAAGTAGATATTGGACAACTTTTTGACAAAGTAATTGTGGGAATAACCATAGTCTGATTCATTCTGACAACTGGAGACTCCACATTATGTGGGGTTATAACCTTATCTGACTTTCCATTATCAATATTTGTGCTAACATTGTCAGTGTCGCAAATAACTATGTCATTACTTGTAGTATTAGCCTTGTTGGAATCACTAAATACGTTAAATTTGTTGCTAACATCCAAGTCAAGAAAACCTTTGCTTAATTTGGTGGGGTGCATGGTCTTCCTCGGAAAGGTAAAGCCATCTTGGGTATGTTTTTTAATACACTGGTTATCATAAATTAGGAAAAATCACAAAAACAGCGATAATTCCCTCAAAAATAAGCCAAACCGTGTAAAATTTGAATATGTTTCCAAGTAAGCATAGCTGAGTAAAACTCGTATATGCAAATTAATGCCGCTGCACTCGGAATACGTTATCTGCGAGGAGCATAAAAGTCCATGTTTGAGAGCAAGCACACATATTGCACTGTGATAGCGACATCAGAAATCTGAGATAGCCATTCGTAACAATGATCTCCAGGCATCATTTGCCTTCAGAACTACGACAGAAAGCCATTGGGAGACTAGAGGCAGGACAAAGTCAAACAGAAGTGACCAGAGATGGCTAAATGTGAGTCCTTCTGTGGTTCATAGACTTTGGAGGCAATTTCAAATCACAGATTCGGCATCTAGGAGGTTCAGCCAAGGACGGCCAACTGCTACGACGAGCGCCGATGATCGATATTTGACATTATGTGCACTCAGGAATAGAACCGCTACTCAGACTCTTCTTAGATCCTCCCTTGCTGCAGCCACCGGAAGGTTCGTGTCAACATCAATTGTGCATAGAAGGCTTCACGAAGGTGGTCTGTATGCGAGGCGACCAACCATTTGTGTGCCGCTCGCGTCGCGCCATAGGAGGGACTGTTTTTAGTGGGCACAACATTTCCACTGGATGTCTGATCACTGGAGGGCGGTTCTCTGTATGGATGAATCCAGGTTTAGTCTAGAAAGCGATAGTAGGCGTTATTTGATATGGAGAGAACCTGAAACCCGTTATCATCCGTCAAGCATCTGTGAAAGAGATGCATACGGAAGGGGCAGTGTCTATGTTTGGAGTAGCATCTCTTTGGGTGGACGCACAGACCTCCATGTCTTTCCAAGGCGAACCGTAAATGCTCAGATTTTTAGAGATGACATCCTCGATGTTTATGTGCACCCATATGCCAGGGCAATAGGTGATGCTTTCCTGTCACAGGATGACAACACAAGACCACACAGGGCTCACATCATATATGATTATCTTCAACAGCAAATAATCATGCGCATGGAGTGGCCAGCTCGATCCTCGGACTTGAATCCTATCGAGCACGTTTGGGATGCTTTAGGGAGACGTTTAGCTGCTCTCAATCTGCCCCCTTAGACCCTTGCCGCGCTTGCAACTACTTTGCAAGAGCAATGGCTCTCGCTTACTATGGAACTGATAGACCGCATAATTGAAAGCATCACACATCGCTGAATGTGCTATATTGCTTCTAGAGGCGATTATATTCCATATTGAAGGTACTTTTACTATAGCAAATTGACATCTTCGATTTTTTCATTTTATACGTGTGCTAATTTTTATGCTACCATAATAATTGTCTGGTAATTTCTTTTTATGTTATTTGATACCTTACTATGTGTTGTATATTGTGGTTAAGTTTCATAAAATTCTACATGTAACCTTTTCAGTAATCATGATTTTTGTGATTTTTCCTTAATTTTTGATAACCAGTATAGTTGAATTTTTTTCCTTTCCGATAGTCAAAATTCCTTTTCCTTTTCCCTTTTTTTTTTTTTTTTTTTTTTTTTTCCACACATCTGTTGCATGCCTGCTTTAAGAAGATCCACAATTTTAGTACCCTTGTCTGTACCTTGTCTTGTCTTAGAAACCTTACTCGAAATAGGGGGAAGGACTACATTACTGGCCAGCAACATTTTCAGGATTTAGATGAGCAACAGATAAATCATCACTTTCTAAAACATCAGAATCAGTGATATCAGATAAATCAAGACTTGTTATGAGCCCTAAAATATTCACCTCTAATGTTCTGAGTATGCGAGTTAGTTTCTATAATCTACGCACCTACCATATCTGAATGTCAATTCTTATCCTGTCTCTGGATTGTCCTTTAGATATTGGCAACCCATCAATTTGTCTTCGAATTGAAGTGAATTTTGAAGAATGTCCACTGCATTGCTAAAGTCTATTTTTTTGTAAATCTTTTTCACAAGTAAATCCTTTAACAGCCTTATTCTTTTCATTTAAGAGGCATTCTTGAAGAATCAAAGGCCGTATCTGAATTGTACAAGTCATATTCAGAAATATTTTCACAATTCGAATCACTATCCAATGTCCATAATAATGCATTCAAAAATATATGTATTCTAAGAGCACGAGGCCATGCATACCTCAGTGACTGCCCTAAAATTTGTCTCTCAACCTTCTGCATTGTTTTTAGCCAATCACATTAAAGAAAAATTGTACTATAAATACCATTGTATTCCAACTATGCCTTCTCTTTCCATCATTTCCATTTACACGGCTCTTGTCAGTCTGTGCACAGTTTGGGAATCAGTAAGTCATCTACAGCTTTGAATCATTACACATGCACACACACATATATATATGTTACAGTGAAATACCGAAATCTGGAGAATGTCAACATTCACATAGTTGCTTGGTGTATGTCCGAAATATTTTCCAAATACTCTTATTTCTGACTTACACCGGTAAATGTCGACATTCACCATGTACTAATGGGGAATGTTGAACATATAAGGGTATTATGTTTTCTTCTCCGTAATTCAGTCTTGAAAAAAAAACGCACTTGAGACTTAAAATAAGAACTTAAAACACACAGTACATTCAAAATGAGAAAGGAAAATAATAGAAGTTAAACTTACTAAATTATGTGATTCAAATCTTATTTATTGCAACAACTTAAACTGTTATGACAATTCGAATTGTATAAGAGGCCCTTTCTTTTACAACTGCATTTATTTGTGGAACACTTCCTTTTGCAGTCACAGCATGTACATATACTCCTCTCTTTTCGACTTACACCAGAGCATATCTGTGATTGTCGACATAGACCGGTGAAGGTCCGAATGTACAAGAATGTGATGCAATATTCGATCTTTCACCGACGTATTTGATGAATGTTGACATTCTCCAGTGAAAGTCGACATTCTTCAATATCGGTCTTTCATGGTAACATATA
Organism: Stegodyphus dumicola; assembly: GCF_044657685.1. Classification (NCBI taxonomy): domain Eukaryota; kingdom Metazoa; phylum Arthropoda; class Arachnida; order Araneae; family Eresidae; genus Stegodyphus; species Stegodyphus dumicola. The sequence goes on along the minus strand of NC_140770.1, from coordinate 277,895,399 downwards.
TATATAATGATTGTACAGAATCTAACTAATGCAATTTCACAAGTCCAGTTAGCAATTAATAATTGAAATAAATCTGCATTTATTGCTTTTAATTCTCTTTCTTAACCCTCTGAGCATTATGACTGGCTTTATCCGGTCATCTGAAGTTTGGCTACTTGGCACATATTAGCTTATGATTTAATATATTTTGCTTTCTTACTTTCTTTAATAATATATCATCTTAAAGAATGTAAGTTTATGAAAATATGGACTAAAATAAGTAATTAAACAATCTAGATTAATAAATGCTTTTTAAATACCGGTCTTCATGACAGATCTAAAATCCTGTGCTGCTCGGAGGGTTAATTAACAACAAATTAAATTTGGAAGAAAAATGCAAATACACTTTGCTGAACGACAGCACACTGTCCCATGAAAAATAAAAGTACTTTAATTTGGGTAGTGCCAACACTTTGTTCTTCATGACTATAGTGTTTGCTGCCATGTTTTCACGACGTACATGTGTGCAAATTCTTTATTATTTAATAATAAAGATTTAAATCCTTTCTGAATTTTATGATTCTAAAATAAGAAAACTACAATTTATTGGATAAAATGTTATGTTATTTACCGTTAAGTAATTTAAAATGAATTTCAGGTCCAAGACTCAAAATTTGTTGCTTCTCAGCTCGCTCTTGATTACAAGGGGTTAGATTACACAGCTTCTTTAATGCTAGCCAACACAGATATCCTGAATAATTCAGGGGTGGCTGTCCTACATTATCTTCAAAATGTTATTCCATCTTTGGCACTTGGTGCTGAAATGGTATGCCAGTATGGTCCTCAAGTTCCTGGAGGTCATGTGTCTGCAATGTCTTTAGCTGGAAGGTATACAGGTATGTGTTATTCCAGGGGTTCTCAACCCGGGAAGAATTCCCCTTTAGGATGGATTTCATAGTTTCAGAGAGGAATGCGGCCAGCCTGATTAAAAAAGAACCTAAATCTAAATAAATGTGTATGTATTTTTTTAGTTTGAAAAAACTGGAAAGGGGGGAGTGATCTTCTAGCAGTGATGAATGGGATGCATGCAGGAAAAAAGGTTGAGAACCACTGTGCTATTCATTATTATTTTTATTTTTAAAGTTGACCAGTGCTAAAAACTTGAGAATGCTAATAGTTCACCCTCCATTCAATTTCATGATGGCATATTAAAGTAGCTTCATGTGATTTTCATTGATTTCTTACATATAATCAAAATGTGACCCATTTTCTTTAAAATTAGGCTAAATGTTTTTGCTGCTGAAGAAGAGGCACTTGTCTTTGATTGCCCGTATAAAAAACATTCATTATTATTTTGTTATTCTTCATTCATTCTGTTAATTTCATTTACTAGTTAAATGCCTTATTCTTTATAAAAAAATTATCATGAATTGAAAGCAAAGTTTTATTTTTTGTAACAAATACTAAAAGTAATTCGAACATTATTTTAACTGTTTCAAAAGTCTCTTCCAACATAATTCATTATATTTAATTAATCATTTACCTTTTTACTGTAAACAATTCTCGTGTTTTGTTTTTAGTAGCCAGAAAATGCTGTTTTGTTGATCTTGAGTTATTTAGTGTTTTTAAGGTTCCTCGTTTGAACATTACTTTTTATATTAGTTTTATTTAAATTTTTCATTCATCTCAAATTCTATCATTTGGTTACTTTACTTCCAATTATAACATGCTTATCCTTCTTTTTGTGGTGCTTTTTAGTGTGTGTTTTAAATTTAGCTTTTAGGAATGTGTTTTATTCTATCACATACATGGTGGATTAGAAAGTGCATTACTTACCTATTATAATTTCCTTCATAATATTCACCTTCCATAGCAATGTCCTCGCATTTCTACCTCTGCTTAATGCAGCCTTTGCCATTTTGCATGAACAGATCTATAACATTTTGTGACTTATACTGGATCGTGGTAACTGTGAAAAAATGACTACCTTTCAGCTTCGTCTTCACCTGTGGAAAAAGGTTTGGTTTATTGGAGTATAGCCAAACCTATCTTAAGCTCTCAATGGCTATCTACCTAAGCAGAGAGATGCCTATGGAGGACTTCCTAAGAGAAATTGGCTCATGTACGTGTTACATATGGCAAAACCCACGAAAACACCCAGCCAGCCCATTAACCAGGAATTGAAGCCCAAACTGAACTAACCGTATTTAGAGACTTAGCCGCTCGGCTGCTGGCAGAAAAAGGAAGAAATCGGCAAGAACTGTATCTGTTATTCAGGGTTGCCATGCTACCGGGAACATCTGAAAAACCGGGAAATGTCCTGGAATTTAAATGTTTTAGTCAAAATCTGGGAAATTCAAGGTATTTCGTACTGAGATCCCCAAACCAAAAAAGCAATTTTCGTGGCAATGTAAGAACCGATCACTTTCCTGGCGAATCATAAACTGTCCATAGTGTAATTGTGGGCTGCAATGCACATATCATCACAAAACACCAATGAAATAACTCTCAATGTTAAAACAGCAATGTTTCTTGCCCTTTATCAAGGTTCATGGTCACTTGCTATAGTGCAGCCATGGGCTACCACTTGTTGGTATGCAACTGAGCTTGACCAGGAACTTTTTTATCTATCGGTGTATTTGTGCAAGGGAGATAAAATGTTAGATCTATGTAAAAATTCTGCATTCTACTTTTCTTGAAAAAATGTTTCTAGATATTTTGCTGTAAGGAAAAATTATTAAAATATAAGAATTAATAAAATATATTTTGATAAAAAAAAAATTAAGAGAAGAGCAGTTATTTGTTAGTTTGTGTCTTTGTGCAAGTTTTGAATGTCTTACTTATTTCATGGTTGAATTATGTTGTAAGTCGTCTCGCTTATAATATTGAGTTTTGAACTTTTTACTTGTTCCAGGGTCTAATTATACTGCAAGTGCAACAGTGAATCTTGCTTCTCTGCATGCTTGTTTTTATCGTAAAGGTGGTGAAAATATGCAGGTAAGTAAAGTAATGGTTTGATACATAATATGTGTATACATATTATCTAGCTTGTAATATTGTACATTTTGCTATGTATGGGGTGATTCTAAATTGCTTTTACAAATTTAGAGGGGTGATAGTACCCATCCAGATGAGCAGTAATTACCATAGAACATAGGGTCGCATTCCACACTGAGAGGCAGAAAAGAGGAGTATCAGAATTCCAACCTGAACTTACAACAGTGCTGGGAAAGCGAATGAATGAGACCAAAAGTTGTGCAATCAGATTTATTGTTTAGTGAAAAACTTACAGAAAGTGCTCCAAATGCTGACCACACGTGTTGTTGCACAGTTGACATCGAAAGGAACGACTGGCGCACCCTTCCAAAGATTCCTGGTATCTTGCCATGAGACCTTCAGCTGAGTCCACAGGCATATCATACACTAAAGATTTCATTCTGCCTCCAGAAGTCCAGTGGGTTGAGGTCGAGTCAGCTAGGGGACCAAGACACAGGTCCGCCATGTCCGATCAATTGTGTGGGAATGTGGCATTCACAGGGTTATGGAGCGTGACAGAAAAATTTGCTGGGGCTCTCGAGCATAAACCACATGTCTCTCTGAATGGGGAACGGAACAGCCTGCAATAAACTGGGAAGTACTTGTTTGAAGAAGATGTGGTCAAACGATCTAGCATGATGTAAGGGCCTGCCAGATAATCGCCTAGGATACCTGCCCAGACATTTATGGAAAATTTCTGCTGTTGTTTATGAGGGGTAGTACAGTGGGTATTGGTGTCAGACCAAACGTGTTGATTGTACATGTTGAAAATGCATTCTCTGCTGAATGTTGCCTCATCACTAAGTAATATTAAGGCAGGAAATCATGGATCGTTATTCCTCATTTCAAGCATTCACTGCACAAAGTCTGCTCGACAGCAATAATCATCTGTGTCCAAAGATTACACTTGTATGTGGTAGGGGTGCGTGTGTTCCTCATGTAAAATATGCCACATCACTGCGAAATGCCCATTTCGTGTGCCACCGCTTGCGTACTTGTGGAAGGAGCTGCTTCAAATCTAGTCAAAACTCGCCCTTCCGTTTCTGGCATTTGTACATTTCACGAACGCCCTGCATTGCTTTTTGAGATGGCAAAAGAACCACAGTCTTCCAATTAACACTGGAAAAGGTTGCATGACTTGGAATCCGATGAATTGGAAACTGCTGTTCGTACAATATTCATGCTTTGCATCTCTTCCCTTTTGCTTCACCGTATGGGAAGTGAATATTTGCCAATCCCTCATATGTGTATTCCGCCATAGTATTCACAAAAAATTGCAGACTATGTTATCAAGGTAATAATTGAAATGATGATGTGTCATCTTCAAGGACACCGTTTGCTCTGTTTGGCTTTCTCTGGTATCAACTAAGAGCAAAATGTTTCTTCTTCTCAGTGCAAATTTGTATTCGGTTAATTCTTGATAGTCTTCTCCTTTATTTATGCATCTCTATCTTTCTCTTTTCTGCCTATCGGCGTAAAATGCGACCCTATGTTCTGTGGTAATTATTGGTCGTCTGCATGGTACTATCACCCTTCTTAATTTGTAAAAGCAATTTAGAATCACCCTATGTATTTTATATATATATATATATAACCTTCTTTTAGATGGGTGTTGAATTGGAAACAAACTTAAGGTTAGGAGAAACTCTATGTAGTATAGGATATCAAATTGATCTTCCTAAAGCAAATTTAATGTTTCGAGGTAAGAACTTTTTAACATTTTTTACTTTTCTGCCAAACTCATCATTCAGCTGTTAACAATTTTTTTTAAGAATTTTTTTCTTTTTACTCTTATGTATTTTATTTTAAATATTCAGCTTATTTTAAAATCCATATTTTTTATGATAATAAGTAAGCACTATTAAAATCATGCATAGAGCTTCTGTACCTATAAAAATAATAATATTGGGGGCTTCTGTAAGAGATAATTTTTATGTTATATTCCAAACTCTAGACAAGCGTTTCTTAAACTGTCGGTCGTGACCCCTAACAGGTTGTGAAAATTTAAGTCAGGTGAATGAATTTTAAAAAATTGCATTATTCGACATTGTTAAGATTAATCATCTGCCATTATTTATCCCAAAATGAAGTTTTTTAGCTGTCAAGTGACTAAAAACTTTTATGTGGAATAAGTATTTCAACTTCAATGCTTGTAATGTTTTCATGTACTTAAAACAAATCCTGAAACTACTACTTTTCATATGGCTATATTGTTACCAAAGAAATAAATTATTTGTGGGAAAATATTTATTTTTATACCCTTATTCTATATTTAATATTGAGTTACAAAAAAGTCTTGATGATAAGGGGTCATGAATGAAAAGAATTTTTTAAAACTTGATCTGCACCAGAGGGTCTTACAGGGAGGATATGGTCAGCCAGACTGCACCTGGTTCCCACTGTGCTGTTAAAAGCTGCCCAGGTAAAGTTGTTAGTGACGTTGACTGTGGTACTATGAACCCAAACTCTAATTCTGAAGAAGGCTGTAATGTTTGTAAGCATGTGGTGTATGTGTGGCAAGGGGCTCTCAAAATACATGGTGGCCCAAAAGTCCTCTCAAGTGGTTAATGGTATTGGGAAGAGGGATGAGAGACCTTTGGACTGCCCGCTATGCTGTTCTTCCTTAAAACTGAGGCAGAGCTGTGTAGTTAGTATGGTGAATGCCTGTACAACCTGTGGTGAAATTCTGGTGTCCCACCAACATGTATAGTGCTGTTAAAAAAGTAATCTAAATAAATGTATATGTATTCATCAAGCTTTAGAAAGAGGGAGAAGATGATCTTCTAGCAGTGGTGGGGCCAAAAGAGGTTGCGAACTACTGCTCTAGTCCATAGTTTTCCGATTCTTTTGTGGTTCACTGTACCTTTCGGAGAGCAGCTGCCTGTCCTTGCATCAGTAATATTTTATTCCTTCTGAATGTGATCTGCAGATACTGATTGAAAAAGCTTAAAAATGTTTAGGTATTTATATTACTTGCATTTGACCAAATTATTTATTAAAAACCACTTTTCAAAATATTGAGAATAGAATGATAACAATTAAAGACAACCTGATGTACCATTCTTAGATTCCTGCGACAATGTACACAATAGCATATATTTTTAAAATGTGCTCCTTTCACATGTTGAATGTTACTAGAAAACATCATTACCTTGGAATAGAAAAATAAACCTACGTTCAGCTTGAACCAGCATATGTAAAGGATCGACTGACATGGTTTAGTATGATACCTTTAACCCTCCGAGTTGTGACCGGCTTTATCCAGTCATCAGAAGTTTTGCTACTTGACATATATTAGCTTAATTTAAGATATTTTGCTTTCTTACTTTCTTTAATAATGTAAATATCATCTTAATGAATGTAGGTTTATGAAAATGCAGACTAATATAAGTAACTGTACAAACTCAATTAATAAATGCTGTGTGTTTGTAATATTTATGTAATTAATATAATGTTTAAATGCATGTTTAGAAAATGTTTATGAAACCTATTTTTTTAAGCGTGTTCATTTTGCCCATTTACTGCCCCTTCATTCAGTAATACTTCCTTAGATCTCCTTATAGCCTTTTTATAGGCAACAACATCCATGTTGGGAAACCCTGTTTCTAGACCCCTAGAAAATGTTTATGCAAACTATTTTTTTAAGTATGTTCGTTTTGCCCACTTACTGCCCTTCATTCAGTAATACTTCCTTAGATCTCCTTACAGCCTATTGATAGGCAACAACATCCATGTTGGGAAACCCTGTGTTCTAGACCCCTTTTTGTATGCTTTGTTCCCCCACATATTCGTTTGTTTTGCACATGTCTGCTCTTGATGCATTGTGTATATGATTTCACTTAATTCTGCTTCAGTTATCTAGCTCATTTTGTCATGTGAATATTGAAGAAAATTCATTGCACTTTAATAAAATGTGAAGATCTTTTTGGCATATGGATGCAAGGTTACCACGCTACCTGAAAAACCAAGAAAAGTCGTGGAATTCGAAAATTGACCACAAAAGTCAGGGAATTTATAATCGGATCTGGAAATCAAAACCTGGAAAAGCTGATGAATCATGTATCTCATGAGGGTCATTTGGACAGCTGGTGTAGAGCAAGTCAGATTGTCTTTTAGAAAAGCAAAGCAAGTTTCCAGCATCTTTTGTTTCCAGTAACCTCGACAATCTAGAGATTCGCATGTGCATCTTGAACGAAAGTAAATCTTCCCCTCCCCCCCCCCCATTTTCGTATAAAACAACATATTTTAAACATTTTATTATTTCTTAAATGCCTTGTTTGTCATTTTGCTGTAAAATAAAAAAATGAAATCAATCATCTAGGCTAACCATTTAACATATCTATATTCGCCAAAATACTAGCCATTTTTGTTATTCTGTTTTTAATTCTTAAATAATTAACTTTATTTTAATGTTATTCGCATCATTTAATGCATTTTCCTCCTTCTAAATTTAATTATTAACCTTCCAGCATGCGCGCTTGGCAATTTTACACGAGCACGCGCACGTCGTATTTTTTACGACATCCGTTGTTTTAATTTTTTGGGCAAGAAAAACGACAGAAATGAGTGAATATTGATAATAAATTTGTTAAGAAATAAAATATTAATATTATTAATACAAAATACAAATGATATCACATTCAAATATAATTATTTTTAAGTTCTTATGTTAGCGAGATGGAAATGCAGTGATGTATTTCATTATAGAAAATTTTAAATTTATTATTTAATAATTATATTTTAAAATCGAAGCTAATTTTAATATTCGTCAAAGACAAGTGTAGACAATGATAAAGGAAAACACCTTGGTGGAGGAAAAAAAGTAAGTTTAGCATTACTTACTTCTGCAAGGAAATTTACTTCTTACTGGTTACAAAAATGCACAGTAAACTAACTTAAATGTTTCTATTTATTTCTAAAAAATAGAAATAAAAGAAAATAAGGAATGGAAATCGCTATTGTTCTCCCATCCAAAGGTTTCCTTTTTTTCATCAGTTAATTCTTGAAAAATTTGAACAAAATCAGCTGGTTGCACATATTTTTTTGCCATGAAAACCGATATAAAATTTACAGAGCCAAATGTATTCAAATTAAAATATACACGGCAATTAATAACACAAAAATTACAAATTATTTGAGGAAAAAATATTTTGCGAATTTTAAAACATGACCACGCGCGTGTCATAACTTTTATGGAAAAGCTGCCACATAGCATAAAGCCTAGTTATATATTAAAAAAAAAAAAAAAGTCAAATGATTTCCTGTTGGCACATTCCATGATGTGGGGAAGGGTAGAAAGGAGGAATAAAAATTACCTTCAGACGTTTCAGCTTCGATATGCAAAAAATATGCATTAAATACTGAATTTGTCGTAAATTCTGCACATGCTGGAAGGTTAATTAATGTTTTCCAATTTCAGGCATATTTATGAAACTAATTGTAGCAGTAACATCATCCATCCCGAAATTTAAAGCACATATTTTTTACTTATGTATGCTGCAAAAGAACAATAAAATACTTAAATTTATTTTAAAATATCATTAAATAGATTTCTTTCTTCCTTTAGCTACAAAATGTCTAGGAAATGCATTTTAAAATCCCAGTTGAGCAGATTCGAATCTCAGTCCTCTGTGGAGAAAACAACTCTTATGTAGTAATTAAAAATAATACTTTGGGGATGTAATTGGCAATTTTTTGTGTTTTCAAGTGTTACCATAATTAATTTACCTTCAGCACTGCCAACGTGCACTATGTGAATAGCCTGGAAATTTCTTCAAACAAATCTGGAAAAGTTAGGTACTTTTATTGTCCTGTTTGAATGGCAACACTGTGGGTGTTTAGTCACAGAAACTCATTCAGTAATTTTTCTTAATTTAATCCTACACACAAACAACCCATTGTGGCATTGGTAAATAGGAGTTTCGTTAATGATAATTTGCAGGAGTAACAAGTATGTTATATTCTATATATATTTAATTGAATATCTTTATTTTGCTAAAACATAGTACATGACTGAAGAGCAGTTTCAAAGATTTATTTTAGTGCTTGCCATTTCGCAGCAGGTATCAATTTCCTAGAGTTTTGACCTGCTCTTTCGAGTTTGCCGTATCAAGAACAGCTTAGTGAAAAATTAAGAGACATGTTTTATGTCCACGACCCGAAGGCGAAGAAACCTAGAAAATGCCGAAACATGCAGTCCATAAATGCCTCCATACGAGGCTAGAAAGTTTGTGCAGAGCATTCAATCGCGCTGGCGTGGAAAGATGGAAAATCACGAAATCAGTGCAGTAATGGAATCATCAGTCAGCAAAGTCTTCACTTGGGGAGTCCGTCTGGCTTAGTTTTCGTTTTCTGCAATTCTCATCAACATCATTGCGGCTTGGAAACCTGCTTTAAGTTTTTCAGCTGTTGATTTTGCCTGTCTTATCTTCTCTATGTGTGAAATTATGGAACTCAGGACCTCGTTGATTTTTTCGTCTTTTAACCATGAAACGGCATTAGCAAATTCCTTATGTGGCAGTTTGAAATTTCCTTTAACTTTCTCGCTGTACGTCATTTGACTAGTACTTATCTTTGCTGGTTTTGGAATACTTTTAGTAGACGGGAAGTTTTCCTCATTTTTCTCTGGAACTGCAGGTCTTGAGGTAGGCTTTTTCCTTTCAAATCACTTTTTATATTCACTGCAACCACGGTAGCTGCTGACGTGGTTTAAAATGCAGAAAATGCATTTCAGTTGTTCATCAGCGTTCAGAGGGCATTCGTTGCTCCTGTGAGGTTCACCACATTTACAGCATCATATAGGGTTATTGCATAGTTGTTGGGCATGGCTGAACTCTTGACATCGGAAACACTTTATTGGACGTTTCTTCAGCGCGTAGTTTTCTATCATCACATTAAAACTGAACACATTGTTCAGTTTATGTATTGAGTGTCCTGCAGCATTTTCTTGAGCTCTAGCAGAAAGATTGTCAATTTTTCAAAGTTGTTCCTCCACGAACGGGTGAACTGCTTTACCTTTATCACGGGAAATTTTCTTCGCTGCAAGTCCTGTAGAATAGCTTCTTGTTTGATAGAGGCTGGAATATTCTTCATTACGATCCGGATGGGTTTCTCACTTTAAAACCGATAGGAATGGTCTTCTTTGCGTGCCTTCTTAGCATCTTTTATATTGACTGGATACCCTTTCGTCTTTAATAAGCTGACCGCTTCATCTAACTTCGACTTTTCCTAGAATGCTAAGAATTTCCTTCATTTTACTTCCATCTTTTTCGTTTTTCAATAATCGTTCAATTTGCTCCTGCGAACTTATTCTGTGGATCTTCTTTCCTTTGGCTTTTTTGGTTTAGCTTTTTTGGGGCTTCTTAGAAATTCATCACGTCTGGAAAATACAAGATGAGATGCTGTAGATCTCCAGCATAGTCAGTAAAGTCCTCTTCTATTGAGTCGGGAGTCCTAAAGAAGGACATTTTTTATTACCCTTAGGTAATGCTCCTCAAAAAGTCTCACTACTAGCAGCTCAAAAACTTTCAACTAGCAAATGCAAGTAAACCCCTCTATCCGCCTATTGGACTGGGACAGTGCCTTCACTCTCTCATTTATTTTAGTGAATCTACAATATGTTTAGCTCAGCAGTACCTAAAATTACTGTTATTTCTTCTAGATGATACTGTATCATGGAATTATGAATATCTGGAACTGCTTTTAAATATTACTGTCACAAGCTAGCAGCTTGTATTGCAGCAACTGAGAAATAATGTTATTTTTTGTCTTAAAAGGAAGTAAAGTAATGAATTTTGCAATATGCCTACAGGATAGATCATCATACCATGCTGCATCTCTCTCTTTCAGTTTTGTCAAAAATGAAGTAACAAGCCTTCATTTTTTGTTCTGAATAACTTCTGCCTTTGTTGAAACTCAGCCATTGAAAATGAGTTTGGGTAATTTATTAGAGCAGTTCATGATTCTGAAGCTGATACTGTGTTAACTGTATAGTGAGAACTAATGATATCTTACCTGTGATGTTCATGAATGGGAGACGGGTTTTATCCAGCCATGAAAATTGTTGAAACTGGGTGTGTAGTATCTTATTATTTATAATGTTTTGTCTTCTTTTGTGATCTCAGTATAATACTAATAAAATCTTCTCAAGAGATAGTTGAAGAGGAATGGAAGATCCACGTGCTGTCCCCCGTGGGTGTTCTCTCAAAATTTGGGTAGAACTGCACTGTTAATATGGCAACACTCTACCCATATAACCAGTGGTAAAATTCTGGTTTCTCACCCACTTCAACCTGTATCTAAATGAATTCGAGTTAAAAAAGAGATGAAAATAATTGATACAAATATAGCAACTAACTGTTTAAACAGTTGTTTATGAGCATATCCAAAAACCTGCACACAGTTCTTTCTTATATTACTCTTTGGTTTGGCTATAAAAATGTTTGGACTTTGGTTTGGCTATAAAAATGTCATCATGTCCCGCTCTTGCCATTTATCAGTGAAAGCATGGTATTGCAATCAGTGTTGATCTATTAGCAATGCTTGAATTTATGTATATGTTACGCTGAAACACCGAAATCTGGAGAATGTCGACTTTCACCGGTGAATGTCAATATTCACATAGTCTCTTGGTGTATGTCCGAAATATTTTCCAAATACTCTTATTTCTGACTTACACCGGTTAATGTTGACATTCACCATGTACTAATGGTGAATGTTGAACATATAACAATATTATATTTTCTTCGTAATTCAGTAATTCTCCGTAATTCGCGAATAAACGCACTTGAAACTTCAAATAAGAACATGAGAACCTAAAACACACTATACATTCAAAATGAGAAAGGAAAATAATAGAAGTTAAAAACTTACTTAATTATACAGTACGTTCTAAATGAGAAAATAAAATAACAGTAATAAAAAACTTATTAAATTATGTCATTCAAATCTTATTTATTGCAACAACTTAAAGTATTATGGCACTTTATGACCTCTCTTTTCGACTTCCACCAGAGCATATCTGTGATTGCCGACATACACCGCTGAGGGTCTGAATATACAAGAATGTAGTGAAATATTTGGTCTTTCACCGACGTATTTGGTGAATGTTGATATTCTCCTGTGAAAGTTGACATTCTCCAATTTCGGTCTTTCACGGTAACATATACAAATTACTCACCAAGCTTTGGAATGCAGATAATTTGTCCATTTTATTTCTTAAAAAAATTTACATGGCCATTATGAGAAATAAAAAATATATATTCTGCTCTCAATGTTCTTTTAAAAAATCTTTGAAATTACTATTTTGTCAACAATAACAGAAAATGTGTGTTTCTTACATTAAAATTTTTTATCTAAATATTTTATTATTTAAAAAAGATTGGCTGTGAAGTCTCCTTTAAAAAGAGAATATTGTTGTGTGACAATATTAAAATTAATTATTTTCATTATTTATAGGTATGGTTGATTCTAATTGGAATGTTGGGGCTGTGCTTGAGAAGAAACTTACACCATTACCATTTACTCTTGCTCTCAGCGGCATGCTTAATCATACTAAGTGTAATTATCGATGTGGAATTGGACTAATTATTGGTTAAACTATAGCCAAATTATAAAAATTTGTCTAGAAATAAATTTTTTTAAATTATATTTAGAAAAAATAAGGACTATATATTGACAAACAAGCATCTTCACATTCCATATGTGATATGTGAAAGAGGTAGTAGGTTATAAATATGCTAGATTACATTTTCTTAATTTATTAACTCAAAAATCAATTTAAAATTTATTTCATTAAAAAGGAAAACTATTAAAATCCATTTTAGTTTTGATGAACTGATGTGATGGAAAAATTCATCAACATGTTATACAATTATGTTTGCACAATATTATTTGCATGCCAACTGAATTGTAAAGCAATTACCATTTGCTTGTGTTTGTTCGATCATTTTGTAAATAGAGACCCGATGTCACAAGATGTGATGCATTTTAAATCGTCAATTAAATTTTTTTATATAGAAATGGATTCAATTTTTCCAGTGTATAAACACATTGTTTTGATATTGGTATTTTCCTATTTCATCTGCGTATTAGAATAAACTTGAATTGAGAAACTGTAGATGGGCTTAAGTCTGTAAGTAATGGAACAAACAGTTTGATACTATTACAAAGAAATATTACTGAGACATTTATATTTTTAAAAATTGCTATTGGAAAGTATCTTATATCTAACACTGCAAAGAGTTTTTACCATTACAGATTTTGACAGTTGAAAAAAAAAATTCCAATCAGATTTTGAGAAGTGAATTTCAGTTTAACACCTGAAACAGTTTTAAACTAAGCAATTACATAGGCATCCTAATTTAAGAATTAATACCATGGAAATTAAGGCTATGGAACTCAAAATTTTATATTTAAAATGTGCTCCAAAAGAAAACAATTTTAGTTTGTTAACCAACAAAACTTGTCCTCAGCACATTGTTATATCTAGACAGTCTCGTTCATCTTCAAAATGTCTGCTTTCTAAAATTTTTTTCTTTCTTAAAAAAGCTAAAAATGACTCTTATTTCAACCTTCTTGTTTTCTGTTTGAATGTAATGAATGATTTCACTCATTTGATCTATATATGAAGTATTGAGCTTACTGTCAAAGATGAGTCTAAAATATTTCACATTTTTAATATCATTCAAAATCTTTTCCTTAACAATTCCACCCAAAAGTGAGATAAACTCATTTTGCGTGGTGGAAAGGAGATAGCTTTTTAACCCTCTGAGCGGCAAGAGTTTTCGCTACTATGATAACAATTTTTTTATTTTAAAACTCATTTTGAGTGGTGGAAAGGAGATAGCTTTTTAACCCTCTGAGCGGCAAGAGTTTTCGCTACTATGATAACAATTTTTTTTATTTTAATGTAAAAACTCTCCTGGAATTTCATACCTGTATTTGTGTACTTTTGATATATTGCCTTAATTTCTTTGACATATTTTAATATGCATATATATATTGTTCTAGTTTGATCTAAGTACATAATCAAATTTTGATGGAAGTTGAATCGACTGTAGAAAATTACCTTTGTCCTTTCCCGACGAACGCTCTGTGTGGCTGTGGAATGAAAAATTTTGCTTAGCTGTAAACATGGGACATTTAAGGAGTGTTTTTGAAAGATCTCTCCATTTCTTTTTTTCTGTTTCAGTAGCTGTCTGTCTAATTATATCCATTGTTCTATTGGCAATTAGACGCTTGAAGTTTAAAATTTGCGCTTAAAGTTTCCATTAAGTTTGGAAACCAGTTACAAATTTAGGTGTAATACTCAGACTTGCATCTGTGCCAAAGAGTCATCAATAACAACAATACAAACTTTGATTTTTGATTGAATATCCCATCCAGATTCTCAGAATCTTGCCATTTATCTGACTCGTATAGAAACAATCAGACATCAACTTTCAGCTAGCATCCTTCGTCTTAATCTTGTGCCCTTGTCTCTTAATTGAAACAAATGGCTCATCTTTGATTTGAAATGCTTCATTTCCTCTTTTAATTGCGTCAACTCTTAGATTATCTGGAACAGGGAAAAGTCAATCAGAAAATAAACTATTAATTTCTTCTTCTCCTCCTCCTTCCTCTTTGTTTGATGTGCCATCTTCATTGTGATTATCTCCAAAGTTGTCATTTTCTTTATCTTATTTGAACTCTCATTTTATATCTCAGTTTCATGAATGTCTGTCTAATTTGATCTTCACTTTAGGGATTTTTATCAAGTTTTTCATTAACTCTAATTTCATTCTCAGATTGAGATAATATTGCACCGTCTTCTCCCAAACTTGATGCTGATATCGAAGATTTAACAAATTTTAACTTCAAGCGGACTAGCGACTGGATTTCCAAAACTTTGGTCTTAAGCCCCCCTTTCCCGTACTTCACTTTTTTAACTCTGGTAACTCCAAAATAGTTATTTTCTCCATAATATATATATATATATATTACAATCGCAATACTTTCTCTGTATTACAGTAGCTTGTGAGAAAATTAAAATAATGGATTTATTTTATTTTACATAGTCAAAACTTTACTTCTAAAAAAATATTACTCTCACAAGCTAGTAGCTTGTATTTCAACAATGGAATGGGTTAAAAAGCTATCTCCTTTCCACCACCCAAAATGAGTTTATCTTACTTTTGGGTGGAATTGTTAAGGAAAAGATTTTGAACGATATTAAAAATGTGAAATATTTTAGACTCATCTTTGACAGTAAGCTCAATACCTCATATATAGATCAAATGATGTATTGTTCGTTCGCCCATAGAATGATCCTAAAGTAAACAAAAGTATGAGCCTCTTACCTAAATGCGAGTAATGGCCTAAATTGAGATAGAGATAGACATATTTGTTTATGTTATAGTTGGTTCTATGAGTGAATGGGCAATATCTCCCCATCCCACTGCTTAAAACATTTTGCGCCATCTATTTTATTATATGTTCAGGTTAAAAATATGTTGCACAGAACGACTTGAGATTTAAGGCAGGGTTGAAATGGTGAGTTCAACAGGGCATTTCAAAAGAAATGAAACCGAAACACCCGCATATACTGCACAATAATACTAAGTCATTACAGCATCACATCATTCATCCAAAATTAGTGATTGTAAAGGCCTATGCAGATTATCTGACATATTATTAACAAAAAGGTGCATTAATACAAAAAAAGCAATTTTTTATTATCCCTTCAGAGCTGGTAGCTGGTGCAGGCCGCAACCATGTTCCTTCACCACTGCATAAATGCATAGTGAAATCTTGTTGCATAAATAATTTGATCATTTAAAATTAAATAACAAAAATATTGAATGATCTAGAAATGAAATCTTAATTTACGATATAAAAGCTTGAATGTTCATGTAATGAAGTGACATCAAAGTCTGTCAATAAATTTCTTTTTTGAAAAAATAAAAATTTTATGTGCAGCTTTAAGGTAATGTAATCTACCCACTGTCAGACAAATCTGAAAGAGGTACTGTTAAAGACCAAGATGGTATTTCACAGATTCAACATGTGTAGCAATCAGTCTTAAAGTGTTGTGTTAACTAACCATGGCTACTAGAGACATGGGCATAGACACTGGGGTACACTTGCAAGTTCGCAAACGAAAAAATACAGTTCTAAAATATTTACTGACTGGAAAAGAATTTTCTCTGTGATTATTCTACTAAGATATTGCTTTTCACTTGAAAAGTCTAGAACAGTCTAAAAATGTTAACTTTAAAGAATTAAAGATTGTAGAAAATAACATGTTTTTCTCTTTGGAACACAATTCTACATGAAATTCTGACATTTTCATCTAATTAGAGTAAAGAGTTGATGCATCACCATCTCTTCACACTTTTATTTATTTTAAACGCACTTCTTCCTTTTTTAACATACTTGATGAGATCTCACAAATTAAAAATTAGTGTTTCCTGCTTCTCTTATTTTGATTTCAATCAACCTTAATCACTTCATGAAATCTTGTTAGCTACGGGAGCAATAGCAGCTATAAACTTTTGTATTTCTCAGTCGGAAGACGAAGCATAATATTATTTTCGAAGCAAATAACCCATTAAGAAACTTAATTGGAAGATTTTTCTGAAAACTGGTGATGCTAAGGAAATCCTGCCAGGTAAAATTGAATTCGGTGGCCCATGCATCCCAATGTCTAAGGAGGAATAGCAATCTCCGCTCAAACAAGCACCTGATCCGGGGAAGCGGAAAAAGATCTCGACCCACTTGCACCTGGAAGCCCACAATGAACAAAGCGGTCCCCTCTTTTTTATTATTATTATTTAGTTCTAAACCCTTGGCTCTCAAACCAACTGGGAATTCTACTAATGTGCAGTCCTTCAAGGAAATCTTGGTTCCCAAGGCCCATCAAAATATCGTAACCTGAAAATAAGCATAAATTTATGTTCTGGCCAATGCAGGATAAATTTACTTCATTTCTTTTTGTTTTCAACTGGAAACACAACTGCTGTCATCTTGACCCCTTTCAATGAGTCACCATTTGCTTGAGAACAAAATTCGATTCCTTCTTTATGTTTGCAAGCCAGAAACGTGTCACTTCCGGCCATTTATGAAGCCCCCTACAGGCTCTTTCATTTTGATTTATTATCAAGAGGTTTTTTTTAAAAAAAAAAAAAAAAACAGAAACCTTCTCTCCCTAACCAAACAATCGGTTTGGGAGAACACTGACCAAATAATTTAACTGTGCTTCCTTCCTGTTCAGATATTTAGAAAATTATCCTGGATGCAGTCTTCAAATTTTGAGGTTACACCATCAGGATGAAAGAAGAGGCGTAGCGTTTCGCAAGTTTGTGAATGGGTCAAAGCTTCAAGGTATGCTGTGAAAACAGAGACGTTGCTTAAGTCATTTACCTTTTTGAAGAAATCAGTCATTTGTGTTTGCTTCTTGCTTTGGAAGCATTTTCTCTTGATCTGAGATTGCATGTTTCGTAGCATAAGTTTCCCGGCCAACTCCGCGTCGTCTTGTTCTTCCAAATAGCTCAGCAATCCGTCGACTTGTTGCAAAGCCGCTTCGTGCATCTTCCGCATCTGCACAGTGGGCTCTTCTTCGCCTTCACTTCGCTGTCCTTCATTCTCGGTCTCTCCTCTTGCTTTCTTCACAATTTCGTCATCTGTCAAGCGTTCAAAGCCAGGTTCGTTGACGTCACACTTCAACACTTAATGTTTTCACACTTAGTCACACTTAATGTTTTCAGCATTGACGTTCTCACCACCCGGAACTGTTTTCACCATATCGGCAACATTTGCCGTGGGCATGTCTACATCTTCATTCTCTTCTTCATAACACAAAGGGGTTAGGTTGTTGTTGGCTTTAACATTAGGCGTGAGTTATCTCCATGATTTTATGAGGGTTGACGGTTTCACAGAGTCCCATGCAGGTGCAATATCATAGATGCTGTCCAAGATTGTGTAGTGTTTCCAAAACTCTTTCAGATCATAACCTTCTTCAATTTTGGTCATTAGCAGCTTGGTTCCATATGTTCTCTTCATTATTGCAATGACTCCTTGTTCCATGGGTTGGATTAGCGCAGTAACGTTTGGGGGGAGAAACTTTGCAAAAATTTGTCCATCTGAAGACTTTAATACGCTTGTTGCTGGGTGAGAAGGTGTGTTGTCGATCTATAGCACAGCTTAGACATTTCCACAAAAGTTCCGATTCGTCGGCATTGTAAATTTGTTCAAAAGATAGCTCTATTTTTAAAACAAATTCTTCAAATTCATGGTGGAAATCGTCAGCTGCTTGTTGGTCACCACTAAGTTTCTTCCCATGAAGTTCAATTTCTCGAATTCCATGTCGCTGCTTAAAACGGGTCAACCAGCCAGAAGACACATCAAAATTTCCTTTCAGGCCTAATAACTCAAAAAAGGTTTTTGCCTTCGCCGCAATGATAGGACCATTTACAGGAGTACCCTCTTTTCGAACTTGAGCTAACCACTCTGTCAATGCAGTGTCTAGCTCATCAAAGATAGAAACCCTTCATAGTTTTTTGCTTTTTCATTGCGGAAGCACTGTCCGACATTAGTGCAAAGTTCACCAGTTTGTCTTTTTGCTTTAGAATGTCATGCACTGTTGTTTCCGCCATTCCGTAATCCAATTCCATCTGCTGCCTTGTAGCGCTGTTTGCTACTTTGGAAATTAATTCTAGTTTTTGCACAATCGTCAACACAACCTTCTTTCGTTTTTCTGACATTTTAAATCTGTAACGAAAAACACAAAACCAAAAAGCACAGACACTGAAAAAGCACTGACTTATCTTTTATAGATAAGAAATTAACTCGGACTGGTTCGCAAACACTATCAGGCTTAAACTAACAATGGCAAGTGGGAGGAAGTGGACGTGTCAGTAAGATTAAGACGAGAGAGGGCGGTGGAGCGGGCACTGCAAGGGTGAGTAAGAAATCACTTACTCATCAGAGGGGAAGGTTCCGAGAAGGCCTGAGATATTTTTGCTATAAGTAAGCATGATGTTAGCAAATTTAACGTTTCGCTCAGTTTTGTGAACATTTTTATTTTCTTTGCTTTCACTTGAAAAAAAAAAATTGTGTGGCAGGTCCGGATAATCGATAGTCTACTGTATTTAAAATACCGTAAATTCATTATAATCAGCAATTATAAGTTTTATCCTTCAAAGATGTGTAAAAAAGGGGGTGCGTCTTATACGCTTTCAAATACAGTAATTCAAATGCTGAAATTTGTGGCAAAGCAACTTGCAAAATACATTTAATTTTTTAAAGGATAATTAGAGAAAATGAAATACAGCTTTGAAGTTGCTGCTCTAGACATGACCAAAACCACTCCCTTAAGGGATTAGATCGGAACCATTCGCTCACTGAAGTGAATCGGTTCTTTTTAACAATTCACCGCTCAATAACATTGACTTTGATAAATGCGCTTGGAACAAGTATGGACCCCTGGACTGATTTCTTTCAACTGTGCATTTGAGATTCCGTTTAAAAAAATAACTTTTCTACATAAAACAACAATAAAATTCTGAAATAAAAAAATGGGAAAACTAAACTCACATTTGTTAAACATTATTTTATTACTGTAATTGTAATAAAATAATGTAATATTTAACAAATTTTGTTGCTACCACAAAGTGTAGTGTAAAAATAAATTTTTAGATTGGAGGCAGATCCCAAAGAGCATGAAATTGTCTGCTGACAATACATTTAATTTTGCTTTATTTTATCTAATCCAATAAAATGATACCGTCGAGGTTCTTCCATTCGGTAGGATCCACATTTTGTTCGGCAACCTTGAAAAATACATCAGATGAAAAAATTTGTGTTTCTAAATATATGCTAATTCTAAAGGAGATTAAAGAGAAGTTTACGGCTCTTGATTACAAGACGTTAGTAAAGCAAGTAATTAAATAAAAATATGATTTATTATTTTACATAAATATTACAATAATATTGTATAAAAAATACCTAATTACATAGCTATAATATGACACAATATTCAACGAATCAGAATGAAACTCAGAAGAGTAGCTCCTAGGAAGCGAAAAGAGCAAGTAAGCAGGAGCCAGATTTGAAAGAGCGAATAATGAAGACTCTGACGGAGTCTTCAAGCGCTGACAGCTGGGAATCCGTAGAACTAGTTCCTATAATCTACGCACTTTAAACAAATCCTCGCACTGGCATATGGTTGTTATTCGAGGCAGGGCTTAATTTCTAAGAGTAGAAGTGCTGGAGCTCTATGGAAGACCGTCAGCAAAGACAAACAAGAGTAAATAAATAAATAAAACTGCTATTAAACTCATTAATAATTTTAAAATTAAATAGTTATCAAATTAATTAATAGCTATTTAATTGATGTTTATAAATTGTTATTTGATCAATAATTATTATATAATTAATTATAATTTAATTGATAATTATTAGGTGATTAACTATTATTCATTGAAATAATTTAAGATTGAAGTAATTAAATAAATAAAATTTAAAAAGATGAATTGAAATTTAATAAGCGATTTTTAATATAATTTTATTGTTAAAATTTAATTTTCGAGATAAAGTTTCTACTGAAATTGTTATTCAATTATATAAAAGGAGTGCCTCAGCCTTCTTATTCAGGGCTCCGATGCATTCCGGCTAGAATTATGATTTATTACAAAAATTAAGAAGCTCTGGTCGTAGGAGATGAAAAAGTTCATTTATCATCACAAAAATTAAATATACTTAAAATATAGCTGAGGAAAATTCCAAGGCAAAACAGAATGAGGGTATGAGTGGGTGGAAACAAAAAATGAGAGGAATCTTGGTGAAAGAGAAAGTTTTCTTTGACCGCGGCTCTCTGCTGATATAATTATAGCCATCAAGCAGATGTGGTCAGAGTAAAATGAGTCATAAATCTGACTCCTAAGGATGAATGTAAAGTTGCTGGTTACGCTTTCCCCCACATTAGTGGATACTGTGGGAAGATGATGTATAAGACATGCTTGAGCAGTTTTATCTCAGTATTTCACGCTTATTGTACTTAGCTGTCATTTAACGCACATTTAAGAACACAAATTTTCCTTCCTGTGAGGATAACTAACAGCAAGCATCGATAACAATACTTATGGCAAGAAATTTAAAACGTTCCTAAACAAACTCCCCCAAATTTATTGCCTTTCTTAAAGAGAAAGGTTTCCGCATGTGAGTGAGGGGACTTTACTTGAACTTACCATGAGTTCGTATTTCTAGGGAAATAGAGTATTGCAAGGTCTGCTTATTTTTTTCCCTTTAAATTGTGGTTCAGTTTTATAAAAAGAAGTACCGAAGCTCACCATTTTTAAGGCTCTGGTGCGTTCCGGCTAAAATTGTAATTTATCTTAAAAAACTGAGAAGTACCGGAGCCGGGCTCCGGCACAATTTAAGCACTGACTCGAGGGCCATTCAAACGTTAGTATAGAAGAGTGAGGACCAGAGATATCAAAAAAAGAAAAAAAATTACACATAAGCCAGTAGTTTAATATATATCTTTATTTTACAATCCAGAAATAATTTCAGTAAGGTAAAGTCTCAGGCTCGGTTCCAGTGAAGCACTTTCAATGCGATTTCTCGTTTTTAATTTAATTTGTTTGAGAGTAGAAAAAGTACCCGCATTCATATGTACTGCCAAACAGCAATATCATTTGCAAAGAGAATTTATGCAGTTTGAGAAAACATTCTTAAATCAGTTTCCAGAAATGTTTAGTGACATCATACTTTTTAGTCTGGTAGAATGGATATGCCTGAAGATAAAAAATTTCTGTTTGAGGGTCGCAAGGCACCTCACTTATTTCAATCTCCCTGGGGCTGTTTAACAATGAAAGTTTAGTTTTTAGGGAGTCAAAATCCTGGAATCTGTCATGGAACTCTTTCTTGATATCAGTAATTATTTCATGAAACATACTAAGATTTGTGTCATTTTATGTCTTTCAGCTGCTGACAAAATGGGAAGTGTGCTGTATTGTTTGCTCTTACTGCAATTTGAATTATATTAAGTTTTTTTACGATTATTATTATTTAAAGCAGTGAGAATGATCTTCATTTTTTCTAAATGTTTAACTAACATTTTCTTTTAGTAAGAAGGGCAAGTACCAACAAAATGAATAAGCGGGTTGGACCGCGCTGGTCTAGTGAATCGGTTCTAGATCGGATCGTCAATATCTATACTCTGTCTTACCATGCGAGATTACACTTATGACCATTGAATCCGGGCAACCCGTGTGATGGATCTAAACATATATATATAACTTGCATACCTGCCAACTTTTACGAATTTTTTGTAATTTGTACGAAAATGTGTTTGTCTTTACGATTTTACGATCGTAATCCATTTTTTACGATTTTTTTCCTTTTTCAAGTGTTTTTAGTGATTTTTGTCGAAATTTTAGAATTTTTCACCAATTCAGCGATTTTCGCCAGTTGCATCGTGTTTTACCGCCAACTACCGACTACTTCGAATCCAGTAACCTGCGGTTTCTCCCAACTCGCCGCTTAACCAGCCAATCCAATGTGCTGAACTTGTTTCTCCCACTCTTTTCTTTGTGGGTGCCAGATTATTTTTTTAGCGTGGATTGTCGCATTCTGATTTTTTTTTTTTTTTCCCACGTGCTACGAATTTTCTTAATACGTCGTTGTTACGAAATGAGTTCAAAAAAACCGTATTCTCAATATTTTCGGCCTGCTTACAAAGCCGAATTTCCAACAATTAAAGAATCCTTCAAAGGAAATAACTATGCATTTTGCAACGTGTGCGTGTGTGACTTCATAATAAGTCACGGTGGAAGAAGCGACATTGTGAAGCATGTTAAGTCTAAAAAGCATGAAGTTTATGCTTCGGCTTCGACAACGTCAAAGAAAGTGGATGATTTTTTTTTTCAAATTCGGCTACGAATTCGGATGCCGATATCATTTTGGCAGAGTGTTTGTTTACTGCATTCCTCATCGAACACAACGTGCCGCTAAGCGCTGCCGATCACGCCGGTCAACTTTTCAGACGGATGTTTCCCGACTCCAAGATTGCTCAGAAATATGCTTGTGCTCACACGAAAACATCTTCTATTGTGAACGAAATTGCTTGCGATGCACAAAGTAAAACTATAGCTGCACTCCAGAATTCAGCATTTTCGGTGTCAATCGATGGCAGCAACGACAGAGATTGGAAGCTTTACCGTTTACCCCATCGTTGTCACATATTTCTGTGATGTTTCTAATGAAATGAAAACTCATCTTTTGCGTCTCCCATTGTTAAATGGAGATGCTACGGGGGAAAATATTGCCTCCTTGGTAATTAATGAGTTGAAACAACTTAACATCCCAATATCAAACTGCATTTCATTTGGTGCAGATAATGCTCATATCATGGTGGGTGACAAAAAGGGTGTAGCCTCTTTCCTCAAAAAAGAATAAAATGAATTAATTGTTATTGGATGCCCATGCCACTTAATTAATTTGGCAGCAGAAAAAGCTGCAGCTGCTTTACCATTAAATATTGATATTATTTTTATCTTTAGAGGTTGGCAGGTATGAACTTGTTTTAACCACATAATCTCTTCTAGAGAATGAATAGCTTCGAAAACTTTACACAGCTCGGAGAACTAATGAATAGAGTGATAGAAGCTAAGTTTGTTATCAGGTTTATAGATTGAAGAGTTGCTGTACTTTGAAGATAAAATTGATGAGCTGAAAACTGCTTTCCATGGTACTTCTAAGCATTTGTTGTTCATTTTAAAAATATCTGGGCATTAGCAAATTCAGAATTTTTTAATATACTCGAAAAATGTCTGAGATGGAAATACTGGATTTGAGTTTTTTGCGTGTAGTGTTGTTATAAATCATATAAGATAATACTGTACGGGAAATTCTGCTTCATTGCCGCGAAATCCAGGTTTCAAATACCTAAATAAAGATTTTCTTATACCATTTTGGTGTAGGCAGTGGTTGAGGTTAGAGAGCCAGCAATCAAATTTATCTTATTTAAATCTGTAAAATAGTTTGTCGAATTGTGTTTTCAATAACAAATTTAACTCTAACAGACAATCCAAAAAGTTCACTGAATTTTCTGTTAAACTGTCTACCTTTGACCTCAAGCTCGAGAAAGGCTTTAATACATTATTCCTTTCATAAGGCAATACTACACATTACTCTTTTGCAAACATATCGAAGCACCACGAAGAACATATACACGAACATATCGAAGCACCACGATTGATGTGTTTTTCTATCTGGAAAAAAGTGTAAAAAGGAAAGAAAACCTAGAGAATTTCCAAGAACTGTGCTCTGGTGAAACGAGAAAAATTCTGAAACATGTATGCACGAGATGGTTATCCTTAGGCAGAGCGCTAGGAAGGTTTATTGAACAGTGGGATGCATTGCTAAAATATTTCCACGAAGAGACCAAAACGAAACCACAAATCCCATCAAATTTGTCGGCATATAAGATTCCGAAAACCAACTTTGCTTCTAATCAAAATGCTTTAAAAGGGAAAAGCCAACACACAGAATCAAACCCTTTAAAAAGAAAATGCTTAGAAGACTCCTCAAAGGTTAACTTTGTTAAAGAAGTTGAAGGGAAGAAGAAACAGTCTTCTATTAGCCGGGAGGAAAGGATTTTCTGTCTTCTTTCTTTGGATTTGAACAAAGCATATTGTAGTTTCGTGTTAAGTACCATTAAGATTTTTGAAAGTGTAAATACCCTTCTACAATCAGCTTCGCCAAAATCTCCCCTGCTTATCCAAATTCTTAATGATCTTTGGAAAGAACTTTATACTAAGTTTGTAAAACCATCCGTTGTGAAAAACAGTGTGTTGATTCGTGTTGCCTATAATAGTTTGGCAAATCAAAATGATGACAATGATCTTATAATTGGAAATCAAACCAGGGAACTTGTAAATTCTTTGAAAGATCATGAGAAAAAAGAATTTTTTCAATGTGTTAGTACTTTTTCTTAGCCTGTGATTACATTGTACGGAAGTTTCCTTTGCAAAATGAAGTTCTTTTAAATGCTGAAGTGGCAAATTTGAAACAAAGTGAAAATTCATCTTTTGAAAAGATTCTTTTTTTATTGATAAATTTCCATTTTCGTTAACAATTAAAGAAAATGAATGCCATAATGATGCTTTAGATGAACTACAGAACCAATTTTCTGCTGCACAGTTTGAAGACTTTGCCAGTTCTGGAGAAGATAGACTTGATGTCCTCGTTGATACCTTAAAAAGAATAAAAAGAGCTGATGGAACACCAAAATATGATAGACTAGCAAGAGTTTTATGTGCTATTCTCGTAATTCCACACAGTAATGCTGAGTGCGAGAGAGTCTTCAGTGTTGTGAAGAAAAACAAAACTATGTTTCGTTCTTCAATTTCACCAAAAACTCTAGAAAACATTTTAATTGCTAAATGTTATGAGGAAACTAATTGTTATGACAGAAAATTTTCCAAAGAACTTTTGGCTAAAGCCAAAAAATGCACTCTAAATTCATTGCAATAATTTTTTTGTGTAACATTAAGTTCTTGTTTTATGTTTCCTAATAAATTTTTTAGTTACTACTTAATTGAGATTTACTAATGTAAGTACAATTTTCTTTTTTCTATTTGTATAAATTGTTATTTTTTTAATATCAAAGCATGATATTAATTCTTCTTGTTCTTCTGAATTTTTATCTTTAGAGGTTGGCAGGTATGAACTTGTTTTAACCACATAATCTCTTCTAGAGAATGAATAGCTTCGAAAACTTTACACAGCTCGGAGAACTAATGAATAGAGTGATAGAAGCTAAGTTTGTTATCAGGTTTATAGATTGAAGAGTTGCTGTACTTTGAAGATAAAATTGATGAGCTGAAAACTGCTTTCCATGGTACTTCTAAGCATTTGTTGTTCATTTTAAAAATATCTGGGCATTAGCAAATTCAGAATTTTTTAATATACTCGAAAAATGTCTGAGATGGAAATACTGGATTTGAGTTTTTTGCGTGTAGTGTTGTTATAAATCATATAAGATAATACTGTACGGGAAATTCTGCTTCATTGCCGCGAAATCCAGGTTTCAAATACCTAAATAAAGATTTTCTTATACCATTTTGGTGTAGGCAGTGGTTGAGGTTAGAGAGCCAGCAATCAAATTTATCTTATTTAAATCTGTAAAATAGTTTGTCGAATTGTGTTTTCAATAACAAATTTAACTCTAACAGACAATCCAAAAAGTTCACTGAATTTTCTGTTAAACTGTCTACCTTTGACCTCAAGCTCGAGAAAGGCTTTAATACATTATTCCTTTCATAAGGCAATACTACACATTACTCTTTTGCAAACATATCGAAGCACCACGAAGAAAGTGGTTGTTTTGATGATACTGAATATGTGTATAGCTGATACACAGATGATAAAAGGATTAAAAAATCAAGATCATAAGTATCTGTTCACGGTTCACAATCATCCATTAAGTGTTCAAATTAGTAGTTGGTCGAACCTCCTCTGGCGGCAATGTATGCTTGAATCCTTCAGGCAAGGAATGGTAGAGGTTCCTAATGTCATCCTGCGACACATACTGCCAGGCATGTATCAGTTGTCGCTCCAGATCTGTGATATTTTGTGGTGCCCGAATCTGGTGACCTTGCTGGTCAAGGAAGAGTATCAACCGCACGGAGACAGTCCAGAGATATGCGAGCGGTATGTGGCCTGGCATTATCTTGCTGGAAAATGACCCCAGGATGACGTGCCATGAAGGTTAATGCAACCGGCCGCAGGATGGAATCAACATATCGTTGAGCTGTTAAAGATGTACGGAGGTTGACTAAAGATGGCTTGCTGTCATAAGAAATAGCGCATCACACCAGGGGGTTATGGCTGTATGCCTTTGTAAAACAAAGGCTGATTGTGACCGCAGGGCCCGTTCTCTCCAGACACGTACATGGTGGTCATCTGCTTCAAAAGTGAAGCAGAATTCATTACTGAACACTATACGATGCCAGTCTGATGGCGGCCATGATGATCAGCTGCGACACCACTCCAGACAATTCCACCGATGTTGTGGGGTCAAAGACAAACGTCTTAAAGGCATCTGTGAGCGTAGCCCCTCCTCAGACAAGCGCCGTGAGATGGTGTACTGAACCACGGGAGGTATAGACCTGGCTGTAATGCGTTGAATAGTCGACAATGATACCTTTGGGGAGGTTCGGGCCTGGCGAACAATCATCCTATTTTGCCTCGCATTTGTGCTCCTTGGCCTTTCAGAGCCTTCATTTCGTCGGAAATTTTCTTGTATCAACCATTGCTGCCAACATCTTTGCACATGATCGCAATTCCAGTTCATTTGTCTTGAAACTTTGATCATTTGCATGTTCAATCAAGATGTTTTGCACACCAAATTTCGTCACGATACGATCGCAGGAGTTCTTGGTGCTTCGATTTTTTTTTTTTGCAAAAGAGTGTAATTCTACCAAGCATCCCGCATTCTAATACGTAAATTTATTTTTAGAACAACAATAAAATAGAAATTAAATATTGTTCCCATTCACATTATTGTTTTAATCGCATATCATTTATAGTTATGTAAATCTAACGTAGTATTTATGTAACGCAGTAAGGTTGACTTGTATCTATTAAAATAAAATTTTAAATAAATAAAAAAAAATTTGAAGGGTTTCAGATTTCAAATTACGTCCAAAGGAGCGTTTCCTTAACGTTTTGTGTGTTACCTTTATTTATTAAATATCATGTTCTTCGCACTTAAACCATAAATTCAAGTTCAACAGCAATGTCGCAAAATAATTTTAAAACGAGCATATCTTTAGAATTTCTGATAAAGCGGCTCACGCGCTGGAGATAAAAATGTACCCCCTGGTAGAGTGTTGCCATTGTTCGCTTTTAAATCGCTGAGTTTGTTTATCAAAAATTCGTTAAAGTTTTACGAAATATGAAATCGATAATAAAACAAACTCCAAATTAGGGCTTCCAGATGACCATATTCGGTGGAGGATTACGTTATTCAAAATTTGATGGCTCTAGGTACCGTTGTTTTATCACAATGCGAGAAACAAACATACAGTTATGCAGATTCTTCATTATTTAATTTTTTTAAAACGGCACTCAAATATTTGGTGGTAACAATTTGAAATATGAATAAACGCAAAATGTCAAAACGAAATTAATAGTCCTGGGCAAACTGCCCTTTTGCACTAAAAAATATGAAAGGGCTGTTGCCGAAAAGTGCTTGTTAAGGTGCTACGCTCTCGACTGGTCTGCTGCTGCACTCATTCTTACTAAACAATTTCTTTTCAGCTTTTAATTAAGCATCATTTTCTTCGCACTTAGGCCGTATACAGTTCAGCAGCAAATTTACAAAAACTTTTAAAAGCAGCACGTGTTTAGAATTTCCGATGAAGTTAAGTGTTGGTATATATTTTTAGCCCAGAAGGGCTATTAATTTCGTTTTGGCATTTTGCTTTGAAATTTTTGAATGCCCGTTTCACTTTTCAAATTGTTGCCACCGAATATTAGAGCCCCGTTTGTTTCTCGCATTGTGATAAAACAACGGTACCTAGAGCCATCAAATTTTGAATAACGTAATCCTCTACCAAATATGGGCATCCGGAAGCCCTGAAATTTGTTTTATTATCGATTTCATATTTTGCAGCACTTGACGAATTTTTGATTAACAGACTCAACGATTTGAAAGCGAGCAATGTCTCCACTGTACGGGGGGGGAGGGGAAGTAGCTCCAATGAGCGGACTGTGTATCTTAAATTTTAAAGATATGCTCATTTTAAAATTATTTTGCTATATTGCCGTTAAACTGAATTTTATGGTTTAAGTGCAAAGAACATAATATTTAATAAATAAACATGACTCACAAAACGTTAAAAAGACGCTCTTTTGGGCGTAATGTAAAATCTGAGAGTTTTCAACTTTTTTTTTTTTTATTCTTTTCTCAATATCATATTAATGTACAGTTTTCTTAGTAAAGATGGCTTACAAAACTTTGTCTTTTTATTATTAACGTTTTGTGTCTTACAAGAAAAAAGTATCACCGACTTTTTCAGCTTTCAGTACTTAAAATTATAAATCACACTTCAGCCACGAAGTAGCCGATCTTTTATTAAAGACTCGCTTCAAAGATTTAAAAACAATATCTCTCATTAAAACACTATGACTGTGGTGATTATTCACAAAATCAGTTTCAACGAAAACTATCTTTATTATCTCGAAAGAGATCAATAACGCTGCTAGCGTTGCTACGTCGTTCTCGAACTTGAATATCTATTATTGCCATACAATAATAGATATTCAAGTAAAACTAAACTATACTAACAAAATATAAGTGAGGCTTGCTCATGAGCCAGAAAATACAAAATAAAAAATAATAAACATTAAAATAAGTAATGTATTATTAACATACCCCCACCTTTTGATTATAAACTATAATCAAAATGTAAAAGTATTGAAAAATATATGTATATCCTGTACTAATCAAATAGACCACAGAAATACTCTCAAGTATAAGAAATAAGAATAACAACCAATAAAAATGTATTTCCCTAAAGCACATATTTAAGTTATAAGTCCAGTTTTTCTGGAACATTAATTTTTCTACCAGTTCTACTAAATTTTGAATGAGAGCCCCTAAATATTCCGACCGAATTCGTTCCTCAGTTCTTAATTATAATTTGTCTGTATTTGAGTTTAAGAGATAAAGAAGTCTGAGAGATAAAAGAATTTTTTCCACATTATCAATATCTGGAACACTGCATTCATGAATGTCTTGAGTTGATTACGCTTTCACAGTCTGCCAGAGTAGTTTCCATTTCTGCATAATTTAGATGAGCCTTACCTAACAACACTCCTTTAAGAGATCTTTCAATATTCTTATTAGTCGCTTCTACCAACCGACCCACCATGCGGCAGTCGTTGGGTTAAACTTCCAGTCAATCGAATTGACGACTCCATGTTTCTGTATACGGTTCCAATCTAGTATTTTGAATGAATTGGCTGCCCCAACAAAATTAGAGCCATTTTCACAGTACACAATAGCACATCTTCCTCTGCGAGCTATAAATCTTCTAAATGCCATTAAAAAGGCGTCTGGGGAAGCGGCAGTAAATGGCTCAAAATGTACTGCTCTGTACACTGCGGAAGTGAATATTAACACCCAACTCTTTCTTTTTTTTTTTTTTTTTTTTTTTTTTTTTTAATAGAAACAGAGGACCAGCCATGTCAACCCTTGTAATTTGAAATAGCAGCGTTTTACGCAGCGTCCTTTACACTATTTTCAGGAAGAGGCTCATATATCGCTTCCATGTTCCTTGAACTATATCTTTTACAGATATAATCGTGCAATTAGCCACAATATTTTTCGCAGTCTTTCTTCCGTTAAGAATTCAATATTTTTCTCAAAGCAGATTCAAAAGTATCTGACCACCTACGTGACAATTCTTCATATGAACACATGAATCTTTAACTTCGCTTCGTGAAATTCTGTTGCATTCGATTCTCTGTATTTCCTGCTGTCAGTGTGTGATATAATATTTAATATTATTGGCAGCATTAAAATTATATTACATGGAATGGCAACAGTCATTCTTAGTTTAAATAGTGTTCTACTACTACTACTACTAAGAACATATAGTGAATTTTAGTTTCAGAAAGCAGCGCCTCCTTTTACTCTGTATCACGTGAAGAACATCAGTAAAACAAAAAGACGAAAGTAAAAGTCAGGTGGCCGCCATCACTGTTATATATGTAACTGTAACTGTATCTATTATTATCTTTAACCATAATTGTAATATAGATGAGCAATGTAGAATAAAAGATGTTTGTGTACATCTTGTAATCATCACTGAGCACGTAACCAACACATATAAAATACAACACATGGCGCAGCCTGTCATTGATTAAAAAAGAAAATCTTTTTTGAAGAACCATGCAGCCTAGGTAAAGATGTTCTAAACAAAAACATCATGGGAAGTTGTTTACTGTGAAATCCAAACTTATATCGCTGGTAAGTGAGTTGTTTATTTTTATTGGAAGTGGCTAAAAATACGTATATATAAACTATTTAAAGTCCTAAATTAAATATGGATGGATTAAAGCCACCAAGTAATCTAAGTTTCGAAGGAAATTTAAGCGAAAATTGGAAGAAATGGAAACAAAAATTCCAAATTTATATGTTAGCGTCTGGTGGTATTACTAAGTCACCTGAAATTAAAGTAGCTATTTTATTGCATATTATTGGTGAAGAAGCACTTGAAAAATTTAATACTTTTAATTTAAGTGAAGAAGATAAGAAGGATGTTGACAAAGTAATTGAAGCTTTCGAAAATTTTTGCCTACCGAAAGCAAACGAAAGTGTTGATAGACATATATTTTTCTGTCGAACACAACATGTAGGTGAATCGTTTGATGATTTCTTAACCGATTTAAACAAATTAAGTAGCAACTGTGGATTTGCAGAATTAAAAGATAGTTTAATAAGGGATAGAATAGTAAGTGGAATTCTAAATAAAAATCTCAAAGATAGATTATTAAGGGAAGATCAGTTAACATTGTAGAAATGTATTAAAATGTGTAAAGCTTCTGAATTAGCAGAACTTCAGCTGAAAACTTTAACTGAAGAAAATAAAATAGAAGCTATCAAACGTAATAAATTTCGACCTTCAGAGGAAAAAAGTCAGCCTTGTAAGAAAGACTATCATGTAAAACAAAGTACTAAATCTTCTTCAAACTATCAAGGAAATAAATACAATAATCCAAAACCATATAGAAAATGTGGAACTTTTCATAAGTTATACAACTGTCCTGCTTATAATAAGATTTGCTTGTACTGTAAAAAGAAAAATCACTTTTCTAAAATGTGCACTTTTAAAAATGCTAATGTTGTACAGAATAATTTAGAGCATGAGTTACATAATAATGGTAATGAATATATTTTAGGGTCAGTAGAAGATATAAAGCCATTTTCTAAAAATAAAACCGAATGGTTTAAAAAACTAAAAGTAAACATATCTAAATATTTATTTGTTAAGTTGGATACTGGAGCTCAGTGTAATGTGCTACCATTGCCTAAATTTAAACAATTAAATTTAAGAGAGAAATGTTTGACTAAATCAAAAGTCACTTTAAATAATTACAATGGTACTACAATTGATGTAGTTGGAAAATGTAAATTATTATGTGAAACATCGAAAGGGGACAAGGATAGAATAGAATTTCAAGTTGTAGCATGTGATAAAACTGTTCCAGCTATTTTAGGTTTACCTACATTGCAAAAATTAAACCTAATACAAAGGATTTGTACAGTAAATCCTGATTCTAATGAAAAGTTACCAGAACTTTTAAAAGGATATCAAGATTTGTTTAAAGGAACTGGGAATTTAACTGGATATACATATCATATTAAATTAAAACCAGGAGCTGTTGGTAAAATAGAACCCTGTAGGAAAATTCCACTTAGCTTATTAAATCCATTAAAAAAGGAATTAGCAAGAATGGAAAAAGATGGTATTATAAAGAAAGTTAACCAACCAACAGAATTCGTGAATTCATTAGTGGTAGTAAGGAAAAAGGATGGAAATTTAAGAGTGTGTTTAGATCCTCAGCACCTTAACCAAAATATACTGAGAGAACATTATCACATACCAACCTTTGAAGAAATTTCATCTCAAATGACAAATGCAAAGGTCTTTAGTATTTTAGATGCAAACAAAGCATTTTGGCAAATTAAACTGTCAGATTCAAGTTGTGAATTTACTACATTTAACACTCCGTTTGGTAGATATTGTTTTTTGAGGTTGCCATATGGACTGAGTTCATCACCAGAAGTTTTCCACAGAAGTTTTTCTGAAATTTTTAGTGATTTAGAAGGAGTTCAAATATATATAGATGACTTATTAGTTTGGGGTAAAGATAAAAAAGAACATGATTCAAGATTAAAGAAGTTGTTGGACCGAGCCAGAGAAAAGAATGTTAAATTTAATTTAAATAAATGTAAATTTGGGCTGAATGAAGTGAAATATATGGGACATATATTTTCTAAAGATGGTTTGAAACCAGATGAAGACAAAATTAAGGCTATTCTAGATATAAAACCACCAAAAAATGTGAAAGAATTAGAAACTTTCCTAGGAATGATTACATATGTTTCTAGATTTATACCTAATGTATCAGAATTGACATCATGCTTAAGAGATTTGTTGAAAAAACAAGTTATCTGGAACTAGAATGCAACACATGAAAAAGCATTTAGAAGACTAAAAGATGTCTTGGTAAATAAATCAGTTTTACAGTATTATGATATAAACATGCTAGTAGTTTTATCTGTAGATGCATCTCAAGAAGGACTAGGATCAGTCTTACTGCAGAATAATTTACCAGTGGCATATGCATCTAAGGCATTAACAGATACTCAGAAGAATTATGCTCAAATTGAAAAGGAAACTTTAGCTATTTTATTTGCGTGTGAGAAATTTCACCAGTATATATTTGGAAAAAATATTACTGTGGAAAGTGATCATAAACCACTGGAATCAATTTTTAAAAAGCCATTAAATAAATGCCCTGTAAGACTACAAAGAATGCGTATAAGATTACAGCCATATCAGTTTGAGATAAAATATAAACCAGGAAAAGAACTTTTTATAGCGGATGCATTATCAAGATCATTCACTGATAAAGGATCTGATTTCTTTGAAGAAGAAATAGAAGCTCATGTTGGATTAGTTGTAGAATGTATACCAATGCCTAATGGTAAAATGGAAGTTTTTCAACTGGAAACAGAAAAAGATGAAGAACTACAAGTTTTAAAAAAATTAATTAAAACTGGATGGCCAGATGAAAAATGTATGGTTCCAGAACTGGCAAAACCATATTTTAACTTCAGAGAAGAACTATCAGAAGCAAATGGATTAATATTTAAAAATTCCTGTGTTGTTGTACCAAGAAGTTTACGAAAAGATATGTTAAGCAGAATTCATTATGGTCATTTAGGAGTAGTAAAATGCAAGATCAAAGCAAGAGAAATATTATATTTGCCAGGAATGTCCAAAGAAATTGAAGATTTGGTACTGAATTGTCAAACATGTTTAAGTTTACAAAAAGCTAATACTAAAGAACCAATGATATCTAAAGAAATACCTAATGGTCCATGAGAAGTATTGGGAACAGATATCTTTTACTTTCAAGGAAGGGATTATCTAATAGTAATAGATTATTTTAGCAAATATGTTGAAATTGGACATTTGGAAGATTTGTCAAGTGTAGCAGTGATAAAGCAATTGAAATCAATTTTTGCAAGACATGGTATTCCGAAAATAGTATATTCGGATAATGGTCCACAATATAATTGCAGGAAATATAAAGATTTTGCAAGATGGAATTTTGAAACCAGAATTTCAAATCCAAAATACCCACAGTCTAATGGAATGGTTGAAAGACATATTCAAACTGTCAAGCGAATGTTAGAAAAAGCTGTAGTTGACAACAAGGATCCATATTTAGTTTTACTGGAATATCGTAACTCTCCTATTTCAGATGAAATTAAGTCACCTTCAGAATTGATGTTTGGAAGAAAAGTAAATGGATTGAAGCCTATAAAAGAGAATTTTGTCCAAGCTAAACGATATGAAGACCATTAACAACATTTACTGAAGAGACAAACCTTACAAAAAAGTTATTATGATAGGAATGCAAGACCATTAAAACGACTGAAAACAGGAGATCATGTTTACATAAAAGAGAAAGGGAAAAAACTAAATGAAAGAGGGAAAATTACAGAAGAAGCAGAAAGACCACGTTCATATAGGATTATAAGAACAGATGGAAGAATTGTAGAAAGGAACAGAAGAGACCTTCTTAAAGGAACTAATCAGGAAGAGTTTACAATACAAAACAACTATGAGAATGAAGTTATAGATGAACCCGAGATACATGAGAATAGTAGGAGCACTACAAATTTAGATGTGCCTGTAAGTCCAAAATCTAACAGAAGTGTTGTGTCACCAAATAGTGAAAGAGGTATAGTATCATCAAATTTTTCAAATAGACATAACTACGTCACTTGATCTGGTAGGACTGTTAAGAAACCTTATTATTTAAAAGAATATGTTTAATTTTACTACTATTATTATTTTTTATAAAAAAGGGAGATGTTATATATGTAACTGTAACTGTATCTATTATTATCTTTAACCATAACTGTAATATAGAATAGTAGATGAGCAATGTAGAATAAAAGATGTTTGTGTACATCTTGTAATCATCACTGAGCACGTAACCAACACATATAAAATACAACACAATCACTCGACGAAAAAGGTGAGTGTCTGGTCAATGTTCCAAATCAGTGAACTGAAGAATCTAGTATAAGTAAAAAATGTTAAGGATGGAAAATGTCAGATGGATATTTGTGCTTTTCTCTGGGAAATGGAGAACATCTAAGAGAGTTGATGCAGTTGTTGGGATGAGTGAGAATTGAATAGAAGAAATTTCTGGCAAATTTTTGAATATAATCTTGAATTGTATCTACTTTGAGATCACGGTGGATTTACGAATTTGGAATGAACCATGGCGCGTTGGTGATCTCTGAGTGCTTTGTTTTGAAGAACTTGGATGTGTTGAAGGTGAGTTTTGGCAGCGTGGCCCCAGACAGGACTAGCATAGAGTAGTGCTGGTCGAAGTATAGATTTCTATAAGAGGAGTTTATTATAAAGGGACATATGACTTCTTCTGCCAAGAAGTGGGCGCATAGTTGCAAGCGTGATTTTGATTTTTTTCGCAGTTTCCCTGAGATGTTTCTGAAAAGTCAATGTTTGATCAAGACTGACTCCTAGATATATAACTTCCTCAAACAGAAGAGATATAGGTGAAGTGAAATTTGTTTGGCCTTTGCGAAAAATTATTGCTTTTGATTTTTCTGTATCAACTGCAATCCTCCAAAGAGTGAGCCAATTTTTAGATTATTGAGGTAATGTTGAAGAAGGATCTGGACATCAGTAACAGTAGAAGCTTGGGTCATAATTGCAGTATCATCAGCGAAAAGAGCAATGGTAATTATGGGTCCTTAGGAATATCGTAAATGTAAATGTTATATAAATATGGACAAAGTGCAAATCCTTGAAGCACTCCATCGAAAATTTTTCTGGAAGAAACAGAACTGCCAATTTTCACTGCAAAGATTCTGTCTTGGAGATAGAAAACAATAAGTTTAATACAATGATCGAGAAAGTTTAACTTGATACGTTTGTATATAAGTCTCCGGTGCCATACCCTATCAAAAGCTTTCGCAATATCAAGGAAAACGGCTCAGGTAAGGAACTTACAATTGAAATCGTCAGTAATATAGTTGATGACACTATGCAGCTGGTGATTAGTACTGTGAAGATAACGGAAGCCAAACTGTTTGTTGCGGCAAAGCCAGCGAACTATTAAAAATAACATTACCTTTTTTGTGAATGGCATCACTTACGTTTTTGTATTTATAAATGTTCTTTTGCTTGTTCTATAGTTCATGTTTATGTTAGGAAATAAATAAGTATAAAATACTATCTCCTAATATCTGGTGCCGAAAAAAACCGCTTACGAAACAGGACCTTGAACTTATACTTCCTACTGTTGGATTATTCTTGCTGAATTATTTTACTTCCGACATTAAAACTTAGTTTTGTTTTTGTTCTTTTCTACTACTCGGGCAATGGCGCCGACCGGTGAAGCTGTAGACAAAATGACGCAACTGAAACGAAAGCGGAAAGCCGTGCGAAGTAATGTTTCTCGCTTTTCTACTGAAATTGATACTTTGAACGATGATTTCTCAATTGAGAAAGTTGAATATATTTGTAATCGCTTAACAACTGCTTTAAATGATATGAAACTAATAGATAACGAAATTCACAACTTCCTTTCTGACGATGAATATGAAAGTGATAATTTGCAGTGTGAAAACTACATAGATACTGGTGAATCCGCAATTTTCAAAGCACGAAAAATTATTCAAAATAAATTATCGCCAACTGCAAATAATGTTATTGCTTCGAATATGGATACCCATGATTTGGCGATGACATTTGGTGACCATTCTACTACAGTGCCTGTGACTCAACCATATACAGTTAAATTGCCAACAATTAAATTACAGTCATTTACAGGAGAAATTAAACAGTGGCAATGTTTTTGGGAACAGTTTAAATCTTCTATAGATGCCAATCCACATCTTTCTGTTATTGATAAACATGTTTTCCTCAGAGGTTATTTAGATGGTGAAGCTAAACGCCTTGTTGATGGAATTAGTGTAATAGGAGACAGCTATGAAACAACAAAAAAAATTGTTGGAGGAAAGATATGGAAATAAAGATCGAATTATCCAATCACTTTTAGATTACTTAGAACATTTAAATGTTATTCAAGACCCATCTCCTACGCATCTAAATGATCTTTACATAGAATGTAACAGAAGAATTCAAGCTTTAACTGCTCTGGGTGAAAATACTGAAGCATACGGTAGAATCCTAGTGCCAAAAGTTATTCGTGCATTCCCCAATGATATTTGTTGCCGCTGGATTATCTATGCCAAGCGTGAAAAACTAAACGAAGGTAATATTACTAGATTGATGCAGTTCTTGGCAGAAGAAGTGGAAGGTGTAGTTGCAGCACAAAGAGTTAAAGTTAAAGGTACGTCTTTTTCTGATCACACCGTAAAGTGCACTGTAGAAAATTCAATTCCAAAACAGTAAACAAACGTAAGAAAATTTCACCATTTTGTTCATTTTGTGATACTACAGGACATTGGCCTCAATATTGTGAAACTGTTACAGACTATGATACTCGTGTTCAGAAACAGAGGTCATAGAGTTTCAAACTGCCCAAGAAAAAATACTGCACGGTGCACTAAATGCAAGAAAAGGCATCATGTTTCTATTTGTCCTCCTGTTGAAAACAATCAACTGCGGATAACTAACAGTGCTGTAAATCACATAACCTTTCCTAAAACAATTTTCACACATTTTCAAACTGCTCGTGTGTATGTTAGTGGCCCCACACGCATTACTAAATTAACACGTTGCATTTTAGATGGTGGTAGCCAAGCAAGGTTTGGTCACACAAACCTCATTGAAAAACTGAAGCTTAAAGTTGTCAGTTCTGCCTCACTTTCAGTTCAAGCATTTGAATCTTTTACTTCACAAGAACAATGTAGATGTGTTCAACTGTCACTTTCAAGTTTGTGGAGCAACCAAGCATTTTTGATCTCCGCATTTGAAAGCTCCAATTCCTCTACTACACATCCTACTGCTCCACCAGAAATAGTTCACTTTGCTCAGAAGAAAAGATTGAGAATTGCTGATTCTCCTCCGGATACCTCTTCACTGCCCATAGAAATACTTATTGGTGGGGATCATTATTGGCAAATTGTTTCCACAGAAGCTCCAATCAAGCTTTCAGAATCTTTTGTTATGGTACCGTCAGTGTTTGGATGGGTTCTTAGTGGAACAAGAACACATACTACAATCGCTGAGAAGACTTCTGTCCATCAAGTTTGTGTGCAAGTTAAAACTGATTGTTTAAATGATCAGGTACGTCGCTTCTGGGAATTAGACTCCAAAGGGATACAAGATGCGTAGAAACGAAAAATGACTACTCGAGATGAAGAAATTTTATCAGAATTTCACAAAACTTACAGCACTGAAGACAATCGAAGAATTGTGTCTCTGCCTAGAAAACCATTCGTCACACCTTTGCCTACAAACAAAATATAGCGGAAAACAGATTTCATTCTCTTCAGAAAAGACTTGCATCTAGTGATGTGTTAAAGACACAATATTACAACTGCATGCTGAATTACATTGAACAAAAGCATGTTGAAGTTTGTTCCATAGATGAATCCAATGAGAATCCAGTATATTACCTTCCTCATCATGCTGTACGAAAGGAAAACGCAATCTGAAACCAAGTGGATAATTGTGTTTGATGCTTCCTCGCATGCTCCAGGAATGATTTCACTCAACGATACCTTGGAAGCTGGCCCGAATCTTCTTCCTGAATCTATTGGTTGTGTACTAAGATTTCGATTGTATGAATTCGCTGTTACATGTGATGGTAAGCAAGCTTTTTTAACGTTGTCACTACATAAAGAAGATAGGGACGTCACAAAATTTTCTGGTGCAAATTAAAATCTGATTCATCTCAACCTACTACTTTTACAGATGAAATAACTGTTTACAGATTTACTCGTTTACCATTTGGCCTTACTTGCAGTCCGTTTTTTACTCTGTGCTGCGACACGAGAATTGGCTGCAAAACATATCACAGAATTTCCAATTGCTGCACCAATGATAGAACTCAAAGATGTAGTACAAACACATGAAGAATCTCACAAAACGGAAACAATGGCTTAGGTATTGGCTGGAATACAACTTCTGATACAGTCAAAAGTCGTTAATTCGGGCACCCATAATTCGGAATGATCTATAATCCGGACCTCAAAGCTAAAAACTTTCTGCGCATGGGCCGCGTTGACACATGCGCATAGGCGTTTACGCGTGCGTGTAAGACCTCTTACGACTGCGCATTTGCGTGTACGCAAGCGCAGAATACGTTTTCGCGTGCGCGTTTTATGTATAACGGACGGCATAAGCTAAAATTATCTAATTATCTATTTCAGTTAATGTTGATGATTGCGTTGTTCCTTAATTTTCGAATTGGATCCGGCTTATTATTTTTTGCAGACTGTAAGAGCAATACTATAAAAGTAAACTTGAACTTTCGATTATGTCAAATAGAATTTCCGATTCTGGAGCTCCCAAAGGATCGTACAAAACGAAAGTATGTTTCGATGTCCATCAAACAAAAAGTGGAATTGCTGCAAAAAATGGATAAAGACATGAAGAATGTGACAGAGAGGTTAGTGAAAACGAAAAAATTTCGATTGACAAGTTAGTCGGTATTCTTGGCACAGCAATTAACGGGACTTTAGCGGAACTTTGTAACTGTACAAAAAATTATGTCTGTTTATAGAATTAAAGAGAATGTATTATCACATAAAACGAAGCAACTTAAACAACTTACATTGAAAGAAATGTTTAATAAAGTAAACAAATAAATATTAAACTTTTTTTTGTAAATTTTGATACCCTTTAGATCATAATTGTTCTTTATTTCATAAATTACGGTTTCATATTTTTAATTTTAGAATTTCTGCATACCATCTTACGCGATTTAAACTGATGATCTATAATCCGGAAAAATCGATAATCCGGAATCGCCGAAGTCCCGACGAGTCCGGATTAACGACTTTTGACTGTACTTTGAAGCATGCATTCAAGACTTCCCTCTGTGTTTTTACAGACAAACCACTTACAAAGAGATGGTTACTCCGCTGCATTGCTAGTTTTTATGATCACTTAGGCCTTTTTTCACCGTTTACTAATCTTTGGAAAATCTTATTCCAAGATACATGGATTCTTGGAATCAAGTGGGATGAATTACTACCTACTAATTTATCAACTTTATGGTATGCAGCTGTGAAAGAACTTGATGACATTTGCTCCCTTCAAATTCCTCGATGCATAGGGATTTCATCACATGTTCCTTTTGCTATTCATGTGTTTTGTGACGCATCTGAATGTGCCTATGGTTCAGTTCTGTACATTGTTACCTTTAAAGGTGACCAATCGAATGTGAATTTAGTGTGTAGTCGCAACAAACTATCTCCTATAAAGAAAGTTACCTTACCTCGTTTGGAGCTCTTGGCTGCTCTGATGGGAGCACGATTATTGCAATATTTCTATGCTGAAACAAACATCTGTTCGTCAAATGCAACATTCTGGAGTGATTCTCAAGTTGTCTTAGGGTGGATGCGCAGTGACCCCAACAAATGGAAAACTTTTGTTAGCAACAGAGTAACAGAAATTATTTCCTATACCAATCCTTCACAATGGAGACATTGCCCTGGCAAAGACAATCCAGCTGACAAACTTTCTCGAGGTGTTTCACCATCAACACTAAAAAACCTGGAAATTTGGTGGAACGGCCCTTCATGGTTAGTCAAATCTCTAGAATATTGGTCTCATTCTGATACTATTTCTCAAGATTACAGTCATAACTTCGAGGCAAAGAAAGAAAAAGTTCAGACCCTTCACATCGTATCTACTCAACCAATCATAAAGGCTGGAAACTACAGTTCTTACGTTCGATTGTTACGTGTAACATCTTGGATTCTTCGCTTTATTCACAACTGTAGGAAACAAGAAAAGTTAGCGGGTGAGTTACATGCCACAGAACTGAATCAAGCTCGTATTTATTGGATACAGACCGTTCAGAAAGAATCCTTTCCTTCAGAATATGAAGCTCTGTTGCAGGAAAATCACTCCCTAAGAAATCAAGGATAAAACAATTTAACCATTTCTTCAAGAACAATATTATACTTCTTTGTGGTCGACTACAATTTTCTGATTTATCTCATGCTGAAAAACATCCCATATTATTGGAAGGTTCTCATCCTTTTACAAGCCTACTGATACGCCAAACACATTTACGAATGCATCATCTCGGTGTTCGGATTGTACTTTCTCATCTTCGTTCAGAATATTGGATATAAAGAGCAAGATAAGCCATTAAAAAAGTGATAAAGACTTGCCTTCCATGTAAAATACTGAAACAAAAGAGAAGTGAACAGAAGCTCCACTACCAGCTAAGCGAATTCAAAAGTCATCTCCTTTCGAAACTACCGGAATTGATTTTGCTGAACCACTCTACGTAAAAAATAATAACTCCGTTACAAAAGCTTACATTGTCATCTTCACATGTGCTACAAGTCGAGCTATCCACTTAGAATTAGTTTCCGATCTGCGTACTGACGTCTTCCTACTTGCATTACAACGTTTTGTCTCTAGACGTTCACTTCCTCATACAGTGTACACTGATAATGCCACAACTTTCTGCGCTGCGGACACAGAGCTGAAGTTATTGTGGGATACTATATCCTCTGCCAAGGTACAACAGTTTTATGCCCACCACAACATCAAATGGAAATTTATCGCCCCCCGAGCGGCTTGGTGGGGAGGATGGTGGGAAAGAATGATTGGCTCAATTAAGCGATGCCTTCGGAAAACATTAGGTAAGGCTCTTTTGGATGACGCTGGTTTGATCACTGTATTACGTGATATTGAAGCCGCTCTTAACAGTAGACCGATTGTCCACGATTATGGAATAAAATATGACTCTGAGGAAGCTTTAACACCCTCACACTTCCTCATAGGAAAGAAATTAATCACTATTCCTTTCAGCCCCACAAATCCTGAGACAAATTTAAATCATATGTGGAAAAATCGTCAACATTTGATATACTCATTTTGGAAAAGATGGCAAAAGGAATATTTGATGGACTTGCGTACATTTCATCAAGTGCGGAATCCATCTGAAACAAATAAAATACGAAAAGGGGACATTGTCCTACTACAAGAAGATGTTAGACCTCGCCACACCTGGAAGAAGGCCCGTGTTGAGGAGCTAATCCTTGGCCGCGACAAAAGAGTCCGTACTTGTGTTCTGCGCACCAATGGACATACCATTACCCGACCTGTGCAGCTGATCATCCCCCTGGAGGTTGACCAGGGTGGGGAGGATGTTACGGCAAAGCCAGCGAACTATTAAAAATAACATTACCCTTTTTGCGAATGGCATCACTTACGTTTTTGTATTTATAAATGTTCTTTTGCTTGTTCTATACTTCATGTTTATGTTAGGAAATAAATAAGTATAAAATACTATCTCCTAATGCTGTTCTCGTAGAATGTAGGAGCTCTGTGGAATAATTTGATTAAGATGATAAAGAATAACTTTTTCAGCTATTTTAGAAAGTTGACTGATTGGGCGGTAGTTCTGGGGAAACGTTGAATTTTGATACAATTTTGGCAAGACGACGATGAGGGCATGGTTCTATATATTAGGAAAGTAAGAGAATTTGATGATAAAGATGATTATCTTAGTAAGACAAGTGATGGCATTGATAGGAAGATGTTTCAACGCTTTGGTAGAAATACCATCAACACTAGAGCTTTTCTAGGTTTTAAGGAGCTAATATAATCGGCAACCAGCTTAGGCGTGGCAAGGAATGTAAAGTTCAAGGGACCTGGGATTTTTAGGAAGGTATTAACAGTATCATTAACTTTGGAGATATGATTTTTGTTGTAGGAAGTAGTATTGGGAATAAACGTTTCTTCTAGTGTATCTGCAAAGGTGCTAGCTTTATCTTCGTCTGAATAAATCATTCCGTTGGTACCATGAAGTGGCGGAATTTGGTTTAAGGTTTTCCTAAATTTCTTTGCAATGTCAAAAAGAGAATTATCTTCAGTTGTGAGAGAGTTGAGGAAGTTTCGCTAGCGTTGCGTCTTGAAGTTACTAATGTTCTTTTTGATGTCACGTTGAAGAGCGTTCACTTGAGTTTTTAGCCTTGGGTC
Organism: Stegodyphus dumicola; assembly: GCF_044657685.1. Lineage (NCBI taxonomy): Eukaryota > Metazoa > Arthropoda > Arachnida > Araneae > Eresidae > Stegodyphus > Stegodyphus dumicola. The sequence continues at coordinate 277,851,921 of NC_140770.1, read as the reverse complement.
TCTTGTATTTTGCCAGTTTTTCCTAATACGATTTTTGCATTTGATTTTTTGTCTTATGCTGGCTGAAAGAGGAAGAAAAGGATGGGAATTGATGAATTCATCGGTTGAAAAATTAATAGCATGTTGAATAAAGGTGGTAAACTTCTTGATTTCAGACCCAATATCGTCTTCATTGGTAATTTTGGGATTTCCAGGAATGGTATCTGAAATGATTTTTGAGAATTTTTTCCAGTCTGTAACGCCAAGACTCTTGCCCAGTGAAGGTAAGTAACTATTTATGCTGATTTCAGGAAGAATGGGATTATGGTCAGATGAGAGAGCTGGAATAACAGAAATTTGGCAATTATAGTCCAGGTTGTTAGATAGAAAAAAAAGTCAATAATAGAAGAACTATTATAGCCGTAATGCGTAGGTTCATCAGAGGCATGAATGGTATAATTTTTATTTTGAATCATGCAAACAATTTTTCGTCCTTTTCTATTGCTAGCTCCTTGATTCCAGCATTGATGCTTAGCGTTAAAATCTCCTCCAATTAAAGCAGGAGAGTTAAAATCCAGTAGCTGTTCAATTTCAGAAATGATTGAACTATTATTAGGAGATATTAGAGATAACGACTTTTTTGTGCTCAATTTGAATTTCGATAGTATTGCTTTCAAAAGAGGTAGATTCTCTCATAATTAGAAAAAAAGCCTGTAGTACCAATTATTATAGAAACGGTTTCATTATTTGTCATCGCGCTAGTCGTTTTCACCTTCTCCCTTTCAATCTCTTCTTCATTCCAGCTATGCTGTTACAGGAATCCAAGTAATTAAGGAATTCTGTAGGATCTTTCTTCCAGTGTGGTGTCTCCCACCATCTTGATGTAATTAGATATTTCGCTTTGCAACCTCTGGATGGCAGATCGGCAGGATTCTTTTCTCCACGGACGTGCTTCCAAGCTGAAGGTTTACTGAATTCTCTAATCTTTTTAACTCGGTTTCGTATGGAAACAGATCAGTTTCCATCTCTTTTAATCCTTTCGAGCACTGTTGTGCATTCATTCCAGTAGTATTTGTTGACTCTTTTCCATCTCAGGGCTTTGGTTACTAAATCTGTCAATCTGGCCTCAATTACGGTTGCCAAAAGTTCCATTCTTGAGATAGTTGCCCCTCTTAAAGGAGAAACTCGAGATTTAACTGTATTTGTTTTAAATAATCTAACTAAAGACTTAGCAAAATCTTATAATCAGTTTCTGTAAGTCCTCTTAGCTGCACTTCCAAATCTGCATTCAGTACCTCAGGTTTAATAAGAGCTTTCAGTTTTTTAGCTCATTTTGATGGCAGTTTTCATACCTGAAACAAGATCCTCCCGTCGAAGTCCCGCCATTACACATAATCACCTTGCATTCTTTGAATTTATCGATTAGAAACTGAAATTTTCGCTGATAAATTCTTTTCCAAATAGATACTGAGTATTCTTAATTCTCGTAAAAAGCAATGCGAAACACATCAATGCAAAACCTAAAGAATAAAAGAGCAACATGGTTTGCCCAGCCATAGCTATAGAAAAAGTGAATATTTTATAGAGAGTGTTGGAAACTACTGTCACTTCTATTTTCTTATTTATTTACATTTCTCGTATATTCTCACACGGCACGTGAAGTATTGAATTGTACAGTAAACAAAGCGGGATATTTTTATAAATGTTTACACATCGATCTGTAAATTTTCATTATCTTAGTCATATTTAAACATTGTTCTAAAAGTATTGTGAATTAAAACATACTCTGTTTTCTTACTAAAGTCCTGCATTTTTTGGTGCTGAAAATACATCATCTGATTGTCTTTCAAGCCAGTATTTGTGTTACCTTTTATTCAGCTTTCGAAATGTCAACCTCTGAAACTCACGATAAAGATCAAAAGACTAAAACGACTCATTTATTTCGTGATTTAAATGCAGATCAAGATCCAGAAGTTACTGAAATAGAAAGTTTGTGTTTGCAGTGTCGACAAAATGTATGTATTGAAATTTTTTTGGAAATAATCTCATATAAAACGTGTTAAATGTTTAAGATTTGAATCCGATTAAATTCAGCCTAAGATCGCTGTTCATTCTAATAAACTAGGTGACCAGTATTTCTGAGAAAATAAGCATTATTGATAACTGTAGTATCATTATTTCAGAGAATTCTGATTATTGTAATATCCTCATTCTTTTATACATATATATGATGGTGGTCTTAATATAAGAGAAGGAAAAAAATTAAAATGGCATTAAATTGTTTCTGTGTTAATGTTATCATTTTTCAGTCTATTTTGTCATGTAGGCTTGGCTTTGTTTATTATAGTAATGTGTTATTGACTCGTAAGCTTTTTGAGCACAGCTTTAGTATTAGTCCTTTTTGGCGAGAAATTTGTTTGGCGACATTTTGGAGCGATAAATGAAAAATTATAATAACCTTGGTAACCCTAAATACTGAGCTTCAAACATGCCGCCATTTCTGTCCACGTAACTTTAACGAATTTGATAGGTATCAGAGCTTTGATGGCAGGAGAGATAAATTGTGTGTTTTTCTTAAAGTTACTTTTGTGTTAGGAAAGCACAAAATTTAAAATATTTTTTAAAAAGCCAACTTTTTGATAGTTAAAACTGGTGCTTTTAATATTACATCACATGAGTCTTGACATTTTTTCATATGTCAACTCTGCATATTATTATAAACTCCACCCCCCCCCAAGGAAAAAAAAAACTCATTTTCAGTAGCATGAGGTAAACTCTTGGTGTTTCCTTTGCTAAGGAGATGAAAATTACCATGGTCTAAAAATACTTATTTACCTCATATTAGAACTAAAGGGATGTGTAATTGCATGAATTCATAGGTTCAAATCAAGACCAAAATCAGGTTTCATTATTGCTTTTATAACATTTTCATAATTTGTCTGACTATAAAAAATATAATGTTGCTTAGATTATGGAATATATTGCTTATAATTTAGAGTTCTCAAATTTTCTAAATCTTACAACCTAACAGCTGTATATGAATAACCTTCACTGAGTATTATTACTTTTATTAATAGTATGTTGACATAACAGTCGACTTTTTATTTTAAATTTTATGCAAATTTTCTACATTACTTAAACATTTTATCTAACAGAAATCTGAATTTTTTGTAATAAAAACTCTATAATAAAATTAAGAGTACAATTTATATATAAAAATTTGACTACATGGCAAGCACTTAGATACTGATTTCAATATCTTTAAATGTTATTATCGTAAAGTTTAGATATATTCTTATTAAGTTAAGATATACTTTTATTCTATTATAAAGTTTAGATGTACTGAACAGAAGGCACACTTTGTGCTTACGACTCAGTCAACCACTTGTGGCAAGATAACTTATGATAACAATTAAGTTCAAATGTAAAATTTAAATTCAAATGAATTTGTAGCTCAAAGGCTGCACAAATCAATTTAATGCAAAGTTGGTTAAAAACTTAACTGGCATGGAATTCAACTATCAGCAATTATAATGCAAGGCTGAAGACTACAAATCTTTTCTTATCTAGCAACCTATTAATGTGGCCTCAAAAGGCAAAACACGGTTTGTTTTACAAAATAAAAACTTCATTTGGATTCTGGTGCGAAAACAGATGGAGAAAATGGACAGTAAAGATCCCAAGCATAAAATAACTCTGGTTACAAAATAAAGGAACGTTACAATATACTTTGTTCCCTGATTAATTATTCAGTACATGAAATAGTGTAATGCATTTTTGTATTTAGTTTATTTAAATGCTTTCCAAAACTGACAAGATTTTGCAAACATATTGACCATATTTTTCAACCTATAGATGCAACACTTCTTCTCTTCAGAAGTAAGATTTAGAATTAACAAATAAGAAAATAAGAGATAATTATGAATAGAAAATAAATACATATGCTGGCTAGCAGAAGAAGGATGCCTTCATAAGTACTTTTTAAGAGAAACTGGCTCAGATTCACATTACACCTACGGAAAACTACTAAAACTCCCATATAGCCAGCCTGAACTACCACTGTTCAGTGGCTATCACTCCACCACTAGTGGATTCCAATGACTGTTCGAATTTTTCACAGAAATCATCATTCACGATGATTGTTGTATTATTACCATTGGTACAAAATTTACTCATTATGATAATTTAATTTTAGCTTTTAAATTATAATCATAAATTACTTGTAATAAATTGAGGGATTAAAAAATACACACTTCTTAATATTTTTACCATTTACAATATTTAATCATAAAAAATATTTCTAACACTGGCACAAAACTTGCCCATTATAATTGAATTTGATTTCCTTCACTTTGAAATATTTTTTTATTTTCTTTTTATAACAGAATCTAAGAAACTAAAGTTTTAATTTAAGTTAAGAAACTAAAGTACTAGTTTGAAATGCATTTATTAACCTTTTGTAAATTTCATTATTCATAAACATAAAAATTAACCTTTTGTAAATTTAAAATATTAGCTAAGTACTAATATACAGTCAAAAGTCGTTAATTCGGACACCCATAATTCGGAATGATCTATAATCCGGACCTCAAAACTAAAAACTTTCTGCGCATGCGCCGCGTTGACACATGCGCATAGGCGTTTACGCGTGCGCGTAAGACCTTTTACGACGGCGCATATGAGTATGCGCAAGTGCAGAATACGTTTTCGCGTGCGCGTTTTATGTATAATGGACGTATAAGCTAAAATTATCTAATTATCTATTTCAGTTAATGTTGATGATTGCGTTGTTCCTTAATTTTCGAATTGGATCCGGCTTATTATTTTTTGCAGACTGTAAGAGCAATTTTATAAAAGTAAGCTTAAACTTTCGATTATATCAAATAGAATTTCCGATATATATTTGTTAATATGTAAAGGATCTAAAGCGAAAGTAGTATGTTTTGAAATCCGAAATCTGTTTATCAATTTCACGCTGCTCGGCGGGGGGATCGGCGCGGCGGGCGCATAATGAATTGGAAGTTGATCTGTCAGCACTATCCTTATCTTCAGCGCAGATGTTTTTATTTTATTTGGCTTATAATTCCTTACCAAATGTAGTATTTCATCTCGATATGCTCCGCCTTTGATATGATTTAAAACAAGTTCCTCGTCATTATAATTCGCTTTCGATAGCGAAGAAAGTAACAGAGGTTATTGAAAAGGAAAAAATTTCGATTGACAAATTAGTCGGTGTTCTCGACACAGCAATTATAGGACTTGAACAGCGGAACTTTGTAACTGAACAAGAAATTATGTCTGTTTAATAGAATTAAAGAGAAAATATTATCACATGAAACGAAGCAAAACTTAAACAACTTACATTGAAAGAAATGTTTAATAAAGTAAACAAATAAATATTAAGCTTTTTCTTTTTGAAAATTTTGATACCCTTTAGATCACAATTGTTCTTTATTTCATAAATTACGGTTTCATATTTTTAATTTTAGAATTTCTGCATGCCATCTTACGAGATTTAAACTGATGATCTATAATCCGTAAAAATCGATAATCCGGAATCGCCAAAGTCCCGACTAGTCCGGATTAACGACTTTTGACTGTAATAAAATATAAATATGAACTAACTACTTAAAATATTAATGTTTAATACATTATATTTTGTAATTAAAAATATTAACATTTCGTAAATTTCATTACTCATAACATAATAATTGTCATAAATTCATTTACAGTAGTGTTTCAAGAATTTATCATAGCAGTACTAAAAATATTGAAAATTAGAGAAAGACTGTTTATTCTGATTAAGAGCTTATTTTTTTTTAGGATTGTTATTTAGTCTAGATCGGGTTTGTTGACAATCCGCCATTTTTTTCCGATTTTCAAAACCGGGTCTACCTTGGCGACCGAAGTTTGTCGCCAAATAAAAAAATCGCCAAAAGGACCAATACTAAAGCTGTTCCGCTCTTTGTTCTATTTTTCATTTTTTGTCTATGTAGCTGGTTATATCAGTATTTAAATGGCAGTCATATTACCTGAAGGTATGATTAATGTTTTTATTAATTTTGCTTGTTTAAAGAACAAGTAAATCACAGCCTTTGGATTTAATATTATTAAATCATTTAAGCTCTAATATTAGGGTCATATTAGGCTGTTGATTACTGTGATAGCACTTGAATTCAGCAGAATATGTAGCTGAAGCGGGTAAAGTGCACTTATTTGTTTGGCGCTTTTTACAAGAGTATGAAGAATTGGATTTTTGTCAATTTTCTTTGACTTTTTAAGTGAAAATAGCTTGATGTGTACATGGATAAAGTCAAGGGAGTGCGCAGTGCTGTTTTTGTGCAATTCTGGTATGTTTTTTTAAGTGAAAATAGGTCGATGTGTACATGGATATCGAGTATGGGCAATTCTTAAAAGCGCGCCAAGCAGAGGGGGATTCTGCACTTTGCCTGCTGAAGCTAATTAATAAATTTTTCACAGATGTAGATATGGGAAGAGAAAGTATTTACATGCTTTCTTGAGCATTTTTAGGGAAAAAAATTGTCAAAGTGTAATTTATTGCCTAGCAATGGATCATCTTGACATTCCAACACACTTAAAAGATCTTCACCTAGGATTTATATAACCTCAATTAATCCTTGATAAGCCAATTTATTTGTTGATTTTCTGACTAAATAAACAATGATTTGCTTCTTCCAGATTTTTACCTGGTGCAAGTTTGAACTTATATTTAGTTAACCTTTGTATGTGCTATATCCATCTGTAACTTTTGTCTATTTACTGTATATTTCCATGTGTAAGTTGAGAATTTTTGGATCTTTCTCTAAAGTTAAAGGGGTGGACTTTTATACAGGTCTGCTAATTCTTGCAAAAAATGTAGGTATTTTTCTGTTAGCCGGGCGCAAGTGATAAATTGCTAAATATCACTTTTTCATTTTTGTAGTTTATGGGGGAAAAAATCATAAATTAAATGAATTATTTGTCTTATGAAAATGAGTTGTTTTATTTTTGAAATTGCTTATAATGCTAGTTTGTTGTGTCATCACCAAAACATGATCTCAAGGTGCTGGTTAAAAGCTGGGTGATTTTTTGTAAAATTACCCAGCTTTCCCCACTGTGGAACTTGTTTTTCATTTACAGAGAAATGCTGAAGAACAACACTGTTAGAATTTTCAGCAAATGTGATCATGTGTGATTTGAAATTTGCTGTGTAAGAATTTCTCTCTCCACTCATCTTTCAGACTAAAAATAATATGGCACAGAAAATAAGACTAGTGCAGATATCACAGATTATATACTAGACAACAAATGAATGGAATAAATGTGCTAGCTTCAGATAGGGTTACCATTGTTCACACTTATTTGCATAGGGTGTTTTACTTTACAGCAAAATTGATTAGAAAATATTATACTCATTTTACCTGTTTGGCAATATTTTGACTTCAATGTGACATGATTCAACATTAAAACCCATACATATGAGTTATGTGCAAGTTTTGAATGTGGTGTAAATTTTTGAAGAAAAAAATGCATTCTCAGGTTACACACAGCTTGGCTTATAGTCAGAAATATTTAGTAAATAAAGAGCAATCTGCCCATTCATTCGTTAGAATAATTGCCATGGGTTTGGCCAGATATCTGCAAATTCATGTAGTCAGCGAGGAAGTGCATGTAGCATCACTGAATATATGATAAGACATATTTTATGAAAAGTGTTATTAATTGTGGGTTGATGAGTATAAAAGTAACTATACATAACATACATACATATTATTGCATGTATATTTTATGTTTCACCTATATATTTATTCCAAAGGACAATCAGTAAACCCGGTGACAATTACAAGGAAACAAAATATATTCTTGCCGTTTTGGACAGTCAGATAATAATCGCAGCTAATCCTCAAAGTAATCACCATAGGCATCCAGTGCCTTTTGCCAACGAGTGGCTAGCTGTGCGATGCCATCGCAGTAAAACTCAGGAGTATGCAAAGAAGTCTGTGAGGACCTTTTCAAGGTCAGCCGGTTGTTGAAGGATTTTCCACAAAGATGGTTGTCCAGGCTATGAAAAAGGTGGTAGTCTGTTGGCACAAGGTCTGGGGAGCATGGTGGATGGGGTAGTGTCTCCCAGCTCAGTCGCTGGATGGTATCCCTGGCCTCCCAAGCCACATGCAGCCTAGTATTGTCATAGAGGAGGAGTACACCCTTAGGATTGACCAAAGCTGGCTCTTTATGCATCAGTGCCTAATGCACACATTCCAACTGCTGCGAGTACAGGCTTACCATGATGGTTTGACCCACTGGCAGGAACTCATAGTGCACCACTTGACAACTAGTCCATCAGATAAAGAGCGTAATCTTGCGTGGTTGGAGAGAAGGTGTTGCAGTGTGAGGCACAGTGTCCCGTGGTGACGACCAATGTCTAGGTGTGTCATACTGGACCACTTTTCATTTCTGGTGAGTACTAAATGAAATATGGATGCATTGCGGTGCCAAGTAAGTGGTGACAAACGGGCAGTGACACACTGTTGCTTGTTTGTGTCGGACAGTGTGTGTGGTACCCACTTGCTTAGCTTGTATGCCTTTCCTATGCTGTACAAATGGAATCTAATTGTTTCATCAGATACCTGGAAGTGTGCAGCAAGCTCACCACATGTTTGGCTACTGTCACTCTCTATAACTGCTCTCAGGGCCTCATCTTTCAGCGCTTGTGGCTGACCACTGCGTGGTGCATCACTAAGAGACATATCTCCTAACCTGAACTTCTGGAACCATTGCCAGCAGTTCTTTCATTAATGGTATTATTCCCAAAGGCCTGGCAATTTGGCAACTTGATTCTGCTGCTGACAGGTCAATTATGTTTGAAGTACCATTGCAACGTGCTTTTATACTCTTCGTCAATGTCCGAACTCCCGTCCTAACCACTTCATTGGCAGGTTTGGCAAGAATTCAAAGCATTGTTATTTTAGTGATTTTGTGGCAAAATAATATATTCTTGCAGAAATTTCACCTCTCTTTCTTCTATTATGGGAAAATTATTCAAACACAAATTTTAAAATCATGTTCAAGAGAAAAAATAATCATAATTTTTCTATAGCCTTTGGAATTGGAATGTAACAATAAGAACAGGTACGAAAATATCAATGTTGGAAACAATATTTGTCATATGCATGCTTATCTGAATAGTTGTTAAGCACATGGTAACCAGAGTTTGGTGTATTCTGAAGCTTTGCTGATTTTTGCTAAGGTAGTTGCAATAATAGTACCAATTTAATCAGCCCTTGCAATTAAATTGAAAACATGTGGGATAATTTGCTGATTAGATACTAATTATATTTTATTCTCTTTATAGGGTACAACTAGGCTATTATTAACAAAAATTCCATTTTATAAGGAAGTTGTAATTATGTCATTTTCATGTAACCACTGTCATTGGGAGAATAATGAATTACAGCCAGCTGCTAAGATCCAAGAAAAAGGAGTTTCATACAAGCTGAATGTATTGTCACCTCAGGTGAGAGTTCTTTTTGTCATGTATATTGCTGTTTGTGTTATGTACAGTTGAATCTTACTATAACAAACTTCAATGGACCAAATATTTTGTCCATTTCAGTGGTTTGCTGTATCTCATTTGACAAGAAAAAATTCATCATCTCACAAAGTAGTGTAAAATGTGATTGATGAATCATACAGAATAGGCAGTTAGCACTGACACATTTTCCAAAAGAAGTTAATGGTAACTTTAATTTAAAAAACATTAAAAGTTAATTACAATTATTATTACTCTCAATTACTAAATTTCATTTTTCATCGTGTTTCTGTTTCATCATATATTAATAATTTTACACAAAAATTTGCTTAGCATAAAAGTCATGGCTCAGATCATTTCCTCCAGTTACTGTTTCTATCTAAAAATATATCCACTTGCACATTTCTTTAGAAATATGCATTTAACAAATATAAATAAACATCGGCCTTGAACAGAATGCTATCCGTCAGCTCAGTCCAAGAACTCGAATGGAATCAAAGAACCAATTCAAATTATTTAGAAGATTAATGTCTCTTTGGTTCAGTTCCTGTCACCTTTGAACACTGTAAGGTGTGTCTATTGTATGTCCTGGTTTTGCAGAAAATGAGGGTTACACTTGCTTTACATAGTCCTTTGTACTCGTATAAGTATAGGAAGTATTGTAATTTAAAAAAAAAAAAAAAAAAAAAAAAAAAAATGGGTGTCATATTTCAAAGGAAATATCCATTTTGGCTATTTTTTGCACAATGTCTATTAGTAAACACTGAATAAAGGGCCTTTTTTTTCCAGAACGGATTGTAAAAAGATTTAAAATGGATTTTTTCCATGACATCCATACACATTGTATGTGTGTATGTATAAAAACTCAAAAACAAATAGCTGTAAAATACTGAAATTTTGTATAAGGGGCTGCTATAACATTTATATGTGCACTTTCCTTTTTTATTGCAATCAGCAGCACCAAAAGTATATATATATATATATATATATATTATTATAACACACATATATATATACAGGGTGTATCAGTATAGCGATGACAAACTTTCAGGAGAGATAGAGTACACCTAGACGATGGGAAATAACATAGGAATGCATGGTCAGAAATGCTTTCCTGGTGTGGTAGTGACAACATAAAAGTCAAGAAAGAAAGGTGAGAAAACATGCTTATTATTCGAAGTAAAACAAAAACAAGGAAAAAACAACATAAAGAGACAATGATCATCATAAAAAAATATGTTTGAAATTACGAACCAGACCGTGATGCATGCTTCACATCTCTGCACGGAAGATTTGCATCATGAATGGAAGATGCATGACGAGCGGTTAGTAATTTTTCTGTTTCGAGTTCTAGAAATTCTGGGAATAAAATTTGGCAAATACAAAATTATTTCTGTCAAAAGATATCTGAAAAGGTTCCTTATACTATCTGATTTTTACACATTTCGATGTTTGCTTTAGCCATATAAAACAATATTAAGTCTATAGGAAATCGGATGGAAACAAAAAGTTCATTCATTATAAGGTTTACTCTAGCAAGATTTAATTTAATTTATTCTTATTGTGTTTTTATAATGCTGAGACTTTTCTTTTTGCTGAAATTATTCATGTTTATATTTGTTCTCTAAAGGATTTGGCCAGGATTGTTGTGAAGACAGAATGGGCTTCTGTTATGATTCCAGAGCTAGATTTCGAAATTCCATCACATTCTCAAGAAGGAAGTAAGAAAAGTGTTCTTGTTGTGGGAGGAGGGAGAGCATATATATGTATGTGCATTAACTTTCATGATTATCTTCTATGAGTGTACATTTTTTTTTTTTTTTTTTTTATTGTAGCTGTGACTACAGTTGAAGGCATTATTGAGAGAACTTACACTGGTTTGAGCCAAAAAATTCAGTACTTAAAGGTATTTTAAGATTTTTGCAAATGTTAACTAAATATAATTACATAGTTGAATTTGATATATTTTAATAGCAATAATTATGATTTTTTCTCCTTGTTTCTTTAAAGGATGAGGACTCTGAGTCTGCATCAAAAATAACTGAATTTTTGGAAAAGCTGCAGAATTTGAAATCTGGGAACACTCATTTTACTTTTGTATGGAATTTTTCGATTTCTCATGTCATATTAGAAAATGTATTGTTTTACACTCATGTTCATAAATTAAGGATAATGCAAAATCAGGCAAAGGAAGAGTTAGAAGCAAAACAAATTTGATTATTTTTAAAGCTTATTTATTAAACAAAAGGTAAAGAGCAAAAAAAGATGCTACTGTCAAAAGTTGTTAATTCGGACACCCATAATTCGGAATGATCTAAAATCCGGACCTCAAAGCTAAAAACTTTCTGCGCATGCGCCACGTTGACACATGCGCATAGACGCTTACGCGCGCGCGTAAGACCTCTTACGACTGTTGGCAGTGGTGATAAAAGCAAAGCATAATTTGCTTCCCTTAAATAAAGCTAAGACTAAACTAAATAAAATTCATGCTTTATTCCATAAATAAAATAAAAGAGCTAACACTTTACATTTAAAATCATTAGATTGAAAGCAAACTAGCATAATGCTAACTGATAATCACACAAGAGAACAAAAACAAGAACTTTCGCCGATACCGGAGTACATATATATTATACTCGGCCAACCCGCCGGTCTTGACGTCATCGGCCAATCAGCGGCAACCACGTTAGCTTACCGCCGATCGACCTCCGATCAAAATTTGCATGTAGAAAACTAAAGCCAACAAACTGCCCTCTTTTCCCCATGCAAAGACAAAAACAAAACTTTCACAGAAGTTCATACTTCAATTCTATTATACGAAAACACTCATTGTCTTTAAACACTGAAAACATCTAAACAAAACTTTCTTAAATTAACAGCAGTCACTGCTTTTCTAAATAAGTCGGCAGTATTTAATTTACTGGTGATAAATTCAAGGTCAAACACTCCATCATTTACTAGTCTTCTAACAAAGTGATATTTTACGTCTATGTGCTTAGTTCGGCGATTTTCTATTGGCGATCTAGAAAAATCAATGGCAGACTTGTTATCACAAAATAGTTTACACTCTCTTAAATTAAACTTTAAAATTTCATCTTGTAAGACATTTTTCATCCACATTAATTCCTTCGCTGCTTCAGATAAGGCGATATACTCCGCTTCCATGGTTGATAAACTTACATATTTTTGTTTAACAGTTTTCCAGATTACCGGTACTTCATCTAAATATAATATAAATCCTCCCATGGACCATGGACAGTATAAATTTAGATGTTTAATCTTCGATAAGTTTAACTTATATAATTTAGTACTATTGAGATAACCAAGCAATTTCAACAATGCTTCCCAATGCCTAATTCCAGGATTCTCCTGAAATTGTGATAAGATATTCACTGCATATGTAATATCAGTCCTTGTCCTGTTAGCTACAAAAACTAAACATCCTAACAGATTTCTAAAGGGTAATGTATGCGTTTCCGCAATTTCTGCAGTTGTAGATGGACAATCTAATTTTGTAAGAATAGTGCCCTTAGCTATGGGAAGTGAAGTTATTGGTATCTGGAAATGTTTGAATTTTTCAAAAATTTCTTCAATATATTTCTGCTGATGTATAAAAACCCCATTCTCATTCTCTAAGAATTCAATTCCAAGTAACGTTTTAGTTTTGCCTAATACTTTAAGATCAAAAACTTACTCAGCTGTGAAATTACTTTATCTATACTATATTGATCGTTACTAAAAATCACAATATCATCTACATATAACAAGAGAATTACATTTGAACCCTTATAAACACAATTACACCATTGTATTTTCTTAAAATGTAGATTTTCTAAAGTACTTTCAAATTCACAAAACCATTCACGGCCGCTTTGATGTAGACCGTAAATGGCCTTGTGTAATAAACACACTTTATTTTTCTCTTCGATAAATCCCTCTGGTTGGGTCATATATATTTTCTCATTTAGGTTTGCATATAAATATGCGTTCTTTACATCTAATTAGTCCATCCATATAAACATACCAGTATATTGAAAAATATTCTTATGATTGAAAAATTTACTACAGGACTGTAAACATCATCAAAATCTTCACCTCTTTTCTGCCTGAATCCCTGTGCTACTAAGCGTGCTTTGTATCTAACCACTTGATTCTTTTCATTTCTTTTTAGCGTATAGACCCATTTGTTTCGTATTATAGTTTTATTTTCTGGCTTTTCGACTAATTCCCAAACCTTTCTTTTCTTTATTGTGTCGATTTCTTCTTTCATTGCCTTATCCCATTCTTCGGCATTTACTGATTTTCGTGCTTCTTTAAAATTTTGTGGGATAACTATTTCTACGGAATTTGCCTCTTGAGACACAGAGCTAATCTCCTGTTCTACGAAATTAACTTTCCCCGAGTATTTGTTTTTTCCACTAAAATCGAACTTATCTTTTTCATATTTAATATTTCTTGCCTCACAATACTTTTCAATATCATTATAGGATCTAAAACGGAGGTCTGTTCCCTCTACATAATAATATATGTCTGTACGTGTTCCATCTGGCCTTTTAACTGCTTTTCTTTGCCAGTTTCTTTGAAGTTTGATACTTCTTTCGGAGTAGATTTGTCATTTGACAACTTTATTTCTTCTCTAGAAATTTCGTGTTCTTCATCTGATTCTGCTTATAGCTCAGATTCCTCTAGTCTTTTTAATTTAGGTTTTGATTTCTGTTCCAGGATGCCATTTGCTGCATACAGTTTTTCATCGAACTTTACATTACAGGTTTCTATTAATTTGCGTTCTTCTGGCAGCCATATCCTATAACCCCTAGTTTCCTTCGCATATCCTACCATGATTTCTTCTTTGCACCTCATTTCTAATTTATTCCTAATCTGTTTTGGCACGTCAACATAGGCTTTACAACCAAATACTTTAAAATAAACAACACTGGGTTTTCTATTTAGGAACATTTCATAAGGGGTTCTGTTGCTTTTATGACATACTCTGTTCCACGTATGTACGAAACAGCCAAGAGCTTCTGCCCACCATTCTTTTCCCATTTTACCATCATTAAGCATAGCTTTAACTGCGTCTAATGCCTTTCGGTTAAAACGTTCACACACACCGTTCTCTTCTGGGGTGTACGCGTTCGTGCGTTCAACACTAATTCCATTTTCGGCTAAGTACCCTTCGAATTGCCTGTTACAGAATTCCCCACCATTATCGGTGTGTATACTTATTAATTTTCTTTTCGTCAGTCTTTCCATTTGCCTATGATAATTCTTAAAGTTGTAGAAGGATTCGTTTTTATTTTTCATACAATACACTGTTACTAATCTACTATAGTCATCTACAATAGCAAGAAAATATTTACTCCCACCCTTAGATGGAACTGGTAGTGGGCCACAAACGTCTAAATAAACCAACTGCAATGGTTTATCCGATCTCTTCGGAACAGATTTAAAAGTTATTCTACTAGATTTAGCAATAATACACGATTTACACCTCTCTATTGGTTTTTCAATTTCTGGTACCTCTTTCACGCTTTGATTCTTACTAGTTTTCTTAATATAATCAAAATTTACGTGGCTAAATCTCCGATGCCATAGCATTGCATCGTCTACTTTATTTAACTTTCCAATTTCTGTACCGTAACCAGCTTCCCTTTTACCTGTTGCATATCTAAATGGTTTTACGTGATAAAGTCTGTCATATCGTTTAGCGTAGCATAATCTATCCTAATTATTAAAGTATATCCACATCTTCCCTTTTGAAATCATAAAATAAGCACCAGCCTTTTCTAACCTTGCTCCCGATAATAAATTTCTTCTTAGATTTGGATTATATAACACATTATCTAACTCAATCCAATTTATTCGATTGCCTACTTTTACTGCAAATTTGACAGTACCCTTTCCTAGTACTTTACTTTCACAATTTCCTACAGCTAAATCCATACGTATATCGTTTATTTCTTCGAAATTTGTCATTAAATTTCTATTATTACAGAAATGAGTCGTAGCTGCAGTATCTACGACCCAATTAAATTTATCTGCGTTACCTCCTTTATCTGTAGTTGTTACATAATTTTCTACTAACATTAATTATTTATCTTTAAACTGTCCATTTTTATCGTCTATTTTAAACTTCTGATTTTTACTTACATTTTCTTTACATTGAGGAATTAAGTGCCCAAATTTATGACATCTGAAACAAGGTCCTATTCTCATATTCCCCATTTTTTTCTTAGATTTAGTTTTATTTTCAACTTTATCTTTCCCTGCGTTTAAACTAATAGTATTAAACACGCTTACCTTGTCTTCTAAATCGGCGTTTACCTGGCGAAGTCGGCTTTCTTCCCTTACCAATTCTTCAGCAATTCTTTCCAGTGTAAAATCTTTGTCCTTCCACCTATATATCAACTGTACAATGCCGGAGTATTCCTGGGGTAATCTCCTTATTGCCTGAAATCCTTTAAAAAGATCTTCCAAGTTGTGACCAGCTTCAGCCAACTTCTTTGCAGTCATTCTTATCCTTGCGATGAATAATCCTATTTCTTCATTTGGCGTATATCTAATACTAAAAAATTCATCCAGTAACTGAATTATCCTTGCTCTTGTTTTGAGTTCAAATTGCTTCTGTAGAACTTCCCACGCTTCTTTACCACTTACATTCTTGTATCAGCGGCCTGAACTCAGCTTTAATTCCGTAATATAATGTAGTGAAGGCTCTGTTCTCTCTCAGTGTGAACTCCTGCTTTTCACGCCTTGTTGCACTTTTATCTAATTCTTCTTCTTTGTCTTCTATGAAGCTCCAACAA
The DNA here is from genome assembly GCF_044657685.1 of Stegodyphus dumicola. Lineage (NCBI taxonomy): Eukaryota > Metazoa > Arthropoda > Arachnida > Araneae > Eresidae > Stegodyphus > Stegodyphus dumicola. Next base: position 277,835,607 of record NC_140770.1, on the reverse strand, counting down.
TTTCTATCCAGTAACAGCATTTTCATGTCGACTTTCCATCGATCCCAGTTGTCATGGTTTAACAACTCAAAACCTTCAGGTAGTAATGACATCTTCAATTAAGTGTGAGCACGATGACTTGAACAAACTTCTAAGACAGGTCAGCTTCTTTTCGTGGATAACGGCCCTCTTCACCTACATTCCTTCAATGCTGAGTTGAACTGGATGATTGATTAGCTGTTGGCGCTGGGCCCATAACCCTGTTGGGAGTGATGATCAAGGCAAAGCATAATTTGCTTCCCTTAAATAAAGCTAAGACTAAACAAAATAAAATTCATGCTTTATTCCGTAAATAAAATAAAAGAGCTAACACTGTAGCCTTTACATTTAAAATCATTAGATTGAAAGCAAACTAGCATAATGCTAACTGATAATCACACAAGAGAACAAGAACAAGAACTTTCGCCAATACCGGCGTACATATATATTATACGCGGCCAACCTGCCGATCTTGACGTCATTGGCCAATCAGCGGCAACCACGTTAGCTTACCGTCGATCGACCTCCGATCAAAATTTGCATGTGGAAAACTAAAGCCAACAACGACTGCGCATTTGCGTGTGCGCAAGTGCAGAATACGTTTTCGCGTGCGCGTTTTATGTATAACGGATGGTATCAGCTAAAATTATCTATTTCAGTTAATGTTGATGATTGCGTTGTTCCTTAATTTTTGAATAGGATCCAGCTTATTATTTTTTGCAGACTGTAAGAGCAATACTATAAAAGTAAACTTGAACTTTCGGTTATGTCAAAGAGAATTTCCGATTCTGGAGCTCCCAAAGGATCGTACAAAACGAAAGTATGTTTCGATGTCCATCAAACAAAAAGTGGAATTGCTGCAAAAAATGGATAAAACATGAAGAATGTGACAGAGAGGTTAGTGAAAACAAAAAAATTTCGATTGACAAGTTAGTCGGTATTCTCGGCACAGCAATTAACAGGACTTGAACAGCGGAACTTTGTAACTGTACAAAAAATTATGTCTGTTTATAGAATTAAAGAGATTATCACATAAAACGAAGCAACTTAAACAACTTACATTGAAAGAAATGTTTAATAAAGTAAACAAATAAATATTAAGCTTTTTTTTTTTTTGTAAATTTTGATACCCTTTAGATCATAATTGTTCTTTATTTCATAAATTACGGTTTCATATTTTTAATTTTAGAATTTCTGCATATCATCTTACGTGATTTAAACTGATGATCTATAATTCGGAAAAATCGATAATCCGGAATCGCCGAAGTCCCGACGAGTCCGGATTAATGACTTTTGACTGTACTTTGAAGCATGCATTCAAGACTTCCCTCTGTATTTTTACAGACAAACCACTTACAAAGAGATGGTTACTCCACTGCATTGCTAGTTTTTATGATCACTTAGGCCTTTTTTCACCGTTTACTATTCTTGGAAAAATCTTATTCCAAGATACATGGATTCTTGGAATCAAGTGGGATGAATTACTACCTACTAATTTATCAACTTTATGGTATGCAGCTGTGAAAGAACTTGATGACATTTGCTCCCTTCAAATTCCTCGATGCATAGGGATTTCATCACATGTTCCTTTTGCTATTCATGTGTTTTGTGACGCATCTGAATGTGCCTATGGTTCAGTTCTGTACATTGTTACCTTTAAAGGTGACCAAACGAATGTGAATTTAGTGTGTAGTCGCAACAAACTACCTCCTATAAAGAAAGTTACCTTACCTCGTTTGGAGCTCTTGGCCGTTCTGATGGGAGCACGATTGTTGCAATATTTCTATGCTGAAACAAACATCTGTTCGTCAAATGCAACATTCTGGAGTGTTTCTCAAGTTGTCTTAGGGTGGATGCGCAGTGACCCCAACAAATGGAAAACTTTTGTTAGCAACAGAGTAACAGAAATTATTTCCTATACCTATCCTTCACAATGGAGACATTGCCCTGGCAAAGACAATCCAGCTGACAAACTTTCTCGAGATGTTTCACCATCAACGCTAAAAAACCTGGAAATTTGGTGGAACGGCCCTCCATGGTTAGTCAAATCTCTAGAATATTGGTCTCATTCTGATACTATTTCTCAAGATTACAGTCATAACTTCGAGGCAAAGAAAGAAAAAGTTCAGACCCTTCACATCGTATCTACTCAACCAATCATAAAGGCTGGAAACTACAGTTCTTACGTTCGATTGTTACGTGTAACATCTTAACATCCTGTGCTGTGACGTCTACTCACATTACCATCATCTTGGAATCGTTGCCAAAGCCTGAAGATGACATTCTGGTCAATTCCAAGTTCGTCTGATACTTCCAGTTGGGTACGCCCACATTCCAGACGGCTGATAATTCTACCACGTAAAAAATCATCCAAATGTGTCCTTTGTGTCATAACTATTCGGTTACTGCACTGAAATGCTTACAAAGCGCCTGCGAACAATTTTACTTCTTTGCCTGTATTCCTTATATATCACTCTCTTACATTCTCATCATTGTGACGTACCATCGGTGTCATCTGGTTACTTCCTGAAATTTGCATATATGATTCTTGATGATGTGTGTAGTGATTTTACAGGTGATATATTTATTTTAGAGTTTGATTTCCACGTGACTCCGAATTATCCTTAATTTATGGACATGAGTGTAGTTATTATAGTAATTTAGTGCCATATCTTAGTAAATAATAGCTAAAACAGGTTGTGCAGTTAAATCTTGTTAGTTAGCATGATCACTTCAAGCTAACTAACAAGATAGTCCGATCAGTAAGGTAGCAAGTTTTCCGCACATGAAATAATACCTCTATTCCTCTCACTTTTTATTGTCAGATGAATAGCTCCAAATTCATTGAACATTTTAATAAAACTATTCTGTAAAATATTCTTGTAAAAGAATAAATTTCTGTTTTATTAAAAAAAAAAAAGTCTGATATGGCCAACACATGACCTGCTGCCAATTCTGTATTTTAAATAGCAATGAGCTTTAACTCTTTCACATCGAAGTCGCCCGTAACGGCCGTTCATTCAGGCAACGGCAAACCGTCCCAGCGCCTCGTTTATTTTCTACCTAGTTCTTTCCCCTCCAAGTTAGTGTATGGCTCATTGGTTTCGCGAGTTGTTAAAAGACATGTCAATCATTCTTTTGAAGCAAATAAAGGAGAAATACGGAAAGCTATTAACGTTCGCAGCTGCAATCCAGCCCTAAGGTGAAACTGCACACAATGGATGAAACCGCAGAGGGAAAGGAAAACTATTCCAAGACAAATTCGTAAACACGGGCGTTTTCGATGTTTGTTGAAAACAGATTTGGTCGTCTCTTGATGTGAAAGAGTTAAGTAAAATATCACTTCTGGTTGATTATTTGTTAAAAAATGTTTAATTGTTCAAATAAATAAAAAAGTTTGCAATAAAAAATTTCAGATTTTGTTTTATTAGTACTAGTTGGCCATGTGTAAAAGTTAGCTTTTTTAAATTTATACCAACTTAAAAAAATTTCAGATTTTGTTTTATTAGTAGTAGTTGGCCATGTGTAAAAGTTAGCTTTTTTAAATTTATACCAGCTTAATCAAATGTCCCATTACTTTTGTTAATTAAAAATTGTACTTTATTGGACAGTTGGATGATATAAAATTTATTTGTTTTTTAAATAAAAAAATAAGTGTGTATAATATATTTAAAATAAAAACTTTGAAAATACTACCATAATTAAATTTTCTTCTGTGTTATTTCTATAGTTGCACAAATCTAAATTCATTCTAATCTGCACATATATCCCTGTGATCAATTAACAATGTTCATTCATCTGCAACAATATATTATGTTGATCGCAGTAAAACTGTTATCAGCTTCAATTAAAGTAATTTAACATAACGTAACTTAGCTGAATTGAATTGGTTGAAAAGGACGTTCATTCAGAAGAAATTTAGAATTGTCATTCCACTATATATCCTTTAACATAGTTATAAACTAATATGTTATGTATAGTTATAATAAATTGCTTTCTGAAATAAATTGGTGTTTTAATAAATAAATAGTATATGTTTACATCAATCTGTCCTTCCTAAACTTTGGTATTTTGATTAAAGTATAAGGCTTACCTTTTTTTAGAAATAAATCATATAGTGAATATTTTGAAAGAATAATTATTTTCCTTTTCATTCAGGTGTTGCGAGATTGTTCTGGCAACAGTTTCTTGGAAAACATGTATCCTTTAATGTAGTTACTAAGTAATATTTAAGTTTATAAGAATGCGTATTCGTGTACATGATGATAGGAAACCACAATGAGTGTAGATAAATGTGATCTGTGAAGTTAAACTGGTTGTCTTATTGTGTTTGCCTTGAATGCTCACTGTCTGTGATTATGAAATTTTATTTTCTAGTAAGTTACATAGATTCCCTTCAATTTTTATATGTTATATTTAGATAACATGTCAGAATTTCAATAGGGGGTCATTCCTGAATAAGAAATCCTAATGTCTCAGAAATTTTAGCAGCCCTGATTTATAATTATATTCGAGTTAACATATTTATTTTAAAATGAGAATATAGCCTTTAACAATTTCTTTTTAATTATGGAAATTAATGTAATTCCTTTGAAATATCTTATAGAATCACCTTGAATCTTCAAGTTAGAACTAATATAATGTTAAAAATATTAAGAAAATTATAACGGGCAACTAATGACATATAAAGTAATTAAAATTAGGCAAAAAGGCAGTTGTGTTACACATTCATAAAATTTTGGAAGAACAGGCCGATTAGTACAACTTTTCTGTTTTGTCACATGATATAAAACATTTGTCCAAAACAAATGGATCTGTAATAGTAGCTTTTGTTTGGTAACAGATTTTGAATAAAATATTAATGATTTTGAGGGGGATTAGACTCAGTTCCCTGTTCTACAGAAGTAAAAAAAAAAAAAAAAATTCTGTAACTCTTCTAATATTAAGATATAGTAGATTAGTTATACCTGAATTACAGAATACAGTGAACTCCTAAGAAACTTTTGCTAATTACTTATTTTTTTAATCAGGTTTCCTGATTTTTGTGTGTCGATCACCTCAAAAAGTAGCCCATAAAATTAATGCCACTTTCTTCGCTGATTTACAAACTTACACATTCTCTCTTTTTTTTTTTTTTTTTTTTTTGAACTTGTGTTCTCTTTTTATTTTTACTGTTTATTTTTATTAATTCTAAATGGAGAGGGCGAGGGAGATGAAAAAATTTGGAATAAATTTAATACTAGAATTTTCAAATCATTTGGCTGGGAATTTTCAAGTTGATAATGAAAAGGAACCAGAAATTTGCTGCTGCTTTGAATTGAAAATTGAAAAGACGATTAGTAGCCGTTGCTGAAATTATTTCAAAGTTGCTTTCTGCTTAAAAATGATTGGATCAACATTTTATCTTGTAGTGTAAAAAATATTCTGCTTGTGTATTCAAGGTTTTTCATTCTCACCTAAAACTTCTAAAGTGTGTATTGTTGTCTTTTTATTTGGTAGGTTTTAATTTATTAACTATGTTAAATATAAAGAAGAGAATTTCTTTTTCTGTGAATGAAAAGAAATAAGTTTTAAAACAAGCGAATGCTCACATTTTGACTAAGCCTGAAATTGCAGAAAAAGATTTGATTAGTTCTGCAGATTACCTGTGGAATTTTATAGTTATGAAACAAATAAAAATTAAAGTTTTTTTTTTTTTTTTTCCAATCTATAACAAATAAAAGGTAGGTGCAAATTGCATTTTTAATGCTATGATCTTACACAAGGCTGTAGAATGGAGAGCCAAATGTATTTAAAAAAAAAAAAAAAAAAAATGGCAGAAAATTTAGTCATCTTCGGGTTCTTGATTTTTGGTTATGCAAAAATACGTTTTTGATTAATGGACTACTTCCATAACTTATGCAGTGAAGGACAATATGATAAGCAGATTTGTTATATTCATTGAACACAAATAGATAACAGTGAACATTAGATTATTTTGGATAATTTGTGTTAGTGTAAAATGAAAGATGAGTAATAGCCTGTGAAGTGTATAGTTTGCACTGATGTCAAAGCTATTAAAGTAAATATTCGTGTGGTATCAAAAAGAACTTTTAACAGAAAAGATGATGCTGTGGTAACATATGGGGGATAAACTTTAATTTCTTTTTACTTATAATTTAAATAATCATGTTAAATCTATTGAACATTTGATTTGCTGTTGATAATTTGACATGGTTATGCATACTGTGTTTGTGTGGCATTTCTTTTGAGTGTTCAAAAAAATTATTTTTATCATTTTGATTGTTTTCCTTAATTTGAATAAAGTTGTGCACCACTGCCAGATCCTCAATTAGAAGTATCACAGTTTGAAAGATCTCGAGAAGAAAATTTGATGCTTGGGTTATATGTAAGTACACCATTGGCTTTAAAATAATTTTATCTTTAAAGCTAACTAATTCATTTGAATTTACAATAGCTATATTTTATATCTTGGCAGTGCAACATTTTTTGTTATGATAGGCACTTAATGCTGACACTAAGGAAAACAAAACTGAATCACATACACAAGCGTATGAGGAAAGTAATCTTAAGGATGAAGTTTTGGGCCTTCCTACGAACTGTTATTCTTGCAATGCCCCATGTGTGACAAACATGAAATTAACTCATATCCTTTTTTAATATGCAAGTGTATTAGTGTTCATTTTGTAATTTCAGTCACTGTGTTATTGTTCGATGTATTATTCTGCTGTTATAACAGTACATTTGAAACAAATTATGTTACATTGGTAGTAGTAAAATATGCTTCAGATATAGAGTGCCTACCATGCTAAGGACATAGAGTAAAAATTCTGCAATTTTTTATGTTTATCAACTCTTTATCTTTACTGTTACTTCTACTTTTTCAGCTCCCACTAGGATGCAAATTAATTAACATGTGTTATATAAGAACAGAGTTCTTGAAGTGAGCTTTTGGTAACAATGCTGACTTCATGCTAAATCTTCTTCAGTTAAGAGTTAAATTGTCTTCAGCAAGCCACTGAGACTGATTTTGTAAGGAATAAGCAGTGCATTTGTTAAATTGAAGTTTAAATAAAAAGGTTCATTTTAAACCTTTTAAATCTTCATATTACTGCAGTTGCTTTACTTGAAGACTAGGATGGGGCGATAAGCCATTTGATGGTCTTCATGGAATATGACTTAAGGTTTGAAAATTTAAGAATTCTCTATGATGCAAGATCATTTTAAAGTTTGGTGTATATATCAGTTTATGTAAAGACTGAAGGATCACTTTTAGCCTAAAAGAGTCCTTTGTCTTAAAACATGGTTTTGCATTGTTTCACTTTTTATTTCTTTTGCCATTGAGCAAAGTGCAAGAGGTTTTTCTTTCATATTGAATCTGTCTGTTATGGATTAACAAACTAAGCTATTTAAAAGCATTAAATGCAGTTTTTAAAATTACTTTCTTTGAATTGATTGATTTAAATAAAAATTAATTGAGATCATGATATCTATATAAATATATTTTGTGCTAACTTAACAAACTTTTCATTAAAAACTTAGTGATTTAAAGGCTTTGCATTGCCACTCTGCAAAGCGCAAGATATATATGTTTAATCAGAAAACTCGGTTAAGTAAAAAACTTGTCTTGTCTCTTGGGAAAATGCAATTATATTAATTTGTTTCAAATTTAATAAAGAAACTTGACTCTTTAAGAGAAATGTCTTACCACTGCCCAGCTAAAAATATTTTAAAGTGTGTTCAGCAAAACAGTTAAAGTAAGCAGCAAAGCATTTAAATTTCAACAAAATGTAAAATATTTAATTTTTCACACATTAAAAGGCATGTTATTGTGTCACATGCATTTTCTTTGCTTTTTGAAAGTGAATTTTTAATAGCACAAAACATTACTTTTTCTGTGAAATCAAGTATATCACTGAAATGAAAATCAATTGCTCAATCTACACCTCAAGCATGAAAAGAAAAACACTATGAGCTTCAGAAACAAATGAGCAGCTGGAAACATGACTGTAAAACATTTGAGTATGCAGTGCTCAGGCTTATTCATATGAAACAAATGAGCAATGAGAAGCAAGACTGGAAAACGTTTGAATACGCATTGCTGAAGTTTGTCTGTTCTTCTGAAACAGACAAGCAACGAGAAGCAAGATTGGGAAATGTTCAAGTATGCAGTGATCATGCCTGTTTGTCTGAAATAGACGAGCAATGGAAAAGGAAGAAAACTGAAAAACATTCGAGTATGCACTGCTCAATCCAGACAAATACTGCATGCTGATTTATATCTTGGTGCATTCTGTTATGATGCTAATTATGATTACAGTCTTCATTCAAGTGTGGCTATTGTAAAAATGACTAAGTTATGCATGTAATTGCAGAGCCCTCAAATTTAAGAATGAATAACCAGAAATGTGCTGTGCGAATGGAAAAGTCAAACTGCCAGAATTAAATTCACCACCTGAACCAATATCAGCCCTGGTAATCAGGTGACACAAGCTAATCAAATCATGTAGAATACTCATAAAGAAAAAATTGCATAGCAGAATTAAAACAAAAATACTTTCTTTCCTTTAAGTAGCACTGCAATGCATGCCATGTAACAGCTAGTATTTAATAAAAAAATATTAAATACTTTTATAGAATGATGCTATGTATTTTTTCACATTTCAGATATATAGAAGATTTATAGTATTCCCAAGTTAGTCTAAATGTATATTCTTATAATATCCTATAAAATGTTTTGCTCTTCCATATGAACCATCTCTTATTGATAATCCTTTCTGGAACCACATTAAACTTTAAAAGAGCTCATTTAGGTGACCGTTAAAATCTAAAGCCATTCAGGTGAAAAAAAGAGGGAATTTTTTTTAAAATTTCATTTTTTTTTTTTATTGTGGGTTAATTATTTCAAACTGCTTTGATGAATACATAATACATAAGATAGTTAAACAGCAGAACTACTATACCTGATTTTTTTCCAGGTAAGTTAAGTGTGTGGGAACTTAACAAATGAGGGCAAGGGAAGGTTCATTAATTTGTTTATTGAAATTTCATGTTCCATGCATGAAACAGAAACAAACAAACAAAAAAATTATACTAGTTTTATTCTGTTACGGAATAAGACTTCTTAATTTGTGTTTCTGTGTCCTGGTGCATTTCTCTTTTAAAGAATTTTGGAGATTCTATATGTTACATTGTTTTATTTTGTGGTATTAATTATTATACTGTTATGTAGTAATACAGTCGAAAGTCTTTAATACGGACGTCCATAATCCGGACCTCAAAGCTACAAACTTTCTGCACGTGCGTAAACGCATAATGCACTTGTGCATGTGCATAATACCTTTACGCATGCACATAATAACTTTATGCATGCATGTTTAATGTGTAACGGATGGTATAAGCTAAGCTAAAAGTATCTAATCATCTATTTCAGTTAATGTTGCAGATTGTGTTGTTCCTTAATCTTCTAATTGGATCTGGCTTATTATTTTTTGCAGACTGTTAGAGCAATTTTATAAAAGTAAGCTTGAACTTTCGATTATGTCAAAAAGAGTTTTCGATTCTGGAGCTGCCAAAGGATCTGCAAAGCAAAAGCATGTTTCAGTGTCCATCAAACAAAAAATGGATAAAGGCATATCCTTTGTTTCTCTAACCATTCCAAAATCTGTTTATCAATTTCACGCTGCTCTGCGGGGGGGGGGGGACGTCGCGGTGCGCAATGAACTGGAAGTTGATCTGTCAGCACTATCCTTATTTTCAGGGCAGATGTTTTTATTTTATTCGGCTTATAATTCCTTACTAAATGTAGTATTTCATCTTGATGTACTCTGTCTTTGATATGATTTAAATCAAATTCCTCGTCGTTATAAATATCACAAATACACATCAAATAGTTTTCTGGTTGCAATTTTCCAATTTCGACTATGTGTAATGTATGCTTTACGCATGCGCATGTTGAAAGAAATGTTTAATAAAGTAAACAAATAAATATTAAGCTTTTTTTTTTTTTTTTTTTGTAAACTTTGATACCCTTTAGATCATAATTGCTCTTTATATCATAAATTACGGTTTCATATTTTTAATTTTATAATTTCTGCATGCCATCTTACCAGATTTAAACTGATGATCTATAATCCCGAAAAACCGATAATCCGGAATCGCTGAAGTCCCGACGAGTTCGGATTAAAAACTTTTGACTGTATAGAGTACTATTGTTTGCTGTATTCTTTTATCTGTCTTGCAGAAATAATTTTTACTACATAATAATAATTATGTTAATCACATGAGTATGCTACATTAAAGAAGGCAAAGTTTTTCTTGAATGAAGGAGAATTGATTTATAAGCATCCTATAATGATATAAAATTTATACTTATACTGCACTATAATGATATAAGTTCCTATAATCATATAAAATTTGTACTTATACTGCACTTGCAAATTATTTCATAGGTCACCTTCAAAATACTGTAAATAGGATGCTGTTAAAATTCTATAAATAGTGTCATCCCTTGTGAAAATATGCATCTTTCCCAGCTCTTCTTAAAGCTATAAAATATTTTTGATGGCCTTTTTTTAAATACTTTTCAAGGTCCTCATCAGATTCTCATATCTAAGAAATTGAATACATTTTTTGTAATTTTTGTGAAACATATTCAAATTGTATAATCTTGTGTGCAAAATTAATTTTTGGATATTTTCAGTATTTTCTAAAGATGCAAAAACTTGTGCCATGTAGCAGTTTGTTGTCAAATCTGCATATTAAGCACATATTTTTTTGTGAATATGTAAGTTATTGCTTGAAATCATTCTTTTTATGGTATCGATGACAAGTTCTTTCCTTTTTGCTCATTGCTAGATTTGGTGGCTTATCAAAATTTTGGCAATTTTAAAACCAGTTTGACTATGAAAATATTAATTTAGTGATTTGGGAATTTTGGGATAATTATTTTTAATGAACGTAATAATTTATTATATGATATCATTACAGTAATTACAGTTTACTAAAATCACATTATTTGAAAGATTATTCCAATTTAAGGAAATTAGCATGGCAACGAATGTTCTTTTTTCTCATTTCTCCTGTTTTAAAATGTGTTTGCCTTTCATGTTCGGCAGTTTTTTAGTGTCCAGATTGTGAAATTTAAAGAAGTTTATAAATGATATGAAATAGGTTTTGAAATTTCTTTTTGGTAAACTGAAACATTTGCTGTATATATGTAAAAGTAAATTTAATTTCTCTCATTTTTTTATGATAAGAGTGCCACCCTTCCCACAGTTCCTTAAAATATTCAAATATGTCTCAATTTCTTGCTTAAATTTGAATTTATGCTTTAAATTTTTTTTAAAAAAATTTTCTGAATTTTATTTTCATAAATGGTGTGCAGGTGCACAGACACTGGCACCTTTAATTTTATGACATTTCAAGGATTTTTTTTAATTCAAAGAAAAAGAAATAATTTTCAGGGCATTAATTTGTTGGTTTATTAAATAATCTTTGATGATAATGGCTGTGTAGTTTGAAGTATTCTCTCAGAGCAAATAAATTATTTTTTTCCGTTCCTGTAACCCTGTGGTGTCCGTTCTGAGCCTTTTGAGCCAGAAAAGGATTTAGTATGCATTTAATCTTGAAAAGATTGGTCTGTGCTTTGGTCTTTGTAAGGGACAATGTTATTTGCTTTTGAGCATACTATCTTTGTTTCAGGATCATATTAAAAGAAGTAGTTCTCATTTCTATTACTTAAAGGTTTTTGATAAAATTTTGACCATTAACTGTCGATTGCTTTGTGTTCATTGTGAAATCTTCAAGAAACAAATTACTGTTGTTCCTGGAAGGTGAAGGCCTTCCAATTTATTGTCTTCTTTTGTTAATACTTCATATTCTTTATAAAAAAATTTGCTATTCAGAGTTTTGCGAAATATATCATTTCTAAATCCTCACTAGAAATACACAAGTATGTTTAGCATTCAACACAGAGTACAAGGTATTGAATCTTCTCTTTTCTACTTATTTTATCATATGACCTCTACTTTATCAAATGAAGCCACAAATTTTAAGAAATATAATAGTTAGTAACACCTTATTCATCATAAGTTGTATTCAATATTTCTAGAGTTTCTGAGGTAGTATTTTCTAACCAAAAAATTCTGTTAATTTTTGGTTTTTTGTATTTTCATTAAATTATACTTTGTTTTTATGATGGCATGTGGTGTTTTATACAAACTGACCTATAAATCCGAAATAATCAACGATGCACATTGTGTTTTTGTAGGAGAAAAGGAGGTGCATAGTTCATTTTGAGTATTAAAATTCATTTCTTGATACAAAAATTTAAGGAAAATTTTTCTGTTAAAATTGTTTTATCTACATAAGAAAGTAAGTAAATTTTAAATGTGTAAAATTTGTAAAGTATTTTTATGTAGTTAATTTACAAGACAGTTTATAAAATTATGAAAGTTTATAAATTTACAACTTTTAATTTCAGTTAACATTCTTCCATGTAAAAACCCAAATCTTCCATGTAGAAGATCCAGAGAATTTATACTGGTATTTTCATTTTCTTTTATGCTTATTCAAGTCGCCAAATTTTTAACTGCTGTGGGATGCCACAATTTTTAAAATGTGCTGCTTCAAATTGCTTTTGTTTTTGAAATATAGTTAGCTTTTTCTAAATTGTGTTGTTACTAACTATTATATTTCTTAAAATTTGTGGCTTCATTTGATAAAGTAGAGGTCATATGATAAAATAAGTAGAAAAGAGAAGATTCAATACCTTGTACTCTGTGTTGAATGCTAAATATACTTGTGTATTTCTAGTGAGGATTTAGAAATGATATATTTGGCTTGTTACAGAAAATCCAAGTAAATTAAGTTCAAGTAATGAAGAATCTGCATAAATGTATCTATGTTTCACGCATTGTGATAAAACAACAGTACCTACAGCCATCAAATTTTGGATTATGTAATCCTATTGCGAATATGAGCATCTGGGAGCCCAAATTTGAAATTTGGAATTGGAATTGGTTTTATTATCGATTTCCTGATTAACAAAATCAAGCATTTCAAAGTGAGCAATGGCAACATTGTACAGAAAAAACATTTTTATCTCCAGCACGTGAGACTGTGTATGCTCAGTTTAAAATTATTTGGTGATATTGCTGTGGAACTGAATTTTATGGTTTAAGTTCGAAGAACTTGATATTTAATAAATAAAGGTAGCACACAAAATGTAAAAAAAAAAAAAAAAAAAAAAAAAAAAAAAACTCTGGACGTAATTTAAAATCTGAAACCTTTCAAATTTTTTTTTTTTTTGTTGTTAATATTTTCTGTTACATTTACTTTTGTTAAAATACCTTAACTCTTTTCATAAAAATACCTCATTTTAAAGATGTTGTCATTATGGCTACTACCTGTGATGCTTGTGGGCATAAAACGAATGAAGTAAAGAGTGGATCTGGTATCGAACCATACGGAGTGAGATTTATTCTCAAAATAGAGACTGAAGAAGATTTATCTAGGGATGTATTAAAGGTAATTTTTTCCATTCTTTATTTTTTTTGACAAATATACTGAACAAATGAATGTTTTGCAGAATTGTTATTACTTACAGAAATGTCTCTAAAGTAATCTCGAACTACCTCAGAACTTTGGTCTGTTGTTCTTGCAGTGATCATTTTCCCATGCGTATTGTTAGCCATTTTTGGTATTGAATGAAATTCTATAAAAATAACATGAGGTATTTATGTATTATTCTGTAGACTGTGAAAGTTATCTGCCATCTAACCATGAAATTTGACAGATATCCTCCCAAAGGATGTGTCAGTTGTTCCTGCAGAAATTTGAGCTTCTGTCTACAACTCTTACAATAAAACATTCATCATTCTTCTTATACAGCCTACGGCCCACCAGCGGCCGAGCGGTAAAGACGCTGGTAGTTCAGTCTGAGGTTCGAATCCCGCGAACGAGCTGGCTGCATGGGCGTTTTCGTGGTTTTCCCCATGTGTAACGTATATACGAGCCAGTTTCCCTTAGAAAGTCCTCCACGAAGGCATCCCTCCCTTTAGGCAGATAGCCCCGTGTGCTTTGCCGTAATTGAATAATCCAATCCAATCCAATCCTTATACAGTCTACCAAATGGCTGCTGCTGTATAAGTATTCAACCTACTTCATTTTTGCACCTCTTAAAACAGGGTTTGTTGATTTCTACTGTTATGTTAGGCCTTTCAGTTTTACTGGAAGCTCTATTTAAAATGCTCTGAATTCAAATTTCCTGCAAGTAATTGTTCCAGTCTTTTATTATTTTATTGGCCATATTCAGCTGTTCGTTTCTCCATTCAACAGATGTTAATTCCCTCAAGCAACTGTAAATGAATCAAAATGCAGTCACAAATGTGATTCTACAGCCCTCGAAACCAGGGCTGTGGAGTTGGTAGGGAAAATGACCGACTCCGACTCCTGGAATTTTAATAACTCCGACTTTGACTCCTTCTTATATATGTAAACATATAAAAAAGAAGTAGTAGATGCTACAGAATAAAAATTGATGCTTAGCAAATTTTTTATATTTTTATATGCGTAGCAAATTTTTTATTTTTTATAAATTTTAATTAGCATTTATTGTGAAATGGAAAAACTGGCATTAGTAATTTCTAAGAAACAGTAAAACTTCAGCAAGATCTTCTTTGTTAGAGGACCATAGATCCGATTTGAATCGAATAAACTTCTGAATTGAGAAGAGTCTTTCCATACTGACTTGAGTAGGAAGAAGAGCTGTTACTGTTATGGCTACTTCCTTTAACTTTTCAGGATAGATTTTTGTAAGTTCTAAAAGAGGTGTCTTGCAAGAGCAATCATATTTGTCTATTTCGTAAAAGGCGATGTATAAATCTTGTTTGTATTTTTTCATTTTTATATCTAAAGGCTCTTGGTTCTTTATTTTCATTCGCTTTGCATTAACCTTTTCAATATTATCCAAATATTTCTCAAAATCTAATTCATCGTTCGAAGAAGATGATAGAGACTTGGTTGCAATATCTGCAGTTTGACTGTCCTGATTTGAATACCCCAGTTGCTCTGAGAATAATTTCATTCTTAATGAAAGTTCATAGATGGTTTTCTTTGCCATTTTAATTTGTTTGTCATCCAACAAAATTTGGCATTTTGGATCTACATATGTTGAACCGAGCGTGATCTTACTGTCTAGCAAACTAGTTTTTCTTTTCTTCATTGAAGAAATTATTCCTTCTGCTATAAACCCTCCATTTCAGAAAGAACAAACATCGTATTCTTCCTGTCCTGCCTCTTGTTAATTCTTCAGATTGTAGCTTTTTGGTGGCTATATACAGTATAGAAAGAAGAGTTTCCAATTCTGCAAGATCATTCCAGTCTTTCTGTTAGTGAAATATTAAGGTTATCTACATATTCTAACATTCTCGTCTCCTGTCAATTCTTCAGATTGTAGCTTTTTTGTGGCTATACACGGTGCTGAAAGAAGAATTTCTAGTTCTGCAAGATCATTTCTCAGTCTTTCTGTTTGAGAAATATTAGGGTTATTTACATCTTCTGAAAAAGTTCTTAATCCTAACAACCACTATATCATCAGATATGTACTTCTCCATTGCTTTGCTCTTCTCCTGCTCGCTTCCTTAGAATGGCATCAATTTTGGGAGTTCCTCAATTCACCAGTGCAATTCACCTTGCAGCTTACCTCAATTCACCAGTGAGATTAGTAACTAAATGAATCAGTTTAATCAATAATGGCAAATATCACATCCATCATGTTCCCTTATATTTATTTACTAATATGTCAATAAAATTGAAAATAACTATTTATTAATGTACAGTCGATTCCAGTTAATTGGACCACTAGATAATCAGACCAGCCACTTTTTCGGACCAAATGCTAAAGAACCAGAACAAATCCTTTGTACATAAGGCTAATATTACTCACTTATTTGGACCAAAATTCTGTGTAAACAGACCAAAAAACGTGAGAGCGAATAAGAAACAGAAGCTATAAGTCGGCCGCATACAGCAGATGTACAGGTGGTCTGCGACATATGGGAGGATCTGTAGTTGCGGCTCCCCAGGAAAATGCTTTATCAAAGGTCAGGAATTCCTTGACAAGTGCATGACAGAAGCAAAACTGGTGGGAGGTGAACACGCGCACCATATTCTTTGACCTGCGCCTCCGAGTTTCGAGGAAATGAACAATAGAGTGTCTGGCTCCACTTGAAAGGAATTCCTGCCTGTCAATCATGATTAAAGTTTACACGAGAAAGCTATCATTTCGTCACCTTTTTGGGATGATTTTAGTGCCAAAGCTTTGAATGGCGAGCATTTTATCTCCCTCTGGACCTCAACATCTTGAACCCGAAACACCAAAGTTTCTTCAGACCACTTTAATCAGTCAACTGCGTGTGTGTCTTGTCTCCCCTGCCAAAATGCCACGACGGGACTTGACGTTAGCTGAAAAATTGGTTTTCTTGATAAGATCAAGCAGCAACCATGAAACACTAGTCAGCGTCGATTGGTGGAAATAACCGGATTGGCAAAGACTACAATTGCGCACTTGATAAAACAAAAGAATGAGCTGCAAGAAGAATGGGCACAATGTGAAGGAACTTTCAAAAAAAGGAAGCATGAAGGCAATGACCCAGATATCGATGAGGCCCTTAACGAATGGTTTGCCATTGTTACTGGATGATCTGTGCGAGTAAGTGGTCCAAGGTTAAAATGCAAAGCAGAAGAACTCACTAAAAAGCTGCGCCACAATGACTTTAAAGCTATGGACGGTTGGTTGTCTCGATGGAAATCTAGACATGACATAAAATTCAAGAAAGCACATGGCGAGAACAAAAGTGCTGTTAGTGCAAATGCTGACGAATGGAAATCAACAAAACTGCCCGAGCTTCTTGAAAGTTTTTCAGCAGATGACATCTACCATGTTGATGAGACTGGGCTGTATTATCGTGTTACGGCGGACAGCTCGTTAAGTTACAAACATGTTCCACTCTCTGGCTCCAAAAAAGCAATGGATTGCATAACTGTCTTGTGCTGCTCAAACATGTCAGGAACGGACAAGAGGAAGCTGTTCGTTATAAGAAAAAGCACTAAGCCTCGCTGCTTTAAAGGACTTAGGATGGAGAGTTTACCAGTTGTGTATCGTGCGAACAGAAATGCGTGGATTACTTCTAAACTTTTTAAAGAATGGCTGAAGAATTGGAACAGAGAGCTACAATGCCAGTCGAAAAAAGTGCTGCTTCTTCTTGACAATTGTGTAGCACATCCTCATTTACATTGCTTGATGAACGTCCAATTGGAATTTCTACCTCCCAGGACCACAGCTTTGGTCCAGCCAATGGATGGGCATCATAAAAAATTTGAAGACCTTTTATCATGCAAGGTTGGTTAATTACATCCTTGAAGCAATTGAAGAAAGTTTGCTGACCTCATCCTCAAAAGCCAGCGAAGTCAGTGCAAAGGTCAACATCTTTACAAGCAGTTGCATTTGTGGTCGACAGCTGGCGAAAAGTGAGCAGTGAGACAATTCAGAACTATTTTTCTCACTGTGGCTTTAAGCACTTGGTTTTGGAGATGGATGTGGACATGCTAATTGAAAGTGAAAATGATGATTTACATGTGGAACTTCAACAGGTACAAAATTGCAAAGAATTTTTATCCATTGACAACGAGCTTCAATGCTACGATGAAAATGAAGATTACGACGCTGCACTCGTTGCAGCAAAACACACGACAGCATCGGAAGACCAAGAAAGTGTTGATGATGATACCGATAATAAGTTGGTGCAAGTGACAACACAGGATGCGAGGAAATGCATTGAAACTTTACATCGGTATTTCATGCAGGAGGGAAATGAAGGCAGTCCCATTGCTGTGTTAGATGTTTGTGGCGATTTCGTTCACGCCTCAGATCACATTGGATAAGTTCTTCAAATGTTGACTGCAACTTGGTATGAAATTGTTTTTTTTGTGCTTCGCATGTTGAGTATCGTGTAGATTGTTTCTTAGAATTTATTTCTAAATTAATTTTCTCAATGAAAAAAGTTCGACGGTATTTCTTGTTTGTACATGTATGTTTGCCATACATGTGTACCGCACCATAAAGTTCATAATTATATATTAGTACATGATTTACATGTGCATTGACTGTTTGCTACATATAGCATGTCCATCTTACAATATAGGACATGTTCGTGTAATCGGACCAGCCAGTTATTAGAATGAAAATGATCGCTTCCCAATGTGGTACGATTAACCGGAATCGACTATATATAGTCCATAAATAAAAATATTTACCGAGTTTGTCATTATTTTTTTTTTCAATTCACTTTAATTTAATTTCAAATTCAAACTGTTCAACAAAAACTGGAGTCGGAGTCGACGTGTATTTTAGTGACTCCAACTCCTTTTACCCAAAAATCTACCTGACTCTGATTGCGACTCCAACTCCACAGCCCCGCTTGAAACATGCTCCTTTTTGAATGGATACTCTCATTTCACAATTTTTCATATTGCCTCGCCATTGTTTATTTGTGGTTATCCTCAAGCAAAAGTGCAGATGTTATGAGTGTATTGTGACTTTATGCTTATCCATAATTGGCACGAAATTATAATACCTGGCAACAGTTTCGGGATTGATGGGATAGTGCATAAGTACCTAACATTGTTTATTCTATCATCCATCATTTCTGAACTAGCATTTTACTGCATTAATCATTTGTAAATGTCTGGTACAGTATTTCATACATGAATTACATGTAAAGAAAGGTGTTTGCTTGTATTCCTTTTTTTCTTGACTCTCAATCTGAGAGCAAAGTATCGCAGCAACACATTGCATGTGGCCCTCAATATGCGTAACAAGTACCATATTAAAATGTTATGTCATTATAAATTTCAGTAAGTTTATTTCTAATAGTTTCCATTAGTTTATTCTTTTTAGTGTCCAGGGCTTTCAGGTTTAGTTTTCAAATCACATCTTATTGTATGCAATCAATATTTATACACCTGTCCTGCGACCAGTTACGACAACTGAAGGAAAAAAAAGTTATTGTATGTAAGGAAAAATATGAATAAGATGTGATATCAAGCTTCACTGGTAATTATTAAATCTTGAATCATGTTTTCAGTTAAAATATTATTCAGCAAAGGAGCGTAAAACATTCTGTAACACTTTTCTTAAAAAGTAGTTTTTTTTAACATTGTCATTAATAAAATGTTACAACATATTATTTGCTGGCTTAGTTGTTTTCATCCTCTGTTCAATTAAAAGTGATAGATTGACTTCCCTCTGCTGTAATTTTATGTGCAGAAGTATTTGTTTGAATGATTTATCTTATATAATTCACATTTAATTTTTCTTCTTCACTGTTGATTGCAGGTTATTTATTTTCTTTCATTGCATATTTTTTCTTTGTTTAGAATTCTTGTTATTTTTTGTATATTGATTCAAAATCCCAATTAATCCAAAATCACAGTTAATCTAAGAGCAGTTAAAGAAACACAGTAAAGAGAAATAACTCATTATTAACTGAAAAATACTGTAAAGAATTTACCTATATTTTCAAGCAATTTAATGTTCATTTCATTACCTAAATTATATCAGCATTCAAAGAGGAAAAAATACACTGAAAACAATAAAAGAATAAACTTTATTAAATGCATAAATTAGGGAAGAAGGAACTAAGTTGTAAATGAAAGAAAAACGGTAAAGAACACTTAGAGTAAAACTTCAAAAAAATGTCATTAAATTTAGATACATGTGAAAAAGTCAAAAATCTGCATATGATTTGTTTCTTTCATGCTGATGCTTTATAAAAGTAATTTTTCTCTCATTCCCAAATGAACAGACTTCACTCCTTAAATAAGCACAGCTCATTTCACCCTCCGTAAACTGGGAGTTGAATGAGCATTTAATATTTCACTAAATCACAGTTAATTTGTGATAAGTTTCTTCTACATCATCAGCAAGTAAATAAAATCTTTTGATGGATTTACATTATGATCAATTAGTAACTCTAAAAGAAATCTTCTGAATTTTTTTGATAAATAAAAGGAATTATTAATTTTTTGTGTCTGTAGGTTTAAAAAAAAGTTATATGAGCAGTCATCTATCATACTATCACACATTTATATTTTTTTATGTGTGTGTTTTGATTATAGTCTGTGAGAGAATTCTTCTGAATATAATTGAATTTGTAGAAATTAATGAGCAGTGGAAATTTTTCTGTTTGAAATTTTAGGAAGAATAATTTATAACAGTTTATCAAAACTTATATACAGTGGATGGACAAAAATATGGAAACACCTTGTGAAATGCATGTTTGAAAAGAAAGATTGATTTTAATGAAATATGTAGGTGGCGCTGGCGTTTTTAACTACTGACGTCACCTATACAACTTCGTAAATGTGCTAAACAGTTCAGTTGTTGTCAAAGTACTGGTACGTGAGGTTGTCATTGCATTATGTCAGAGTTAACAGACTTCGAACGTGGGCAAATTGTTGGAGCACGTATGGTAGGTGCTTCCGTAAGCAAGGTAGCCGAGGTGTTTAGTGTTTCAAGAGGTACTGTATCGAAGATTTATTCCGCATATTTGAAAAGCGGAAAAACATCATCTGCTAAATCACAGCGCGGACGAAAGTGTGTCCTGAGTGATCTTGACAGACGATCATTAAGGGCAATCGTGACGAAAAATAAGAAGACCACAGCTGCAAAAGTTACTGCTGAAATGAATGTTGTGTTACCAAACCCTGTGAGTACCAAAACAATTAGAAGGGAGCTTCATAAACAGGGAATTGCTGGCCGTGCTGAAATTGAGCCTGAACATAAAGCCTGGACTATAAAGCAGTGGAAGCGAGTAATATGGTCTGATGAGTCTTCTTTCACATTGTTTCCCACTTCTGGCCAAGTTTACGTCTGGAGAACGCCATCTCAAGCCTATTAAACAGACTGCTTGTTGCTAAGAGTGAAACATGGCGGGGGTTCTGTTATGGTTTGGGAAGCCATATCGTGGTTCTCTTCTCTGCTAGGCCCATGATAACTGTGTCAGGGCATATGACTGCCAAGATTTATGTGAACATTTTGGCCGATCAAGTTCATCCCATGGTACAAACTTTGTTCCCCGATGGTGATGGTGTCTTCCAAGACAACAAAGCCGTGTTCACACAGCTCACATTGTCCAGGACTGGTTTTCTAAACACGAGGATGAGTTGTCCCATCTCCCCTGGCCGCCACAGTCACCAGACCTGAATATTATCGAACCTTTGTGGTCTACATTGGAACGGAAAGTGCATTCTCATTATCCACCACCAACATCGTTATCTGAACTAGCCACCATTTTGCAGGAAGAATGGTATAATATTCCCTTGGCAAACATACAGGAACTGTATTTATCCATTCCGAGGAGACTGCAAGCTGTTTTGGATGCCAACGGGTTTCTTACACCATATTAAGCAAAGAAACATGTTTTTTTAAAGGTGTTTCCATATTTTTGTCCAACCCCTGTATATGAGCAAAAAGTAATAACTAATGTGTAAAAAGAGCATATATCTCCGAATCCAGTAATAAATTTATATTTGGATGGGGTAATTGGCAGCTCCTAATTCTAAGTCAAATGATTCCATGGTTCCAATGAATAGTCATTCTAGTTTTAAAAAGTAATTTTTTAAAAATGAGCTTCTTCCCTTGTGTGTTCTCATTATATAACGGGTAGTGCATCCAACTAGCACTGGAAGATCCAAGGCCTGAATCCCTGTGATGACTCAATCATCCTAGTTGATTTTTAGTGTTTCTTACTCTAAAAATATCTGATAGCTCTACAGTAGCACCCAGGGCTGGCGCAATCATTTTGCCACCTAGTGCAATCTTTACCTGAATCTTGATATTATTTTTAAATTGTGCTTGAAGACGGAGGTGATTTTGGTCCAGATAAAACTGGAATTCAGCATTTTTTATGCTTTCAAATCCAAAGTTTCTAGATTTATAAAATGTACACTCATTATCTTTCTGAAATGTAATTTTAGAATAGCTATATCATTCAGTTATTATAAAAAATTTGCATTTTTAGACTATGAAGGCTGTTCATAGACTGAATAAAGCTCGGTAAGAAGTTAAACTTCTTGTCTGAGTGAACTGAGTTTACTCAAATAAAGGGGAGAGGAGAAAAAATATTGTGAAATTTTGCCTGAAACATGGAGGTAAGAAAGGAAGGAGTGGCCAAATCGTCATTAGAAGTGAAGCACTGCTCCGAAGCTTCGGTCAGCTTTCAGTTTTTTGTTTACATTCAGTAGCTCTTTTGACAGTGCTCTGATAGTATTTCGACACATGACAGTTCCATACAAATCGAAAAACGGGACACTTCCACATAAAAGAAACATTCCTAGTATGATGGATAATAGCAATTTGTATAGTTTAGCGACATTTACGCAAAAATCACATCTTGGTTATTTTTCGATAACTAACAGTAGCGATTTTGATTATGAATTTTTTTCATAAAATTTTAAGCTGTTGAACTATAAAAATACAGATTTTAGCAAAAAAAGTTATGCTCAAAGAATAAAAAATACCTCACCGTACCTTTAAAATTTCATTTTTCGATACCCTTAATACAGTATTCGCTACTTTTATTTTATGTTCCAGACGCCAAAATGTTTTAAATAAAATAAATTTTTTTCACATCCACATATTATTGTAACATGTACTTTTTAAAATTAGTGTAAATTACTTCACTCGAAAAATATAGTGAATGCACAGAAATTAAAGATTTCCACATGCCGGAAATGAAAAATATGAAATATATATGCGTATTTGTGCATGTGCTTCCAAAAGGCATGTATCTGCCTTTAACAAAATACCTAAATATTTATTAAATTATTTATAAATGTATTTGAAATGAAGGATTTATTCATTCATAAATAACTGTGAAAGTTACTGTGAAGATTAATGATACTGTTACTGTGAAGACTAATTATTAAATGTATGTAAATTTATAATGATTATAAATATTATCTAAATATATAATAATATTAACATTGAATTGTAAACATAAATTGACATCCTGTTGACAAATACGTTATAAAACTATTTAAGTAAGAATTGTTCGTACTGGGAAGCAATCTGTTAAAAGGTATTGTAAAGCAATTTCTATGAGATGTGTATTTAAAAAAGTAATAAAGAAGAGTTTTGGAATACATATTGTTGAAATTAAGGGTAAAAAAAATGTGATAAGTATAATTAAAAGAATTATTCCCCTTACATTTTCTAATAAGTCAGTTACAAATTTTAAATAATATTTAAAAAATAATCCTTACTGTATTCCCTTTCAGTAATATTCAGTATAAGTTATATAAGTACTATTTAAAGTTAATATAAGTATATAAGTACTATTTAAAGTTATTTTCAGTTAATATAAGTACTATTTAAAGTATTTCGCTATTAAATTAAAAGGTTCTCTAATTTGAAATGGACCGAATAGAGTATTAAGTGTAAACTGACTTATAGTTTCGATTTAAAAGATGCCTTAGAAGCTAAAAAATCATGTCATATTTGAGAAAGTATTTTAGGAAGAAGCTCTATAAATAGAAAAAAATAGAAAAGAAATAATGCATAATTTTAATAATACAGTAAACTTTGATCTTAATTTTTATAATCCTTAACTGAATCAAATTGAATTACCTTATTTTTTTTTCTAATGTAATTAACGAAAACTTGTGAAAATATTTCAAATTAAACCATTCTGAGCAAACTGTTCTGTGAAAAGTATAGCATTTAATTCCGTTCAGAATGAAATGTTGTTTAAAAATGTATTCTTTTCCTATACTTAGAATTCTGAAGTACTGTAGAAAAGAAAATAGTACATTTATATGCATATTTACGACGTAATTACAAAATATTTACATCCGATCATGTCAAAACCCATTGAACTCAATGGTAAATTACCCAATGTTTTGGTCACCAAAGAAGGGATCGTCAGTGCTTCAAACCAGGGTATGGGGAAACCTGTTTAGGGCCACTTCATTTAACTTCCTACCTCCATGGCCTGAAATATTCGGTCTAAAAGAAGATGGAAAGTACCTTATATTCATTCATAAAACTGATTAAAATCTGTTTTAACTTGCTTACATGAACCTTTTGCTTAAAGTTCATTTATTTATATGCTTTGTCTTGTTACAGCATATAAAATGTCCTTGAAAACTGATAGCATAGATGCTAGGCAGGCTGAGAAGTATTTTTTCTTCTCATGATATTACAAAATACTTGTGCAGCATGTTACAAAATGCTTATGCAGCAGAAAATTCTTTTGAAGATCCTTCTTGTAAATTTATTAGGAGTAATCTGTTGAATAACTTGACACCTTACTATGATTCTTTACATTCCTGGAACCATTCTCTTCCCTGTAGCAGTTTCTTACATCCAATACTTGTTTAATGTGCATACTTCAAGTTCTAGTTTAATACATAAAGTGAAAAGTCAGTGTCTGTATCAAAATGTCTTGCTGATCATCAAGGCGGGGTTAAGACCTTATGCACTGCCCTTACATATGCTTATGTCCATTTTTTTTTCTTTATTCCTTCTCTCCCTCTCAGTTTCAGTTTAGCTACCCTTTGCATTCCATGGTTGGGCCCTTTTCTTCTTGACCTAAGCTTATATAGTACATGCTTGCATTGCTTAACCCGCGAGCGCACGCGCTGGGTCCAATAGACCCGCCCGATTAAAGAAACCTTTCTGAAAATGCCTCTATTTTTCCCCAAGTGGTTGTAATTCAGTGTAGTCTCCTCCAAGGCCATCTTCTTTATGTTTCCGAAGTTTTTTGCCGTAAATTTTATTTGAAGTTTTGTTTTAATCAGATCGGGTCTTTCAGACCCAGTGCGCCTATTCGCATTGCTGTAAGGTAGTTCTTTTGTGGTAGTAAAGAAAACAGCTAACATGCCGTGTAATTTACTGAAAACGAAAATGAGACTGACATTTATTGCTTTCTTGGAAAAGAGAAAAACCTAATTGTAAAAAGAAAGTCTAAAGTTGATGTTAGAACACCTGCTCATAATATTATTACTAATTTGCCTGGAAACATCGTTAAGGCAAAATATGTGTAGACTTCAACTGAACCGTGGTAACTTTTACTAAGAGAACAAATGTTGCTGAAAGTCATCAGTTATACAAATATTTATATTGCATCTATTTCTGACAGCTTTCAAAGAGAGAGAGATGCTCATAACACAACTCTAACTGAAATTTTCACTTTTAATAGGTCTTTTATATTTTTGTGACATCAAGTCATCTCATGTAAATGTACGGGATCTGCTGGCAATAGAAGGAACCGGCTTGGAAATTTTCCACAAAACTATATCCTACAAATGTTTTCTTTTTTTTTATAAAGATGTTTGCGTTTTGATGATATAGGAACTCGCGTCATCAAGAATGAATCAGATAAACTTGCACCTATCAGAGAGTTTTGAAGATTTTGTGAATAACTGCCAGAAATGTCACACTGTCGGTGAGTTCATAACAATTAATGAAAAACTTGAAGCCTTACGAGAAAGACGTTCTTTCAAGCAGTATATCCGTGATAAACCTGAATAATAACTCCTGACTAACCTGAATAAGAATATAATGAATTCCTAATAAATTCTATATTAATATAATATGTTTTTCTATTCCTTTAAAAAATTTTATTTCATAAGGAATATTACAGAAATTGAAATTAAAATATTAGTATTTATAGTTTGCATATTCTTTAAGTTTAATCATAAAATTTTGGCATAAGTGTAAGACTTTTACCTGAAGAGTAACAGTTTTTTCTTCAAAAAACAGGAGCCGGGTCTTTTGGACCCAGGGCGCGTGCTCGTATAACTCAAAAGAGCGCGTGCGCTCCCAGGTTAATGATTAATTTAGTCCTACCAATGGTACTGGACTTCAGGAAAGGAAACTATAAATGGAGTCATTTTTCAGAGATTATGTTGTGAAATATTTCTACCACAAATTACCAAAGTAAAGAAAAGAACAATTTAGTTCCTTATCTTCTCGGTAGTGCCCAGCATCATCATAATCCGTAAGGAAGTTGAACGCAAAATGGTAAACGAAATACATTTATTTAACACATTAACAGATGTTTAACATAGAATAACATTCACAATATATGTACAGAGAGCGTTCAATAATGAGTCATTATGAGAGAGTTTTAACACTGTCCTTACATATCTACATGAAGGACTGAGAAGAAGGAAAGAAAAAAGCTAGTCACTCAGTTACTCTTCTGTAGCACACCCAGATTAGAATCTGTCACCTTATCAGCAGCTGTTCATCACTGTATATCAACAGACTGAATCTCCCCTCTCTTCCCAAACATGCTAAAATGTTGCAATCAGTTTTTAAATGCTGAGACCAAAATGTTAGGCATCTGGATGAAATGATATAGGGAAACATAAATTAATTCTGAATCAATTTCAAGAAAACATATTTGTTAGAAAATATATATGTATGCTTGTTTGTATGCATTTCGTATTAATATTCTGAATTATTTATAATATGGCATTTTTATTCCATAATAGTTTTTAAGATTTTTGCAATGGGGTCGCAATCACCTCTAATAAGAATTAAATACTAGACCAACAATTGATATTTGTAAAAAAGATGTATGTAATGCAATTGGAATGGCATGTCTGGAATTTGTGATAACTATGTCTTTTTTGTATTGAGATTTATGAAATTCCTTTTTGAACTCTCAGAACTTCATGCAGACATTAAAAACATCAGATAGCTGTTACTTAGAACTTGCTCTCAAAACATATGAAACTGAAGTTTGCATGTAATTTTGGATTTCAACAAATATAGTATTATAATAAATTGTTTTTAATCTGTTTAAATTACCTAATCTCTTTAAATAGGTGTTTAAATTACCTGACGAAAACTGTAAAGTTTTTTGTAATTCTATTCAGTCAGATACATGTGCAATTTCTATCAAAGAACTAGAATTGGAAGTTGGAGCAGCTGCATTTGGCAGTCGATATACAACTGTTGAAGGAATTCTTTCGACAATCAAGGATGAAGTATGTTTTTTTTTTCATTTTTTACTAATTAAATTGTCCTCATGCTCTGGTTAAGGTTTTTACGCATTTAGTTAATCTGCATGCAATAGTTGTTGAATTATCAACAATTTAAACTGGTGTTAAGTCTAATGAGGCAGAATTTGCTTACGTATGAAACTCTTAGTAGTTTAGTGAATTAAGTCAGTTGGCGCAAGAACATAAGGATCTTTTGGACCAGCGGGAGGGGAAGTCAAGTTATAGTGCATCCAAATTTTGTCTCCCTACCCATTGGACAAATTGCTTGTTTTGGTGCAGATAGGTAATGACTGCCATTGGTTAATTTATTTTGTAATAAGTTTCATTATTTAATTTGTTTGACATTTCCTCTGTTTGTTAATTTGGCTATTATTTTCATTTGTTAATATATAGAAAAGCATTTGGAATACAGTCAAAAGTCGTTAATCCGGACTCGTCGGGACTTCGGCGATTCCGGATTATCGATTTTTACGGATTATAGATCATCAGTTTAAATCTCGTAAGATGGCATGCAGAAATTCTAAAATTAAAAATATGAAACCGTAATTTATGAAATAAAGAACAATTATGATCTAAAGGGTATCAAAATTTGCAAAAAGTAAAAGCTTAATATTTATTTGTTTACTTTATTAAACATTTCTTTCAATGTAAGTTGTTTAAGTTTTGCTTCGTTTCATGTGATAATACTTTCTCTTTAATTCTATTAAACAGACATAATTTCTTGTTCAGTTACAAAGTTCCGCCGTTCAAGTCCTATAATTGCTGTGTCAAGAACACCGACTAATTTGTCAATCGAAATTTTTTTGTTTTCAATAACCTCTGTCACTTTTCTTCGCTATCGGAAGCGAATTATAATGACGAGAAACTTGTTTTAAATCATATCAAAGACGGAGCATACCGAGATGAAATACTACATTTGGTAAGGAATTATAAGCCAAATAAAATAAAAACATCTGCGCTGAAGATAAGGATAGTGCTGACAAATCAACTTCCAATTCATTACGCGCCCGCCGCCGAGCAGCGTGAAATTGATAAACAGATTTCGGATTTCAAAACATACTTTCGCTTTAGATCCTTTACATATTAACAAATATATATCGGAAATTCTATTTGATATAATCGAAAGTTTAAGCTTACTTTTATAAAATTGCTCTTACAGTCTGCAAAAAATAATAAGCCGGATGCAATTCGAAAATTAAGGAAGAACGCAATCATCAACATTAACTGAAATAGATAATTATTTAGCTTATACGTCCATTATACATAAAATGCGCACGCGAAAACGTATTCTGCACTTGCGCACACTCATATGCGCAGTCGTAAAAGGTCTTACGCGCACGCGTGAACGCCTCTGCGCATGTGTCAACGCGGCGCATGCGCAGAAAGTTTTTAGTTTTGATGTCCGGATTATAGATCATTCCGAATTATGGGTGTCCGAATTAACGACTTTTGACTGTAGTAAATTGAACAGAACTTAATAAATTCTCAAAAAATAATGCAGGGTGTCCCATGTAACATACCATCCATACTTGACAATTAGATGCATTTGAAGGAGAAACATGAAAAAACATATGTAAATAAACATGAAAGAGAGGTGTGATTTAATGTACAGTGCTTTTTTCTAATCCCATATGAAAGAAATATGTGATTGAATACTTTCACAGCCTCTTTATTGTTATCTTTCAGATGGGCATCTGTTTGTGATTGTTACTGTAACCATTTTACATCCTTGTATGAAGTAAAAGAAGTATTGAAATTGTGAAAAATTTTGCGTGTCATATTTCAATGGAAATATCCATTCCGACAGTTTCTGAATCCATTTTGACTATTTTTTTTTTTCGTTACTTGTGCTTGTATGGATAGAAAAAGGGACTCATTTTTCCAAAACAGATTGTAAAATGGATTAAAAATTTAATTTTTTTGTGATGTCTGTGCATACATACGTATCTCATATAACTCAAAAGCAGTTAGTCATAGAACACTGAAATTTTATATATGGGGTTCCTATAGTGTGAGTACATTCCTTTTTTATTGCAATACCATTACCAAAAATATATGTATGTATACCCACCCCCGTACCTGAATTAAATGTCTTTACTGGTCCTTTATTTTTGCAATCGTTGGTCATAAACATATACTTCCAACTACAGAAATGATTCAAATGATGAAAATATTCATGTTTTGACAATGTGAAATTTAAAAAAAAAATTAATTTTGGACAAATAACAAAATCTAACTTTTAATGTGGTCTTCCTGTTCTTATATTTGTTAAAGTTTTATACTCGTTATGAAAAAATAAAATTGTAAAAAGTTTAACTCCTGTACAAGATTTGACTGTGATATTTAATTTTAAAATTTGCTATTTTTTATGTCATTTTAAACTTGGCTTGAGGGAGCAGTTAATTAAATTAGAATAATTCAAGGAAGTACCTTTAGATGAAGTGCAGCACAAAGTGTATTGCTTCCTTGTACGGAGTCACATCAAATTTTTTTCAAAATAATCCTGTAAGACAGGGTTTCTTAAACTGTGGGGGTCGTGGGACCTGCAGCAGGGGATCGCCAAAAATTTTAGCAGTTTTGATATTTATTTAATTTATTATAATAATTTTACAATTACTAAATATTTTTACACAATGTATTTGAAAATAGATAAAGATAAGGCAATACAGACAAAGAAAAAAATGAAAACGTTTCAACACATTCTTTTTATAATATAAACGTTCATTTTCCTTGCTTTGCACGTGACTATGTTATTTCATCTGTTACTTATTTAAATGTTTCACATTGTTCTATATCTTAAAATTAGAAATTAAAGTTAATGACCTAAAACTGCAATAGTATATTACAGTACAAGTGAAAAAATTGACAGTTTCACTCACGCGTGTCTCGGATTTACACAATACTTATGTGGTCCCAAAAAATTTTTGTAAATATTATGGTTTCCTGGGGGACATGAAAAAATCTCAGTGATTAAAAGGATCGTGACTGAAAAAAGTTTAAGAAACCCTGCTGTAAGAAATAGTTCAATGAAGAAAAAAAAAAAAAAAAAAGACTGCCAATTTTTTTGAGTGATATTATATTTAAAACACTAGTTTTCTGTAGGTGTATCAGCCTTTTATTATATATGGAGATATCTACTTAACTTCATATTATCCTGTGTTTGTCTATTTGCGTAATTGTCCTAATATAATTGCAGTTGCTTGTGAAAAATTACAAGCCCAGAATATCATGGCAGTTTGATTCCAGTGAGAAGTACAATTCGATTATCATTTAAAAAGAAAAAAAAAAAAAGTCTCATCTTTAGAGGCAAAGAACTCAAGTAGTGCTTGGCTGACATTTGCTTCAGTTTTGAATTTTCTACTCTTGAAAAAATTTTGTGAGGAGAGAAACAAGTGATAATCGGAGAATGCTAGGTCCAAGGAATGTGGTGTTTACAGCAAAATTTCCCAGGCTAACTCTGCGATTTTCTGACAAATAACCAAAGCAGCGTTTGATCTGGCATTATCCATGATGCATCATGATGTGCTTCCTGTTGAACATTGCAGCCTCTTTTCTTTGAATGCTTTGTTTAAATCATCCATTTGCTGGCAGTATCTCCCCAAATTAAGCTTTTTATTAAGTTTCGAAAGCTTGTTTGTATATTGGTCCTAGGATAGTATCTTATTCAGGTTCATGCTCAGTTTAGAGATGGTATGGCATATTGTCCAGGCTGACAGTATGCTCTTTTCTTAATGATGTTTTTCTAAGTAATCCATTTTTTATCACCACTTATTATCCAGTCCAAGAACGGTTTGCTCTTGTTCTGAGCAAGCAGACATGTTGCGTTTGACAAATCGATCATGCAAATGTTTGTCATTTAACTCATGAGGCATCCATCTGGAATATTTATAGACCATCTTAGTTTCTGAACATTGTCTGAAATGGTTTGTTGAGCTGAGTTAAGCTTTTCTACGTTTTTTGACTGCAATGTCAAAAAACGGTCTTGCTGTATCAATGTCTTGACAATATCATCATTGATCAAAGATGGCTGCCCAGAGAGTGGATTAAGATCGAAATCACCTGCTACAGATTTTTCAAACCATCATCTGCACATTCTGTATCGAACTGCATCCCAGCTATGAACTTTCACTAAATAAAGTCCGAAATCCAGACGTCCATTATCCGGAATGATCTTAAATCCGGACCTCAAAGCCACAAAATTTTTTTTTATATGTTTTACGCATGCACATTTCATTTTTCCTTCCATAATAAAACATGTAGAGATTTTCACTTAAAAATTCCGATTCTTAATTTCACTTAGGTACTAAATAAAATACTTAATTATGGAAAAACAATCATGTAAGCATAAATTTGTGAGATTAATAATTTGCTGCTTGGCATACACCTCAAACCGAAACATTCTCCTATTTTGCATCCCTGAAGCCGACCTGGCGAGTCATTATTTATTATATTTTGTTTTCATCACCGCATGTTTATCAATACATGACAGCTTCAGTAATAACTCATGCAGTGATGTCTAAACTTTTTTTTGTATTAGTAATTGAATAACAAGGGTATGGCAACCTTTTATGCTAACATTAATTATGCTTGGCGATGATTATAGATTTTTAAATGCTCTAAGAAATGTTGATGAAGAAAAATTCAACAAAAATTTATTTTCATATGCTAAATATAGATTTTGTTAATGAAACTCATGGGCCAAAAAGATTACATTTAGTGCTATTTTAATTAAAAATAACTGATATGTTATTCATCATAAACCCAGAAGCGGCGGCAGAATATGTCGTCACCGCACGCCAGAATTTAGTAAAGAGGAAATTTTTGGAATTTGGGGAAGCACCGAGTGGCAAAATTAAGGGATGAGAAGTTTTTTGCGATTTAGCAAAAGCACTGGCATCCAAAGTTTAGTCGCTGTGAAAATTTAGAACTTAGGAAGGCACTTTGTAGCAGAATTTAGGACCCGTAGAGACTGCACCAGGCGGTATCTACCACCGGCCCTAGATAATGCCTTAAGTATATTTATGCAGGACTCAGATTAGTTTTAAGCATGTGCAAGAAATAAACGTAGGTATAGTAAATAACTAAACTAATACAATTCAGGCTTAAATCAGTACGCAAAAGGAGCAAGACAAAATTTATTGAAGTAACTTGGCTTTTGTCGCCAGTCTTGTGATACACAGCCAATAATGTATAACAAACGCTGTTAAGGCATTTCAGTTAATCTAGGAGACTGTGCTGCTCCCTAATCTTCTAATTTGATCCAGCTTATTATTTTGCAGACTGTTATTATTACGGCAATTTTATAAAAAATAAGCTTGAACTTTTGATTATGTCAAAAAGACTTTCCAATTCTGGAGCTGCCAAAGGATCTACGAAGTGAAACCATGTTTCTATGTCCATTAAATAAAAGTTGGAATTGCTGCAAAAAATGGATAAAGGCATATCCATCTCAAAATTATGCGAGGAGTATGTATGGCATTGGAAAGTCAACTGTATATGACATAAGAAAAAGGAACTTTTTGAATTTTTTGTGGAAGCAACTTAAACAACTTACATTGAAAGAAATGTTTAATAAAGTAAACGAATAAATATTGAGCTTTTTTTTTTTTTTTTTTTTTTTTTTTTGTAAATTTTTGATACCCTTTAGATCATAATTGTTCTTTATTTCATAAATTATGATTTCATAATTTTAATTATATAATTTCTGCATGCCATCTTACCAGATTTAAATTGATGATCTAATATTAATTCAGAAGTCAAACAATCTAATATCCAGAAATAATGATGATCTAATATCCAGAAAAATCCCAAATTTGGAATCGCCGAAGTCCCAACGAGTTCGGATTTCGGACTTTGTACTGTATTGACATTTCTATGGCATTTCTTCCTTGTCGGAATTCATACGAAATACAGTGTTTTAAATGAAATTTATGGGTAGCCATGGTTTACACAATCACATCTCCCTTAATGACATTCTGGTAGACCTTATGATATAATGATTTAGAAATATTGAAGTACAGATGTCAATGTCGTAAAGAAGCCAGTACAAATATATTTATATTCTGGCACTTGTTGTTGAACTTTTTACATTTTTGGTGTCGCTGCAGTAAGAAGAGAAGCAGTGTCAATATGTTAACTGCTAACAAAAGCACAGACCAAAATGTGGTGATATGTTTTCAAAATGTAGTGATATGTGTTGTGGTGATATGTTGGTTTTAAAATAATTTGAGTTTTACTTTACAGTGCTGGTTTCAGTGTGCTTTATCTTAATTGGTTGGTATTTAAACTTCTAAAATTATTATTAGCTAAAGCATTTATGCATCATTAACCATCTCAGTTGTGTGGGTTATTGGATCTGTCATGAAGTGTCCGAACATGATACTGT
Source organism: Stegodyphus dumicola (assembly GCF_044657685.1). Classification (NCBI taxonomy): domain Eukaryota; kingdom Metazoa; phylum Arthropoda; class Arachnida; order Araneae; family Eresidae; genus Stegodyphus; species Stegodyphus dumicola. The sequence goes on along the minus strand of NC_140770.1, from coordinate 277,802,126 downwards.
ATTTAAACAGCATTTATTAGCTAAATTTGTACAATTACTTTTTTTAGTCTCTATTTTTATAAACTTACATTCATCAATATGGAAGTTATGTTGTTAAAGAAAGTAAGAAATCAAAATATCTTAAATTATACGTTATTATATACGAAGTCACGAAAAATCTCATGACTGTATAAAGACGGTCATGGCACTGAGAGGGTTTTAATTAAATTAGGAAGGGAATTAAAATTATTTTGGAATTAAAATGTTGTTTCACGAGCTTGGAAAACCTTCCAGATGATAGATGCAGCTGTAAGAAAGGTTGATGGTGATCGGTCAAGGAAAACAAGTGTCTGATAACCAATATATTGCCTTGCACTTAAAAAGAGATTGAAACCAGACAGCGAGCGACACTGCTCAGCATTTGTGCATGGCAACTGGGCAATAGGTTTACATCGGCAGTGTTTACAGTGGTGTAAAAAACACAAAGACTGGACACCTCATTATTGGACTCACGTTCTCTCTACCGATGAGAGTCATTTCAGTGTAATAAAGGAGTCTCGGTGCCATTTGATATGGAGAGAGTAGGGTCATGCTTTCAACTCACTGACATCAGGGAAAGAGTCCATTAGGTGGTCCAGGCGTGCTTGTATGGGGAGGCATTATGATGAATGGACAGACAAAGCTACACATTTTCGATAGAAGTTCACTTATCGGATATCATTACTCTGATGAGGTTTTCCTTCTCTCACGTAAATATTTCTTAGAGTGCCATTGGTCCTGAATTTGTTTTTTAATGAATTAACTGGAATGAAGCTCTGTTGCTTAGAAAGAAATTTAAATATCTGTTTGATGATATTTATGTAATTACCAAAGTAAAAAAAACCTGATAAATTATCTAGTTGTGTCTAATTTATGCTAAAATTGTGAAATATAGCTTTTTAAATTATCATCTGTTTAATATTGTTTGACATACCAAAGTGTTATTTATCTTTTTTAAAGCTAAAGCTGAGTAATCCGTTAGCTACGGGAGACAGTGGAGATCCATTACTGAAAGAAAAGATGGAAAGTTTTTTAACAAAATTAGATGAGGTAATTTAAGAAATTTTAATTTTAAAATAGTGAATAAAAAGTACTATATTGTATCATTTATTTGCACACAAAATTTTGGTAAAATTATGTTTATATCATTTATTGTTTAGGCCTGAATGTAAGATGATGTTATCCCCCTCTTAAATTTCCTATATAAAAAACATACTCATCATTATAAATACAGTGTAATACTTAAAAAACATTTAAGATGTTTTACTGCCTACCCATTTATTTATGTTAAAAGAAACACATTTATACTCGACTCCCAGTTATCTGTTGAGAGGAGATGGCAGTGTTGTGAAGTATCTGCAGGACTGTTCCTAGGCCATTGCCTGCCTGTGTACATTCCTATGATTGCCACCTCCAAATTTAAAATAAAATGCTCAATAATTAATAAAATTTTTATTTCATACTCACTAAGTACTTACATATGACAAGTATTTACAATGAATTCAAAATATTTAGACATGTTATCGCAAGAATCTGTCTGCCTCTGATTTTGGGTGCCCGCATACTTTTACGACCTGCACCCCTGCTAGGAACGGCCCTGATATCTGTGTGTGTTCTCTCTCCCTGAGGTAATTTATGGAAGTAATGTACTAAATTATCATAAACAATTTTATGCCTTTTCTTTTCATCCTTTGTTTTACAGTTTCAGGAAATTCATTCAATTATTTCACTAAAAATGGTTCCTGGTGAGACTATCAGACAATCTATCATCCCATTTGTCAAAGTAACTCCAGGTCAGAAGAATGTTAATGCAGCCTATTAAAGCTTTAAACTTAACAAATGCATGTCCTGAGCTTACAAAACAGTCTCTGCTGCTTGCAGAATTTAATCTAACATAAAATGTAAATTAACTTAAAGTAATTTAATGCCATAAATTCACAAAAACAAAAAGCCTGTCAATGTCTCAAACCAATCAAATTGTGTGAATGAACTCGGCTAGCAAAAGGCTAATGCCGGTCTAAACACTGAGATGGGCAAGGACATATTACAATGGTCAGCTGTGCTGCCAAATTTCTCTCTCTAACTTTCAAAACTCTGTATTTATGCACATGTAGTTAATTTCCACAATGGAGGTTAAGACAAGTAATTGATATGTAATTAAAAATCTGATGGGGTGTCTGGTCATTGCCTTCCTGTATTTGTTTATTGTTCTATTGTACTAACATTCATCCTGTTATTTATAATTGTTATTTTGGATGGTTTGCTTTGAATAAAAAGTCTATTATTTTTTTAATTATTTTAATTAAGCTCAGTTTTATATATTAACCAGGGTTCGTAGCGGTCCTTATAAGTGCTTATAAGTCCTTATATGTGAAAATAAAATATAAAGGCCTTTATAGGTGCTTACTTTTTCTTTAAGGCCCTTATTTTTTGTTTTTAGTGCTTTTTTTTTAATGAACGCGCAATTTTTCCCCGTACCAAAGCCGAAACTAAATAAACAACTTTTCTTCCTAATATGGAATGTCAGATGGTGAATCATACTCCCGGAAATAGCTTTTTCCCCCTTTCTCTGCATAAACATAACCTTTGGTGTGTGCAAAGAGTACAGACAGGTGCCCGTCGTTCTGTTGGTCAAAGAATTGCGAAAGCAGTAGAAAATTCCGGTACATTCGGCATTCTTTTCCTCCCACCCAAATACACATTTGAATTTCTATCAAGATCTTAATAATTTGCATTCTCGTTTCGCTTGGTCAGTTCATATCCATGTTTATTATGTGATCGTTATGCTTATATTATGAGCATATGTATGAATGTTTATAATAACATAGTTGCAGTAAATGCTGAAGTATAGTAAACTTCCGAAAATTGTTGTGTTTTAACACAGATTAGCTTTCTAAGGAATAATATTCAGAATGGCTTATATAAAGGGAAAGTAATCGAATAGTCAAAATAATTTCATTTTTTTTGGCCAATACATTATACAGTACGAAGGTTGGGAGGTTCTTCCCTTTCTCCGCAAAATCTAAAATATTGAAACTGTTACAGTTTGCTGCAAAACAAGCAACGAACCTTTTTTTTTTTTTTTTTTTTTGTCACTTTCCAATCTGGATTGAACAGGACTAAAAGTTCTGCGGTCTACCAACTTAAGCGAAGAATGAGTCTATTCCGGAAATTTAACGCAATCTGTTGAAAATTAGAATGGAAAACACCCCAGATTGGTAAGTCTCTTTCTTTTCCTTTATTTAGTACTTTATTCTCCCAATACCGACAGCTGTTGAATCCGATTGCATAATATCATGTAGGGAAGAATTACGGCGCACGTATTGCGCAATAACGTTTGCGATATTTTGCAGAGATAATTAATTTTGATGTTCGGTCCGAGATTTTTTTATGAACACTTAAAAGAGTTTTACTGTGCTTGCAAAGCAGAATATTTTTCTGTTCTGTTGGCTTGTTTTTATATGATGCACATATCGAAATGTCAAAGGCATTTATTTAACGGAAAAATCTAAAGAACGGCTACAGTCTATCCCCCCCTCCGCTCCTCTTTTTCAAGTTACGCTCGACTGTCCGAATGTTTGCCAATTTTCAAGTATGCGGGTAGTTAAGATTTTACTGTTAAAGGATGACTGCGTGAAGCAAATTTCTGTCTTCTGATTTCAGAAATGTTCCTCTTTTTTACTTAAATTGCTTTGCTTGCAATATCTGTTAAGGGAAAACTGATATACGATGAAAATTTAGAAAATGTTCAGAATTTAGATTTAAATTAGTTAAATTTCAATATGAGTGGAAAACTAAATTGTTATTAAGTTCCAAGCGGATAGAGTAATTGTGCCTTATTATTATTTATTTCCTATATTTTGAACTGAAATTTCATCATTAAATCTTGTAATATAGTTTAGTTCTGCATAGTTTTTTTCCTCTCATTGTAAACTAGTAAACTAGTTCTGTAAATTGAACTGTTGTTAAAAATAAAAAATAAAAAATAAAAATAAAAAATAAAAAAAAAACTAATTATTTTTCATGGTTGAGGTAATGCTTATTCTCTCTTAATAAATACTGCATTTCGTATATTTTAAATTACCAGTCTAATTTTTAAGGTTATGCAGTTGTGTATAATGTAATTAGACAGGTGCTTATTTTTTTTTCTTAAAATATCCTTGAAAAGTGCTTATAGGTGCTTATTTTTTTAACTAAAATGGGGCTATGAACCCTGTTAACCTTCTGAGTGGCTTAGCTTTTTTTGTATCTGCTCACAAAAACCTGCATTTAATCAGCAATTTTTAGCTAAATTTTTATAATGACTTATTTTTGTCTCTGCTTTTGTAAATTTGCATTCATTAAGATTATATTTACCTTATTTAAGAAAATAAAAAAGTAAAATATTTTAAATTACAATCTATTATATACCAAATGACAAAAAATCTCATTTAAAGGGTTAAACTATGTCTTTTTTGTTTAAAATATAACAGTTCAGTTTTAAAAGTATTTTGGCAGTCACATAACTGTGTAAATACTTTACTGTCTAAATACTGAATACTGTCTAATGGTATTTAATATTATATCATTTTAAGTGATCCGTGTTTTCTGTGTGCACTTGTGCATTGATTTGCTTGGGTTATAAGAAGTTTGGTAAACTTATTTTTATCCCATTTTATGGTCTCTGAACTATGTTCTTATTTTTACTGTAGATAAGCTGATATATGTGATACCTGTATGTAACTATTTTTTAACTCGTGAAACACATTTAGAAATACAGGATTATCTTCTGTTTAGAGCAGTGGTCTCAAACTGGCAGCATACATGTGGCCTCCAGAACAATTTATGTAGCCCACACCCATAAATTAATTATCATTATTAGGGTAAGAATTTGAAAAAAAAAAAGTTTAATATTTTAGTGATTTGGAGTCAAATTTTACATTATTTTCATAACGAAAAGCAAATGTGAATAATTGTTTGAAAGATCTAGAATTGGAATTAATTAAATTTATACTTTGATATAAACTATACACAGAAATTTGAAGATACAAATTTGATTAACTTTATATAGTACTTGTCAAAAGATTACATTATGAATTTTTGCAGTAAAAATAATCTAATAGGAAGTGCATTTACATTTTTTATAGATGAAAAATAATAAATTAGAATAAGAACCAGACTGCCAATCAGTATTTATAATTTGTGATGAAGATACTTTCTAGTAATATTCCTCTAAAATTACAAGTCTTATGAAACTCAAAATGATATGAGAGGTTGTACCTGAAAGGTACAGTAGGAAACAAAGAGGTTTATAATAAACATTACTTTCCAAAGTATGTGCCATAGAAAAATCTAATATATACACAAAAGAGACTAAATTTCATTATTTGTTCTCAAGTTTTGTCTCTGTTTGGAAGTTTTTGTATATTTTTTTAAACCCAAAGGGGTAGTTTTTCAGAAGGGCTATTAATTTCGTTTTGGCATTTTGCATCAGTTCACTTTTCAAATTGTGTCACCAAATATTACATTTAAGAACATTAAATAATGAAGAATCTACATAAATGCATGTATGTTTCTCACACTGTGAAAAAACAAAGGTACATAGAGACATCAAATTGTGAATAACATAGTCCTTCATTCAAATATGGGCATCTGGAAGCCCAAATTTGGAATTTGTTTTATTATCAATTTCATATTTTGTCAAACATTTAAGAATTTCTTATTAAGAAATTCAACAATTTCGAAGTGAGCAATGACAACACTGTATGGGAAAAAAAATTAATTTTATCTCCAGCGCGCGAGACTGTGTATCAGAAATTCTAAAGATATGCTCTTTTAAATTATTTTGCGATATTGCTGTTGACGTTTATGGTTTAAGTACGAAGAACATGATATTTAATAAGAAACACAAAACATTAAAAAATGCCCCTTTGGGCATAACATAAAATCTGAAATCTTTCAAATTTTTTTATTTTACAAGTTAGTAGTTATTTCAATATATATGTTAGTCTGAAAAGTTTAATATATAGCTGTCAATGCATTTGAATTACATATTGTGACCAATACTTTTATATTTCAGGCAAAAAATAAAGTATTAAATTTGAATTTTTGCTTTGGATCTTTTTTTTTTATGTGTATGTTTTGACCAATATTTAGTGAAAAATATTTAATTTTGTTAACATATTTTGTTTTGGTAACAAAAAGAGAACAAAAACTTTTCTTCCTTTGTTTCTTTTTTTTTCATTTTCCCCCTTTTCTTTCTTTCTTTGCTTATTGTGGCTTGTCAGCTGCTTTCAAATCATGCCTTTGACTGGCGTGCAATTTCAGTTTGAGACCACTGTCTTAGCGTATTTACCATATTTTAGAATCGGTGTGTGAAATATTTATGTACAAATCTTTGTGGTTTCTGCAGAAAATTTTTTCTTTAACCTTTTTTCAAAGGAGGAAAGATAAATAAATAAAAATTAAGAATAGAATAGGGCAAATGTTTTACTTAATGAATTTTGTTGTGTCTTTATGCATATCATCTTTGCATAATGTTTTATCATGTAAAGTTTGTATCATCATGCAGCATGCTAGTGTTTGAGAATTTATTTGTGAAGCTGATCACATGTTTTTTCTGTGTAGATTATCTCAGGTAAATGGAAAGTTACTCTAATTCTTGATGATCCCTGTGGTAACAGCTATGTTCAGGTAATTAGGATTTTACCTGTTGTTATATGACTTACTTAGGTTTTAAAAGTTATGCTGATTTCCTCATTCTAATCTAGAGAAATTCTGATTTTAATCTAGAGTTTGTAGACAATTTTTTTTGTATTATTTTAATGATGATGTACTTTTTAATCTCTTTCAGAGTATACATTATCCAAATCCTGATACAAATCTGACTGTTGAAAAGTACAAAAGATCACGGGAACAAGATGAAGAGCTGGGACTGTTAGACATGAAAGTTGAAAATTATGAAGAATCTTAGTATATGTTCTTATCAGTTTTACATAGTTTTTATGCAGTTTAGCAATACTATTGTGATATTTGAAAATAAATGTTAATATTTTAAACATATTTGTCTTCTCGTTGGCATAATACATGATATCATACCTGCCAACTTTTACGAATTTTTCGTAATTTTTACGAAAATGCGTTTGTCTTTACGATTTTACGATCGTATTCCATTTTTTACGATTTTTTCCTTTTTGAAGTGTTTTTAGTGATTTTTGTCGAAATTTTAGAATTTTTCGCCAATTCAGCGATTTTCGCCAATTGCATCGTGTTTTACCGCCAACTACCGACTACTTCGAATCCAGTAACCTGCGGTTTCTCCCCAACTCGCCGCTTAACCAGCCAATCCAATGCGCTGAACTTGTTTCTCCCACTCTTTTCTTTGTGGGCACCAGATTATTTTTTTCGCGCTCGCTTCAGCAGCAAGGGAATTACTCAGCGAGCGTAGATTGTCTTAATACGTTGTTGTTACGAAATGAGTTCAAAAAAACCTTATTCTCAATATTTTTGGCCTGCCTACAAAGCCGAATTTCCAACAATTAAAGAATCCTTCAAAGGAAATAACTATGCATTTTGCAATGTGTGGGTGTGTGACTTCATAATAAGTCACGGTGGAAGAAGCGACATTGTGAAGCATGTTAAGTCTAAAAAGCAAGAAGTTAATGTTTCGGCTTCGACAACGTCAAAGAAAGTGGATAATTTTTTTTTCAAATTTGGCTACGAATTCGGATGCCGATGTCATTTTGGCAGAGTGTTTGTTTACTGCATTCCTCATCGAACACAACGTGCCACTAAGCGCTGCCGAAAACGCCGGTCAGCTTTTCAGACGGATGTTTCCCGACTCCAAGATTGCTCAGAAATATGGTTGTGCTCGCACGAAAACATCTTCTATTGTGAACGAAATTGTTTGCGATGCACAAAGTACAACGATAGCTGCACTCCAGAATTCAGCATTTTCGGTGTCAATCGATGGCAGCAATGACAGCGATCGGAAGCTTTACCCCATCGTTGTCACATATTTCTGTGATGTTTCTAATGAAATGAAAACTCATCTTTGCGTCTTCCATTGTTAAATGGAGATGCTATGGGGGAAAATATTGCCTCCTTGGTAATTAATGAGTTGAAACAACTTAACATCCCAATATCAAACTGCATTTCATTTGGTGCAGATAATGCTCATGTCATGGTGGGTGACAAAAAGGGTGTAGCCTCTTTCCTCAAAAAAGAACAAAATGAATTAATTGTTATTGGATGCCCATGCCACGTAATTAATTTGGCAGCAGAAAAAGCTGCAGCTGCTTTACCATTAAATATTGACCAGCTTCTGATTGATGTGTTTTTCTATCTGGAAAAAAGTGTAAAAAGGAAAGAAAACCTAAAGAATTTCCAAGAACTGTGCTCTGGTGAAATGAGAAAAATTGTGAAACATGTATGCACGAGATGGTTATCCTTAGGCAGAGCGCTAGGAAGGTTTATTGAACAGTGGGATGCATTGCTAAAATATTTCCACGAAGAGACCAAAACGAAACCACAGATCCCATCAAATTTGTCGGCATATAAGATTCCGAAAACCAACTTTGCTTCTAATCAAAATGCTTTAAAAGGGAAAAGCCAACACACAGAATCAAACCCTTTAAAAAGAAAATGCTTAGAAGACACCTCAAAGGTTAACTTTGTTAAAGAAGTTGAAGGGAAGAAGAAACAGTCTTCTATTAGCCGGGAGGAAAGGATTTTCTGTCTTCTTTCTTTGGATTTGAACAAAGCATATTGTAGTTTCGTGTTAAGTACCATTAAGATTTTTGAAAGTGTAAATACCCTTCTACAATCAGCTTCGCCAAAATCTCCCCTGCTTATCCAAATTCTTAATGATCTTTGGAAAGAACTTTATACTAAGTTTGTAAAACCGTCCGTTGTGAAAAACAGTGTGTTGATTCGTGTTGCCTATAATAGTTTGGCAAATCAAAAGGATGACAATGATCTTATAATTGGAAATCAAACCAGGGAATTCTTTTAAATGCTGAAGTGGCAAATTTGAAACAAATTGAAAATTCATCTTTTGAAAAGATTCGTTTTTTTATTGATAAATTTAGATTTTTGTTAACAATCAAAGAAAATGAATGCCATAATGATGCTTTAGATGAACTACAGAACCAATTTTCTGCTGCACAGTTTGAAGACTTTGCCAGTTCTGGAGAAGATAGACTTGATGTCCTCATTGATACCTTAAAAATAATAAAAAGAGCTGATGGAACACCAAAATATGATAGACTATTAAGAGTTTTATGTGCTATTCTCGTAATTCCCCACAGTAATGCTGAGTGCGAGAGAATCTTCAGTGTTGTGAAGAAAAACAAAACTATGTTTCGTTCTTCAATTTCACCGAAAACTCTAGAAAACATTTTAATTGCTAAATGTTATGAGGAAACTAATTATTATGACAGGAAATTTTGCAAAGAATTGTTGGCTATAAGTCAAAAAAATGCACTCTAAATTCATTGCAATAATTTTTTTGTGTAACATTAAGTTCTTGTTTTATGTTTCCTAATAAATTTTTTAGTTACTTCTTAATTGAGATTTACTAATGTAAGTACAATTTTCTTTTTTCTATTTGCATAAATTGTTATTTTTTTAATATCAAAGCATGATATTAATTCTTCGTGTTCTTCTGAATTTTGGAGAAATCTTCTTATCTTTAGAGGTTGGCAGGTATGTGATATTCTAGTTTGCAGGAAATTAATAGCAACAGAAATATTTTAACACAGGACATCAAAAGTCATACAATAAACAATGCTTATTTAAAGTATGTTGCATATATTAAAAATATTTTTCTAAATTCTTGAAATTCGAGCATGATTCGAATAAAAGCAAGCTGCATTGAATAGACGTATTCAAAGGAGTGGCGACACCATCGCTTTTCGAAAACACGGCACAGCTTAAAACGAGCTGTTTAGGAGGGAACGGCGATGTATTAAACAATTTTGAGATAACTTAAGCGTAAAACTGAATTCGAGACGACATTTGCTAGCAGAACTGCGTTATAGAGCCGTAGGCCGATTAGAAGCAGGCCAACGATAGTCTGACATTGCAAAATGGCTGAATGTTGTCTATTCTGTGGTAAGCCAATTGTAGAACCAGTTTCTGACTACTGGCTCGGCCTTTCGAAGACCTACCAAAGGTAGGCAAAGAGACTTCTGCAGATGTTTATATTTGTGATTTAGAGCAGGTCGCAACAGGACTGCAGTTTCAGCTTATATTCTCCCTTATTTTCTGCTGCCCTTATTTCTAATTCTGAAGGACAATATCAGCCATGACATCACACGAAAGGCTGCATGAAAGATATCTGTATTGTTACGTTTTTCTTTTCCTTCTGACACCAGTTGTTACGTTATTTTCTTCCTTCATGTTCGTACGGGGTTCATAGATTTGGAGTGAATAACGACGACACTTGATGAAGTACCGAAACACACTTTATTTAGCCAATATTAATCAGGACAGCTCCAATAACACTTTTTACAGTCATCGAAGATCTACTATAAACACGCTGGAACAATCAGCGGCTCAGCACTCTCAGGCAATAATAGTGGAGATAGCTTCCTGCAAAGCACCCGACTTTGCTTGGTCGTTCTCGGACCTCCACGAACTCTCGAGACTCTCCATGCTACAACTCGCGATGCACTCGACAACACACAGAGCACAGCTTCCGACTCTTCAGTTCAGTCTTTCCCGGAGCTCAACACGCTTTCTCGACGATGCACTAACAGACTCCTTCAGTGCACTCGACGACCCACTCGTTGCCCAGCTGTCAACTCGATCGACTCCGCACTGCTCGCTAGACGAGGCACACTCTCTGAGACACACTAACTGACTGTGGACCAGCAGGGTTTATATAGCTTTCGGCCTGTGTTCGAGAACATTCTGGACTAAACTGGTAAGAATTTGTTCCAGAAGGTTCTCCAACCATCCATGGTATATCGCCAAATGTGGCAACCCTGCCATCCTTGTTATTTTATGGCAACCCTAAAGCTGCTTTGGGGGGAAGCCATCTTACCGCGCCTGTACATTTCGTAACAGTATGTTAGGCGACCGGCACTGTGAGTCCTGTGTGCCTCTCAACACCGGAGGGAATGTTTGAATTGGTCACAAAGTAATGTAAACTGGATTGAAATCAATGGATGTCTGAGTCCCGCTTTACTTTACAGAGTGATTCTTGATGCATTTACATACGGAGAGAAGTAAACACTTAATTTCTTCCGTCTAATATACGGGAAAGGGATACCTGAGCAAGAGATAGATAGTGTTCTGGTATGGAAATTCGTATCTTTAGGTGGGCGCACAGACCTGTACATGTTGTTCCATGGAACTCTGAATGCTCAGAGGTACAAAGACGACATACTGGATCCTGTTCTTCACCCGTGTGTTGTCGCAGATGGCGATACATTCATTTTGCAAGCAGATAATACTCCCTCTGACACCCGCTCTCCAGTTTCTTGAAGAAGAAACTATAATCCAGTTTGAAAGGCCAAGACGCTTTCCCGACCTTAATCGCATTAAGCATGTGCAAGTTTCGCCCACTTTGCTTGCATACTTTATGAGTTATCAATCAGTTTTCCGTTTTTACTTAACTTTTGGAAACTAGTGCATGGAAACATGTTTAAAGGATGGGTGAGTAAAGCATTCACCATCTACTGTTAATAATTGTATTTAAGATAAATATTTTAATCGGGCTATTTCAAGTAATGGTCATCCACGTTCGATAACGATATTTGCCATTTTATTAGCATTTATTATAATTATTTTAATAGGCAGATAATGATAATCTTAATAGGCAGATAGCCCACATATGTTTTACCGTATTCAGATAACTTGACCGGTCATTTTAATGTAGATTTTAAAAGAGGAAACATGAGATGGTAATGTGTATTGTATTGTATTTGACTATTAGTAGAGCTGGTATATTTACAAGGAAAAATTACCAAATTCTCAGTTGATGGTTTACTTATTATTTTTGTTAAAACTTGCACATTTTGCAACCAAATTATGTACAAGGAAGAAAATAAAAATGGGCTAAATTTTTATCTTGCTAGTCTTAATGTATTCCCAGTGAATCCTCTATGTTAAAACTTTAGGTAGTCTATTAAATTAAAAGAGTTTGCAAGCTAAAACGTAAGAATAATGAAGATAATACGATCAACATTATAAATTGAGAAATTGCAAATAAAAGTTTCATCGTAATTTTAAGAATATACACAGAGCAAATTTATGTGTATTGAATAATGTTAAATAAATAAACCTGTTTTTTTAATATAAATGTAACAAATTTATTCAAAAAATATCCTATGTTCTACAAACAGCCAACAGATTACAATAGCTGCAATTGAGATCAAACAATAACATTTGCTTGAAACACAAATTTGATGGCTCCACTCGCATGTAATATCTTTGCTCAGATTTACATAAAATAACAATGAAAATAACAGTATTCAAAAGTAGCTGCTTGCCCATGTAACCTTTTTGGTACGTGTCTAATCCCCAATCAGGGCCGGATTTAGACTTCAGAAGACCAAGTCCAGATATTATATGTCAGTGCCAAATATATTTTTCGGATACCTAGAGGGTTTTTTTTTTTCGGGGGGGTCCTAAGCTATAGCTTGTGTAGCTTATACGCAAATCCTGCACTGTACCCAATGCTAGAATTTCATTCATATGCGGTTAAACTTTCACTCATCAACATTGACTGCTTTCTGACGTCAGCTCTGGCCAGAAATTATCAACAGCTTTAAAGGACTTCCATTGACTGAAAATGACGCCATAGAAATCATGTAAATTGTAAAACCAGCTCTTAGCAAAATATTATCAGGAATAGAAGAAGGTCAAGTTAAAGAATTAATCGAGAAATAACGAATGATGAATTGGATGATCACCAGCCGAGAGTGAAAGCAGTGGTAAGGAAGAAGATAAAGCGCTTTTAATTTACAAGAAGTTAAACGAAGTGTTAAAAAAGGCACAGGAACTGTCTGGTTTCACTGCGGAGATCGGCCCAGATAAAGAAATAAGAAGACATTTCATGAAGGGCATGGAAAAACTATGCACTCTTTACCGCGAAATTTGAGCTGCCTCAGTAATTGTCGTACGCAAAAATCTCCATTCTTTGCAAAGACGGAGGGAGGGGATGTATCACGTTCTTACTAAGTAATAATAAAAATCCTTTCAATAAACATTTGTTTTATTTTTTTCCTTTTGACAGCAGTATTTTGTGTTTGACTTTTGAATTAGTATTTAGGTTTATTTGCGATTTGCGCAAGGGTTTAATGTAATCATTGCAGATATTTCATTTGGAGCCATTGGACTTACATGCATTCCGGAACATTAATTTGATGAGAGTTTCATTTAACTCGTGAAATGACTAGAATAGACAATTTATTATCAATGCAATTGTTATTGATATGCTTTATTTGGCTTCTTTTATAATTTCATGTTTGCTCTTGTTATCCATGTTATTTAAGGTCATTCAAATAAGAAGATATTGAATTCACGTTTATTACAGTCAGCAACTCTGAATATCGTAGTGTTTGTTGTTGCTGATCTCTTTGGAAGGTTCTGACACCCTTGCTGAGGAGCTAAAAAACAACCGCAGAAAAGATAGCTGTGGTGTTTGAAATCGGAGAACTGAGGGAGGGGGAGGAGAAATGGCATTTCACATTAATGAAGTTCCGAAGCAGCAACTGATATCCACGATAAAAGTCCGTGCTTCTGAAAATGAACAAGCCCACCAGCGGTCGATCGGTAAAGTCGCTGAATACTGGTAATTAAGACGTGTGTTCGATTCGAGGTGAAAGGCTGGCTGCTTGGGCGTTTCGTGGTTTTCCAAACGTGTTTCCAAATGCATAACGTAGATACGAGCCAGTTTTTCTCTAGAAATTCCACCTCGAAGGCATCCTTCTCTTTAGGAAGTTGTATTTATCAGTTATATATATGAGAACAACTGACGAAGTCTTCACTTATCGTCTTAAGGTACCACGTTTGATACTGTGTTTGAAAAAAGTTGCGTGTAATCTACTTCGAGTTGGAATTTCATCGTAAGATTAATATTATATTGTCAGTATGAGGACTTTTGTACAACAGGCTAAAAGTTGTTTGTTCATGGCTTCTTTTATAACAACTTTTTAATAATTTGATAAAATGAAGGAACTATCTCGGAATTTTTTTCATTTAATTGACCTATATATGTATAAAAAATATTCTAATCTCGAGTTAACATACTGGTTACTTACGTATTTTGCCGTTTATCATTTTCGACAATGTTGCCAAATTGCAGTTTATCGCCAACAATGTCTAAGTGTGACATCACAACACACTGATAAGACTTCGCTTTGGTTTTCATGTAACCCTGATCTTGAATAAGTCAGATTAGATTTTATAAGGAAGTTAACTACTATTTCTCTATGTTTGTATTGCATTTTAGAGGGGGCAGGGAAGGGGAAAAAAAGATTGAAATTTAGTATCTGCCTTCTACAGAACAGCAAGCAATGGAGTATGTTCTATTGCAAGGCTGATTATACTGATACGCGTAGTCAAAATATTAACAAACTGTGGAATTTGTAATAAAAGACAAAGTGTAGCAACATGACGCCACTTAAATTGATATTTAATTTAATTGGCTTTGAGTTCGTGAAGAAGGTAACAGTTTTGTTGTTATTTTACATTTTTTGACCGCCGGAATAATTGGTAACAGTTGAATAAATTTCTTTGTCAGTTAATCCCAGAACTTGAGTTCGTAATTTAAGTTTTAATATGCGGTATTTATAATCTGTATCAGTTGATTATCTCGCTAAATTAGAGAGCAATTAGTTCCTTCAAACTTTCACCAGAACCGTTGACGCAATTTTGGCGGGATCTTCGCCAACTTTCACGGTCGACTAGAAAATACTTTAGCACCCTGTATGGGTATAATGTTTTAATCACAGCTCATTTCCATTAAGCTAATGAAGACATTTTTAACTTAATGTGTTTTTAGTTGAATGAGTAATAAATGAATGTTCTCCAGATCAACTGGCATCAATTACAACTAATACTTCTGTACTTATGTACAAAACGTATAAAAGTAACTTGCTATGCTAGAAACAGGAAAAAAATGAAAACTTGCTTAGAAATATATCAAACCATTTGCACCAAGGGAGGAAGAATGTATAAAACAATTTCAGTTAGCAGATTGAAGCGGTCTTTCAATCACAAATAATTTTTCGAAACAATATTCATGTTTCTTCCTATTCTAGAAAATATTTGCACATTGGACAGGTTGGTCTTTCCTTCAGGCAACGTCTTAGACATTCCGCGTGAAACATGTGGTGGCATGGTGTGATGCGAGCACAAGACATTGCCTGAAGGCAAACTGCACACACATCATCATTTTCATTCAACTCTTGCAGACTGGCATACCTGTATTTTTCGATGCTTAATTTTTCTTTCATAAGAGCTTGCCAATGGTGGTCTAAATCTTTAATGGTCATGTAAACGTTGATGAAACTAGCCGCCAGAAGCAAAGCCCAGTTCTCGTGGGTGCAAATAAATACTAGCAGAATCATTAATCCAGAGGCTACAGAAGAACACAGGCGTACTAAAACTGGTGTCCAGAGGTTTTCGAGGCTTTCGAACATGTCGCAGTGAAAGTATGTTAACAGCGATGGTATCTTCTCCTGACAAGTTCTTTCTGTGAGTGTGAAGTAAATAGCCGTTATTCCAATGTAGTACCATGTTGGATTGAAGTGCTCCAAGCCTTGTTCGAGGCCGAATACAAGTAGCATGAATACACCGGTTACCACGAAAGTAACAGCCCGCGTGAATTCCAGCATCACTTTTGTGGCTGTCATAGCTAGGTGACGAACGTTGGAATGTTCCGATACGAAAACTACAGGAGTGATATCCTGTAGGTATACGAGTCTTTGGGTGTACATGAGTAGGTAGCAGATGACATTGTAGAACAACAGCGCATATAAACCCGTCAGTTTCTCTTCTGGGCAGAACCATCTGTCACAGAGCATAAAGAACATTATTTGATTGATGAGACTGGACATTGCTTCGGATCTCTGGAGAGTCTCTGCTCTATTTCTGCGTTCTCGGTTCATTTTTGTTTTCTCTGATATTAATAGTGATATAAAATGTAATCCTAAATTTCGTTGCCTCTCTTCAGCCACACACGTTCGTTATCGATTGCTGTTATAGACGACACTCGTATTAAAACGAAGAAATGAAAAGTCTGTCATTCTGATACCTGAAAAAGAACGCGGTAATTAATATATATTTAATATATATAAACAAATTAACTATTCTGTCAACAGGTGACCCACCTCTCGTGAACCATGATCAAAACCTTAGAAATTGTTAATATTACCATACGAAAACCAGTAGTACATAAATAAAATATCTGGTGTGGATACAACGATTTCCTTGTATGGCCTAGTCAAGAGTGTGCGCAATGCCATTTTTGTGCAATTCTGGGATTTTTTTTAAGTGAAAATAGGTCGGCATGTACATGGATACCGTGTATATGCAATTCTTAAAAACGCGGCAAGCAGTGGGCGATTCTACACTTTCTCCCAATTTCGCACCTAATCTTCGTCATGATTAAGCACTTTTGTTCCATAAAAGTTCTAGCATAAGCGTAATTCGGCTAGCAGATTGTTGAAAAAAATGTTAAGTAAAAAAAAAAAAAAAAAACTTCGCGAAAACAAAATGGCATCAAAAAAAAAAAAAAAAAAAAAAAAAAAAAACTAGCCGGTATCTGTAACAGGATTGGTCGCCAAAAAATCGCCAAGTTACCATAATGTAAAGATTTACCGAAATTTCTTCTTTAGTTGGTAATTTAAAAATTATTTGTGATATGTAATACTATTCAAGTCTCAGGAAATTGTTTGCTTCTTTTGAAAATTGTCGCAATATCACACTGCTTCAAATTTTTTTAATGTTGATTATTTCCAATTATAAGTATCAGAATCATTTTCCAGAAATTTAAATCATTGTTGAAACGTTGTTCAGGTAAAATATGCTGTGCTCTTTGAGGATTGTATTATTGTTGAGATTTCTGCCTTTTTTTATAGCATTACTTAAGCACAGTCATTTCAGTAAAGGCTCTTTCTGATACTTATCAAATAATTACCTTAAGTACCGAATACCAATTAAGTTACATTGAGAGTAATGTATTTAACAACAGAGAGAGAACGATACCGCTGTAACTAATAACGATGCAAAAAATACAATTAATATTCATACATTTTTCCGTTTGATGCGATATGGAACCCTCATACAAAATTTCGATAGATAAATAAACTAATTCTCTCTCATTATATCGGCAACAATAACACTCAGTTTTTGTAATGATTTTCGTCTTTCTAATCAAATGGTCGTAAAAGTTAAGTTCTATCCAATATTTCACATATATTTCAATTTTCGTCGTACGAAAATTGAAATATATAAAAGTCGTACGAAGATTGGAATAGTCGAAATGCCTTCCCAAGAAATTTTGGAATCGAGAATAATGTATTTAATGTTTGGCAATGCTATAATTTTTTCATTGTAAAACTTACAAATTTTTTATTAACAAACTCTAAGATGTGGAAGCGAGCAGTGGCGACACTTCTCGAAATAAAGCAGATTTTTATCTCCAGCGTGCGAGACTGTTGCCACTCGGAAAAATGAGGGCGAAAATTAGCGTTTTAAGCGTTTTCAGTTAATATCTGTGATTTTAACTACTTTTTACTTCCTTGTACGAAGTAAAAAGGAAGTATTGTAATCGCGAAAAGTTTCAGGCAGCGTATTTCAACGAAAATATCCATTTGACCGCTATCGAATGCAATTTAACGATGTTTTTGCGTGATATCTGTACAAAAGGAAAGAATAAAAGACTCGTTTCCTCCAAAAAAATTATAAAGCTGTTTTAAATTGAATTCTGAAGAGAATTTTTCGTGGCGTCTGTACGAACGTTTGTACGTACGTACGTACCTCGCATAACTCAAAAACGAGTAGCCTCAGAACGTTGAAATTTTGTATATAGGACTGCTATAACATGTAGATGTGCACCTCGTTTTTTGGTTGCAATCGGCCGCACGAAACGTATATAAATATATTTATATATATATATATATATCCACTCTGTTACCCGGCTCAGTGATCTCAGTTTCTTTACTCTTATATGTTTGTAAATTGTATATTTTTTGCTTTAAAAATGATTGAATTATGTTGTTCTTATCTTCCGGTTAAGGTTTTTATACCTTTAGTAAATCTGTATGCAATATTTTTAGAATTAGCAACAATTTTAAAGTTGTTTAAGTGCCGCTAAGCCTAATAATTTTTTGATAGCGGCCATTGCTTGTTTACATTTGAAACAGCAGAATAGTGGATTTGCTGCCAATCTAGAGAAACTTAGCTTCGCAACAACAAAGATAACGCCTTCATTTATTATTGCGAATTAAATCATGCTTAATCCTTTCTGGAATTTTTCAAGGAAATAAGTGTTTAAGATTTAGTTCGTAATTTTTAATGTAGATATTTTGAGTTTTTATGTATTTTTGCCTTGTCGCGAAGTGAGAACTGAATTAATTGAATGAGAAATACTCAATGGTAAGTGAAAAACTGTTTCTTTTTTGTTTTGTTTGCTTAATATCTTTTAATACATCATTCTAGATTTATTATAGTATTTGAATAGAACATGTGGCAACGATTAGATAATACTTCAAATGATATAAATTTTATGCATTCTGAATTGTAATTTGAACGAAATGTAAAGCTGTTAAGTGAACCTAGCGCCAGAGTGTCGCTACGGTAAACAAGTACAGTGAATTTTAAAGAGTGCATTTATTCTATTGTGGTTTATGCGCTATCGACGAAGTAGATTTAATTCAAATAAGTTTAAATGAAATGCAAGAAAAAATACGTATAATTTAATATTCGGTACAAGGAAGTCATGTGGTGTACACATCAGATTATTATTATTATTATTATTATTATTATTTTTTTTTTTTTTTGAAAAAAGTGGAAGTCGACCTTTTCCAGGACCCACAAAAGAATTGTAAAAAGTTTGGTGACGATACTATAGCTGTGGTAGTAACTGAGTTATTAGCGTACAGACAAACAGACTTTCTTCTTTATATATAGAGAGAGAGATTAGAAGTATATTCTAAATGACTCAAATAATAACTCAAATAACTCATAAATAAAACTGAAACTACATAATCATAACTCAAATAATACTTATATAATCATAATTCAAATAATACTGATAAAATCATAACTGAAGTAATACTGAAAGGGAAAAGCCTGGAAAGGCGAAATTCTGCAAAAGCTAAAAGTTCTCAACTAATCTCGTAACGTTCCTAACAAAATGCGATAAATGGGTAATTTTACATTTCGCCGGCGCAAATGTCACCAAGCAGACTCGACTGGCGACAATACACAGTATACATATAAAAATGTGTTAATGCTGCAAATCTCGCCAAGCAGATTTTATTGATGACAACACATAGTATACACATAAAAAATGTTAGCAAATGTTAGTTCTAAGAATTTTTTACTTTGGAGGCATAAATATTTTAATATCTTTTTTTTTTTTTTTTTTTTCCTCAAATGGTCTATCGTTTCCCTTACCAAGTCCTCCTATTTTCCGTTATTGACGTTTAAACAAAAGAATCCACACAGATCTCGCCCATGCAGCCCATTTTATTTTCCTTAACTTCCTTGTACGAAGTAGCGTAATCGCGAAAAATTTCGAGTTATATATTTCCACGGAAATATCCATTCTGACCGTTCCCAAATCCATTTGAACAGTTTTTTCCCCGTGACATCTGTACAGCGTAGGGACAGAATAAAAGATGTTTTATTCCAAAACGAATTGAAAAATGGATTCAGTTGTTTTGTGACGTATGTTTGTATCTAGCATAACTCAAAACGATTAATCATAGAAAGTTGAAATTTTGTATATGGGACTGATACAACATCTAATTGTGCATCTCCTTTTTTTATTGTAATCGGCAATACCAAAAGTGTGTAAATGATTTATCTGTAGATAATTTGATGTTAGAAGATACAGCTTAAAACTGTTACGAAAATGGAATGACGGACTTGCAGATAGACGTATCGAGTTCAACACATAGAATGCAGCACAGATTCCAGGACGGAGATATAGCCGAATAAAAACCAAGAATTAAAAGGCAAGAATAATGTTGACAATTAAGTTAGTAATTTGTTAGTATTTTTTTTTTTCATGTTTCATATATATGTAATAAAGCAAAATTGAGAAGTACTGATGTAGGAACACTGTTTGATGCGTAATACCTAGCTAGGATATATCGTAGATCCATACTGAAGAGGAAGAATTCCGATTGCGTAGTATGCTAATATGTTGAGTTCGTAATATCTAAGAAACTTGGCAGTCAATGCAGTTTTAATTCCATTTTTATTTCCAGTTGACATATGTGGCCACAATCGCTTGGCACTCTAGTCGTGCCTATTCACAGGACATTTACATCTTTGAAATTATTGCGACAGAAAGCGAAATTGCGAACTAGCACGGTGGAGAGCGAAGCTGAAGTGCGTAGTTAATCTATATGGAAGCACGGGAAGAGAAGGATTTTGAGTTAAAAGTTTCAGTTCCCAATTATTACGTCATCAGCGCTGCGTAGGCCATGCAAAATGGAATGATCTAGAAATGACGCAATCCAGAGAACTTATTACGATTTTTAGAATAGAGAGGGAGAAATTAAAGTTTTGCCGTTAGTTTAAATTATAATTTTGATTTACATATTTTTTTTTATCTTACACACGCACACACACATATATATATACACACATATATATACACATACATATTTATACACATATCCCTTACTCAGCCTAAAAGTCCTGACCCGTCCTTTACTATCTCAATCGTTAGTCGTAGGCATACACTTAAAATTACAGAAATGTTTTAAATGATGAAAATATTCATGTTTGTGCAATAAAAATTTTAAAAATAAAATTAATTTTAGACAAAAAATGAAATTTAACTTTGAGTGCGATCTCCAAGTTCCTGTACTTATATTTGGGAAACTTTTATACTCATTATGAAAAAATAAAAATACAAGAAGTTTATATTCCCAGACGAAAAAAATTGATCGGGATATTTTATTTATAAAATTGCAATTTTTGATGTCATTTCCAATCGGTTAATTAAGTTAGAATGATTCAAGAAAATAAAATTAAATGACATGCACAAAAAAAAAAAAAAAAAAAAAAGTGTGTAATTTAATAGGCCGTACAAGAAAATCATGTGGCGTCCACATCAGATTTTTTTATTAGTCCAAAGGGGCAATTAGCCGAGAAGGACTATTAAATTCGCTTTGGCATTTTGCTCACTATAAATGTCAGCTCGCTTTTCAAATTATTGACAACAAATATTAGAGCCTTGTATTATTATTTAAATAATGAAGAATCTGCATCAATGTGTATGTATAGTTCTCGCACTGTGATAAAACAACGGTACCTAGAGCCGTCAAAATTTGAATAACGAAATCCTACTGCGAATATGAGCATCCGAAAGCCCAAATTTGATATTTGGAATTTGTTTTATTATCAATTTCATATTTTGTAACACTTTAGGGTATTTTTGATTAACAAACTCAATGATTTCAAAGCGTGAAATGGCAACACTTTATTGGGGGGAGGACATTTTTATCTCCAGCGCGTGCTACTGTGTATCGAAAATTCTAAAGCTATGCTCATTTTAAAATTATTTTGCAATATTGCTGATGAACTGAATGTTAAACAGCAACTGTTGAGCTGGTTAAAGTGTGAAGAACATGATATTTAATAAATAAAGGTAACACAGAAAGCGTTAAAACACGCCCCTTTGGGCGTAATGTAAAATCTGAAAGCGTTCAGGTTTTATTTATTTATTTCATATTTTGTACGAGTTAAATGAACCTTTGATTAACAGACGCAGATATCATAAAAGCGAGCGACAGACCTTTTTATTATTATTATTATTATTTTAATCTGCATTTGTCTGACGCAGTTTCCTAAAATCATCTTCCTTTATTGGGTACAATTTCACAATGCAGATTCAGTAATGGAGTCAGCGTTCTTCTTTGAAGAGTAGAAGTATTAAAAATTCCGAGAAAGAGTTGGTTCACATCAACATTCTGGGTGTGAATGGTTAAGTTCACCGACCAAGCCAGCTATAAGTCCCCCTTCGAGATTTTTGTTAGGAACTACTTTTAGAACCTTCACCCTGGATTCGAACTGTCAAGACGGATTTCTCCACAACTGACATGCCAGACACATTCTACTCTCCTCTTCTGCTCATCCTCAGTCAGTACCCTCGCATCCAGATTATTTTAGTAACCTTCGTGAGCCGAGAAGTCGTCTAAAATACCCGAAGTTTAGAAATCGGGAAAACTTCACTTCGTTCAAAAACACCCAAAGGAATATTAAGAGTATGTAAAAGTATTCGTATATTCCTTTGGTTGCATTTCCTATTTTCCTAAAAGTTAATGTGATTGCGCTTGTCCAAGACTATTTTGATAACATTAAGCAATGAGAAAAAATATCCTTTAAACTATAGCAATAGAATTTAACTAATCTATATATAGAGAGAAGAAAGTTTGTTTGTTTCTTCGCCAATAACTCATTCACTACTATAGCTATCGTCACCAAACTTTCCACAATTCTTTTCTGGGTCCTGGAAAAGGTCTACGTTCACTTAAAAAAAAAAAAAAAAAAAAAATCTAAAATCAGAGCTATTAATTAAAAACTCGTAAAAACGATCATTTTTCCGAGGGGCAACAGTCTCGCCAAGCTAGAGATGAAAGTCTGTTTTATTTCGAAAGTTGTTGCCATTGCTCACTTTCCAATCGTATAACTGGTAGTTGGGTCCGAGGTTCGAAGCCCGCGAACGGGCTGGCTGCATGGGTGTTTTCGTGGTTTTTCCCATGTGTAACATGTATACGAGCAAGTTTCCCTTAGAACGTCCTCCAAAAAGGCATCCCTCCCCTTAGGCAGATAGCCCTAGTGTGCTTTGCCGTAATTAAATACACCAAATACACACCACCAAATCCAATCGTATAGTTTGCCAATGGCAATGATTATAAATTACAGAATGCCAATGGTTCAAAACCATGTACCTCCACATCAGAAAAATATCTAAGTAGTGAGCAGAAATATGATAAATGCATACATAGTTATCATGATGCACACTAGAGGTTAGCTCGAGAAAGTTTAGGGATAGAAAAACTCAAGTTTTGGGTTTTTAAACTTTTTGTATTTTTAAATTTTCGGGGGTATTTTTACGTACAGTTTGTTAATTAAAAATTTAAGTTTTACAATGAAATAAAAATAGCATTGCCAAACATTAAATACATTATTCCCAATTCCAAGAATTCGTGGAAAGCTATTTTCGACCATGTACGACATTAATCAGCCGAGATATTAATTAAAAACTCCGAAAACATTAATTTTCGCCCTTATTTCTTCCGAGTGGCAACAGTCTCGCTCGTCGGAGACAAAAATGCTTTATTTCGAAAAGTGTTGCTACCGCTCGCTTTCAAATCGTAGAGTTTGTTAATAAAAAATTTGTAAGTTTTGCAAAATGTATATAAAGAAGAGTGTTTGTTTGTGTGTTTGTTCGCGTTATTAATTTTTGATCCGCTCTGATCTATTTTTTGCCACATTCAATCGACTAAAATTGAATATAGGTCACATATTGGATGGAATTTAAGTTTTTATGACCATTTGATTAGAAAGACGAAAATCATTAAAAACTGCGTGCCATTGTTGCTGATATAATGAGAGAGAATTATTTAATTTTCCTATCGAATTTTTTTTATGTAGGTTTCATATCGCATCAGACTGAAAAATGTACAACTATGGAATCGTATGTTTTGCATCGTTATTGGAGAAGGATTACAGCGGTAGCCTTCTCTCTGTTGTTAGATGCATTACTCTCATCTAACTTAACTACCATCGGGTGCTTTCGCTAGTTTAATATAAATATATCGAGAAATATATGCATAGGCACCTTTTCAGAATTTTAATTAGGAAAATGCAAAAGTTAACCTATGAACTGTTCATAATGCCTTTAATGCATAAATTAATTTATGAACGTTTCTGGAAATTAAATTCGTTCGTAAATTCTGGAAAACCTCTGATCTTAATATTCAGACAGAATCTCTCATTAAAAGAGAGCCTGCCAATGTAAAACTTAAGTAGTAAAGCAACCTTATTTCGGGGTATGTGTTTTTAGAGGGGGAAAAAATTGGCGGAATTATTTTGGGGAGGCTCCTGAAGAAGAGGGACTTGTGTTTGATCTCCTTAAATCAATGTCGAGTTAACAGCATTGTGCGCCCCTGGGCAAACCAGTGTGCTGGATCCCCCACGACAACTACTCACATAAATAAAATGTGAATTCAATGTAAATGGATTAGCATGGGGCCTTTATGCTCGTTGGGCCCATGCATTTAAACGGCTTTGCCTTAAAATGGATAGAGTTTTTGAAAATCTATGTTAAACTAGAATTGCTTTGCTCATTTCAAATGGTTGGCTAAGATCGAAAACAAGAAGTTTACCGACATGATCCCTTATTTGGCTCATTTATTTAATTAAAAAATGTGGTCTATAGAGATAAAAATATTCCCTATTTCTTTCACTCACAAATCATTACGTTAACACGCATTTAAATGTTTTAAAGCCTAAAAAAGGCATGTCGGCGATGTTACGGTCATGCGATGATTCGTAACTATGATGTTTTTGAAGTACTTTGCTTTCTATTTTCTACGACGAAGTTTTAGAACTGCGATGTTTTCTTGTTTTCTTTTCTCCCACAATGTTTTGTACGACGACGTTTTCGTTTGCCTTGCTTGATCTGCGACGTTTTCGTCCGCGATATTTTCATTGAATACAGTAAATTCTAATCTCAGCCCAAAGGGCGTTAGCCAGAAGGGCTATTAATTTCGTTTTGACATTTTGCTTTGGTTCACGATAAATGTCGATTCACTTTTCAAACTGTTGCCACCAAATAGTACAGCCCTGTATTATATTTATAGAAATTAAATAATGAAGAATCTGCATAAATGTGTGTATGTTTCTCGCATTGTGATAAATCGACGGTAGATCAAATTTCGAATAACGAACGTTTCCACCCGAATATGGGCATCTGGAAGCCCAAATTTGGAATTTGGAATTTTTTTTTATTATTTATTTAATATTTTGTAAAACTTTAACGAATTTTTGATTAACAAATTCAGCGATTTCAAAGGAAGCAATGGCAACACTGTACGGAAAAAAAAAAAAAAAAAAAGAAAAAATTTTTATCTCCAGCGAGAGTGTATATCAGAAATTCTAAAGATATGCTGATTTTAAAATTATTTCGCGATATTGCTGTTGAACTGAATTTTATATTTGAAACGCGGAGAACATGACATTTAATGAATAAAGGTTACACACAAAATGTTAATGTAAAATCTGAAAGCTTTCAGTTTTTTTAATGATTTTTTTTTTTTTTAATTGTAGTGCACAAATGAATATACTACATTGTCATCAAAGATTATTGTGAAAAGCATCATAGACTATCGCGTAGTTCTTGTAGTATTATAGCTAGCAAGAAACATGAGGCACCTTCGATGACAATAAATATTTTTTATTTGTGATTTTCATCCAAACATAATGTTACGTTGAGAATTTGAGAGTAACTACTGCGCTTTTTTAAGATAAATTTTAAAATTTCTCCATAAATTTCTCACCAAAAATTATAAAATTCAATATCTAGGCATAATTTAAGTCGTAGAATCGAAATAAGAAAAAAAAATGGTATGTTATTTCAGGAAAAGTCCGATTTTGTGTCAAAATTCCTATGTTAGAACAATGCCATATATAAATCCAATAAAGTCGCGCTTTTGAGACATGAAAAACACAATTTGAATTTTGTCAATCGCTCCAGTAGAACGGGAGATGTAGAACTGTCCCCCCATTGTTTTGTGTGCAGTGTACATTATGCCCATAAAAAAGCTAGAAGATTTAAAAGCAACTCTTGTATTCTTTAAGGTCGTTTATGTACAGTTTTGATGCGAGTAACGTAGCTATTGTATATAGTTTACAATGCTTTTAATTTGATGCTTTTTAAATGTTTATACCGTAGTGTTAATAAAAGACGGTTCTAACTGTATTTACATACCGTATTTTCTCGCCTATTCGTCCTCTAGCTTTTTAGCTCTAAGTTTTAAAAAATTAAAAAAAATATTCGCATAGTTTTATACTTCTTTTATTCTACAAAGTTTTTCTCTCTGAGGGCTAGTTCATGGGTAAATTGTATTCCCTCGATCATTTTTTTGTATTTGTATTTTGTATTATCCTTTCATCCTTTTTTTTATTTTAACTTGCAGTTATTATTTGAAATACAATTTTTTCAGATTCTTAGTTAAACTACCCGGAAGTGGTAGATGCTCTCAAACTTAAGAAACTTTCCAAATATATGATTTCTTGCTTCTGTTATTTACGTTTCATTTTATTGCAGCCTTACCTACTTCTGATGTGTTTGAGCTTTCGAAATTCGGGTCTTTTTGTTCGTCTCCTTTCTCATTCGTTCTTCTGGTGCCCCTCTTGGGAAGTGCGATCAAGATTTATTCACGTGAGGTGCCCCTGGGCCTTTACAAGTTAATTGTAATATTAGTATTACTCTGTTTCTTATTGGAATGTAGCTTTCTTTTAAACAATTAGTATTATGATAGTTATCCGTATTTTATCCATTTGTTATGTTATTATTAGTCCAAAGGGACTTTGTCCCTGAGGGACTATTGTTTTCGTTTTGCGACTGTGCGTCGAATCACTCTGAATGTCCTCTTCATTTTACAAACTGTTGCCACCGAATGTTTTTGCCCTGTATTATATTCGAAGAAATTAAATAATGAAGAATCTGCATCAATGTATGTATGTTTCTCGCATTGTGACTTTGAATGACGTAATCCTACTGGGAATATGGGCAGCTGGAACCCCAAATTTGAAATTTAGAATTTGTTTTATTATCGATTTAATTTTTGTAAAACTTTAACGAATTTTTGATGAACGAACTCAAGGATTTCAAAGCGAGCAATGGTAACGTTGTAGAGGAAAAAAAAAAAAAAAATTATCTCCAGCGCGCGAGACTGTGTATCGGAAATTCTAAAGATAGGCTCAATTTAAAATCATTTTGTAATATTGCTGTTGAACTAAACTTTATGGTTTAAGTGAGAAGAACGTGATATTTAGCGAATCTGAAACCTTTCAGATTTTCTTTTTTATACTATTTTTTTTTTAATTTTTTAAATTAAATTTTCATTTGATATGTTCTTTCTGTAACCGTTTTCTCCCGACATTAAATTACTCTCATAAAATTTTCCTCCCGATTTTTCGACGATAAAATTAGTTTAAAAAAAGGGGGGTACGGGAGGAAATATAGTAATCAATAAATAATATATATAATCAGTAAAATATAGTGAAATCCTCAGAACATATTTTTGACAACAATTCTAACGGGATTATAATTTCATTCCTGTTTCTTGCTCCCGTTTTATAAATAAATTTTGTAAAGTTCTCACATATCGATACTAATCAAAAACATTGTTTTATTGTTTGTATTGAGTCATAATATTTCTGAACGGCTTGCGCAATTGTAGTTGGATTATGATAATATTTAATTAACTGTTTAATTAATTTACAGAATATACGGTGCATTTGTCTAAAATTGTAAGAAGGAATGAAAAGAAAAAAAGAAAAATTTACGAAACATTTCCTTTGTCTGTTGCCAAAGGTAACGCAGGGATTAAAAAACAATACGTGTGAAATGTCTGTGGTTACGAATTTCGTGGCAATCAGCCGACTCTCAGCCCTCCGGTGAGTTCACGGTAATTAGAGTTGTACCCTGAATTTAGAAACTTCGTTGAGTAAAACGCGGTAAGAAGAACTAAAAAATCTGACTATCCACATGACATCCTTGTACGGCCTATCAAATAATACACATGTTTTACTGCATTTCGTTTAACCTTATTTCCTTGAATTAGTCTAACTTAATTAAGCGATGCCATTCGGCAAGCTGAAAATGACATCAAATATTTCAAATTTTTGAAATTAATTATCCCAGTGAACTTTTGTCGTAACGGGAATCTAATTTCTTGTATTTTTATTCTTTCATGACAAGCATAAAACTTTCCAAAATACAAATATAAGAGCCTGAGACCGCATTAAAATTTATATTTAGTTATTTGTCCAAAATTAATTTTATTTTTAAATTTGACGTTGCCATAACATGAAAATTGTCTTAATTTAAAACACTTCTGTAATATATATATATATATATACAGATTGAGTTCAAAAGGAATATAAAAATCATATATTTGTTATTAATACATAAATTGCTAACAAAATTATTAAACTTGATTGGAACCAGTTGGCAGTAGACCTTTAAATTCTTAAACACATTCCCTCTTCAAAGATACGTTTGCTCCATTTTGCCTCTCTCTGCAGCATGTTACGTCACGTCTCTGAAGTAACAACAGTGCGAAATCTTTTGCTCAGTCGCTGCTCAGGATTAAAAAGCAAAGACTTTCCAAGCTTATAAATACGACTGCAATTACTACGCATTACATTTTTTTCGTCTGCTTTCTGCTTAGAACTGCTTCCTAAGCTTCTTTTTCTGTTATCCAAACTGTAAACTGCGTATATAGAATGTGGGACGTGTTTAGCATCCCTAATGTTGTACCAATTTAAGCGAATATATAAATTTTAATCCAAATATTCAACAGCTGTGCAAGAAATGGCAGATTCATTAACGTGCGGAGCACATTGATTTAATTTTTACTTAATAAGATAAATCTCTTAACAACTTTGAATTATTAAAAATAAATATAACTTTTCTCCCATTCACTTAATTGATTAATAACAACATAGAACTAAATGAATTTTAATTAACTCTTTGTTGCATCATTTCTACTCTAATAGACGAAAGTTTAAACTTCTTTAATCTTCTGTAAATGCCTTAACAGAGTCCATTCCTGTGTTTATTCATTCTATGTTATTAGAACTTTCAACTGTCGATCATGGATGGCGGTATAGCATCACTAAGTAAAGCATTGCTATTTGGAAAATGGCTGCTACTTCTGTTTCCAAGTTAGTACAATTTCTCATAGTAAACATTATATAATATTGCTTACATTTTCTTGTACTACCATTTTTTATTCATGATTAGTCATTTTAGACATTTTATTTTAAATGTCAGTTTGAGAAAATTGTGGAGTGGGTAGATAAAGATCTGTCGAAAAGAGTGAATTGAAACCCAAATGGACTGCTTATCGAGCCAAAACACCACTGGAAATATTTGTTTGGCAAGGAATTTCTAGAATATTTGACATTTGAATCCAATAGGTACAGGTTACAAAATCATAGCAAAATGAATTCAATCACAATCGACGGAATGGAGGTATTTTGGGGGATCTGTATATACATGTCAGGTGTAGATTTACTATTTAGAAGATGGTAATGATCACTGCAAACAAGGCAGGAAATGATTTCAAATGCAATGACCGTTAATCGTTGGGAAGAGATTTGTGTGCATGTACGTATTTGCATGCTGTCTACTGTAGTGAACAAACTGTAGCAATTATTTAAAACGAAATTTGAATAATTTTATTATTAATTCAGAAGTCAAACAACAAATTAGTATTTATTCGGCGTGTTACTGTGTCTTAATTAATTTTATTATTATTATTATTAGTCCAAAGGGATTTGAATCCCGAAGAACTATTAGTTTCGTTTTGGCATTTTGCGTCGGACTCATAAATGTCGGTTCACTTTTCAAACTGTTGCCACAAAATGTTAGAGTCCTGCATTATATTTGAAGAAATTAAATAATGAAAAATCTGCATAAATGTATGTATATTTCTCGTATTGTGATAAAACAACGGTACATAGAGTCATCGAATTTTGAATAACGTAATCCTCCAACGAATATGAGCACGTGGAAGACCAAATTTGAAATTTGAAATTTGTTTTATGATCGATTTCCTATTTTTTAAAACTTTGACGAATTTTTGATTAACAAACTCAAGGATTTCAAAGCGAGCAATGGCAACGTTGTGCAGAAAAAACATTTTTATCTCCAGCGCCTGAGTCTCTGTATCGGAAATTCTAAAGATATGCTCGTTTTAAAACTATTTTGCGATATTGCTGTTGCACTGGATCTAATGGTTTAAGTGCGAAGAACATGATATTTAATAAAGAAAGGTAACACACAAAATGTTAAAAAAACGCCCCTTTGGACGTAATTTAAAATCTGAAACATTTCAGATTTTTTTTTTTTTTTTTTTTTTAAATTATTGCTAAGGTTATTTTAAGTAGGAAAAAAAACAAACATTTTCGTTTAACTTCTCTAGATTATTTGTATGCAACAAAGGGTTAACTATTGCTGTGCCTCTCACATACATCCAGAATAAGTCTGGCAACAACTGTAGTAGAAAAAATTGTACATCGCTTGAATGGCAACAGAGCATGATATTCCATACATTTTTATTTTTGTTTTGATTTGAGTCAGTTCTTGCGATGCGATTGCGTTATCAAACTGAGTGTGGGTGTGAATGAAATGGAATCTACTGTGGATATTAGTGATATTTATCAAATCGACTTCGT
Organism: Stegodyphus dumicola; assembly: GCF_044657685.1. Classification (NCBI taxonomy): domain Eukaryota; kingdom Metazoa; phylum Arthropoda; class Arachnida; order Araneae; family Eresidae; genus Stegodyphus; species Stegodyphus dumicola. Next base: position 277,771,457 of record NC_140770.1, on the reverse strand, counting down.
TTTAGAAGATAAGGACTATTATGTTTAAGTTTACGGTATTTAAATTACAAAACTTTTCTCAAGTTTAGAAAAGTTACGCTGGGTTTATTCTCGTTGTTCATATAAGAGAGATTTATGTTATTGTAGTTATATATAATTTGCAAATATAAATATGATGAGAATTGTATTAAATACATTCTCAAAAAAATCTGGAATGATATTTAAATTTGTAGATGTTGAGTATACATAGTATGTCGGAGCCAGGAGTGAAAAGTACGAATATTTAGCTCACGACATAGCAACTATCTCGCTATTAAATAATGAAAAATTAGTTTCTGTGCATGCTTGTATGTTTTTCGAATTGTGGAAAAAATTTTGCGGGTCGTATTTCCACAATTCGAACCAAGCGATTTAACAGGAACAGACGCAATTCTGAAGAATATATTTTCGACTTTTTGATCTGATTGATTTAAATAAAAGTGAACTTAAATCAAGAGATGTCTAATTAGAAAATTTTTGTGAAATAGCAATGCATTAAAATCATTATATTTTTTCTCGGTTTTATGAAAAATTTTACGACGAAAAACGACGGCACCTAGAGCCGCCAAATTTTTTCAAATTTGTTTTTAATTTATTTAATATTTTGTACGAGTTTAATAAATTTTCAATTAACAAACTCAGAGACTTCAAAAAGCACGAGCAGTGGCAACACTGTTCGAAATAAAACATGTTTATATCCGGGCCGTCACACTGTTGCAATTCGGCAAAACGAAACATATTTATCTTTCGGTTTTAACAGCATACTCAACTGTTTAAAAGCAATGTGTTTCCACTGCTTGAAATAAAATACTTTTGTCTTCTATGCGTTAGCGTTTAGCCATTTTAATAAAACGTAACGTATTTAACGTTCAAATTTAATCTGCCTGTTACTGATTTAAAAACCAAGCGATTTAACAGGAACAAACTCAATTCTGAAGAATATATTTTCGACTTTTTAACCTGATTGATTTAAATAAAAGTGAACTTAAATCAGGAGATGTCTAATCAGAAAATTTGTATGAAATAGCAATGCATTAAAATCATTATATTTTTTCTGGGTTTTATGATAACTAATTTAGACGACTAGCAAGCCACGCGTTTAGTATTATAAAAGTTATAAAACAACTGGTAGTAATATATTTTAAAAGAAATCCCTTCGAAAGGCACGAGTATATAAGGTTGTCCGCAGATTATTTTAATTTATAAAAGTAGCCCTCAGTTGTAACATGTTTGAGAGTTGCTGGAATAAACAGTAAGCAGAAGCTGCAGTTAGATATTTGGCTTACCTTTAAAGTTGTATCCACAATGTATGCGAGACTATTCGTACTCCGCTTACCCTGTCACATCGACGCTACTTCGCAAAATGAAGTTCTGGATCTCCCGTCACAGACTAAGTTTGGGCGGCTATTGCGTCATTTACTTCGGCAACCACATGACTAGCGTAATCGTCACCTTTCTCACGTAGTTTTTTTCTTGTGGATGTTGTTCTTAGGTGAAGTCAACCTCCTCCCCCCCCCTCGGTGACACACCCTTTCTTCAGAAATAAACGAAACAATTACGTCACCTGATTCTCGTGGAGTAGGAAAAAGCATCAATGGAAAAGTCAAGGGTTGTGAGATGTTTAGAATCCCAATCCTTCTTGGGAGATGTTTTAAACTGGCTGATTTCTCAGAAGTCCCCACAGTTTATGTCAATTGGGTCACCACACTGAATACCACGGAGGCTTTTTATGGAGATTGTGTTTTTCAGGTCCAATATATTGGATTCAGATACAAAGCAGTACTACAAATAGTACTTCGCAGAATTTTGGGAAAAAAATCGCTTTTAGAATGGAGTACGCTAAGCTATGAAAATACATGTGTTATAAATAGCAGCAAAAGGATCTAGATGACAAAAACACGAAATGATAAGAAGGTTGATGGATGACTTGTCTTGTAGAAACAAGGATAATAATTTAGTTAAAAAAAGAATCACGCGGAAGATGACGAAATTGTAGGAAACGTATGTACGTATCTACCATATTCTATAACGAATTTAGGAAAAATGCGATAAAATGCATAATAAATAATTAAGTTAATATTTAAACAATTAAGTTAATTTGAGGGAGAGTCATAAGGAGGATGACACAGGATCATTCGCAGGAAACATACGTGAATATTTGCCATATCCCATAAGAAATTTAGGAAAAATACAATAAAATTTATAATAAAAAAATTTTAATTCGAAAGTTTTCAGATTTTACATTACTTTTTTTTTTAACCTTTTGTGTGTTACCTTTATTTATTAAATAAGGAAAGAGGAAGAAAAGAAAGAAAAATACGTTGCTAATAAATTAAAAAGTTAGCCAAGTGAATTATTTTTGGCGCAAACTGAAAAAAAATGCTCCATAAATTTCCACCAAATTTTACAAAATTTAATATTTAGGCATAATTTGAGCCATAGTATCAAAATATGGAAAAACAATAGGCATAATTTGAGCCAAAGTATCAAAATATGGAAAAAATAGGCATAATTTGAGCCATAGTATCAAAATATGGAAAAAAAATGGCATGTCATATCAGTAAAAGTCCGATTTTGTGTCAAAATACCTATATGAGAACAACGCTATATATAAATCTAATACATATCCTAAGTCGCGCTTTCGAGACACGAAAAACGCTAGATGAATTTCGTCAATCGATCCAGTAAAACGGGATGTATAAAACTGATGCCCCCTTTTTTTGCGCAGTGTACATATTTTTTGCTGCACTTCATTTAAACTTATTTCATCTAATTATTCTAACTTAATTAACGGATCCTTCGAGGCAAGTTAAAATGACATAAAATATTGCAAATTTTGAAATTAAATATCCAGGCCAGTTTTTGTCGTACGGGAGTCAAACTTCTTGCATATCTATTTTTTCATAACGAGTATAAAACTTCCCCAAATATAAGTATAGGAACAGGAAGACCGCATTGAAAGTTATATTTCGTTATTTGCCCAAAACTATTTTTTTAAAAATTTAACGTTTCCAAAATATGAATATATTCTTCATTTCAAACACTTCTGTAATTGGATGCATTATGATTGCGACCAAAGATTGCGAAACTTAAGGCCGGATGTGAAGTTTTAAGCTGAGCGAAAGAGATGCATGTCGTACGTACGGATATACCGATGAAAAAGTATATCCTCTAGTTCAAAAGTAAAGAGATCGAGTCAGTGTACTTCAAAGAAAATTAGTCAAGGTCGAGATCGAGTCAGTGTACTTCAAAGAAAATTAGTCAAGGTCCGTGGATGCAGTGTTTTGATTTTTCTGTGTAGTGATTTCAATAAGTATATGAAATTAAAATTCCTTTACTGATAGTGCTCCCCTTTATAAGTTAAAAAGCATCAATTGTTTGATTTTTAGCGCGTTATAAAATGTTTTCATCTTTTTCAAAATTTACATAATTCAAAAAGCGAAGTAAATTTTTGGAATTCCTCCCTCCCCCCTTGGGATCGAAAAGGAAAAATGTTTAACCTCAGTTTTGTTCAAAATTGCTTTAACCGTTGTTCCTGAAAAAAAAAAAAAAAAAAAAAAAAAAATGTTAATGAAAACAAAGAATTTACTAATATTTTCATTAAGAAAAGGTGTTTGCTAATAATGTATACTTAGAATTTTTCGATTTCTATAAATTAAATAATTTTAATATTTTATAGTTTGTGGGGATTTATATTTATTTTGAATAACCAGTTAAGTTTATGCTTTCTTTCCTATAAGCCTTCATTCCTCTAATTGTCAATGCCAGAATATTTAAATTTGAAGGAATGCAAATTATACCACTAGAAGAAGAGGTTTAAATACCGAGTTCTAGAAAGGAAAGTTAGAAAGAGTGGGCAAGCACTGTACCTTTGTAACGTGAGCTTCTGGTTCTGCATAAATTTGCTGGTTAACGTGGCGTAATTGCTATTTCTTTGCTGCCACTAGACTTCGACGCGGTTTTAGATAACAGGATTATCTGAGCCCTGGGGAAAATTCCACTGTTTTGTTAATATCTTTAAGTTTAGTTCTTGTTAGTTGAGTTACTGCTCGAGCGAGGCGTAATTTGTTAGCGTCAAGTCGACGCATTGTGAATCTTTAAACCCTTCTCCTGTCTGGTTCCTGCACTTAATTCAGCTTTCACACTAAAAGCTTAACTGGATAATACAAGCTATTGATAATGTTTTAATGTTCTTTTTTATTTTTAAGTAATGTATTTTTTGATTTTAACAAGTTTTAAATGGAAACAAGATCTCAATCCTGGAGGTCCCAATCTTATAATGCTTTAATATTTTTTCGGTAAATAAAGATACGTTCACATTTGTGGTCTTTGATGGAACAAAAAACTATTTCGTTGATAGATATTTACAATTCTTTAAGAAACGCTGCAGTTTAAATAACCTTTCTGGGAAAAAAATAAATTAATTAAATAAATAAATAAATAAAAAATAGCCTTATTTCAAAAATTTTTGAAAGGAGAAGCGAGTGTGTTGACATAGATAGTTGAAATCTAGTAAAAGATAAATTTCTAACATATTTTTCCAGTTCTGGCAACATGCTAACTTTGATGATTTGCCTCAGTTATTTACAGTAAATTTAAAGACATAGATTTAAAGACATAGTAAAGTTAAAGCCAAAGATGCTCACTCAAGGTTTACCAGAAGAATATCATATGTTATTATCGGTCCAAAACATAACAAGTCACCCTTCCATCCACTCAGAGATTCCACTGTCCGTAGTCGCCGCTGCACACACGATCTTCTGCGCCTTCATGTCCATCTGGCAAGCTCGCTAAGACGACTTAGATACCGGTCGACACACCAAACTCCATCTTTCCTGTGGTCTCCACCAAGAGGTTCAAAACAGATTTCTATCTCTAACAAGCTTTTACAAATCCCGTCTACTTCAGCAGGTTCTGCTATCAAAAAGTCAAATGCGCCTGCGATGTCTCAACTTCTTCAGCAGCCGTCTCACATTACATCCACGATTGTCCAATCATTTCTCCCATCAGACGCTTAGCTCCAGCGATCACATAGCCTCAAAGACCTTCTTCGGGATTTCTAAGGACAGCGGGGTGTCAGAACCATCATAGAATACACCTATTCTAAGAGAAACATAATCATAGCAGATAACCAGGTCTAGGCACCTGATGAAATGTAAAGGCAGCAATCTTCCCTTCATGTATATATGTAAATATCTCTAAACTAACTAACCCATTTTGCTAATTTTGTACTAACATATCCAAAACATTGTAAGTTGGAACACCCAACAAAAGTAATACACTAATGTTAAATCTGTTTATTAATAATAGGGTTGAAAAGATAAACAACCAAAAAAGATTGCTGGTGCAACGATCAGGATGACATGACTGACCTGTAGTACCCATTGAGAGGTGAAGCAGGTAGAATAATAATAAATGTAACAGAACTATTTAACTGTAACCGAACTGTTCTATTGAACGCCATCTAGTGGCGAAGAGGAAAAACGGCAGTCGGCTAGCCGCGATGATGATAGGTTACTATGTACTAGATGTTACCGTTATTTTAATGTTTGGTGTTCCATTTGGTATATGTTTCATTTTTATGCATATATTTTTTTTTTTTTTTTTTTTTTTTTTGTTTGTAACCGTTCCTGTGTGCTCTGTTTATAAATCGTTTTAGAGCTAGCCGGCATTGGTGTCTATTGAGGAGCGGCTACATCACATAAATAAATAAATTCTCATCAGAACTGGATTAACCTATCACTAAAATTATTCCCAACTTCAAGCTCATCTGAAGAACCACAAAGCACGAATAATGTGCCCTGTTTTTCTGTTCTCAGGCAAAAAATTCTCATCCCTATTTTAATTATCCAAGATATCCTACTCCAAGACCATTTTATCCTAGGTCTTATTTGCGTCAAAAAACAGCACCACAATTGAGATAACTAAATTCCCAATATCCCGCGGTAAATTATCAAAATCAAATTTCATCCAAAAAATGACAACATTTCAAGTTAAGCTAGGGAACAATAACTTTCCTGCAATTATTGATACAAGTAGTCAAGTTAATATAATTTCTGAGAACACTTTAAGTTGTAATAATATTGAAACCACTGAAAATGAAACGTCAAAAAAAAAAAAAAAAAAAAAAAAAAAAAAAAAAAAAAAAAAAAAAAAATTAGTGTCCTAATCTGGAGGTATTTCTGTTATTATATAAATTAAATTGTCGCGTAAAGTTGGAAGAATAAATAGAAATGTGATATTTTATGTTAAAATCTCACTTTAATTATTTATTATTATCTTCATCTTGTGTTCCTTTATTTAAACTATAATTGAACTTGACTGATTATGATGTGTAACAGTGTAAGAGAAATATAAGTAAGGATGTATGATACGTGAGTATCAAATATAAGTGAGGATGAGAAAAACGATCAGACCGACACAGAACATGTAAAACAGAAATTTACTTCATCAATACGGCTTGTTGAGAAACCTAATATACTAGACTTTTTTATAAAGGATAACTTATGTTTTCGAGTCCTTTACCACTAACTCAAAAATGGGGGAGGATGTTGCGTAATCAAGACAATATTTTTACTTGTTTATTTTGAAATAAGAATTTTATTATTATTGTTTATTTTTCAAAAGTGTGTTTTTGTTTTATTATTGTGTAAAGCATTGCCTCATTATTTTCGTAACTATATTTTGTTGTGTGGCAACAGCTTTTCTGTAATCCTTCGATATGTTTTTTGGGGGGGGATGCCAACAGTGATGCTGTAATGTTTTGAAGTTAGAACGTCGTTTTTGATTTGGTAGATGAAATATGTTGTTTCAGAATGTTTTGTTTTTAAAAATATGAAAAATAAATGTTTCGTTTCTTGAACTCGGTTTATGCAAACGTTATTTTGTTTCAACATTAAATGTACAGGAGGGTTATAATTAAAGTTCCGCTTTGAAATGGTCATAAAAGGAAAATGACTGGACTAACTGTTATCGAACTTGGTAATCATATAAAGGGAATTTATTTTCCGCGGGAAAAAAAAAAAAAAAAAAAAAAAAAAAAAAATACGAAAACTCATCACCAGGAGGGAAATGGCGTTGTATGCAATATTGTTAAACGAAATAAGGGTCGGAATCTGACTTAAGCCTTTGCGTCACAGTGTGTCCGGTCTGGGCACACCTAAAAATTTCCTTTTGTACGCACAGAAAAATTGAATGAAAAAGGATTTATAGGTTACTATAGGTTACTCTGAACCTTCTTTATTCATAGTAGATGGCAGCTCAACACAAACCAGTCCATATATTTTAACCATATTTAGTTTTTTAAGACCCTCATTTTTCAAAGAAATCTTCCAGATTTTTTTTAGATACCTAAAAGGAATTGTTTGAAAAGAAATGTCTATGTTATTTTTTTTGGCTGTATGCTAATTTCCTTATTCTATATTAGTTTTAAAGTTTTACCTTGAAATTTTGCTTAAAATCAAACGGCGAACCCTAGGTGTGCCCAGACCGGGCTCACCGATCATCTAGGACAACTGAGAGTCTGTATGCTTTGTTTTTCCGCATCTCATCTCGGTCAGTTCATTGACAACAAGGCTCGTTTCAGCACTCTTTTCGAAGCTCTATTCAATCAATGTGCCACTTTGGGCACACCCACAGAATTAAAACGATAAGTGCTATCTTCACAAAATTTTACTTGTGTACTCTTCTAGGCCTAATTAGACTGCCTACCCTTTTTTTATTTTTATTTTTTTAAAATCAAAACTTCGACTTTAAAACGTAGCGTGCCGGAAAGGGTTAACTTTTTGTTACACGGGTTTAATATGCTCTATACCCTTAAGAAACATTGACTTAAACAAAATTACCATGTAAAGGCGATAAAGGTCGAGTGCGCCATCCGTGTAACGGAGAAATCGTCCATGAAAACCACAAATTAGTGATTAGAAAATGTGAGATTGCAAATCACTAGCAAAAGTGTCCTCATTTTGGAAATCGTTTTCTCACAGATCGCTAATTTGTGATTTTTGAAGCCTGAATTTAAGGATCGTGCTGGAAAAGAATCTTTCGCTTTGGAATTTCTTGCACAGATGGAACGAACACTGGCCATGGAACATTTTGTGGCCAGATAGGTCTATTTTTACCTAAATGACGATGTCAACACCCATAGCTGCAGGATTCGGGCCAAACAAATCCCTCGCGTTACATACTTAGTTCCATTGCATTATCCTAAAGTCATCGTTTGGTAAGGTATGACAGCTAGTTTCATAACTGGAGCATTTTTCTTTGAAGAGCATTCGACAGCTGGACCTGTTACATGCACTGTGACAGCAGCTTGCTTAGCCTCAATGTTAAGACGTTTCGTGATAGCAGCGAAGTGGCATTTTAGACACCACGATTTTTATGCGGGACGGGGTGCCACCGCACATTGGTACATGTGTCACACAATTGCTTAGGTAACATTTCACGAATGATCGGATTATAGGCCGACATTACCCCACTTCTTGGCCATCCAGTCACCAGACATCAATCTCTGTGACTTTTGGCTATGGACTTATCTCAAAAGCACTGTTTATGGTGAAAATCTTAACAACTGGCGTAACTGAAAGATGCGATACACCGACATGTCCGTAACATTCCTCCTGATATGCTAAGAGCTGCTGTTGAGAATACAGTAATACGATTTATCTTGCGCACATGCTTTGTAACGCGTTTACGATTAAACGTTTATGTGTGCGTAAAATATAAAAACAGGAAGAAAAATTATTAAGAAATTTAATTAATTAGAGCAAATTTTTCACTTAATTGTTAATGATGAGATGTTATGTCTGTTAATTATTTGAAAAGGCTTTAATGCGTAGATTCACAAGATGACATAATGGAGGCAGCCATCCCCCCCCCCGAAAAAAATTAATTTATTCGTGGACATTCTTGATAAGCATAATATGCTCACACATCATTTTGGGTGCAACAAACACCCTTTTATAATACGGATTATATCATTTGACAACGGTTAAAGCAAAGAAATGAGCAACGTAAGTTTTCACAGCGAGAGGAAGACGGAAAAAGTTATTGCGCATTTCAGTAAAGCTTGTTTATAGACTTTATTTAAATTTTGAATGGTGACTGGACTTCAGCTGAAAGCATTTCAGGATTAATAATATGACAATATGCGGATTAGTTTTCAGATATGACGCATGTTGGATTCTAAGAAGAGGATGTAGCCTAATTAAAACGAGGAACTAAAAGGAATATTTTTATATTAGAGTTAGTAATTTTCTTTCATATATATAGCTTGTAAATATATGTGTATATATTTACAAGCTATATATGTAACTATATATAAGCTAAAAATCTATTTTTAGCTATATATAAGCTAAAAATAGGTAAAGGAAATTCCTAATTTTAATTGACAATAACTCCTGTTATTTTTCATTTTAATTTGGATATTCTCCCTTTCTGCCCTAAAAATAGTAACGCTTTATAATATACAATGTAAGCTGCATCATTTATAAAAGTTAATCCGCATCATACGGCTTTACGTAAATCTGTAGGGCAGGTATCTTCGACCTGGATTCGATTCCAGGCGAACGGGTGGCTGCTTGAGCGTTCTCGCGGTTATCCCCATACAAACCCGTTTTCCTTAGAAAGTCCTCCATGAGTTCATACCTCCTCTTAGGCAGATAGGCCTAATGTGCTTTGAGGTAATCTGCGAATCCAATCAAAACCCGTCTCAAACGCTTTCTTCTGAATGCGTCACTTTTCTCATTTCCTTCTCTCCTGTCAACTTGTCGCTGGCTTCGCTGTGTCATGCATGTCATGATGTGCGGAGCTTACGATACTGTGGGGTGTATTGGGCCCATGATGAATTGAATCAGATATTGCGCTCCAGTATTGCTTTAACAAGAGATGAAATGTTTTCAATCGACGGCCATGTCTGTCTGCAAGTTTCATCGTTCTATCTACGCAATAAAGCCTGTTCGAGTTATTACACCGAAATAAACCATCGCCAATGAACCACCGCTATTACAGCTATCTACAAATCTATATTGCATGTATGTATGTATACTCATCGCACCGTGTAAAAATGACGACTACAAATTTTGAACACGTGTAACCCTTTACCCGAGCATGCGCACCTCGAAGCCCAAACTTCAAATTTGGTTTTTTATTTATGTCTTATATTATGCACATTTAACGAAATTTTGATTAACAAATTCAGTGACTGAAAGCGAGAACTGGTAACACTGTCCGAAATAAAACATTTTTATCTCGAGCTAGTCCAATGGTGGCCATTCACCAAAATGTGCGATATTTACCTTTCAATTTCAATCAGCAAATTCGGCTATTTAAAAGTAATGTGTTGCTATTGCCTAAAATCATTGTTTAAGGAACAAACTATGAATGGAATCACGAAAAGCTAACGCAGGGGTTATTGCCCTTTATCCTGGCCTAAGAAGAAACTCGAAACTTCACGTAAGAACAAAACGTATGCTATATTTCACTATGATTCGACCCATTATACTATACAGTATTCCTGCCTAAAGCATTGTTGCTAAAACTTATCGTAAAGAATTAGAAGTTTTTCAAAGTAAATTGCTAAGGATGATTTCGAACGCTCTGTAGTATGTTCGGAACAAGCAAATACTTAAAAGAAATGAAGATCGATTTCATACGCTACGAAATAGTTTCTACTTGCCATAACTTTTCCCAGAAAATGCAAAATTCAGAATACCACCATATAAGAGAACTTGTAAACTATGACCCAACTATTGAACATACTGTCAAAAGGCCAAGAAACATTCATCCCAATCCAAAATTGTAAATTTTTAATTGTTTCTGAAGCTTAAATCTTCAAATTCCCCCTACAACAGCTCAAGAGACATTTTTAGGCCCATATCAGATACGTATTTGTTGAACAACTGTTTCAGACAATTTTTCTGCTTAGTTAGTAGAGACATTAGGTTATTTCGAAGCAGGAGTCGTGAAAAATGAGCAATGCCCTCGCGGGAACTCGAACCACGTTTCTCGAATATGCGCCGAGCGTACTGACCACTACACCACGGACGCATGCTAAGAAGGCGAGAGAAATACCTTATATAATCCCCTTTTAAAGGGCGACTGGGGATTAGGGGACAAAATCGCCAAATCCCGGTGGTGAAGAATCATCATTCCCCACCTTTTTGGGTTCGAGCGCCACTGTAGAGATATTAATTTTTTCTTAAAGCAGGAGAGATGAAAAATGAGCAATGCCTTCGCCGGGACCCGAACCACGGACCTACCGAATACACGCTGAGCGTGCTGACCACTACACCACAAGGGCATACTAAGGAGGCTGGAGAACTACCTTTTAAGTTTAGTATTGAAAGAAAGACGTGCTATTTTTTCCTTCCTTTCGAAAAAAAATTGCAAGTTGTTCGTTTTCAACCAATCAGCTATCATCTTGTTTTTAATGGAGAACCAGTATCCTCTTTACATATTAACCCCAAAGTGATCTGTGGTGATTGACTATTGTGAAAAAGCAGAAAAATTGCTCCAAACAGTTGTTCTTCCGAAACAAACGGATATGTGATAGCAGCCTTAGTCGCTAGTGGCAGCACTCGTCCATTCTCCTTTTCGGTGTGAGCACTCCTGTGCTTTTAAACATTTAAATAACACCAGCGGCCTCGGGCAAAAACTTCAAATATAAGCATATTTTAAATCTAAATGCCTATTGTATCCTGATGACCGATGATCAATTGCCTGAAGTAAAATACTTTTATTTTTCACGCGCAAGTGTGTTGCCATTTGGTAAATCGTAAGATATTTCAGTTTTAATTTGTCTGTTATTGAGCGAGTGACAAACAAGGCGATTTAAAGCCATTCAAAGCCAGTTTTTAAGATTATTTTTTCTAGTCTTTAATATGATCGCTTTAAATTAAAATACATTTATATTACAAAATGCCAAATCAGAAATATTGAACATTTTTATGAAATTGCTGTAGCTGGACTCATTAAAATCATAAGACTTTTTTTTTTATTCTCCGTTATTACTATTTTAGGCGTATGTAAAAAAGAATGGTATTATTTGCAAAACTCATTTAAAAGTTTGGGATTTGAAACAAAGGGTCCAGTGCTGACTGAAAGATAATGAATGAAATTCATTATTCACTTAACTGCACGTCACGAACTTCGTTACAAAAAGGTCACAGATGCAAAGAGATACAGGAATAGCTCCAAGCTGCACCATGGTCGACTGACAAACTTGCTGATCAGTATTCCACTTTGTTAGAGAGATCAATGTCCGAATGAGATGCTTAGTGAAGTATTTTCTCTTGGGTTAGGGTATCTGCAGACAAAGAACGATTTGAATGACAGACACTATTTACGCAACGCTCGGAGAAACTTGCGGTGCCAAATTATATTCGTCGCAACTTGGGCCGTTGCCACTGTAATCCAACAAATTGCGCAACCCTCCTGCCACGTTGGAAGTGGAGGAAGCCCAAAGAAAATGACGCATAAGACGTAGGCCAAAGATCTTGGAAGGTTAATCCAAATGCGGCGACACGAATTTTGCAAAGCAAATGTCAAAACGTTAAAATTAGGAAAACACGTCTTCTTTGCACCCCTTAGCATTTAAAAAACAATCATTCTGTGGGTATAAACTTCTTTCAAATCAGCATCGTTTTTCTAAATATGTCAGCAATTATATTTTCCTTACTTCAACTTCTTCCTACAGACACAAGAAGTGCAGGTGTCGTTAAAATGATCTATTTTGGGGTTTCACAGTAATTAAACAGTGTTTCCTCGCGCATTTTTTCGCTTTTAGCACTAGATTCTGAAAATTAAAAAAAAAAAAAAAAAAAAAAAGAAATATCCACATATTTTCCCTTCCTCCATTGCCCATAGTTTTCCACTATGACGGCTAGTTTATTGCTAAATTGTGTTTCCACGATTAATAGCCCAAAGGGCTATTAATTTCGTTTTGGCATTTTGCGTTGGCTCACTATAAATGTCAATTCACTTTTCAAATTGTTGTCGCCAAATATTATCTCCCTGTGTTATATTTAAAGAAATTAAATAATGAAGAATCTCCATAAATGAATGTATCTTTCTCGCACTGTGATAAAACGACGGTACCTAGAGCCATCCAATCTTCCACCTAATATGGGCATCTGGAAGCCCGAATTTGAAATTTGTTTTATTATCGATTTAATATTTTGTAACCCTTTAACGAATTTGTGATTAAGAAACTCAACGATTTCAAAGCGAGCAATGGCAACACAGTACGGAGGGTTGGACATTTTTATCTCCAGCGCGTGAGTCTCTTTATCAGAAATTGTAAAGGTATGCTCATTTTAAAACTATTTTGCGACATTGCTGTTTAACTGAATTTTATGGTTTAAGTGCGATATGGTATTTAATAAATAAAGGTAACATACGAAACGCCCAAAAAAAAAAAAAAAAAAAAAAAAAAAAAAAGCCTTTTTGGGCGTAATATATATATTTTTTTCATTGTTATTCAGTATATTCAATTTGTATTTGGACCTTTTGGTTAGCATTTCAGCCATTTTATTCGTTAAGCTACCCGAACATGGCAGGTGTTCTCACACTTAAGAAACTTTCCAAATGTGTGATTTCACCTTACTTCTGTTATTCAAGTTCCATCACATAGTAGCCTTATCTGCTGCTGATGTGCTCAGTCTTCCAAAATCTGGGTTTGTTCTACTCCCTTCTCTTTTGTTTGTTCGTTCCTCCGATATCCATCCTGAGATCTGGAGCGAAAATTCATTCATCCTTGGGACTTTACAAGGTAACCGAGTCAGCCAACGTGTCCGGCTCAATCACCGTCAGGTATCTATCAGATATCAGCTCAGTATCTGTCTCAGTCTGTATTGTGATGTTAATATTACTAGGTAAACACATTGGAATGTAGGTCTCTATTAAAGAAATAACATTGTAACAGTTACCTATAGTTTATCCATGACATCTTTCCTTTGTTATGTTCAAGCTGCAATCGAAAATTAACAACAACAACAACAACAAACAAAAAAAAAAAATCTTCAGCAATTAAACGACTCGCATAATTTTCCCCTCTCGATTTTCGGGCGGTAAAATTAGCTAAAAATTGGGGGGGGGGGATATGCGAGGGAATACGGTATATATTTTCTAACTCTAAACCGATTTTCTCTTAAAATGTCTTTTGTTTAAGCAGATATAAGATTTGTTATACGGTTTTGTTTAGTTAAAAAAAAAAAAAAAATTCAGGGCTCACCAGTGGCAGAGCGGTAAAGTCGCTGAACACTGGTAGTTCGCTTCGAGGTTCGAATCCCGCAAACGGGCTGTCTGTATGGGCGTTTTCGTGTTTTCCCCATGTGTAACGTATATACGAAGCAGTTTTCCGTAGTAAGTCTTCGACGAAGGCATCCCTGCCTTTATGCAGATACCCCTCGAGGCTTTGCCATAATCTAATAAACCAAAGTCATTCAGTTTTTTTAAGCAGGAGACGCGAAAACTGTGGAATGCTCTCGCGGGGAATCGAACCCTGAACCTATCAAATGCGCGTCGACTATGCTTCCAATTACGCTACGAAGGGATGTGGAAAGGTGGGAGAAAATATAAGTTCACTCAGCATATTTGTCGCTATAGTCATCGATTTTTGTTTGATGGTTTCTCATCGATTTGTAAACTACTTTCTGATCAGCTATGAAGCTCAAACTTTGTGCACATACTTATTGTGGACGGCAATACAGTGCAGGAAAGCGATTTTTTCAAATTCGATTTAGAATTTTTTTGTTAATGTAATGCTGAAACGATTTTTTGTACCAACCGTCGTTTAACGATCTTACAATTTCACAGCTCGCGCCGTTGAAGAGAGCAGGGGGGGGGGAATCTTTTAAATAAAGTTAATGTAAGACTTGTAATGCAATTTCTGTTTTTTGGGGAAAAAAATTGGAATATTTTTGACTTTTCACTATACCATAATTAAAAGATTGCTTATTCATTGCTGAGAGACTGTCTGTTCCATACGCGATAGATAACATGTCATTGAGACTTAAAACATTAAAAAAAATAAATTTATCATTAAAAATGTCTGAAAGCTTCCAGATTTTACATTACGCCCAAAGGGGCTTTTTTTAACGTTTTGTGTGTTACCTTTATTTATTAAATATCATGTTTTTCGCACTTAACCATAAAATTCAGTTCAACAGCAATATCGCAAAATAATTAAAATAGCCCATCTTTAGAATTTCCGATACCATAATTTTTTTTTTTTTTTTTTCCGCATAATGTTGCCATTTCTCGCTTTGAGTTTTTTAATCAAAAATTTTTTTATGTCTGACAAAATATGAAATCGATAATAAAACAAATCCCAAATTAGAGTTTCCAGATGCCCATACTCGGTGGAGGATTACGTTATTCAGAATTGGATGGCTCTAGGCACCGTTGTTTTACCATAATGCACGAAACATACATACATTTATGTAGATTCTTTATTATGTAATTTCTTTAAATATATTACAGGGCTGTAATATTTGGTGGCAACAGTACGAAAAGTGAATCAACGCAAAAACTCGGTGGATGCAAATGCAAATGGATGCAAAATGCCCAAACGAGATTAACAGCCCTTCTGAGTTGACGCTCCTTTGAGCTAATAATAATAACTAAAATAAAAAAGTGGTTTTATAAAAGAAGCTTTTATTTAAAACTCATAAAAGCTTTAATTAAGTAGAAAAGTAACTTATCATGAACAAGAAATAAAAGGACAGTTTAAATAATTCTCTTTACAAACTTCTTCGACAAATTTATGTCACGAATAATAAAAGCGTGGAATATAATTATACGAAATGTAATAAGCTGATTGTATTGTCAAAACCATAAGCCATTATTTTTGTTATTAAATAATGAAGAATCAGTATATATGAATGCATGTTCCTCGCATTGGGAGAAAAACGGCGGCATCTAGAGTCCCCGAACACGTGCACTCTGACGCTCGAATTTCGAATTTCTTTTTAATTTATTTCGTGTATATCACGTGTTCATTTATTTCGTGTTTCGATTATGTAAGAATTTAATGAACTTTTGATTAAAAATTCAGCGATTCAAATCAGTAACGAAACAAACTCAGAGGTTTAAAAGAAATGTATTCCCACTGCCCAAATAAAAATATTTTTATCTTCCACGCGACAGTGTGTAGTCGTCCTGCGAAACGTAACATATTTCATTGTTCGTAAAATTTTATGCTGTTATTAATTGTTATACTAAGCTACTTAAAAGTAATAAACGCGGAGTAATTTCAGCTATTATCAGTCATTAAGATTCATGAGATTACGTTAATTGGATTCATTAAAGTCACTTTTTAATTTTACGCCTTTTTTATAACAACTAAATAATTTCTCCTTTTTATAACAACTAAATTTATAAAGACTTTAGTTTTTATAAACTTATCAAGGGAGTCCCTCACTTTTATTATTCGTAATATAAAATTGTAGATGAATTTTGTAATGAGAATTCTCTTATTCCTATTGAATTATGTGTTATTTTTCTTTTTTAAAATCATTAATGATTTTATGAGTTTTAAATACAAATTTATCTCATAAAATTTTTAGGCCAAAGAGCGTTAGCCCACAAAGGTTATTAATTTCGTTTTTGGCATTTTGGGTCGATTCACTTTCTGCGTTGATTCACTTTTTAAACAGTT
The DNA here is from genome assembly GCF_044657685.1 of Stegodyphus dumicola. Taxonomy (NCBI): domain Eukaryota; kingdom Metazoa; phylum Arthropoda; class Arachnida; order Araneae; family Eresidae; genus Stegodyphus; species Stegodyphus dumicola. Next base: position 277,754,782 of record NC_140770.1, on the reverse strand, counting down.
GCCACCAAATATTAGAGTCCTGTGATATATTTAAATAAATTAACTAATGAAGAATCTGCATAAATGCATATATTTTTCTCGCATTGTGATAAAACGACGGTACCTAGAGCCATCCAATTTTGAATAACGTAATCCTTCACCGAATATGGATACATGGTAGGCCTAATAGGGAATTTGTTTTATTGCCGATTTCATATTTTGCAACACTTTAACGAATTTTCGATTAACAAATTAAACGATTTCAAAGCGGAAAATGGCGACACTGTACGACAGGGGAAAAAAAAAAAAAAAAAAAAAAAAAAAAAGAACTTCAGCGTGCGAGATTGTGTATCGAAAATTCTAAAAATATATTGATTTAAAAATTATTTTGCGATATTGCTGTTGAACTGAATTTTATGGTTTAAGTGCGAAGAATGTGATATTTAATAAATAAAGGTAACACGCAAAACGTTAAAAAAACGCCCTTTTGGGCGTAATGTAAAATCTGAAAGCTTTAAATTTTTTTTTTTTCTATCACTTGAGCAATATGTTGAAAGCTGTTCTCCTAGTGGCGTTATAGAATGTCTGTATGAATGGAAATCTCTTTGCGTTAATAAAAAAGTTTGCCGTTAGTAAAAGAAGAGAAAGACAACAACGTTTAAATACGATAAATTGAACATGACTGTAATATTTATGAAAAACAGTATTTAGCTAATGAAGTTTTAAAATTTGATTATATGTTGCGTAGACACAGCTCTGGAGTACGTGGGGTGATTGTATTGTTACGAAACGTACAGGAGCGGTGAGAGAGCTTCCTCGCAAAGCAGTTTTTGGGTTGCCATAAAATGGCAAGGGAAGGCAGGGTTGCCACATTTGGTGAGAAATCAGCCGTTTGACGACAAAATTGGCGATATGCCATGGACGGATGGAGAACCTTCTGGAACGAATTCTTACCGGTTTAGCCCAAAATGTGCTCGAACACAAGCCGAAAGCTATATAAACCCTGCTGGTCCGCAGTCAGTTAGTATGCGCCTCGTCTAGCGAGCTGATAGTCAGTCAGTTAGTGAGTGTCCTCGAGTGTGCCTCGTCGAGAGGGCGAATGAGAGTGCCTCGTCTGGAGTGCGAGATAGTTAGTATGGAGTGTGCGTGCCTCGTCTAGCGAGCTGATAGTCAGTCATTGAGCGAGTGTCTCGAAGTCTAGCGCCGAGTTGGTCCTCGAGTGCATCGAGAGAGTCTTTTCGTGCATCGCGAATTAGTGCATCGTCGAGTTTTGTCTTAGACTGTGCTGAGTCGAGAGCTATACTCTTGTGTATCGTCGAGTGCATCGCGTGGAGAGTCTCGAGAGTACGTGGAGTTCCGAGAACGACCAAGCAGAGGTGAGAGTTGTACTCTGAACCTTTGCAGTGAAGCTGTCTCCACAGTTATTGCCTGACAGTGGGAAGGCTGTGGCGTTGAAAGTGTCAGCGTGTTTATAACAGTTCGACGACTGTAAAAGTTTTCTATATTTATTATGTGATTCATAGTTCATGTAAGTCATGCTTGGCTCACACACACACGCAAAAAGAAATAAAAGGAATATTAATAATAATAATAATAAAAATATGAAAGGTGTCAGATTTTAAATTTCGTCCAATGGGGCGTTTTATTACCATTTTGTGTGTTACCTTTATTTATTAACTATTATGTTCTTCGAACTTACACCATAAAATTCTGTTCAACAGAAATATCACAAAATAATTTTAAAATGAGCATATCCGATACACAATCTCGCGCGCTGGAGATAATTTTTTTCTTCTTTTTTTCGGTACAACGTTTCCATTCCTCGCTTCAAAATCGTTCGGTTTATTAATCAAAAATTCGTTAAAGTTTTACAAAATAGGAAATCGATAATAAAACAAATTCCAAATTTCAAATTTGGACATCCAGATGCCTATATTCGCAGGAGGATTACGTTATTCAAAACTGGATGGCTCTAGGTACCATTGTTTCATCACAGTGCGAGAAACATACCTACATTTATGCAGATTCTTCATTATTTTAAATATAATACAAGGCGATAATAATATTGGGTGGCAACAATTTGAAAACTGAAACAACGCTTGTAGTGAGTCAGCTCAAAATGCCAAAACGCAAGTAATAGTCCTTCTGGGCAAATTGCCCCCTTTGGAATAAATAAAATCCAAAAATCCAAAAATAGACCGTTCTATATTTCTTGTTCTACTGGGCCGACTTGCGTTTTTCATGTCCAGAAAGCGCGACTTGGGGGTATATATTAGATTTATATATAAAATCCTTGTTCTAACATAGATATTTTGAAACAAAATCGGAATTTTTGAGAATACCGATTTCCCTTATTACGATTCAAATTATGTTAAGTTTGACACCAGATGACTGCGAGGCTATCAAGGGCCTGAGTAATAACAGCTTTGAGAGTGGGAGAGAGTGGCGTAAATCAGAACCTTTCATTCTCTCCCGCTAAGACCAAAGAACTTCCTCATTATACTATATTCAGACGTGATTCTACTACAGACTACGTTCTGGCCGGAAGTAGTAAGTTGAAATTAAGAATTTGACACGAAAGAAACTTTAACTTAAAATTTAACTGTTAATAAAATTAACATAATCCTTACAAGTAGATTAAATAAATAAGGGTAAACGGACAATAAAATTCTCTCACCTGCGTTCCCTTAATTTTAGGTAGGCGGTGGGGAAAAATTTCCATATATTTAGTTTTGTGAATATCCGCATGGGATACGGTCCCAATTAATCCAGATATTTCGAGTTCTAACCGCGTTACATAAGATACTGATTGCGTAAAAGAAACTTCAGTTGTTGTATTTACGAATAGCTGGCTAATTAAATATCTAATTTTAGGAACACAAATATGACTGGTTGCAAGTGCGTCCGTACCAAAGCAGGAAACCGGGATTTCTTCTTTTCCGACGTACGACTTTTACTGATTCTAATGCTTATTGCGCTCCAGCAAACGCCAACGAATATATTTTTCATCTCGGATATCCTAATGAAACATACCGGTTCTACTTTAACTCACGACGCTTCGCAGCTTTATTTGTTTACGTTGTGTAAGATGGATGGCGCCGATTTAGCGCAGGGTTCTACGCATTTTTAGTTTCAAGTAGAGTTAGTCGGTCTGTTTCCTCGACCTTGTGACAGCATCCTTCCTTCAGGAAAGATCATTAGCCGCAATAACCAAATTCTAGGTATCCATCCTGATTGACAACTTCTTATGAATGCTAACAAACTTAACTGAACACGTAGCGGCGTAGCTAGAGGTCCCCCCCCGGGGCGGTCTCTGAATTTGCCGCCCCTCTTGATATACAAAGAGATATCTAAAAAAAAAAAAAAAAAAAAAAAAGACATATACAGAAATAAATTTACGCTCTGTTTGTTTTCAAAGAAGGCTATTAATTCCAGAATTTTAAAAATAATTAGGCGAGAAGGGCTATTAAGTCCCGAAACGGAATTTTGCTTCGAATCAACTTTAAACATCTGTATCACTTTTCATATTATTTCCATCAAACATTATCGCCCTATATTATACGAGTATTTAAAGAAATTAAATAATGAAGAATTTGCATTGAATGTATGCATGTTTCTCGCATTGTGATAAAACAATGGTAGCCATCCAGTTTTGAATAACGCAGTCCACTTGGATGCTCTAATCTTCAACTTCGAATTTGTTTTATTATCTATTTCATATTTTTTTAAACTTTTACGAATTTTTGAAAACTCAACGATTTCAAAGCGAGCAGTGGCAACGCACTGTACGGAATAAAATATTTTTTATCTCCTACGCGCGAGACTGTCTACCGGAAATTCTAAGATATACTGTTTTTAAATATTTTTAGTCCAAAGGGCCCAAATCCTCTCGAAACGTGTATATATGTGTAAATGAAAAAATCTGATGTGTACACCCCGACTTCCTTGTGCGGAATATTAAATTCTACGCATTTTGTCCTAATTTTCATTTAAACTTGGATTGAATTCAATCTACTTCGTCGATAGCGCATAAGCCACGATAGAATAAATGCACTCTTTAAAATTCACTATATTTGTTTCCCATAGCGACACTCTGAGGCTAGGTTCACTTAACAGCGTTATATTTCGTTCATATTATAACTATGTCTATGTCTTATCACTTAGTAAGAGGCAATCGGCCATTAACGGCCTTTACCATTATATTATACTTGACTTTTAAATGTGTGAAGAATCGAATAAGTTGTATCCAGTAATATGGAAGTACTTGTGCACATGCTGTGCTAGAACTCAGAGATTACTAGCGACGGAGGCTCCTGTGCCGCCGTCCATAGAATAAGTAAACTTTGAACAAATGAGGTGCTCTGTTAAAAACTTTTTTTTTTTTTTTTTTTTTTTCCCCGCCATTTATTAGTAGGGATGAAAAGCATTTTAGTTGACTGGAGCTCCGGTGGCGCCATCTCTTGCAGGATGTATTGTAAGGCATTTTTAAAATTTCATAAAACTTATTCTTCTGATAAGCAATAATTGGCATGAAGTAAAATGATGAAAAACACATTCATATTACAACTCAGAATGCGCAAATTTTGTATCATTTGAAGAATTATCTAATCGTTGCCATATGTTCTAATGAAATACGATAATAAATCTAAAATGATGTTTAAAAGAAATTAAGGAAAAAAACAAAACAAAACAAAAACAGTTTTTAACAGACGATTCAGTATTTCTCAGTTCAATTAATTCAGTTCTCACTCCGCGACAAAACAAAATTCGTGATTTATTCGATACATCGTTACATAAACATCGGTACATAAAAATCAAAATATTGTCGCGTGCGTACGCTTTCGTTTGAATTGGATGCACAAGTCCGATGAAAAATGGACAAAATTTATTATTATCACAACAAAAATGCTTAAATTTCCTCAGATATTCGTGCAGTATTACAATATCTCGCAGTAGTTATCTTTTAACTACTCAAACGTTCAAGAGAACTTAATTCAAAACAGCTAAAGAAAGCTAATCCGCGAATTCGCTACAACCAACAAGAGCAGTTTTTTAAACAAACTCTTAAAACAAAAACAAACTAATCCCTGAATTGAGAGGTTTTCCTCTTTTTTATAAGATTTTAAATCACGCGCGAGAATTTTCTGGAACTTTCTCGAAATCAAAAACAGATATTTATTTATTTATTAAATGTTAAATGCACGTGCTCTTGTATTTTTAATTTTCCGGCTTAGCTTTCCTTTGTCACGCGCTGCACTTCACTTGGAATAAACAGTTTAATTTATAATTCAACTAGTATTAGCTATTTAAATACCAAATCCGTAACACTATGTATATCAAAGGAAGTCATGCGGTGTACACATCAGATTTTTTTTTAACCTGTCATCAGAATGCAATTTATAGGTGACAAAGACACCTATAAGTTACATAATGGTGATAGATAAATGACATTATGATTATGTTTAAGATGTGCCTTTATTTCACACTAATGAATGTATACACTGATATCTTTGTCAGAATTTTTTTTACTGCTCCGTCATGACCACCTTTTCTGTGTATGATTTTGGCTTTACATAGGCCTCTGTGACTCATGGTCATTTCTCGTTTCCTCACTTCTATTTGCCAGTAGTCTTTGCGGTCTACAGTTTTCAACGTCTTGTGCCCCCTGGGCTTATCCATTGCCTATATCTAGGAGGCAATGCCTTATGTCCTACAGCCGGAAAAATCGCGCTTGGCGAGGTATATTGGCCATAACGGTTCGGATCTTTATTTTTATTATTTGACTAGCGGACGTACCCGAAGCCAGTTAAGTTAGATTGAGAGTAATGCCTCTCAGAGCAGCTCGTAGAGAGTCGCTCGTCCGGGAGTTTCGAACCGAGTGAACGGACCTGTACTCTGATAGATTGTTTACACCAATCAGAGTGGACTGACAACTCGCTTCCGTTTGTTTACGAAATGGATACCGATGTGGCAGCTGCAGGAAAGAATATGCATTGAGCATAACATAGATGTTCTTTGGCTGCAGTGCTTGAAGTCTACGAAGCAGTTTCAAACGAATTAATTTCTGCTCTTGGGAGGGAAAAATAAGAAAAAAGAAGAAAAGGAAATGGGTACGTGACTGGGTAGCTTGCCAAATGAATTAGGAGTAACAAATGAAGTATTAAATGAATTTCGGACGAGAATGTCCAAAGTTACAAAAATCTTATTGCATATCAGATACAAGAATTTAAAAGAAACTCAGTTTGAGACAAGTTATTTAGTCAGCTGTGGTTATTGAAATTCAAATTAACAAAGTTTTTCTACTATATACAACTGTTTATTTACACCTAATTAATCATTTATAAAATAATGTGAAAGTAATAATGTGTTTTATTATTTATTAATAGAAAGAATATATTTATTCATCCAGAATCCACAGAATCAGTAGCTCTCTGTGCATGTAATTAATTATGCAGAGTTCTGACTGGAAATGTGTGATTTCTAGAGAATGCAAAATTAACACATGGAATATTTATTCAAAGCTACCATAACACGACAGAAGTAAACTGTATAATATTTACCTAATTATTCAGAAAATCTTAAATAAATAAGAAGTAGCAAAAAACTTGGGAGCATTACATATACTACCACAGGTAAAACAATATATATATTATGACATAGTTCCAACAGGAAGATATTTATCGCAAATTGTTACTTTTGGATCCTCCTGAAATTGTGTTTCTGGGCAACGCACAGAGTGATATCAATAAAATTAATAATGGTTAAATATAGTGATTATACTTTATTTTTAAAATGCTAAAACGGGTAGTTTAAGAAGATTAGAATTCATCTAGCATAATTTGCATAAACCTTAATACACCTTTAGTACTTGCACTCACACATCCAAGCTGAATTGTAACGAATTATAGCCCAGAATGTTTTTATACAAAGCAAGAAATTTAAATATCCCCAATAAAACAGATCTACATATTTTTTCATAATTCCATTTTTATAGTTTATAATATCATATATTTATTGCATCCTCATGTAGGGATGCTTGTAGAAGAATTAATATAAGCCTCACATAATTATAGAAGTATGCAACATCTTAATGAAGTAGTGAAGTGTTCCCTAAAACACTTTTTAAGATGCGTATGCATTAAAAAATGCCATGGTTTGGCTATCGCTTGATCTCGGCATTATAGAACTCACTGTCACGACGTCCCTGCGAACGCTGCTCGGAGTAACGGCCCAGATAGATTTTTCAACAGCTTCAAAGTAGAAACGGAAGCGCTGACTCATCTCCCCCTACGTTTTCTCATGGAGGTAGGAAGTAAGTCCTACCTCCATGCGTTTTCTACTGTCAAAGTAATCGTAACGAGCGACTCGCTCCGAGCCTCTCTAACAGGTGTAAACTGACCTTTACAACAGAGAGAACGATACAGCTGTAATCCTTCTCTAATTACGATGCAAAAAAATACGATTCAGAGTCACCACTTTTCAGTCTGATGCTATATGGAACCCACATAAAAAATTTCGATAGAAAAATAAACTAATTCACTCTCATTATATCAGTTTTGAATGACTTTAGTCTTTCTAATAAAATGGTTGTAAAGGCTCAAGTTTCATCCAATATTCCACCTATATTCAATTTTAGTCGATGAAATGTGCCAAAAAATTTATCATAAATGACTAGAAATCAATAATGCCAACAAACACACAAACAAACATTCTTCTTTATATTTAATCTGATCAAAATCTTTATATGATTTTGTAAAACTCACAAATTTTTTATTGACAAACTCTACGATTTGAAAGAGAGAAGTAGCAACATTTTTCGAAATAAAACAATTTTAACTCCAACGCGCGAGGCTGTTGCCACTCACAAAAATGAATGCGAAAATTGGCTGCTTTCAGGGTGTTTAATTAATATTTTGGCTGATTAAAACCGTATGAAGAAGGGAGTAATCTAAATGGCTACTCACGAGCTTTTGGAATCGGGAATAATGTATTTAACGTTTGGCAATGCTGTTTTTATTTCATCCTAAAACTTAAAAAAAATTTTTTTATTAACAAACTCTAGGATTTGAAAGCGAGCAGTGGCTTTCCAAGACAGACTTTCATCTCCAGATTGCGAGACTGTTGCCACTTGGAAAAATGAGGGCAAAAATTATCGTTTTTTCTGAGTTTTTAATTAATATCTGTGATTTTATCTACTTTTTTTTTCAAAAAAAAAAAGTGGCCGTCAACTTTTTACAGAACCTAGAAAAGAATTTTAGAAAACTTGATGACGATAGCTATAGTAGTGACTGAGTTATTAGAGGACAACCAAACGCACAGACTATATAATTCTTTATATATGTAGATTTGAGACGTGAGTTGAATAGGAGGAATTAAGTTCCTCTTAGATAATTCGATTTTTTGATTATAGCGATGTTTGATTAAATTTAAATTGGGTCACCAATATATATGAATATAAATATTGTGTAAAATATTAAACATCTTAAGCTTTTGAAATTTTGATCTTTTGTGGCGGTGGTGCATCGACTAGGATACGTGAAAAAAAAAGGAGTAAGTTTCGTTTTTATTGCTCGAGATGGATATTGATAACTTGAAAAAGAATCTTCTCAAAAGGGCATACTATCAACTAAAAACATTATCAAAGATTATCAGTAAAAATGATTCGAAAGTTTCGAAAATTCTTTTGTCACAATTAACGGAAAAAAAATAATGACGTGAATTTCATTCATGATGAAATTTTGAACTTAACTGATGAAAAGGATGATAATTTAATAGAAAACAAATGTAAGTTGAATGAAAAAAAATGAAGAATTAAATTTTGAAGTTAATAGTGTTTCTGGTGTGAGTCGTTCTCGAAACAGTACTGTCTTAATAACTAGCTAGTTCTTTTCTCAAAATACTGAAATGCATTCGATCAAATTGCCCAAATTAAAGGTAAATAAAGTTTTTGACGATTCCTCGCAATGGTTAGAATTCATTGGAAAATTTAAAATTTCTATCGATAGAAATCCCAATTTGAGTAAAGTTGAAAAAAAATTGATTTACTTTCGAAATTTCCTTGGAAGGCTTAGTATTAAAAGAAAAAAAATTGTGATGCAGCTTCAGAAATTTTGCGATCTAGATATGAACAAAATAATCTTCTAATTAATTCTCATTTAGGGCTGTTGTTAAGTATACCAGCGACATTTTTGGTTCAAGAAAACTATTTGATCGGGCAGAGATCTAGATCAGAAATTTAGAATAGATTCAAAATTTATATGGAAACCTGCTTGTACCAATTCTTATGAAAATTACACCGGCAGATCTTACGTTAGAATTTAGTAGATAAATCTAAAAACTGGGATCTAAAAGGCTTATCAGATTTTTTTGAAGAATGAAATAGTTAGCAGGGACTGAGCTATGTCTGTCGAATCAGGAAAAGATAACTTTAAAATAGATTATGAAAATCGTTTACCCCTAAACCAAAAGTCTGAGAAATCAAAACGACACCAAATAAAATATGCCACTAAAGATTTATTAACTGGCGTCAATTCAAACTGCATATTTTTAAACAATACCATGTCTCAGTGACGTATGGGAGTATTAGCACTGATGCTAAAAAAAGTTCGAGTGTTGGGTGTTTGGATCAAATATCGAGCTGATCACAGACCATAATCCATTATTATATTTGCATAAGTCGGTATCGCATTCTGCCAAATTAGAGAGATGGACAATGGCACTTCAGCGTTATAATATTCATATTTCTCATTGCCCTGGTGCACAATTAAAAAATGCAGATAGTCTTTCAAGACTAGTTGGTGAATGAAATAGGTACGAACCAAGTATGAACTAATATGTATAAAACTTTGCATTAGGTATTTTTCTTTTGTTCCGGAATTGTACGAGAGCTACTTTTCATCTGTTTTGAAAAAAAATTAGTGGTTTTCATTTAATGTTCCATTATAATATTGTGTTTTGAAATAGTATTGCATATATGTTTTATTACAGAACTCCGGTATTGTATCTGCTATCTCAAATCCCAACTATGCCGCCTTTGTTTCAAATCCAGCTATTGAAACAAATATTCAACACCTAATCTCTAAATTTACCATTGCAACCTACCTGCATATTTTTTAAAAACAATGTGAAAAAGTTAATATAAAACAAATAGATTACATCACTCATCTCCTACCTTTTTCTGCCTATAGACATTTCACAAATTATTTTAAGAGAACCGAAGGACAAATTAGAAGATTATTCATACATCAAAAAAATTGTGCTCCAGAGAATCAAATCAAATGCTGAATCATTTCGAATTAAAATTACCACATACCAAATACAGCCTGGAAAGACTTTGCTTGCGAATTAAGCAATTACCCTGAAGAGTGGCTACATAGTCTCGATGTTACAGACTTTGAATCGCTCAAAGACTTGGTCCTGATGGATCAGATTAAATGAAGAGTCAGTAGTGATGTTAAGGAGCATTTTATTGATACTTTGGGAAAAAATAAAGAGTTTATCTGAATTAGTTCAGAAATTGGATGATTAAGAAGCTGTACCTGTTAAAAATACGAGCTATAAAACTCAACTTCATGGCAGGCGGAACTATTCTTTCAAACAGACTAATTCATCCAAACACAAAGTAGAAAATCGAACAAGTGACGTACAGGGAACTCGTAAAACCTTTTTAAATCGTGGTCAGCAGCAAACGGAGGAAAACCGACCTCTTTTAACGTGTTATGGGTGAGGAAAAATTGGTTTTATCAAGTCTAAATGTCCAGACTGACACTCCCCAAAGACTTTATATTCATCAAATTTAGGCATGATCCAAATCCGATCCTGTTTATCTTCCACACGGACTGCTGTATTTCGAATTAGTATTTCCGGTAAATGTTTTGGCGATAGTGATGCTAGTCATTCAATCGCAAGTGAATCTCTGTCATATTCTGCAGAAACAAGATGCAGTTTTTGAAAAGACAACATTACAGGTGTCTTTCGCTGATGGTTTGGTATCCGAAAAAGAAGTAGTACTTCGCCGTTCGAGGAGATTCGAATCCCGGACCAAACTGCCTGTGTTCAGAGACTTCACCACTCAGCCGCTGGTGGGTTTATGACCTAGGCATTCCTTCCCTTAGGCAGATATCTGTAGTGTGCTTTGCAATGTTTAAATAACCTAACTTAATTTAACCGCAAAAAACTTTTCTAAACGGTGAGAAGAAAATTATGTTTTATCCAACACATAGAATAAAAAAACAATAAAGAAGTATGATTTAAGAATGTTTATTCTTACGTTCTTTCATGCACACATCACAGCTGAAAAGCTAAAAGCAGCTTAAAAGAATTTTTAAAATTTTCTTTCATTCTTTCTGGGAAGCGAGTCTCAAAATTGTTTCAATGCAGATGTAACGATGAAAATAGTAATCATAAAATGCAAACAAGTAGAATAGACTAATGGCCGTTTTTATCACTACATTTCTTTTATAAAATAATGAGTAGTTTAAAGTGCATATGAAAACAAAATCCGTTTTGGATTTAACAATACACAATTTTGAAACTCACTTCTCAAGACATTGTTTCTTCTTTCCAAATCATAGAAGCAAAACTTGGAAAAAAAATCTATTAGCCAATTAGCAGTAATTAACATTAATTATTTCAATTCATTGAGTTTTAAACACCTCTCCGGCACCTCTGAGATCACATTGTAAGTTTAGGAAATTATTCCTTAATAGTATAACAACACTAAACCGTAGAAACATCTAAAATTCCATAATTACAAATTTCATCTACAAACCTTCACAATGATTTCTTTCATAGAAAATTATATGTATGTATATTTACTCACGTATGTATATATATCTTTGCAATTACAATCAATGAATCAAATTACAAAACTCATGAAATGTTGTATTATACAAAACGACAATAAAAATCATTCACTAGAAGGGGGAAGAAAGAACATAACAAACATGGAATGATAAAATACAGGTCAAGTAAAGAGTCGCACAAAATACATGCATTTACAGTGATAAGGAACTACAACTCCCTTAAATAGGTATTGAAATACTACAACAAAATAAAGCTTAAGACCATTCTTTTCCAATGAAATGATATCAATATTTTTCGCATTTTTACAGTCTGGGAAGATACAGATAGTAAGTACGCTGTAGGAAATGCTAGTAATTCCAACAACACGGATTAAAGAATAAAGCTTGTAGAAATATGGCGGAGTTACTATAGACACTTTTACATAGAGGAAATTAAAAAAAAAAATGGTAATAATCATTAGAAACTTGTCGGTCCTTTTCAATCCTCATTATAGCTTTTCTAGTACAACCACATCAGCAAACGCAGAACAGTTTTTTTTTTTTCATTGTTAGTTAAGCAGTTCGGTAATCTGCACTGTTCTTGCGCCAGCTCCCATCTTGGCAAGTTTCATCTGTGAAGCAAAAGGCAAGGTGTATATTTATATAACATTCTTCCACAAAAGTTCGGTAGAATGTTTGGCTTTTTTCTTTTATTTTTGTAAATACAGCATAGAATCAAAACATCGAGTTAGCAAAAAGTTGACTTTGAGAAATCGTGAAAGATTTCGTCGATTTTTCTTTACGTTTTGATGTCTCCAATCACACAAGAAAAATGTTTATCGCACTTTTGTTGACTTGAAAACGTTTTTTCTTTCTTATGATGAACACTACACAGGACTGCTTTTACCGATGCTACTTTTTGAGCCTTTGGGAGATTTGTTTTTAAAATTCTCGTCTATGATAAGGTCGACAGGTCTAGCATCCCTATTCCTGGAAGGAGAAAAGAAAATAAGTTTTAGCATTTCAAAAATTAACTTTATGTAACTACACACCAGGCTATAAAGAAAAAAATGAATGAAAAAAAAATTTATTTCAAGCTAATATTCTTAGTAATGATTTATCTTCGCGAATCTAAGGATCCGAACATAACGTTTTGCGGTAACAAACCTGAAGAATATCATGTGTAACTCATTCACTTTAATGAGCAGAATTTAAAAACATTCACTGGCGTAAGTGGTCATTCCATGTGCGAAATTTCGAGGGTATGCACTGTCATGTTATCCATGGGGCTGTGAATAATCCCATGGGTACTCAGAGATGCAGCAGCTCTTTAAAGGATGTTCTCGAGAATCATTTTCTCCACATCCTTTAAGTAGCTACTGGATTTAGGCACAGATAAATACATATTACCGAGTTCCCTGTTCATGCCTTTTGATGAATTTCAGATTGGCTTTGATTTTAGGTGATTATGTTTGAATTAAGAAGATACATTCGTGTCTTCTTCCATTTCATTGATTTTTTTTTATTGGGTGGGGGGAATATTCCACAATTTAATTTTCCTCTGTTTGCATTTATGCTATAAAATATAAGTTGTTATAATTCCTATTATTCATAAAGGACAAAATATGGAAAATAATAATTCAAAGGGACAAAATTTATATTGTGCATATTTTCTGGTTTTTTACTGGAACACAAAGTGATTAAGCAATTAAAACCTTCAAAAGACATGAAAAAGAAGAAGTAAGAGAAGTAATAATAAAAAACGTAGATAAATGTATTAGAAAAGAGCATGGCACAAACTCTTTTGAAACATTAAAAACTAGCAAAGTACAAAAACAAAAAGGCCAATTTTTGCAATACAAAAACTGCAGTTATGCCATTTAAGATTCAAAAATATCTGTAAGTTCGTTTTAATGAAGAACTTAAAAATTAATAGTATGAAAACAAATGAGGGAACTTAAGGTTTTATTTTCAATAGTTTCCAAAGATCTTTCCTGATCAAATGCTATTGGAATTGGACCACTATCCAAATACTGTAAGTAAAACACATTTTAATTTTCTTTAACTAATTCAGTTAAACATGCTTTAAATTCAGCTGCTGGAACAAGCATGAATGAGATGATCTGATGGAGCATTTACATAGTTATTGTAAAACAAAAGAAGCCTGTATTAATTTAGAAGTCAACAACAAAAATCAGAATTTATATTTACAAATTTTCACAGGACTAGTTTCGGTGGTTTTACCGAACCATCATCCTCAGCTGCCAAAGCGCAAATGAACCAGTTATTTAGCTTCTAGATTTTCAACTCTATTAGATAATAACATTTACACCATACGAAATTCAATAGTTTCTAAAAAAAAGTTTAAAGCATTTCTCCTATAAATTTACTCATGGTTTCTTTTGATGTAAAATCATTCCCAATGTTCCAGTGGAGGGTGTTGAAAGATGGCACGCATGTAATTAAGGTTGCAGAATAAATTATTAATTAGTACAGCCCATTTCTTTAAAATTGTATTATTTGTATACCAACGCCCGCATCGCAGGAACATGAGGTATTAGCCATGGGAAGTCCCATCCTGTCTGATACCTACATGCATTATTATGAATCAAAAGTACTATTTGAAACTTTCCGGTATGTTTCCGCTACGTGGGCGATACTTTTATCCTGTTTGACAGTAACAAAGATGATTTAAATAAAATTCTTTCAACAATGAATTCCATCGATCCTGCTACAGTTCATTTTTGAACTTTAAACATGCAATTCTCTTCCGTTTCTCGACGTTTTGCTCACATCCAACTCCAGTACTACGGTTAACTGTAAACCTTTATCAGTTTGCCTACCACCACACTTCAAATCATGTCATCTGACTAAACAAAAGTTAGCTTCATTTTATTCCTGTGTTTTCCTTGCACTTTAAGTTTGCTCCACCATACTGGCTCTTGATCAAGAACTAAATTATTTAAAAACAATAGCTTTTGACAGGGGCTTTTCATCCAACATTGTTAATCAAGCAGTTAAAAAAATTCTCATCTCAACACACCAAAAGGCACAGTCTTGTTTTAGGAGATTATAAGAATTCTGTTGTCTCCTTTCTTTCCGTTTATTTTCGTTTCCGTTTCCGTCGTGTCAATTTTATAGTTATAAAATTGCACGTATTTTACAGAAATTTAACTTTATTATTCTCGTATGAATTAAATTTCAAGTTCCATACTCAAGAATCCCATTCCGGATATGAATTTCTGGGATATTTACAGGATTCCTTGCCAGTGTGGTTTTAATTTACATTGTTCAAACTAAGACAGCCTTAATATTTCGCTTTAAGGAACATGAGGCATATGTTAGAAAAAAGGAAACACAGAAGTCTTCTGTTGCCCAGCATTGTTGATCCGAAAAATCACACTTTCAATTTTCCTGCAGCCAAAATGATTCCCAAAAAATCTTCCATTGATGGATTAGATTTTCTAGAGGCTTTTCACATTCAAAAAGAATTTTTTTCTGTTCTAGTTAACAACCATAATTCCTGTTCTATGTTTTAGTTCTTCTTGATCAATAGATGGCGCCAGTAGCTTAACCCTGGTCCAACCATTCTTATCTAATCACTATATCTCATGCCGTTCATTTGCGCTTTGGCAGCTGAGGATGATGGTTCAGTAAAGAGCTTTGCCTCCCCTCTTCATATATACAAACAAACTACAAAAAATGTGAAAATGCTTTATAGGAAATAAATTAAAACTATGATTATTTTTGAAAGAAGAAAAAACTTTGAATTCCAGCATTTCAAAATTAAATTAGTTTGTGTAATTCTTTTGTTAGCAATATCATTGATGGCATTATAGAGATCCAATTGCAATAGAACTCTAGTTGCTTTTATGTCGAGTGTATACAAAGATATCTCAAGTGCAGAATAAATATTTATAGCCTTAGATGACTTATTTAAAAAAACTGTCTTCACAACTAACAATAATGACAGCAGTTGTATTACAATATTCGGAATTTTGTTCTGGAGATTGTATTTTAGAACAAATTACAAATATTCAAAAGGATTGCCCTTCCATGTTCCTGTTTCGTTCTTCTAGACAATAATGGAATAAAATTCTAAAATACTTCTATCTTAAATAGGAATTCTTCCTTATGAATGCCGTCTGATTATAATTTACTTAATATTCGCCATTTTTATTCAAGAGTTTCAAACGAATAAAACAGGTGTAATAATACTGGTACACCTATTTGTTGAAATCTTGTGGCCATTTTGAATATTTTATCTAGAATTCTTCTCAATTTAATTCCAGATGGCAATTCAGAATCTGACTGTTCTTCACCTGCTTCGGTGATTCAGGTAAGTAAACCCTATAAAATAATATTTCAGTAAAAAAAAAAAATGCTTTCTCGAAAATTGTGCCGCCCTTTGCAAAGTGACCCTGTCTAGCTATACCACTCTGATAAGGTACTGTTACATTTACTTCACATTTTATGATTCTACCCCAAGGAAGGAGGTATTGCGATTTGGAAGGCATCACATAGGCACTCGTAACATTATACAGGTCATCCGCTGTTCGAAAAGACAGAAACCTTTGTAAGGATGCGACGGGATTAAGATGCTCACATCTTTATGAAGTTTTTGACTAGAAAAAAAAAAGCAACCTTCGTATGAGGTGCGAATGCGCCTTTTATGGCAGAGCACCCTTATGCAAATCTGATTTTAATTTGCTTTACTAATTAGTTAATTGAACAGTGGGTCTATGCAGAGTTATTCTTCATGCAAGTGTCTACACTTTTCTATATAGATACTGAAGATTCATTTCATCCTTTGTTTAGCACTTTACCGACCGATCGCCTATTAATAGGCTTTTTATCGCCAACGCCTACCGACCGATAGCCTATTAATCGGCCTTATACCACCAACGCCTACTGACCGATCGCTTATTAATCGACTTTTTTTCGCCAAAGCCTATCGACCGATAGCCTATTAATCGGCTTTTTTTCGCCAGCGCCTACCGAACGATAACCTACTAATTGCTTTTTTCTCGGGGGCTACCTAAAAATAGGCTATCAATCGGTAGCCAAGGCGATAAACAATTGCCATTTGCTATATCATCTACATTAGTATTGAGGTACCTTGCTCACTTGCGTTAAGTGCGTTGCTTCGTAAACTCCCATATTTTCACACCGAATTAAAAAATTTTACCGTTCACGATGAGCGAAAAAAATGATCCTGGAGATTTTTATTTAGACGAGTTATCAGATTGTTCTGACAGTATTTTAGGACAGGGAGAATCTGCAGAGGAGCGGCCGGTCGGACGTGCGTATGCTGTTGAACCGCTAGCGGTCGGTATCGTGTTAATAACTAACTAATAATTCAAATGAAAATCGCCCTTCCTAAGAACATCCGGCATAAAAATGCCAGCATGCTTATAAAAGTTGCTTTTCTCAAGTAAGAAACAGATCTTTATAAGAGTGCGGGCACATTTATGAGAGAATCACATGTGATCAGCACTATGGTAGGCCATCTCTGCTTTCCTAGAATGTTACCAGTACAACGGTGGTAACAGAACCGTTCCTAGGCCATTGGCTGCCTGCGTACTTTCCTACGATTGCTGCTCCCAAATTAAAAAAAAAAAAGCTCTGATTCATAAAATTTTTATTTCATACTCACTAAGTACTTACATACGACAAATCGTATAAAAAGCACTTACGTATGACAAGTACTTGCAGTGAATTTAAAGTTATCCCCTTTCGAAACCCGGGACTGTTTTTGTGCTCATCCTGTATTTTAAATTACGTTTCACAATTTTAAGATTGCACTGTAAACTAGACTTTTACGTATACTTATGCAACGTTATATAAGGTTTAAAATTCTGTTAACTTAATGAACATAAAGTACAAACATTGGCATTAATTATAAAAGGATAATTGAATATAAAAATGAATAACACATTAATACAAAAAAGTCACTGCAAAAGATTAAAACATGCAAAACAAAAGGTGCAAAGTGTTAAGAGAGTTTCACAGAGTTTGCCACAAGACACAAAACGGGAAATTACAAGACAAAACTTTGAAAGAAAGCTGACATCTTTGCGTTTTCAACATCACTGGACGTACGAACGGAAAGACACTACATTTGAATCATGAAATTGATTAGTACCCAAAAAGGCCGAGATATTTTCAGCATTCATCTTCTCATTGGTAGCATGGGTGCCTCCTCGAAAGGATTCTGTGTGCGCTGAGACTTGTCATCATTACGCAGTTTTCCTTTACTAAAATTGGAACATGTAAAGAATGAAGGTCTATGTCGATACGAAATAAAAGCAAAGCCTGGTTCATAACTTTCCAAGATAATCTAAATAACTCTTGGCGAAACATGCAGTTGAAGCTAACTTAAATATTTCCGTAAATATCTGACAAAAAAAATCATGGTGTTTTTCGTCTACGAAGAAAAATACACGACTTTAGTAACATCTGTATTATTAGCTCAAACAAAGAACACCATGCGCTATGAACCTTGAGCACAGGTACAAGAACACAATTTTGTAACTCTTATACCCACACATGACCACCTCTTCGTTAATAAAACCCCTTTCAATAATGATGAAATTCTGTAATAACATACAGATTACAATTGTCTATATGCATTCATTTAATAATTACAATTTTTTAGTCATAAATACTTTATTAAGTAACAATGTGCATATCATTTTAACTTTCAGCCAGAGAGAACCATTACGAGCCCACATTGCAAGAGAAAGAAACAAGGTCAATTATTTTGAAATCTCAAAGGTGTAACAAAAACTTTTTGGGTAACTTCGAGTGTCTCACTCATTATGCATATCGCAGAGTAGCCCAAACAATGTAATGAAAATAGCTTTATAAAATTTTAATACGTGAAAATATTGCAGGAAAGTTGGTATTAAAATCCTCAACAGAATTGGCATTATGAGCATAATGTTATTGTACCATTTCAATGCAGACATACCATAAAGTTTATCTCAGAATGTTGAATGCTGTCACAAGTAATCCAGAATGTTTTGAAACTGGAATTCAAAGCGTAAAATATTCAAGTAACTGAGGAAATATTACATTCAGTTCAGGTTTCATGTATTTCGAATTCCACGACATGTTACACTAATTGAATGTTTTCAGATTTGGATTCATGCATGGTAAAGTTCCTCGTAACCAGTACCTCATTAACTGTCAATATCAAAATAACGGCACTTTTGAAATCTAAATTTAAACCCGAAATTTAGATCTATGAAATAATAATAATTAAAAAAAAATACGGACTAACAATCTGAAGACTTAGATGTGGAAAACATTTGTGTTAGGGTTTTGCCGCCCAACTTAACAATCCTTATCCAATCTAGTATTCGATCTTAATGCATCGATGCGACTTTCAGAAACAATACACTTTGAAAAACGACATGTTTACATTTGTTCTTCCCTAGAAAACTATAATGCTGTTGGTGTAAACTGTAGTCAATTGACCCTGGCAATCTCATAAGCAGACAGATATTAATGTCATCCCATTATGAAATTTATAACTTTCAAATAATGGTAGATAGGAAAATTTTAAATTGTTTAATTTTATTTTTTAAATATAAAAATTATGTGTATATATTCCAATTTATATAACCTACACAGTTTCTAATATTATTTATTTAATACTGGCCAACAGTTTGAAAATTAGGTCCCAAGGATTTTATTAGTAATGTAAATTCCGTTATTCTGAAAAATCTCTAAATTGGAAACGGTGAGATTCCGTTAGCAGAGATCCTACTCTAGACAGAGTTGAAAACAAATTCATTCAGGTGGGTTTTGAGGTCAACTTGGTGGGACCACCACCTAACCCTGATAATTCTTTGGACTTCGTTTGTAAAGATAATGAGCAAACGCAGTAAAACTGAGAAAGAACAATAACTTTCCTCTAGGTATATGATTAGAGTATTGTAAAATTATCCCAAACCTTAAGGGCCCCCTCACCTTCAAAATGTTAAATGCCAAAAAGGGTGGACATGCTAAACCACATCTTGCATGTTCCACTGAAGAATTCAATAACTTTTATGCGACATTCTCTACACTGAACAATAACAAGCCATTCTTTATGGTGGACACTTGTAATGTACCAGTTTATTGACACTACTAAATGAAATCTTTTGCAGTCTTTTTGATACCAAAACCGAAAAAATGGAAGAAACAGTCATCATGCACAAAATAGTGGACAGCCGTCCATTTTCATGCAGACAAAGACCAGTTGCCAACGATAGACTGTCTAGATTAATTGTTACTTCTGTAGGTGGTCATTTTTCTATAGGTGAGATCTTATGACGTCATATATGGGCATTTTGCAGGCTAGTAAAAATTTTTGTATCATGTGAAGTATAATCATGTGAACCAAAATGGCTGAGAATTTAACAAATCATTGCCGTGTGACGTTCCACGTTTTTTGAATTAATGAACGAGAACAGAAGTGCACAAATAAATGCATGGAGAAGTAGTATTAGATCGGAATAGTATCCCTTGGCTTTGTATGCAGTTAAAATCTGATGGCGCGATTGATTCTGTTAAATGTGAAGTTATTGTGAAACTTAATAACTGAACCATCTTTTATTTTACATCTTTGAAAGAAGCATTAATGACTTTTAAAGATTATACAGCTTTGAAACTGAATGGAAAGTTGAGGTCCATGTGCACTTTAAAAAAAACCTTAATTGGTAATATTTGCTGAATAAGCTCTTTTATATTAGCCAAAGACTCATTATATGAAATCTCAGAAAAGAAATCATTGACTGACTGAGGTCTATAAAATAATGTGCTCAGAATATCAAATAAAGAAAAACTTCAAGCTCGAGTGTTTGCACAACTGCTACTGTTTTATCAAACCAGTTTAACTGAAGTTATAAAACTTAACAAAAGCTCATTCTGCTTCTGCTAGCTAGATCGTTAGTTTGGTGCTATCGAAACATTGTCGGTCGAGGTAAAATTAGGATAATGTTTCACGTGTACTGTTTTATGCAAATGCAACATTCTCATTCTCAGTACGTTTTGAGACTTATCAAAAAGGTAACTCTACAGAAAATAAAGAAAATTAGGAACTGAAAGGTCTAACCATATCTTTAAACTAAACAATCTACTTGTTTGGCAATACTATTAAGGCTAAACAATCATCTAAAGAAGTTTTAAAATAATTCTTACTCAAAAGCAGGATTATCCACCTCAGTTTGTGGCTTTTCTTCATAATTGGATAGTTTGCTACAAGAAGGCAGAATGAAACATATATATAGGTGCACAAAGAGATGTGAAATGCGGGTGACAAAAATATATGAAAAATAGAAATATAAGCCATACAAAGAAAGTGAAATCTGAAAGAACACAGAACAACACACAGAAGAAAGCGCGAAATATATTTTTATTTGAAAATGAAACATATTATGTAAACTTCTTGCATTTATATTTTTCTTTTATTATCATTAGTATGTTAATGTATAGTTAAATACTTGAAAGTTTAAGTTTAATAAGTAAGCAGGTAGCGTGATAAGAGCGAATATATCAATGAGCATGTTGCTTTTGTATTACAGAAAGAACGCTATTTCGCAAAGTTTTATATTTTAACAGGCATAATAAATATATTGATGTATTCAAATTCTAAACGTCTTTTTGATGAGCTTGTTTTTATTAAATTTATGGATTTAATTTTTCCACTTTATATCAAAATTTGAATGAATATTTGAACCAAGAAAGCTTTTTACTTGCTTTTTGTGTGCTTTGATTTAGAATAGAAATGAATTTATAACTAGTATATAAATGAAAGTTTTTGAAAATTTAAGAACACAAACTAGCAATTGTTAAAGCAAATGCATACGTTGTAACATTTAAGTTAAAATTTAAGTAATTTGAAATTAATATCAGATTTTGCTCTATTACAATTTACTCACATCACAATTTTACTGAAGACCCTACAAAATGTAAAAATGTGCTCATAAACGAATTATTATTATTAGCATCCTATATACCTTTTATTATTTTAACATTACAGTGCGAGAGAATTAAACTTTTGGAAAAATTGAAGTATATTAACATTTTTAAGTTTGATATATACTATGTGACTACCTAAAATGTAATCATTTTTAATTCGGAAGTTTTTTTCTTCTTTTTTTAAGTCTTTCTGTCCCTTACGTCATATTTAAAATTAGCAATACAATAAATTTAGACAACATATCCAAAGGAATAATATAAGCATGCATGCGTTAAATATAGCAAACATTTAGAAGCACAGCAAGCACAGACAAAACAGGGAACATGAGTTATTGAGTTCATATTATGTAATACAGTCGAACCTCGAGATACGAACCACTTCTATGTACAAGAAATTCGAGATATGAAGAAAGCATGAGCAAAAACTCCGTCTCTTAATGCGAGCATTGACTCGAGTAACGAGCCACTCTGTTGGTATGCGTGGTGGGTTTCCCGATCCGGCTCGAATCGGGGGATCCCCTTGTCAGATCACTCAGTGTCTTTGATCTACGTGTTTGCGTTTGTGAGTTAATTGTTTTTTTTACTTTTAATGTGAAACGAATTATTTCACGATGCCTCCCAAGAAGATTGTTGCCTCAGATAGTGTTGCAAAGAAAAATACGGAAGCTTTGGCCGTTGAAATTAAGAAAGAAATCATAGATCAACATAAGCGTGGTGTGACGGAACTGGGCGCCACTATTCTGAAGAAGAAATTAAGAAGCTTAATGTAGCCAAAGGAATTACCGTTACATCCAAGCACCGTCCAAAACTCCTAGAAGATGCTGAGAAGCTGTTGTTGGTGTGGATTATAACGAGAAGCAGTTAAAAGGCGATTCGGTGTCGGAAGCCATCATTTGCGGTAAGGCTAATAATCTGTACTTGGACCTTTTCCGAAAACCACCAGGTACGTCGACTGAAGATGAGATGGCAATGAGATTTTTGGGGTTGCGGAACGGATTAACTGGATTTGCATCGCTTTCAATGGGGAAGTTTGTTTCTAGACACGAGAAATTAGCTATATGAGCTCAATGCTGGCACATATTAAACTCATATCTCGAGGTTCTACTGTACCATATTTTCTTGGGTATTTCCATTTCCTTTTTTTGAACTAATTTTATCCTTCGAAAATCGAGAATAGAAAATTATGCGAGTACGAGTAATTTAATTTCCGAAAAGCACAATTACAGCAAGAACATAAGAGGAAAATCTACTCGTAACTGTCACAATATCATTTCTATTAAAAGAAACCTACAGTCCAAGAAGATTATATATCGGCTGATGCACAGTGCAACGTGTCTGGCTCAGTTATCTTGTAAAGCCCTAGAACAACCTCACATGAACCAGTCTTGACGGCAGTTCCTATCATAACAGCGGCATCCGAAGAACCAAAAAAAAAACCCGGATTTAGACAGATCAAACGCATCGGCAGTAGATAAGGCTACAAAGAGTTGAAACGTAAATAACAGAGATAAGGTAAAATCACTTGTTTGGGAACTTTCTGAAATGTGAGAATATCTGCCGTGTCCGGTAGTTTAATGCAGAACAAGCTCAAAATATGTTTCAAATAATAAATGCAAAGAAAAATTAAATGGATGAAATGCTATTATAAAAATGCAAATACAAATAATCAGGGAAATGTAATTTACCAATAAAACAGCCAACTCTATTAAATTAATGTTTAAAACTATTATTTGCCATACAGTAAAAAAGTTTAGCTTCAACTGCATTTTCGCCCCAAGCAGAATGTTAAAAATTACAAATTTCATAATCAAGTACAATAAAGCCTTTTTATACTGAGGAGACACAGAAGTTTGTTTCAGAATTTAAGAATGATTTTCATAGTCTAAGAACGAAAAAAGGAACTACACTTTATTACACACATTTTTGAGGTATATATCAAAGTATGAGTTATACGTAATATCTTATCGTTACGTTATTGAGTTATACATAATATCTTCAGAGACTATGTACCCATTTTCTATGTCATAAATTACATAATAAGTGTGTTTCGAAGCAACTGATTGAAACAGTTTGGTGACTTCAGTTACTTAGGAAGCAGATAAAGTGGAAAACATGCTTTCGGGAAGAAATTTTGAAAAGTTGTGTTAGTTATATTTACATTATACGCCAATAAAACTCATAGTCAGTCTTTTCTGCTAGGAGTTGAGACAAAATTGCGAGAATTGAAAAATCTTATTCATTGGATTGGTATCGTTAGTAATTATTAATTCAATGCATTCAAGGCTATTTGTCTAAAGAGAATAATCAGAGGATTTCTCAAAAATAACTTAATTTCAATTAAATTTATGATATTTTGAAATAAATACATGCAGCATACGCTACTAGAATATAATGCCACATGTTCAAATACTTGCTATTGTACTTTTACATGTCCATCATATATTGTCCTGAAATTCTACTTCTAACTGAACTTGAAGAAGCATATCCACAGGAGTTATTCATACAATTGCTTTTTTTTAAAGCCCAGGTATACAAAAAACTGAATTTTCAAGGTCAGTAAACAGACAAGGTTATGCTATTTCGAGACCAAATCTTTCTCTTTTCGATGCTCGAGATAGTGATGTATCTTGCCTATTTACTCAGAGACTTTACTCACAAAAGTGGTAGAAACCTTGCTTTGGAGTCTACATCGACGTCACCATGCTGGTTGACTTAGTTGAGAAAAGATAGCCTCTACATTTTTGGTGATACACAAGTTGAGTCTTTCATACTGTTTCAAATCATAAAATCCATCAGAGCAATCAGGTCCAAGTAACACCCAAGCAATGGAAACATTCCTACTTAATAGTTTTTCTGGGAACGCGTTGTTGACATAGTCTACAGAATGTGGCTGTGCTGTATTCTGTGTGAAAAACCATAGACTTTTCGCCTGTTACTGGAAGAATTTCTCCATTTTTTTAATTCATGTCCATAACATCCAAAAATATCCCTAGTTCATAACTTCACACACATAAAATTCTGTATCATAAAAAAACTTTCTAGAAGTAGCTCTCACGTTCCTTTGCCAAACAAGTTTATTAACTGTTCGCAAAATGTTTCTTTTTGGGTTATCGGTAGGTAGGATGAGATAAACAAGATGCATTTTCTAATACTGTTCCAATTTTTTGCACAACATTGTTTCATGTTTCCTGCATATAATATTCGCTAGTCTGGTAATTGTCCTTTAGCCATTTTAGCATTTATGCCATATTTTTTATTGTATTACTACCATATTCTATTATTCCAATGATCTCTTCGATTATCCTCACAATACTTCTGAATAAAATTCTTTTAGGCAATAATCCGCATTGTGCTTTCTCTTGCAAGGATATCAGTACCGTAGCACGATGCAGCTGTGCAAGCCTTTTTTTAGTTTAAAATACAATTTCCTGTTGGCTAATGTTTTAACTATTACTTCATGAATTTTGTTACTTCATGAATGCGTTCAAAATGTTATGAGCTGCGTTATGATTATGCACTGCATGATTGTGAAGTAAAAATGCTTTTTATTAGTCAGAAATCTCCGAATTTTTATCGTTTGGATATACACAAATTTTGAAAGAAAGATAGTAAGTACCCTTTACTGAAGTTCAAAGAATCTGTGCATTTTTTACTTCATGCTCAATTTATGAATTTTGATGTATAAAGAATTTACAGAAAATTTTATATTTATGAGCTAGCTGCATTATGAATATACACTTTTTAAGTGTTTAAATACTCCCTTGACATAGCGAGTTATTCAGGATATAGAATTTAATAATAGTATTGTGTGTGTCATGTGAGAAAGAATTCACTCGTAATGTAAATATACATCAACTATGTATATACTTCTATTTCCCTTAACTTCTTTACATAATCAGTGGTACCTTGACATAAGGCATTAATCCAATCCAGATCCTTGGAATTTTCCAATTAGAAATAAAGGGAAAATAATTACACTAATAAGGTATTTTATAACAATGAATGTTCTTATGCTATTACTATTATTATAAATACAAATTCGGTGGATAAAATACATACTGTACACTCCGGGGGGAGGGAGAATGGGACAGTTCTGTATCTCCCGTTCTACTGGGCCGATTGACGAAATTTAGACTGCGTTTTTCATGTCTCAAAAGCGCGACTTAGGATATATATATATATATATATATATATATATATATATTAGATTTATACAGAGAATTATTCTAACATATGTATTATGACACAAAAGCGGACTTTTCTTAAATAACTTATAATTTTTTCTCATATTTTAATTCTACGACTCAATCTATAAATATTAAAGTTTGTAATTTTTGGTGAGAATTTTAAAAATTTATCTTGGCGAATTTTTTTCAGTTTGCGCCAAGAATAATTCACTTGGCGGAATTCTTAATTAATGGTAACCTACTTTAACTTTTTTTTTTTAATTGATGTACAAGAGGAAGAAAGGTCCATCGTTCATTCTTCGAAATAATTTAAAAATTGCGTAAACCACATTTTCGTTATTATCGCTTATATTAAATACGCCAAATTTCAAAACCCGCCAAAATGTAAATTCACGTATATCTTAGGAAACCTTGAATGAATATTTTTACAGGTAGGCTTCAAATACATCTAGTTTAAGATGTTAAAAATTTTATTAATTATAATACAAAAAGTTTTCGAAAAATTTATAAAAAATATTAAAAAATATAAATTTTTAAAATAAATAATAATTACATTTGGATTAAGCCTAAATTTCGAATTCTGGAAAAAGGAATCAAGTAAGTTTAATTAAAAAAAAAAAAAGATTACTAAATATATATCAAATTTAATTAACATGGAGGAGCTAAAGTTTTGAGGGATAATTTTTAAAAAAGTACTCGTGCGATGTTTACAAAACTTGGCAGTTCAGCATAATTTGAGTCGTACAATCAAAATACGGAAAAAAAATTGGCATATCATTTCAGAAAAAGTCCGATTTTGAGTCAAAATATCTATATTAGAATGATGCTATATATAAATATAATACATATCCCAAGTCGCGCTTTTGAGACATGAAAAACGCAAGTTGAATTTCGTATATCGCCCCCCGTACAACGGGAGATATGTTTTTCCTTTTTTTTTCGCACTGTACATAAATGAAACACTAAATATGATACTGTACATAAAATTTTTCTGCTGTGAAAATCAAAGGCAATGTTTCAACGTAATGTCTCTGATCTTTATTTGGTAATTGATTTCAGTCCCTTCACGACGTTGCCCATTTTAAGAGAGTCTTTGTTTTCCACGCATAGACACCATCGTATTATAATATGCAATAACCAAGTCCCAGGTAGGCATACATTCTTCATAATTCTGAACAATCTCTTTTTTCACTTTCATGGTTATCCTAAGAACATTATTCATTGCTTGATTCTTATCGTTAACTTTCCTAAAACTCATTTTTCAAATTAAACGGTGCACTCATGGGCAGTCGTAGCGTTGTTTTGAAAGAGGTAAACAAGCATAGGGCGTGCAGTTGTGACTCATTCCAAACGAATGTCGAAATCAAATAAAACGTTTTGCATAGAGAACAGGATGTATACCAAATTGGACGTATTTCGAAACCGGTGGATATCGAGGTACCACAGTGTATCCACTTAATTTTGTCACTGAGAAAATTTCAAACATTACCTTCCTCACAGAAATTAATGTTAGTAACAGATAAAATACATTTGTAATCATTTTGAAATTTCAAACACTGATAGCATTTTCAA
This sequence comes from Stegodyphus dumicola, assembly GCF_044657685.1. Lineage (NCBI taxonomy): Eukaryota > Metazoa > Arthropoda > Arachnida > Araneae > Eresidae > Stegodyphus > Stegodyphus dumicola. The sequence goes on along the minus strand of NC_140770.1, from coordinate 277,727,292 downwards.
AGTTAGAAAATCTCCAAAGTAATTAGTGTTATTAGCTTGGTAAAGGGAGTTAAGTGTTATAAATGAAAAGTAAAGTTTATTCTGTTAATGGAGGTTAGTAGTGCTGTGATAATAGCTATTCTACTTAAGCTGAATCAACATGCTATGAAAATCAGCATCCCGACATGCAGGTCCCTCTAATCGTGCTAGGTAATCATGCACGCTATATGGTATATTTCTTACTCTGGTGGTGGCAGCTGATCTGGAGAAGACGGAGATTTTAATTCCTGTTTTATCTTGCCGTTGTTTGCGCTGGCAACTTCCTTAACACTGTCAAGAATTAAAACAATTCTGATAAAATGATATATCACTTTATTATTTGAAAGAACAAAAGTATTTAAAAGTAACCATTGCTAAACATACAAACTAAAGTTGAACAAGAATTAATAGTTATTGTAGTAAAATGCAAATCTAGAATTATATAAAATTTAGATTTTTTTTTGGCATTACAAATAAATCAAACACTCAAAGTGCATTTTCCATTTGTCCACTTCAATAGTTTTTTACAATGAGTCGAATAGTTTTTAAAGAATATCATAAAAGGCCTAAATGAAGTCTCACCAAGCTCTGCCATCTTCTAATTTCCCTTGCTCTTTTTCTGGTGATCGTCCACATGTGCGGTAACGCAACAGATACAGAAGACCACAGTGGAATCGGAAGAAGCACGTGACATCCAGTATAACCAAGATGATGAAGAGGGCCACTAGAACAATGGCAATGATCACTGGTAATGAGATGCCTTCTTTGTCCATCACGCTCGTTTGACCATCGTTAGTTTCGCCTAGATGATAAAAAAGAAAAAGGTACTAATGAGCAATTCCACAACCATAATACAATTAGAATCGTTTTCACTTTCTTAGGTTATGCTCTTATAAACTGCCCCTTTTCATCTGTTTAATAAAAGCCTTTTCTTCTTTGAATGAGGGCTTTGAGAAAAAAAAAAGTGTATATTATGTGTAAGAATACAGTGGGTTGTACTGTAACATGTTGTTGTAACATTCCTTTCAGTTTGCATGAAACGTTAGAACACCGAAATACAGAACATGTAGAAGTCAATGCCTGTGGCAAGATACAGCTATTATGGAGTCAAACAGATTTTTAGATGGTGGTTACGGGAATTGCAGTTCATGCACCTACAGTTTTATGACAGAACACATCTGACATACCAAGCTGGCAGGTTTTGTCATGAAAGTCTCTCTGCACCTACAAAGCAGACATTCTAAATTGGTGGGAGATATGGAGCATGTGCTGGTCAAAGTAAAACATCCCGTTTATTGAGGAAATAGGACAGTGCAGGCAGCATACAGTCTATGGACATAGGACAGCACAGACTATTGTAACATAGTCACCTATCACATCAGTTAAACGAATATAGATCTTCACAAGCGCCATCTGTCGGCAAATATTGCTATTAATAATTCCGCAGTGTATAAACACCAACGGCAATTGACATTAATTACCAAATATAGATGGCGCCATGAGACCTTCAGACCTCACAACTAAGCGGATTAATCAAACCTCGTCTACGACATCGCTGCAGGTTTAACATCTGCATCCATGCTGAATAACTGTTATAAGAATTAGAAATGACTCGGTTACGAGATGAAATGAAAAATGAATCACTTCTTAGCAGATATTCATAACTAAATCGTGCACTTCCGAAATGCAAACAGGAAATTGTTTAATGAGAAACAAATTTCAGTCATAAAAAACGTACCTTCTCCGGTTCGGAAAACGATTGTCTCAGGAAGACTGTTTCCAATCTTATTAGTTGCCCTAATTTCAACTTTGTAGTGTGTGTCTGCTGAGAGTCCTGCGAGTTCTATAGATGGACTTTTATCCCAGTTGCGAACTATCTTTTCCACAGCATCGCCTTTTTTAACAAAGCCTTTAATTGTTCTTTCGACCTGAAATAAGAAACACAAGAGAAATAAGTCAATGTTGAGAGAAAAAAAGACCCTGCGGTTTACCAAGCGCATTTTTTATTTCTAATTTAAAATATCATTGTATTAATTTATAGCATTTCATCTGATTTCAATAATTACAACAAATAAAATTCTCAAAAATTTACTGTTGACGAATAGTCTAATTTCCAACACATAAGTATACCCAGCCGATTTTGCAAGCTCCTACAACTATTCATGGTATTGAGGGAAAGCCGGGTATATAAGAAGCTATTTTGGCCCAGTCAAAGATTTCAAAAGTAACTTATTTTCAAAATGGGTAGAATGAAACCTCAGTTCACGAATTTAATTCTTCCTGGAGGGTGTTAACCTAAATGTTCGTAAACTAAAACAATATTCTCCACAGTAATTAATCTAAGTAATTAATTAATCTATTAAGTAGATTAATTCTTTCCTGGATCACAGACAGAAGCAGACTAGAACTTTTAAAGTACTAAGTGCGTAAAAGATTTTGATGCCCCTCATATATTTCTACCAAGCCTTCAGTCTCGATCTTGCTTGTTTAAATTTCTTGCTCTACATTCCATGGTAAAATAGGCACCAGGACATTTTCGTGGGACTCCTTTTTCTTCATGCTCTAAGCACGCGCTTATTTTGTTCGATAGTTAATTCAGTTCTCATGGCAGATAATTGTTTTAAAAGCTTATGACAATACTACGGGCATTACAATACTCCAAATCATAAACAAACATAAATGGTCGTTACCATAAAAGGAAATCATTAAATATAAAAAAGATAATGTTAAATGGATAAAACAGACGAAAGCGTTCTTTCTCGCATACTTAATTGTTGATTTGGAATAGTTTCTCAAGTTCTCTGACGAAGTTTATTTGAATATGGCAAATAACACGAGGGCTGTCAGCTTAAAGGAAAGGACGTTTTCATGGAGGACTTTCTAAGAAAAACCGGCTCGTATTTACGTTACACGTGGGAAAACCTCAAGTATCTTCATAATCACAATCATATTTCTTGCTCTTAAAAACTGCTAAATGTCCACTCGGCTAATGAACAAATACCAACCTTTAGTCTTTAGAAGTACACGGTAAATACAAGGGTTATTGAAAGCAGTGATGAAAAAGAGTGACATATACTATATCCAAAATCAATGTTTTTATTATATTGTGGTTTACATAACTAGAAAAGATAATTCAAAAAGTTTCTTTCACTGGGAAGACTAGCATACAGCGGATTTCAGATCTTTAGCTTTCTTTCTGTGAGGTTTTGTGAAGATAAGTGTGCATCGAACACGTGTGGCCGATGTTGCAGATTTTTTTGTTCTCGAATGTAGAGGCGGTAACTCTCTCTTCACCACGGACACTTTTGAAAGAGTGACAGAGTATCACCCGATTTTGTTCATGAATATCATGGTTGGTAAAAAGAATTTAGCAAAATACATAATTTTTTTTAACACTGCTCTATCTTGAATAACGGGGAAAATGGAATAAGCACATTTCTTTCAGGTATTTTCTTTCAATATGATGCGTTTTTTTCGCCGGTTGCATAATGGCAGACTGCACATTGATCCGTGTTAAAGGGTGTTCCTTACTGCACATGCTCACTGGCAACTAAACCTTTCACAAGTTTGTTCAAACCAATTGCGGTTGACTGATGGTAAACAATTTAATTTAAATTAACTTGCGGAAATTTGTTTTACCCGTTTTTTATAGCAGGCCTGTCCAACCAAAATGCCTTAGCGAAGGAATTAGACGACAAGATTTAGCAAGCCGCTGAAATAAAATGGCTTTTGGAAATCTGTTTTATTCTGGCAGGATATGCATATGTACACACACACATATACATATAAACAATATGAATATTTATAATTACATTTAAGATAATAATAGTTATAATATTAATAGTATTTGAATTTTCACTTATTACAAATATTTAAACGAAATAAAATATTTTGATAAGAATTTATTGAAAAAATTCAAATATTTTCAAATATTCTTCAATATACGTCTTTGTTATAAATTAAAAGTTTTTTCACTTCCTTGCACAAAGTAGAAAGTATTGTAATCGCGAAAAATTTCGGGTATCATATTTCAACGAAAATATCTATTTTGACCGCTATCGAATGGAATTTAACTATGTTTTTACATGACATCTGTACGTAAGGACAGAATAAAGGACTCTTTCCCCCCAAAAAAAAAATTATAAAACTGATTTAAAATGAATTCTGAAGAGAAATTTTCGCGGCGTCTGTGCGTACGTACGTACGTGCAAATTTATCTCACATAATTCAAAAACGAGTAGCCTCAGAACGTTGAAATTTTGTATATAGGATTGCTATAACATGTACATGTGCACCTCCTATTTTGGTTGCAATTGGCCTCACCAAAATTATATAAATATATTTATATATATATCCACTCTGTTACCTGGCTGAGTGATCTCAGTTTCTTTACTCTTGTATGTTTGTAAATTGTACATTTTTTGCTTTAAAAATGATTGAATTATGTTGTTCTTATCTTTCGGTTAAGGTTTCTATGCCTTTAGTAAATCTGTATGCAATATTTTTAGAATTATCAACAATTTTAAAGTTGTTTAAGTGCCGCTAAGCCTAATAATTTTTTTGATGGCAACCATTGCTTGTTTACATTTGAAACAGCAGACTAGTGGATTTGTTGCCAATATAGAGAAACTTATATTCACAACAACAAAGATAACGCCTTCATTTATTATTGCGAATTAAATCATGTTTAATCCTTTCTGGAATTTTTCAAGGAAATAAGTGTTTAAGATTTATTTCGTAATTTTTAATGTAGATATTTTGAGTTTTTATGTATTTTTGCCTTGTCGCGAAGTGAGAACTGAATTAATTGAATGAGAAATACTCAATGGTAAGTGAAAAACTGTTTCTTTTCTGCTTTGTTTGCTTAATTTCTTTTATACATCATTCTAGCTTTATTATAGTATTTGAATAGAACATGTGGCAACGATTAGATAATTCTATTCTTTAAATGGTGTAAATTTCTTCACTGCCTTTCATTCACTTCTGGCCTTAGTCGATACAGGCAAGCCGTTGCAGGCAAGTGCCCTCCATTGGAAAAATAAAATAAATAAAATATGTTCGTAGTTTCTCACCTTAAGTGCATTTTTGTAAGGTAATAATGATACAAAGGCTATACCATGTTAGTAAAAAAATGCTGTCCTTTTCCTAATTCATACTCATTTCTAGATGAGGTTCAGTTCCAATGTGTTAAGTAGCAAAAATATATAAGATTATTTTTAAAAACCAAAGGGCAATTTTCCAATTTCAATTTTAATTATAAAAGGCTTAATTTAGAAGTCAAACAACAAAAATCAGCGTTATATTTTCAAATTTTCCCAGGACTAGTTTCGATGGTTTTACCGAACCATCATCCTCAGCTGCAAAAGCGAAAATGAACGAGATAAGATATAATGATTAGATAATAATGGCTGGACCAGGGTAAATGAGAAAGAAATTTCAAGAATTCAGGAACTAACTGTATTTACATAATTTCTTTAACTGTAAAGTTGCACGTATTTTGCAGAAATTTAACTTTCGGGTCGTTTATTCTCCCATCAATAAAATGCAGAATTCCATACTCAAGAACCTCATTCCGGATATGGTGGTGGTGTATTTAATTATGGCAAAGCACACGAGGGCTATCTGCCTAAAGAGAGGGATGCCTTTCGTGGAGGACTTTCTAAGGGAAACTGGCTCGTATACACGTTACACATGGGGAAAACCACGAAAACGCCCATGCAGCCAGCCCGTTCGCGGGATTCGAACCTCAGACCGAACTACCAGTGTTCAGCGTCTTTACCGCTCGGCCGCTGTTGGGCCTCATTCCGGATATGAATTCCTGGGATACTTACAGGATTCCTTGCCAGTGTGGTTTAATTTACATTGGTCAAACACAGCCTTAAAATTTCGCTTTAAGGAACATGAGGCACATGTTAGAAAAAAGGAAATGCAGAAGTCTTCTGTTGCCCAACATTGTTGGTCCGAAAATCACACTTTCAATTTTTCTGCTGCCAAAATTATTTAAAAAAACATATTCCATTGATGAATTGGATTTCACACTCAAAAAACTCTTTCTGTTCTAGTTAACGATCCTAATTACAATCCATCTTTGTCTTCGGCCTTTAAAGAAATTATGTTTTAGTTCTGGTTTCATCCACAGATTATGAAAGTAGCTTGTCTCCTGTCCAGGCTTTCTTATCTAATCATTATATCTTATCTCGCTCATTTGCGCTTTGGCAGGTGAGGATGATTGTTCGGTAAAATCATCAAAACTAGTCTTGTGAAAATTTGAAAATATAATACCGCTGATTTTTGTGGTTTAATTTTAAACGAATATTTGTTCGGCGTGTTATTGTATCTTAATTACGAAAGGCAGATAACTTACCTCGAAGTATCTTATGCCAAACTGCAGGATAGGTTCTCCGTTATCAATGGGCACCTCCCATCGTATTTCATATCGGTCCGGATATTGTGAAATGGGGATTGTGTCTTTTTCTGCGATAATTGCCGGAGGCTCGGGAACAGTTTCTTCTGGCATAAGGTACTCCGTTTGCTTCCATGGACCTTCACCAACCACATTGCGAGCAGCGACGCTAAACTGATACTTAGTCCTTGGTTTCAAGTCACCGAGAATGTGCGGAGTATCTAGAAAAGGAAATAATAGCTGTATTAAAGGCGGCACAAATCTTAAATTACCACATATTTGTAACATATGCATTTTTGGTTGATGTAAGTCTGACAATTGAATCACGTGTTTGCACCTCGGTTCATTTACAGATGATTGAGAGAATTAACACCTATTGAATGGGAAAAGAACAGGTAAGGTTGGTATGGTTACCAAAGAGTATTTACAGATTTTATGCACTGGTTGCAAATGATGCCCTGCGAAGTTTCAGAGATCAGTTTAATTGCCGACAGAAGGTTTTTATAAGATGATCATAGTTACTTTCTGATTACATTAATGTAAAGAAAACTTACCTGCAGTCCACTCAACAGTAATTGCTGTGTTTTCAGGATCTCCAACTTTTTTATACCGCATTATGTAAGTAGTAATTGGCAACCCTCCATCGTTTCCTGGGCCCATAAAAACGAAAGTGATAGTTGTTGAGGTAACTTTATCAAAAACAATTTGTGTAACTTGTCCAGGAGTAGCTGAAACAGAAATGAATTCATTTAGGAATGTTGGACAATTACTTAAGGCAATGAGAAATAATAACATAAAACTGCGTCATTTGATTATCGCGACTTGAACTTCTGTTATTATTTGATATTATTCTGTTATTATTCTTCTTCTGAGATTAAATGAATATAAAATTTTTTCACATATGTTCACGAACTTCCTATTTTTCCTAATACATTTTAATTCCTCTTTCAATTTTTAAATTACTTTTCACGTACGCTGCGAAAAAAAAAGGGGGCGATTTTTTATCTCCCGTTCTATTGGGTTGATTGACGAAATTCAACTTGCGTTTTTCATGTTTCGAAAGCGCGATTTAGGATATATTAAATTTATATATAGCATCGATCTAACACAGCTATTTTGACACAAAATCGGAATTTTTCTGAAATGACATGCTAATTTTTTCCATATTTAAATTCTACGACTCAAATTATGCTAAATTGCCAAGTTTTGAATCGCACGAATAGTTTTTAAAAAATAAGCTCTCAAAATTTTAGCCCCGTTATTTTAACTGAATTTGATACATATTTATTAATATCTATTTTTTATTAAGCTTATTTGATTCTTCCTTTCACATTTCGAAATTTAGGTTCATTTTAAATAAAATTCTCCAATTTTTTACGATTTATTTTTAAAATATGTATTTTAAATAATTTTTATAATTTTTTCGAAAGCTTTTTTTATCATAACATATAATAATTTTACCATCAACTTAAAGTAGATGTGTTTCTAAGGATACCTGCAAAAAATTAATTATATTATTAAAATTCTTTATTCAAAATTTACATTTCGACGCGTTTCGAAGTTTGGCATATTCATTATAAGCGATAACAATGCCATATGTGGTTTATGCACTTTTAAAGTTATTTGAAAGTGTGAATGGCGAAATTTTTTCCCCTCGTGTACAATGGAAAAAATCTGATATGTATGGAATATTAAATTGGACGCATTTTTTCTTGCATTTCAAACTGTCTGGATAGAATTAAATCTAATTCCTCGATAGAGCAACCACAATTAAAATAAATGCGCTCTTTTAAAACTCACTATATTTTTTTTACCAAGGCGACGCTCTGGGGCTAAGTTCACTTAAGTGCGTTACAATTCATTCATTTTATAACTCAGAACGCACAAAGTTTATATCATCCGAAGAATTATCGAATCGTTGCCATATGTTCTATACAAATACTATAATAAACATAAAACGATGTATAAAAGAACAACCAAAAAAAAAAGTTTTTTTACAGACGATTCAGTATTTCTCATTCAATTAATTCAGTTCTTATTTCGAACCAAGGCAAAAATACATAAAACCTCAAAATATCCACATTAAAAATTACAAAGTAAATCTTAAACACTTATTTCTTCGAATAAATTCCAGAATGGGTTAAGCATGATTTAATTCGCAATAATAAATGAAGGCGTTATCTTTGTTGTAGTGAAGCTGTTTTTTCTAGAAAGGCAACAAATCCACTATTCTGCTAAGTTTCAAATGTAAACAAACATGGCCGCTATGGTAAAAATACTTAGGCTTACCCGCACTTGACAAACATCGCATGCAGATTTTAATTTGTTGCTTTTAAATTGTTGATGATTCCCCAAATATTGCATGCAGATTTACTAAAGGCATAAAAACCTTAACCGGAAGATAAGCACAACATAATTCAATCATTTTTCAAGAAAAAAATGCAGTTTACAAACACATAAGAATAAAGAAACTGAGATCACGGAGCCGAGTAACAGAGTGGATATATATATATATATATACCTTTGATGCGGCCGATTGCAACCAAAATAAGAGGTGCACATTTACATGTTATAGCAGTCCTACATACAAAATTTCAACGTTCTGAGGCTACTGGGTTTTTGAGTTATGCGAGATACGTACGTACGTACAGACGTCACGAAAAATTATCTTCAGTATTCATTTTAAAACAGTTTTATAATTTTTTTCGGGGAAAAAGAGTCCTTTATTCTGGCCTTACGTGCTGATGTCACGCAAAAACATCGTTAAATTACATTCGATAGCGGTCAAAATGGATATTCTCCTTCAAATATGATACCCGAAAATTTTTCGCCATTACGGTACTTTTTTTTTTTACTTCGTACAAGGTGGTAAAAAGGAAGGGAAAACAGGATGCTTTAATTCAGGAGTTTGCCAAGTGAATTATTCTTGACGAAAACTGAAATATGGAGGGTAAAAACGATATGCTATTTCAGTAAATGTCCGATTTTTATTCAAAATACCCATGTTAGACTAATGATATATATAAATCTAATACATATCGTAAGTTGCGCTTTTGAGACCCGAAAAACGAAATTTGAATTTCGTCAATTGGCCTAGTAGAACAAGAGAAATAGAACTGTTCCCCCCTTTTTTTTTCCTTCGCAGTGTACATTTTACTGCTTACTTTACCCAAAAAGTGATCATTCAAAATAATCCTAGTCAATCCAAACCAAAATTTTAACATGAAAATTTATAACCTTCCGTTTTGCGAAAGTGTTTTGCTTTTGGAATGAAAAAAAAGTTCATTTTTCAAACTTATATAAAGTAATTGGAAGGAAATTAACTCTCAGGACTGGATAATAAATATAACCGAGTCTATGATTTAGGCAACACTTCAGAAAAGCTTTTCTACTGAAAAAAAAAAGTCTGATTTCATATGATGTATACTCACTAGCTTCTTCCAAAATTATATCGACAGAGCTTTCGCCGAGAATATTGCGAGCTTCACAAGTGTATGTACCAAAGACTTCATACTGTGCTCTTTTTTCTGTCAACACCTGAAATATTCACAAAAGGTTATTATAAAAAGCAATCCACAAAAATTCCTGTGATGTATGCGTTATCGACAAAGCATGAAACGCCGGCATTCTATAGAATGCCTAGGCATTGTAATATAATGGCATTGTAATATAATTTTAGGCAAAGTATGAAATACGAAAATTATTACATACTTTCCCTAGGCATTGTATATAATACCTACGCATTCCATAGAGTAACAAATGCTATTCAGGCAAAATAATATGAAAAATAATAATAAATATGAATAAAAGATTACGATAAGGCTGTTATTTATCAGACATGCTTTGCTCACAAATACAAATGTTATTTTGAAAAATTAATGAAAGAGTGCCATTAAAAGAACTGTTCTTCAAATGTAAAAAAAAAAAAAAAAAAAAAAAAAAAATAGTGAAATGATCTTGATACAACATAATAATTTTGTATTTTCTATCTGACTGAGACTGGGAATCGCCAAGATCTACTTGACAACGGAAATTAAATTTAGAAACAATGCTCTTTTTAATAACTTTTTGTTTTTTTTTCTGGTAGGGCTCACAAAGGTTGTTCTACAGTCCAATATCATTACGGGTAACGTTTTCATATTTGGTTGAAAGCTCTTTCAACATTCTGTCACGTCGTCGTCCTTATCCAGTACTCAAATGAATTTTTATTTAGTACGGGAAAAAACTGAACATCGGTGACGTAACTAACGCCTTCTTTAACAGGATAAATGAATACAATTTTATTTTTCACAAACATCACATCCTATCCTTAATGACTTAAGGGCAGATAGGCCGAGTTTTTACTCAGACGCTAATGATTTACAGCTGTCACAGTATGTACAAGATACATAAGGGAACTATACATTGCTAGGACACCCACCTGAAACTAACCATTGAGAGACCAGATAAACTTGCTGCTAGTAACTCCACCCACGATGATGATGCCATATTGCAGTAAGTTTGCTGTTCATATGTTAAAGTATGTCGACAGAATATACTACAAATCAGCTCATCGAAAGTATTTCAGGTATTGTAATGCTCAACAAGCCGACCTATCCAAAATGTTTGAGTTATGACGTCTATGCAGCTTCTTAGCCATAACACTTCAAAAATAATTCTAGTAATATCTGAATGTAAGTCTTCCTAAAATCATTGTGGGTGGAGGCCATGCTTATCTGGATTGTTATTGGCCAAATTCAAGTAACATTGTCTTAACAATGTACCATTTGCTTATGTGCATCTGGAATAGGCGCTGTTAGCGATGTAATGCTAACGGAGTTAAAGAATTTTCTGACCATTCAGCATTATGCAGGGTCAGCATTTTGCCTCGCAATTCTGCCACCTCTAAATTCTGTTGCCTCACCGGCTGTGCAGCCTGAAGCGTGTTATGTTGTATCTCGAGCAAAGAAGCTTAGGTTTCTTGAATCAGAAACACATTCCTCTCATGTCATAATTAAATTATCTGCCAGATTTCTCATACTGACTTCGTTATTTCCGTTTATGTTCTGTGGGCTCAATGACATCAGATACACTGGTATGGAAAAATTAAGGACGAGACGGTTTTTTTTCAATATAACTTTGTACAAAAGCTTTTCAAATCAACACATTTAATACCGTAAGATTCCCAATACGTAAGGACATGAGTAATGCAAGCAACACTTACTAAAAGAGAAATCAGAGGGATAAAAAGAAGCTTTATTGAAAAAGTAGCATGGAGCGCAATGCGACTGAAGGCCGAAACATCCCTGTGATGGGTGTCCAGCAAGAAACATCCGGTCTTTAATAGGGAATATGATCTCCCATGACTGCTAGGCAGGTTTCACAGCGTCTGCCCATGCTGAGAATGAGGGTGTCAATGAGTTGTTGAGGCATTGCTGCCCATTCGTCTTGCAGCGCCAATCGAAGCTCCGGAATCGTTACTGGTGGTAAGGTACGAGCTGCCAAGCGTCTGCCTAGAAAATCCCATACATGCTCGATGGGATTGAGATCCGGAGATCGTGCCGTCCAATCCATACGTTCAATATCCTCACTCTTTAAGAGCTGTTCGGCAGCTACTGTGCGATGACATGGTGCATTGTCGTCCATGAAAAGGAACTGCGGATCCATAGCGCCTCTAAAAAGACGCACATATGGGAGAAGAATCTCGTTACAATAACGGGTCCCGTTGACTGAACCTGCGTCGAAGATGTGAAGGTCTGTACGACTACCAAGCATGATTCCTCCCCAAACGAGAACACCGCTACCTCCATACCTGTCCCTTTCAATGATGTTCGAGGGATGATTGCGGCTTCCCCGCTCTCTCCAGATGAGTATGCGATGAGAATCGCTACTCAGACTGAATCTGCTCTCATCTGTAAAGAGTACTCGTCCCCATTCATTGTCTCTCCAATTCCGGTGTTCCCGGCACCACAGAGAACGCCTTCTCCGATGGGCAGGCGTTAGAGGTACACACCGTACAGGGCGTCGTGCAAACAGACCACCACCGCGCAGTCTTCTGGCCACGGTAAAACGCGATATCGGTCGTCCAGTCGCCTGTGTCGTGTGTCTAGCGATTTCTTCCGCTGTCTGCCGCCTGTTTCTTCTGGCCTGTAAGGCAATATACCGGTCATCTGCGGGTGTGGTTCCACGTGGACGACCACTACTAAACCCCCGGATAGCTGTTCCTGTAGTTTGAAATTGTCTCTCCAAAGTCGTGAAACGATGCTGTGAGCAATTCCGAACTCTGCAGCCACACTTGTCACACTGCGGCCTTCCTCCAACTTCCCAATGATTCGACCTCGGGTAAAAGCATCCAGATGTCGTCTAACAGATTGATTATTCGCCATTTCTCGCTGAGGCAGCAACTCGGTGTGATTTTAACTGCTATACGGCGTGCAATCTCTTTGCCAGAAATACTGATCTTACACCGACAACATGCTTTATACTACTCAGACACTCCCCCATTACGTCTACCTGCATATCTGAGCATGTGCTACCGTACATCACCTTACTTAATCTCCTGATTGGTCTTTCTGTCCACTCTGCCTCTTCGTTCAGCTGATATGCTAATTTTTCGACTTCGTCCTTAATTTTTGCACACCAGTGTAGTTCAACCCATCTGACCACCTGCCTGTGACAGATACTAAAAAGACATTTACTTTCAAGAATGTCAGAGGTGATGGAACAAGCGTATATTTGTTCTAATGGATGTTATTTCAAAGTTGATTACGCAGTAATTTTCTGATTTCAAACATACGTTCTGGAAATTTTTTTCAATTAGAAGCATGTACGTTATAGTTTTGGTGAGAGCATTTAACTACTTTTGGGATAAAAATACGTAATAATCAAATTAAAATGGAGAGTTTAGGGGCTTTCTGTATTTCTGTACTCAGTATCATGTTAGTTTTTCACAATATTCAGTTGTGTACTTATGTATGGATATCCTGTCTGCAAGTACTACGAAAGAAAATGTAGATGCATTGTTCAATTAATTTGTAAAACAACTCCAGTTTAAGTTTGCGCATAGAACTAAATTATGTAGGAATTTGTTATCTTAGTGATAACAGGTACACAATATTTTAAATATTTTTACATAAGAGTCAGGCACATGGAAAGTAATCTGCGTTAAAATACGTTAGGGCGCTAGGATTTTTTTTCAATCTTTTTTTTCTCTCTCTCTTTTTTTTTTTTTTTTTTTTTTTTTTTTTTTTTAAGTTTACTATGTCTAATAATTTAATAGGTTACATCTTTCCTTCATGCAGGACCAACGACTTTACAAAAGCCCCATAAATATATGACAGTTGTGCCAGGATTAGCATCTGCATGTAGACATATAGCAAGTCCAGAAAATCCACGGCAGTTAATTTTTCAGGCAGAGTCCTCCTTTCTTTACTTTATTTTCTTTACCTTACACAAGTTTCTGCCTATTCTAAAAGCGATTCTTAACAGTCTTTTGATTGCTTCTTTGCTTAATTTTAAGTAGTTCCTAACAGAATCCTTTCCCCGAACAACAACATCCAAGCTTAAATGTAGACTTTATGAGGCTCTTAGCCGTCTATTCGGCTGCGTTCCCGGAGGCATATTTTACAAGTGCACATCTGTGTAGCCACCGAGGGTGTGGCTTCTAGGATGGACCAATGGACATCCAGTAATATTTCTGTCATGTCACATGACCTTTCGCGTGCTTTAAGATTTAAGCAAAATGGTTGAAAATATTTTGCCATGCAATTTTCCGTACAAAATAATTAAAGCCTCGTCGATTTCTTCTGAAAATTTTCATTGCAAAGTTAGATCAAATATAAGCAAAAGAAGATTTCACTACCTGGTTGAAAGAATTTAAAATAAATGCAAACACATTTTGGATACTCCGCAAAAATATTCATGTGAAATATTACTTAATAAGTGGTAAATAAGATAAAGAAAGAAATATGTGATAAATATCTGAGCCCAAATACTTTCTTTACATACAACTATGCATATGAGAAAAATATTTACACCAATTATATATGTAAATAGAAGTCAGCACTTTTTATTGCAGTCTATATGAAAAATTAGCGTGATAAAAATCGCGAAAGTGAAATGTTAGCGATTAATTAAACTCATGAAACGAATGCTCTACGAAATTTTTTTCTACTACGCCATAAAATTTTTACCGCGAAACAAATGCAAATGAAAACGTAAACGACATACGCTCACATACATGAAGATTTAGCATCACAAGAGCAATAAAAGCTCATTGGTCCATTTTTGAAACCCCTCCCTCAGTGGCTACGGTGATGTGCACTTGTGAAATATGCTTCCCGGAGCAGAGTGGAGCAGAGAGTAAGTAGATGGTTTCTGCCAGGAAGATGGTGAGGTTAAAGGCCAGGTCTGTGGTCTTCCTTGGTGGAGCTCACTCGCTCAATAACTAACTCACCAGTTTTTTTTTTTTTTTTTTTTTTTCACAATTTCATCAAATTTCCCGAATAAGTGGAACGTTTCTTCATCGTTGAATATCTTCTTGGTGGCGAAATGTTTGTCCTCCAATGTTGACGCAAAAATCTAGTCGACGGGCGTCATCTTCCGGCTTTAATTGTTTCAGGAGCTACGCATGTTACAGTTTGAAATGCTTGACGCAAAATCTTCCACACAATTTTTTATGGCATTCTGAACATCTGGTCAATTGACAGGACGAAAACGTATGAAATGAGCTCGATTATCGTCTGGAAGTGTGTCGTGTCTCCAAAGGGGCACATACTGAATATTTGTAGAGGGTGTATAAACTTGGTGAGTTTGCGGTTCTTTTCATACATCTTTCATGCGCGTACATAAATACTTTTGAAAATATGTCCTTTTCCAAACAAATAAATCATTTATGCTAGTTCTGTATGTTAAATAAAAAATTTAATTTCTAAACCACACCTGACCTACTTTAATTCTTTCTAAAAATGCTTCATCACACTCAAGTTAAATAAATCACAATAAGAAAAAACATATTTCTTGAAAGATGCTCTTATATTCTATTTGGTTTACATTTCATATGGATTTGTAAAAGAAATTTTATAATGAAAATATTACACATAAAAAGAAACCGTCAACACAAAATGGTTCAGAAAGAAATTCTCGCACTGCTGCCATGGATTTCTGAACTATATAGTTGAAAAAATGAAAGGCTACTGACCAACAGACTGCTGTAAGAAACTCCTCCATAAAATTTGTATCTGTCATCTCCGTGCTCAACGGGCTCGTTTTGGAATTTCCACGTGATGGTAGCATTGGGATTCGCTTCAGCAATACAGGACAGATTGGCCGGATTGGCTGACCAGGCTTTCACTCTCGTTAAGGGCGTTAAACTCATGTCAGGTCGAACTGAAAAGCAAGAACATATGCTGTGTTAAACAATACCTTATTTCGATGAATATATAGATTCCTATAATCCCTTACTTTAAAACAGGCACTTCAAGGTCTTTACGACTCTCCCTCATTTTCATGCATGCTGTCACAGTACTTATTTTCTTCACCTCATTCGAGACTCCCAATTCAAACCCACTTTCATTCTGCGCTTTTCTCGAAGCGAAACACATTAAACGGAAATGAAGTGAAAAAAAAGCAATTGGAGAACTCGTCCATTTGTGCAGCTGTGGTTACCATGGTTACGATGCAAGCTAGGCGGAAAGATATGATCCTGAAGTGCCTATACTAAAGTAACCTGTTACAGCATTTTTTATCTATCTCGGGGAAAAAAAACTAGCAATTTCCAATCAGACTGTTCTTTCACAACAGTATGGACAATATATAGTCGATAATCATTTTTCGAGCGAATCTTCTTCACGAATCTTGAGTTTCTTATATTAGCGATCCACCCATTTTCGCTATTTTCGTATTCGCTGTTTCCGTTAACAACGTTAGTCTCTAACTGACGAAAGTACTTTAAATCCTAATTTTCGTTACTCTCAATATTCGTATAACGTTCTTTATTGTTAGGACCAGAGCAGTCGCTATAATGAGCATCAATTATATTTAAGGAAATACTGGGAATCTGAACAAATTAATAAGGAAGAAAAATTTTAAGAGTAGAATAATAAGAATTTTCATGCGAAAAATGGATCCAAAAGTTAAGCTACGTCATTAAAAAAAAAAAAAAAAAAAAAAAAAAAAAAAATAATTTTTTGGAAATGAAGGGGAAATAATTACAGACTAACGACAGTGACGTTCATAGTTTGTAAAACGACCGATTTCTGGAAACATGAACAACCTATTTCCTGAAACCATGAACCTGAAAACATGAACAACAAGTAACCTGTATTTCTTTAACTATTCGCTATCTGACCTTGGTTTCGGCCATTCAGTATTTCTTGTTTCGCTTCCCTTAAGGACTAATGAGAGAGTTATTTCAACGTGTTTTTTTTTTTTTTTTTTTTTTTTTTAAATTCTGCTAACTTCTTTTAACTACTATACAGCTATACCGAATTTTCATCTGGGTATTCCGTATATTACACACCTGATTTGAAATTTAATACTTTCTAAAAGGCAAATACGATTGTAATAGATTATAGCAGAGTACACGAAGGCTGCCTTACGAACAGGAGAGATGCCTTAATGGTGTTTTTTTTTAAGAGAAACTGGGCAATATATTTTTTTTTTTATTTGAACACAAACTTCCCGTGCACTACAAATGTACAACACGAGACACTAGCTTTACAAATCGGAAAAAACAACGAAAACTTTCATGCGGCTAGCTCATTCATTAGAATTTAAACCTAGCTCGAATTACCAGAGCTGAGCAGCTTTACTACCCGGCTTCTAAAAGGTAAAGGAATACAATGGTGATTTCCAGTTTTTAATCATGCGAAATAAAGTGCAATATAGACCGGTATCCTTGAGACTTCGGCCATTCCAGAAGTTTTTGCCTTTTATTAGATCTTCAGTTTAAATCTAGCAACATGATATTGCAGACATAGCAGCATTAAAACTTGGCGTTTATTGTTTACGTGAGATAGAAGAATGCTCACCCCTCAAACAGGGCTGGCGCCAAAGCCGGTGCAGCCTCACCAAGTGACCGAATTTAGGGCAGGAAAAATTTTAGAATTTAGAGAAGCACCCAGCAACAAAACTTAGGGCTGGCAAAACTTTTAGAATTTATGAGAGGAACATGTCACCAGAATTTAAGTGTGGCAAATTTTTTAAGATTTAAGAAGTACCGCAACAGAATTTTAACACCAGCAGAGCAGAAAACGTGATAGTGGGTGCCATCAATCTCCTAAACCTCAATTAGTCGGTAAGAAAAACTGCATTTACGGCACACCTGCTCTCTTTTATTGAGTATTAGCGGAAATACCCGATGCCAGTCTGATGAGATATGAAACCCACAAAATATATCGATACAAAAATAAGCTAATTCTCTCTCATTATACCAGCAAGAATGGTACGCAGTTTTTAATCAGTTTCGTCTTTCTAATCAAATGGTCGTAAAAGCTAAGTTCCATCCAATATTTCACCTATATTCAATTTTAGTCGATTCAATGTGGCAAAAAATGGATCATGATTGATCAGAAGTCAATAACGCTAACAAACACACAAACAGACATTCTTTATACGTAGATTTTGTAAAATTTACAATTTTTTAATTCAAAATCCATGATTTGAAAACAAGCACTAGCAAGACATTCTGGAATAAAGCATTTTTATGTCCAACGCGTGAGACTGTTGCCACTCGGAAAAATGAGTGCGAAAAATAACGCTTTCAGAGTTTTTAATTATTATTTCGGCTGGTTTAAGTCATACGAAAACAGGAATAGTAGAAATGGCTTTCCACGGATATTTGGAATCAGGAATAATGTATTTAATGTTTGGCAATGCCATTTTATTTCATCGTAAAATTAAAAAAAAAATTAACAAATTCTAGTATTTAAAAACGAGCAGTGGCAATAACTTTCGAAAATAAAGCAGATTTTCATCTCCAGCTTGCGAAACTGTTGCCATTTGGAAAAAGGAGGACGAAAATGATCGTTTCTCCGAGTTTTTAATATATCTGATTTTAGCTAATTTGTTTTCAGAAAAAAATTGGACGTCGACCTTTTCCAGGACTCGGAAAAGAATTGTAGAAAGTTTGGTGTCGATAGCTGTAGTAGTGACTGAGTTATTAGAGAACAAACACACAAACTTTCTTTATATACATAGATTATATTCTCTATCCCTAGATTTTGTAATGGGGGAATTTTATTTATTTATTGATTTATTTTCTGTTCATTCAGTGCTCCGGATTTCCAACTTTGTACTGTATAAAATATTGGAAGTTTAATGAAACTTAACAAATACGAAGCCAAAATGAAAAAACGGCGAAATGCAAATAACTTTACCAATGATTCCTTCATATTTGCATGTAATTTCGTGTTGAAATTATTATAAATTAATGCAGTGTATAGATGTTCTTTGAAGAGCAGTAACGAAAAAAACTTGCAAGAGGTTAAAGAAAAATGGAAATTTCTTAAGGTAATTCTCTTTATAATCAGAAAGAAAAGTTTAAAAACTCTTATTAAAAATGAATAAAAAGTAAACAAATAAATTTAAGACACAATAACACGCCGAATAAATACTAATTTCGAAGTCAAACAATTTTTTAAATATAACGCTGATTTTTGTTGTTTGACTGAAATTAGTAAATAAATTTAAGCTAAATGAAGAGTTGCTGACAATCATCTTATACTGGACTTCCAGAAGCGCCGGATTTTTGACTTTGTACCGTATAAAATGTTGTAAATTTAATGAAAATTCACAAATACGAGGCCAAAATGAAAAAAAATGGCGAAAGGAAAAAAACGTTATCGTTCATATTTTAATGTAATTAGGAGTTGAAATTATTATAAATTAATGCAGTGTACAGATAGATGTTCTTTGAACAGCAGTAACGAAAATAACTTGCAAGGGGTAAAAAAAAAATGGAAATTTCTTAAGATGATCCCCTTTATAATCAGAAAGAAAAGCTTAAAAATTCTTATTTAAAATAAATAAAAATGTAAACAAATAAATTTAAGCTAAAAGAAGAGTTGTTGATAATTATCTTACACTGGACTTCCAGATGTCCAACTTTCTCTGCATTTCCAGCTGCATTTGTAGCGCTGCAATAATACAAACCGTCATCTGATCGTTTCACATCGGAGATTCGAAGCCGAAGCACTTTATAGTCGTCGCCTTCTTCGATGTCTTCCAATTCCATGCGATCATTCTACCACAAAAAACAAAACAAAAAAAAAAAAAAAAATTATTTCTAACTGATGAAAAATTATTCGGCATAGCTTGTGCAAATGTGCCGCATATTCAAATGTGTATAAAAAATAAAATAAATGCCATTAATCCATTCCAGGTAAATGCCATGAATCTGTTCCAGATCCTCGGACGCATGCAAACGAACTTTCTTCCAGTTAAAAGGTAAAGGCTAAATAACTAATCCGTTCTCGTAAAAAATCCTATTGTTATAACACTGCATAATACTAAAACACTGTTAGGAACTGTGTATTTAGTTAGATATTTTGAGTAGAATTATAATTACAATTGCTTTATTTTCCTGTGCAATGCAACACGAGACATTTTAAGAGAAAGTTACGGCGAAAAGTTAAAAATAAAGGAGCACGTGCGTTTAACATTTAATAAATAGATATCTTGTAAGTTATATTTAAATCGAATAAATGTAATTGACCACTATATTAACTGTAACCGTAATTCTACTCTAATTTCTCTAACTAATTTCTCTAACTCTACTCTAATTTCTGGAAAGCAAAAGCTTTCCAGAAATCTCGAGAAGCACAAATTACTAGAATCTCACGCGACCGATTTAAAGATATAAAAATGCAAACAGAGAACATCTCATCTCAGCAGTTGTTTACTTAGCAGCTGTAATTTTTTGTTGATCGGATTAGCCTTCTCTGCGCTGTGGATTGTCTTCTATTTAATGTATAGCTTAAAGTATAGCTACTGATTGTATTGTATGATATTGTACAAATATCTCTCAGGAATATCCCAACGTTTTGTTGTATTTCTTGTGATAAGAATAAATGTTGTTAACTTTTTATCGGACTTATGCATTCAATCTGTTACGAACCCGTATGCATTCAACAATAGTAGAAGTTGAGTGAAATATATGGAGTACATTAAATGAACTCTGCAAGCGATACTGTACGTAATTTTTTTGCTATCCAGATCTAAAGCAATGCTTTCAATGTACTCCAAGCCAGGGGTTCTCAACCATTATAACTAGCGGAACCACTGTTTTAATTTTTACAAAACTGATTTCTTTTTCCGTTTATAAATTTCAAAAATGAATGAACATGTGTTCTTGCATCATTTAAAACCTTTTTGTAACTGGAAGCATATGCAAGCATGACCAACAGTTTTGAAAATAAAAGCCAGAAGAAAGAAACCTAAATGCTCACAGTGCAATAACATTAGAACTTAGATTTTTAATGCTGAATAAATTTTCTTTGCATATTTAGTGCTAAATAAAATTTTCTTTATATATTTTAGTGCTGAATAAAGTTTCCTTTGTGTAAGGCATTGTTAAATAAAATTAGCTTTGTATATTTTAATGATGAACAAATGTTTTTCGTTTATTCAGCGCTAAATAAAATTTTCTTTGTATATTTTAATGCTGAATAAAATTTTCATTTTATATTTTAGTGCTGAATAAATTTTCCTTGTATATTTCAGTGCTGAATATAATTTTTCTTGTATATTTCAGTGCTAAATATAATTTCCTTGTATATTTTAATGCCGAATATAATTTATTTGGTACATTTTAGGGCTGAATAAAATTTCCTTTGTATATTTTAATGCTGAATAAACTTAACTTTGTATATTTTAATGCTGAATAAAGTTTCTTCATTTATTTAGTGCTCAATAATTTTTCTGTATATTTTAATGCTGAATAAAATTTTCTTTTATATTTTAGTGCGGAATAAATTTTTCTTGCATATTTCACAACTGAATATAATTTTCCTTGTATGTTTTAGTGCTCAATAAAATTGTCTTTGTATATTATAATGCTTTTTTTCGTGCTTTTTCTTCAAGTGCTTGTGCATTTTAGTGCTGAATGTAATTTTTTGGCGCTTTTTCTTTAAGTGGTTGTGTATTTTAGAAAGAAATGTAATTTTCCTTGTATATACTAGGTCTGAATAAGATTTTCTTCGTATATTTTAGTGCTGAAGAAACTGTTCCTTTAATTTATTAATATGTAACATACACAGAATAAGAGGATGTTTTGGTAATACAGATAAATAAATACTCTACCTGTCCGCTTACAATAGGTTCCGAATTTTCTTTTCTAATAACTAAAGACGGCCTTGGTATACCTTCAGCTCTGCATTCCAAGATAGCGCTTTTTGTAGTTTCCGTTGTTTGATTATCGAATTGCACAACCCGTGGACGAACTGAAACAAAAGAAAACATTAACTGATTTTAGTTATGACAGTAACTGACAATGTTATGACAGACATTGGAAGTAATTAATGATATCTATTTATGTATATGTAAATTATATAATAAAATATTTATGTATATGTAACATAATTATATACACTACTTATGTATAACATACGCTATTCACGCGCTGACGTTTGAGGCAGAGTTGGGCAAAACCAGTGCAGTACAATTCCAAATATCCGAACTCCGACTATCCGAATCGTTGATTATTCGAATCGCTTTCAGAATTTCAGAATCAACTGAAGAGGAGAAGGAAAAGGAAGCTCAAGAAAAGGAAAGGGACGAGAGAGGAGAAGATGAGGATGACGTGCCACTTGAAGATTTAAGAAACATTCTTTCAAAAATTCCTAGGTGTTCAGAAGTTAGTGCTGAGGATACAGCAGAATGGATGGCGTGTAATTCGTCAGACCCTGAGTTTCAAATTCTAAAAGAGGATAAACTTATTGAAAGTGTGACAGAAGAAGATGACCTTAATGTCGAAGTCGAAGCAGACACGGGACCATCAGCTAGTGAAGGGTTTGCCGGCCTTGAAACTGCGTTGCAGTGGATGGAGCGTCAGCCCGAGTGTGACCACATGCAACTTTTCACTGTCAAGCGGATACGCGACTTGGCTGCCCGAAAACGGACGAAGACAGTTAAACCGCTTACTTTGACCAAGATGTTCAGCAAGCAATGACTTTCAGCAGCACTTGTAAGTACTGTACACTACGCTATATGACACGTACGTAAAAGTGTTGCCTTTTCATTTTAATTCATTAAAACCTCTTTTTGTTTAAAAATGGTTTTTTCTTCCATTTTCAACATACGGCATTTAATTAAAGTGTACGTAGACCCTTTCTTTGGGAAAAAAAAAAAAAAAATCCGTTTATCCGAATGGGGTCAGTTCTCAACTGATTCAAATAATTGGAGTTCTAGTGTACTTTATGAATCAGATCCGTTCTCTCACTGTGCTGAATTGGTTCTATTATACGCCGCAACACTAAGAGCAGAAACATTGATGAAAAGGATCGGAAACTGGGAGTGGACCAAGTACGGCGTGCGGTATCAAGTACGGTATACGGTACAAAAAGATTGAAAGAGCGGTGGAAGCGGGAGAACCGAATCAATCGAACCGCCACTCCCTGGACCGGTTTCTCTCAATTGTAGTTTTGAAATTCCTTAACCTCCTTGCTATACAGAACCAACAATAAAATTCTAGACTAAAAAAAATGTTAAAATAAAAATTAAACTAATTTTTCTTTCTCCTCTGAAATTCAAATCGAATATTCCTGGCAGCCTTCCACAAGAGTTCTCTGTCGCTAAGCTCTAAAGGAGCTACTGCTGTGTTTTATGGAATCACCGTTCGCTCATTCAGTAAAGTGAACTGGTTCTGTGAATCAGTTTAGAAGCGGATCGCCTATCCGGAGTTTGGGGTATTACGTCGGCATTTTCCAAGAAGCAGCATGAAAAAAAGGTCATTTTCACGCCTTTGTTTTCTTGGAGTATTTCGGGAAATAACGCAACATCCTGGTATAGTTCGACCGCCTCATCCGCGACCATGAGCGCAAACACGCATGCGCCATTCGGACCGAATTATTCTCAAAATAGGGTGGAAGGATGGGGACATTCTTTCCCACCAGCATAGCTCTTTCCGGAGATCTTTCACGTCGCAGCAAGTAATACCTCCCATTTTGGACGAGTCTGTGTGTTTTGGCAGAATGCCCACCAGGGCTGCGCTTGAGACGGTCGAACTATAATCTTCTCATCAAAAAAATACAAGACTAGATATATTGAAAACAGCCAGTTTAGAACATGGACAGTTACTTACATTACAATGAATCCTCGCCTGAATCTCCAACGAATTCGGATCTCTGATCAGGGAAAGGCCTCCGAAGAACCTTAACTTTTAAAGCAAATATACCTCTATATGCAGGGATATTAAAAAGCAACTTTGTATTCTGGGAGGATGATCAAACTGAAACATGCGGTTTGGGAGAAAAAATATGTAAAACATTTGCAACCCGAACGGCTGCATCTCGCCTTATTGAAACAGAACTTAAAGGACTTTCGAATTTTATTTCAAGCCTCACGGAAATTTTGGATGAGATAGATGAAAATGTAGTGTTACCAAAAATTAAACGCTTAAGACGTGGTCTTCAAACAGTAAAAGCTGAAAAGGAGGAAGTTGAAAAATGGTCTGTATTGCTGGTGTTAAAGTTTATTGCGGAAATGGTCTTCCAAGAATCAGTCCGAACTTATATTTGGCACTTAAGACTTTTCGGACAGTTTTTTTTATTATTTTAATGTCGGGCGCTTTATTTAATAGCTATTGTCCTTGCACCACTACAAGGTTCGGAAGCGGTGGCCACTGTTACCTCCTATGAAGGGACGGACCATGCCTTGTCCTGGATTTTAACTCGGACCCACTGCTATACCGAAGTCAGGGTCACTAACCACTACACTGGCTGGCGGGTCTAACAGTGCGTCTTTCAGCTGCTGCTTTCCTGGAAAGCTCAATTTCTTTTCAAGAAAGCTGAAGTTGATTAAAAGCTGTATTCGCTCAACAATGACCCATATGAGGGGCCTTAAGGAGATTTCTTCCCCAGACAAGACACAGTTATAAACGAGATACAGTGATTAAATCAGGACTCTTAGTTAATGATTTAACACACCGATTAAATCAGCACTTCTTTATAGCTATATCATTTCAAAAGGGATGAGTAGTTGGACACATAAAGGGAAACTTACTAATTATTTATTGTAAATGTTGAACGGATTCTCACATGGTTTGAAATCTCATTTTAAAGGGAAAATTTAGTAAAATCCCTTTAAATTTTTCAGTGACAGAGCACGGTTTCTTAAACATTTTCAGTCGCGACTCCCAGAATCTCATAATATTTACGAAAATTTTGTGGGGACCCCATAAGTATTGCGCAAATCCGAAAACACGCGTGAGTGAAACTGTCAATTTTTTCACTTGTGCTGTAATATACTATTGCAGTTTTAGATCATTAATTTCTAATTTTAAGACATAGAACAAAGTGAAAATTTTAAATAAGTAACGGACGAAATGACAGCGTCACGTGAAAGTGAACGTTTCTACTATAAAAAGAATGCGTCGAAACGTTTTCGTTTTTTTCTTTGTCTGTATTGCCTTATCTTTATCTATTTTCAGATACACTGTGTAAAAATATTTGGTAATTGTAAAATTATTGTACGAAATTAAATAAATATCAAAACTGCCAAAATTTTTGACGATACACAGTTTAAGAAACCCCGTAATAGAGGAATATACTCACCTTGCACTACCAGTGTCATGAAATCTTCATCTTCTCCGGCAGGATTTTCTACTCTGCACTTGTATTTTCCGCCTGCATTTCGTTCCACTTTGGATATAGTTAATCGTCCCTCCTCGACTCTGTATCCTTCGACAGCACTCAAGTCTCGGGATTCCTTAAAAAAGTGTTGATAATTCATGTTAGACTCGGACGCTGGAAGTTTACCTCAGTAAATTCACAATCACTCATCCAGGGGTAGGTAAGCCCGCATTTTGTCATTACTAGGTTGGATGTCGACGCGTTATGCGAACATTTCTCAACCACAACTTTCATTTTACTGTCATGTTACTATACATGCGTTTCCCGTAACTGGTGGTTTACTCTGGCCCGAAACATTTTGCAATAAGAAATATCTCTATTATTTATAATGAAAAATCAGCCGTTGTTTGTTCCTCGCACTGTAGAAAATGACGGCATTTAAATTCTGAACACACATTGTCTTCAACCCAAATATGTCCAACTCAAAGCCGAAATTTGAATTTATTTTATCTCCTTTCTTGTGCGAATTTAAGAAACTTTTGATTAAAAGCTGAGTGATTTGTGTTGCCACTTGGAAAAGCGTAAGATGTTCACGCTTTAAGTTTAATCAGGAAGCTCGGTGATATAAAAAGTATGTTGCCACTCAAAACACATATATGTCTTTCGAATTCAATCGACAAAATCGGACTTTTTCTGAAATGACATGCCAATTTTTTTTCCAATTTAGAGGAAATATGTTGCCACTGCCGGAATTAAAATATTTTCATCTTCCACGCGGAAGTGTGTTGTCGTTCAATAAAGCGTAAGCTACTTTTTTTTCTTCAAATTTTTCTGTTGTTAATGCACAAACTAAGCGACTTAAAAGCAATAAACACAGATCCATTTCAGTTATTACTAATTATAACTGATTCATTAAAATCATTATATACCATCAGCGTATAATGCGCACTTTTAATACAAAAAAAAAAAAAAAAGACCTCGAAATTCAGTGGCACGTGTTATACGCCGGGTATAAAAATGGTAGATTTAAAAAATGAGAATAAAAACAAATTGATTTCTACGTGTAACCTCCGCAAAGAAAAGGGGAGGCGAGACAGTTCTACATCTCCCGTTCTACTGGGCCGATTGACGAAATTCAGCTTGCGTTTCTCATGTCTCGAAACCGCAACTTAGAATATGTATTAAGTTTATACACCGCATTGTTCTAATACAGGTATTTTGACATAAAATCGGACTTTTTCTGAAATAACATGCTCATTTTTTTCCACATTTCGATTCTACAACTCAAACGATGCCGAACTGCCAAGTTTTGTAAAAATCGCGCGTGTGGTTTTTAAAAAATTTGAGCTCCTCAATGTTAATTGAATTTGGTATATATTTGTTAATACCTCTTTTTTTTTTATTAAACTTATTTGATTCTTCCTTTCACATTTTGAAATTTAGGTTCATCCCAAATAAAATTCGTCCATTTTCATGATTTATTTTTAAAATTTGCATTCTAAAATAATTTTTATATATTTTTCAAAAAACATTTTAAATTATCTAAAAAATTTTTACCATCATCTTAAAGTAGATGTACAGGCATACCAAAATAAAATAAACAGTAGAAGCAATAGATACCATTTCACAGAATAAAAAATTAGTTTTTTTATTCAAAATTTCCGAATTCAGAGCGTTAAAGTGTATATTATAGTTATACAAGTCATATATTTTTAAAACAGAAAAATGGATAATTATGGCCAAAAGTTTAACATTCTTTTGTACATAAACGGACAAATAAAAAAATTTGATGGGATAATATAAATTCTTTCAGCTCAAGAGGGGTATTAGTCTCGAAATAGTATTGTGCATTGCTTCACTATAAACGACGTATCACTTTTCAAATTGTTGCCAACAAATTTTATCGCCTTGTGTTATTTTTAAATAAATTAAATAATGAAGATTCTGCATGAATGCATGTTTCTCTCATTGCGAAAACAACGCGGTACCTAGAACCATCCAATTCTGAATAATGTAGTCCTCCACTGTAGCCTGTGAATCTTGAAGCCCGAATTTTCTATTTTGTTTTATTATTTACTTCCTATTTTTTAAAACTAATGTTTTTTGATTAACAAATTCAACGATTTGAAAGCAAGCAATGGCAACACTCCTTGAAAAATAAAACCTTTTTATCTCCAGTCGGCAAGACTGTTGCCATTCGGAAAATGCAAGATATTTATCTTTTAGTTTCAATTAACAAACACAGCAGTGTGAAAGCAATGTGTTACCGCGGCCGGAGATAAAATTCCTGTAGCTTCCATGCACCAGAGTGTTCCTATTCAGACAGCCTAAGATACTGTTACGAATTCCGTATATATGTAAATAATTTTAGACAAATTATATGTGAAATTGTAGAATATATTGTATAATGTTCAATGCTTGAAAAAAAAAACAACAAAGCTCTAAAATAAGGTTACAGGGGCAAGTTTAACATTGAGGTAAATGGCTATCTTTCTAAATGGGCGATGGTTTACAAGACTAATTTTTGTCGACAAACTTTGGGATCATTTCGTGACATTTTGGTCCGGTGCCTGTATAACAGTAAGTGGTTCTGTAACTCAATAATTGTAATTGATCCTGTACGTAACTTTAACCGTACATGCCTTCCAGTAACTTCGAGAAATGGCAGATACTATAGCTTTTTTCGCTATAGGTTTTTCGCTATATATTTGGTTTGTGTAATTATGGCAAAGCCTCGAGGGCTATCTGCCTAAAGGGAGTGATGCCTTTGTGGAGGGCTTTCTAAGGGAAACTGGCTCGTATACACGTTACACATGGGGAAAACCACGAAAACGCCCATGCAGCCAGCCCGTTCACGGGATTCGAACTTCGGAGGTAACTACCAGTGTTCAGCGACTTTACCTGTCGGCCGCTGGTGGGCTATATAAACTCGGAAACAGTGTCAGTTCTCAGTTTTTTTCTTTAGCTCAGAGATGACTTCGGAGTACTGAGAAATTTCCGTGGGAGCTTCTCTCTTTGAATGCACATTGCGTTGTGTTTAACGTTATTAGTAGTTTAAGGCGGCAACTAATGATTGTACTCTGCCTTATTGAGAAGATTGTACGAGTGCTTTTTTAGGGAAAGTTCCAGAATTGTACAGTAGAATAATGTGCATTCAATCGTTACGAACCCTTACGCACGTAACAATACTCTCAAATTTATTCTGGAAGGTTATCCAGTCATAAACTAAGCGATTTAGAAGCAATAAACACAGTTCTTAAGAAAATTTCTTTCTACTTTTTAATGTGATTGATTTAAATAATTAACATGTATTAAAATCATGAGACGTCTCATTAGAAATATTTAATATTTTTATGCAATTACACCAGCTAAACTTATTAAAATCTTTATATATTTTTCTTTTTTTTATGATGACTTTTTTACGCGGATGACTGCACAAACCATTAGTTTTTCAAAAATAACAAAGCGAGTTTAAAGACATGCATGGTAATCTCCAAAACTCTAACGGGAATTCTAAAGCATGCTGTTTTTAAATATTTTGCGATTTTGCTGTTGAATTTTATATGGCATAAGTTCGATGAACGTGGTATTTAATAATAATAAAGCTAAAAAGACAAAAAAGAAAAAAAAAAAGTTGGCAGGCGTTACTGCAAGAGTAGACTGGTAGACTGCGAGCTCATTGTGAGCATAAAGTATCTTAACCCTTTTGGACGACCGTCAACATCTGAAATCTTTCCGATTTTTTTTTTATACTTTCACTTAATGTGTTAACATGATTAATAAGTTTTAATGGCAAAGAATCCCAAAGATACTACCTATATTTATTTTCACTACAGTCATATTATTTCACTTTTGCCAATAATACAACAGTATTAGTAGTGCACTATTACGTGCACAAAGTTATTCTCATTAGCAGCAGATTATACATATGCTGGCAAAAGCAAAATCCATCACTGTTTTCTAGATTATTGTTAACAACTGTATCGTTTGTAACAGCAATAAAATAAAAATTAAACAAGTAATATAAAAAAAAAAAAAAAATCAGTTCCTATTTAGGTCAACAAAGAAAAATTTTATTTTAGTTACTTTTTATTAACATTTTTCCGTTTCTAATTTACGAAGCTGATGGTGGTCTACAATTTATCATTCTAACCATCTCTTGTAATGCTTCATTACTGCAAGGAAACTTTCCAGTTCAATTAATATTCCATCTAAAGATTTCACACCATTCCAGGCGACATATGCTTGACCTGCTGCGAGGAGTTTTCGCCTTGATATATTACTGCATAATATACAGTGCTATTTATTTATTTTAATAAGCGAAGGATATTTTAAACATATATTAACAGGTTAACATAGAAATATGGGCAGAAGTTTCGTTACATATGGAACATTACATCCGCTTCATCCAACTCTATAAAACTACAATTCTCTAATTCCATACATTTAAAAAATCTTTAGAACTCTGTCTTACTGTTGCCACTTATTTTTTTAAATATGACAATCCCATTGATCACAGTCATGTGCTATTATTTATACGTTGTTATAAAATTAATTTTTACAACACGTGATAATTCGTAATAAACGGTCATTATTTGTAAATCTTATAATATATTTCATAAAAACAAGAATCAATAAATAGGAATTGACTTTCATATGTGAAAAAACTGTATTAACATCGAGTGTCATCCACTACAAGTTTCAAAAAATGTATTTGAACTTGAGTGGATGAATAAAAAGTATTTTATTAACGAATGAAAATTTGAACAAGATATAGGGAGAGAGTACGGATTTTAAAAAATGCCGCGGAACTTACCGGATCATACCAAAAATAATTTATGGGAGTCGAGCCATCAGCTCTACAGGTGGTCGTATATTGTTCTCCTTGAATGGCAACATCGTTCTCGGGTAACTCGATTATCTTTGGTGGAGCTTATTCAAAAGGAAAATAATTATTTTATCTTACACAGTATTCCAAACGTTCATAATTCTTTACACATAAAATGACACAACATGTAGATAATTAAAGAAACAGTTACTGCAATATTATTAGAATTCTTAGAAAAAAGTTAAAATGACTAAATATAGTAATTTACAATTTAATCTGAACAAACGGTAATTTTATGAATGCTTTTTTTCAAATAGTGATATTCTTAAACGAAATTTTTGCCTTTAATTTTCTGAAGTTTCATACTTCTAATTACAGTCGAACCCGACTATAACAAACCTGGCTCATAACGAAAGAACCTTATTAGTCTCGAACAGTTTCTTGCACATTTAATGTTATTCTGTTCTGCTATAGTGAATTTTCAAATGCATGATAATTGGATGTAAGGAGCTCTATGCATGGATATCTCGATTGAAACTTTTTCTTGTATTTTTCGTATCCTTTTTCCGAATTTCTGCAAGCTAAAAAATTACTAATCATTAAAATTATTCATGTTTAGGATATTAGGGTACACATTCCATTTGTAACGAAAAACAGCTGTAGGTTATTTTTCCTTCATAGATGCCATTCTTCAAATACGGCAAGAGGTAATGTTCCCATAGCAACATAACCATAGTGGTTTTCTAATATACCTGTTAGCCCGTTTTATGGTTAGAAATTGTGATACTTGCATTCCATTGATTGGTCAAGTAGCCCAATTTAGCGCCAATTATGAGTAACGATATCATTTAAAATTCCGCAGTAAAGATTGGAGATTAATTCGACAAAAAATGCCGAAATTTCCGCCAATGGTCGGCGGGATAATGCTTTAAGTTTTTGCTTTGTTTTTATGTAAATAACGAGGTCTCGAGGGCTATCTGCCTAAGGGAAAGGATGCCTTCGTGGAAGACTTTCTAAGGAAAACTGGCTCGTATACACGTTACACAGGGGGAGAACCACGAAAACGCCTATGCAGACAGTCCGTTCGCTAGATTCGTACCTTGGACCAAACTACCAGTATTCAACGACTCAATCGCTCAGCCGCTCATGTGCCTGATAATGCGTAAGTACCGAAATTATAATTTTAAATTGAAGATAAAGCTATAATCGTTAGTAAATATAATTGTTGTGATCAAAAGAACAATTTGGCGAAAAGTACGGTCGCCAAGCATCATCTGCTTTTAGCATTCCTAACCTGGTAGTTTCTATGAACGACTCCAAGATTATCATTTTCCTAAAAATATTAGTATAAAAAGGCTTGTTAAGATCTTTTATCTAATTTAATATTGGAATCAATTCGCAATTTTTAACTGTATTCGATTAGGTGTAGGGTCCCGCACCCCGGCACCCTGGTGTCTGTCGCCATTATTCCGTCGTCGTCATACGCCAGTTTACCGCAGTTGGATGAAAGAACTTCTAGGATTAAGAACGAAAGCTTCGCTAAAGCAGGAGTTGCTCAGTGAGACAAAGGGGTAGCTAGGGTTTTCAGCGCTCTGGGGACAAATGAAGATCTTGAGGGTTTTCAGCGCCCTGGGGACAAATGAAGATCTTGCGCCCTGTTCTGTGTTTTAAGAATGAAACATATTTCATTCTAAAATTTCGTAACATCAATTTGGCCCCCCTGGATTCTGCGCCCCCTTGCTCTCCACTCTGTCTTCGCCACTGCAGTCGGACCGAAGAGGGGAAAATATACACGAAGTTTACGTTATAGGGGCTATCTATCCAGCCTTTAATATCTTTTTGCTCATGAGCGAAATAGCTGTCGAGCCGATGCCGAAGATCGAAGCTCACGTTTGTCACGAAAAAAAAAAGTCAAAACTTTCGTGTCAAACTTCTGTGGCACTGTTCCACTTCCCTCGCTGCATCGATGCAAATCAAATGCGATCTGCGCAAGCAGATTAATGGATTATTTATTTCGAACTGCGAATCTACGAAAATCTGAGTTTAAATTAACGTGAAACTTTTTGTCAAAGAAAGAATTCTGTAGGTTCTTTGGTTTGGTAACATATTCCTCAATTTTCTGTACACCTAGCGATTTGGCGAAGAGAATTAGTCCCTCCAAGATTTAGCTAAGCAAACTGGTTTACAAACTAATCAAATTCGTTTAATTACGTCTATGGAAGTTTTCCTTCTTCTACAAATACGTTCGTTGGCCAGTACTCTACGAGTTCTAAACAAAGGCTATGCAAGAAAGGTGTGACACACAACTCTAGGAAAACGAAGATACAATGACAATTTGGAAATGGCAAATTTTTGTGGCGTCACCTTTCCTTGATACTATAATCACATGTTCGTTTTAATGGTTAATCCAGCTTCGCTCAGAGACCCTAAATAACTTTTTTTTTAAAAGATTACAAAAAATTCAGCTATGCAGAAGCACATATTTTAGAATTTATATTCAATAACTGCGCTAGAATAAGGATTTGTGGTTTCGGACTACTTAAGATTCCACCGTAAACATTAATGGGCTTTCCCGTCAACAGGTGAAGAGGGGATGGGCTGGATTCAGTTGCAGGTAACACCATGATGTATCCTAAAAGAACTGGAAGAGACACTGAGAGACACGAGGTAAAGACAAACTGGGGAGTTTTTTTAATCGGCAGAAAAACTACCCATGTCGTTTAGTTCCTGCCAGTTCAGGCAGCGCCAAAGAAAGTGGAGTTTTATTTGGCGAAGAAACTAACCAGTCTCGTTAACTACTGACAGTTAATCTAGCAGCAAAGAAAACTCACTTAAGACATTGACAGTGATGTTCCGGTACTTGTTATTCCCAGTCGCTGGCACGAAGGCTTCCACTGTATAGACGCCAGCATCCTCTTGGGATACACTGGAGATGCTGATGCCTGACGGAGAGATCGAAAAACGTTCGGAACTGACTCGTTGTTTGTTTTTCTCCCAGTTGATGGTTGGCTTGGGATTGGCGATGGGCTTGCATTTGATCCGCCCTTCCTTGCCCACCACCAAGTTCTGAACTTCGGGACAGTCTTCAAAGCGAATACCCTCTAAAAAATAAGAGACAAGTCACTGGTAAATTAAAAAAATAAATAAATTAAAAAAAAAAAAAAAAGGATCACTTCTCAGATTTTGGATCTTAAAACATTCCCTTAGAAGAATTTTTTTAGATATGTTCGATATTTTTAATTGTAAGATCTATTAGCAATTCGGACATTGTTTTTTTATTTGGAACGCTTTCATACCCCGTGGCGCAGTTTCGACGCAATTGTTAAAGACAGAAACCTTCAGTAGGGTGCCCCAGCATAAAGATACGAGCACCTTAATAAAAATGATTTTCTAAATTGGGAAGGGGGGAAAACTTAGTTAAAGTGTTGGTACATTTATGCCGCCGCATCGTTTTGCAAGTCAGATTTTCGTTTGCATTGCGATTTAGGTTTACAAAGAAAATCAGACTTGTATAAGGATGCACAGGCATAAAGGTTCCAACATCTTTACACCCTTATGATTTTTTTTTTTTTTTTTCCAACTTAGGAGAACCGATCTTCTTTAGGGTGTCGACATCTTTATACCGAAGCACTTTATAAAGGTTTGTTCCCCTTCAAACAGTAATCACTTCTGTTCTTTCAGAATTCCGCAGGAATTGGCACAAATTTGGCAGGTTAGGTTATTTAATTACGTCAAAGCCTCGAGGGCTATCTGCTTAAGGGGAGTGATGCCTTCGTGAAGGACTTTCTACGAGAAACTGGCTCTTATACACGTTACGCATGGGAAAACTACGAAAACACCCGTGCAGCCAGCCCGTTCGCGGGATTCGAACCTCGGATCGAACTACCAGTGTTCAGCGACTTTACCGCTCGGCCGCTGGTGGGCCCCAAATTTGGCAGGATATTCGCCAACTGTCACAGTCGACGAGATAATTCGTAAGTATTTAAAAATATTCAGATTTATTTTGATTGTAATTGAATTTGCGGTGACATGTTGTGTAAGTAAGTGTTTATTTCTCATATAAATTTTAGATCTTTTAATTACAGATTCCAGTAGCATTAAAATCGTAAAAATACTTCAAGTAGAACGCGAAATATGGGCAAACATGCTCCTTACGAACACTGGAGATATTTCGCGATTCTTCGCCAACTTGGCGATTTTCTAGAAGATTCGGGAAAACGTATTTCGAAGGTCTAAGAGGAATTTTTCTCGAAGCTTCTAGAAATTCATGCAAGACCATACACAAATATGGATCCAAATCTTAAAATAATGTTTGAAATATGTGAAATGGCAGAATAATGACGTAATTAGCTCACCAGAGTATTTATACTAAATCTGAGGTATAAATAGAGCTAATCTGTGATTGGTTAACATTAGTTTCAGTTGACCTCTTCCAATAGTGTTACATAATGTAGAAAAATTCGATTTAGCTCCGAATAATCGATGATCTCCTGCATCTTCATCAAATATTAGAAAGAAAGACAACACTAGCAGTAATCAACAGAGTGATGAAAGTAACTTTCTTTTGGCAAATGCATCAATTTAATTTAGTATTTAGGAAATGAACTCATCAACATGAAAGTTGTTTCAGCTTTTCAAATTATTTTATCGTCTGAGTGGAGGAAAATTCAGTTGTTCTCTGGGAAATGAAACAAATCCTTTATTACAACCAAAAACACATAGAATAACATAGTTACATAAATCCTTAATTAAAATTAATAAATTAATAATTTATATGCCGTAATAAAGAACTTTATTTTATTTAAAATTAATTAAAACTTGCATTCTGTGTAGTAATAAAGAAAAGAAATCTAATAACATCTTAGTAAGTGCTACGATGATGAATTAGAAGAGATTAGAAGAAAGAGATTAGAAGTTGATCTATAGACATTCAAAAAATATTACCATAAAAATTAATTGTAATTTCAGCTTCTAAAGTCAGAGTGTTGCTGTAAAGAGCCGTACATTTGTAAATTCCGCTGTCTTCTACAGACGGCGTGACAAATGACAACTTCAGTTCCTTCTCGAAGAAGTGGACGCCAGGTCTCCTGAAGAGGAAAAAAAAATATGAACACTTATATTTTTAAAGAGAATCTCGATTTATTTCTAAGGGAGGGAAACTTTGTAATATATAAATTAATAGCACCCTGAATGCCACTTGCCAGGTGACATGTAGTCTCTACTGTGCTGAGGATCATCTTTCGGACACTTGTAAACTCCCAGGTGGTGCTAAAGCCACATACATCAGATGTAGTTTAGGTAACTTAAGACACCATAGTTCCTTTCAACTTTACTTGGTGAAATTTTCCAGTAGGTACGCATGAAATTCTCACCCAGAATAAAGCTACAGAGACATTAATTTATTTCGAAGCAGGAGACATGGAAATATGCAACGCCCTGGCCGGGACTCGTACCTCGTACCTCTCGAATACGCGCCGAGTGTGCTGACCATTACACCACGAAGGCATGCTAAGACGGGAGAAATATCTCACAGACCTTCCTGATGTTTCTCAATGTGCGAAAGCGGCGAATGGTTTAATGCATCAACAGTTTCAGCTTAATTTACGCCTAAAAATATCTTATTTTCCGCTTCGACAAATTATTTGACTGCGCATCTAAAAGCATAAGTGACATTTACATGAATTCTTCACCCATGATTGTAAAACTCAGACAGTAGAACATTTTTTTACTCTTTCCATAACTGCTTAACAACGGTACTTGCTAATCGGGAGAAGTATTTGCTTTTAACTCAAATATCTCTGAAAGTCTTCTTAATAAATTGGAAAGAGAGATGCCGAAATATTCAAACTACGCCACTGCTGAAATCGACTTTGCTTTTGAAGCATTTAAAGCTGAAAATTTAAAGCATGCTGAAGTATTTAAAGAAAAAAATTTCTTCAGTTGCTCCCACTTTAACCCAAAAAATGATCCTTTTTTTAAAAAGAATTTCTAAAATTTCCATTACGAAAAGTTATTTCTAAGTTAATGAAACTCTGCTAATTAGTACCATTAAAAGAAGAAAACTGCAGCGGGTAACATAAAACTGAAAAAAACTCCCCCTCCTTCTTCCTCCGCAATTTTTGAGAAAACGCGAATAAGAACAGAATATATTTTCACGCTTTCTTCAGTTCATACAGATAGGGAAAAAACGCCTCATAAAAGAAGTATTTGGGGACATAATTAATTTTCAGAACATAATTAGTTGCTTAATTAATACAGAAACGTCAGTTTGCATTTTCGATTGAGTTAATATTTCTTGGCGCTTTTTTTTTTTTTTTTTTTTTTTCCCCGTGTGTGTCCAAAAGCGGAGTGAAATTTATTACTTAAATTATACTAGAACTACGATTACTTGAATTGCGATAATTCGAAATGAAAATATTGACAAAATTTACTCAAAATAAACCTTCATAATTTTCAGTAATTGGATTTTTTTTTTTTAACTCGAAATATTTATTCATCAAATTTTTGGAAGAAGGCTGTAACATTTTACTTACATTTGTTTTCTGTATATACCAAATTCAGCTATTAAACTTTACCTGGATAAAAACATTACCTGGATATATTTGTTCCAAACCGCCTACGCAAAAACAAAGACTGGATAGATTTGTTCTAAACCACCTAGGCAGAAATCTGAAATGCGGCGTAATTTGCAATCCCATGGTATTCAGAATCAATTAGTGCCTCTCTAGCCATCCTCTTATATATTTCGAATATTTAAAAATGCACTTTTTAAGTCCCGAACAGCTTGTTGTTCGACACAAGTTACAGAACCTCGACAGGCAAACCAATGGTTGCGCTCGAAATTTCAAGCTGATATTTCAGCTTGTCCATGTATCATTCTGGTAAAGGTCAATGTATCATTCTGGTCTGTTGGGGTACGTTTTGCCGAGAAAACTGCGGACACACAATGCCCTAAGGGATGTCGCACCATTCTGCCGAAACATTTCCTTTGGTTGACGGTCCTCCAATTGTTGGCAAATGTATTTATTCAATGTATTCAGGTAAACTCAGGCTGTTCATAAGAGAAAAAGTGGTCCTAAAATCTTGTCATGCAGCATGGCGGGTGTAGTTGTATTCCCTTGAAGTTTGGAAGGTTTGGACTTTTGGAACAGACCATATGGGAGTTTATGGGAGTAGTACTAAAAGTATCCTTTATTTGGTGGTAGGTCCAGGCTTGGGAGTTACCGTACTGGTTCTGTCTCGTCTGCCCCTTGCTTGTGGGGACATTACATGGTTTGATATCGCAGTTTCTTTTAGGAGGATGGATTCCCCTCGATCGATACAGAGGGATGGACGATTTCAAACTTGTGACTTTGTTTTTCTCGGTGGATGCTAGCCGTCCACCAATGTACTTGGATATATTTTAACCGGATATATTTTAACCGATATAACATTTAAAATCCCTCCGAATTGACCAGGGTTCTATAATAATAGCTAATGTACAGTTTTGTTCAAAGTGAAGTTTCCTTATTTGCATTCCTACACATTTCGTGCCTTAAATTTCACATTAATAACTGTTCATTCTTAAATGTGTTCCCTGCACAAGAAATACCCTTCAAACAGAATGAATTTATCTTATTCACAACGAATATACTTAATTTATTCATATATAATTTTAATGTTAACAATAGGTATAATCAGATCATTCGCAATATGTATTTTGAATCGTACACTTTCAGAATCAAAGGAATGCAAGCACTGAAATAAGAAAATACTGGATTCATTGTAACACTTCCAGTTATTCTCAGCTCAATTAAAAAAATGTACACTTGAATTCTCATAATCCACCGGTGTTAGTAAATGAATAATATTCGAGGCTAATTGTAGGATTCCTTTTCTCTATGTAAAGAGCGGTAATATATCACGAACATTGATATTAATATCAGTGTGTGATAAGTTTCACGAAAGTGAAATGCTGACAATTAAATAAACTTATAAAATGAAAGCACTATGAGATTTTCTACTAAAATCAGTATTTATATACCATATATTTACAGCTACGAAACAAATGCAAAATAAAATAAACAACATGCGCTCACATGTAAAGCTTCAAAGATTCAGCGTCATAAGAGCAATAGAAGCTCATTGGTCAATTTTTGAAACCCCTCCTTCAGTGGCGATAATGATGGGCACTTGTGAATTATGCGCTTGGTTAAAGATTCTACAGCGTTTAAATGCCGAAAGTATGTACCTCCCATTTAAGTTCATCGAGAAACTCAATTTCATGGAATATTTTATTTAAGTACTCAGTTTTACATGCATAAAATAAACATCAATGTAGTTTTACAATAATATCCAATAAATGTAGGTACTTATTTACCCTTCGTGTATTTCTTCGTCTCTCGGATTGATCCATTTCATTTCCGTGAAAGTCCCATCCGGGTCTCCCGATTCTCCCTTGCATATAAGGCCATAAGACTGTCCAGCAGGAATAATAACTGAATTCTGATTGGGAAAGATCACAAGTTTGGGTTCATCAGATATCACCAGAATGATTTGAAAAGCTGCAACAAAGGGAAAAAATTAAAAGTTAGCGAATCATATTATTTAGCCTAAAAATGATAAAAAAAAACTTACACTCTAATTTTTCAATAACAGAATTAACTTGTTCAATAATCTCGTCATAACTTTGGCATTATTGTCATAGTCCTAAAGTGTAAAAAATCATCGACTCCGCGTAAAATCCTGCATCCACAGGTGTAAACTTGGCGGATTTAAAGACTTGACATCGCCTGTTAGGAAGTACAGTTCATTTCAGTACTGGGATAAACGCAGAAGTCAGAAAGAACGTGTAGTCAGAAAAAGGCGAAGTCGCGCATGCGTGAATGTTCAAATGATCCAAATCGCCGACTGAATGCCAACTAGTACTTAATTCCAGATCGACATGAAGCTGAACAATTGGAACATCCAGACAAAATTTTTATACCAATTTCCTTGACGATCAGTACAACTCCATTTAACCGAACTCCGATTATCCGAATCCCTTATTATCCGAAACGCTTTCAGAATTTTTCAGAATCACCTGAAGAGGAGAAGGAAAAGGAAAAAGAAGCTCAAGAAAAGGAAAGGGAAGGAACAGGAGAAGATGAGGATGAAGTGTCACTTGAGGAATTCAGAAACTTTCTTTTGAAAATTCCTGGATGTTTAGTAGTTAGTGCTGAAAATACAGCAGAATGGACGATGCGCGATTCGTCAGATCCTGGGTTTCAAATTCTAAATGATGATGAACTTATTGAAAGTGTGAAAGAAGATGACCTTAAAATTGAAGCAGACACTGAAACATCATCTAGTGAAGAGTTTGCCGGCCTTGAAACTGTGTTGAAGTGGATGGAGCGTCAGCCCGAGTGTAACCACATGCAACTTCTCATTGTCAATTGGATGCGCGACTTAGCCGCCCAAAAACCGATGAAGACAGTCAACAGCTTACTTTGTCTGAAATGTTCAGCAAGCAATAACTTTCAGCACTTTTAAGTACTGTACAGTACGCTATATAGCATGTAAAAGTGTTGCCTTTTTATTTTAATTAATTAAAACTTCTTTTCCTTTAAAAAAAATGTTTTTTTTTCTCCCATTTTCAACACATAGTACATACAGTAATTAATTAAATTGTAGGCAGATTCTCTTTTCGGGAAAAAATCCGGTTATCCGAATGGAATCCGGTCCCAATTGATTCGGATAATTGGAGTTCTACTGTACTAAGTTTCGGTTGACTGCACAAAGAAGTTTGGCTTATGCCACTCACGCCTAACAAAGCCGCCCACCAGTGGTCGAGCGGTTCAAGTCGTTGAACATAGGTAATTCGACCTGGCTTCAATTCCCGACGAGAGGGCTTGCTGCATGGGTGTTTTCTTTCCCGATTTATAACATGGATATGAATAAGTTTCCTTCAGAAGTGACTCAACGAAGGAGTTCCGTCCTCTTAAGCAGATAGTCCTACCGTGCTTTTCCATAATCAGAAAAACCAAACCCAGCCTCACAAAGCCCTCGCGTGAACGCTTCCACTATGGCAAAATTACCAAACGCGTTGAAAGAAGAACTCCGTAGCTAGGCAACAGTACTTTGCTGGGCAATCAAATATGGTTTAATGCATTGAGCTCTAATTCTAATTTTGAACTTAAAATGCAGATTCCCAAACTCTCCCCTGTTATGATAAAAACTATGATACTCAGAAAAGCAGAAACTATGAAATCTGATACATAAACGGTAAAAACTATGACACTTAAAACTACGTTTACAAAAAAAAAAAAACAAAAAAAAAAAAAAAAAAAAAAAAAAAGAGTTTGGCAGAAAAAAGCTTTTTGCATATTAGGGATTTTGCGTATATGTGCAGTTTAGGTTTTTTCTACTGAACTGCAAAAGAAAATCGATATACATACACACACAGAAGAGCCCTGGGAGTTTCGGGGACTTCAGCTAGTAAAATACCACACATACACAGTTTCAGGCAGTTGTCAGAATCATTGTTTAAAGTGTATCGAAACATACACCTTTCATTCATTATAATGACATTCACATCAATTTAACATCATTGTACAATCATTATTAATGCCAATTTAACATAATTTTAGCCTCCGATCATGACTTCTTTAAAACTTCAAAATAAGCTAATGGAAATCTTATTGTAAAAATGCAAAGAAATTCATAATTTAGCCAAAGGTTCATTTCTAAGTTTTATGATTAATTAAATAAGAAAATTAATTCAAATTTAAACCACTTTCGATACAATTTTTAGTTTGAGGGAATGATTTAATAACTTTAAATTAGTTATTAAAATTTAACCGAATGAGTTTTCGGTATACTAGCAAATTCCAAATAAAAAATATACGAACAAAATTTAGCGAGTACCCACTCATTTCCTTTAGTTTTACAGAAAGTTTTTTTTAATACTTTCTGAAGGGCGGACATGTTTGTGGCATATTCTGAAGGAACTTCTTGGCAAAATGCATTATACGACGAAGGTACGCATGATTAAGAATGGTATAAAGTATGGTATGAAGTGAAAATTTATGCACAGCAGTCAAAGCTTAAGCACATTCTAGAAATCGTTTGTGCTAAAGAAGGCCATATTTCTTATTAATTTTATTTTTAATCACTATATATCAAGGTATGTACATAAATTATCAAAAAATTGCTTTATCCTAATTAAATTTAATTTATCACTTCTCAAAATATGCAGTAGTTTAAAGCAATTTTCCTCTCATCAAT
Organism: Stegodyphus dumicola; assembly: GCF_044657685.1. Taxonomy (NCBI): domain Eukaryota; kingdom Metazoa; phylum Arthropoda; class Arachnida; order Araneae; family Eresidae; genus Stegodyphus; species Stegodyphus dumicola. The sequence goes on along the minus strand of NC_140770.1, from coordinate 277,686,032 downwards.
AACAGATGGCAGCACTATACCATTAAAACTTAAATGTTTTCCACTTTAGATACAAGATGGCAGCACTAATCAACATTTTTTAAAGCTGAATTGGTAACCCCTTTAAAAGAATGAGAAAAATTCTAAGAAATCTTTCAATAGTTATTTTTTTATACATTTCATGTTTTTCAAAATAATCAATAAATTTAAGTATGCAAATTATGTAAAAAAGATTTATAGGATCGTGTAAAAAATAACAGGTAATACTGAAATAAAAAGAGACATTTTACATTAAAATTGGTTGGCCTTCACAACTTGCCTCTCATCCGGAGAATGTCATCACGAAGCATCCATTTCGTAGTCTGACGATGGCAATTATCAGCATTGTATCTGCGAAAAATCGCATTAAGCAAATTGCTCACTAATTTAGTTGGTAATGGCAGTATACAAGACGTCAATGGATTGATATTTTTAACATTTAAATATTTTTAGTCCAAAGGAGCAATTTGCCCTGAAGGACTATTAATTTCGTTTTGTCTTTTTGCGTTGGTTCACTGTAAATATCGGTTCACTTTTCAGATTGTTGCCACGGAATATTATCGCCCTGTGTTATAGTTAAAGAAATTAAATAATGAAATAAATATATGTATGTTTCTCGCATTGGGGTAAAACAACGGTACCTAAAGCCACCAGTTTTGAATAACGAAATCTTCTACCGTAATCTCCTGGAAGCCCGAATTTGAAATTTGTTGTATTATCGATTTCATATTTTGTAAAACTGTAACGAATTTTTGATTCAACGGTTTCAAAACGAGCAATGGCAACACTGTACGGGGGAAAAAAAAGCATCTTTATCTCCAGCGCGCGAGATTGTGTATCGGAAATTCTAAAGCATTGCTCATTTTAAAATTATTTCGCGATATTGCTGTTCAGTAGTTGAATTGAATTTTATGGTTTAAGTGCAAAATGGGCGAAGGTGGGCATCCACTAATGAAAAAATATGTCAATAAATCATTAGACTGACTGATTGTTTCTAACACGTTTTGTGGAAGAGTCACATAATTGGTTACCACTTGTTACAAAATTTCATGTGCCCGCCAGTGGCGTAGCTAGGGTAGGGCAAGAGGGGACATCTGCCCCCGGGCGCAGCATCCAAGGGGCGCAAATTCTTCAGTTGTCCCCCCGCGATGGAAACTCTAGCTACGCCCCTGATGTCCGCAGGGATGACAGGTGCAAATGTTACTTGTGTAGTGCCCATGTGCGTAAGTATCATATCACCATGTGCCTACTTGAGTCCTGTGCATAAGTGTCATACCACCATGTGCTTAACTCTTTGAGGGGCAGGAAAAGGCAATTTTTTCAGTAAAATCCTTTTTCTGTTTATATCGGGTGTTACTATATCGGCTGTTACAATAAAATTATTTGCGACAATTATACATATTTTGTTCAAGACACCTGAAAAAAGTGACCATTTCTGGTGGTTGGTGTCGGTGACCACCGCCCACAGAACACATCCCTACAAATCAGTCTCTATGGTACTCATGGAAACGGTTTTTCTTTTTCAACCAGAGTGCAAACTTTGCATGTGCTGCATTCCCCCCACTATTCTTACAGGTTTTTTCTTGGTGCTGCAGAGTGCACATCGTCGTGATGTTGTCTTCGATGGCGGATGCTTTTCTTGAAGACGAATCGCTGCATCAACTACTGGCTTATGTTTTTTGATTGCCATCTAGTGAGTTACAAGGGAACTTCAGAAACGGCCAGTCTTGAAAACCACTTAGATGAGTGAGTACGACGTTCAATAGAAAAGGTGGTTACTGTAGGTAACCACCGCCCTTCAAAGAGTTAAGGGGACGAATGTCTTTGTGGAGAACTTTCTGTGAAAACTGGCTCGTATTTGGGAAAAAAATTAAGTATGCAGCAAAGTCAGCTTATGTTCAAACTACCGCTATTCAGCGCCCTTAAAACTGTTATTACGCCATTGGTAGAGCTAAACAAGGACATCGGCCTTTTATGTTTTACCAACAAATATGACTTTTATCGGTGTACCTTGCTGAAACGCTGGAGTTGGTTACACTCCCTGAAACCCTTGCATAGCTGCTGGGAAAAAGTAATTCGTATCCTGTGCCTCGAACCTGTCATCTCGCTCTCGATGCTTCAATAACGAGATCTCTTATACGGAAGAACGGACATAATGGAGCATGTCTGCCTCATAATGTCAGTCCTTAAGAATCACGCAACGGTTAGTAATGGATCGGAAAACCGTGACTTGCAGTAACCAAAGGTTTAAGCGAAACGTTTCGTGATAACACGATTTTGTTTCCTCTCCTCCTCCCATCACATAGGCCGAATTTGCTCGTTCCTACCGGGGAAGTCACTAATGAGTGATCTGTTTTCGATAAGTTGCAACTCTTTTGTGTTTCAGGGGTCACATCGTGAAGATCTCGGAAGCAGTTTTTTATTTATTTGTTTAAATTTTTGACGTGACTGCCCGTTCTTTATCAGATAATACATTGGATGGGAATCATGATACGATTGCAAAGTTCAATTGATGCCCCTCTGTTTGCACAAACAATCGATTCTCGCTTTTTCCAAGTTCTTGAGAATTCTTCTGTTCTTTGAATGCATGAAGTGCTACAAGAAAGTACGAGTTAAAGTAAAGTACGAGTACTCGAGTAAAAGTAAGTACGAGTAAGAGATAAAAAGTAAAGCACGAGTTAAAGAGATAATCTGATTGTGACAGAGATGCTTCGTACCGAAGTGCATCATTTGTTTGGGCGGTTCAGGGAATCTGGTTCGGGCGCCACAGCGTTTTTTTGTTTTAGATAAATAAAGTTTCATAATGAGCTTGAAAGCAGAACGTACTAATACAAAATTAGTTGTATGTAAGTGGCAGCTAAGGAAAATTCCGAAAATCTCAGTGAGCCAGCCTAAAAACTGACTCAAAGTGCTGGCAATCCTAGTACAGCCATTACACGAGGGGAAAAAATATTTAATTTCTCTTCCAAATTATAGCCGCAGGTGCTTTAAAAGCCAAGCGATTTATCAGCTCGGTTGACAATGAATGCGTTAGTTCTTAGTCTCATAGACTACCAGTGGTTAACAGGTACTGTCTCATATTCACTATTAATTGGATTTTTAAAAATTTTAAATAATACTAAAAAAAGAAAGGCTTCAAGAAAGGTGGTTTTCTAAGCCTCCCTTAAAAAAGCTATTAAATCTTAAACGATTTCAGTTGATCCACTGTCATTGATGCGTTTCACTTTTCATTCGAGTATGTTGCCATTCTCCTAAACGTAAGGTATTTATCCGTTATTAATTAACATATAGAGACATTAGATTATTTAGAAGCAGGAGACGAAAAATTAGCAATGCCTTTGCCGGGACTCGAATCTGGACCTCTCGAATACGCGCCGAGTGTGCTGACAGCTACACCACGAAGACATGCTAAGGCGGCGGGAAAATTCCCCCCTTTTAAAGTGTGACTGGAGATTAGGGGACCCAATCGCCAAATCCTGGCGGTGGAGAATGATCCACCACCTTTTTAGTTTGGGCGCCACTGTAGAGACATTTATTTTGAAGGTTATTTTGAAGCAGGAGACATGAAAACTGAGCAATGCTCTCGCTGGGACCTCTCGAATACGCGCCGAGTGTGGTAAACATTACACCACGAAGGCATGCAGAAAAGAGGGAGAAACACTATTTAAAAGCAATATATGCAGTTCTTAAAAAATACTAACATACTTGTTAACCGGCAAGAGTTTTTGGAAATACTCTTAACCGGATGAAAACAGAAAAAACTACACACTAAATATTATTCTAAAAACAAATGCCTTGTCACTATTGGACAATACGTATCCCGAACCAGAATGGATATGTGTATTTACATATGCCTCGAGAATGAATAATGCTGCTAGTGCAAGTGTTGTATATTGTAAACTGTTTTCACAGTATGCGGCAGTGGGTCAACATTTTTTAAATTCTGATGTAGAAGTTCGTGCGATCTCTTTGGCTGTATCCAACTTAAAATCTAGAACTGAGTTTTTTACAAAGGCCGTCATTCTTGTTGATTGTAAGTCGGCCATAGAGGCAATAGCTCTTCAACACCACTCTGAGCCTGAAATGATAAAGATAATAATGAGCCACTCTAATCATGAAAAATCAGATCTCTTGCCAGACAGGGGTACAGGGTTATTTATTGAACAGAGTTCCATTCCTTGGGCTTCCCGTTGAAGAGGTATTTCAGATAATCTTATGTCAGCTTACAATACGGAACTATCAATTAAATCGAAGGGAAACTCTGGAAGAATATCAGAGATGATTGAATTGAGTTCATTACTCGTCTTTCCGGACCTTGACCCTAAGTTACAGCATAGTGGTGATGTTCTTTTGCCGTACTGGATGGCCAGGAATCTTATATCCAGGGCACGCAGCTACTTCTCTAACAACTGAAGATTTTTAAAGATTTTAATTGGAAAATTTTTATGCCTTAATTTAATGGTATCGTAAAGACTTAAATTTCAGTGCTTTAATTTTTAAGTGTTTTTAGTATTTGTGGTGATGTCAATCTTGAGTTTAATTTATAGCCCAAACGGCGTTAGCCTCTTAATTTCAAAACAGCATTTTGCGTCGATTCCCTTTTCAAGCTGTTGCCACCAAATATTATTGCCATGTATTATATTTAAAGAAACTAAATTATGGAAAAACTGGATGAATGTTTCTCGCATTGTGAAGGGAACAACGGTAGCTAGGGCCATACAATTTTGAATAACTTAGTCCTCCAATAGAACATGGGCACTTGGAAGCCTGAATTTTGAATTTCGAATTTGTTTTATGATCATTTTCATATTTTGTAAAACTAACGAATTTTTTATTAACAAACTCAACGATTTCGAAGCGAGCAATGTCAACACTGTACGGAAAAAAAAAGAACATTTTTATGTCCAGCGCCCTAGACTTTGTATCGAAAATTCTAAGTTATACTGTTTTAAATATTTGGGGATATTGTTGTTGAATTGAATTTTATGTGTTTAAGGGCGAAGCACATGATATTTAATAAATAAAGGTAACACACAAACAGTGACGTAGTTAGGGTGGGTCAAGGGGGGACATCTGTCTCCGGGTGCAACTTTCAGGGGGCTCCAAATTTATGTTACGAAATTTTATAATGGAATGCTTTCCATTCTTGGCACACAGAAATGGGCGCAAAATCTTCAGGTGTACCCAGCCGCTGAAAACCATATCTACGGCCCCGCATACAAACGTTAAAAAAAAGACCCTTTTGGGCGTAATATAAAATCTGAAAGCTCTCAGATTTCATTTTTTTATTTTATTTTATTTTATTTTTAGTCCAAAGGGATTTGAATCCCGAAGGACTATTAGTTTCGTTTTGGCATTTTGCGTCGGACTCATAAATGTCGGTTCACTTTTCAAACTGTTGCCACAAAATGTTAGAGTCCTGCATTATATTTGAAGAAATTAAATAATGAAAAATCTGCATAAATGTATGTATATTTCTCGTATTGTGATAAAACAACGGTACATAGAGTCATCGAATTTTGAATAACGTAATCCTCCAACGAATATGAGCATGTGGAAGACCAAATTTGAAATTTGAAATTTGTTTTATGATCGATTTCCTATTTTTTAAAACTTTGACGAATTTTTGATTAACAAACTCAAGGATTTCAAAGCGAGCAATGGCAACGTTGTGCAGAAAAAACATTTTTATCTCCAGCGCGTGAGTCTCTGTATCGGAAATTCTAAAGATATGCTCGTTTTAAAACTATTTTGCGATATTGCTGTTGCACTGGATCTTATGGTTTAAGTGCGAGGAACATGATATTTAATAAAGAAAGGTAATACACAAAATGTTAAAAAACGCCCCTTTGGACGTAATTTAAAATCTGAAACATTTCAGATTTTTTATTTTTTTTTATTTTATTTATTTATTTATTTATTTATTTTTTCGAGTGACCTGATGTAATTGAATAGATTTCCGAATAAAGCCATAAGAAACAACATACATTATATAAACATATAACTAGTGTTTGAGAAAAATGTAGAATGACGTTATGTATTTTTTCATTTTTCAAATCTATAGAAGGCATGTAACACTCCCATTTTAGTCTAAATGCATATTGATCTACCATGGCACGAAATGTTTCACTATTCCACTTGGGACATCTTTGTTGATAGTCTGTGATGATAATCAAAATTAAATTTAGAAAGAGCCCATTGGGAGACCATTAAAATTACCGTTAAAACCCTTTCAGACTGTTTTCTTCTTTCTTTGCTTACTAATTTTAAGTTGAAAAAAGTGTATTCAGACATTGATGTCTGTAATTATCTGTACTTTTCTAATTATTTTTTAAAGAAAAAGAGCAACAAGTTAACGTCAAGCATTTTTTTTTTTTTTAATTATTTTGAATGCAGGTGGCGAACGCTCGCAGATGTGTGAAGTAAAGTAATAGACAAAATAAAAATCTGATAGGTTCATTCAGTTGTGCACCTGTTTGCCTTTGCATCGTGACCACAGTCTGTTGTTTAGAACCCCATTAAACTGCCGAAGAAAAAAAAAATGTCAGGTGCAGGTGGGAGAAGATTTGTTGTAAGCCAAAAATGAATGCTTTTGGTAATATTCTTTTTTTTTTGGGGGGGGGGAGGTCCCGTTTTTTTCGCCCTCTTAGGCTCTTGCCTCGCATCTCAAGAATTTATTAATATTTAAATTAGGTTATTTGAATATAACAAAGCACATTCCGCGAGGGCTATTGGCGTAAGGGTAGGGATGTTTTCGTGAAGGGCTTTCAGAAGGAAATTGGTTCGTATTCACGTTACACAAGAGGAAAAAACCACGAAAATCAAACAAGCAGCCAGCCGTTCTTTTGGGTTCAAGGCTAAGCGAACAATTAATGGACTATTGTATACATATATCTTTAAACATGCAGAAAAGTTTGAACTAATTTTTTTTAAGCCGCTTTACTTAAATCTAGTTCCCCCCCCCCAAAATTTTCTCTACTTAGTGCCGATTCAGCATGTTCCCGAAACAGCCTTATTCCCATTTCAGCCTGAGAGGGAAGAATTCAGTAATTTCGTTCCCAATTGAATACGATCGGCATTATCCCTATGTTTTTACATCCTTTTCTATAATTAAAAGAATGTAAATTCGATGCTTTGAACGGTATAACTCCCTGATTTATCTTATTGGGATATGAGATATGATTTTACACGGAAACAATATTACATAAATATTTTGGTTTTAGCTTTATTTTGTGTAATTTTACATAAAGCTTTAAATGTAAAATAGGTCGCTGCGATTGGACTTTTGTCGTGGCAAATATGATGATAAGAAATAGTGCTTTTTCACAAAATTTGGGGAAAATATTCATTGCCAAACACTAATACAAATATTTAATTTGTAAAACATTTTAATTTTAACAGAATGATATTACAATATTTTAATTCCTAAAAGTGGTCTCCACTTGAAAAAAGTTTCGAAAAAATGTTTGAAAAGTTTAAATTTATTAAAATACACTGGTGTAGCTAGAATTTTTGGCGCTTGGGGCGGTTCTTGCCCCTCGTAGCTTTCCAAATTAGGTGGTGATTTCTTGGAAAACTTTATCTAGAGTAAAAACTCTTTTTTTTTTTTTTTTTTTTTTTTTGTTTTAAATTTTTATGATCCACCTGACTAAACGCTATAAAATAATGTTTCGAGCCCAAAATGTCGCTCCTAGACATAATGCCAACCTGGGCGGATTGCCCCCTCTGCCCCATGCCACTGTTGACATAAGACATTTTCATCAGGGAATGTTACTGACCTGCCAACAAAATTACAGTTTCAGGACCAAGTTATCATCTGCAAACGTCGCACTGCAAATCTCAACGAAATGAAAGCAGAATTAACCGCAAAAGAACAATAGGCGGAAAGAAAACAAAACGAAGTTAAAAAAAATTGAAGGAACGTCGGAAAAGAAAATACCACAAATCGGTAGCCACCTTGCTGCGGGAGATAATGGAACATCGGCTACCTGCTGATCTTTTGTTTCATTTTGGGGCCTGTGGGAATCTCTGAGGAATATGGAAGCCAGAGGTCAAGGGCGGTGCCCGACACACCTCAAGGATTTCGAACGTCGTCCCCCTCTCACCTCCCGTCTGACACCTGCCGTTCTCTGCTAACTGCGAAGGGGGAGACGAGAGAAATAACGACTGAAGATTCCAAGGGCAGATGGAAGGTAATGAGGAAAAGCGTGCGTAAAGTTGGGGTATAAATTATACGAGGATTATTACTGGAAGAGAAAGGGGTAGAAGTTTTTTTTTGTACTTAACACCTAACTGCAGAAAGGTTTATAATTTTTATGTGCAAGATTATTATTATTTACATCCCCTTAAAAGTATTTTTGCTTTCATTTTATGCTATCTAAGTTGTATAATTTATTAAACGATTTTGAAATTCTTGGAGCTAAAATGAACTTATGTTCAAAGCCTGCTCTAAATTTTGTCTTCAAAATGTGAAACTCAAGAAGTGATACAATCAATGCGAACGTTTGCACTGGTGAAACTTTGAATTCTGCCTACCCTACGTCGCATAATTTTCCCATTTGTCAACATGAACTTAAAATTATTTTTTACCAGCAATTATATCGTGTCCAGTTATGAGGTGCAGGTAGAGTTTGGAGCAAGACTGGCACCTGTACATAGGTGCAGCCTTAACAGTTAGGAAAGCTGAGGTAGGTACCATCGAGCTTTCCTAACTGTTAAGCTTCAACCGCAGTTTTGAAAGAGAAAACACCACGGCGGGGCGGTCGATGGGGCAATAGCAATAAATGCCAAATAGCAATAAGCAATAAATTATAAAATTTAGCAAAACATGAATAAATACTTTTAAATACTTTTCCATCTCCGAAAAGCTCTTTTAAGAGCATATACTATGTGTAATATATTGGAAGCACACTAAGACATTCTAAATGTGCCTCTTCCATAACGTAACAATTACATTTTCGATATTGTTGCGATAAAAAGAAAGCAGCAGTCCAGCTTGGCTGATGTGCAGAAAAGAAGACCGGTATATTCAGAACGAAATTTTAATTCAGAATGAGCTTGTTACGATTTCAGTACCATTTGATTGGTTAATTAATAAGCTCTAAAATTATTATTGGCTGAAGTCTCATGTAAGTTGTTTGATATGGATTAATCTAGAAATGACGCAGTCCAGAAATAGTTATTATAAGCAATTACTATTTTTAGAATAGAGAGGGGAAATATCCAATTAAAATGGAAGAATTAGGGAATTAGCAACAATGCTGCTTTTAATGAATTTCGTCTTTCGAATCAAATGGTCGTAAAAGCTCAAGTTCCATACAATATTTCAAATTTAGCCCACTAAATGCGGCAAGAAACTAATCATAATTGATCAGAAATCAATAACGCGAACAAACGGGCATTCTTCTTTATATATATGTGTTTTGTAAAACTTACAAATTTTTGATTAACAAACTGTATGATTTGAAAGCGAGCAGTAGTAAAACTTTTCGACATAAAGCATTTTTATCTCCAATGCGCGAGACTGTTGCCACTTGTAAAAATGAGTGCGAAAATGAGCGCTTTCAGAGTTTTAAATTAATATTTCGTCTGATTGAAGTCGTACGAAGTTGGGAATAGTTGAAATGGCTTCCCAAGAATTGTTCGAATTGGGAATAATGTATTTTAATGTTTGGCAATGCTATTTTTTATTTCATCGTAAAACATACGAACTTTTTATTAACAAACTCTAGGATTTAAATACGAGCAGTGTCAACTTTCGCTTAAGCAGATTTTAATCTGCAGCTTGCGAGGCTGTTGCCACTCGGAAAAATAAGGACGAAAATGATCGTTTTTCCGATTTTTTAATTTAATATCTTTGAATTTAGCTAATTTTTTCGGGGAAAAAGTGGACGTCAACCTTTTCCAGGACTCAGAGAAGAATTGTAGAAAATTTGGTGAAGATAGCTTTAGTAGTGACCGAGTTATTAGCGAAGAAACAAACAGACTTTCTTCTTTATATATATATATATATATATATATATATATATATATATATATATATATATATATATATATAGATCAAGCTTATTAAGAGAAAGGCTTCGGTTCTCGAAATTTCGAATTCCTAATTGGCAACGTCCTCATGGTTATAAAGAAGTCGAATGGCATGGATTCATTTAGAAATGACACAGTCCAGAAAAAGTTATTACTGATTTCAGAATAAAAAATATCGAAATTAAACTGAGGAATTAAGGGGCTATTGCTAATTTAAATTATAACTTTTATTTATATAAGTTTTAATTGTGCCTATATATATATTTTGTGAGATTCTAAATTTCATGCAATGTAAGGTGATGAATAAGACTAATTATATTTCACTCGGATCTGACTGGGTTTGTTTTTATTATAGAGGAGTACTAATACGGCTATCTTTTTTTTTTATTTAGAAACTGCATCTTTTGTAGGCCATTCTTGTTTATAAACTTTACTTCATTGACAGCAAACTGTATTTAATCATTTCAAAATTAATAAACTAAAACGAAGGGGGGGAAACACATCAAATCTTTGACAATGCGGTAACCTTTTTTTGTACACTTACTAAAATGTTGGGAGTCACACAAAGGGGGGGGGGGTTGTGAAAAGAAAAGGATAGACCTATTTCTAACATTTTTTCGGGGGGAGGAATCGATTTTTTCGGGCACTGTGCAATCGGATGCCTTTGCAACTAATGGGATTTTCAACGCAGAACCGAATTTTTTGTAACTGGTAAAAGGGATTATCCGTTATACGAACGCTTGCCAGATTTTTGTTTATTCATATAGATTTTTTATTCCTACCCCCCCCCCCGATTACTTCTTTTACTACTACTGAAGAAGACCGTGTAATGGCTGAGAGTGTTCTCAGAAAAGTCATCTTTGCAAATAAATACAAGGCATGTCTCCCTTTTCTCTCGTAGAAGCTGTCACGAGGAGTTATGAATATAAAAATACTAAACGGTGCTGAACGCTTTTTTTTAGTTATTTCTTTGCTTCCGAGTTCAGACACATACATAGCTATATTCTATGATTCAGGTATTTTGAAATATTTTTGTGCTTCGTAAACCGCTGTAGGTATCAAAAAATTAGGTATTGGCTATTTTAGTCATGAAATATTATTAACCGTTTGACTGCTACGGGGCACAAAAGCGCTGCGTTCATTTGTCTCCAAAAACCGCGCTTTTGCGCTGCGAGTTTCAGTGTGTCTTTGTTGCTTTACAATACGAAAAGAATTATTAAAATTGATTGATATTTGTCTAAAAGAGTGTTTTATTTGACAACATCAAGTCAAAATACGCCCCGCAATTTTCGTGTGTTCTTGCAAGAACTGCTTAGCAGTTAAACGGTTAAAGCGAATCGAATACTTATAACAAATTAATAATTTAAATACACTTTGTACAAAAATATTTTAAAAATCTGAAAAGGTTCTTTCGGACTGAATCATTCAATCTGAAAGGCTTCAGATTTTAAATTACGTCCAAAGGTGCTTTTTTTTTTAACATTTTGTATGCTACCTTTATTGATTAAATATCATGGTTCTCGCCCTTAAATCATAAAATTCAACTCAACAGCTATATCGCAAAATATTTTTCAAATGAGCACATCTTCAGAATTTTCGATACACAGTGTCGCGCGCTGGAGATAACAATATTTTTTCTGTACAACGTTGCCATCGCTCGCTTTAAAATCGTTGAGTTTGTTAATCAAAAATTCCTTAAAGTTTCACAAAATAGGAAATCGATCATAAAACAAATTCCAAATTTCAAATTTGGGCTTCCAGATGCCCATATTCGCAGGAGGATTACATTATTCAAAACTGGATGGCTCTAGGTACCGTTGTTTTATCACAATGCGAGAAACAGATACATTTATGCAGAATCTTCATCATTTAATTTCTTTAAATATAAATACAGGGCTGTAATATTGGGTGGCAACAGTTTGAAAAGTGAAATTCGCGATTTCAATACGTCCTTTAATTCGTGCAAGGAAGTCAAAATGGCTTCTCTCGCTGATCATTAGTTCTAATTCTCTCATTTTGTATTTATTTAAGAGATTTGTAGAGCTTTACACATTACTTACAAGCCGAGAAAGTTCAAAAAGTCCAACAAAACGCACGTCAACATAAAATTGCCATTAAAATTATAAAACAACTATTGATTCTGAGCAACAGAATGATGGTTGCGTCAAAGACTGATGAGAAACGGTAATCTCTGAGGAAACACACCCTCGCTAAGAATCGCTTGCAGCACTTAGTGAAGAGTGCTGACAGATTTGTTAAAAATCGTAGGAACCAAAATTTTAAATTAATGTCAAAGAAGTCTTCTCTCTGGAGGGGGGGGGAGGGAAATTCCACATTTCTCAGCTAGTAGCAACCAGTCTGGAACGATGATTATTTCATTCAATTAAATCAAGCTACTAACGCAATCGGTGGAAAATTTTCGAACCCTCTCGTGAGCGTTCTTTCCAACTACCACACCCCTTGTTTGTGGACCACTAAAATTTTAATTTCGCGGGAACTCGGAGGTGGAACGGGGGAATCAACAGGAAACTTTCCTTGCCTCGTAACAACGCCCGCCAGGAAGAACAAAGAGTTTGTCTGTCGCGCAAGCTAATTAACGAAACGGTCGCTTGTTTCCTTATTTTATTTTTTCCCCTCTTTTCCCCGTCAACACCTTCCCATGAGAAGCGTACCAGAAGGGACGACATGACAAACTAAATAAGTTCGTCAAACATTACGTGGAGAATAATTCTGTCACCTGCTGAATTTTCTTTCTCTCTTTTCTAGGATGCAAAGAGGCTGCTTGCTTAAAACAAACGAAGACTTAAAAGAGCAACGCAATTATTGATAAACTCTGCTCTTTTTAAGAGTATGAATTCTGATATGAAAGTGAAAGATGAAAAGTAAATTGTGAAGGCTTCTTTCATTTTACAAGGATTCAGGAGAAGAAATCGTCTTGATGTGAAATGGCAATAAGAAAGGTAGCAGAGAAGCAGAGCAGAAGAGAGTGAAATATGCTATCGTCAATGCATAGCAAGCAAGCTCTAATTACACAGTTCTAGCTCTTATATATTCATATAGGCTCATATGAACTGAATTTTATGGTTTAAATGCGAAGAACATGATATTTAATAAATAAAGGTAGCACTCAAAACGTTTAAAAAAAGTCCCCTTGGGTGTAATGTAAATTCTTAAAGCTTTCAGATTTTTTTTTTAGTCCGAAGGGGCTTTATCCCTAAAGGACTACTGTTTTCGTTTTGCGATTTTGCGTCGAATCATTATAAACGGCGTATCAATTTTCAAATTGTTGCCACTAAATGTTAGAGTCCTGCATTATATTTGAAGAAATTATCTGCGTAAATGTATCTATGTTTCTCGCATTGTGATAAAACAACGGTACCTAGAGACCCCCCAATTTTAAATGACGTAATTCTGCTACGAACGTTGGCATCTGAAAGCCCAAATTTGAAATATGTTTTATTATCAATTTCGTATTTTGTAAAGCATTAACGAATTTTTGATAAACAAACTTGACGATTTAAAAGCGAGCAATAGCAACATTCTACGGGGGGGGGGGCATTTATATCTCCAGAGCGTGAGAACATGATATTTAATAAATGAAAGTAACACACAAAACGTAAAAGGCCCTTTTGGACGTAATTTAAAATCTTAGACATTTCAGAATTTTTTAAATGTTTTTACATTATATTTCCGCTGTATTATTGAATTATATACTTCTGTAAGCCCCGTGATGCATCTTGTGGCACACGGGAGTTCTGCATTTGTTTTCTTAAAAATAAGGGGAAAAAAAAACATTGAGCTCCGAATTCATCTTTAATGCAGAGCGTAGGAATACGGAGGAAATGAAAGCGATGGAACGCACACTCAGTTTCTGTATATTTCGAAACCCCTGCTAGGTGAGCCATTTCAGTGTGGCTAGGAATTGGATAAAAGTGGAATCATGGCGCTGCAAATTACCCGACCGTTCGTTACTTGCCCGCCTTTGGGGGGGGGGGGTGGCAAAGGAAAAAAAAAAAGCTACAAACATCCATACGGACTGGGCTATAATTTCGAAGTAAAACAACTTTACGAAGAAGAGAAGGAACGCTCTCAATGAATCCTGGGCCATCGTAAAAGTTTTTTTCCCTCCCTGTTCTCTTTTACTCCCCATCCAACCTTCGTTTTCCATTACTGGAGACACCTGCCGATAGCAGTCGTGAGCCGCATGCCAGAAGAAGGGCCAGGCCCATAACTGGCCGCTTTCTGATGTTCTCTCTAAAACTTACGGACGTGTTGCCCATACGAAATGGACCTTTCGAGAGAACTGCTGTGAGCTGCATACGAGGAAGACTTTGGACGAAGGAGGATTCTGAATAGGCTTGAAATTAGGTGGAAGAATCCACCTTACTCTCTTTTTGTGGCCACCGCTAGAATTTTATTTTGGTATTGTTTTCGAATTTGGAGTTGTTCACAGCTGCTTCGGTGGTGGGAACATGAAAAGAGAATCATCAGATACCATTGCTTTCGAATAGAATGGGTGATTCCCTGGAAAACTATCTATGAAAGTGATTATTATTACCTGGAAGGCGAAGTTAAATTACATGTTTCTTTACAGAACTGAATTTTTTTTTTTGGGGGGGGTAGGTTAGTCAACTATCGCAAAAAACATAATAGTGGCTTTAAGAGCTTGGGGGGGGGGGCAAATAATTGAAATTTGTTTAGAGCATGAAAACGTATGTCGAGAAACATTCAATTTTGATTTCGCTGTTTTTAATTTTTAGTGGCTAGTGAGTCGCGCAGCTGCACCACAGGTCTGGAGTTTGATCCCCGGGTTGAGCAAGGTTGACTCAGCCTTTCATCCCTTGAGCGGGCCGATAAAATGAGTGCCAAGTTTGCTTGGGAACTAAATACCGGAGGTCCTGCGACAAGCTGACAACTTGCCCAGGGCATATGCTGATGCACCTCGGGGCCCAAGGTCAAGAAAGCAGATTTCGGAGCACTGCAGGCCGTGGCCCACTAGGGCTGTTGCGCCACTGAGTTCAGTTTTTTTAGTTATTTTTAATTTTTAGGGAAAAGCGCCAAGGAAAATTTCCGGCAAGAGCATTAAATATATTAAATCAGCACTAGGGCTAACCGTCTATGATGTCAGGTTATTAACTTATGGCGAAACACGCGAGAGCTATTTCCTTCAGATGGGACACCTTTGTGGAAAGCTTTCCAGAAGAAATTAGAATTTCCAGAAACACCTTCGTGGAAACCTTTCTAGAAGAAATTAGCACGTGTTCGCATTATTCGAATAATTAAAACCAGGAGAAAGCCACTTAGCATGTTCTTTTCACCTGAAATCGAACCCAAAACTAATTACCAAGCGCCTTATCAACTCGGCCTATGATAATCCATTTGAAATCGTATGAGAAGGGATGCCTTCGTGTACGTATTTTAAAGAGAAATCTATTATCGCAAAACTTTCACTTGCATCATAAGAGGACTGTTTGTTTGTGGGGAGCAGCCCCCCCATCTGACCACAAGGGGCCCTATGCCTTAATTAGGCAAAGCTATAGGGCATTAATTAGGCATAAGATGCCTTTACCGGATTATTTGTGTTACAGCAAAGTACCCAAAGGCAATCAGCCTGAGTGGAGGGATGTTTTAACGGAGGATATTTTAAGGGAAACTGACTCGTATTTACGCGGAGAAAAACTGCGAAACTTACTTGAGGAAAACCACTAAAACTTCTGCAGCCAGCCCGTTTGCCTAATATGGAACCCAGGTCGAATTTCCAGCATTCAGCGGCCTTAAGCTTGTTTGCCCCCTCCTCCGCCCGTTCGGCTATTGGTGGGCTTAACACAAGAGGGAGAGTTAAAATTAAAACATTTTATGTGTAGATATATTAGGCACTTTTTTTTGGCATTTTTTTTTGAAGCAGGCAAGATGAAAAATGAGCAACGCCTTCGCCGGGAATCGAACCGCGGACCTATGGAATACGCGCCCAGCGTGCAGACCACCATACCAGGAAGGCATGCCAAAAAGGCTGGAGAAATAACTTATATGTAAAAGATTTCTTTTAAGTAGCGGTGGATAGTAATTGAACAACGGAAATGCATTTCAGGTTATCCTTCAATGAAAGAAAACAAATTTAAAATCAGAACTTTTCAAAAAAAGCTTAAATTTCTGTCAAACGTCTGTAGCTGCTGGCTAATGAAATCCATCGCTTCACCAGATGAATTAGCCTCACCCTCTTTTTTGAATAGGAAATGCAGAAGTGAATACGCGACTGATGATCAGCAAACACAAAATGTGATTTGCGCCGACGGGCTGATGGATGAATTGGGTCACGAAATTAATACACCTGCCTTTGCTTATGATTACGAACCACAGAGGGAAAGGGGCCATTTTATATAACTATATGCGCAGGAGGCCCTGTGGTCGTCGAACCCCTCACGCGAGAATTTCGCATTCCACTTCCAGGGGGAGGCGATGAGTATCCTTTTGGGAATTACGGGGCTGGGAAGGCTGGATGCGGATATAGAGAATATTATATTTAGAATACCGCAATGCGATTTCCGTGAGGACGAAAGACCATCAGGGGTCATCGAGAACTTTTTTTTTTCCCTCTGTTCTCGCCCCACCCACACATGATCGATAAAAACAATTGCCTTACGTACACGTTTTTTTGTCGACTTCTTATTTTTTCTGTTAGCTTTCATAATGATATATGGGAGTCTCTACAATATACTGCATATTACTTTGCTGCAGCTTTTAAATTTTTAATATTCCGTACAGAATGTGTTCCAACGTTTTAATTTTGGAGTTTCTGCGACGTCTTTGTTAAAAAGAGGAATACACTGTTTTAACAGTAATTCATCCAGCAATCATTTACATAGTGTCTTATTAAACCTCTTGATCCATCCATCCTACCCATTAGCAGCTAGAAACCAGTAAGGATGAGCTACCAGTTTTTCGTGTCTTTAGTCAACCCAGATGCATCCATCACACTCATCTATGAAAAAGCAATCCAGGATGAGCTGCCACTTTTTTGTGTCTTTAGTTAACCCTGAAGCATCCATCTCACTCATCAATGACAAACCAGTCTATGATGAACTGCAAGTATTTCCAGTTTTCTGTCAAACTTGAAGCATCCATTCCACCTATCAATCAGAAATTCAGTTTGGGATGAACTATTAGTGTTTCGTGTCTTTAGTCAACCTGTAGAAACATTAGGTTATTTTAAAGCAGAAGACATGAAAAATCTGCTATGCCCTCGCCGGGACTCGTACCTGGACCAAGTGTGGTACCGCCACATCACAAAGGCGTGCGGAAAGGACGCAGGAAATACCTTATATGCTCCTCCTTTTAAAGGGCGACTTAGGATTAGGGGACCTAATCTCCAAATCCTGGTGGTGAAGAATCACCATCCACCACCTTTCTAGTACGGGGCCACTGTAGAGTCGTTAGGATTTTTTGAAGTAGGAAACACGAAAAAATGTGCAATACCCTCGCGTGGACGTGGACTCGAACCTGAACCTCTCGAATTCGTGCCGAGTGTGCTACCGTTACATCACGAAAGCACGCAGAAAGGAGGGAGAAAATATCTTATATATCTTCATTATTCATTTCATTTACCAACCAGAAATTCAGTTTAGGATGAATTGCCAGTACTTCGCGGCTTTAGTCATTAGTCTGCTTCTTGGAGAATAAAGACTTTGGAGATCGTAATAATATCAATGATTTTCTAAACGAAACTTTCCAATATTTACTTTACACATGGAGCAAATAACAGAAACCAGATGCAACCACGTGACTCATCAATCACCAGTTCAAACTCAACATCAAGGTGGCAATATTCCGTGACTAGACTCTTGCTCATAGCAGTGGAAACAGGATTTTGAAGATTATATTAAAGTTCCCTCGCTGAATGTTACGAAATAATGCTTCTATACTCACGGATAGTAAGCTCCAAGATTTACTACCGTTTAAGGAGCCTGAGGATAATACTGCAGACTGCGTACAAGTCAATATTCATTTAGCCCATTTAATTTTAAACTATAAATTACACTCTGCAGAGTATTAAAAACATTAAATAAAGTAATGAAAAGTTCTGTATGTGGTATTTCACATTTACTGTTTACTTTCTTTTTCTCGTGTACAGTACGTGTAAAAGAGAGACATTGTGATGGCTTTACTTAAATCTCAAGATAGAATTCAATAACGAACGTATAGCATTATGTACAAGGGTTTCTTAAGGGCGATAAGAGTATAAACATATTTGAATTTTATATTCAGTTCATACTTGCAAAAACTGCATGAATTTACATACATCTACGCCCGGAAGAGAAATATTCATTTTATTTATTTCCCAGGCAAGGCCGGTGTCATGCAACGAACGTCATACTCTGACAGAATTTAGGAGGGCAGCAAAATTTGAGTATTTATGGGGGCACTGGGCGGAGCCATTTAACAGCCGTAAATGCTGCACCGGGAGGCAAAATTTCTAACACCGGCTTTGTTCATAGACGAGTTTCGTTTCTGTCTGCTTTTACATGCTTGCGTTGCTAGTTTTTCCAAAGGAAGTTTTGCAAGAAAATAATTATCCGATTTTTACTCACAAAACTTTTGTTAAAAGTGTTAAGGTTAAATATTAAAGGTTTATTTCAACACGGCTTTAAATGCATTTATTTCACACGTAAGAAATGATAAACATTGCAAATTAAAGAACCCAAAATATAATAAGCACTAATAAAATTTAAGTGTCCCAATACACGAAAAAGACAATTATTGTTAGCAAGTTTGATGGCACCCCTCTCCTTTGATGCTTAAGCATTAAATTTTATTCACCATTGCTAGAAAATCCTCCAGTCCCTTTTCGAAACACGAAAAATACATACGCATTTAATTTATTAGTCCAATGGAGCAATTTGCCATGAAGGACTATTAATTTCCTTTCGGCATTTTGCGTTGAAAACTATAAACGGCGAATCACTTTTTAAATTGTTGCCACCCAACAATATCGGCTTGTACTATACTTAAAGAAATTAAATAACCAAGAATATGCAGAAATGTATGTTTCTCGCATTGTGGTAAAACAAGGATACCTACGGCCATCCAGTTTTGAATTATACACTGACTACAAATAAGTATTTGGACACCTATGCAAATGACGATATCTGCGGTCCTGAGGTACGTCACAGATTCCGCCGGTATATATCGTGTAGGAAACAGCATCGGCTTTAGTTGCATGCAAGATGCCTCGCAGTTTGGAGCTCTCTGATTTCGAGAAAGGTATAATTATCGGGTATCACAAATATGGCCGATCCTTAAGGGACATATCTAGCGATCTGAAGTACCCAAAATCGACAGTGGTCTATGTGATTAAGAAGTGGAAGGTGAGCGGTGTCTATGTGATTAAGAGTGGAAGGTGCCACGAGTCGGCAGACCAACGAAACTGGGAGATAGAGACCGACGAGTGCTGTCCAGAGAAATTCGGAAGAACCGCACCCAACCGATGGCCCTCATCCGCGAGGAGTTTCAACAGACATCCGGGAGTATTGTTTCAATGAATATCATCCGTAAGGAAGCACATCTGCTTGGTTTTCATGGTCGTGCTGCTGCCCATAAGCCTTTGATCACAAAGTCCAACCGCGCTGCTCGGTTAATGTGGTGCAAAGCACATCGAAATTGGACCGTAGATCAGTGGAAACGGGTTCTTTGGAGTGACGAATCGAGGTTCACCCTTTACCGTTCTGATGGCAGGGTCTGGGTCTGGCGTCTGCCTGGAGAACGTCTCCTGCCAGAATGCATTGTGCCAACAGTCAAGTTCGGCGGAGGTTGTGGCAGTTTCACGGGTTGGACCCCTGTTACTTTCAGGACGACAATGCCAGTTGTCCCGTTTCGACGTTAACCAAGGCTTGGTATGGTGCCAATGGAGTTCATCGAATGGACTGGCCTGCCCAGAGTCCAGACCTGAACCCTACCGAGAACCTCTGGGACGAGTTGCATCGCTGAATTCAGGGGGTGCACTACTTGTGCAAAATCGGTGAAGGAACTCCTATGTCTTCTCCAAGCCGGGTGGAAGAAAATACCGCTAGCTGTCATATAAAGACTTGTGGAAAATATGTCCCGGAGGGTCCACGCTGTAATTACCTCTCGTGGAGGTTCTACCAACTATTGATTTTGAATAATGTTAATTTTTCTTTTCTATCACAGGTGTCCAAATACTTATTGGTAGTCAGTGTATAATCCTCCAGTGAATACGGGCATCTAGAAGCCCAAATTTGGAATTTGTTTTATTATTGATTTCATATTTTGTCAGACATTAAAAAAAATTTTGATTAAGAAACTCAACGATTTCAAAGCGAGGAATCGCAACACTGGACGGGGAAAGAAAAAAACATTATCTCCAGCGCCGTGAGTTTCTGTATCCGAAATTCTAAAGATCTCATTTTAAAATTATTTTGCGATATTGCTGTTGAACTGAAATTTTTTGGTTTGAGTACGTAGAACATGACATTTAATCAATAAAGGTAACACACAAAACGTTAAAAAAACGACCCTTTGAACCTAATTTAAAATCTGCAACCTTTCAGATTTTTTTTATTATTATTTTTTATGTATTTTATAAACTAAACAAAGAAGTATACAATATGTTGATAAGTATCAAAACTTGAATAAAAGATTTTATATTCGTAAACTAAATACTTGAAAGCTAAATAACAGACTGACTGCATTCCGCCTGTATCCATGAAATTCCCCTTTTCGTGGATTTTCTTTTCCACAATTAAATTTTTCGTCGCAAATTAAATCTGTAATTGAACTCACCGTTATGCGTTTAGTTTAGTAAGAAACAGCATTTCTTCAATTATTTCACGATTTTCATGACTGCTCGTGAATTTTCTGTCCAACAGATGGCGCCAGCATACTATTATCTTTAAAACCGCAGAATCTCACTTCAACACGGTTCGGTTGTGGAGCAAGCTTTTGACAATAGAAGCAATAATAAGTACACCAAATATTTTTCTACTCCTTGAAGACTAAATTTTTAAAGATAATTTCAATTTTAAAAATATGTAAGCTGGAACTTAGAATGTATTTCGATCAAAACTGAAAAAAATTAAGAAATTGCACAGCAAAAGCCATACTATAAAATACGTTCCGTAAAATGAGTTTTGCAATAAAAACAGGATTTCTGTTTTCCGTTTCCTATTTTTAACTGTTTTATTCAAGCAATCCCTCCCGGCACATTAAAAAAAAAAAAAAAAAAAAAAAAAAAAAAAAAAAAAAACTTTAGAAAATACTTACACATTCGTAATAGCAACATATTCTCCTTACCTCCAAAAAAAGAACACTAATAATCCTTAACTGGACTCATTAAAATCATTCATTATATATTTTCTTTTTTATATTAACTACTTTAATCGTTTAGTGTTAAAAATATTAGGAAGTAAAACAGCAAAATTTAATATTGCATTAAAAATTAAATAGTTGCAATTATTTAACGTAACAATATTTACATATTGCAGATATTATTCTTTTTATTCGTACCGGCTTTTGATGTTCTTACATAAAAAAATCTCTCTTCTAATTAGAAAAGGGGGGAAGAGAGACTCGTAATTACTTGGTTTAATCTAATTAAAATTTTAAAAAAATTAAAGTTGCCTTTGATTATTCTACTGCCTAAAGAAATTTCTTTTAAAAGAAGAAAGGATTTTAAATTAGAAATACACTACTTTATCGTTCTTACTTCATCCAAAGAGCTCATGATTCAAAGAGAACTTCCACTATTTCATCATCCTTAATTTTAAAAAGGAATAAATAAAAAAAAAGGGGGGGGGGAGAAAGGTCTGAAAGCTTTTAGATTTTACATTACGCCCAAAGGGGCGTTTTTCTTATGTTTTGTGTGTT
This sequence comes from Stegodyphus dumicola, assembly GCF_044657685.1. Classification (NCBI taxonomy): domain Eukaryota; kingdom Metazoa; phylum Arthropoda; class Arachnida; order Araneae; family Eresidae; genus Stegodyphus; species Stegodyphus dumicola. Next base: position 277,664,102 of record NC_140770.1, on the reverse strand, counting down.
ATCTTTATTTACTAAATATCATGTTCTTCGCACTTAAACCATAAAATTCAATTCAATAGCAATACCATATAATATTTAAAAAGAGCATACCGTTCTGTCCCAATCGCATCATGTTTCGGCTACGCGGGACTTGACGTCGAAAGGGACAATTCTCAGAACCCGCACAATTCCAGGAAACCCACGTAGCTAGGTTACCATTGTCACTTACTACAAAGACTTGAACGTCAAGCACTAATCGATTATCGCTCAGATTGCGATCACGTGAGGCTTCAGAAGTAGAACTTTCGTCTAATTGTTTGTTTCTACTCGGACTGAGGTCCAGCCGAGACATTTTCGGTGAGGTTTGAAAAAATTTCGCGTAGCCGCAACATTGTTTCCGTAGCTAGGCGGGACTTCGCTTCAGGCGGGGTTCTTTTTTCTAGGAATCCTCCCTTTAAACCAGTGCTACCAGAATCTCGTTTCTCAGAAAAGTTCTGTCTAGCAGGGACTGTAGCCATGCCTGATAACTTCTTTAGAATTTCCGATATACAGTCTCCGGCACGGGAGATAAATTTTCCCTTACAGTGTTGCCTTTGCTCACTTTCATATTGTTGAGTTTGTTAATAATAATAATAATAATAATAATAATAATTTAAAAAAAAATTGTTAAAAGTTTATGAAATATGAAACGGATTATAAAACAAATTCCAAAATTGGGTTTCCAGATGCCCATATTCGAGTGGAGGATTACGTTATTCAAAATTTCACCTCTCTAGTTACCGTTATTTTCTCAAACATTCATGCAGATTCTTTATTATTTAATTTCCTTAAATATAATGCAAGGCAATAATATTTGGTGGCACCAATTTGAAAAGTGAAACGCGAGTGTATGCCAAAATGACGCAAAATGCCAAAATGAAATTAATAGCAGTTCTGGGCAAATGGCCCCTTTGAGCTAATAAAGTAATTAGCAATACTTCAGGATCCGAATAAAGTAGCTACTTTGTGACTATCTCATTTTTAATAAAATGGCAATAAATAAAAAGTTAAAATAGGCCAACTGGTCATGTGAAAAGCTTTGTTTTGATAGTCTTTCTGAAATGCATAAATAAATAAAAAACTGTACTCCCATTTGCGATGAAACGGTTCTAATTGGAGATTTCTAGATTCCGATTTAAGAGGTCACACGCCAGGGAACATCAAAACATTTTTCCGGTTTTCATTGTTGCCAACAGAAAGCCGCAAATGATAGCTTATTATTACTTCCCCTGGAGGCTAGGTTTAAGTAAAAGTTACGCGCGGCTGAAGGAAACGCAAGGTCATTTCTACTCGTAGAAAAGAGGTGGGGCTGAGACAAAAGCTAGATTACTAACCGCGACCGCCACATATTTGTGTTTAAAAGACTACTATTAGTAGTTCAGAATAGCTTGAGTTATTTGTTATCGGCGTTGTAGTAATGCAATGAATTTTAAAGATTTTTGAAAAAAGAAACAATGATGAATCTTTCAAATGAAATATTAAAGTAAAAAAAAAAAAAAAAAGATTAACGATTGCAGCTGTTTCGAATACGAAAATAATTTTTTTTGGCAACAGTACTGTAATCGCGTAAATAGTGTTACGATACAGCGAACTTTTCTTGGTTTGCAAAGGAAAATTTAATTCAGGTGTTTCCAAACGACGGCTCGCGAGCATTATCATTCCGGCCCGCCAAAGGTTTTTAAATAACTTTACAAAATTTTAATTAAACATGGTAACATTAATTATTTTATACTCTTTATCAAAATTATGCCAAAACTCTGTTCTTCGCACTTTTATCATATAAAATTCAATTTGACAACAATATCAGAAAATATTTAAAAACGGCAGCTTAAAATGAGCATATCTTTAAAATTTCCAATGCGCAGTCTGGCGCGCTGGAGATAAAAATGTCTTTTTTTTCCTGTACAGTTTTGCATTGCTTGCTTTGAAATCGCTGAGTTTGTTAATTTAAGTACATAATAAAACAAACTCAAAATTCGGGCTTCCGAGTGCCTACGTTCGGGTGGAGGTCAACGTTATTCAAAACTGGATGGCTTTAAGTACCGTTGTTTTCTCACAATGCGAGAAACATTCATGTATCCATGCAGATTCTTCATTTAGTTTCCTTAAATATAATGCATGACGATAATATTTAATGGCAACAGTTTTAAAAGTGGAAAACAGCAGAAAGTGAAAACCGCAAAATGCCGTTTAGATCTTTGTGTTTAACGCCATTTTGGGCTAAAAATTAAGCTAGTAAAATATAAGTGAAACTAATTTCTTTTCGTGAATAGGCTAACATTTCGGCTTTCACAGCCAACTACTTAAGTTTAGACAGAGAATGAAATGCACAAAAATATTAGTATGTCTCCAAAAACGCGTACCCAGACCTTTGGCTGTTCACATTCCTTCTTCCTTCCCGCCCCCTTCTCACCAGCACAAACTGGAACTTAAATTATCCTTCTTTATCAAGTCTGACGAAACTGAGATGGAACACATTATAAAGCATTAGGAATTGCGATCTGAAAAATTTGGATTATGGTTTAACGTCTCCAAAAGTTAAAAAAATTTTAAATTAAAAAATATAACATTAAAAGGAAGTTTCAATCTGATCCTGGTTAAGCGAATTTCATAAGGATACCCGAAATATTTTTAAACTAAGGAATAATAATATTTAGCTTAAGCACGGGTCTCCTAGAAATAAAAGATCACAAAATGTTATATCAAAAAATCTTCTTCTCAAAATGGCAAAGCCAAATGGTAGAGGAAAATATGCTGTGATATTATTTGATCCCAAGTGAAGATTTTTTCGAATCAATCAGACATTTGTTTCCCTGGGTAGCTTGGTGACGAAACTTGCAAATATGTCCCACACAAGGAAACGTCGTAAAAACGACAAGCATCTCGAAGAGGATTCTTTCAAGGTTGGGGAGCGGACACTTTTAATGCATCCATAAGAAATTTCCCCTAGAAGCTCATTTTTTTCAGCACTAAGTTTGAACGAAAATTTTCTACCCGAAACATTTCAATTCAGCGATTTGTTGTACCAAAAAATGGGCATGAGACACTTTACCTGGGATATTTTACAAGGTTGAGGAAAACGTTTCGCGTAGGAAAGCAGGAAGAAAATAATTCTGAGAAGTCATCAAGTAGATGAAGCAAATCAGATTTACTGGAAGCGAAGATTCCCGGAAATGTTTCTTTCGATTTGCAGTTGAGGGAAGTCAGCTATGACATTATGTTATAATAAACGTAAAAATGAGCTCAAAAAATAGTTAAATGCAACATAAAATACTTCAGAATCTCTCGAATTTTTTAGAACAAATTTCACATTTTCTAAAAATATAAAACTAAATATTAAAATTGGAAAAATTACGTACACAATGCAAACCAAATTTGTTATTGCAAGTGTCTCACTCTTTGCATGCTAATATCTGCTTTAAAATGATCACGGCTTTCCTGCTTCCAATTATGCAATTATCTCTAAATTGAAAACATAAAAAGCTCTTGATTTAATAGAATTGACATAGATTTTGACATGGATTTGAATAGTATCGTAAATCTAAACAGAAATCTAAGCAGGGAAAATATTATACATTTCTTTAAAAAATTTAATAAACGCAAGCGGTTTTTCAGCTTCTAGAAAGCTGATATAAAATCTATTTAAAAGTAAGATAAATTATGAAATATATCAAACGATTATTTTCGGATCAATAAAATACCGAGGTCGAAGGTTACCAGGACGCGTCATCCTATTTATTAGAGCCAACAGCAACTGCAAAATTATTCTCTTTTACAACGAGAAGACAACCGGAATGACCTCTAATGGGTAAATTTGCTTTTTACAATTATTCGCTAGCGCAACTGAGAGGGCAAGGACAGAAATTAGATACTAAATTCATTGGTCACCGTCGTGTCGAGCTGTCTTACATCATCTGCTTGAGTCTAATCTTCTCCAAATCCTCGTATTATGAGCAGTTATCTGTGCCTCCATCTGAAAAGGGGAGGTTGACCGTTAGAGGACACTCGGTTACGAATAGCAGCAGAGCGGAGAGGGGAATGGCGGGGTAGCCAACAGGTGTTTTCCCATGGCCGTCACGCTGCAAAGAGTGCCCTCGGCGCTGCACTTTCCAGAACAGTTCTTCCTGTCTTTTGTTTTATTCACTTATTTTAAGAGTTCTTTGTGGCCGCAATGCTTCATCGATTTCGAAGTTTTTCTTGGTTAGGAGCCCGAACAGAGACGGAATTCTATTCGTGCTTCGAAGGATTCACAGACAAGTTCGTGGAATTTTCGGTGGTACTGGCAGCTGTCTTGGGGATGGCTTGTAAAGGAATTAAATTCCGACAAAAATTTTTTGAGTATTCGTCAGGTGGATTCGTATTCTCATTAAGCAGCCAATACGGGACAATCACACCGAAGCGAACAGCAACTTGCAAATGGAAGTTTTTAGCCCAACGAAGGGCTATTCATTTCGTTTTGGCATTTTGCGTTGAAAACTTTAAATGTCGGTTCGCTTTTCAAACTGTTGCCACCAAATATTACAGCCCTGTATTATATCTAAAGAAATTAAATAATGAAGAATCTGCATAAATGTATGCATGTTTCTCGCATTGTGATAAAACGACGGTACCTAGAGCCATCCAGTTTTGAATAACGTAATCATCAACCCGAAACATGGGCATCTGGAAGCCCGAATTTGGAATATGTATTATTATCGATTTCATATTTTGTAAAACTTTAACGAATTTTCGATTAACAAAACGATTTCAAAGCGAGCCACGGTAACACTGTACGGAAAAAAATATTTATCTCAGCGTGGCGAGACTGCGTATCGGAAATTCTAACATTTTAAAATTACTTTGTGATATTGTTGTGGAATTGAATTTTATGATTTAAGTGAACGAACATGATATTTAATAAATAAAGGTAACGCACAAAAGGCACTTTCTAAGGGAAACTGGCTCGTATACATGTGGGGGTAATTTTAAATCAGAAAGTTTTCAGATTTTTTAAAAAAATTTTGCTGTCGACATTAGAAAAGCCATGAAGAGAAAACTAAATTAATGAGATTAAGTAACATTTAAGAAACAAATAAAGCAATAATTTTCCCATCAGTTTTAACATCAGAACAACAATTTTCAGTGTTAATCTCACGTTTCAGGGTAGACCTGCCGAAAGCCAGTCTGATACCACTGCATTCGTACAGTCTCTTGAAAACTTTAGGTTACAACAGAAGGTTACTGGTATCCTTTTAAGTATCTTTTAAGGAAGAATCCGTCTGAATGGTTCACAGGTCTACCACTGGCCGAGTTATTAAACCTTCGAAATATGGTATTTCGTTGTTGAGTCAATTTCTGGTGGAATGACTTGGTTGCATGTATTTTTAGCCCAAAAGCTCTATCTACTAATCTCGAAATGGAATTGCATCTAATCGCTATAAATGCGAATGGTTAGCACCATTTCAAAGTGGAACTTTAATTATAATCAGCCTGTATTTTAGAAGAGATTGATAAACATTTACAAGTACCTGAAGTAAGTACAAGAAACTGAAGATCGATTAAAGAACAAGAGAAAAGAAGTACCAGAAGCAGAGAAAAGAAAAACCAGCACAAGAGAAGAACCAGAGAGAAACCAGAACCACAGAAGATGTACCAGTAAGTACCAGAAGCTGAAGACACAAAAGGTCTTTGCGAATGCTTCGGAAAACAAATTAGTGAAGGGAAAAGCATTCTTTGTTCTATTGCAAAAGAAAGAAAGGTAAGAAAACGCTTCCCGTCGAAACCTTATTTGGGGATGAAGCCTGGCGGCTGGAGTCATCAAAAACCACTGCAAGGTGGGACATCCTTCGCTATCTCTGCCGCGCACGTTCTTCAGTACCCTTTCCTCAGGTAACACAGTAATCAAGTAATATAAAATCCTGGGCGAGAATGGAACGAGGTGCAAGTTGCGTGAAAGACCATCCCATTTATTAACTTGCTGCAGAGGGGAATAGTAGCTTGACGAAACGAATCGTGGGGTATGGGGAGGGGGCAATGAGGGAAATAGATACACACAAAGCTCGTGTTCATACTCATGAGCAAGCATGAAGAGAGATAGCTGTGTTTTGTTGAGTCCGACCGTCAGCAACGGCCCACCGCCGATGCCTCATCATTATTCAAAAGTCTGCCCCTCTACTTTACGTCTCTGTCCCCTTCCCTCCATGAACATACACTCTGCATCACAATGGAAGCGGTGGTTAATTTGGCCTATCCCGTTTTCCAAGACTTCCCTGTTCCTGGCTACAAGCCCAGAAATCTGGGCTCAAATATTGTCCTAGATGAAGTAATTACCATGCTGGGCTGTTGTCTAGGGGGGGGGGATTATCTTTTCTTTACTTCGGAAAGCTTTTTTTTGGCTTAGTTTTGTGCAAGAATTTATTACGGAAGGAGCTTCTTAAATGTGGTTCTAAGGGTATGTGATATTCGCGAACGTGGCACTTTGACACAATTTGCATCTGCGCGCATCATCCTCGCAGAAACATGAAATTTTCTCGCGGGACAACAAGTGACAACATTACCGCACGGCCTATCCAAAACGATCTATCAGCTTTATTATTATTTTTTTTTCATTCTTATGATTTCTGTTTTGACGGTTGTTCTCAATGTTCCTAACGTATTATTAGTTCTTTTTCCAATTTTTATTAGAATATTTCGGTAAATTTAATTTCGCCCTCATTGAAGCACCTAAAAGCAACCCATGCAGCTCCGTCTCAATGCAAATTCGAAAGTGACAGTTTGGGAATATGTTAAAAGTGATTCCGTTTGAAATGAGCGACGACGCTACCTCTCGATTAAGAATTTTAGAAATTAGTTTTACTTGGGTTGAAAAATAATCGATTTTGGAATTACGAAAATAAAATTTACAAAAAAAAAAAAAAAAAAAAAAATTGAAAATATGAAAGCTTTCAGATTTTACATTACGCACAAAGGGGCGTTTTTTTAACGTTTTGGTAATCAAGAATCAAGATGTGGTTTTTTGCGGAACTGCCTCTAAACTATAGAAATTACATTACTCATCCAGCATTGGGAGTTTCTTTGTCTATGCTTTTAGATTTGTGCGCAAGTACTACTAAACCGATCCAAGACTTAATCGAGCTTGTTCCATGCTTTCCGATGCACAGACACAGCTCGATATATATATTTTTTTATTTAAAAATACGAAAACACGAACCTTTGCTTCATTTAAAACTTTTTTTTTTTTTTTTTTTCGTAATTGGATGTATACGAGTACGTTTACGAAAATATAAAAGGCGGAGCAATGACTTTTGAGAACACAGTGTGTGTGTGTATATATGCGACACAGCGAAATTAAAAAAATTGGTTATGTTCACATGTGACCCCTTTTAATAAGGTTGCACCAAGTATGCAGTTCAATTAACCAATTATTCAAATTTTTGTTATCTTTCCTGAACTCCTCAACTTCCCCTCTCATTTCCTCGCCAGGATGCTTACTTAAAGTTAAGTGAAGTGAGTATTTAAAAGGGGTGAATCTTGTAGTTCAAACTTTCTACAATTCTTTTATGGGTTCTGCACGTTTTCGCTAGGCAGCGCACGTTTCGGGTCTGCCCTTGCTGTTACGCGAAGTTGCTGATACGCCTTTTTTGGTCATTTAAATAACTATCAGGCCGGGTAGGTTGTCGAGTCAACCTAACTAGCCGATGTGCTAGTTTATCACTACTCTTTAGACTTGAATTTAATGTGTTACGAGCCTTAAAGTTCTATCGCAAGTTCTCGGTGTTATTGTAAAGCAACGTTATTGTGTCGGTGTTATTGTAAGTGTTTAAGTACATGGCTTCCTGATCAGAGTTGATAATAATAAAGGGTTATTTTTACTCTTCTTCTGTGCTGGTATTATTTCACGCCTGTGCGAGAAGTCGTCAGGTTCATTAGTAGGATCTAGATTAGTTGATGTGTCGAAAGAGAGTTAAACCATACAAGTAAATATATTTTGTTTAATTGTGAAGTTTATAGCCGTTTTTATCTCTCAGCAAGGTCTTTCAAATACATCAAGTGATGTTTTGAAATCTCAGGAGGAGTACCGACAATAAATAAATCGTGCTCACTTCATATATCAGCGTATCCTTCAACAAACTTTTTATCTTGCACCATTTGGCAGTTTAACAACCTGTTTCAATTTTTGTTTCCCCGGGCAAAAGATATTTCTAAGAATCTTTGTGAATTGTTTGGAAAACGGCCAGAATTTACAAAGCACAAGAATATCGAAGACAATTTTCGTTTTCCATCTTAATATGTACTTGAACGACAAACTAATTTTTCTCTCCTCGTAGTGTTTGTGTTAAATTTTTTTTTTCATTTCATTCAAAAGAAATAAATGAATGTTTCAGCATTCTTCAATTACTTAACGAAAGACTTTGAATACTTCGAGCATATTTCAGTATACAATTTCCGTCACTGAGAAAAAGCAAGCATCTAAGTAATTTTCTCTTAAGCATCTTAGTAAGCCATTACTTTAAACGCTACGAATTATCCTTGTTTTCTTATTTTACCCTTTTTTTGTTACAATTTTGATTAATTTCTAGCTACACTAATTTTAGAAATTACAATAGGAGCACCGAGAAACAGTACTTGCCTCCTGTAAAATTAATCATCCCTGTTCTTGAGTCAGCAGAGGAATTATTTTGCACTGTTTATGACTATATATATATAAAGAAGAAAGTCTGTTTTTGTTCTCCAATAACTCAATCACTACTATAGCCATCGTCACCAAACTTTCTATAATTCTTTTTCTGGGTCCTGCAAAAGGCCGACGTCCACTCCCCCCCAAAAAGGTAAAATCAGATATATTAATTAAAAACCCCGAAAAACGATCATTGTTCCGAATGCAAGCTGGATATGAAAATCTGCTTTATTTCGAAAGTTGTTGCCACTGCTCGCTTTCAAATCTTAGAGTCTGTTGATAAAAAAATTTCTAAGTTTTATGATGAAATAAAAATAGCATTTCCAAACATTAAATACATTATTTCCGATTCCAAAAATTCTTGGGAAGCCATTTCGGCTATCCCCATCTTCGTACGACTTTAATGAGCCGAGATATTAATTAAAAACTCTGAAAACACTCATTTTTGCGCACATTTTTCCGAGTGGCAACAATCTCGCGAATTGGAGATAAAAATGCTTTATTTCGAAAAGTGTTGCTACTGCTCCCTTTTAAATCGTAGAGCTTGTTAATCAAAAATGTGCAAGTTTTACAAAATCTATATATATAAGGAAGAAGGTCTGTGTGGTTGTTTGTTCGCGTTATCGATTTCTCAAAACTTTCTACAATGACCAATTTTTTTGCACGATTCAATTTTTTTGCACGATGACCAATTTTTTTTGTCACATTCAATCGACTAAAATTAAATATAGGTGAAATATTGGATGGAACTTGTGCTTTTACGACCATTTGATTAGAAAGACGAAAATCATTAATAACCGCGTGCCATTATTGCTGAAATAATGAGAGAGAATTAAGTTTATTTTTATATCGAAATTTTTTGTGTGGGTTCCATATCGCATCAAATAGAAAAATATATGGCTATGAATCGTATTTTTTGCACCGTTATTAGAGGAGGATTACAACGATATCATTCTCTCTGTTGCTAGATGTCTTACTCTCAATGTAACTTAACTGCCATCGGGTACTTCCGCTAGTATTGCTATAAATAAAATCCTCAATACTTTACAGATTTTTAAAAATGTTACTTTTATCGTAGAAGATAATTTTATGCCATAATTAGAAAACTTAATTTTTTTAGTCCAAAGGGATTTGAATCCCGAAAAACTATTAGTTTCGTTTTGGCATTTTGCGTCGGACTCATAAATGTTGGTTCACTTTTCAAACTGTTGCCATAAAATGTTAGAGTCCTGCATTATATTTGAAGAAATTAAATAATGAAAATCTGCGTAAACGTATGTATATTTCTCACATTGTCATAAAATAACGGTACATAGAGTCATCGAATTTTGAATAACGTAATCCTCCAACGAATATGAGCATGTGGAAGACCAAATTTGAAATTTGAAATTTGTTTTATGATCGATTTCCTATTTTTTAAAACTTTGACGAATTTTTGATTAACAAACTCAAGGATTTCCAAGCGAGCAATGGCAACGTTGTGCAGAAAAAACATTTTTATCTCCAGCGCGTGAGTCTCTGTATCGGAAATTCTAAAGATATGCTCGTTTTAAAACTATTTTGCGATATTGCTGTTGCACTGGATCTTATGGTTTAAGTGCGAGGAACATGATATTTAATAAAGAAAGGTAACACACAAAATGTTAAAAAACGGCCCTATGGACGTAATTTAAAATCTGAAACATTTCAGATTTTTTAATTTTTTTATTATTATTATTATTTTTTTTTTTTTTTTTTTTTACGGCCAGGTGCCAGACGGAGTTTCTATATACTGAATATATATACGGAATTCAGCTGAAATAATTGTTCTTTATGCGCACTTCATTTTTTCAGTTTTCTTCCTTTCGCTCTTATTCAGGAGTAACTTAAAATACACGAATTTTACTTCCAATGTCTTCTCACCAACTATAATGAAATGTTAAGAATAGAACACATGAAATGGTACGATTTTTTATTGCGAACTTCAGACAGCCTGAATTGGGAAAACCCGAAGTGGGACATCACAGCTAAGGGAGCAAGTTTATTTATCACCCACAATAATGAAAAGTTGGGAATGGAAAACCTGAAATGGCACGATTTTTATTGCGAACTTCAGAAAGCCTGAATCGAGAAAGCCCGAAGTGGGACACCACGACTAAGCTGGCGGTTTGAACGAAAGCAAATCAAAAGTGTTAAAAGGGAGCAAGCTTATCATTGAGTTAAATATCTCTGTGAAATAATCCATCCAAAAAGTTAAACTTCGTCTTTAATTTTACCCCATCCATTTTGCAACAACTTTCTTTTCAGTCAGCAGCCACGCGGATGTTCCCCACCACTAGAAGATACTCCAGCGCACAACAAAATGACCATTATTATAAAAGTGGAGCTGCGAGGGAACAGAAGTGTGCGATAGGGTGTTTCAGGCAAAGGGGAGAGATGCCGTTTGCATAGAGTACTGTCCATTAATTATGCATCATTAACGTTACAATGTCCGGAAGAAACATCGCGCAGGCCGGGCATAATGAAGGCCTGCATCATTTATTAGCTCGCATTAATATGGCTTCCCCTGCAGTCCGTTTACGCGGAGGCCACCTTAATTACGAAGCCAGTGGTGTTTTATTAGTTTAAGCTGCGAGAAAGAGAAGTAATGACCATGTGCTACTAAAAGAACGTGGAGGGGGGGTAATTTTTTTTACGCTTACCCACCGTTCGACTATTAAATTATCTTCAAAATGAAATTTTCGTACTAAAAATGCTAGTTTCGGGAAAATAGGAAACGTTAGACTGTTCCTTCGAGGCGCATTATTAAACTTCGAAAAAGGACTTTTTTTAACTGTAACTGTAATTTTGTTTTAATGAGAATTTTCTTATATTTTGGGAATAAAATGTAAATGAAATATTCATGTAAGATAAATTCTTGCTTCCACATTTCAGTTCGAGGCATTGTTAAAAGAGCAAAATTTTTCGCTGTTGCCGCTATTTTTTACCACTTTTCAGCAAAATATATAATATGAAATCAGGTACATATGATAAAATTAATATCTCAATTCCTTGCGTACTTTTTAGTCTACCCTTTTTTGGGGCCCCTACCTTTTTTTGGGAGTCCACAAGTGGTCGAGCGGTAAGTTCGCTGTACACTCATACTTCGACCTGGGTGTGATTCCAGGCAAACGGACTGGCTGAATGGACGCTTTCCTGGTTTCTTCCATGTATAACGTGGATACGAGAGCCTTCGAGTGCTTTATCATAATCAAGTAAACTGAACCAACTATTGATTAAACTTGTAGCGATAGGGTCTGAAAATAAAAAAAAAAAATATATTGGCAGCATTTTAGCCTGTAAATTCTAGTTTACGGGTAACTTTCTTAAACATGTGATTCACCTTACTTCTGTTATTTATGTTCCAACTCATTGTAGCATTATCCATTGCTGTTATGTTCGATCTTTCTCGAAATCCCAGTATTTTGTTCGCCTCCCTACTGTTTCGTTCCTCCGATAACCTTCCTAGGCACTGAGGTCAAGACTCATAAGTGAGGCGCTTCCTCAACTTATGGTTCAATCCGTCAGATGTTGTGAATGTTGTTAAGCTATCCGGAGGTGATTTCTAGCTTAAGAAACTTTCCAAACATGTGATTTCGCCTTGCTTCTGTTATTTACGTTCCATTTCATCGCAGTCTTACCTACTTTTGATGTGTTTGAGCTTTCGAAATCCGAGTCTTTTTGTTCGTCCTCTTTCGTTCCTCCGATGCCCTTCTTGGGTGGTTGGTTAGTTGGTTGACTTTTAATGGCACAAAACCTTCAAGGTTAATATGCGCCAAACGAATGGTGAATAAAATCCAAAAGGCTCAAGCACACTGTATCAGATGAATAGGTGCCACTTTTGGGCATTGCGGTCAAGACTCATTCATGTGAAGTGCCCTTGAAGCTTTAAAAGTTAATTGTAATACTAGCATGAAACTATTTCTTATTGGAATGTAGATTTCTTTTAAAGAAATAATATTGTAATAGTTTAAAATAATTTATCATGACTTCATTTCATTTTTTATGTTTTTATTGTAACCGCGTTCTTCGGAGATGCAATTACTGGCATAATTTTCTTCTGTAAATTTTCACGCAATAAAATTAGTTGAAAAGGGTGAAACTCCAGGAAATCCACCATATTTTTCAGTTCTAAGATACCGCTGAATAATTCTAAGACATTACTTCAATTTCAGTGCCATAAACGGAAAAAGCGAGCTATTCTATGAAAACAAAACACATTTCGGAATTAGTTTTTTTATTAATTTCGAGTTGTTAAAACAGCACTCCTCTTTAAATTAATAATTTGGCAAACCTTATTGCCCCCCCCCGAAATATTCAGTAATTCAGAATCATCTTCCTTTCTCGAACATAATCGATTTGAAAACGCATTATTTTTCTTTTTATTTTGCTGAAAAAATGAAAAAAGTGCATTTCAGAAATAAAGAAATGCGTCTTTTAATAATGGTAATTTTATTCAGTACATGCAGAATCAGTAATTAAAAAAATCTGCAAAATAAAAAAGTGCAAAAGGACTTGTATTCATAGCCTTAAAAATCTTTGTTAGTCTAAAAGGCGTTAGCACAGAAGAGCTATTAATTTCGTTTTGACATTTTGCGTCGATTCACTATAAATGCCGGTTCACTTTTCAAACTGTTGCCACCAAATATTACAGCCCTGTATTATATTTAAAGAAATTAAATAATGAAGAAGCTGCTCGAACGTATGGTATGTTTCGCGCATTGTGATAAAACAACGGTACCTAGAGCCATCCAGTTTGGAATAACGTAGGCTTCCACCGAAAATGGGCATCTGAAAGTCCAAATTTGGAATTTATTTTATTGTTGATTTCATGTTTTGTAATACTTTAACGAATTTTCGATTAACAAACTCAACGATTTCAAAGCGAACCATGGCAATATCGTACGAAAAAAAAAAAAAAAAAAAAAAAAAAAAAAATATCTCCAGCGCGTGAAACTGTGTATCGGAAATTCTAAAGATAGACTCGTTTTGAAATCATTCTGCGATATTGCTGTTGAACTGAATTTTATGGTTTAAGTTCGAAAAACGTGATATTTAATAAATAAAGGTAACACACAAGACGTTAAAAAAAAAAAAAAAAAAGCCCCTTTGGGCGTAATGTAAAATGTGAAAGTTTTCGGATTTTTTTTCTTTTTAACTCTTATGTTTATCTTACGTTTACGGACCAAATTTCAATAAAAGCTTTATTATTTTTTTCTTAAATCACTTCTTAATACATTTTTGAACAGCCTAAGTGACAAAGGATTTGGAAGTACTTTTTTTAAAATTATCTCACACAGCCGATGGGCAATGACTGAAGTAGAGAGGGTTGCCACTATTTCCTCAAGAAATCTAAAGGCATTGAAAAAAAAAATTCTTCTGATAACTTACCAAAGAGCAAAAGCTCGCAAAATTGGATAAAAGAAATAAAACACCATTTTAATGTGTGTGTTGGGGGAGGGCAGGAGAAACATTATGTTAGTATAAATTTAGGAAAAAAAAAAAAAAAAAAAAAAAAAAAAACAGTTTTTAATGATACCTAATAAAATATAACCCAAAACTTCGTACGGCATACCTTTCTATTTATTGAAAACAACGAAACAGACTTCATTTACAAACTATGAAGTGAAAGGAATAGAAAATGGTACTTTATTTTAAAGCTCATTGCTATGTAAAATATAGAATTGGCGAGAGCTGCAAGAGATTTTTTTAATAGTGATTTCAACAATGGCATCTTCAAGCTCAGTTATCTGTAAAATTCCCTCCTGTTAAGAGATACCCAACATTTCTGGGAATTAGATTCATAAATTCCTTTGCCTTAAGAAATTGGTTCCAGCAAATCGTAAGCGGTTTTGAATATTTCCTTTCCAGAACATCGAAATTGCCTTCCATGACTTGGAAACACATGTTCCTAAAAATTCGAAGATATAAATCCTTCCTACCGGCACACAGCCTTCGACAGCCCGTCTGCCACCGCCAAAGCATGACAAAGTGATTCAATACCTAAGCTTCTTTGTCTTGCTTCAAGCTAGCTATCAGTCCGCCCCCCCCCCATTTTTATCAGAGAGGTGTTTTTGTTCCTAAAAAGTCCTTATAATCCCCTGTAACTTTGAAACTACGTCGGAAGGGCTATTTCTCTTGCTTAATCTTTATCTGTCAGCGAATCTTCTTTTAGAAAGCCTTTATTTTTTTTTTTTTTTTATTCTGGTTGCATAAAATGGTTGAAACTAGCAGCATTTTGCAAACGCCTGCAGCAAACTTTTTGCGGTGACAATCGAATGAGATCAGGAGGAAGACCAGAATTTTGAGGCTTCGTTTTTGGATAAAGATCGCAGAATAAAAGTGAGTGTTCCACCCAAGAAAGTTGTAAGACTTCTACTTAGACTTTAAATTCTTGTGCTATTGTGAAATCGTACGCTTTGTTTAAGTTTTTTTTGATAAACACTTTTTTAAAGCACCAGAGGAGATTTTAATCACGATGGTTACTTTTTGTGCCGATCATTTTCGTGTCCGTATCACTTTTCAAATAATAAGGTGTTGCTATCAAATGTTATCGCCGTGCATTAATTTTAAAGCAAAAAATCTAGCGAATATAAAAAAAAGGGTTGATAACACTTATTAATTTTATCAAAAATCGAACGATATCTCTAGAACACAATGAAAACTTTAAACGAAGAGAAAAAGTTGGTCATTTTAAGTAAATTTTTTCAGGAGATGTTCTTAAAAAAGATTATTGAAAACTACTTGAAGCCATCTATAATCGATCTTCCCCCCCCCCGCACCCCACCCTGAAGATTGGTGAGTGGGAAAAAAATTCAGAAAACTTTAGTTTACAGGTAAGGAAAATTAATTTAAATTTGAGTTTTATGCAAATCTTGTAATATTAACTTTCCACCGGGATATTTAATTTTAAAATTTGCGATTTTTGACATCACTTAAAACTTGTTTCGAGGAATCGGTTAA
This sequence comes from Stegodyphus dumicola, assembly GCF_044657685.1. Lineage (NCBI taxonomy): Eukaryota > Metazoa > Arthropoda > Arachnida > Araneae > Eresidae > Stegodyphus > Stegodyphus dumicola. The sequence continues at coordinate 277,648,447 of NC_140770.1, read as the reverse complement.
TAAAGCTAGAATAATTCGACGAAATAAGTTTAAATGAAGCGCATTAAAATGTGTATAATTTAATAGGCGTAAGAGGAAATCATATAGGTTCCCCGTTATTTATTTTTTTATAATTTATTTTATTTTTTTTTCTTCTCCGACATTAATGGAACTGTAATGTTTCAGTGGGCTCCCAGTCGTCAGACTGTAATCAACACTACTACACTGAAATACTAAAAAGATTTCGTGAAAAAATTAGGGAAAAAGGCCACAATTGTGGAGTGATGGATGGCTGTTGCACCCGTTCACACGACCCTATCTGTCAAGCAGTTTCTGACCAGCAGAAACATGACTGACGGGGTATCCTCCTTATTCACCTGATTTGGCTCCATGCGACTTTTTTTTTTATTTCCTAAAGTTAAATCTTGCTTAAAGGGAAGCAATTTTACCTCAGTTGAAGAACTGTTACCAGCAATGGCAGCACCGAATGCAGAAGTGTGTGAATGCTGAAGGGGACTACTTTGAAGGTGATAATGTCACGGAGAACTAATTCTGTAAATACAAGGATTTATTGAAGTAGTCTCCCTTTTTTTTTTTTTTTTTTAATGTGTGTGTCACTTCTCGTATTTCTATACTATACATTTACAATCTATGTACACTATACATTTTGTTTCACTAATATTAAATACATAAAATTAAATTCCCTAATATTAAATATATAATATAAATATTAAATACAATAAATTAAAATTACGTATATTAAATACGTAAATAATTACAAATAAAATAATTATTCACTAATATTATTAATATAAATGAGCTAACATTTAATTGAGAAAATGCTAACATTAAGTTACGAATATTACGTAATATTATCAGAAACGAGAAAATATTCGCCTTTTGCCTTCAACAGTTGAGGCTGCTATGTTCTTTCGGCATGTGTTTTGTTTTAAAGAAAACATAATTTAATTTAAAGTTCAGATCTGCATTAACGCACGAGTTGCGTCACTTCCCGAATAAATTGAATGTAAGTGCCGCTAAAGCATATTGAGAATCTTTCAGACGGATGTCCTTCCTGTCTATTGCATTAAATATATTGACGTTTGGGAGCATTGAAGGACAATGTTGATGGTATAAGAATCGTTAACAGCCAAGAACAAAAATAGAAACGATGCGGTTAAGAAGTAGTACTGTAACTAGAGCAACGATAACTGTCTGACTGAGAAGTGACCTTTTAAGCGGAGTTAAAAAGACGACAAACTAATTCTTAAGATCTGCTTATTAATTTTAAAACTTGGCCTTATTTATATTTCATTTTTTATTTATTTAAAAAAAAAATTGTGAGGTCGACTTTGTTGTAAAGCTAACATCAAAATCAGAGACACATAGAAAATTTATCAAAAGTTTAAGCGTACTACTGCGTAGCTTAGAGTTACGTTCCGTATACTGATTCTGGCCTGTAGGTGGCGAATTCCCAATAGACGTGTGCGTGTATAAGAACAGAAACTGAAAACAGAGCACTCTACATACTGCCCTCACCTAGCATTCTGTAGGCACACAATTTTGACACTGCGCATATAAATAATATGTACTAAAAATATACAGTGCATATTTGTAAAGATTTTTTATTTTCTCTTATTGCGTCCTATATTCCTATAAAGCTTTGGCTCAAACGCTTGAACAAACTCGGCTAGTAAGAAACTAACTCCTATTTGAAGCAATTGCCCCGGTTGGCCATGAAAAAAATAAACGAAAATCTGCGTCGCTGCCAATGCTCTCCAATTTAAAAAAACCCATTTCTTATAGACACGTAGCTTATTTGCATCCTATTGGAAGCTGACAAAAAGTAGAAGTGATAGCATAAATGAAATAATAAGATAATGCATTAAATAAGAGAAACCTGACATCTGCTGTACTTGAACATAGACAATGCGTTATTTTTCATTGTATTAGCATCAAAATAATTTTTAAATGTATATTATTTTAAAACACTGCGTTAATAAACGAAATTTGCAAGACTGTAGCACAAAAATATACAAGATATATATTACTTAGAATAATACGTAACGCTGTGTTAATATAAAATATATATAAAGGTGTAACACAAAAATATGTAACAGTTACATATATTACTTAAAATAATATATAACACTGTGTTAATAAATAAAACCTAGCAGTATAACACAAAAAATATATAACAGTGTTATATATTATTTTAAATAGTAGTCGTCAACTGGCCTTTATTTTTAGCAACCGTTGCTCATAGACAAATTTGGCAAACAAACTTCCAATAGGAATGTTTTAAATGACAAAGATTCACCTTTTCACATTCTAAAATTTAAACTCATTTTATATAAAATATGAAATCTAACTTTTCACACCTTCCTCCGGTTCCTGTACTTATATTCTATGTAAACTTTGTATTCGCTATGGAAAGTGAAACACAAAAGGTTGACCTCGTGCGACAAGAATTGACCCAAATACGTGATATTAAAATCAAGAAATCTATTCAGGGGTCGTTCATAAATTGAAGGGCGAAATGTTTTTTCATTTTCGTGTAGCTAAAAATGAAATATAATCGATTAATAAATAACATCAGGTGTGTGTGTGTGTGTGTGTTCAGTTATGGCAAAGCACACGAGGGTTATCTGTCTAAGGGGAGGGATGCCTTCGTGGAGGACTTTCTAAGGGAAACTGGCTCGTATACACGTTACACATGGGGAAAACCACGAAAACGCCCATGCAGCCAGCCCGTTCGCGGGATTCGAACCTCGGACCGAACTACCAGTGTTCAGCGACTTTACTGCTCAGCCGCTGGTGGGCTAAATAACATCAGAAAGTTTTTGATGTTATTAAAATATTAATCGACTCTTAATGCATGCGACAGAGTCAAAATATTAATCGACTCTTAATGCGACTCTAATGACTCTTAATGCATAATTGAATATGACATCAAAAATCTTAAATTTCGAAGTTAAATATTTCGTTATAGGAATGTGAAACTAAGTTTGATTTTTTATAACGACGGCAAAATTTTCTTATACCTAAGTACAGGAAACGGAATTATATGCAAAATTTTCATCCCAAAGGGCATTAGCCCAGAAGGGCTATTAATTTCGTTTTTCCATTTTGCTTTGATTCACTATAAATGTCGGTTCACTTTTCAAATTGTTGCCACCAAATATTATCACCCTGTGCTATATTTAAAGAAATTAAATAATGAAGAATCATATGAATGTATGTTTGTATGTATGTATGTTTCTATGTATGTTTGTATGTATGTTTGTATGTATGTTTGTATGTATGTTTGTACGTATGTTTGTACGTATGTTTGTATGTATGTATGTTTGTATGTATGTTTGTACGTATGTTTGTACGTATGTTTGTACGTATGTTTGTACGTATGTATGTATGTTCCTCGCATTGTGATAAAACAAGAGTACCTGGAGCCATCCAGTTTTGAATAACGTAATCTTCCACGGAATAAGCGCATCTGGAAGCCCTACTTTGGAATATGTTTTATCATCCGTTTCATATTTTGTAACACTTCAACGAATTTTTGATTAAGAAACTCAACGATTTCAAAGCTAGCAATGGCAACATTCTATAAGGGGAAAAAAAAAAAAAAAAAAAAAAAACCTTTTCATCTTCAGCTCACGAGACCATTATTTTGCGATATTGCTGTTGAATTGAATTTTATGGTTTAAGTGCAAAGAACATTTAATAAACAAAGGTAACGCACAAAAGGTTAAAAAGTGTCCTTTTGGGCGTAATGTAAAATCTGAAAGCTTCCAGATTTTTTAAAATTTGAAAACACGAATCTTTGATTCATTTAAAATCTGTACGGAGTTGGAAGTACAGAGGGTGTTTACACATTTTAGAATGATTTTGGGAGGACGAGTTTAATTAATGTTTCAGAAAATACTCTTCACGTTTTTATATTCGATCTGATAGCCTTTTTCCTGGTCTATAACTCCATGGTAGAAGGGGCTTTCGTAAAAATTACAGGGGTAATGATTTGCATTCCTCACCCACAGTTCCCATAATGTTTAAATTGCAAAGTATATTTCTTTAAGTGTCCGCTCCGATAGCGTTTCTCCTGGACTACAAGGGCTTTTCGTAAAATTTACAGGCGTGCTGTTTTCCATCATTTTTTCTGTTAATCGTGGTTGGTTTGCCATTAGAAAAAACTCTTTTCAAGAGAATAACTGCACTATAGTCCGTTAGTGAACGTTCAGGGGACTTCAGGTAACACATGCATAGATCTTCATTTTTCTAAGGAATGCAGTGGTACTTTTCGAACCAGAGCTGTCTATTGCTATATATGAAATTTCATTCTTTCTTTGAAGTTCCAGTCTTTGAAAATTTCTTGTTTGAAGTGGAATTTATTTTGTGAATATAGGATGTTAAACCCTCTCGATTGATAGAACGCAGAGTTGATTTTAACATTTTTAAAAATTTCTCATAGTCAGGGAATCTTGTGACAACCATAAACCCTTTACTGAAACTTTCTTTGCATTGACCGAAGCAGGTTTGTACCTCTTTTCTCCTTGTTTTTAACAAAAAGGTTTAATAGACTTCTTTTTTTCCTGCTGCAGTCATTTAAATAAACGCATGCTTCATTCCGGATTACAATTTTTTTTTTTTTTTTTCCAATTTATCTTCTGCTAAGCCGTTTCGTTCAAACTGTTCTGCGTGGATGCGTCGGCAAAAGCTGGTGAACATTAGGTTTCAGTTGCAAATACTGGCTTATTTTTTAATTTATTGTTGCTACAGATGTATTTAAATACTTCGAAATTGATTTCTGCGTCGGTGGAATTTCTCTTGATATCAACGTATTTAGCTTTAGAAACAGTACGTACCCTTTTGGGGTCTATGTTTGGAGTCTTCTTTCAACGCAGAAGTAATGACAGTTTTTCCCTTTCCGATTAATAATCTTGCTAATTTTGCATTTAAAAATTTTAATACCGTGCATTTCACATTTTCGAATTATGGATTTTAAGATTTAAGTAAGCATCTTTAAGCAGTTTCTTGACATTCAAAGCAAACATGGACATATCTGCGAGATCAATATTTCGAAGAACGATGCGGCAGGCGAAATCTCCCAGTTTCCTTCCCCTTTCAAAGAAGAAAGATTTCTAAACTCAGAAATATGGCAATGGCGTTCGTTACATTCTGAAATTCCGTCCTTTGTCTTTAATCCGATAATCTTCGTCGTATGTTCTGCACAGACGGATGAACGAGAAGAGAGGATTTTCGACAAGCAAAAAATTGCGCTACATGGAACAATTCCCTCTCTCTTTTTTTTCATCCTCCTTCGCTAACTAACGCAGAGAACTGAACCCAATCCACGCTTTCGATTTCGTATGCATCTGTTTACTTTTTGTTCCCCTGAGCCGATTATAAAAACGGCAGGAAACCCGTTTTCAAATCTAATTATACCTACAAGAAATAATGTTGGGGAAGAGAAAAGATAATTTTTTTTTTCCTTTCTGTTCTTCGAGGAATATCCATCTGGCAAAGATAGTGTATGCGAAAAATGAAATCGAAAGAATATTGAGGGCTCTATTCTAGAAAAAGAAAAATTCCTGTTCGAAGTGTTTGCATGTAATTAAAACTCTTATATTTTTTTCTTTTGCTTTTTGGATATATTTATTTTTTTTACAACTGATATGGCGTTAGCCATATAGCGTACTTTCTAATTTTTTCTTTCTTTGCTTTGGAAATATTATTAAAAAACTGAAAAGTTTCAGATTTTTAATGACGTCCAACGGGGCTTTTTTTGACATTTTGAGTGTTAACTTTATTTATTAACTATAATGCTCTTCTCACTTAAATCATAAAATTCAGTTCAAGACCAATATCGCAAAATAATTTTAAATTGAGCCTATCTTTAGAATTTCTGATACACAGCCTCACGCGGAGATAATTTTTTTTTTTTTCTGTACAACGTTGCCACTGCTCTCTTTGAAATCCTTGAGTTCGTTAATAAAAAATTCATTAAAATTTAAAATTCATTAAGGACCACCGTTCAAATCTGAAACCTTTCAGATTTTTTTTTTTATAGTTATTTGCTATAAAAATAATTTAAGAAGAGGAGCAAAATTTTTCAGCTCCCACTACGTAAATGTTGTGAAAGTATATACTGTTACGAATTTTGTATTTAGTTTGCTATTTTTAGTAGAATTGTAATTAAAATTGTTTTATTTTCCCGTGCAATGCAGCGCATGAAGAGTTTTCAAGAGTAAAAATAAAGGAGCACTCGCATTTGATAAATAGATCTCAGAATTTATATTTAAATTGAATAAATGCAATTGTGTGTTAGCTGTAATTCTACTCTTTTGCTTTCCAGAAACCTCGAGAAAATACCAGAAGCTTCTCGTGACTGATTAAAAAGCTGGAGTCTCAATTCAGTTGTTTACTAAGTTGTTTTAGTGAGTTGTCGTTTATTTAGCTGCTGTAATTTTGAGAAGGGAATAGCTTTCTCTGCGCTTTGAATTGTGTTCCATTTAACGTTTTAGTAATTTAGAATACAGCTACTGTTTATATTGCGTCATATTGAGAATACTGTACGAATATCTTTGAGGAATATTCCAGTTTTTGATTATATTTCTTGTGATAAGAATAAATTTTGTTAACTTTTTATCGGACTTGTACATTTAATCTATTATGAGCCCGTAGCATGCAAGTATATATTAAATTTAATTCGTTTGCGGTCTCACACTGATCAACGAAGTTCTTTTAGAATTTGGACGATAAAATGGATGTTCTTATACCTTTTGCATTTTAGACCATTACAATATTTTCTCAATATAAGGAAATAATACTTTAGAAAGCTTTTGGGTCTCCAAAATATGAGGCTTCCTTTTTTCTTCTTTTTCTACTGAGTATGGAAAAAGAACACCTTCAGGAAAGAGTTATGTTTTCAACAGCAACTCCATAAATCTGTAACAGGATGGAAAGAACATGGCTCACGCTACATTAACACCCATCGCCACCCAAACGCATTTGCGAAAAGTTTATGTACACTGTATTTTACGTTTTCTGGTTCCCACCCACCGACATCCTTTTATTCGAAATACTGCATTTGCTACGGAAACCCATCTATATCGGCGAGAAAAATGCAACTTAACAAAGAAGAAGAAAATCCCGAGATGAGTGAAATAATATTGGCTGGTGATTTTCCAAACATGATGGAAGGGCTTAATCTAGCTAGCGCCGCCTGTTTTCAGAGCAAGAGTGGTATTATCTTGACTGCATAAATTCTATTCAAATGAAATACAAGGTTTGAAAAAAATACAAACTTTACTTGCGAACAAATTGGCTTGTTACGATATACATTGAAGGAAAAGGATAAATACTGTAATAAACATTTAATTAAATATTCGAGTATATTTGTTTACACTATTTAACACTAAAATTTACAGTTTGAGATAAATGTTACCTCAAGTTGACAACGCATTTAAATCTTTCAGTTAAGTTTAAATATTACAAAAGTATGTTATTAAATATAACGTTAAGTTATTCTTTGTCTCTCTAACTAAGCAACGAAGCATCTGTATGCAGATATTTAATATTCGCATTATGGAAACGGGTGGCACGTAGAGCTACCAAAATTGGAACGCATGGTTCTCCTCCACGTGAACATTTGCACCACGAAGTCAGAATTTTGAATTTCGTATTTGTTTATTTCATACCAGCGGAATTACCAGTTAAGTCAGATTGAGAGTATTGTATCTAACAACAGAGAGAACGATACCAGTGTAATCCTTCTCTCATAACGATGCAAAAAATGATTCAGAGTCATACATTTTTCACTCTGGTGCGATATAGAGCCCACATAAAACATTTCCATAGAAAAATAGTCATTCTCTCTCATTATATCACCTACAATGGCACGCAGTTTTAAATGATTTTCATCTTTCCACTCAAATGGTCGTAAAAGATCAAGTTCCATCCAATATTTCGCCCATATTCGATTTTAGTCTACTTAAATGTGGCAAAAATTTCATCATAATAAATCAGAAATCAATAAAGCAAACAAACACACAAACAGGCATTTCTCTTTAGCAATGTAGATTATGTAAAACCTACAAATTCTTGATTAACAAACTACGATTTGAAAACGAGCAGTAGCAACGCTTTTCGAAATAAAGCATTTTTGTCTCCAATGCGTGAGACTCTTGCCATATTTCTTGTATTGTGATAGAACAATGGTACACAGAGCCATCGAATTTTGAACGACGTAATCCTCCTGCGAATATGGGCATGTGGAAGACCAAATTTGAAATTTGGAATTTGTTTTATCATCGATTTCCTATTTTGTAAAACTTTAACGAATTTTTGATTAACAAATTCAAGGATTTCAAAGCGAGCAATGCAATACTGTACGGAAGGGGGCGAAACTTTTTATCTCCAGCGCGTGAGTTTCTGTATCGGAAATTCTAAAGATATGCTCATTTTAAAACTATTTTGCGACATTGCTGTTGAACTTAATTTTATGGTTTAAGTGCGGAAAACGCGATATTTAATAAATAAATGTAACACACAAAATGTTGAAAAAACGCCCCTTCGGACGTAATTTAAAATCTGAAACATTTCAGATGTGGACGTCGACATTTTCTAGGACCTAGAAAAGAATGATGGGAAGTTTGATGACGATAGCTTTATAGTAGCGACCGAGTTATTAGGCAACAAACAAACGAACTTTCTTCTTTATATATATAGATTTTGTACGAATTTAATGAAATTTTGTAAGGCAAACTCGGCGATTTTAAATCGAACACTGTCTGAAACAAAATATTTTCATTTCTAGCATTTAGAGTGTTGCCATTGGGTAAAATATAAAGCATTGAACTTTCGCTTTTAATCGGCAACAAATACGGCTGTTTAAAACGGATGTATTGCCACTTAAAATATTTTCGTCTTCGACCGACCGAATGTGTTTCTATTTGGCTAAATGGAAGATATTTAAATTTCAAATTTAATCTGTTTGTTACTGAATAACAATACAAGCGATTTAAAAGCAATAAATGCAGTTCTTAATAATATTTTTCTTCCTTTTTTTTTAAATCTGATTTAAATAAAAGTGATTCACGAGAAGTCTAATTAGAAGCAGTAAACATTTTCATGAAATGATTAAAATCACGAAATATTTTTTTTTCTTTTTCTGATAACTATTTTAAGTTGCGAGCCATTTAAGAAGTCATTTCATTTATATTTAGTTCTTAATATTTTGCATCTGATATTCCAATAATAATAAGGTGACTGCAAAATTTCTAATTCTGCTTGCATATAATACCGTCTGCATCTAAAATAAAGTCTAACAGTTGCTTGCGTCTACTGTCTGTATCTATTGTAAAATAAAGTCTGACAGTTGCGATGAAATATTGTAGCAACACATGAATTGTAACTGTTTTCTTTCTTCTTTTGTTCAAATGGTAATATATTAATTTCTGATATTTTACAGCATTTTATAAATGTGGAACCAAATATAAAATTAGAATTTATTTTCAGCTTAACTTGAATTTTATTAGGTGAGATGGATTAATTGTATGAACTTGCAATAGTAAAGTGAAGCACATCTTGAACTCTTTTCGACTATTCGCTCGCAAGGCTAACGGCCTAAAATAGTAATTGTAAAAAAAAAAAAAAAAAAAAAAAAAAAAAAAAATCTGAAATGTTTCAGATTTTAAATTACGTCCAAAGGGGTGTTTTTTTTTTAACATTTTGTGAGTTATATTTATTTATTAAATATCACGTTCTTCGCACTTAAATCATAAAATTCAGTTCAACAGCAATATCGCAAAGTAGTTTTAAAATGAGCCTATCTTTAGAGTTTCCGATACACAGTCTCGCGCGCTGGAGATAAAAATGTTTTTTCTCTACAACGTTACCATTGCTCGCTTTGATATCCTTGAGTTTGTTAATCAAAATTTCGTTAAAGTTTCACAAAATATAAAATCGATAATAAAACAAATTCCAAATTTGGTCTTCCACATGCCTTTATTCGCAGTAGGATTACGTCATTCAAAATTCGATGGCTCTATGTACCGTTGTTTCATCACAATGAGAGAAATATACAAACATTTATGCAGATTTTTCATTATTTAATTTCTTTAAATATATCACAGGGCGATAATACTCTGTGGCAAGAATGTGAAAAGTGATTCGCCATTTGTAGTGAATCGACGCAAAATCGCGAAACGAAAACAATAGTCCTTCAGGGACAAATTCCTTTGGACTAAAAAGAGAAAATATAAAATGATTTTAATGAATTCAGCTTTAGTGTAATTTCATAAACATATTTAATATTTTAATTCATATTTCATAATTTAAATGCATTTTTACTGTCTTGTATGAAATAAAGGAAGTATTAGACAGTGGAAAATTTCTGGTGTCACATTTCAAAGGGAATAAATCCATTTTGACCATTCCTGAGCCCATTTGAACGATATTTTCACATGGCATTTGTAATTATGGACAGAATAAAGGACCTTTTTGGGCTCATTTAATTTCCTTTTAATATATATTAAAAGTTTTTACCCGGGCTTCAAATACTTCCAGCTTTACGTAAAAGTGTTTTACGTAACGAAAATTTTCATGTCAAATTAAAAAAATTATTTTGGAAAAATAATGAAATTAAGTTTTAATGCGATTTTCTAGTTCCTATACTTTCTGGTTCCTATACTTTATATTTGGGAAAATTTTATACTCGTCATGAAGAAATAAAATTAGAAGAATTTTAACTCCTGTACGACACAAATTCACCGGGTCATTTAATTTCAAAATTTTCAGCTTTTGATGTTATTTTTAACTTGTCCTGAAAGAAGTTTAATGATTTGAATTAAATGCAGTTTTAGTCTCGAAACACGATTTTGCGTTGTTTTACATTTTATTCGAGTCTGTTGCCATTCGGAAAAAAAGGTATTCTTTCATATAAAATCTATTATTAATTAAGGAAACTAAACTATTTAAAAGCAATAGATGCAATTCTTAAGAATATTACTTTTTACTTCCTTGTACGAAGTAAAAAGGAAGTATTGTAATCGCGAAATTTTTCAGGCATCATATTTCAGCGAAAATATCCATTTTGACCGTTATCGAATGCAATTTAAGGATGTTTTTGTGTCATCTGTACGTACGGACAGAATAAAGGATACTTTCCCCCCCCCAAAAAAAATTATAAAACTGATTTAAAGTGGCTTCAGAAGAGATTTTTTCACGGCGTAGGTGCGTACGTGTGTATGTATCTCGCGTAACTCAAAACGGGTAGTGTCAAGAACGTTGAAATTTTGTATATAGGACAACTATAGGATGCAGTTGCGCACCTCCCTTTTTGGTGCAAACTAGCAGTAAAAGTAAATATATATATCTGTTACTCGGCTCCGTGAGCTCAGTATTTTTTTCCTTATATGTTGGCCAATTATATATTTTTTGCTTTAAAAATGATTGAATTTGTGAGCATATATGCATATTCATCCAATATCCTATGAAATATTTAGTTATTGCACCTGGGCCATCTCTATCGATAATCTGTACTGATATATATTACAATTTAAAAAGCCTTTTTGGGCTATCGTTAAATTCCGAAATCTTTCAGACCTTTATTATTATTTAAATCAATCTGATTCAAAAGTTAAAAAAAAAAATTCTTAAAACCTTCATCTATTGTTTTTCAGTAGCTTAGTTTATTATTCAATAACAAAGAGACTGAATTCGAAGATCTTGCATTTTGCCGAACGGCAACAGACTCGAATGAAAAGTGAAACACATTGACAGCGGACATTTAACAGGAATCAATGAAACACTATGAATAACTGTCCTTTCGGACTAATAATAATATTGACAACTGACTACTTGTAATTAAAAGAATTGAACGAACACCATAAAAAATAGGAAAAAAAAAAATCTGAAATGTTTCAGATTTTAAATTGCGTCCAAAGGGGCGTTTTTTAACATTTTGTGTGTTACCTTTCTTTATTAAATATCATGTTCCTCGCACTTAAACCATAAGATCCAGTGCAACAGCAATATCGCAAAATAGTTTTAAAACGAGCATATCTTTAGAATTTCCGATACAGAGACTCACGCGCTGGAGATAAAAATGTTTTTTCTGCACAACGTTGCCATTGCTCGCTTTGAAATCCTTGAGTATGTTAATCAAAAATTCGTCAAAGTTTTAAAAAATAGGAAATCGATCATAAAACAAATTTCAAATTTGGTCTTCCACATGCTCATATTCGTTGGAGGATTACGTTATTCAAAATTCGATGACTATGTACCGTTATTTTATGACAATGTGAGAAATATACATACATTTACGCAGATTTTCATTATTTAATTTCTTCAAATATAATGCAGGACTCTAACATTTTGTGGCAACAGTTTGAAAAGTGAACCGACATTTATCCGTCCGACGCAAAATGCCAAAACGAAACTAATAGTCCTTCGGGATTCAAATCCCTTTGGACTAATAATTAACTTAGCTTTTTACAATCATAAAAGTATTCCTAATTGTTAGTTCGTAATGCGCAAGCGCAGATCAAATATGAGGTGATGCAGACTATACACTTACTGCCATCTATCGGAGGAAATAGTTTTAAATATTAATAAAAACGCTCGGAGATTGGGGTGAATTAAATGAGTAAATTTAATTAACAAAAATTCTTAGCATCCAAGAGTTTAGTTAGAAAGAACCAATACGAATCCGAATGCAGCGTTTACAGCTTTTCAGAAATAGACTCAAATCTCTTTTATTCTAACTTCCAACGTAAGAAAGGCAAATGAAAAAAAAAAAAAAAAAAAAAAAAAAATCTTCCGTTCCTGTTTCAGAAATAAATCTATCAGACGAAATTCAATTTTCTAAGCACCTGTCTGACGTTCCTTACTCTTCCTTTCCTTCTTTCTCCATTCACGCTCTCCCCTTAGTCTTATCCAATAAAAACTCTTCTTTTTTTCCCCCATTATTTTATTTTTTCATTTATTTTTGCAGTAAGATTCTAATTTTTTACCTTGTTTAGAGTTCTGTAATATTTCCTACTTTTAAAAAATCATTATTTGTGGTGTGAAAGAAATGGCCCTGTGTGGAATGTACAAGGTTTGCAATGATAATATGAAATCTCTTAATCTAAATGCAAGTTTTACGAAATGATTGTCTTATAGAATTCCATGGGAGAAAATCTTGAAATTTACCCCCCCCCCCCATCCTTTCCAAAAAATATGCCTGGATTATCCAGAACTGTTGTAACTTGCCATATTTCAGAACTTTTCAAGTTCGGAAAAAAATTCTGAGATAAAATAAACTGAAAGTATCGACATTTCAACATTACACCAAAGGATCTGTTACTGTTAGTCCAAAGGGCCAATTTGCCTTGAAGGACTATTAATTTAGTTTTGGCATTTTGCATTGGTTCGCTATAAATGTCGGCTCACTTTTCAAATTGTTGCCACCAAATATTACCGCCCTGTGTTTTATTTAAAACAATTACTTAATGAAGAATATGCGTAAATGTATCTATGTTTGTCGCATTGTGATAAAAAAACTGTACCTGGAGCCGTCCAATTTTGAATAATGTAATCTTCCTCCGAATATGGGCATCTGGAAGCCCGAATTTGAAATTTGTTTTATTATCGATTTCATATTTTGCAACACTTTAACGAATTTTTGATTAACAAAACGATTTCAAAGCGAGGAATGACAACACTGTACGAAAGAAAAACATTTTTATCTCCAACGCGCGAGACTGTATCGGAAATTCTAAAGATATGTTCATGCGATATTGCTGTTGAATTTAATTTCATGGTTTAATTGCGAAGAACATGATATTTAGCAAATAAAGGTAGCACACAAAACGTTAAAAAAAAAAACCTGAAAGCTTCCAGGTTTTTTTTTTTTTTTTTTTTTTTTTTTAATTTTTTTAATTTGAAAAGAAAAATTTGGCGACATGAATTTCGAAATTAACTGGTGCTAGAAGCTTTGGAATTTAATAGATATTATTCCATGTAAAAAAATTCGGATGTGTTTAAAATAATAATAGCAACAACAATAGTAATAATAAAATGAGAAGTAATTTCAGCCGATCTAAAAAATTATAATTTCTTAAAAAAATTTTAGCTAATTATAAAAATATGTTTCAGAAAAATAGGCGAATCCAAAATAAAAGCTTTTAAAACTTAATTGTCTGTGATCTTCTATCTGTTATCAGCTATACCATTAAATCTAAAGCAGGTAGGTGGGCAGCGAAATCGAAATGGTATTCGAGAAGTGTCGCTGCTAAATGCTATAAAACTCTTCGAAATCGAATCCGGCGACAGCAGCCTATACAGCAAATCACCAAATACCTATAGAAGCATTGACATTATAGTGAAGTCGTTGCTAAATTTTAGAAGGGACATCGTTTCATGTCCCTGTCAGGCTAATCGGATTCCATTCCCAGTTTCCACATTCTTCCCTTCCCTCCCCCTACATCACAAATCCTTGGAAGGTTGGGGGAGTTTGTACAGGAGGTGGAGTGGAACGATTACATTTAATCAACTAATAAAAGCCCAGAGCCAAAATAAATTTGGGAAGCGTGGCTCTGGAAGCTTTCCGTTTGCTTCAATTCCCACCTGCGGCCTGAAATTCGAAAACTAGGATGACAGCCAATTTAGAAAAGTGCTGGATCGCCATTTTATATTCACTTTTGGGAAAAGCGTCTGCCTGTCTGCAACAACGGATCGCATCAGTTTCAGGTAGCACGAAGGTAATGTTTCAAATTTTGGAAGACTTTATAACGATCGTCTGCAGAATCGACAGTGTACCGGCAGAGTAATTTGACAGAAAAAGAAGTAAAGTGAAGAGAGAGCAACGCGATAAGCTAAATGATGTCATGAAGAGGGAAGTTCTTTTGTCCTGGAACTCGGCGTTAATACCTGCACATACGTACATTGATTGTTTTAATAAGTATGTATTTCATACTTGTAGTGTATTCCAATGTGCGTGCTGTTGAGGTAAATGGTAGCACGTCCAGGCGGGAATTCGAAGATCCACGCTCGAATATCGGGGAAAACGCAAATTCGGGTTTCCAGATGCCCAAATGCGGTAGAATACTTTATTCAAAATTGGATGTCTGTAGGTACCGCTGTTTTATCACACTGCGGGAAACATGCATACATTTATGCAGATTCTTCATTATTTAATTTCCTTAGATATAACACAGAGCAATAATATCGGGTGGCAACAATTTAAAAAGTGAACCGTCATTTATAATGAACCAACGCAAAATGTCAAAACGAAATTAATAGTCTTTCAGGGCTAATTGTCCCTTTGGACCAATGAATAAAATGAAGCTTATTTAATAGAATAATTCAATAAGTATATTATTCATCATAAAAAAGGGGGGGGAAATTTTTGTATTTTATTTTCTAATAAGGTTAAGAACTTATTTAGTTTCATTTTCCTCGATTCGCTATGCAATAAATAGCAAGTTAATTAACAATTTTAAACCTAAAAATATGATATTCGTTTAATGAATTCATATTTGTTCACAGCTGCATGCACGTACAAGCACGGTCAGAGACGCAGAACTGGCAAACCGGAAAAAATACCCTCCGTTGATCACTTTCGCAGAAAAACAGAGGTGAAATAAACGTAAATCACCACGCATGAAACATGGAATATAAATAAAACAAAATGTCACCTTAAAAGAACACATTTGAGCCTCAGCTTGTCTCGGAAGAATAGCTTAGGAAATCTTGAGTTACGGTTATTACCGAAACAGATTCTGGCTATGCATCACCAAGTTTAACCGGAGGTCCGATTTTTTACGTTTGCGTTTGTAGTATTCATATAGCGCGTTAGAAAGTGGTTCCTCCCCCCTTCCAAGTCTTATTAAATGGTTGAGATCATATTGAAACGTGTTTTATGTTATGGACATCATCCTTTACTTTTTTTAATGAATTTAAGGTCGACAACCTGACGACAAGGTTGAATGAAAAATACGGAAAAGCAAAACTTCCCTGAAGAGTCGAAACTGACCTCTTAAAGATCCAATAGAAGTCGATAGCTGACTATGCAAGAGCAGTTTATAAGCGGAATGAACATCCTGTCGATTATTTAAAAAAATAAAAATTATGTGGACACCACGACACTTCCTTGTACGGCCTGTTAAATTATATACATTTTTTCTTGCGTTTCACTTAAGTTTATTTCCTCGAATTATTCTAACTTAACAGATATTCTAGATATCAAAAATTACAAATACTGAAATTAAATATCTCGGGTCCATTTCTGTCGTACTGGAGTCAAACTTAGTTTTTATTTTTTCATAACTGGAATAAAACTTTCAAAAATATAAGTATAGGAGAACCAGGGAACCTCATTAAAAGTCACATTCCGTTATTTGCCATTTTTTGTTAGCCCAGAAGGGCTATTAAGTTCGTTTTCGCATTTTGCGTTGATTCACTTTTCAAACTGTTGCCATCAAATATTACAGCCTTTATTATATTTAAAGAAATTAAATAACGAAGAATCTCCACAAACGTATGCATGTTTCTCTCCCTGTGATAAAACAACGGTCAAATTCTGAATAACGTGATCCTCCACCGAATATAAGCATCTGGAAACCCGAATTTGGAATTTGTTTTATTATCCAGTTCATATTTTGTCACACATTAAAGAATTTTTGATTAACAAACTCAACGATTTCAAAAAAGTATATGACTACGACCAATTATTGCGAAAATAAAGGCCCGACAAGAACTTTCAGTTGACTTACGTAGACACGTCACTCACACTCACACACAAATCAAAATGGTTCGGAGAACGGTCAAAATGACAACTTCCGCTGAAACAAGGTACCCGAAATGTTTCATGATTACAAATAAAAAATACTTTCTTTACATTTTACAATGAAGTAAAGATATTAATAGAGTTTATAATGAAATTTTTACTGATATACAGCAGTTATGATGCAGTATGTATGAAATTATATAATGCAAATATGAGGAAGATACACTAAAATTATTTAATTATATTTTTAAACCAATAATATTTTTTAAATATATATTTTTTTTCAATAAGTGCAATATGAAACGTAAAACGTTAGAATACAAGAAAACACAATAAAAGATACAAACTACGAGTAAAACAGGAAACAAGAAATAGGGAGAAATTTTTTTAACCAGGTGATTTAAGAGCCAACTGCAGTTTTATGCCAAGTATTAAAAAGAAATGCATCAACACATCTAGCGCAACTATATCATTGATTATAATCGAACATTTGGTGCAATTAAAACCTACGATATTGTTTCTGAAAACCTGTCTAGTAAAACTAAAAATACCACTAGCACAAAATTTAAGCATAACTCGGCTTTTTTTCAAAACTTTTGTTCATGCTCTTAGTCTAATTGTTATCTAAGTTACTTATATTCAATTATTTGTATTATGATTGCCTTGTATACTATATATTATAGAAAAAAATGTAAGGTGGTCTATTAAAAAACATTGTATTAAAAGAGGTTGATGGGAGAAAGTGTTTCGGAATCCTTCTGTACAGTCACCGTTGACACTTAAAAAAGAGATTTACAGAGAAAATGAAATTTCGAATTCCAGTGAATACAAAACTATCCTTTTCGGTCGATTTCTGTGTTTAGAAACCCTTATTTTCTTAATCATTGATTGTAGACATATATTTTCAGTTTAAAAAACTTTTCAAATGACACAATATTCCCTTTTTGGCATTTTTAAATTAAAAAAATTATTCTATAAAAGCTAGAAAATGTAACTTTCTACGCAGTCCCTATCCTTAAATATATGAAAACTTTAAACCGATAACAAAAAATGAAATGTAAAAGCTTAGACTTAGAAGAATTGACCAACATCTTTCATTTTGAAGATTTTATTCAGCTGCCGTGCACAAACTGAAGAGAAAATACAAAATAAATAAAATCAAAAATTCAAAATTCCCGCATGCACGTGACCGTGTAGTAGTTCTAAACTTGGAATAAGCTAATACAACAAAAGATGTTTGCCTAAGAAATAAACCACCGTGAATAAATGTAGAACACCAATGATATAAATACTGAAAAAGTGAAAAATAAATAAAATTATAAAAACCTGAAAGCTTTCAAATTTCATATTACGTTCAAAGGGCCTTTTTTAATGTTTTTTGTGTGTTACGTATCTTTATTAAATATCACGTTCTTCGCATTTAAAACATAAAATTCAGTTCAATAGCAAATCGCAAAATAATTTTAAAATGAGCAGAATTCCTGATTCACAGTCTCGCGCGCTGGACATAAAAATGCTTTCAGCCCCGTACAGTGTTGCCATGGCTCGCTTTGAAATCGTTGAGTTTGTTAATCAAAAATTCGTTGAAGTGTTACAAAGTATGAAATCGATAATAAAACAAATTCGGGCTTCCAGATGTACCTATTCGGGTGGAAGCGTTCAAAATTGGATGGCTCTAGGTACCGTTGTTTTACCCCAATTCGAAAAACATACGTACTACATTTATGTAGACTCTTCATTATTTAATTTCTTTAAATATAATGAAAGGCTCTGATATTGGGTGGCAAGAATTTGAAAAGTGAACTGACAATTAATTAACTTGAAAATTAATAGTCCTTCTGGGCAAAGTGCCCCTTTAAACTTATAAAAATAAAGTGGAAATAATGGTGTAAAAGAAATGAATAATAAAGAATAAAAAGAAAATATAAAATACAAAGAATTGACATATACCGGCAAATCGTCACCAGGGCTTTGGGAGAGAAGCAAATAGTGTGTGTGTATTTAATTATGGCAAAGCACACTAGGGCTATCTGCCTAAGAGGAGGGATGCCTTTCGTGGAGGACTTTCTAAGGGAAACTGGCTCGTATACACGTTACACATGGGGAAAACCACGAAAACACCCATGCAGCCAGCCCGTTCGCGGGATTCGAACCTCGGACCGAACTACCAGTGTTCAGCGACTTTACCGCTCGGCGAGAAGCAAATGGACCAGCCCGTTTGTGAACTGACCACAAATCTGCTAAATGTTAATGAACTACAAGACATTTTGTGTCTATCATACATTTAAGGTCCATATCATTACATAAAAAAGCAACAAAAACCTTTCATTCGATTTAAATACAAACCACGTCCATTAAATTATATCTATAAAACTATACATGGTGTCCCATAAGTATTGGTGCAAACTTTAACGGAAGGTAGGGCACGTCAAAAGGACCTAAAATTGCATAGCAGTCCCTGGAAGGTAAAGTTGGTATCAGAGATACAGAAAAGAACAAATATAAGACAGAGATTATAAATATTACATAATATTGTAGTAGATGGTACCCTTTCCAGATACTACACAAAAGGTTTCAAGATTACAAAGTTATATCGAGGTTATATATTATATATATATATTGCGTTATATCGACGGACAACGGATTGAACAACACGGTCAAAAACATCTGGATTCGTTTGAATATCTGCAGCGGAGATGATTCTTGCAACCAGATCCATTTCAGACTCCACAATTTTTTCGAACAGAAAAGGTTTAAGTTCTGATCAAAGATAGAAATTAAGGTTATTTAAAATCCGAAGAGCGTGGGAGAAAGGCAACTGATCCACCACATGACATACCCAAATGTCTCCGAACACATCTTTCACAATGCGAGACGCCCCATCATTTTGAAACCTAATATTAAGTCTCACATTTTATGGCACAGGATAAAGTAAGCCTGGCACAACCTGTTCCAAAAAGTTGAGATAATTTGCTGACGTCATAGGCGATGACAACATGTAAGGTCCGGCTAAGCAGTCGTCGAGCAAACATACCTAAACGTAGTGAACAGCACTACCTAGTGACATAGGATGACGCTTGCGCTCATGGACTCCTATGCAATTCGCGATCCTTTCAATGTCCCCGATCTGCTCTTAAAAATTTGTGCCAATACTTATGGGACACCCTGTATGCATAATTTATTAAAACAATTACTAATTCAGAATTCAAACAACAAAAATCAGCTTTATATTTGCAAATAATGACAGGACTAATTTCGATGGCTTTACCGAACGATCTTCCTCAGCTGCCAAAGTGCAAATGAAAGAGATAAGAGATAGTGATAAGATAAGAATGCCTAGAACAGGAGTTGAACCACTAGCGTTAGCTATTGATGAAACGGGAGAATTAAAACATAATTTCTTTAAAAGCTGAAGGAAAAGATGTATTGAATTTAGGGTCGTAACTAGAACAAAGATTTTTTTGAATGTGAAACAGCTCTAGAAAATCTAATTCACCCATGGAAGATGTTTTTTTGAATAATTTTTGGTTGCAGAAAAATGGTTTTTCTGTGCTAGTTAACGACCCTAATTCCAATCCCTCTTTGCCTTCAGCCTTGAAGGAAATTTTGCTTTAGTTTTAATGCTGAAGGAAAAGATGTATTGAAATTAGGGTCGTAACTAGAACAAAGATTTTTCTGAATGTGAAACAGCTCTAGAAAATCTAATTCACCCATGGAAGATGTTTTTTTGAATAATTTTTGGTTGCAGAAAAATGGTTTTTCTGTGCTAGTTAACGACCCTAATTCCAATCCCTCTTTGCCTTCAGCCTTGAAGGAAATTTTGTTTGTTTTTTTGTTTCATCAATAGATGGCGCTAGTGGCTCACCTCCTGTGCAGCCATTTTTATCTTATCTCGTTCATTGGCACTTTGACAGCTGAGGCTGTTGGTTCGGTAAAACCATCGATACTAGTCCTGTGAAAGTTAGCAAATAGAACGCTGATTTTTGCTGTTTGACTTCTAAATTAATACTTGTTTGGGCGTGTTATTTTACCTTGATTACCAACGCAGCTTAAGGTACTTGAAAAATGCAATATTCGTGAAGTACCTGCTTTTATAAATAATTTCATAATACTTTTTTTTTAACAGATACTATTCTTTTGATTTATTTCTATACTGTACTTCTGATCAATTTGAAGATTACACATATACACCAAACAAGATCCTATGCCATCTAATTATTGCACATGTAGGCTTTGGAATATTCCTTTTCAGCTGATCCATCCATCGATAAATCATTTGCTGTACGCCCAGCACCAAGAATGCTAACGGCCTAGTCAGACGGGTTCGGTAACGCCCCTACAGCGCCACCGGTATCGAAGAAATTCGTCATATTCTGAACACACACGAACGAACCTTCTGACCTCTTCCCCACAAAACAACCCCAGCGCTAATCGAACTTATGATTGTTCGAATCCCACCCAATTCCAATGCTATCAGGGGTGATGACGGACTACCAGTAAATGAGTGAGTCAAGAGGGACACACACAAATACTACAACAGCTGGTTAAATACTCCACAACAAACTACCATTACCACGGCGATAATAAATGCCGTGAGTTCTTAACGAGCACGGCGAGGATCGGTGATTCACAAATGACACAACATTTTGCCCTTGGTAATTGGCGTCGGGTGTTTAGAAATGATAGCTTCACATATTTGCAAAAGCATTTAATGAATTCACTTTACTGTCAGGAGGTACTGTCTCTTTTCTGTACTCTCTCTTTTCTGCACAGATCACAAATTTTCTTAATTTCTTAAATAAAATTTCGAGTCAGTTTCGATAAATACTCCACTAAAATAGTAGTTATAATTAAGAAAAAGTTAGCGGAATTTTTCCGCGATCACTTTTACTTCCTTTACTTCGTACAAAATTCAAAACTATGTATTAGTTGTGGAAAAATTTCTAAAAAACAATTAAATATCAGCAAACATATTTCAACGGAAATACCCCCTTTGACCGTTAACGAAACCGTTTCGACTAGATCGTACGTATGGACAGAATAAAGGACGCTTTTCTCCAAAACGGATTCGTGACGTCTGTACAGACGAGTCTCGTATAACTCAGAAACGCAAAACGTTGAGTATTCATAATAGAGCAAACTCGAAAAATAAAAATGCGAAAGTGAAAATATACAAAATTATAAAAATATAAAAATAAATCATTCAGAATTACTCTAATTCATAACTCATCAGGGGAAAATGAATTAAAGCTACATAAAAGTCGATTAATAGGTTTCGAAAACATGTTTCGTTCACCCGTTTCATAAGAGATCAAAAACAGATTCAATTAAATTTTCATTTGAGACATTAAAATTCATACAAAAACCGAAATATCGAATCTCAAATGTACCAGAATTTTCCCTGGGAATACCCTTGCTTTGATTCCAATTTAATAGTAACTTTAGATGTCTATAATATATATATATATATATATATATATATTATAATATATAAATTTATTTATATGTCCAAAATAGGCGCATTATATAAATTAATGTTAATCTGTGTGTTGCCTTGCCTATTTTAAATTTCATAAATTATTTAAAAACCTTTGGTGGGCTGATTTGGCGGCCGTAGTTTGAATACGCCTCTAAGACAATATTGTCACCATATTCATAATTAAAAGGCTGAAAAACACAATATAAACAAGTTGTTTTACAACCAATCTCGAGCAAAAAGGGCTAAACGAATCCGTTAAGTTCATTCCACACCAACGTCATCCATCAAAAGCGTACGAAAGCAAACAACGCTGTGAAATTTCCCTAAATGCTTTCGTCCAAAGAGGACGACACATCATAGGATATAGGAAACGAAACCTTGGTTTCGTGTCGGTGCGACTTTAAGTGGATAACGAGGTCCCTTTTAATAGGAACATCCGTCATTCCCTAGAAGTGTGTCTGTATGTGCTTTCTAGAGCGACAGTTTCTAAAAAAAGAATTCTACGTAATGTTTGCTGACTTAAAAGAACTTTCAAATGACACATGACAAAGCAAAAAATGCAGCAAAAAGAGAGAAAAAAACGGTTAAAAATGCATTTTATGAAACGTGATAGTTGCTTCTAGCGGAACCTAATTTTATTTTCAGCTAATACTCTCGCTTGAAGGGTTCCTTATTCTTGCTGTTTTCTTTAACAAACAATAAATAATTCATGTACGTTCATGCATGTTCTCGCACTGTGGAAAAACGGCAGCGCCTGTTGCTACCAAATTTTCAACACGCAAAGTCCTGCACATGAACACGTGTACTTAGGAAGACTGGATTTTGAAATTTTAACCCAAAGGAGCGTTAGCTCCAAAGGGCTACTAATTTCGTTTTGGCATTTTGCGTCGATTCACTATAAGCGGGGAATCACTTTTGAAATTGATGCCACCAAATACTATTACCCTGTATTATATTTAAAGAAATTAAATAATGAAGAATCTGCATAAATGTATGCATGTTTCTCGCATTGTGATAAAGCAACTGTACCTACAGCCATCCAATTTTGAATGAAAAGTAATCCTCCACCGAATATGGGCATCTGGAAGCCCTAATTTGGAATTTGTTTTATTATCTGGTTGACAGATCAAATTGATAAAGCTATTTTTCTGTGGGAAATATTGCAGATATGCTTGTCAGTAAGCGATTATTCTAAAATAGGCACTTCGTTCACATTTCGTGAATGCTGTGAGTTATTAGCCCAGACAGGATATTAGTTTCTTTTTGGCATTTTGCGTCGAAAACTTGAAAAGTCTGAATCACTTTTCAAATTCTGGCCACACCAATATTATCGCCCTCTCTTATATTAAAGAAATTAAATAACGAAGAGTCTGCATAAATGAATATATGCTTCTCGCACTGTGATAAAACAACGGTACCTAGAGTCATCAAATTTTGAATAACGATTTTGAATATGGGCATCTGGAAGACGGAATTTGTTTTACTATTTATTTCCTATTTTGTAAAACATTTTTGAGTTTTTGATTAAGAAATTCAACAATTTCAAAGCCAGCAATGGCGACACTGTGCGGGGGAAGGGGGAAAAACATTTTTATCTCCAGCGCACGAGACTGTGTATCGGAAATTCTAAAGATATGCTCATTTTAAAATTATTTTGGTGTATTGCCGTTGAATTGAATTTTATGGTTTAAGGGCAAAGAACATGATACTTAAGAAATAAATGTAACACACAAAACGTTTAAAAAACGCCCCTTCGGGTGTAATATAAAATCTGAAAGCTTCCGGGTTTTTTTTTTTAAATTTTATTTACTTTTTTATTTTGCACGTGTCACTTTGCAAAGCTTAGGATACTTATGTTTCAGATTAAAAAAAAAAAGAAAACTCAGGAATATAAAAGAAGTGTTTATTTGTTTGTAGAGGTCAACCTGTCATCTTCACCACAAGCGGCCCTATAGCTTAATCGGGTTGTCCAGACATTTCTCCTTGTCAAAATTTGATAAAACCCATTCCACGTTAAAAGTTTCATTTGTTAATCTTTCCTCATAAGTTTTAAAAATGGCCAGGTGTCTAAGAAGTGTTTAGCATTTCATATTTCATTACGGCTGCTGCAGAGATCGGATTTTTGAAGTAAGCTCTTAAAGTAAACTGGAAAGCTACCATGACCCTTTGAAATTGGACTTAAATCTATGCCATTTTTTTTTATTGTTAACAGTTTCAGATAGATTTTATTTGTATCGGACATTTGCCATTTTTCTTTCCATAATTTGCTGGTAGAATTCTTCATAAGGGTCACGGCCTTCCTTTCTGACCCCTTCAGCTCAATGATTTTACTGCCATTTCGTATAATAGCCTCTTTGGTCAATGCATTCTCTCTCTCTCTCATTTCCAGTAAAACTCGCAAGTGCTTTTATTCGATTCACATTAATTACTCGTATATCCCTGAGTTCTTTTGCTCTTCAGAAGCCTCAATGACATGCCTCCCCAGGAGTCCAAAGGAGTTTTGGGGATGACACAACAAACCAGCATTATACGAATTTCGGGAATGAAATAACTCATTTTCATAAAACGAATAACTCATTTCATTTAAAATTATTATTTTTACAAACTTAAGAATTATAAACTAAAGAAACAAAAAAAGTGCGATATTGAGGGATTTATCAATTCCGCCCCGCTAACGAAAAAATACCCGTTTTCATGAGATTAGGGACCGTATACAAGGCGACTTACTTAATTTAACTTTAGGAAACGTTCCAAAAATTCTCAGTTTATGCACGGAAATATACCGAATACGTATAATGTTGCGAATTATTACGTAGAAATATGAAAACTATTAAACTTAAGCTTACACACAATTCCTTCTTAAAGTAGATGATTTTGTAGTTACTTAGATTATTATAGAACTTCGATCATTGCCTAAGTTCTTCCTACTAAATTAAAAGCATTTCCTTAAAATTTCACTTACCAATTAAAAGAAACGTTGAGAACAACATTGTAATAATCTACTGCCACATACCTGAAATGAAAGGGTTCAGAATTAGACTAAAATACACATAAATATTATTATATTATTAAACATGCTAATCTTATAATGCACTTATATTTTTAAGTAAAAAAAAAAAAAAAAAAGCATAAAACTTTAAAAGAAATCTCTGAAAATATCCACAAAAGCTCTCTTACAGCTCTTCACAGCATCATAGAGTACAATCGGTAGTTACACTTTAAACTGCTAAGAAAGTTAAACACAATGCGATACAAAGCGCATCTAAAAAGCAAAGCTCTAACGGAAATCTAATACTCCGAATTCAGCTCTGAACTAACAACTGATGCTCTTTTCGAGTTTATATAATTTTCGCGCGGCCGTTCAGAAATCTCTAGTACTTCCCCTTCTCGAAATTATTGGAAGGCATATGAAGGCTGGATACGGTTACAGTTATTCATAGGTATCAATTAAAACTTTTCAATCCCAATACCAATTACAGTTATACCGGGACCGGACTTAAATGTCGCCAAACGGTGTTTTCTCGACAAATTTGGCGATAAATATTAGTCGCCAACACCGTCGCCAGCTTGGCGCTATCTCTTCAATTAAGAGAGATAGCCATTTTATTTTTCTGACAGAGCTTCGTGTCTTTCAAGCATTTCATATTACATTATGCAAAAAATCATAAATTCACTAAAATGATTTACCTATACACAAAATTTATCGCAATATGTATGTGCATAAGGGTTCGGTCGATATCGGCCCTGCTTATGGTATCCAAATTACTCAGATAATCTGGAGAGCTGAAATAAATCTAGTCAAAGGGGAAAAAGGCACTCTTTTTATTATTGTTATTTTCATAGCATGTTGAAAAGGGAGAAGCATTCAAAAAAAAAAAAAAAAAAAAAAATTAGATCCAAAACTTCTCGAGAACTTCAAACTTTATAAAAAGCGTATTCTAAAACTTTCTGATAGTACCCATTGTAAACTTCATCGGGAGGAAATCAGAAGAGGTTTGAAAAAGATCCTCATTTCCAAGTCCAATGGCCATCCGGAAATAAAATAAAAAGGCGAAAGGAAAGAAAAAAAAAAAAAAAAAAGACTAGAGAAAGAAGTGTTTTGTGTGATTTGGGGACTGCTCTGGACAGCAAAGTCAACTGTCCGGTCTCCTTTTCTTCTTCCGACACCTGGACCTCAATTTCCAGTTGGAAGCAGCCATAGAAATGGAGAGCCCTTGTGCTCCCACGAACCATTGAGCTTCAAGTAGAATAGGATGGGTAGTTAAGAGTTTCTTGACCCTTATAAGGCGCTGAAATACATCTTTCCATTTTATGCTCTACAGAGCCAGGAAATAGTCCATGAAAGTACCAATACAGAACATGGATATCCCTAGAGTTTTTAATAATTGTTTGCAATCGTACTTAAGCATATAACGACAAGAGTTGCAAAGGCACTGCACCTTTTAAAATAGATACTGCCAAATGTATCAATTTATTTAAACGAATCTGATATAGACACACGACTTCCTTGTACGGTATTGAATTTATACGTATTTTTTACTGCGTATAAACTTATTTCTTGGAATTATTCTAACTTGATTAACTGATCCTTCGAGGCAAATGTAAAATGACATCAAAAACTGTAAATTTTGAATTTAAGTATCCCCATCAATTCTTGCTGTACAAGAGTCAAAATTCTTATAGTTTTCTTTTTTCATAAAGAGTATAAAACTTTCCCAAATGTAATATAGGAACCGGCAGACCGCATTAAAAATCATTATTTGTTTAATTTTTTTTTTTTTTTTAGTCCAAAGGGATTTGAATCCCGAAGGACTATTAGTTTCGTTTTGGCATTTTGCGTCGGACTCATAAATGTTGGTTCACTTTTCAAACTGTTGCCACAAAATGTTAGAGTCCTGCATTACATTTTATTTTTCTGACAGAGCTTCGTGTCTTTCAAGCATTTCATATTACATTATGCAAAAAATCATAAATTCACTAAAATTATTTACCTATACACAAAATTTATCACAATATGTATGTGCATAAGGGTTCGGTCGATATCGGCCCTGCTTATGGTATCCAAATTACTCAGATAATCTGGAGAGCTGAAATAAATCTAGTCAAAGGGGAAAAAGGCACTCTTTTTATTATTGTTATTTTCATAGCATGTTGAAAAGGGAGAAGCATTCAAAAAAAAAAAAAAAAAATTAGATCCAAAACTTCTCTAGAACTTTAAACTTTATAAAAAGCGTATTCTAAAACTTTCTGATAGTACCCATTGAAAACTTCATTGGGAGGAAATCAGAAGAAATTAAATAATGAAAAATCTGCATAAATGTATGTATATTTCTCTATTGTGATAAAACAACGGTACATAGAGTCATCGAATTTTGAATAACGTAATCCTCCAACGAATATGAGCATGTGGAAGACCAAATTTGAAATTTGTTTTATGATCGATTTCCTATTTTTTAAAACTTTGACAAATTTTTGATTAACAAACTCAAGGATTTCAAAGCGAGCAATGGCAACGTTGTACAGAAAAAACATTTTTATCTCCAGCGCGTGAGTCTCTGTATCGGAAATTCTAAAGATATGCTCGTTTTAAAACTATTTTGCGATATTGCTGTTGCACTGGATCTTATGGTTTAAGTGCGAGGAACATGATATTTAATAAAGAAAGGTAACACACAAAATGTTAAAAAACGCCCCTTTGGACGTAATTTAAAATCTGAAACATTTCAGATGTTTTTTTTTTTTTTTTTTTTTTTAATTTGATACTTCCAACACATGAATATTTCCGTCATTTAAAACACTTCTGTAATTAGAAGTATATGACTAAGACCAAAGACTGAAAATAAAAGCTGGGTAAGGAGGGTAGGTGTGTGTGTGTGTGTGTGTGTGTGTGTGTGTGTGTGTGTGTGTGTGTGTGTGTGTTTTTTAAATTTGATATTTCCAACACATGAATATTTCCGTCATTTAAAACACTTCTGTAATTAGAAGTATATGACTAAGACCAAAGACTGAAAATAAAAGCTGGGTAAGGAGGGTAGGTGTGTGTGTGTGTGTGTGTGTGTGTGTGTATATATATAAAGAAATATAAAAATTAGAATTAAAAAAGTAGAATTGAAGTAGTTTAAACTTAAAAACATCAATATTCATCATTAAAGTGGAATTAAAGCAAGGCAGTTCATCTATAATATAATAATTGCAACCGTGTATAAGAGGTTTAATACAATATCAAAACAAATCCAATTTAAGAATTCATAGTAGAACAAACTCTTAAAATAAAATTGCGAAAGGGAAAATATACAAAATTATACAAATAAAAATCTTCTTTCACTGAAACTCCATTTCAGAAATGATCACGGAAAAATGAATGAAAGCTTTCATTAGAAGTCGATTAATATGTTTCGTTCTCCTGGTTCATTTGAGATCAAAAACCGTAAAAAGATTTCATCAAATTTTTATTAAAGCCTTTAAAATTCATATAAAACCGAAAATTAAATCTCAAATGTACCAGAATTTTCACTCCACATTTTCGAAACAATTGGAAAAAAGAAAAAAACAGAACACTCTGCCAAAAGACACAAGAAATGACTAAAGTAATGTTACATTTTTAAACTGAAATACTAATAAAATGGGAGATTTTTAAAAGTTTAGGAAAGGTACTACAAACTGTGGGAAGCAAAAAGTGTAATATGCATGAAATTTTATGAAAAAATTTAATAAAGTACTTTTACTTCTTTTTATTTCATTCTTATATTTAAGTATTGTTCCGAATGGATACTATATTTTTAAAATTGTCTCGTCGGAGAATTTTTGCATTTTTGAAATAATTAAAAATTTAAATTCAGATATTTTATAATACTGATTAGCAAATTGACAATTTGGAATAGGGATTTTGTTTAGAAATGCGAAAAAGACAAAATGCGGGCCTAATGAATTGTTGGTGACTGTACAGAGGGATTCCAATTCACCTTGAAATGTCGGGACCTTTCTATGGCGTCAACAACGATTTTAATTGTTTAAATATACTTTTCTTTAATTTTTAAAATTTAGCATTTAATGAATTACAAATTCAAATTTAATTACTTTAAAATTCGAATTTAGTTACTTATAAACTGCAATTTTTGATTTCCACAGTAGTATGTATACCTTTACTATTTAAATTTTCTTCACATTTTCAAGGAGATAAATTAATAATTTTTATATTCTGTATTAAAATTTAATCAGTAGCGATAGCACAGGAATTTATGTTTTAAGTCCTTTTTAAATAAATTTTGAAATTCCCTAATATTTAAGTTTTTTTTTCCTACTGCTTACATTTCCTTACAAATTTTATTATGTAAACAGATATGTATAATTATATTAATGAGGCCAGTTTAGTCTAATTTCAAAGGTCTAGAAGCTTCTAATTAACTAATTAATTACAGTAAGGAATCTATTGCTTTTAAATCGTTTACTTTGCCAAACAATGACAGATTGCTTAAATTTAAAAAAAATCTTTCGTTTTTGCCGAATAGCAACACACCGGTGCGCAGAATATGAAAATATTTTATTTTACTACCCTTCTTTTAAATCGTTGAATTTCTTAATTAAAATTTCCTTAAAATTCACACGAAACATGAAATAATTAAATAAATTAAAAAAAAATCGCACTTGAACCATAAAATTCAGTTCAACAGCAATATCGCAAAATAATTTTAAAACGAGAATATCTTTAGAATTTCCGATACACGCGCGCTGGAAATAAAAATGTTTCTTTCTTTCCCCGTACGTTGTTGTGATTCATCGCTTTGAAATCGTTGAGTTTCTTAATCAAAAATTCTTTAATGTCTGACAAAATATGAAATAATAACACCAATTCCAAATTAAGCCTTCCAGATGCCCATATTCGGTGGAGGATTACGTTATTCAAAATTTGATGGCTGAAGGTACTGCCGATTTACCTCAGTGCGATAAACATACATACTTTAATGCAGATTCTTCGATATTTAATTTCTTTAAATATATCACAGTGCGATAATATTTGGTGGCAACAATTTGAAAAGTGAAATGGATATTTAAAGTTTTCAACGCAAAATGCCATAACGAAATTAATAGCCCTTCTGAGCTCACGCCCTTTGGGCTGAAAACCAATTCAAAATTTCGGGCTTCGAAGTTCAGATGTTTGGATGGACAACCCGAATAACAACTCGCAAACACCTGTCAGTACATATGACCGCTCTGGTCTAAGTAAGCTGAAGCTCTGGGTTTAAGTAAGAGTAGGAATTTTGAACCAAAAATTCCGGCTCTTTAGCTGTTCGTGCTTTTTCGTCCCGAAACGACACTCAGAGGATTCTTTAAATGTAAATGAAATATTAGTTCCAATGTATAAAGCGTATTAAATTAATTGTGAGAGATGTCTTATACCAAAAGTTATGAAAGAAATTTTACAACCAGTCAAACAACCAGTTTCAGTCTTCTGTGCTTTTAATATAAATAACCTGTCAAACTTTAAGTTTCCTAGAGACCTCACATAAGCAAAAGCAATCTACATAAAGCTTTAATAATAAAATATCTAAGTAAAAAGACTTAAAGGAGGGACTTTCTTTGGAGCAATTTTGCTACACTACATAAAAAGAGCAGTTCCTTGGAAAATAAAAACGTAAAAATGATATTTTTATTACTTTTTTTCATACGACTTTTTACAAGTGTAAGACTGATAAAGAGCGAAAGAATCGTTAGAAAATTCATAATCGTATTAATCGGGTGTTGCTATTAAACAACACTTCGAAGGGCAGGATCAAGTTTCACGATGCGGCGAACTAAGATATATGGACCTCGTAAAATCTTTACGATGCTTCTTACCCCCAAGCCGTAAAATTCTTGATAGCCCACCGAGATCTCAGCTTCCGGATCTATCTCTATAAATCGAAAAAAGCTAATTTCTTACTCGGCCAAGTTTCCTTCCTCTGCTATCCCATCTGCCAGCCGTAACTGCAGGAAAAAAGTGAAGAAATCTGTAGTTTTTTTTTTCCCTCCTCCCCCTTTCATCCTGGAGAGTCACCAATAAAATCGATGGTTTTAATGTTTAATTTAAACTACAAAATTCTTATTATTGAAATGGGAGAAGTGAAGTGATTTTTTTTCCGCTTTTAGAATAGCAAGCAAAGATGAGCCATAAATTTTATAGCAGTTGGAATAGATTTGTTTGTAACTTATGAGTAACTGCGAAAAAAGAAAGTCGTTATTCGACATCGCTTTGCCGTCATGTTCTTCTTAGTTTTTGACTATTCGTCTAATAAAGTAATTTTATTTTAAAATCCAGCAAGCTTTAGCTCGCTTTTCTTTCGTTTATTCCGTAAGTGCATAAATAAAAGAAGAACAAAGGGGTTAAGAACAGGTACGGGTGTGATTGCAAAAATCTGAGTCGACTTTGGGCTTGGTTTAAGAAACTGTGGTTCTCCTCTCCCCCCACGACGCTTTGATTAAACCGCGATATCTTCCCGGTTAAAATATTATTTTATCCCATTTGTTAATGAGTTTCTAAAGAGAAGCGTGTTTGTTCCAGATAACAGATTAGAGTTGATCTTTTCAGCAAATATTTATAATTGTACTATGCTTGGACTTATTGCCAGGATCGAATTGTCAAATATTCCATGTAAATCACATTATATATGGTGACACACAAAAACAGGAACTTTTGAAATGCATAGTTGCAGCCATTTATAGTTGGCAGGCGCCTTCAGCTGTAAACAATCTCGCCATTTAGTAATCATAAATCGGTGGAACGGTCAACAGTGCGCTTTCGCCATAAAAATGTTTTACATAAACAATGACACGTTGAATAATTTCCCACAACTTCACGTCGTTTCAACACGTTCCAACAGTATGGTTGAACCTGGTTCCAACAGGTACAGGTTGAAGCTAGGCCAGCACCTCCGTAGTACCACAGGTAACTGAGGTATTGCTGAACCTAGCTAACTGTAAACTTTCCACCAAAATTTCGAGGGAGAACACCCCGGGGGAGTGCTCCGAGGATCTCCTGCCCCTCCTTTTTACCATCAACCCCTTGAGAGGACTTTCTGAGATAATTGATTTCTGGTATTAATAGTGTACACAAATCATACTGAGAAAAGACTGTATTTGAAAAGTTCAAACAACTGATGCTTCCAAAAGTCTAAATGTATGAACAAATGTCCTTTCTATGGCGGGAGGTGTAATAAGCAAGTCTTTGGTGATCCCAAGGACACTGTGTGAATTGAAACAAAAAATTCAAGTCTCTTCAAAGGCAAGTTGCAGCAGTTCAGTTACTGTCAATACAATTTTTTTTACTGGATTTTTTTTTTTTTTTTACTTTACATTTTTCTGTGTCACACTGTATTTATTAAACAGAACAGACACTAATGAACTGCTATTAATGGGAAATGTACATGTGATCGGAATCCGATTCCTGGTATGAAAGCATTTGATTTCTCTGCATGGAATCAACAGTATTTTAAACGCTCTATCAATTTATATTTCCAATGCGACCCCCCCAAAGTACTAATCGTAACATAACTCCAGTTTCCAAAAAACATATCTCTAAGAGCTAACTTAGAAATACTAAAAATTAACTTATTATCTTATCTCTAACTACGACATTAATGAGTGACTTAATATTTTGACCACCGCACTAATTAGTATGCTACAGTTATAAAAGATGTGCAATTATTAGCTGAAAACGGACTATTGGTCAGGAAATGGGATTTTGCGTTGCTTCATAATAACGGCGTATCACTTCAGACTGACGTCTTGTATTATTCTCAAAGACGTTAAATAATGAAGAATCTGCATGCATACATGTTCATTGCACTATGAAAAAACGTTATTCACATTCCAATTTCGAATAACATAATCCACCATCCGAATATGTTCACCGGGATGGCCAAATTTTGAATTTCGAATTTGTTTTATTATTTATTTCATATTTTGTAAAACTTTAATGAATTCTTGATTAACAAACTGAATAATATAAAACGGAGCAACGGCAACAGTGTTCGAAGCAAAACATTTGTATTACCAGCTTCCGAGACCTTGCCATTCGGAAAATGCAAGATACTGATATTGATATCAATTTCAATTAACAAACTCGCTTCTATGAAAGCAACGCGTTGTGGCTTGCCGCAAATAAAATAGTATTATCCTCCATGCGCCAGCATGTTGCCATTCAGTAATACCTAAGATAAATTCAAATTTAACTGGCAGGTTATTGAGTAATAAATTAAATGATTTAAATTCTTAAGAACTGCGTTTATTGCCTTAATTCTTAAGAATACTTTTTTTTTTCTTTTTAATAATATGATTTAAATAAACAAGTATTAAAAATCATATATTTATTCTTTTTTATGATATCCATTTTAGGTCGCTGGCCGCCTGAGTGGCTAATTTGGAAATAACTAATAGAGTGATCATAAAAATAAGTATGGCAGAACACTCAATCGGGAATTCTGTTTTTAATATATTTTGTGATTTTACTGTTGAATTGAGTCTTATGTGACGCGAGAGCGAAGAATGCAACATTTAATAAATAATGTTAACATATGAAAATTCGATAATAAAAAAACAAAGCCATACTAACTAAAAAACCGAATACTGATATGACGAACTGAGAAAAGACTGAAAAAAGTATATAAATGTAATCGACACTTAACACTACATCGGGAATTCTAATTCTAAAGCTATGCAGCTTTTAAAACTTTGCGATTTTGTTGAACTTAATATAGCATAAAGTACGAAGAAAACGAGAGCAGAATGGTAGACAGCGATCTCGGCGAAAACGTAGAAAACCTTAACAAACCCTTTTGGGAATCGTTAAAACCCGAACTCTTTCAGATTTTTGTTTTTCTTTGTTTGTTAATAGGATTTAATACTGGCACCAAATTCGATAGCCAAAGTGACAAAATATCAGTATTTTTTAAAGTAAGTATCGCTGCATCTAATTCAAAAAACTATTTCTCCTAAAATTACGCCATAAATAAGAACAAATAATATATGAAGCGTTTGCATTAGCTTCAAGACAAATTACAGCAAAGTTATTACTTATTAGGACGAAAAAAAATTTGGACGACAAACTACTTATAATAGCCCACCAGCGGTCGAACAGCAAAAGCCGCTGAACACTGGTAATTCTGTTCGGTGTCCGTGTCCAGGCAAACGGCCGGCTGCATGGGCGTTTCGGTGGTTTTACTCATGTGTAACGTGGATAGGAACCAGTTTTCCTGAAAACGTCCTCCACGGAGCATCCATTTCCCGTGGAGTGCCTAATGGCGAAGCACGTAATAATAATAATAATAATAATAATAAATACTCACAAGGTCGACAAATAATGTATGATTATTTGATGTATTTTTCGGCTACATCATCAGTGGTGATTCGTCAAACACATAAAGGGTTTTCGAATCTAGCTTGAATTAATGACAATTTTAAGTAATATTCGCCTTGCGATATTAGTAAGAATTCGTTTCTACTTCGAACAACGTGAGCGTAATCTAATTGGAAACTCCATTTTTGATTCGCAACTATACCATAACAATCAGGTGAATCTCCTCTGCCCCACTCTATAGTTCTCTCTTTATTAGAAATCTGGAATCTGCAAGCGGTCAGGAAGGGGAATAAATATAATTGCGGACCTCTCAACTCTTCCGTTCCATTTACCCCTAGGCACACTCCTTCTCATCAACTCCGGTGTCGGTCAGACGAACCAGCGTCCTTCACTATATTTACCTCCCGCGCAGTAATAACTAGCTCATCCGTCCAGCGGTCAGATGTCGGTCACGGTTGCGGGCAAACCTGCTGGGATGGAGCCGATTAGAATCTAGTTTGCCTTACCTTCCCTTCCTCCAGGGCAGATGGAATTTCTCATCTCGGGCAATGGATTCGAGAGAAATTAAACAGGCAGATCGCGGGACTACCGAATGACCGTTGTCCAGTGCCACGCAATGTTTTGCAGGTTATTGGGTTAGGAAGTAAAGAGAAGATAAGATGTTGCCAGCAGTCAAACCAATCAGAAGCGGCATAGATCAAGGCGCAGTGTCCACGCGGGGAAGAAGAACGAGCGGCCGTAATTTGAAGGAAAAATAAAATTATTGATTTAAAATTTAAACACAAGTTTACCATACACAGGGTGAATTTGAACAAGGGGGTAAAACTTTAGGGGTTGATAGAAGACAGCTATGCGACCAGTATTCGTCACAGAATATATGGTCGGAGAGCAAACGGTAAGCCGCTGGGTGACATTGAAAATGGTATAAAAAGGGGTCGGTCCTTGCACCCAACGACATATTTCCCCATGGCTAGTATATCATAAAAATCTGTTTTCTCTCTACTGTATTTTACATTTTTTTTAAATATTTTTGTACGCAATATGACAACACACAATGATAGGACTAGCATCCAACCATGTGACCCTATCCTTGGATGTGTACGTATGTTTCTCGCACTGTGAAAAAACAACGGTATCTAGAGACATCCAATTTTGAATAACGTAGTCCTCCATTCGAATATGGGCATTTGGAAGCCCTAATTTGGAATTTGTTTTATTATCTGTTTCGTATTTTGTCACACATTAAAGAATTTTTGATTAACAAACTCAACGATTTAAAAATCAGCCATGGCAACACTGTACGAAAAAAAATATATATCTCCAGCGCGCGAGACCATCGGAAATTCTGAAAATATGCTCTTTTTAATATTTTGTGATATTGCTGTTGAATTGATTTTTATGATTTAAGCGCGAAGAACATGATATTTAATTAGTAAAGGTAACGCTTAAAACGTTAAAAAACGCCCCTTTTGGCTAATATAAAACGTAAATGCTTTCAGATTTTTTTAAAAATCTACTCCGCTTGAAGGGGGGGGACTGCAGTTTAAATTAAACGTAAAATAAACGATTCGAACAACTTGAACTACAGAGCCAGGTGTTAAAATAAGCAGCTGCATTTATCATCGCTAGCATTCCGTTAGTTGGAGCGTCCTCAACAAAAAATTTCACCGATAGACGTTGCGCTTAAAATAAAAACGCCGCAGCATTAAAACATCAACAAAATAAGATGATCCGCCAGCATCCACCGTGCTTCTTCACCCATTAAATAATGGGCTACAGGTTGATGTTTATCGCGTAAGAAAAGACAAAAACGATGGGGACACTAACCACATGTTTTTACGGGGCAGCGTATTTAATCTTCCTTCTTCCCTTTTAACGGCCATTATTAATCGGGACAAAAAAACAACAGAAGCGGAAAAGGAAAAAAAAAAGTGCCCCATTATTTTCTCCTCGTCCAATAAGCGTCGCATAAATAACGCGGCTAAAATTAATTCCCGTTGAAACAATTTCCGACGAACGTTTGAGTCCGCGAAAACTTTATCGATGGCTAATTTCCTCTCCCCCCCCCCCGAAATCCAAACGATACGGAGTTGTCACCATGGCAACCGGAAGCTATCCGATCGCTCAAGTTCTCCGGAAGAACTCCAAGATTCTTGCGTGGTCCAGGATCTGTTCTTGTCGGGAACGTGGTCAGATTCCGCAGCCGGATTAATTGCTCATTTCGGAGATTTTGGCGCCTCTTGTCGGAGGAATGCGGGAGATGTGGCAACGGTGCGACATCTCGACCGATGACCCTCGGCTGTATAAATCCAATCAACGGAATATACTATTGTTAAGTACCGTCAGTCGAGCTCAGCTTCGCCCCTCCTGCTTTGCTGTAATTTATGGCAATAATTCTTCAGCAATGCTGCAATATTGGCCCTGTGATCTTCTGAATGGACATTCCTGATCTCTAATTAAATTTGATCCAAATTATGATCTTAGGAATCGAGTTTATGGTATCTTGTCGTTTTCGTTGGAAAATTACGTAAACATCAAAGATACACAGGGTTTACCTACTTTTAGAATGATTTTAGGTAAAAATATATTTACGAGTGCCCCTTGGTGAAAATTGGCGATTTTGGACGGTACATGGACACCGAGTTTGTGCAGTTCCTTGACTTGTTATTTTGGCTTTGTGTAGCGGTGATTTGCGCCAAAAATCGCCGCTACACAAAGTCAAAATAATAAGGTCAAAGAATTCCACAACTCTGTATCCACGTACACATCGACCTATTTTCACTTAAAAAAATCAGAGAATTGCACAAACTCGGCATTGTGCCCTCCCTTGACTTTGTCCATGTACACATCGATCTAATTTTACATTTTAAAATCAAACAATGAAATAACAAAAAGGAAATTCATCTTCTTCATTCACTACACAAAGGAAATATCTACTTATCTTATGCAGAAATTTCAGTGTCTTCAGTCAAACAAAATTCCTTAACATCATCCAAAAACTTCCTAAAATTATCTGAACTAGAATATGCATACTGGCGTCGGCACATAAATTCACAAAAATAAGAGACAAAAATATCCTCCGATGTTCGACCATACGCATTTCCCTCCTACAAACAGGACACTTATACTGGCCTACTAAGTTACACACCAGTCAATTAATGCTTTTTTCCCCTTTCGTTTCAAATCGTAGAGAAATTCAAATTAATCTTACCACATTCAGCCATTTTACCGTCTAAACCACAAAATAACCAATGTACTTCCTAACCAATACCCAGCACACAAACACACTTAGAAATCTTTTCCCATCATTCAAATTCACCACAATCACGCAACCAATTACGTCATAATAGGGTTTCCATAACATTCAACTACTCAGGTTACCATAAATGAAACAACTTGGCGATAATGAAACAACAACTTAGTGATAATCCAAGGGGCATCCTTAAACATACTTTAACCTGGTTTTGATGAGTTAAAAAAAAAAAGCAAATTTTTTGAACAAAAACTTCTGGGAAGAGCTTATTATTTGAAATTAGAAATATCGTCTGCTACTTTTAAATTTATTCTTCTTTCAAAAGGTCGCATGTAAACAAGTTGTAGACTGACATGTTACGTGCGTACCGGTTCGTATTGGATTGAATGCACACAGAACCAATGATAGCTCGATAAAATTTATTTTCCGAAAAGCTCCATACAGACAATGTTATTAACTTTTGTTAATAATATTAATTACAAATTTGGCGAGAATAAAACTTTATTAATAAATCATCACATTATTTCGGAGATAATGTTTCGACGGATCAGCCGAAATCCCTTAGCTGTTTAGAAAAAGTGGTCGCGTTACATGGAATATCGAGTAGTCGGGAGTCGAGTTTACGGGGCATTGCTGTAAGGTTAGATTTTTGCGTCGGTTTTGTCCTCCCACTTGACACTTGTCATGGCGAATAATTACTGTCTCCCATCAAAGGGATTTACTGGATTTGTCGTGTAAAAACAGTTACATCACGCTTTCTTTCCACGAAACTCATGATAATTTGGAAAGATACATATGAATTTGTCATATGTATCTTTATCTCATCATATGTCAAATCTATGTCATATGTCAAATCCTTATCTCATCCTCGGAGGAGAACCTTGATTCCATAAGCATCCGGTCTCCCGTGACAAAGACATCTTTCTCTTTCAAGAACAAAATTATTCTTTTTCATTCGCGTCCATTGTTTCAGCAGTATCCGGAATACGCGTTTGAAGCAGACATTAAAATATACCAGCTAGTCACGCTTTTGATATTATCTCCCTTCTACACCTCATACCGTGAAAACTGAAGGAGATATGGACAATTACCACCGTTTTTCCAGAGGCCCATCCCTGGCTATGAACATATTCTAGAATTCGAAATTTCGAAGCTTACCGTCACGCTGGGTGCGGGGATGCTCTCGCTGCTGCGCCTCGAAACGGAAATAACCTCTCCGTGATTGTCTGGACGTACCGGAAGTCTCTTGCCATCGTAACTGTCCCTCTTGTAGATATCTGTCGGCGGAAATAAGCCCCTCGGGCCCGTCATTAACCGACCGCATCCTCATCGGTATGAAAAGAAACATTTTTGCAGGTTTTTTGTTAGTTGTTATCGTTAACGGTGCTTGCCTCCGCAAATAACAAGCAACCCTTATTTTTATTTTATGTGCCGTTGCTTTCTCACTTTCTAAGACTATATTTTCCGCGAGAACGAAAGATCAACTATTTTATGTGCTTCCCGCGCAAAGTTTAAAAGATGTCGTTATTTCGTTCGTCGCCACTATATGAAAGGGATAACCTTTTTAGCTCAAAGGAGCAATTTGCACAGAAGGACTAATAATTAATTTTGCGTTGATTCACTACAAGCGTTGTTTTACATTTCATATTGTTGTCATCAAATATTATCGCCCTGCATTATATTTAAAGAAATTAAATAATGAAGAATCTGCATAAATGTATGTATGTTTCTCGCATTGTGATAAAACAGCGGTACAATTTTGAATAAAGTAATCCTCCACCGAATATGGGCATCTGGAAGCCCTAATTTGAAATTTGGTTTATTATTTATTTCATGTTTTTTCAAACATTAAAGAATTTTTGATTAAGGAACTCAACGATTTCATAACGTGGAATGGCAACACTGTACAGGTGGGGGGAAACATTTTTATCTCCAGCGCGCCAGACTGTGTATCGGAAATTCTGAAGATACGCTCATTTTAAAATTATTTAGGGGTATTGCCGGTGAATTAAATTTTATGGTTTAAGGGCGAAGAACATGATATTTAATAAATAAAGGTAACCCACAAAACGTTAAAAAACGCCAACTTGGGCGTAATGTAAAATCTGAAAGCCTTCAGATTATTATTATTTTTTTTTTAAAACAAGAGAGGAGTTTATTGTTGATTAGGGCTGGTTAATTTTTTGACACCATTGTTTTTTTTTTTGGGGGGGGAATGTAAGATTATCAACTATGCTTTTGTCGAGATTCCATCTTTGGATCTTCCAATTACTAGTCGGGTGTGCTTTCTAATTTCACTACGGAAACACGCAGTAAGGAGGGCGAAAATATCTAATAAATCAACAATGGAAAAATTTTATGGATGACATTACATATCAGAGAATTCAATGTAATTGTTAAAATAAATACAAATAATAACACAAATATACTTGAGAAAACTCAATAATGCCCTAAAATAAGTTTGTCTGGAGAAATTTCGAAAGGGAATTTCTGGTATCCTCCAGTGCGTTAATATCAACAGCTGCAAGATTTTAAAATTCGCAAGTCTGAGAATTGTCTCCTAGTTATATTAACGAATACACGTTCATTCTTTGCAACAATATAAAATTCTAATAATAATTTCCTGATAAAATGCATTTTAAAACTTCTTGAGTTGACTCAATCAATAGGAAAGATTAGTCACCATCTCACAAAAGCGTCAGAATTCAGAAAGATAAAGGTTTTAGCTTTTGTGAAAAAAAAAAAAAAAAAAAAAAAAAAAAGGCTTATGTTTAAAATATTCTTTTAAGAGTTTCATTAGGAATTAATAATAATAAAAGAAAAGAACCTAAAGTAAAACCTTTGAATAAATAAGTAACAATAACTACCTCAAACCTTACAGTAAAAACAGAGGTTTTAGGTTTCGCACGTTAAGAAAAACAAGCATATTTTTTAACCGTTCTTTTAAGATATACTTGTACGTCCAGAATCTGGAATTTAAAAAAAAATTAGAATAAATAAGTGATAATTATAACCTAAAAATCCAGTCAAAATAGAGATTTTACCTTTCGTATGTAAAAACAGAAGCTTATATTTAAAAGATTCTTTTAAGATTTACAATGAAGATCAGAAGGTTAAAAAAAAACCTTTGAATTAAATAAATGGTAGTTATAACCCATTGTAAAAATTTTTTTTCCTCTTCAGAAAAGCAAATTATAACCATTCAAATATTTATTTTGAAAAAGCTTCGTCTCCTAATTTTATTTTACAAAGGAAATGATATTTTTGACATGCAAGAAACGGATAACTCAAATATATAAATTAACTGGAACTGATAAGATCCTTGCCACTTTAGCTAGAGATAAGATAAAAAGACATTACTTGAATGTGGGAGAGCACACAAGAGCTATCTACCTAGGGGTAAGGACGCCTTCGAGGAGGAATTATTGGGTTTGGTTTATTTAAGTATGGCAAAGCACTCGAAAGCTATCTGCTTAAGGCCAGGGATGCCTTTGTGGAGGATTTTCCAAGATAAAACGGTTCGTATCACGTTACACATGGAAAAAAATCTGTAAACCTATCATGTAGCTAATACGTTTGCCTGGATCGAGCTTAGGTCAAACTCCCAATAGCAGTCTTTACCAATCGGGTACTGGCTCAGCCAATAATATAAGTGTGTGTGTGTGTGTATTTAATTATGGCAAAGCACACGAGTGCTATCTGCCTAAAGGGAGGAATGCCTTTCGTGGAGGACTTTCTAAGGGAAACTGGCTCGTATACACGTTACACATGGGGAAAACCACGAAAACGCCCATGCAGCCAGCCCGTTCGCGGGATTCGAACCTCAGACCGAACTACCAGTGTTCAGCGTCTTTACCGCTCGGCCGCTGGTGGGCTCCAATAATATAAGACAAAGTCAGATCTAAATACAGCTCAGTTCAATGGAATCTTTAACAGAGTTATTTCGAACGTAAGAATAAACTGAAGGGCTGTGAGCTTTAAATTTGTTGGAGGAATTTCCGAGACATTTTATGAGAGGAAAAATAACTTGTTTCGATAAGAAGAACTGAAGTCGAGAACGAAGCTATGAATATTCACTCACGTATGCCTAATAAAGAATGTAATATATGCAATGAGCATTTAAGATAGATATTCAGATTACCACAGTATGTTATATCGCGTTAAGAAGGTAACTTAAAGCACCATAAATGCACTCAAACAATAGACTACGCTTAAAATATAGAGGTTTCGTTCTTCTAAAACATTAAAAAAAAACTAATAGGCTTCCGATTTTAACGATACACCAGAGGGTTTGTTAAGGCTTATTTATACACTCGCTGAGCTTGCAGTTCATCTACCTATTCTTGGATCCTTTCCTGCTAAGTAATTTTTTTTTTTGCGAGTCTTTTTAATTTTATTATTAAGCATCTCTTTCTTCGGTTCTATGCCACATAAAATTCAGCAGTAAAACCGCAAAATTTTTAAAAGTAGCGTAGTTTTAGAATTCCGACAGAATGTTACACTTTGCCATACATTTAATTTTTTGTTCAGTGTTTTCTCGGTTCATTATATCAGTGCTTAGTTTACTTATTGCGTTGAGCACGGCGTCGAATTTGCTGTCCTTTCCGTTCAGCCGGCAGCGAGCTAAGACGTAAAGCTAAGCCGTATTTTTGTTTAGAATGTTTCAATACATTTCATTAAAACTAAATCTGATCACATTTCGTTGAGACTATATTTATTTTTTAACTTTAATACTGTCGGTCCCGCGGACCGACGCCAGCCAAACGAAAATTCCAGTGCTGGTCCCCAGGGAGCGACGTCGGCCACACGGAAAGTTTACTGCCGGCCCCCAGGGACCGGCGCCGCGCTCAACGTGTTAACAAGATGACTTGCATGAAAACTTTTGTTGTCTTTTTAACTTTGTTGTTAATTACTTTCCTTGCACTTACGCCTGAAAAAATTCAAAAGAAAAATCGCCAAAATATTAAAAACATATCTTTAAAATACTAGATTTTTCAGTTGTGCATTTTTTTTTTTTTTTTTGTTTTAAAATTCTTTGTATTATTTCTTCAAACATA
The DNA here is from genome assembly GCF_044657685.1 of Stegodyphus dumicola. Lineage (NCBI taxonomy): Eukaryota > Metazoa > Arthropoda > Arachnida > Araneae > Eresidae > Stegodyphus > Stegodyphus dumicola. Next base: position 277,605,577 of record NC_140770.1, on the reverse strand, counting down.
ATACATAGCAATACCATTTGGTGGAAACATACTGTTGCGTATTACGAATTCGTAATAGATTGAATGCACTAGTTTGATAAAAAGTTAATAAAATTTTTTCTTATCCCAAGAAATGTAACAAAACAATTTGTTTCTCTTGTGTGTACATGTATTCTTCTGTGAAATAGTTGTTAAAAAATAGTTAATTATGTATGGATTAGTAATTAGGTACTTAAGGAAAAAAATATTTATTTAACTACTAGCAATTATGTATTTAAACTCTTACTCATTTAATTATTTAGCACATTCAGTTATATTTCTCATAATTCGAAACTTTTATCATGTTATTCGATGAGGGGTAGGGCTATGCGTCCAGGCACCCTGGTGGTTAAGCACCGCAGTTCAATGTATGTTCAATGTAACAAAACAAGCCACTTACGGAGATGAACTTTTATTTAAATGTTAAATGCGCGTGCTCTTGCATTTTTACTTTTTCGGCGTAGCTTTCTCTTAAAATTCGTCACGCGCTGCATTGCACAAGGGACTAAATCAATTTTAGTTACAGTTCTACTAAAAATAGCCAACTAAATACAAAATCCGTAACAATACTCATATTTGTGTTGCATACTTTTTTCTTATATTCGCTGTATTATTTCTTTAAAAATACATGGAGATAACATTTGGTGCTAAGAATGAGGATCAAGGCTAATAGCACATCTGTTTTTTTTAAAGTGGGGGAGTAAGGTGAATGAAAAATAGGAGCACTACTTTCAAATTATCAAGTCATGCAGATTATTTTGCTTTTCACATACTTCAATCCACTTAATTTGTTTTGGTACAATAATTTAAGAGATCAACTGACGTTTGTTAATTTGAACACCCGCTTGCAAAATCAACTTAAAAAATCGAATTTAATTGTATGTATCAATATTAATAAAGGTTTTGAGAAATGCCGAGAAATGGAAAGTAAAATTTCCTTTCTGGAGAAATAATAATTCTCAAGAACTATTTGCACCGCTCTGCTCAAATAAAGTAGTGGTGTTTGCACCGCATAAAAGGAAGAACTTACTTTCAATAGAAAAGCGAAATAAAAATAACTTATTCTGTTTCAAACTGCTTTACTGAATAAACTATTTTTATAAACTTTAACGTTCACAAAAATTAGGGAAATTTGAAAGAAAACCGTAAAAATAGCAAAGAAATCAAAAGCTAGAGAACAGGAATTTTTTCTTGAGCTCTCAAAAATCACATTCTGAATCAATCAGCCTATTCTTCCCTCTTTATGATGCAGAAAGCAAAGGAGGAGATAGTCGTTGATATTTTCTACCGTAAGGAATTCAAATGGAGGGGGGGGGGAGGAGGTAGCAAAATTTTCACGCGGCAGAGTAACGAACAGAATTTTTTATGCGCTTTTGAGGTGGATAATGATGCTTTCGAGAAAGCTTCGAGACGGATATTCCCCCATTTTATACATAAAACCGTTAAACCGACTACGCTGAAAGAAAACCAGAGTTGAGATGCTATTCGGTTTCTGATGCTAGGCGAATTTTAATTAAAAAAATTTGGGGGGGGGGCCTTTTCTCGTGAATCTGGTTAGATTTAAATGAAATTAAACACTTAAAAAGATAATTTGTCATTACCCAGAACGGCTATTAATTTCCAAACAGCATTTTGCTTGGATTCACTTTTCACATTGTTACCACCCTATATCATCGCCATGTAATACATTTAAAGAAACTAAATAATGAAATATCTGCATAAATAATCTGCATGAAACAACGGTACCTAGAGCCATCCAATTCTGAATAACGTAGCCTTCCAACCGAACACTGGCACTTAGAAGCCCGAATTTTGAATTTGTTTTATCTATTCGAAATTTTGTAAAACTTTAACGAAATCTTGATTAACAAACTCAAAGATTTCAAAACGAGCAATGGCAACACTACGGAAAAAAACATTTTTATCTCTAGTGGGCGCGACTGTGTATCGGAAATTCTAAAGATATGCTGTTTTTAAATATTTTGTGATATTGCTGTTGATTTGAATTTTTTGTGTTTTAAGTGTGAAGAACATGATATTTAATAATTATTTAATAAATAAAGATCACAAACAAAACGTTAAGAAAAAGCCCTGTAAGGCGTAATATAAAATCTGAAGGCTTTCAGATTTTTTTTTTTTTAAAATATTTTTATTTTAACGGTAGCTAAATAATAATTAAAAAACGCAGACTTCATACTGACTCAAGATAGCAAAACTATAACGCTTCTTCCATAATAATACACTAATACCATTCTCAGTATCATATCTCGTTAAACAACGCAGGGGCTGATAAGCATCTAGGTTAATAAGGCCTCAATTTAGAGCCTCGCATTTTACAAGAGCCAATAAATGCAGATTCATTTCAATTATTATTAATTACTAGTGAAGCACTTATCTAGATTCATCAAAATCATTACTTTTGTTTTTTCATTTTTATCTATATAGATAAAGAATGTCTGCTTGTGTGTTTGTTCGCGACTAACTCAGTCACTACTATAGTTATCGTAAACAAACTTTCTACCATTCTTTTCTGGGTAATGGAAAAGGTCGACGTCCACTTCCCCCCCCCCGAAAAAAGTTAAAAACCAAAGATATTAATTAAAACTCTGAAAACACTCATTTTCCCCAGTGGCAACAGTCTCGCGCATTGGAGACAAAAGTGTTTTATTTCGAAATGAGTCGCTAAATTTATAAGTTTTAAAAAATCTATGTGTATAAAAGAGAACGCTTGTTTGTGTGTTTTTTGCAATACTTAATCAACTAAAATTGAATAGAGGTGACATATTGGAAGGAACTTGAGCGTTTTCAACCATTTAATTAGAAAGACGAAAATCATTAAAACAGCGTCCCGTTGTTGCTGATATGAGAGAGAATTAGTTCATTTTTGCATGGGAATTTTTTTATGTCCGTTCCCTATCGCATCAGAGTGAAAAAATGTATGACTGAATCGTATTTTTTGCATCGTTATTAGAGAGGGATTACAATGGTATCGTTCTCCCTGTTGTTAGATGCATTACTCCCAATGTTATTTAACTGGCATCGGGTACTTCCGCTAGTAAGAACTATTTCAGAAAGCTGGCCGCGAAAACGGCTAATATTACTAATAATATAATTAATAGTATTTTGAAAAGTGTTTTTAAGCACTTAAAGACACTAAAATGTGAAAATGAAATAAACAATAAGAACAGCAAACGTTTCAAGAACTTTATTTATTACCCGTCAACAAAAAACCTGGTGGCATACTTCTAAAACCCGAAGAATAGAAGAATTGACTGGCGATAAGAATTAAAAATTAAGTGCTTCCTCTGTTTATTTATATTAGGGAATTTCACCGCCTTTTATGTCTTGTTTCCCCGACGCCATTTTAAGGGCCAAAAAATATTTTATCGTCTTCTGCAGGATGTTCTTTTATCTCGAAGTGCCAGATAACAGGTCCATTATTCGGAGGCTGATAACACTTTTTAGCACACTTAAGAATCTGTCTGAAATGCATTTTCGGCCGAGAGAAAAATCTATGAATTACAGCTTTTAAAGTAAAACATGTAGCGGGACAATTCTTAAGGTAATAAAAGTATTTTTTCGTTGTGTAAAAGTAATCTGTCTCGTATGATGAAACAGATGTTGGAATTACGGTTACAGCAAACGCCGCTTAATGGCATGGCGATTAATGATATCATTCGGATATTGCTACCGAACTGCCGAAGTCTCACCCATTTGTATCCGAATTTGCATCCTTTTATGTACTGGAATACATTTATTTATCTAAACGAATATAAGATGCACACTGAAGTTTTAACACTGACCCAATGGGAAATTGCACAAATGTAAAGGAATACACCTTGCAAAAAATAAAAAAGGGGGCAGTTCTATATCTCCCGTTCTACTGGGCCGATTGACGAAATTCAACTTGCGTTTTTCATGTCTCGAAAGTGCGACTTAGTATATGTATTAGATTTATATACAGCATCAATCTAACATAGGTCTTTTGAAACAAAATCGGACTTTTTCCGAAACGACATGGCAAGTTTTTTCCATATTTCGATTATACGACTGACAGCCGCGAAAGTAAATACTGGGTAAGCATTTTCGTAGAGACGGTGTAAAGAGTTTATTGGAAAATATTTTTGCACCGACATTTTTATCTCATTTCTTTGTAATATATATATATATATTAATATATATAGCAAAAAGAAGCTCAGACGGGCTATTAATTTCGTTTTAGCATTTTGCGTTCCTCCCCATTCACTATAAACGACGAAACACCTTTGAAATTGCTGCCACCAAATATTATCGGCCTGTACTACATTCAAAGAAATTAAATAATGAAGAATCTGCATAGCTGTGCGTATGTTTTTCGCACTGTGATAAAACAACGGAACGTAGAGCCATCGAATTTTGAATAACGTAGGTCTCCACTCGAATGGAACCTACCACCCGAACCAGGTGCATCTGGAAGCTCGAATTTGGAATTTGTTTTATTATCGATTTCATATTTTGTAAAACTTTAACGTACGAAGTTTTTATTAAAAATCTCCACTATTTCAAAGCGAGCAATAGCAACACTATTCCCCCCCCCCAAAGAAAACTTTTGATCTCCAGTGCGCGAGACTGTGTGTATCGGAAATTCTAAAGATAGGCTTATTTTAAAATTACTTTGCGATGTTGCTGTTGAACTGAATTTTATGCTTTAAGTGAACATAGTTAATAAAGGTAAAACAAAACGTTAGAAAAATGCCTCTTTAGGCGTAATGTTAAATATGAATACTTTGAGATTTTTTTAAATTTCATGCATGCCTAACATTTTTAAACGGGAAGACGCAGCAGAAAACACGATTTTGCTTAACTGGGTGCTTGTGTGAACAGTTGTGCTCATTTGACACTTTCTTATTAAGAAGCCCATTCTTAACTTTAAATTACCCACCACAATAGGCGTAATCTGCACATCTGTTCTTTCTTCTGTTGAAGTTCGCATAGAATATAGAACAAGAAATGATTTGACAGCACAAGTTAGTTTAAGTTATTCGAATATGATAAATCACACCTATGTGTCTAAGAGAAGGGATTCCTGTATGGAGGACGTGTATGAAAACACAGAAACGCGTATGTGTGTGAGAGAGACACATACACACAGAGAGAATGCGCTGTCCTTTAACGCAGCCACATTTAAGAAAAATGCCTGTCTTTTTAAGAGCTTCGAGATGTCGAAAACTAGATTGTTAAATCATTGCTTTTAACTTTTTCCCAAACATAAAAGTCCTTCAAGAAATTTATGGCCTTTAAATTTCTGTACAGCATCGTAAATATCTTGGGGGTGGGGAGGCTTGTTATATAGTTTTTTTTTTTTCCAAACTATGGGAAGATAACAGTAAGCTTTGCATGGAATTTTCAACAAATATGCATAAATTTTTATCAGGAAGCAAGTAACAGCATCGTATATGTTAGCCTAACACAAATGAATCCGTGTAAATTCTGGCTTCAGGTGCAAACTCCAGACATATGGCTCCAGAACTCAAACAAATGCAGCGAGCGCTCAAATAAGATTTCCAATAGTTTCGCATCTTTTGTGGGGGATGAAAAATTTCCCTTTTTCCCAGAAGGGAGCATATTTCATCTTTTCGGTTTTGACATAAAAATCGATGAAGCGGAGGTACGAAAATTGGGAGAGAACCCTTATTTCTTCTTCGAATCCGATGTGGCACAGGTTTGAAGCCCAGCATTCCGGACACATTCTTCAAACTTCGATGTGTGTCTTTGGTGCGAGGAGTCTCGCTAAACTTTTATATACTACTACGCACATTCGCATAGCTGGATATGCAGCAGAATGAATATCTTTTACTAGGAAATTCTTCTGCTTCCAAATGAACACCATGTTCTGCCACTGTTCTATTTTACAGAACATTCCAATTTTAGCTTAAAAATATGAAAAAAGGTCAAGAAGGAAAAGAAAAACACACCTGAAGAGATTTCGGGTTTTAACATCTCACCAGAGGATTTGTTAAGATCTTTTAAACTCTCCTTGAGCTCAAAGCTTATCAGTCTGCTCTCGAACTTACCCTGCTAACACAACTGTTTCGTCTTTTTAGCTTTATTACTAAGCATCGCTTTTCGCACTTATGCCATATAAAATTCAACAGAAAAAAATCACAAAATATTTAACGTTTAGAATTCCCGATAAACAACTGCAATATTTTTTTTAGATTAGATATATTATTTCTTTAAAATACATGGCGATAACATCTGGTAGCGACATCGTTTTATTTGAAAAGTGATTTGGACCAAAAAAAAAAAAAAAATAATAATGAGGTTCGAGACTTCGGTGTTAAGAAAAATTGCTTTCGTTTTCAATGTTTCTTGCTCTAAATAATAAGATATCCAAAAAAGGGGTACTTTTTTTAAAAAAAATCGGACGTTCTTTAAAAACCTTAAGCCTGTTAATATTTATCGTGTAATTCCTTTAATATTATATCTAAAATAAAAATGACAAATTAGAGTTGCGTATTTTCACATTTTTCTTAAATGTATTTTCAAGTATAATTTCTTTCTTAAATATAATTTCATTTAATAATATGATATCTAAAATAAAAATAACAAATCAAAGTTGTGTATTTTCACTTTTTTTTATGAAGTATCAAGGTGGGTTCGAAGTTAATTTAAGTTAATACAATCAATAAAAACTTTCGGACATTAAATATACACTTAAACCAGAGCAAAAAAATTTACTCTGAACCCACACATAAAATTGCAAACACAACTGTTTACATCTTTAGAATTCTGAATTTTCTTCATTGCCAATTAAAAAAAAAATTCAGTTCAACAGCAATATCGCAAAATAATTTTAAAATGAGAGAATCACGCGCGCTGGAGATAAAATTTTTTTCCCGTAAAGTGTTGCCATGGCTCGCTTTGAACTCGTTAAGTTTGTTAATTCGTTGGAAGTGTTACAAAATATGAAATCTCTACATATAATAAAAGAAGAAAGAGTTTGTACATAAGTGCATCTTGACAAAAGCCATTGCACCTCGAAGCAATTTTTTTGAAATTCGAATTTTTTTTATTTTATGTTTTGTGACGAAATCGCGTCATTTTGAGACATAATGGGCTATAGGAAAGCGAGATTTTACTCTACACACTCCAATTTCACATCGTCATGAAACGTAGGCACTTAGCCATTTTACGAACTTAAAATAAATTTCGTGTTTCAATAAATCGATTGAATACGAATTTATTTAACAAAGGGAGCTTAACACCTTTGCAACGGGATTTTTTCTTAAAACGTTTATTTTTAAAAATGTAAAGTTTATTTTTCTTTGATTTTTGGACACGTTAAACTTTCATCCTTGCGACTGCTTTTACAAAAAGAATTTTTGGAAAATGATAATATTTTGTATTTTTAAAAAAAAATTTAAATGAAGCTTCCGAGTACACTTCTCAGATCTTTAAAAATATGATTTTGGCAAAAGTTTTCCTTTCTTATTGTTGTTGATAGATTTTTGATGAAATCGCATCATTTTGAAGAGTTTCATTCTTTCAGAAATATGGGTTTGGCAACAATTTTTCATCGTATTTCTTATGTCGCTGTTTTTAAGAGATTGGCATATTTCATTGTCATTTATATATAATAAATTTTTATTGATTTTTTTTTATAAAGTTGTTCAGCACAGTAAAATTCTGCGCGGAATTTTATGTTTTTTGAGTTGCTTTCATGTTGTTTTTTGTTTATTTCACTGTAAGATATGGAAAAGTTTTATATGATTTTTTTTTCTTCAACGGAAAGTTGGTTAATTTTTTTATTAGGATAATTAATATTTGTATTAAGGAACATAGCTTATTTCATTGTAATTTTTTTCTCTTGAAAATATAAGATAAATATCATTAATTATACTTTGCTTTTCAGAATTTTTTGTTTTTTGTATTCTTTTATGTTATTTATTGCTCATTTCACTGTCTTTAAGATATTGAAAAGTTTTGAGTGATTTTTTTAGGAAGTTCTTAACCTCCTTTATACCATTTGAGTTCTTAAGATTTTGAAAAGGGAAGTTGATTCATTTATTTATTAGGATAATTAATATTTGTATAAAGAGATATTGCTTATTTCACTGTAATTTTGTTATACGTAATAACTTTTTTTCTTTATGAAGTTGTTCTGCAGAGTAAAATTCTACGCAGTTTTTAAATTTAACGTTTGGTTGTTCCCTTCAGCAATTCGACTGGCAGCGAAGCTGCTAGTCGATAATAAAACAAATTCCAAATTAGGGCTTCTATAGTACATACCCATATTTGCAGGAGAATTACGTTATTCAAAACTGGATGGCTGTAGGTACCGTTGTTTTATCACAATGAGAGATACATGCATACATTTATGCAGATTATTCATTATTTAATTTCCTTAAATATAACACAGGACGATAATATTGGGTGGCAACAGTTTGAAAAGTGATACGGACATTTACAGTGAATCGATGTAAAATGCCAAAACAAAAGTAATAGCCCTTTGAGCTAAAAAATTCCCTTAAAAATAACCAATGTCTATATACAACTTTTTGTTTCTGCTACTGCATTTTCGTTTAATGTTGATATTATGTTTTAGTATAATCGACCTAATAAATATATGAACCTGTCAAACTCAAATTAGGAATCATGATTGTAAATGTAGTTTCCATGGAGCAATTAGCATAAATTCGCTCGGTGACTGAATCGATTGCAAACCGATGCATCATTAGGGACTCCCAAATGTAGAATTTTAGAAGCCTTCTCCACTCTATTTCACCCCCCCCCCACCAAGAATCTCTTACCACGTTCCTCTTTTAATATGAAAGGGCACCTATGAAACCATACACACAAAAAGGTACCAGGCACGTTTCCGAATAAGCCGAAAGGTGAAACTTGATGTCTTAGAAATTCTAAATGTGGATACGAAGATTGCATTTTAAATCTGTTGTATTACGATTCGTTTATTTAACACACGGTTGTCAAACATCCTTTTCCAGAAAGGACAGTCCTTTAATCAGCTTTCCTTGCCCTTTTTACTTCCTTGTACTAAGTAAAAAGGAAGTATTGTAATCGCGAAAAGTTTCAGGCGGCATATTTCAACGAAAATATCCATTTTGACCGCTATCGAATGCAATTTAACGATGTTTTTGAGTGATATCTGTACGTAAGGACAGAATAAAAGACTCATTTCCTCCAAAAATTATAAAACTGCTTTAAAATGAATTCTGAAGAGAATTTTTCGTGGCGTCTGTACGAACGTATGTACGTATCTCGCATAACTCAAAAACGAGTAGCCTCAGAACGTTGAAATTTTGTATATAGGACTGCTATAACATGTAGATGTGCACCTCGTATTTTGGTTGCAATCGGCCGTACCAAACATATATAAATATATTTATATATATATCCACTCTGTTACCCGGCTCAGTGATCTTAGTTTGTTTACTCTTATATGTTTCTAAATTGTACATATTTTGCTTTAAAAATGATTGAATTATGTTTTTATCTTCCGGGTAAGGCTTTTATGCCTTTAGTAAATCTGTATGCAATATTTTTAGAATTACCAACAATTTTAAAGTTGTTTCAGTGTCGCTAAGCTTTTTTTTTTATGGCGGCCATTGATTGTTTACATTTGAAACAGCAGACTAGTGGATTTGTTGACAATCTAGAGAAACTTAGCTTCGCAACAAAAAAGATAACGCCTTCATTTATTATTGCCAATTAAATCATCTTAATCCTTTCTGGAATTTTTTCGAGGAAATAAGTGTTTAAGATTTACTTTATAATTTTTAATATAGATATTTTGAGTTTTTATGTATTTTTGCCTTCTCGCGACGTGAGAACTGAATTAATTGAATGAGAAATACTCACTCGTCTGTGAAAAACTTTCTTTTTTGTTTTGTTTGCTTAATTTCTTTTATACATCATTCTAGCTTTATTATAGTATTTGAATAGAACATGTGGCAACGATTAGATAATTCTATTCTTCAAATGATATAAATTTTGTGCATTACGAGTTATAATAGGAACCAAATATAATACTGTTAAGTGAATCTAGCGCCAGAGTGTCGCTATGGTAAACAAATACTAGAGTAAATTTTAAAGAATGCGTTTATTCTATTGTGGTTTATGCGCTGTCGGCGAAGTAGATTTAATTCAATCAAATAAGTTTAAATGAAATGCAAGAAAAAATGCGTATAATTTAATATTCCGTACAAGGAAGTCATGTGGTGTACACATCAGAATTTTTGAGTTCAGGAAAAATACCAAATATCTTTCATTAGTCCAAAGGGGATTTCTCCCTGAAGGACTGTTTTCGTTTTGCGTCGAATCATTACAAACGGCGAATCACTTTTCAAACTGTTGCCACCAAATCTTAGAGTGCTGCTTTATATTTGAAGAAATTAATGAAGAATCTGCATAAATGTATGCATATTGTTGATTCTGTCATTTTAAGCATTACAAAGGCCTAAAATTTTTCAAGTTGATGTCCTTTATACAGCTTGTATTCAATAAACGCTTTCATCATTTTGAAATTGTAGAAGGACTATAGTTTAAATTGTTTGCAGATGCTAATTTTTTCTCCCCAATGCTTTTTCTCTAATTGATCGTCAAAATCACCTTATTGAATGACATTTCTCTAAACTCGTATTTCATATGAACTTTCATTAAATTTTGGAGTTCATTAAGAGCTGTAGTTGATTTTTTATTATTAAGAAATGTACTTTCTCCTCAAAACTTCAGAAGCTTTAAAACAAAAAGTGATAAAATCAATTTACTTGTAGCACGTTTTAGTCATTGCTTTGTAAACCGCGTTTAATCTCGGGAATGGTCGAGTGGTTAAAATCGATGAATGCAAGCAGTTTTATCACGATTCCAAAGGTAAGAATCGCTTTATAGTTGGTTTTTGCAGTTTTTCCCATCTGAAACACGAATACGAGCCAATTTCCCTTAGAAAGTTCTCCTCGAAGGCATCTCCAACCTCGGCATATAGCATTACATCGAATCGCAAAAACAAGTTACTAATTTTCCACTCCCTCCAAATATAGCAGCTTATCACTTAATGACTGCAATCAAATGCAGTATATATTTTATAAATACCGTATTTATCCCCTAGCCTTTTAGAGCTAGATTATGAAAATTTTAAAAATATATTCGCATAATTTTCTCTTTCCTCTATTGTACGAAGTTTTCCCCTCCGAGAACTAATTTATTGGTAAACTGTGCACCCTTGATTGTTTTTATTTAGTGTCTTCAATTCGTATTTGTATTTTTGCATTAGCATTTCATTCGTTTTATTTTCCCTTGCACTTTATTTGAGTACGTATTTTGTGTAGATTGTTCGTTAAGCCACCCGGACTGCCCAAGTGTGTTGTTGTTACTTACGCTCACTTGTGTGACAGTAGCATCGGCCCAAGAAATTCCTCGCGGCAAGGAGCGCGCAAGATATTCTCCAGATTCCAGGTGTTCTGACGCTTCCTTCCCAGAAACTTTCCAAATATATGATTTCGCCTTACTTCTGTTCATCACGTTCCAGTTTACTGTACACTTATCTAGTGCTGGTATGTTCCCTCTTCCGAAATCCGGGTTCTTTTGTTTGCCTCTCTTCTAATGCGTTTCTCCGATGTTCCCTCTGGAGTAACGCAGCCTGGACTGCAGGGCTTTACATCGGCTGCAGTCTTCCATTGGGGCTTTACATCGGCTCAGTATCCGTCAGTTATGTTATTATTCTTTATCCGTCACTATTATTATCCGTCAGTTATGCTACTATCATTATGTATGCTGATATCATTATGTATTCTACAGAATCATTATGTATTCTGTAGGTTTCTTTTAAAGAAATAATGTGATAGTTACTAGTTGTTTATTCAAGACTACTTTTCATTTATTATGCTTTAACGGTGACCGCTTTCTTCGGAAGTTTGAATGACTCGCATAGCTTTCCCCTCTCGATATTCAGACGATAAAATAAATTAAAAAGGGGAAAAATTACTCGAGGAAATACCGTGCTTAGCATTTGTGGGTCTGAATTATAACTATTTTCTAAGCGAAAACGGTGCCTTGAATTTCTATTTATGAAAATAAAATTGAATTTAAGCTGTAACTACTACCTCAAGCCAAATGTTATCCTTGTTGTTACGTCACATATATTTTTTACTAGTTTTCAACTTCAAAAATTTGGGAATTAGATTTTGCGTTTCATTTAAAGTATTAGGAGGTGGGAAAATTAGTAAAAACTCAAAGGATCAATGTGCGACCGGAAAGAAATTGGATCTATTTAGTATAGCACCTTTCAAATAAAAAAAGATTTTTAAGTAGAATAAATGCAGTACAGGGGCTATAAATACCACGCGAGCCACGATGGGGCGTATCGAACACGTGCCTTCCCCCTTACCAACCCGCCCCTTTATAGTCCTCGCAAATGGTTCCATGGAAATGAATCTGGTGAACAATTCTGCGTTTCTGCTACTTCCCACCCTTCCCTTCAAATCTAATACTAATGTTTTCTGCTCCCCCCTCTCGTACTGGCATCGTAACCGTCATTTTTGATGTCAGTAGCCATAGGGGATGATGTCAAATGGATGTCATTAAGAACTGAACGGCTTGCTTCGCCGTTTTTGAAAACGATGCAGGAATTGTAATTTCACGAACAGAGAACGCTTTCGCCACTGGTATGTGTAAGCGTGTGTGTACCAAGTCCAAGTGAGTACACTGCGCTGGGCGAGTCAAAAGAGCCCTTATTAGCATTTATATCGGGTATTGGACTATAAAAGTCCGTCCGTTGAGTTGAAGAACTTTGAATAAGTATGTCGTGTGGATGTAGATCGCGGTCACAGTTGACTCCGTGAATATGCGCTATTTGCTTTCGATTTCGCCTCCTCTTTCAGGAAACTGCAAGAGCTAAATTCGCACTATGGTAAATGTAAGGAAACTCTTAATATTTGAAGTATGTTTCGGCGTTGTTTGATTTAGAAAATCAGTATTATTGGTTTTATTCCGATAACTATTCTTATTAAATTTTAGTTTAAGACTATGCGGACGGTATTTATATTAACTGAAATACAAAAGGTAAATAAAAAATAATTTTGTTTCGCCTCTAAGTAATCATATACTACTACTTTAACTAACAATTCTTTATTCGGGGATGAATGCATCAATGGTAGGCTGGTTGTTAGTGCACCTTATAAAAGATAGATGTTCGTTATACCAAGAGAATGACAGGCAAAATCGACGTTTTAAAATCGCTGAAAATTTACTTCAGGCAACGGAAGACTGAAAACGCCGCCCAAATGGTATACTGGTTAGCGTCGCTGACTGCCGTGCGGAGAAGACATGGATGTTTGTAAATGTATATTATCTGTGAGGCACGGCGGCACTCTAAATGTGCGTCGAGTCAAAAATCCTCTCGTGTGGTTTTGTGGAAGGGGAGCCAGGTGGGAAACTTTCGGACTCGTCCGCTCCCGGATGCTTTCCATCAAAATTGGGGGCGGAAGAGCTAAATCGCACTGTCACCTGACCTGTAAGGTGCTCAAAGCTGTTGCCAACGACAGGCGTATCTTGCGCGCTCTTTGCCACGAGGAATTTCATGGGCTTGGGTAGATGTTACCGTCAGACAAGTAACAAGAAGATTGAAAACTTGTATTATCTTAATGAAACTGTCCATCATCAAGGATACTCAAAAGTCGGTGCCAAGGGTGAACATGTGAGAACGTTGCACATTCGTTCAATACTAGCCAGCGATTGCTTCAAGCAGTGGCGTAGCTAGGGTGGGGCAAGGGGGGACATCTGTCCCCGGGCGCAGCATCCAAGGGGCGCCAAATTGATGCTACGAAATTTTTTAATGAAATATTTTCCATTTCTGGCACACAGGAAGGGGCGCCAATTCTTCGGTTGTCCCCGGGCGCTAGAAACTCTAGCTACGCCCCTGGCTTCAAGCGAATAAGGATGAGGATCCGATGTACACAATATGAACATTTAACCTCAGAATCGCCCGTAGACAGCTTCACAGGAAAGGTCTTACCTCCATGGTTCGCGGCCCGTAGTTCCATGGGACATTGGTACTGTCATCAGCCTAGGATAACTAAGATTTACTGGGTCGGTGTATAAGTGCGGGACGTTTTTCATTGGGTTGGCAACCTTGCATTGTGAAGCCTTCGGTTTTCGTCATCCAATTGTTTCTCTTCAAAATGGAATTTGATTGTTGCGAACAGGAGCTTGCACGTTGTTATCAGCTCATTTTGGCCATTGTCGTGGCTAATCAGTATGGAGTGTCAAAAAGAGGTAAATGAACGCTTCCGACACATTTATCGTCCTTTAAGATTACCAAATTTTCTGTTCTCTCTCTAACAACATTCAGGGACAAGAGTTTCCTGATGAAGCTTCTCTTAGCAGCTGGCCTCAACTTGAAACCACAACAGTTCTACAGGAGAGGCATTGACTCTTATCTGAAGCGCGAATGCAGTCATTGACAAAATTGATGATTACAGTCATTGAGGGAAAAAGGGAATGATTGATTTATGACATAGTGTATCAATGCCTTGTTATTGTATACTGTATTGCATTGTTTTGCAGTGTATTTTATACTAACAAAATCACAGCATGGTAAAAACGGCAACCCAATGAAGAGTCGTCTTTGTTTTATGCACCGACCCAATATCGGATCATGCTATCCGATGGTATTTCCAAGCATCATTTGTTTTAGTCTTCTTAACGTGCTAGACTACTAAAAATAAACCGCACGAGGGTCATACGCTACATTATTTTACCTCAACTCTCTGCATTGGTTGTGGAGATGTGACTTTGCCGGACAGTTATTCTGAAATATATGTTAGATTTGTAGGAAGCCATCCTGCGAAGGACATTGACACAAGCCTGGTTCTACCTTTACTTTTACATTACTGTAACGTTTGCATTGTAATGCATTTACCCATTTAGAGCTTCACGACTTCAGTCCTATACCACTAACACGAGGTACGACAACTATGAATTTGGCAACCACATTGTATTTTATGACTGCTCCAAGAGTTAAACCAAAAGAAAACTCGGACTAAATTATAAAAGATCTTTCTTTTGGTGTTGCCACGAGAAATGCAAAATGATGTAATTAAAGAAAATTCCCTCAGCAGATTGGAAGAGGGAGAGAAACGAAGCTTTTCCTTCGCTAGAACCTGGAATAAAGTAATCTTCGAAATTGAACTCCGATTCTGACGCTGATCTCCAACTTTACTTTAGATAATTTACCACATTAAATTTCATTTTAGACTATATGTCTTCACGCCTAAATACCTAAAAATATAACAAGAATCATCGTGCGCATCAAGACGACTTTAGCACACCAACATCGTTTCACGGCTACTGGTTTTTAATCTAGCTGTTCAATCACATTCATTAGCCAGAGGAATACCATAATCCATCATATATGACAGCGTATCTTCCCAGGGTACGTGTCTTCCAAATTGTCATCATTGGGCACATGTGTTGTGTGTCGTAGCCAAGGATACGGAGAGGGGGTTTTAATATCCTACACTATTTTTAGCTAAGAAAAAAAAAAAAAAAAAAAAAAAAAAGGCGCGCAAGCAAATCCACGCGTCAGCGCGCGCGTTGCTGGATGACCTGCCATCTACTGGCCAGGAGATGAATAACTGCTACGAAAAAAGGGTAAGAGAAAATATGCTGGAAAAGATCTTTGATAAAAGGGATTGAGATGTGATATTTCGCGGTTCCGCGCGTTGAGCGTGAAATAGGGGATGCTTTAGACAAGCTGCTAGCGAGGATAACGATCTGTAAACGAGAAGATTCCCGAAGCAGCACTAATCCTGCTGCTGCACATGTTATGCAACACATGAAAAGTGGTGATACAAATCACTGAAAAAATTGTTCTGAATGCATTTGAGAGCTGAATTTAATGAAATGGTGTGGCGCTGTTTCATATTTTTATTCGATACATCTGGTTGGCTTTACGGTTCTGCAAACGGTTCACAAATGCCATTGCACATGTCAGTGATCTCAAGCCGGCGACCCTTGAAGCAATTTTATGTGGCCTGCGAATGCATTTACCGTAAATTAATTACCATTATTATGACAAGAATTTCATAAAAAGTTTAAGATTTTAACGATTTGGTGTCAAATTTTGCATTACTTTCGTTACCAAAAACGAACGTGAAAATCTAGAAGCGGAGCTAATTTATTTTCGCTGGTATATGAAACTTATTTAAAGATATGACGGAACAAATTTGATTAACTTTTATTAATATTTGTCAAAAGGTAAACATTTACCCCTTTTTGAAATAAGAATAATCGCTTTGTTTGGGTTTGGTTTGGTTTATTTAAATACGGCAAAGCACAATAGGGCTATCTGCCTAACGGGAGGGAAACTGGCTCGTATACACGTTACACATGGGGAAAACCACGAAAACGCCCATGCAGCCAGCCCGTTCGCGGAATTCGAACCTCGGACCGAACTACCAGTGTTCAGCGACTTTACCGCTTGGCCGCTGGTGGGCCAACACTTTGTTTGGGAGTATATTTACATGTGAACTTTTTAACTTTTTTTGATTAACTTTTATTAATATTTGTCAAAAGGTAAACACCATACACATTGGCTCTAGACAGTGGTGGGCACAGTGCAATACCGATTAACCATTATGGTAAAGGGACAGTGCCCGTGCTCCCCGTTACCTACCTACCTACCTGCCTGCCTGCCTGCCTGCCTGCCTGCCTGCCTGCCTACCTACCTACCTACCTACCTACCTACCTACCTACCTACCATCAGTTACCACTTTTTGAAATAAGAATAATCGCTTTGTTTGGGAGTATATTAACACGTGAACAATTTTAGCTCAGAATTCCTATTAATTTTGTTTTGGCATTTTGCGTTGAAAACTTTAAATGTCCGCTTCACTTTTCAAATTTTTGCCGTGATATATTATCCCCTTGCGTTACATTCAAAGAAATTAAATAATGAAGAATCTGCATAAATGTATACGTGTTTCTTGCACTGCGAGGAAAGAACGGTACCTAGAGCCATCCAATTTTGAATAACATAGTCCTCCACCCGAATATGGGCATCTGAAAGTCCAAATTTGGAATTTGTCTCATTATCGATTTTATATTTTCCAACACTTCAATAAATTTTTTATTAACAAACTCAACGATTTCAAAGCGAGCAATGGCAACACTGTACTAAAAAAAAAAAACATTTTTTCCTCCAGCGCGCGAGACTGCGTATCGGAAATTCTCAAAATAAGCTCATTTTAAAATTATTTTACGATATTGCTGTTGAATTGAATTTTTTGGTTTAAGTGCGAAGAATATGATATTTGATAAATTAAGATAAGCCACAAAACGTTTATAAAATGCCCCTTTGGGCGTAATGTCAAATCTGAAAGCTTCAAATCCCCCTCCCGTAGTTAAACATCAATAGGTCTATGAAAAGAACCAAATTGCCTACGAGTATCTGCTCTTTGTGACGAAGGTAGCTTCTGATAAATTTCCTGCAAGGTTACCAACTTTATAAAAATTGAAACTCCATGAGGTGTTTTAGGTAAAACATAGTAAGAAATAAAGAAGTTTATAATTATTCACATATAAATGCGCAATTTCTGCGTCAGATAAGACTGCGTTCGAAATTCGATGGTGTCGCCGTTTTTCCACAATGCGAATAAATTGGAAAGACAAATATAACTGTTTTTAGTGGCAATATCCTTTATTTATATCGCTGATTTTTTTATTAAATTTAGAATACATTTTGCAGCAGCAACGCAAAGCTTTTCAATCGTCGAATTTTTAATCGATGGCTCATTAAATTGGCCTAAATCACCGAATAAAGAAAAATGTGAAATTTAAAATTCAGACTTCGAAGTGCCCATGTTCAGTACGAAGGATTAACCCTTTGGGTACACATTTATTTAATTTTTGTTTTTCTCTTGAAGCATATTTAATCTTTTGGCTACATTTGACGTATCAGTAGTGATTTTGAATCTGATGAAAAATTTTATAACGATCTCTAAGCGATAAAGGGGAATTTCAAAATGAAAATGCTGAAGAATATATCGAACTAGAAAGTGATAATGAGAGTGAAATTATTCCAAGACGTAAAAGACGTACAAGACGCTTATGAAGCAGTGATGATATGGATATGGAAGAAAAAGCACTTGGTCTAAAACTGTTTTCTTAAGTACCTGGAATCAATACTTTCATTAAAACTATCGTGATCACTTTGACAAAATATATTCTGTATTTCTGTCATTATGGGGTTGTGTATCCCAAACAAGGTTCACCAAACTACTGAAATTATTTGTTCTGTTGTAACAGACACACATTACTTTGAAATAAGCCAATTAGCTAAATCTCGTCTCAGTTTCAATGATGTGTCAGAACGTCATGTGCATCTTTGCCCAAACAAATGCATGACGTCCTAAAACGCTAAATGTAGCCAAAGGATTAAGTAAGTTTAAAATTTAATCACTGTGGGTGGCGCTGTTTTTCGGCAGTGTGAGGAACATACATACGTGCACACATAGCTAAGATTCTTCATCATGAGATAACAGAACAAATACTTACTTACTTGGTTATTTGGATATAATCACTTATCTTGCACAGATCGAAAGCTTCTTTTGCATGACGTAATATTTGCCTGCGAAAGCACATAACTTAAAAAATAACAAAGTAGGCACTCATGGAGGAATTCGGTTTGGAAGATAAATGGATACGACGGCGGTTCCTACATTTTGCTTTTTTGGTGTATAAATCAACACATAATGAATAAAAACTTACTCTGAATGCATTTCCAGGAAACTTATTCTACGAAAGCAGGCTGTAGATAGTACCTTTCAGAAATAAGAAAATACAGAAATGAGGCTCTCGAAGAACAATGACAAATTGAACCATCGCCTTAGGTTCGATTTTTCCGAACTTAATGATAGACATCGGGTCACAGAGGAAGGAAGAATGTAAAAGGAACAGTGTTTCAGTTTCTTGGAGGAGAACGGGGTTCCCAGGTCGTTTGGCATCCGCGTGTTATTGATTATCTCCTGCCTGTTGCCAGCTAACATTTTCAAAAAGACGAACACTTCGGTATCGAAATTCAGTATACGAGTATTGACAGTGTTCAAAATTAATTCTAAAATATATTTCTCAAGCATTCAATTAGAATGTGGCGCTTTCTTCGGAGATCAAATAATTTTAATGACCGTGGAATTCTGCATAAGGCAAAGTGTACTTTAATGAAACAAGAAAAATGTATACAGCAGGAGCTTTCCTCAAACTATTCCCCCCCCCTGGCAGCCCTTTCACCACTGCTAGAAGTTCATTTCCCTCCCTTCTTTCCAAAACTTAAAAATACATGCACATTTATTTAGATTGTTGTTAATGTCTTTTATTAATTAAACAACAACCATTAAGTACAGAAAATGCTGATAAATAGTAAACCTGAGTCAATGGATTTATATATATTCATAAATTAAGTACTGAAAAGTTAAAAACTGACCACATTCCACCTCTGGATCTTCAAAATTTCCTCCCGGAAGGTGGAATTGTCCCGACTGGAGAATCCCTAAAATACAGTGACTACAAAAGTTCTTACACATCCATTATTTTCGCTACCATTGGTCGTATACTTTCAGTTCCATAAATGTGTTTTATATGATGCATGCATTTGACATTTTTCAAATATATAAAAGTCAATTTTTTAAATATTATGAAATCCAGCTTTCATGATCTTCTGGTCTCTATATTTGCATTTAAGAAAATGTTATACTAAAAAATAAAATAAAAATAAATTTAAAAAAAACTTGAAAGCTTTCAGATTTTACATTATGCCCAAAGGGGCGGTTTTTTTTTCCTTTTGTGTGTTACCTTTATTTATTAAATGTTCTTTGCACTTAAACCCATAAAATTCAATTCAACAGCAATATCGCAAAATAATTTTAAAATGAGCATAGCTCGAGGGCTTTAAAATGGCTCGTATGGCATGGCATGCCTTGTTTTAAATGGCTCGTATGGCATGCCTTGTTTTAAATGGCTCGTATGGCATGCCTTGTTTTAAAATGGCTCGTATACATGTTACATCCATACATTGTTGTTGTTGTCTTGTCCATATTGCATGGAATAATTGTTGCCAGAGCCTACTCCGAAGAGAGGTTAGACTTCTATTTTCCATCCCCAATTTTGAGGGAGAGCACCCCCGGGAGGAGAGGATCAGGGGGTCTCGCACTCCTCTCCTCTTCCTCCAAGTCACATGAGAGGACTTTCGTCTCGCCGCATATTTAGAGTGCAGCCATGCCGCACCGACACTACATTTAAAAACATCCATGCCTTTTCCGGGATTCGAACACATGCCCTTCGGTACTGTAGCAGGCTCCCCTAACCACTATACCACTCCCTAACCACTATACCGTCTGGACGACAAACATACATTAGAACGCTATATTCTTAAAGTTTGAGTTTATGAATCGTTTTACACACGGCAAAAGAAAATTAACAGCATTATTAATGGCGAATTAAGTACAATTTCCAGTCATACCCCAAAACTAAGGTTCTAAAACAGTGAGTCTAAGAAAGCATATGAATCTGCTTTTTTATTGTTCTTCCTTTTTCCTCGTATTCATTATAATTCTGCATTCTATTGAAAAAAGAAGTTTTAAATGCGCCCTCTGGTTCAGCGACATAGAAATGTGAGAACTATATTACATAATGACAGAACAATACGAGCTTTGGGTCCAGTTATGATCAGCCCTGCAAACGATTATGAGCGGATAATTCCATGGCAACATCAGTCAAGTCGAGTCACGTTCCGTCATTACGGCAGAGTCACTTGTTTTCCAGGGATCGCTGGACATCTGGAACGCCAACGATGACCCTCCCAGTGTGTCAAATCCAGTGACAAAAACAAAAGCATTTATCTGCCCCGCTTGCCATTGTGATTAAAGATTTCGCTCGTACCATCCCGTTGCTTTGTCCGAAATATTTGCTCGGGCCATAAATGTCAAATTTATGTCTTCATCCGAATGTCACAAAAATGTCAGGTGCAAGATTTTAGATTTATTTGCAAGACAAGTACACTAGAAGAAAAACAATTGATGATTGAAAAAGGAAGTTTCAAGGGTCATCGAACTTTTGAGGTCTCTACAACGTGAAAATATTTTTCGATGTTTGGTTAAAATTTTACGTTTTTGAACCAAACATCGAAGATAGAGTCAAAAATTGGTATTAAGAATCAAAAAATTAAAAGTCAAACGCTGGGAAAACTGATTTTATTTTGCAAAAATACGATAATATTCATCATAAAGCGATAAGAAAAGCTCCTGTATTAGAATTCAAACAAATTTCTTAATTTAGTTAACGTAAAACCAACTGCATTTTTAGTCCAAAGGGGCAATTTACTCAGAAGGACTATTAATTTTGTTTCGGCATTTTGCGTTAGGATGTCGGTTCACTTTTCAAACTGTCCTCCATAAATGTATGCACGTTTCTCGCATTGTGATAAAACGACGGTACTTATGGCCATACAATTTTCAATAACATACATTTTTAACAGAGTATGAGCATCTGGAACCCAAAATTTGAAATTTGTTTTATTATCGATTTCATATTTCGTAAAACTTTAACGAATTTTTTTGATTAACAAACTCAACGATTTCAAAGCGAGCAGTAGCAACAATGTACGAAAAAAAAAACTTTTTATCTCAAGCGCGCGATACTGTGTATTGGAAATTCTAAAGATAGTCTCATTTTAAAATTATTTTGCGGTATTGCTGTTGAAATGAATTTTATGGTTTAAGTCCGAAGAACATGATATTTAATAAATAAAGGTAACACCCAAAACATTATAAATACGCCCCTTTGAACGCAATGTGAAATCTGAAAGCTAAGTTTTTTAATAATTTTTTTTCCAAATAAATTAGATTGTGACCCTTGATGAAGCATGGATTTACCTAAGTAACTGCAAAAAGAAAATGTCTGTTTAATTGCCTAAAACGAAGAGGGAAAAAAATTATTTGAATTTCTGCAGTTATGTACAGATCTGGTTTTGTTAATTCAAAGGAAGTTTTAGTAACGGGTTTATGTTTGTCGCAGGATTCTCTTACTATGTAAAATTTAAAAAAAAAAAGGTAGAAAATACGTTGAAATTCACTCAAGAGAAACTTATTTTTAGAGAGACTGATTTGACAAGAGACTGATTTTTATAGAAGAAATCTCATTTCTTTATTCCAATGACTTTCAGAGAGTGAAACTTCATCAAGACAATGCAACAGGTCACACTTCTAAAAGTACTACTGCATTCCTTGAAAAAAATTGAAGACTGCTATAGGTATTGCAAATATGTCTTTTTCAATGTATTCTTGCGGAGTTCCCTGATGTTTCACTTATCGAATTTTGCCCCTTTGGTCTCCTGAAATGAGCTCTTTCTAAACGCAGAACCACCACAATGGATGGACTCCGGAAAGTAATGGAAGAGGAATGGAAATCAATGGTCCTGTAAATTTTGCAAAAAGCTCTTCTAGGATGGAAAAACCAGACTTATAGTCCTAAACAAAAGGCTATCAGATCGAACATCTAAAAAAATATTCTTTCCATTTTAAATATTTACTAAACAACCCATAATCGTTTTAAAAATTTATATAAATAGCCTCTCTATCCGATTTTTAGACATTTGGAAGGTCACTAAAACCGTATAAAATAACAAAAAATGTAGAGAAAATTGGAAGGGACCAAAACGCTCGTTCGTTATAAGACGGGACTGCTGTAACGAGTTTGGCTGTAAATATTTACATTTATAAAGACTTTCTTCGCCGGTTGGCCGCATAAGCGGCTAGTGTAAAGCCAAAAGGTACTTTGGGCATTAAAAATGTGCATAAATGCCCAAATTAGTTTCTTACTCTATAAAGACATTAGGTTATTTTGATGCTGGAGTCGTGAAAAATAAGCAATGCCCTCGCCGGAACTCGAACCACGGACCTCTCGAATACGCACCGAGTATGCTGACCATTACACCACGAAGGTATGTTTGGAGGCAGGAAAAATACTCTATAACCCTAATCATGTGTAAAATGAAAACGAAAATCTGACTGGGAAAAAAATATTTCAACGCAGTAATTGCTGCTAGGTTGATTTCATTCTCTTTTACTCACTCACAACATGCAAGGCCTACAAGCGTCCAGCTCAAGATTTATACGCCAAGCCGAGCATTGATCCTGTAGTGAATACACGCTGGATTTCAGTTGCAAAATAGCCTTCGAACACCCAGCTTCTGTGAGCTACAACGTCGAAACAAAAAGGGCTTCCACAAGAAAGAGAGAAAGACTCCCTGGGTCATTTGGCGCGAAATTTAATAACCCGAGGAAAACAATGGAATTTACGCGCCATTGCTTCTTATTCCCGCCAAGAGAGCTCTGTACTCCACATCTCACGGTTGAGGAAGTTCTCTTTCAACCGAAGCATCACCACAAAATGGAAGGGGGATTTTGATAGACTTCCGATATTTTGGATTGGAGCAGAGTGCGAAAGGCCGAGGCATAGAACTTCTAAGATTGATTCTAGGAGCATTCCACGTTCTTTGGCCGACCGCAGGCGTGAGGAGAGTAAACGTCAGTCAAAGAAGCGAGAACTATCACGAGGTTACCAAGTTTCTATGCGTGCGGCAAGAAGTTTGAGATATTCTAAATCAGTGTGTGCACTGTACCTTTCGATAGAGGGAATTACTTCCCTTTGAATATTTTATTTATTCAAACATACTGCTATCTTTTCTCCTAATTTTAACGGAACAGGCATCAGCTGCTACAAAGTATAGTTGAGTCCACTTCCGATTAATGGCCAATAATTTTTTTTTATCGCTAAAGTCAGCCGATGAAGTAGAACATTACTTCTGAAATATTATGGCGGTTTATTACTGTGATGTAATGTAGTAGCTAGAGGGTGGTCCATACAGAGTGGCATATTTTTGAGTCGAAATTTTTCCCGGGAAGCATTGTTTTATAGAGAATACTTACGTGGATCGTCGAAGCAGACGAAGAATAGTGAAATTCTAAAATGCCATGTGGAATTAAATTGAGAAGAAGTTTTTACTCTAGATAAAATACCTAGAATATAATAACCGATCGATTTTAAGAGCTGCATACTTTTATCATACTTTTTTAATTGCGTTGAAACCTTTTAATGAAAATTACTAATATCAACTAGATTAAAGTAATTAAGACACAATAACACGCCGAACAAATACTAATTCAGAAGTCAAACAACAAAAATCAGCGTTATATTTTCAAATTCTCACAGGACTAGTTTCGATAGTTTAACCGAACCATCATCCTCAGCTGTAAAAAGAGAAAACGAACGAGATAGGATATAATGATTAGATAAGATAAGAAAGCTTGGAAAGGAGATAAGCTATTGACGCCATCTGTTGATGAAACCAGAACTAAAACATAATTTCTTTAAAGGCTGAAGGCAAAGATGGATTGGAATTAGGGTCGTTAAATAGAACAGAAAGATATTTTTGAGTATGAAATGCCTCTAGAAAATCCAATTCACCAATGGAAGATGTTTTTTTAAAATAATTTTGGCAGGAGAATAATTTAAATTAAAGTACTATAAAGTACGGTGATAAAGTACTGTAAAAACTAGTTGCTACTTTTATTTTAGCAAACTCATATATCGAAAAAAAAAATTAAAATCTAGGAAGAAACTGCCAGTACTAACTATTCGGTCATTTTTTGATAATAAATTCAATTACTTAAAATTACAGGATTTTGTGTAAAAACTTCAGTATGAAATTTATTTGTCTTGGTTCTTGCGACAAGCAACCAGAATATAAGAAGGAGGGTTAAGAATTTACATCTACACAGAGCTTAAAATTTAAACAGGATTTGCTTCTGAAGATCTTTCTCTTCTTTATATTTGCATCTATCATCATGGCCAGCACATGACCTGTCACCAGTTCCATGTTCTAAATAGCACCGAGGTTTAAGTAAAATATCACATCCCGCTGATAAAATCTAATTTGCAGTTTCAATAACTAGAGAGATCTGAAATAAAGAAATTTTGGATTATATTTTATTAGATATCACTCTCATGTACAAAAACTGCTTTTTCTAAATTTATACCGAACATAATCAAATGTTTATTCCTTTATTTTTTTATTAAAAACTGTATTATATTGGGCAGTTGAGTAATATATAATTTAATTGAATTTTAATTAAAGAAATTTAAGTGTTCGTGATAGATTTAAAATAAATACTTTGAAACGAATATGGTAATTTAACTTTTTCTATGTTATTTCTAGAGTGTTAAAAAATCTAAATTCGCTTTGAATGTATTTTAATGTAATTTTTCATTATAAAAAGAGCTACGAGCATCAAAATACAGTACCACTTCTGGATGTGTAATTTTACTTAAAATATAGTGAAGTTTTTATAAGAATGCAAAGAATTTAAATACAAAAAACAGAAATCTTTGGTAGTTTGACATAAGTTATTATGGACGAAAAATCCTCACACATGTACACACTTACAAGACAAACATCAATGTAAAAACGTTTTACACGGACCCTAATTGGTATTTAGTCACTGAAAACTCGAATTTTTGGGCCGAAAACTTGCCTATGTAGTGAGTGTACAGGTCGGCAAGAGTTAAAAACGGAAATTCCGCTTTATCTAAACTATTTAGTGTAGCTGACAATGCAAAGAAAAGCTGACAAATAAAAAAAAAAAATAAAATAAAAAAATAAAAAAATAAAAATAAAAAAAAAAAAACTGAATACTAATATTTGAAAAAGACCTATGCAGCGTTAGCTTGATGGAAATTTTAATGGAATAGTTCAGTAACAGGGAACATATATTTTATGCTCTCAATCCACTCATGTTCCATTCTAGAACTTCAGCAGGCCATTTTTTTGTGGAGCATATCGAAAAAATACTATTTTCCACGTGGAGGTTGGATATGTTATTCTTTCCAGGCTTCTTTTTTTCCGTTTCCGCCAAAGATTGCTGAAGTATAAAAAAAATTCTGGACTATACATTTAAAGTCCTCCCATTTCGTCCTCTCCTGCCTTCACTTCAATCTCCAACTGATCTATTTTTAAACGGAAGCGCAACTGCCTTTTGCCCTCTTGCCATTTGCCCATCCCCATCCCCCGAACGGTCCACGACCTCACCTGAAGAAGATAAAATGGAGAAAGACACCCACAAACGCAGTGACAGAGGGCACAAAATGTTAGAAAGCAGGAAAGGGGGGGAGGAAAACCTAGAAGCTTCCATCAAGAAGGAAAGAGACATCCAAATGAAATTGTATCTCCAAGTAGACTCTTGGGACCCGCAGACCTGTCTTCTAGGGGCGCTGTTCCAAACAACCGGGGAGTAGGTGAAGATTCAGCGGCAGAGGGCGATACAGGAAAGAATGCATGGCATACGCACAGGGCGTCGTTTTTGCTTAATGGCAAATGACAAGATCTCCTCGCTTTCGTCTGGTCGGATATAATCCGAAGACTGATCTTCGTAGAAGGCTGGTATGTCCTCTTCAATATTGGTGCTG
The DNA here is from genome assembly GCF_044657685.1 of Stegodyphus dumicola. Classification (NCBI taxonomy): domain Eukaryota; kingdom Metazoa; phylum Arthropoda; class Arachnida; order Araneae; family Eresidae; genus Stegodyphus; species Stegodyphus dumicola. The sequence continues at coordinate 277,579,045 of NC_140770.1, read as the reverse complement.
AATGAAGCCAACAGTAGGCTTGACATTTGTAGCCAACAGTAGGCTGAATGAAGCCAACAGTAGGCTTGACATTTGTAGCCAACAGTAGGCTGAATGAAGCCAACAGTAGGCTTGACATTTGTAGCCAACAGTAGGCTGAATGAAGCCAACAGTAGGCTTGACATTTGTAGTCTAGGTTCGAATAAGAGAAGGGATTTATTACAATTTGAACTGCTCTTACAATTTTTTTCATATTGTATTCTTCCTTCTTGGACATTTTACAGTTTTTTGGGTGGGGAAAGGGAGCAGATTTTTAGCATACAGTAGTTACTTTTTATGACTATGATTGTGACAGATATTATTCATAGAAAAAATAAATACTGTAGATAACACTAGTGGAAGTACCCGATGCCGGTTAAGTTAGACCGAGAGTAATGTATCTAAAAACAGAATAATGTATCTAACGATACCGCTGTAATCCGTCTCCAATAACGATGCAAAAATTACGATTTATATTCATACATTTTTCAATCAGATGCGATATAGAATCGACATAACAAAATTTCCGTAGGAAAATAAACTAATTTTCTCTCACTATATCAGCAACAATGGCACGCACTTTTTAATGATTTTTGTCTTTGTAAGCAAATGGCCGTAAAAGCTCAATTTCCATCCAATATTTCACCTATATACAATTTTAGTCGATTAAGTGTGCCAAAACATTTATCATAATTGATCATAAATCAAGAAACGCGAACAAACACAAACAGCTATTCTTTTTTATACAGAGAGATTTTATAAAAATTACAAATATTTGATTAACAAACTCTACGATTTGAAAGCGAGCAGTAGCAACACTTTTCGAAATAAATCACTTTTATTTCCAACACGCTCGACTGTTGCCATTCGGAAAAATGAAGGCGAAAATCGGTGTTTTAAGAGTTTTTAATTAATATCACGGATGATTAAAGTCATACGAAGACGGGAACTGTCTAAATGGCTTCCACGATTTTTTAGAATCAGGAATAATGTATTTAATGTTTGGCAATGCTATTTTTATTTCATTGTAAAACTTAGTAATTTTTTATTAATAAACTCTACTGTATGAAATCGAGAAGTGGCAACAACTTTCGAAATAAAGCAGATTTTCATCTCCAGCTTGCGAGACTGTTGCCACCCGGAAAAATGAGGGCGAAAATGATCGTTTTTTCGACTTTTTAATTAATATCTCCGATTTTACCTCCTTTTTTTTTGGACAAAAGGTGGACGTTAACCTTTTCCGGAACACAGAAAAGTTTCGTAGAAAGTTTGGCCACGACAGCTATAGTAGTAACCGCGTTATTAGAGGACAAACACACAGATTTTTTTCTTTATATATATAAATAAATTATTTTGTAGTTTCTCTGAAGAAAATAGTTTGAAGTCGCGGGTGCATTACATGTATGATCATCATGTACGCGGCCTTATTTAATTGGAGATATAATTGCAAGTATAATAAATATGAATCATTTCGGTGTAAGAGGCCTTTAAGCTGTCTTTGAAAAATCCCAAACAAGTGATTTTGAACGACAGGTTTTATTGATCCAATGTATTACAGCTGCTTGACATACACCAAGTGACACAAAAGAACAAAGTTTTGAAAATTAATTTAAAAACCCCCTTTTTTGAAACCATTTAATTACAGTAACAATTAAAACTGTGTAACGGCAAGTGGTACTTTATTTGAATCTCATAACAGTTTTGCAATACGCAGCACAATGTACTGTTGCATATATAAATAGTAACATTGTTGCAAGCGAGCACTGCTTTACCGATACCTAAATATTGCGGAAAATGAATTGAAGTTTCATAAAAGTCGATTAATATGTTTCGAAAGCATGTTTCGTTCTCCTGGTTTATTTATGATCAAAACTGAAAAAAGATTCAATTAAATTTTCATTTAAGACATTAAAAATTTATATAAAACCGAAAAATCGAATCTCAAATGTATCTAGAATTATCCTTACGCGCTTTCGGAACCCTTGCAAAAAAAGAATATAAACTTTACATTGTGCCAAATTGACTACTCAAAACTTTACATTATGCAGATTGACCATTCGAAAAAACGAATTTGTCTAATAAGATTATATGTAAATCCGATATTCAAAAGCAATTACAAAATAAAGAGCAAAACAAATGGGGTTGTTACAAACAAATATAGTATAAACGGTTGCAAATATTAATATTGTTGAGGAATTGCCTTGCTTTGATTCCAGTTTAATTTTAACTTTAGATGCTTTAAGTTTAAATATTGTGGATATATACGGGCAAATCGAAATGTATTTAGATTTGTTGATAGAATAAATACGTAGAAGAAAATCAAATTATGGTATTCGTTTCAATATATTATATTTATTTTAAATATATTATACAAATTTAATTCTCTTTTATTAAAAACCATTTCAAATATGCTTTCAGCAGTCCGACAAAATATAATTTTAATGAAAAAATAAAGAGGAAACAATTTGATTATGTTAACACATTCAGAAAAACAAGTTTCTACACATGCCCAATTATATTTAACATATAATCCAAAATTTCATATAACAGATCTCTTGCTATGTGTTAGGAAAACAAATTACATTTTGTATATAAGCCGAAAGTGCTATTTTACTTAAAGTTCATCGCTATTTAGAAATAGAGAAACGGCGGAAAATCACTGGCTGGCCACATCTTATTTTTAAAAAAGTTACTCTAATTAATTGACGTGTAATTATTTCTATTATTTATTGTAATTGTTTATTGCGTCTGCTTCTGCGCATTAATTTATGAATTAAAAGTGTTTCACCAAGTATATATGCCTGTAATAAATTTAAATAAAAGAGGCCCAATTTCATTAATTTGACGAATAAGAATCATGTGGGTTAACAAACTTAAAGTAAATTACTTTACTCCAGTTTTATATTTTACTAGTATCGAATCGCTATTGCAAGAGAAAATGCCTACATTCAGAAAATGAACGCATCGAAATTACCAAATTGAATGAAAATCAATTAAAATTAAAAATAAATGTTCCATATTAAGACTGCATCCGGAAATTCATACTATTAGTTTCTCAAAATTCAGGTTCTGATCTGAAACAATGAAAGGCATACAGCTAAAGTTGCAGAAAGGAGAACCCTTTCAAGTAAGGAAGTGGAAGAAACTATAAAACGTTTGCACTAATAAACGGCAATGTACGATTAGAAACAAAGGAAGTAGGCTATTGCTTTTTAAAAGTAAAGGACACGCTACTTTTGAAAAGCTAATTGGCGGAAGGTTTTTATTACGGCATCGATTTCAATATGGGGCAAGATTTTTAGATAGCGAATGACAGCAATTTATACGGATGCGATTTCGAACCGGTTTTTAACCGTGGAAGAAATGACAGTCGTTGCCAATTTCATCTACATAATATGCTGAAAAATAAATATGGTCGTGATGTCCGCGCCGAAGTGAATTCAAAAGCCTCACAAATCCTTTCTCTGATGACAAGTGCAAAATCAGTTAAGTTCAAAGTACAACGTTTAAGGAAGCTTAAACTATTGTGACCACTAGTTTCTATACAGCAGTTCCTGCTAAAAAAGTTCCCATTATAGATCAACAAACAAGTAAACAACAACAAAACAAAAAAGAACTGTCATAGGAAATACATAGCTTACATGTACCCACAGAAAGAAAACTAATAGACGGTTAACCAGCAAGTCACAAAAATCTCAGTAAAAACGAGAAAAAAGGAGCAAACAAACAAAAAATTAGCCATTAGCCCACAAAATTCAATTCAACAGCAATACCACAAAATAATTTTAAAAAAGAGCATTTCTTTAGGATTTCCGATACACAGTCTTGCGCGCTGGAGATTATTATTTTTTCACCGTACAGTGTTGCCATTGCTCGCTTTGAAATCATAGAGTTTGTTGTTCAAAAATTCGTTAAGAATTTTACAAAATATGAAATCGATATTAAAAAAATTCCAAATTTGGGTTTCCAGGTGCCCACATTCGAGTGCAGGACAACTTTATTCAAAATTGGATGTCTTTAGGTACTGTTGCTTTTTCACAGTGTGAGAAACACACATGCATTCCTGCAGATTCTTCCTTATTTAATTTCTTTAAATGTAATACAGGGCTCTAATATTAGGTGGCAACAATTCGAAAAGTGAAACGCCGCAAAATGCCAAAACGATATTAATATCCCATCTGGGCAAATTATCCCTTTGGGCTAAAAAGAGAGAGAATAGTCGTTAAGTGTAATTACAACTGTGTGCTTTATTTTTTATTACGAATAGTTCTAGTTAAGTGTATTAATTAATAATTCTTTTAGTAAGAATACAAAATTTTCCTTAATTTAAGTACAGATATCAAAAGAAAATGTATAAAAAATTGTATTTAAAAATTTTTACAAAACTGACATTTTTAAATTAAAAAAATGCCAAAACATGAATATTTGCATCACCTGAAACATATTTGTCATTGGAAATATACGTACGACCGATAGTAGCGAAAGTTAAGGTTTGGTTTGATTTATTTAATTATGGCGAAGCACTCGAGGGCTATCTGCCTAAGGAAAGTGGTGCCTTCGTGGAGGACATTTTGAGGGAAATTGGCTCGTATACTTGTTGCAAATGAAAAAAAAATAAAAAACTCACCAAAATGATTTTTTTTATGCCGGTCCATTTGACCGAAACGAACTACCAGCATTCAGCGATTTAACCGATTGGCTGCCGTTGGTGAGACATTGAAAATTAAGGCCGTGTAAGAACATTTGCAGCCATGGTGTATGGTTAGTATGCACAGATGAAACCTGTAAAACTATCAGCGGAATCAAATGCTTTGGAATATAAAAATACTAATACAATTGATGTTATGTTATCGAATATACGGATAAACTAATATATTGGTGTAAAAGAGAAACACACTAAACAATTTTCAATAAATATAATTTCGAAAAAGTTATACAAATTTAAGTATCTAGACCATTTTCTTAAACTGTGGGTCTCCAAAAATTTAGCAATTTTGTTATTTCTTTAACTTACCATAATAATTTTATAATTATCAAATATTTTTACATAATGTATCTGAAAATAGATAAAGAAGAAAAATCTGAAACGTTTCAGATTTTAAATTACGTCCAAAAGAGTTTTTTTTTTAAAGTTTTTTTTAAAGTTTTGCGTGTGTTACCTTTATTTAATAAATATCATGTTCATCGCACTGAAACCATAAAATTAAGTTCAACAGCAATATCGCAAAATAATTTTTCCGATACACTGTTCCGCGCGCTGGAGATAAAATTTTTTTTTTCTTTTTTTTTCCGTAGAGTGTTGCCGTTGCTCGCTTTTAAATCGTCGAGTTTGTTAAACAAAAATTCGTTGAAGTTTTACAAAATATGAAACAGATAATAACAAATTCCCAATTTGGGCTTCCAGATGTCCATATTCGGGTGGAAGCGTACGTTATTCAAAACTGGGTGGCTCTGGATACACTTGTTTTATCACAATGCGAGAAACATACATAGATTTATGCAGATTCTTCATTATTTAATTTCTTTCAATATAATACATGGCGATAATATTGGGTGGCAACAGTTTGAAAAGTGAATCGGACATTTATAGTCAACCAACGCAAAATGCCAAAACGAATATAATATTCATTCAGGGCAAATTGTCCCTTTGGACTAATAAGCCAATACAGACAAAGAAAAAACGAAAACGTTTCGATTTTTTTAATAGAAACATTCATTTTAATTTAAAAATTAAAGTCAATGACCTAAAACTGCAATAGTATATTACAGTACAAGTGAAGAAATTGATAGTTTCGTGTGTGTCGGATTTGCGCAATGTTTATAGGGTCTCACAAAATTTTCGTAAATATTAGGGAGTCGCCACACCAAAATGTTTAAAAAACCATGATCTAATGAAATGGTACATTATAAAGTATTTATTTCTCTTAAGTCTACAAACGAAACTACTAAATCGTGCTTAAAAAATTTTACGAAGACAGTTATATAATAAGCCAAAAATATACTTAATGTGGTAATACTAAAAATGTTTTACCATATAAAAATAAAGTTTGCTTTACAGAATAACGAATGAAATATTCTTTCGTCTCTTCGAAACTCAAATTTATTCGTTTTTCAAGTAGTAAAAGACGTGACAAATGGTTAGTAACTATTATTCTGAATGTATAAATAAAAATATAAGCTGCATAAAACATATCTGAGAAGCACTAACAAAGAAATGGATACAGCAGTCTGGCTTTCGCACGCTCCATTTCACGCAAATCTGTGCAACGACAGCTCCGTTAAATCACGGGCATCCGACAACAGCTGGCATTCGCCTTTCACCGTTGAAAAGAAGTGGAATTTCCAATCCTTCTCGACTCATTTCCATGCAGGATGCTGTATCCTTCCGCTTGACCCGCACCCCCACTTTAGACGGCCAGCATCGCAGTACAGCTGTTGTCGTCCAGGCGGGTACGACAGCTGTTATCCTTCTTGCAAGACAGGCTGCGTCACACACCTTATCGTTTGCGTCGAAGAACATCCTCGCCGAAAAGGAAGCGTCAACGGCAGTACGGTGTCGAGAACTGATCCCCGAGACAGCCCGCCTTTAGCGGCAAGTGTGAAAGATAAGAAACACCCCCTGAAGACGTTGAACAAACTGCCTCTGTCTTATTCCCCCCCCCCCGTAATATATGTCGCATGCTAAGATGAATCTCCCGTCATTTGCTTGAAATCTTAAGCAAATGCTTATTCAGCAAATATTTGTCTTTGAAAACGTTGTTGACTAAGGCGGGAGGAAAAAAAAATCCACGGCTGCAGTCTTTTATAAATAGAATTAAAAATGAGTAAATACATATTTGGTAAATTTCACACAATTGGTGCTGAGTTCTAAGATGGCCATCCAGGCTCCAAACGAGTTTGTGGAAGTGGTGACCTTAGCCAACATCACTCACGACGTTAATACCAATACTGTTGCCCTCAGAAACCGAATCGCAAATCCCACATAGCACAAGGAATTTTAAACGCAAATTCTCAAGAAAACTAATCGAGTATGTCTTAATTGTATCAAAGCTCACACAGGCGATTCTTATACCGAAAAGGCGAACCAGCTTGCCAGAGAAGCAGCCAATAACTACGAGGCAGAGCAGATAAAAATTCTTTGGCCTAAATCTTCCCTGCAGATAATCCTGAGAGAAGCAGCAATTAGCAAGAATACTAGGCCGCCCAACTGGCATAGTGGTTAGCGTCGCTGACTCCTGTGCCGAAGGGCCTGGGATCGAATCCCGGAGAAGGCATGGATGTTTGTAAAAATGTATAGTGTCTGTGCGACATGGCGGCACTCTAAATATGCGGTGAGCCGAAAGTCCTCTCGTGCAGTTTGTTGGAAGGGGAGAGGGGTGGGAGACCTTCGAACCCGCCCCAACCTCCGAGGTGCTCTAGAGGGAGCTCTAGGAGTGGAACTGAGTTAAATCTCAATGTCACCTGAATGGTGCTCAAGGCTGTTGCCAACGGCAATCGTAATCTAGCTCTCCTTGTCATGAGGTATTTCGTTGGCTTAAGCTGACTACGTCACACAAGTGAGCATGAGCAACAACAAGAATTTAAATTTTTAAGATCCCAGATACAAACACAATGACATGTATAAAATATATGCTAAAGAGAGAAATAAGTAAACTGGAAAAACTACAGAAATCGTAAAGTTCCTTCCAAAGGGAGGAATTCGCAGAAATAATCACTGAAAGACAAATATATAATCAGACTTCATTCTGGGACCCTGAATTACCGAAAAGCGTATAAAATCTCATGTATTCAAACGCATAAGTATCACATGTTAAAAAATAATGACAAGCAGTTATTTAAACAAACATCTGCTTGTTTTGTGGAATTATAACGTCGTAGTGGTAACGCGTGTAAAAAAGTAATATTCCAAAAGTATATACTCTGTTTAAAAAAAATAATCCTGGTCTAGTTTGATTTATTTAAGTATAACAAACCACACTAGGGATGCCTTCGTGGAGGATGTTTTAAGGGAAACTGGCTAATATACACATTACACATAGTTAAAACCTCGAAAATGCCCATGCAGCCAGTCCGTTCGCAAGAATCGAACCGCGGACCGAACTTACCAGTGTTCAGCGACTTTACCGCTCGGCCGCTGGTGAGCACCAGATAATTCTGTTCCAAATGTATTTACATGCAAGTATAACCACAATGAAATATAAGTATCATCAATATACGTTGTATTCTCGAAAAGTAAACTACACGTAATTAAAAGTATAAAAATCACACTTTAAAAAACTATGCGACGATTCATTGTGTTGCGAATTCGTAAGGGGCATAAGAATGTATTGTCTTTATCGCGTAATGTATTGGCAATGTATATGTAGTTCAACAAAATCTTAAACCATGTATTCTCTTTCAAAGAGAACCCTACCCTAAATGTAATTACAAACAAGTATGAAAACAATGAAGTATAAGCAATAATGATACAGCACAGCATAGAACCAAGATGATTTACATGTTTCAAAAGAAATGTATTGTTTTTATTACACTAACACTTATATTTTCAAAATGTAAGTATATGCGATCAAATGTAAAATATTATATGTAAAACAAATCTGATGTGGAAATCACGATTTCCTTTGCACGGTTATTAAATTATATACATTTTCTGCTGCACTTCATTTAAACCTAGTTCCTCGAAATATTCAAATTTTAATTAACCTATCTCTCGAGGCAAGTTGAAAATGACATCAAAAATTGCAGATTTTTAAATTAAATATTCCGGTCAATTTTTGTAGTATGGAAGTCAAGCTTCTTGTACTTTCTTTTTTTTTTTTTTTTTAGTAACGAGCATAAAACTTCCCCAAAGATAAGTTAAGTATAGAAAGCGGGAGATAGCATTGATAGCATTTTTTTGTTTATATTTTAAATTGACAAAACACGAATATTTTCGTCATTTAAAAAACTTCAGTAATTCGAAGTATATGTCTACAACCAACGATTGCGGGAACCAGTTTGAGTTATGCGTGATACCTACGTAGGTACATACAGACGTCACGAAAAAAATTCCATTTTAGAATGAAGAGTCCTTTATTTCGCCCTTACGCAGTCACGGAAAAATTCGTCCAAATGAATTCGGAAGTGGTCAAAATGAATATTTTCGCGGAAATAGGATACCCGAAATTTTTGCGATTACGATATTTCTTTTACTTCGTACAAGAAAAGTAAAAAAGCTGAGATCTTTAAGAACTCCTAGGACCGTCAAAAGACGATTCATCGATCCGTCTTCGGTAAGAACGTTTCTAGACACAATGCATTTCATAGAATTAAATACTGATACAAGGGAATCAGATACCAAAAACGAAACTGTTCTTTATTCAGTAAGAGAGATATCAGAATTGATACAGCAAATGTTTTAATGATAATAGTACTGATTAATTTCATTTAGCAACTAACGCATGCATATTAAAGCCATCAAGCAGGAATTTTTTTTTTTTTTTTTTTTTTTTTTTTTTTTTTTTTTGTAAAGAGAAATCACCTCATCGGCTCAAGGCTTCATTCCGGAAAGTTTGGTTTCGTTAAAGATTGTACATTCGTAGTTGTATTAAAAACCACAGAAACACCGGATGTTCCGGACAACGGAATTTAAGCCACAGTGAACGCAGAAAGTGAATCGACGCAAAATGCCAAAACGAAATTAATAGTCCCTCTGGGCAAAATTGCTCCTTTGGAACAATAACCGAATAAATTAAATTTGAAAGAAAATAACTTAAGCTTTATCAAATGGCAACAAAGTGACGTGAGGGGTAATGAATATGTTTTATTCCGGGCAGTAGCAACAAAAATCGCCGAGTTTTTTGCTTAAATGTGTTGTCTAATTTTGATTTTTCTTTCATTTTCAAAGAAAAAAACTCTTAAAACTCTTTCTTCAAAGGGAATTTCACTTTCTGCTCATTCAAAGTAAGGTGCAGTTAAGAGGCTTATTCCTTATTTAACTTATTACGGCCAAGTAAGCATAGCCATAACGTATGAAAGATTAAATGTCTAATACAAATATCTTGCGAGTGGCAATATATTTCTCCTAAATCGCAGAGTTCTTTAAATTTAAAAAATGCATTTTTTTCGCATTGCCAAAAGGCAACACATTGCTTTCTCATCGTGTTTGTTAACGCAATTTTATTAAGTTGGCACAAAGCATTACATAAATAGCAAATTCAAAATTCGAGCTTTGAGGTGGACATGTTGGGGTAAAGGACTAATTGTGCTCAAAATTTGGTGGTTCTAGGTGTCGCCGTCTTTTTCCGCAGTGTGGAAAACAAATAATACATATAGATTCTTCATTATTTAATAACAGAAATGATATTTAACTATTAATAAAAATATATATCATATTCAGAAAAATAAAAACCTATACTTAGTTTCGCAAATGGTCAGCAATAAAACTATATCAAGTACGATATAAAACAAGGAAGAGATTTTCCCGTTTCTTTTATTTTTTAAAAGCAAACTCTTTGCGTGAGACTTGATAGTAGGAGAGATTTTTTCTTTTTTTTAAAAAAAAAATATGGACAACTATGTTCGGCGGCAGAATTTTTCTGTCATTGCCCAATAATTCAAGTCGAGGTGGCGAAAGTGACAAGTTTCATGTTCTCAAAATGATTCTATATGTACTTTTTTAAACAGGCTGTTTTCGCTTAGCTTTTCTGGATCTAATTTCTAAGAAAACATGAATGTTATGCAGCGGATGTGCTAAAAATAAATGCCATTTGAGAAGTAAAACACGATGCAATTTCACCAAAATGTTTGACATTGTATGTCAAAAGGAAAAACTTTTTTTTAAGCTATGCAAGGTTTATATATATATAATTTATTACTTATATATTTTTCTTGTGTGTGCAAGTTTTAAATATTGCAAAATTCTGAAATATTTTACAAATGTGATGTATTTTTAAATAATAGAGTGATAAGTCTCGAGAGGTATAAAGAGCATAAAATCTCGTTTTTTAAGGGTTTAAGTTTCATTTTATAAAATAAGTCTGTATTTATAAAGAAAAAAGTCTGTGTTTGGTTGTCCTATAATAACCCAGTGACTACTATAGTTATCGTCACCAAACTTTCTACAAATTTTTTCTAGGTCCTGGGAAAGGTCGACGTCCACTTTTTTCAAAAAAAAAAAAAAAAAAAAAAAAAAGACCATTTTCGTACTCATTTTTCAGAGTGGCAACCGTCTCGCAAGCTGGATCTGATTTATTTCGAAAGTTGTTGCCACTGCTCGCTTCCAAATCCACGAATTTGTTAATAAAAAATTTCGAAGTTTTGCAATGAAATAAAAATAGCGTTGCCAAGCATTAAGATGCCGATTCCAAATATTCGTAGGAAGCCATTTCGGCTATTCTCATCTTCGTACGACTTCCATCAGCCGAAATACTAATTAAAAACACGGAAATCACTAATTTCCGCACTCAGTTTCCGAGTGGCAACAGTCTCGCGTTTGGGAGATAAAACTGCTTGCTTTCGAAAAGTGTCGCTACTGCTAGCTTTCAAATCGTAGAGCTTGTTAATCAAAAATTTCTAATTTTTACAAAATCTATACATATAAAGCAGAACATCTGTTTGTGTGTTCGCATTATTGATTTCTGATCAATTATGAACAATTTTTTTGCCACATTTAATCAACTAAAATTGAATATAGGTGAAATATTGGATGGAACTTGAGCCTTTACGACCATTTGATTAGAAAGACGAAAATCATTCAAAACTGCGCTTCACTGTTGCCGATATAATGAAAGAATTTTTCTATGGACATTTTTTATGTGCGTTCCCTATCGCATCCGACTGAAAAATGTATGACTCTGAATCGTGTATTTCTCGCATCGTTATTAGAGAAAGCTTACAGCGGTATCGTACTCTCTGTTCTTAGATATTTTACTCTCAATTTAACGTAACTGCTATCGGGTATACTTCCGCTGTTATAAAATTTCTTATCAAAAATAAGTTTCATGTTACTATACGTTAAAAGTAATAACTCGTTATTTCATTACTTTTTAAAGCCTCAACTACAACACGAGGTCCTCCATGCAAATTGACTTGCCTTCTTAATACACAGTTTTAGTATTTTCAGGTTAGGGTAGGTTGTTTAAATATGGCGAGCCACAAGAGCTATCAGCCAAAGAGAAGGAATGCTTTTGTTGACGACTTTCTAGGACCAGTGGCTCTTATTTACGTTAGACATGGAAAAATCCACAAAGACCAAACATGCAGCGAGCGTGTTCACCTGAGGTCAAATAGAATCAGGTCAAACTACTAGTATTTAGTGGTCTTACCGGTGGGACGAATGCATTCTTGTGAATTCTGTAATGTTAGAATACTCTCGGTTGAAAGTGTCGGTGTTTTACAGAATATTTGACGTGTATATGTGCTGATTCAGCTGCGAAGGTTATTTAAAAACACATATTGTTATTCATTCCCACTTGCGGAAACGTCGAGATTTTAAGGTTAGCATTCTATACCCCGAAACGATAGTTTGATTTGCATCAATATTATCTGGCATGATATAAGAAATTGCAAATATTACGCGTATTACTAATACAAAAATTAAAGATAGGAATACACTTTATACTTATGATTAAACAGAGCCATATTTCACACATACTGAAAGTGTTTACGCTTTAATTGATTTTATAATGACCGTGAAAGACCGAAATTGGAGAATGTCGACTTTCATCGGAGAATATCAACATTCACCAAATACGTCGGTGAAAGACCGAATATTTCACTACATTCTTGTATATTCGGACTCTCACCGGTGTAATGCTCTGGTGAAAGTCGAAAAGAGAGGTCAGAAAGTGCCATAATAGTTTAATAGTCCTGGCGAATAAATAAGATTTGAATCATATAATTTAGTAAGTTTTTTATTACTGTTATTTTATTTTGTCATTTAGAACGTACTGTATAATTAAGTAAGTTTTTAACTTCTATTATTCTCCTTTCTCATTTTGAATGTATTGTGTGTTTTAGGTTCTCATGTTCTTAAGTTTTTATTTCAAGTCTCAAGTGCGTTTATTCGTGACTGAATTACGGAGAAGAAAATATAATATGTTCAGCATTAGTACATGGTGAATGTCGACATTGACCGTTGTAAGTCAGAAATAAGAGTATTTGGAAAATATTTCGGACATTCAACGGTGAAAGTCGACATTCTCCAGATTTCGGTGTTTCACCGTAACAGAAACATTACGTATTTTGGAAGCAGGCAAGATGAAAAATGAGCAACGCCTTCGCCGGAATAGAACTGGGGACCTCTGGAATACACTCCCAGCGTGCAGACCACCACATTACGAAGGAATGCTAAAAAGGCGGGAGAAATACCTTATATACTGCACCTTTTAAAGGGGCGACTGGGGTTTTAGGAGACACAAACTGCTATGCTGCTTTTAAATTTTTTGTAATTTTTCTGTTGAATCGTTTATTCCGTAAGTATGAAGAGAATGGTGCTTAATAAAGGTAACAGGATTTTGTGCAGCAGCAGACTGGTTGACTGCAAGTCTACCTTTTGGGCGATCGTTAAAATCTGAACTCTCTCAGAGTTTTTCTCCATTTTGTCGCTTGTTTGCAAGTTACATTTGATGAATGTTTGAAAGCATTGCATTTATTTGATTAACAATCCATTCTGAAATAAATGGAATTGGTAAGAACTTTCGTTTGGATTATGTATAGAGGATCCAAAGTGAGAAAGACAGTTTAAGATTAGAACTTCGAAACTTACCGGCTAAAAAATGTGTAGTTACGAACGTGCGTTTGAAAGAGCTAAAACCAGCGACAAAAAATTATTCTCAATATCTCAGTAAAAACCTTCTACCTCGGGAAGCAAACTGAGATAGGGGGGACAGAAAGGGCAAGGTCGAAGAGAGAAAGGGAGGAATTCTGGCAACAAAAGATAAAACCGTGACCGTTATCTGTTATAGAACAGAACAGATTGAAGTGCGAGTTTACTCTCTGCTTTACGATTCCGAATTCGAGACCATAAAAGGTGTTAAATAGGATAAGATAAGGACAACAACCTCCTGAGTCAAGAAAGAAGACCGCCATCTTTATCAGCCTTCTTGGGGGATTCAATTAAGAATCTTCAAAGCTGTTCTTACCCAGTTGTTGGAATTTACAAGACGGAAAGCTGCTTTCCATCTTGTAAATATCTGAAAACTTGCAAGCTTCAAAATGTTTCATTTAAACTTGTCCAAACTTTTCAGTCTGGTGCTTCAGATTTCAGTTTTGAACAAATAATAAAAAGGGCCAATTTAAAAATTACTTGAAGGACTACAGTTTTATGATCGGGAATCACAGATAAAGCTGTTTGATAAGTTTTTAATAGCGATCCTTCTAGCAGTCCTTAACTGGTTTAGTTTGATTATAGCAAAAGGCTATCCACTTAAGCGGAAATATCCCTTCGTGAAAGATATTCTAAGGAAAACCGGCTCGTATCCAGGAGAATTCGTATCAAAAATGCTAGGTTGTATTCATGTTAGTCATGGGATTAACTATTCAATAGACCTTATTTTATTTTTTAACGGTACTCAATTCTAAGTATTAACTATTTCAGTTACATTTTGTTGATTAACTACTTAAGGAATGCTTTAAAGAGTTTGTTTACTAGATGCTAAACGAGTGGCTTGAATTTTTAAATTCAGGCAAAGCACACGACTGCTATCTATTTAAGCTTCATCCCATTACAAAAGGTCTTGGGAAACCCTTTTTCCTTGAAGATGATGGGGGAAGAGGGTATTCAAACTCTCTTCACCCACAGTCATCATCTCAAGAGTTTCGGTTCGATAGATTTTACATACCAGATTCTACACTGCAGGTACAAACTGAAGCAAAGCTGACATCTGCGCGTTTCGGTAAGCCTATATTAAGCATCGCCGACGCTTTCTAACTGTCAAGCTTCCGCCCCAGTTTTGCGGCAGAACACAAACGGTCCCTAGGTCTCACGCCAGTCTCTCGAGAGGACTTTCGGCTCATCTTGCATTCTGAGTACCCCCCGCAGCAAAGAGACCATACACTTAAAAACATCCGTGCCTTCTCCGAAATGCGGACGCTGGTCCATGGGTACACAGTCAGCGTCATTAACCACAATTCTTTGGCAGATCGCTTCCTTAATTATCTCTTCATTTGTTGCCTACTGTAATTGCTCATTTCTGCTACATATTGGCATTTTACAGAAGTTTGGACTATTCTTTTTGCATTTGTAATTGTAGTAGTAACACTTGTTTATGCATTTGTGCGTCTTGAATTTTATGTCTGTTTAGTATTACTATTGCACGGTCACCTATTTATATTCTACGCAATACGTGCATTTAGTATTCTCACATTTCATGGCGTCATTTACATTTCATTCAGATTTTAATCTGTGTATATGCCTTAATCTGTGTTTGACTTAATAAATGCCACCCGACCTGTCGGCTTGGCTTCGGGGCTGTGCTCTAGCAGTTAATGCTCACCTCTGTTAAGATCGTAACCGATTCCGCTCGAATATGGGAACTATGGTAATTCAGCGGTTTAAGATACTAATTGAGCGACAGTCAGTCACAAACAAATATCAAATCTAAGATAAGAATTCGAGACCCAGGCTTCACAACCTTTACAACTACAGCATAGGCCTAGATAGTTATAAAATCCAGGAATTGATTTTAAACAGTTATCTAGTGACAGGTACCATTTGCTACAATACTTCAGAGTCAACTTCATGAGAGCTCGTACGAGATATCTGAAATAGCGAAACATTTATTTCCTTTTTAAGGTGATCTTAAAAATATTTTGTTTACGAAGAACAGGCTGAAATGCCCGTAACTGGATCATAGCGAAAAGTTCGCTGTCTGGAACTGAAATGTTCACGTAATCACAACATAGGCCTGCTATAAGTCGCAGCAATTTCATGTTTAATATTTGTTTTGCCTATATTTTAGAACTGTCCCGACACAGGTATGTCGTCTACAAGAGATATTTTCTAACTGAAAGCAATTCTTTTAAGCTTCCATCTTCCGTTTAAGTCCATTATTCAAATATATTCACTTTTAATATGCTAAAGAACACTTTTTTGAACATGTCTTGACACCAAATATATCTCGACTTATTCA
Organism: Stegodyphus dumicola; assembly: GCF_044657685.1. Taxonomy (NCBI): domain Eukaryota; kingdom Metazoa; phylum Arthropoda; class Arachnida; order Araneae; family Eresidae; genus Stegodyphus; species Stegodyphus dumicola. The sequence continues at coordinate 277,562,915 of NC_140770.1, read as the reverse complement.
TATTTATAGCTAGAGACGTGCCATTGCATTTCTGAGCCAGGAATCCATTTATGGTAGATTTTAAGAATTTAAACGCAGTTATCAAGTTTTTCAGTTGCATTCTCCCCTTCTTCAAAATAATAATAATAAAAAAAGCACTTTTTTTAAAAAATCATTTGAATCTCTAGAAAGTTCATTAGGGAAAAGGGAATACCTAGCATCTCATATATGCAACAAGAGGAATGAGGTAGAAAACTTTTACTGACGTGGCAAAGACTCCCCGAGGAAGATCTTAAGCAGGCGGAATAATTTCAAAATGCAATCTTAAGAAGTGAATATCCTTCCCCGTACCTTAATCACAGCGCAGAGTAAATACGGGAAGGAGTAGGGGACTGAGCAAAAATTTCTTTTCAACCATAGCTTCCTCTTCTTGCCGTTTGCGAAACGCAACAACCTGCAAGAAGGCGGCTTATTCGGAATGGCTTGTTCTCTTCGTTAAGGAACGAGAAAGTCTGCGGAAATTGCTTTGTTTTGCAAGGTTACGGGGAACTGCCGTCACGAAAGGATCCATAAAAGCGTTTTGAGAGCTTGTTAAGGGAGACACGGGTCACTGACAGACAGAAAAGCAGTTGGGGAAAAGATGACCGAGTATAAGCTACTCTGTCGCACGGATTTGCTTGCATTTTTTTACCTTTTAGGTAACTCCTGTTTTCACAGGCGTGCATGGAAAAATTTCATCACAACGAAACATTGTTAGTATTATTCGTCTGGTATTTTCTTCTATTCTTATTATATTGTGTACTAGCGGAAGTACCGGACGCCAGTTAAGTTAGATTGAAAGTAACGCATCTAACAACAGACAGAACGATACCGCTGTAATCCTTCTCTAATAACGATGCAAAAAATACGATTCATACTCATACATTTTTCACTCTGATGCGATAGGGAACAAACAAAAAATTTCCATAGAAAAGTAAACTAATTTTCTCTCATTATATCAGCAACAATGGCACGCAGCTTTTAATAATTTTCGTCTATCTAATGTGGTCGTAAAAGCTCAATTTCCATGCAATATTTCACCTATATTCAATTTTAGTCGATTAAATGTGACCAAAAATCGATCATAATTAATCGGAAATCAATAACACGAACAAACAGACATCCTTCCTTATAGGTATAGATTTTGTAAAATTTGGAAATTTTTTATTAACAAACTCTACGATTTGAAAGCCAGCAGTGGCAACACTTTTCGAAATAAAGTAGTTTTATCTCCAATTCGCGAGATTGTTGCCACTCGGAAAAATAAGTGAAAATGAGCGCTTTTCAGAGTTTTTAATTAATATCTCGGTTCACTAAAGTCGTACAAAGATGGTAATAGTCGAAATGGCTTCTCACGAATTTTTGGAATCGAGAATAATGTATTTAATGTTTAGCAATGCTATTTTTATTTTATTGTAAAACTCAGAAATTTTTTATCAACAAACTCTACGATTTGAAAGCGAGCAGTGCACACAACTTCCGAAATAAAGATGATTCTGATTTTAGCTACATTTTTTTGGGAAAAAAGTGGACGTCGACCTTTTCTAGGACCCAGAAAAGAATGGTAGAAAGTCAATCAGTCCTCTACTGCATTCACTCCTGCTAGCTTTACTATTAAGCACCATTTTCTTCGCACTTGGACCCCATATACAGTTCAAATTACAAAAATTTTAGAAGCAGCATATGCTTAGAATTCCCGATACAGTGTTACGTGTTGGCATATGTTTTTCAACCTTTTCTCAGTTTATCATATCAATGTTAAATTTTCTTAATAAGATGGCTTCCAAAACTTTGTCTTTCCATTGCTAATGTTCTGTGTGTTAACTTTATTAAATATCACGTTCTTCGTGCTTACGCCGAATAAAATTCAGTTCAGTACCAAAATATTTAGGAATAATATATCTTTAGAATTTCCGATAGACAGTCTCGCGCGTAGGAGATAAAATGTTTTATTCCGTACACGGCTCGTTTTCAAATCGTCGAGTTTGTTACTCAGACATTCATTCAGGTTTTATAAAACCGGAAATAAAAATTCGAAATTCAAAATTCGGATCTACATGTGTCATTTTGGGTGGAGGACTACGGTATTAAAAATTGGATGGATCTAGGTCCCGTTTCTTTATTCCAGTGCTAGAAACATGCATATATTTATGCAGATTCTTCGTTATTTAATTTCTTTAAATATAATACATGGCTGTAATAATTGGTGGCAGCAGTTTGAAAAGTGAATCAAGTGCTTTGATTCACTTCTCAAATATTGACTCCATAACTACTCCATTGACTCCATTTCAAAAATTGACACACTTTCACGTGCCAGAACGAAATTAATAGCCCTTTTGGGCTAACTCCCTTTGGGCTAAAAACCAACCCGTTTTACAAAAATTGACTTCATGATTGACGAGTATATTCGTCATGAAGAAGCGGCACGATTTTGTGTATTCACGAGTATACTTGTCATGCGTATAAAGCAGTGTAAGCAACGTAATAGAAATAGAGAAAAGAAGACTAATAAAGAAACCGGAGCTACGAAATTATCAAGATTTCACAACCTTGCAACGTATTTTTAAATTTGTAATCTAAATCTTTCAAGATTTCCATACCATGAACGAATATTCTTCAAATCATACCATGTATTAAGTACTATCCATCAAGTATCGTCAACTTTTTCTTTTCAAAATATTAACGAGTTAACTGTGGCGCTCTCGTTTAAGAGTGCGCACCGTTTGTGTCGCCAGAATCGAGCCATGAGGAGTATATTCGTCAATCACAGAATAAGTTTATTGCTGGTAAGATATTGGATGCACTGGTAAGGTATTGCAATGCGCTGGTAAGATATTCGATGAAAAAGGTGGGTTTATTTTATAAAATTCAAAATGTTATAATATTCACTTATTTGGTTAATATAGGCATATACCACATACATATTAAACTAAAAACGCAATGAATTAAATATTATACATCTAAAAGTAAGAATTTAAATTCCTCCTATGGAGTGATATTCAGCAAAACAGGGTACTATACACAATGGGACTTTGCAAATCGAACGCCAATAACGCGATTCCTTCCTGATCTTACGTTTGTAGCAATGCGAACACCTTCGCGTAGATTTTTTTTTTCGATGTTCGGGGTATATAATCCGGAACATGGTTCCCGCCTAATTGGCTTATATTAGGTCTAAATGCCCGAGTGTGTGTCTATTTCTTTCTTTCAATTGGATACGTCGCAAAAGCGTCTTCAATAAATTTCAGCAAAAAGTTGATACGCGATAATGTTCCATTATTTTTTATATAATATGAATGCATTCAGATACATAATGTGTAAGAAATGGAGAAATATCTTTTTGTAGTACTTTTTGAGTCGTTTTCTTACTGTGAAGTACGCTATGATAATTCCATCGCTCATATCCACTCAACCTACTTTTTTATTATAATCAATCCGGTTTCTTTATTAGTCTTCTTTCCTCTATTTTTATTACATTGCTTACACTGCTTTATACGCATGACAAGTATACTCGTGAATACACAAAATCGTGCCGCTTCTCCATGACGAGTATACTCGTCAATCACAGTTAACTGGTTAATTTCAGAAAATTCAATTTAATGATATGACTTTCATGGATGTTCTCTACTTGTTGATTTCTAAATGTTGAGTGCCATGAAGATTCTTTTGGAAAATTTTTGCAACAACATTAAAATCCAGACTGCTTACAAATAACACCAGATCACCTCAGGTTATGCAAATCAGTTTTCAAGCCAACTATAGGAATATTTTACTGCAGGAAGAGCTAAAGTTTGCTTTACCTGCCACAAAATAAGAACACCTTGTCATGAATGATATAAGCCATCAAGTAAGGCGTACAAGAAACTAGAAAGCATTTTTCAGATGGAAAATTATTTTCTTGAGGTAGCAAGCTAAAGTTTTCCAATCATTGGTTACCCAAAAGGAAGTTTTCGGCCATCGAATTTTTTTTTTTTCTTTTTTTTAGTGGCAGAAAGTGTAAGATGGCCTCGAGGCTGATGCAGAAAAAGATTTGAAAGGATAGCTGCTAAAAACAAAAGAACAAAAAAACTTGCTATGGCCTCCAGCAAGATTTCAAGAGAAAAAAAAATAAATAAATAACTCCAAATCGGGAGGAAAACTAAAAAGAAGTGGACATGGAAGGAAACTGCTGAAGAAGGTACTTCAGTAAATAACTCTTCATCTCATTTTGTAGATGTACATTACAAGCCTTTCCAAAAGAAGTTTAACAACAAAGAAATGATTTATGGTATAAGTTTAAAAGACTTAGAAGATCAAAATTCAAAAATTGGAGTTTTACATCTCATTCATTTTATAACTCAGAATAAACAAAAATTATATCATCCGAAGAATTATCTAATCGTTGCCACATGTTCTGTTCAAATAGTATGATAAATCCAAAACGATGTGTAAAAGAAATCAATCAAACAACAAAAACAAAAAAAGGAAACAGTTTTTCACAGACGATTCAGTATTTCTCATTCAATTACTTCAATTCTCACAATGTAAAACTACATAAAAACTCAAAATATCCATATCGAAAATTACGAATTAAATTTTAAGCACTTATTTCCTCGAATAAATTCCAGGAATGATTAAGCATGATTTAATTCAAATAATAAAAGAAGGCGTTATCTTCGTTCTTGCGAAACATAGTTTCTCTAGATTGGCAACAAGCCCACTTTTCTGCTAAGTTTCAAATGTAAACATACATGGCCGTTATGGTCAAAATAATTACGCTTAGCCGCAATTAAATAACTTTTAAATCGTTGATAATTCTACAAATATTGCATGAAGATTTACTAAAGGCATCAAAATCTTAACCGGAAGATACGAACAACAAAATTCAATCATTTTTAAAGCAAAAAATGCACAAATTTACGAACTTATAAGAATAAAGAAACTGAGATCACTGAGCAGAGTAACAGAGTGTATATATATTTATATACATATCAAATGTGATATGATCTTAAAATTCACTTAGTTCGAAAACAAGTTATTCTAATACTTGAATTCAAGTCCCCGTAAAACATTTTTAACAATTTACATTTAAGTTACTTTAAAGCAATTTTCGGAATTAAACTCTGGGCTCACTCTTTTTAGATACTTCTACTAAATTAAATACTAGGAGATAATGTAATCAATATTTCTTTAGTAAATAATTTATATACATATATTTATATACTTTTGGTGCGGCCCATTGCAACCAAAATAGTAGGTGCACATCTACATGTTATAGCTGTCCTATATATAAAATTTCAACGTTCTGAGGCCACTCGTTTGTAAGGTATGCGAGATATATGCATACATGCGTGCGTACGTACGTAGATACAGATGCCACGAAAAATTCTCTTAAGAATTCATTTTAAATCAGTTTTATACTTTTTTTGGGGGTGGGGAAGAGTCTTTTATTGTGTCCTTACGTAAGGATGTTATAGCAGTCCTATATACAAAATTTCGACGTTCTGGGGCTACTCGTTTTTGAGTTATGCGAGATACGCTCATACGTAACGAACGTACAGACGCCACAAAGAATTCTTTCCAGAATTCATTTTAAATCAGTTCTATAATTTTTTAGGGGAAAAAGAATTCTTTATATTGTCCTTGCGTACAGATGTCACGCAAAAACATCGTTCAATAGCAGTCAAAATGAATATTTTCGTTGAAATACGATACCCGAAATTTTTCGCGATTACAATATACTTCCTTTTTACTTCGTACAAGGAAATAAAATGCAAACTTTTACCGAAAAATAGGGTCAAGTTTGATTAGTTAGGTTAAGGGAAGATTAGCAGCTACGGCCGTTTCAAACGTTATAAAAAGAAGCAAACTTCACTACAAAACGGAGTCGGGTTAAATTAGACTAGATTACAAGCGTTTCAAACGTCATAAAAGCAAGCGTTACAACAAATCAAACGTCGAACTTAGATTAACTTATGTCAAAATAAGTGAAGACCATTTGTTTAAAGAGCGAAGGATGCTTTAACGCTGTATGCTGTGAAATGGCTCGTCTTCATGTTAACTAGAGAGAAAACCGTGAAATTCCAGATCAGCAGGCTCGTGTGTCTCGAATGAAATCCTGGACGAATTACCAGTGTTCCGTTATCTCATTCCATCATCAGGGGACCCAAAACTAAGGTCAATGAGGGAATAGAATGTTTCCCCCATTTTAAAAGTCACAGTAACGCGCTTTTAACCCTTTGTACTCGAAGCTTTTTTTCACTCGGGCGAGCTAGCAATTCGAGAGGATTTTCAGCATAGTTGGTGAATTTCTTATAGTTAACTTAAAATGATTTACACATAATTTAAGGAACTCCAATGATTCTTTTGTATCTGACGTTACCTTCGGTTCGGCGGCTCTTTCGCAGGATGCAAACGGTATTCTTTGTGATATTTTTTTGGGATTCTATGCACATTATCCATTCTGAATTTTCTCTCTCTTCTGCGGAATCATTGTCGCTTTCACATTCGATTTACACCTCTTACGTCATCGGTCAGTCTACTCATGGACCTAACTTCGTTCCTCATCGACGAAAACTCGAAACTCGTGTTCACCTGAATTGATTCTTTCATAGTTTCCCACGTTTATTGGGACACGTAACTTTGAAAACAATATTCCTGTTGCCACGATTGTCGAGTTCGAACTAACTTCGAAGAGGCATAAATAAAGATAAATTAAAAAAAAAAAAAAAAAAAAAAAATTTGAAAGGTTCTTAGATTTTAAATTACGTCCAAAGCGGCGTTTTCTAAACATTTTGTGTGTTATCTTTATTTAATATCATGTTCTTGCACTTAAACTACAAAATTCAGTTCAACAGCAATATCGCAAAATAATTTCAAATTCAGCATATCTTTAAAATTTCCGATACACAGTCTCGCACGCTGGAGATAAAAATGTTTTTTCTTTACAACGCTGCCGTCGCTCGCTTTAAAGTCCTTGAGTGTGTTAATATAAAATTCGTTAAAGTTTTACAAAATTGTAAATCGATAATAAAACAAGTTCCAAATTTCAAATTTGGGCTTCCAGATGCCCATATTCGCAGGATTACGTCATTCGAAATCGGATGGTTCTAGGTGCCGTTGTTTTATCACAATGCGAGAAACATCCATACATTTATGCAGATTCTTCATTATTGAATTTCTTCAAATATAACACAAGGCGATAATATTGGGTGGCAACGATTTCGAAAGTGATACAGCCTTTTAAAGTTTTCAACGCAAAATGTCAAAACGAAATTAGTCCTTCAGGGCAAATTGTCTCTTTGGACCAAAAATACATTTACGATTAAAGGTCGGCAGTTGATTTATATGCATGTATTGTTGAGTCTACCCATAAAGCGATACTTCTCAAACCAAACCTAAATAAGTATTGTTACCGCTCGAATTATCGTGTCAAACAGTGTAATCGAGAGTTATCTCTCGGGTAACCGCATCAAATCAAGTGGTGACCGAGAGTCGCCTCTCGAGTTACCGCATCCAGTCAAGTGGTGGCCTCACCTGTCGAGTGCAAAGGGTTAATTTTACTTGAGCTTATTTTACATTTTAAAGAATGCCTTCGAGCGTGTTCAATTACGAAATCCAAAACTAACAAAAAATGATTAATTTGGCGGAGCCACATTAACATCTTTCCGAAAACTTTACTTACCTCAGAATACATTAAACCCGAAAGAAATCCTGGATAAAGACCTCAAACTACACCGCAAGAGTCAGCGGGCCCCCCATCGAGGCGAGTTATAAATCGAAAGAGGGTCGCCAGCTGGTGGGCCGTAACGGGCCCCAGGAGAACTCTAGGAGGCCGGAAAGGGGCAAGGTTTAACAACTCTTTTCGCCGCCCACGAGCTTTCAGTTTCTTAGAAGGTTCATTAAGTCTCGACTTAAAAAAGAATTTTTGTTTTCGAAAGAAATGGTAGGGGGTGACTGATGTTATTTCACGGATGTCATGACTGAGTGATATTAACGATTTGCTGGAGCTCGTGAATTTCGTAAAAAATCAATGGAGTGAAAATGATCTCGGTGGAAAAACCTACAACTATTTGCGTTAAAGACTGCCCGTGGCACTTTTCATGCCAATTAGTCTTTTCCGAAACAACTCAATCTTACTGCGGAGGCTGGTAATTTTAATTTTCTCTTAGATCATTTGACATCTTTTTACAAATATGTACATGTACGTATTTACTTTGCAGCTATCGAGAACAACAAGACAAAAACGTGCTTGTGTAGAGGACGAATTGACTCGTACCCGTTACACATTTAGAAATCTGTAGTTCTACGAACTGATTGTTTGGAAGGCTGATTAATCATAAAAAAGCAATTAAGGGTTACTTGCCAAGGGCTTAATTTGTTTTATTACACTACGGCAAAGCATGCAAGGGCTCTCTGCCTAAGGGGAGGGATGGCTTCGGATTCGCTGCGCGGCGACAGCATATCGAAGGAACTCCAAAATGACTTTTTTTTTTTATAATTCCTGTGTAAACACGATTGTAAATTATTGTTGTTAGACAGAATATCTATTGAGAAATGTAAGAACGTCTGTTATGTTATGTACGTTTACGAATACGTTACCTGTAGTTTATTGAGCAACGTGTACGATGTCTTTAAATAAATGTCTATCTTTTACAATCGTTTTATGAGTGATTAATTTAACTACAAAAGGAAGCTAACACATAGTTCACGCTAATAAATTACATGGAATTCAACTGTACCGTAAAATATATTAGAATTTAAACGAGTATTTATGCTGTTTGGTTAATTTTCTTTTTTAATTGTCTTACACTTTTATAGGGGAGAAAGGAATTGCGAGGCGTGAAGAAAATTACTTGTGAAATTGTTTCTAAATACGATGAGTATAAAATTAGTAATTAATGTGCATAGTACTTTTGCAGAAAAAGTTAATTGACCATATACTGATGTAAAACAAAATTAAATACAAATACTGACTGATTACGTGTTGCTCGAATCTTTTTATAAAAAATGACTACCGTAGATCAAGACAACTCAGGCCTAATGAAATTTAACAAGAAAAATTTGACAAGATCAATAAAATATAATATGAAAAAAATAAAATTCAGATGAAATAAAATTTACTAAAAAAATATTCTGAAAATCATTACAGGTGGGCGAGTGGAATTTGCATAATTTATTAAGGAGCTTTCCTGCTACTGCATCAAGCTCGCTGAATAAACTATTTTACAAGAAGTACTTTTGATCGAAGAGTTTTTCGATTGTGCTTTCTGCTACATGAAGTATACGCTGATAATTTTCTGGTGTGTTTCATACGTTTGTCATGCATATACTTCGGGATTTTCATATGTAAATTATGTATAGCAGACAAAAAAATTATCAACAATATCTAGACAAAAAAACCTTATATACCGCATTTCTTTGGGTATTCCCCCTCCCTTAATTTTCTATCAGTCAGGTTATAAAATTTTTAAAAAGATTCGTGTAATTTTTCCTTGCTCCAATGCTTTTAGAGAAGGAGCTCGCCTGAATTTTAAAATTAGATCATCCGTTAATTCCGAGTTTCTTAAACTATGTATCGCGACCGCAAACGGGGTCGGAAATCGAAATTTTGGAGGTCGCGAAAATTCAATTCGATAGCTTAATTTAAAGAAACCGCATTCATGACTTTTAAAGAAATTACATTAATTAACATTCATGAGATTAGACTTGTAATGATCATTGATATTAATGAGATTAATTACCAGTTATATAAAATGCAAAAGGAATTTGTAAAACTATCTAGCGATTCAAACTTAAAACTTGAATTTTCACAAAAATCCTTGACGAATTCTGGATTAGAGTTAGAACTAGATTTCTCACTGTTTCTGAAATGACATTAAATGCTGTTTTCTCATTCAACACCACATATTTTCGCAAAACTACTTTTCCTACTTAACGCTCATTAAAACCAAATGTCGTTCAAGGTTGAAAAATATTAAAGAAGCTTTATATCCAGCAGTGTTAAATATCGCAATAAGATTTAAATTGTTAATCAGCAGAAGACGAGCACATCTAATTTTCCTTAATTTTTGTTTGCTTAAAATAAATTCCAACACTACTTCTTTTTATATGTATATTGTTTAACAAGAAAGTAAATGATTTACGGGAGAATATTTATTGATATACTTTTATTTTATATTTAATATTTGAGGTCGCGAAAAAATCTGATAAAAAGGGGTCGTAAGTGAAAAAAAGTTTAAGTACTGCGCTAAGTGATTGTTTTCCTCTTACTAACACACACACACACACAAAAAAAAAAAAAAAAAAAAAAAAAAAAAACCGGAAAGTACCTGAAAAGTCACTCCGAACCTTTCCCTTCCAACTGCTGAATTGATGCCAGCCTAAACGAGAATTTACTCATCACAGCTAAGCAAAGCCGAGTTGCATCCCATTCACCTTTTTTCATTATTTATGGATAATTGGAGGCTTAAAACGCTACAGAGACAGCCATGAGAACGAGGAGATTCAAGTTACCGAGAAAGAGAAATTATATCTTACTACACATTGTAATGTTAATATTACTATGCATTCTTACTGGAATGTGGATTTTTCTTCCAAACAAATAAGATTGTGATAGTTACCAATACTTCATCAATGACTACTTTTCATTTGTTACGTTACCGTAACTGCGTCCTATGGGAATTAAAGCCTCTCTCGACTTTAGGGTGATAAAATTAGTAAAAAAAGGGAGAGAGAAATATGTAAGGAACTAAGGCTATTTCATTCAACGCTTGAAAATTTAATTTTCCTGTAATTAGTATTACTTTACTCCAGATAGATTAGGTTAGATTATTTGAATATGGCAAATCCACAAGGGCTATCTGTCTAAGAGGAAAGACGCCTTCGTGGAGGGCTTCCTGAAGAAAATCGGCTCGTATTTACGCTATACATGGGATCGAATCTAAACCAACAGGAACTACCAGTATTCAGTGGTTTTAACCACTCGGTGAAGCTTCTTCATCTCAGATAATATTAGTCAATATAAATATTAATTTTGCACAGAAAGAACATATTTAAATTTTATTTGCTCATTTCATTTCACTACAACTGTATTAGTCGATGTTAAGATTCTATAACTGAACAAAAACAAGGTTTGTACGCCAGATACGTTGTGTACTAACTTCAAATAATATAAAACGTTTAATTGAATATCGCTCATCATCATCCAATGTTTTGAAAGTGCCCTTTTTCTCAAATATTTATTTTTTTTTAATTGATTTTCATACAAATTTAAGACACCGAGAATCGACTTTTTCTTCGATACTTAAGAATGTAGAAGTATATATGGCTGATGTTGAAACACTTATCAAGTACAACCTTAGTATATGACCCTGTAATAGAAACAAAAAATATCTAATTATAAAGGCATCTTACATGCTGTATCCAAATACCTGTGGGAATGAAGGCACAATAGATCATTATCTCTTTCACTGCAACCTTACTAAATATTATCACCTTAAAGCATAATTTAACTTCTGCTCAGTTATGGTTTCAACAGTTATTAAAAAGTAATATTCTAAGAAATCATCTTCATAATATAATAAATTATATATCCGCAAACATCGATAATCTTAAAGGAACTTGAAATCATTATTCTTTGTTCATTTACCTTACTTAATAAGCCATTCTTTCTACTACCTCATTTTAATGCTTTCACTCAAGACTATCTTTATTTAAACCTTCAAGATCTCTCAAGCTCAATCAAGAATTTAAGGATATTTTCTAACTCCATCTCCTTAATATATTAATAAAGTCTCAAATCAAGATTTTTAGTCAAGTCTTTTACTCAAGAATGACTCTCTATCAAGAATTTCCACGAACTTTTCATTCAGGTCATCCTAATTCATTCAAATACTATTTCTCATCAACTTTTATTCAATTACTGCTTTTCATTCTCCATAATGAAATACTTTACTCTTTACATATCTTACATTCTCAGCCTCTACTATTCTCATACATTATGTTGTTCATTTTCAAAATTTGTAATGATCTTCTTAAGTATTTACTTATCTACTTACGTTTCATTTACTTTCATATTTCTTTAGGTATGTTTTTATATATTTAATTTCTTCAATTTTTATTATATAATTCTCAAAATTCTGATACTTTATTTGACTTCATATATAACAACATTGTATTTATCTTATTCTAAATTTTCAACTTTTATTTATTGTATCTATTTATGTTTATTATTTATTGTATTATTTATATATTTATTTCTTGATATTTAATTTTTATTATGTAATTATCAAAATTCTAAAATTTTATTATATTTTACATAATAACACAGTTGGTAGATGATTCCATCAGTTGAGCGTAAAAGCTGAATGTCTTAAAGGCGGTGCAGCTGCTCATTTGATGGTAAATAAATAAATAAATAAATGCTGTATCCAAATTAGACAGCTCTGGGCCATGGACACTGTACTGAAAAGCAGCAACAAACGTTATTCCTTTTGATGATTTGTAGAAACAGACATAAATTATTCATATTAAAATCTAACTGGCAATAAATGCCGACGACCTTCAGTTCTTTAGAAATGGATATTTGTTCCTCCCCCACGGCGCACACTAAAATGATTTAGACATCTGCATCAGTATTACAAGCGTATCTCATTTTCCAAATGCAGCAACTCATTTTAAGTTTGCGCTGAAAGGAGGTCTTGTCGGAGGTTTCGAATATTTCAACAAAGCGTGAGAGAACGAAATCCTGAAGAATAAGACAAATTTGAAAACGACAAGTTTAGAATTTGTCAGCGCAACTAGTTGCCCGCCTTTTTAATATATCCAATCGCTTGGCGGGGAAGAGGAGGCTGAAAGGAAGGTTCCATCCAAAGAGTTCTGGGGCAAAAAAAAAAAAAAAAACGGCACATACATCTCTTGGCGTTTCAAAATTGAATTTCCTATCACTTTACGTTCTAAAACTACAGCAGAAGAGAAAGAGTATTATAAAAAAAAAAAAAAGAGGGGGCACTTTTTGAAAAAAAAGTATCCTTCCAAAATCCCACCCTTTCCTTGGAAGAAGAAATCGCTTTTCGATAAATTAAACCTAACATCTCCCCCTTCCCACCTTTTCCTCTCGCACGTGACAAATGCACATGTATGCCACGGATCTGTGAACTCCCTCGACCAATCACATTAAAAGCCACGGGGTTGTAGTACCAGGAACAAGACCAAAAGAGAACTGAAAAAAAAAATGTTGACAACAGGCCAAAAATTAAAAAGTTTGGACTTTATATATATTAGGCCTTTCAGCGGCTTTAGAGAAAATTAAAACGCGGGGCTGTATTTGTAGGGGGAGGGGTGCCTTTAGGGTTGTTGAGGGAATTGGGGTGAGCAAGGGTGTTTTAGTCTGGGCTTCGGCGATGTGACATGTCCATCGTTTTGCTGAAGTTCGTTTTTGATTAGCTGACGCTACTGACGAGGCTGATTTATGCAGACCTCCCCTTTTAGCAGCGAGTAGATTGAAATTTCAGCAATAAATGGGCAATGCGAATGTTTACGATTCGATGGTGGACTAAATTAGTACGAAAGTCAAAATGGTAGCCACGAGGCATCGAGGAGAATCTTTTTTTTTCCCCTCTTCCCTAAATACCCCCAGAAGGCTGAAAGAAACAGAGGGAGGCTTTTCATATAACAAGAAATTCTTTTCGAACCCAAATGCACAAATTTACTCACAACTGTACCCAAGTCTGTGTATTTCTCCTACCAAAAAATGGAAAATCTGTAGATATGTATGTATGTTTGTTCCTCATACTAAAGGTAAATAGCAGCAGGCAAAGCTAGGTTACATTACTCGAATATGGCAAACATGGTTATCTATCTGAGGGAAATGATCCCTTCGTGGAGTACTTCTTAAGGAAAACTAAGTCGTATTTACGTTACACGTGAGGAAATACACAATAACCGACCATGTAATCAGCTCCTGGAGGTGGAAAAATTTCTGCATTTAATTAAAAATTCTGCATTGATTTAGCATTCATTAAAAATATTAGCTTCCACTTGCATTGATTAATCCGAGTCGAACTCCCCGTATTCAGTGGTTTTAATCATTGGTCCACTGGGAAAGGGCTATTAGTTTCGAAACAGCATTTTGCTTCGAATCACTATAAATAGCTGTATCACTTCAAAATGTTGCCAGCAAATATCACCGCCTGTATTATATTTAAACAACGCTGGCGATGATAATGATTTCATATTTTGTCAGACATTAATGAATTTGCGATTAAAAAACTCAACAATTTCAAAGCAAGCAATAGCAACACTGTAGAGAATTAAACATTTTTATCTCCAGCGCGTGAAACTGTCGGAAATTCTAAAGATTTGCTATTTTTAAATGTTTTTAATCCAAAGTGGCGTTAGCCCAAATGCTCTTGACACGTGTACGTGTTTGTAAATGTGGGGGGGGGGATCTGAAAGCTTTTAGATTTCTCTCATTACGGTTTTTTAACGTTCTGACTCTCACTTTTATTTATTAAATATGTTCTTCGCACTTAAAACATAAAATTCAAATCAACAGCAATATCACAAAATATTTAAAAGGGCATATCTTTCGAATTTCCGATACACAGTCTCGCGCGCTTGAGATCCCTTTTTTTCCGTACAGAGTTGCAATTCCTCGCTTTGAAATCCTTGAGTTTATTAATAAAAAATTCTTTAATATCCGACAAAATATGAAATCGATAATAAAACAAATTCCAAATTAGGGCTTCCAGATGGATGGCTATATTCCGTGGAGGATTACATTATTCAAAATCCGATGGCTGTAGGTAGCGTTGTTATACCACAATGCGAGAAATATATATACATTTATGCAGATTCTTGATTATTTAATTTCTTTAAATATAACACGTGGCGACAATATTGGGTGGCAACAATCTGAAACGTGAGTCGACATTTAAAGTGTTCAACGCAAAATGCCAAAAGGAAATTAATAGCCCTTTAGCTTAAAAAAACATTTGGGCGTAAAATGAAACATAAAAGCTTTCAGATTTAAAAAAAAAAATTTAATGTATTATTAATTTTTTTTGAAACCAGGTAACATTTGATGGCAACAGTTTGAAAAGTGATACAGACAAAAATTGAGTCTAACAGCACTTATGATGCTAACAATATTGGAAAGCGTTTCACGAAACAATGTTCTAACAAGCAAATAAAGAATCGCATAATTAATTATGTAACACTATATTCCCATAATTATTAGTCAGGAAGATTTAACAACCTTTGTGACCAACAACCGCATTGAACATAAAGCTATGCCATTAACGCCAGCTAATGCGATTCTATAAACTGACGATAATCGTAGATGCTATATACCGAGTCTAATTCGTAAATATTCAGAAATTATTTACAGTAGCGCCAAAGCTCTCAAAGCTAACATTTACGGCACGGCTTTTGATTAATAAGCATAGCAATTCTCAATTAAAGGAAAGTGGTAACACCGAGGCTTAAGTAGCTCAAGTGTAATTAATTTTAACGAGTCTCTTAGAATAAGGTTTAGCTTCTACAAATGATGTTACCGCCGAAATGAAATAATTTTCTCTGATTTTTGAGTTACGGAATTATTCTCGTAATGCTCCGTTAGCGGAGCGCAGTTATGGATGAAACTTGATAACTGTATTTCGAAAGCTGATTTTTTTCATTTTTCCCTCTTTTGTGAATGGCAACAGGTTGCAATTCAAACAATTTGTTAAATGTTTTGTCCGATGATGGAATTAAAACAAATTAAACAAATTGCTAATTTTTTCGTTACGAAATTACATTTATAACACCAGCTGAAGAACTCTGCATTACCAAGCTTTCCGCACAGTGAATTGACTTTATTTAGGGTGAATTGACAGCGGTAGTTTTTATGCAGTATCAATCATATAGAGATTTTCCTCTTACTTTGGTCTAAAGTGAAGTGCGCAAAATTTTACCAAGCTCGAATAAAGCTGTAGAACAGTGTAGAACTAACATAACCATGTTATCGGTTTTTTACTGATACTTGTTTTTAGCCCAGAAGGACTATTAATTTCGTTTTGGCATTTTGCATTGAATCACTCAAAACGGCGTATCACTTTTCAAATTGTTACCATCCAGTATCATCGCCCGGTATAATATTTAAAGAAATTAAATAACGAAGAATCTGCATAAATGTATGTATGTTTCTCGCACTGTAATAGAACGACTGTACCTGGAGCCATCAAATTTCGAATAACGTAAGTCTCCACCCGAATGTGGGTATCTGGAAGCCAGGATTTGAAATTTGCTTTATATCTATTTCATATTTTGTCAGACATTAAGGAATCGTCGCCACTATTTAAAAGGGTTAAACGTTTTAGTCCAAAGGGGCAATTTGCCCAGACGGAGTATTAATTTCGTTTCGATATTTTGCGTTGATTCACTACAAGCATTGTTTCACTTTTCAGATTGTTGCCACCCAATATTATCGCCCTGCATTATATTTAAAAACATTAAATATTGAAGAATCTGTATAAGTGTATGTTTCTCGCACTGTGATAAAACAACGGTACCTAAAACCATCCAATGTTGAACAATGTAATCTTCAATGGGCATCTGGAAGCCCGATTTTGGAAACTGTTTCATTACCGATTTCATATTCTGTGAAGCATTTACGAGTTTTTGATTAAGAAATTCAACGATTTCAAAGCGAGCAATGGCAACAAGGAAAACATTATCCCCAGCGCGCGAAACTTTAATTAGAAATTCTAAAGATATGCTCTTTTAAATGTTTTGCAATATTACTGTTAAATTGAATTTTATGTTTAAGTGCAAAGAACATAAATAGTTAATAAATAAAGGTAACACACAAAAAGTTAAAAAACGCTCCTTTGGGCGTAATATAAAATCTGAAATCTTTCAGATTTTTTTTATTCCTAATTGAAACTGAAAAAGCGTAAGATTATAATGATTAAAAAGATTATAATCTTACGTTCAGAAGAGTGGCAACACAAAGCTTTAGCGATGACACACTGTCCTTACCCCGTTATATTATAGAAATCTATTAATATCTCCGCCATAATAAGCTGAGAAAAAGTTAGTTTTTGGATTTTTTCAATGGCTTTTACAATACAATAAGAATTAACTAAGAACTAAGTATAACTAAGAATTATGAAATATTATAAAGTACAATTGATTTAAAGTTTACGTTAAGACTTGAAAAAATTTCTTTAAAAATTTTTTTCAAAAATTTTTTTCTTTTTTAAACTGATGAAAATTTTGAGATCATCTCTTACACTTCAGTTTCGTTTCGCTTCTTCATTTCACCAAATTCCTGTTTCTCGATTCCTAAGCGAATTAAGGGATATATTTAACCGAATCTTCTCTTTCTCCCGGTTGCAGTGAAAATGTGTCCCGGGGAATTTGTTACTTGGGTTTCACAACCGAAAGGGGCAGGGAACTCTAATGAAATAGATGACAGAGCCTCGCTTTTTGATGCTTATCTAAATTGTAATCAGTTCCCTTCATTACACTAACAGCGTGGCCCCACACCGCCCCTTCCCTAAGGAATAGATCCTGCTATATTCGCTTTCTTCATGCACATATTCTTAAGAGTGCATAGGCAACGCTCATATTTGTTATATCAGGTAGGGAAGAGTCCATTCCATTCAGAAAGAACTGATGCAGATATAATTAACGTAATTTGACAGAATCCTGCTGAATTATTTACTTATAATCAAAGAAGTAATAGACTTTACTTCATTAAAAAAAGATGACAACATATATTAACGGCTTAAGATATTTAAAATTAGGCAAAAAAGCAACATAGATTTTGATTAAAACTTCCGATTTCGAGTGTATCATATCAGTGGAGTAGCTGAAGGGAGGGGCAGTCCGTTTCCGGCGACATTTTTTGCGGACGGCATTTTTAGCACGAGACATTATTTTATAGGTATTAGTTATATGAATAGTCGGGGCAGGTTAATTATAAGTAAATTGATTTTATATCGAATTTAAAAAGGCCTTTATTACACTAATGTTAGTTGGATTTACCGAGGTGCGTATGGGCTATGTAAAACTTGTAAAATAAAACTCGAAGTAAATTTATCACCTACTAGCTCTTACGCGGCATCTGTTGCAATGTTACCTAAAGACAAGTAATATAAAAGAAAATTTTTTAAAGTCAATTTCTACTTAGGTCAACAAAGAAAATTAAAAAAATAATATGTGAAAAAACTGTATTAACATCAAGTGTCATCCACTAAAAGTTTTAAAAAATGTATTTGAACTTGAGTGGATGAAAAAAAAGTGTTTTATTAACGGCTGAAAATTTGAACAAGATATAGGGAGAGTGCGAAGTACTAGTAGGAATTTAAAAAGAAACTGTTTGTGTTTTAATTCTGTCTATTAAAGTGCTTTTGGATTTAGAATATTTTTCTGTTTCTCCATCTGATGCATACATGATGAAGGTACTTGAACGTTTTTCACTCTTGCTTCCCGTTGCTAGTCTGTTTCAGACGAATGAGCTAGAGCAGCGAGTGTTCGAACATTTTCCAGTCCCATTGCTCGTTTGATTCTGAAGCACGTTATGCCTTTTTCTTTGGTACTTGAGGTGTAGATCGAGCAATATACTATTTTCGTTTCGAGGGAATAATGAAGTTCACAGCGAAAGTATTCAGTTTCAAAAAAAAAAAAAAAAAAAAAAGGTGTGATGCAATAACGCTGCGTGAAAAATTTATCTTACGCTTTGCTGAGCGATAACACACTTTAAAATATTTCAATTTGGTCAGTGGCAACACATTTCATATAAATTGTCGAGTTTATTTATTAAATTCGAGACGAATTAACACAATTACGTTTTCCCGAGTGGCAACACAATTTTTTTATGTCGCTGAGTTTTCCGATTAAATTTGAAAATATATATAACTTACGCTTTGCTGGATGGCGAGTTTTTAATCAAAAGTTCGTTAAATTAGCGTAAAATAAATGCATATAAAGAGTGCGGATCCCATGGGCTGGTTTTTGAGGAATCTTATGTAGGCAATGACCTTTCGCTAGTTTTGAAGTGCCAGTGTGGCAAGTTTCATAAAAGATAGGAATTAAACTGTAGATTTGTATAAAATACAGGCATTCATTTATAAATTTATAGATTACGTAACACAAATAACTGATATTTAAAGACTTTACGAACATTTTTAGAAAGCATATACCGCTTTTTCCTTCATCATTGATTTAAGTTATAAAAAAGTCGTCGTCATTCCTAAAGAATTTAAGAGCAAAAAAATTTCAATAAAAAATAATCTTTTACATCTTTTTGAGGTTATAAAAAAACCCTCGATGAATCTAAGGCTTACGCTTACGATTTCTTCTTCTCTACACATACATACGCACATTAAGAAAAGTAAAATAATAATCAACTTACATTACTTTAAATCATCTAGGATCACTTCCAAACGAGTACGCCAAATTTGATCCTTGTCCACAAAGCATAAAAACACACATTATCGATGTAAATACTAGATTTTTATTTCTAACAAATCACAGCGAAAAATTTAGCCATTTTATTAGCAAGTATTAAATTCGATAATTAAAAGATTTAATCAATTAAGATATTTTTCAATGAATGGGAAAAAAATATACTTTCTCTTCTCAGCAGAATACCGCTATTTCACTAACAGATAGTTTTATTTTGATTGCGTAAAATTCTTCCTTTTTATTCTAACCTTTAAAAATGGGCGAAACGAATTTGAAGCTCCGTTGGTTTCCTAAAGCATACCTTTTCGCGCCACTTTTTTCAATCACAGAAGCTTTGTTTAATTTACCAGAAATATTTCTCAATAGGAATGTGGCAACAGCATTGCGCTTGATTAGGAATCAAAGAGATTACTTTCTAAAGAAATTATTCAACGAGGATTTGCGATGCTGGTTACGTGAATGGGCCGCTGATTTCGAATACTTTAGGCAGTTTTGCTGTTTGAAAAGCAAGTAGGTAGTATTTGTTCTTATGAAATAATGCATTAACAACAAATAAACATAATGGCGCAACAGAAGAAATCTACAATCTTACACATTTCCATGCTACTGTGCATGTGTTTTTGAGAAGATTAGTTTCTTTTTATGTAATCGTATTTAGTTAATAGTAGAGTTTGAATTAGAAAACTATAACAGTATATTTTTAATTTTATGTTTTTTTTAAATGTTATTTACCATGTAAATTCAGTCGATTAATGTGAAAGAATAATAATAAGTAATTAAACTTTTTCTTAGCAAACGGAAATCAAAGTTCAAAAATGGATTAACAGACTTTTTAACATAAGAAACCGGGATAATTTTTGCGTAATATTTTTTCTTTTTCTCCAGAAAGAGCAATTATCAACAAACCCGAAAGATGAACGAAATAACTTACATTTAGAAACCACATTCTACAACTACTCTTCCGAAAACTAAAAAACCTGTGAGTACAAGTGAAAGTAAAACTAAAACTCAGTGGCTTAATGGGCCAAAGCCTGCAGTGCCCGAAATCTACTTTCTTGACCGTGAGCCCCGGGGTGCGTAAGCATATGCCCTGAACAAGTGATCACAGCTTATCGCAGGACCCTCAGTGTTTAGTCCCCAAGCGAACTTGGTACTCATTTTATCGACCCAAGGGATGGAAATCAAGGGATGAAAGGCTGAGTCGCCCTTGGCCAGCCCGGGAATCGAACCCCGGACCTGTGGTGCTGCTGCGCGATGCGCTAGCCACTGCTCACCGGGCCTCACAAGTGAAAGTAAGGAAAGTGAAATTTCAAAACCTGTTTTTC
The DNA here is from genome assembly GCF_044657685.1 of Stegodyphus dumicola. Classification (NCBI taxonomy): domain Eukaryota; kingdom Metazoa; phylum Arthropoda; class Arachnida; order Araneae; family Eresidae; genus Stegodyphus; species Stegodyphus dumicola. The sequence continues at coordinate 277,542,138 of NC_140770.1, read as the reverse complement.
ATAGGATGTAAGGTTACAATTGCTCTGGAAACTAAATTAAAGTCCTGGAAACCTATTAAGATAGATTAGCGAGTATCGCTATGTCTGAAATAGTATGGTTTAAATAATCTAATAAAATAAATAATAGCAAAGGTTTAAATAACCTGCTTATTTAATCTTGAAATCCTGACATAAAAGACACGACATGTGCTACAGGAAAAACCACTACTCGTCGCGATAAAACATAAAAAGACATGAAAAATGCAGTATGAATTTCGTTAATCGGCCCAGTAAAACGGAAGATGCCCCACTTTTCTTGTGCAGTGTACTTTTATGTATTTCGTGATAGTCATTGTTGAAAACGATGATGTTTAATATTTTTTAATTTTTAACAAATAACCGGGTTCAAATGTCAAACTGGCTGGGACCATGCCTTAAACCTGGAATAATCAACAAACAGACAGAGACTTCTAATAAGCTTATTTAAAATGATAAACAAATATTCTTATATTTCACTAATTACTATCTATAAAAAATTTATATTACATTTTATCGAAACTTAAATATTTTTTCAGCGTGATCACACAACAGCGGGTACACGTAAAACCGCTGGCAGGTGCGATGGTGCCCGCGGGCATGAGAACCTGCGCTAGACGATGAATGAAAACGATTCAGAAGAAAGCTCTTTCGGTTTCTGAAAGAGGTAGGGTCGATTCATTCGGTTCAGTGAATACATTCACACGAAGAAAACAGAACTGCGTTCAATTCCGTTCTGCTTTAGTGAACTGATGCTACATCCAGTGAAAATAAACGCAATACATGTGTATAGGTGATTTCTGTTACACAGAAATCATCTACAATCAATGACGACACAGCACTCAAAAGACTACGAGCGTGACATGAGGAAAGAGGAATTACAGAGCAGTAAAAGACACAAAATTAAATTTTAGAACGAAAATAAAAGTTGAAGCCGTTTTCCCACGAAAATACTTTTAAAATAACCGTCTTCGTATTCTTTTTACTTCCTTGTGCGAAGTAAAGCAAGCATTGTAAATGCGAAAAATTTCGGGTATTGTATTTCAACGGAAATATGCATTTTGACCGTTCTTGAATATATTTGAACCATTCTTTTGTGTGATGTCTGCACGTAGTGGCAAAATAAAGACTATTTTCGCCCAAACGGGTTGTAAAATGGATTTAAAATGGGTTCAGAAGAGATTTCTTCGTGACGTCTGTACATACATATGTATTTTTGTACGTATCTCGCATAACTAAAAAAGGAGTATTCTCAGAACGTTGAAATTTTGTATATAGGACTGCTATAACGTGTAGTTGTGCACTCCCGTTTTGGTTGCAATCGGTAGTACCAAAAGTAAATATATATATATGTCCGATTTCCCTGATCGTACCCGAACCCATTGACTTCTTATTTGTGACGGTTGTACGTATGGATAGAGTAAAGGGCTGTCTATGCCTAAACGGATTGTAAAATGAGTTTAAAGTGGATTCAAAGGGGATTTTGTTCATGACGTCCGTACGTACGGACGTATGTATCTCTCATAACTCAACGATTAACCGTAGCACGTTGACATTTTGTGCATGGGACTGCGATATATCTAGCTGTGCATCTCCTTTTTTCTTCCAATTGGGCAGTACCAGACATGTATACATACCCACCCACTGACCCGGCTTAAAAGTCTTCACCTGGACTTTATTTTCGCAATCGTTAGTCGTGGTAATATACTTCCAATTACAGAGATGCTTTAAATGCTGAAAATATTCGTGTTTTGGCGCAATGTCAAAATTAAAAAAAAAAAAAAAAAAAAAAAAAAAATTATTTCGGACAAATAAAGAAATCTAACTTTTAACGTGGTCTCCTGGTTTCTAAACTTATATTTGAAAATGTTTTATATACTCGCTATGATAAAATAAAATTGTAAGAACTTTGACTCCCGTACGGTAAAAACTTACGACGATATTTAATTTCAAAATTTGCAGTTCTTGATGTCATTGTCAACATTTCTCGAGGGATCGGTAGTTAAGTCAGAATAATTGAAGGAAATAAGTTTAAATGAAATGCAGCAAAAATGATCTGGTGTGACTCGTTGAGTTTAAGTAAAAAAACTTATAGATGCTTTACAACATATGGAGTGGATAATAAAACAAATTCCAAATTAGGGCTTCCAGATGCCCATATTCGCTGGAGGATTACATTATTCAAAACTGGATGGCTCTAGGGACCGTTGTTTTATCACAATGCGAGAAAAATACATACATTTATGCATATTCTTCACTATTTAATTTCTTTAAATAAAACACAGGGCGATAATATTTGGTGGCAACAGTTTGAAAAGTGGTGAATCAACGCAAAATGCCAAAACAAATTAATAGCCCTTCTGGGCTAATTAGTACTCTTAAGCCCCAATTAAGTAATTTCGAGATCAATCAAAAGTCTTCTGTAGCTACCCACGTGACTTCCTTGCACGGCCTATTAAATTATACATACTTTTTGCTGCACTTCATTTAAACTTATTTCCTGAAATTATTCTAAATTAATCGATCTCTCGAGACCTCAACAATTTCAAATTCTGAAATTAAATAACCCGGCCATTTTTTGTCGTACGATAGTACGTTCTTCTAATTTTATTTTTTCATAATGGGCATAAAACATTTCCAAATATAACTTATAAGAACCGGAAACAGATCAAAAGTTAGATTTCATTATTTGTCAAAAATGTAATTTTGCATTCCCAAAATATAAATATTTGTCATTTCCAACAGGCCTGTAACTGGAAGTATAGGACTACGGGCCAACGATTGCGAACATAAAGGTCGGGAAAGCGGGGGTGTACACCCACAGACAGACACATATTATATCTTTGGTGCTGCCGATTTCAATAAAAAAAATGGAGATGTTGCTCAACGAGATGTTATAGAAATGCCATATACAAAATTTCAACCTTCTATGTCCAGTCGTTTTCGAGTTATGCGAGATACAGAACGTCATGAAAAAATACACTTTTAACCTCTTCGTCGTCCGGTTACACAGGGCGGCCGTAACGCTCTACAAGCGTTCTTCTACATTTTAAAACTTTTAAACGTTTAAAACGCTTTCTAAATGTTTACTTGTTTGAGTTTTTAGTTTTGTTTGTTCTAATACCTCCTAGAGGCCAGTACTAATCAGACTAGAGGAATATTCATGACATTTATGAATATTCGCGCCATTTTACATAAGATACAAGACAGTGAGAGATGGCTTCAAACGTCTACTCAGCAGAAAAAGAGAAAAAAATGAGGTTCTGAATTGGAAAGACAAGAAGGATATACGTTTGATGAGTACAGTCCATAATAACTCGATGATTGATGTTGGAACACGGAAAAGAACTGTAAAAAATAAATAACTGTAAAAGATTACAACAAAAAAATGGGAGGAGTGGACCGCCTGGATCAGATGTAATCAAATTATCGTGCTGTTAGAAATAAGCATATATATATTTTTTTTTCAATATGCTTTATTTCCTTATAATTTTACTTAATATTCATTGACATTCATCCACTACGAAAATCATGTATGGAAAGTTATGATGTACAGAGAAAACAACATTGCATGCTGTGGAAAACAGCCGGCAGCGGAGGGGGGAATTTTCGCGGACAGGAGAGGACGGCGAAAGGGTTAACTATACTGAATCGAATTTACTATCGATTTTTGAAAAGTCATTTATTCTATCCGTGCGTCAAAATGAATTGGGGAACGGCCGAAATGTGCATTTGAGTTTAGAACTATGACACCAGAAATTTTTCGCGATTACAATATTTCTTTTAGTTAGCAAAAGGAATTAGTAAAAACGGAAATAAAACCGGCGAATTTGAAAACAGTAGCTTTTAAATCTTCTTCCTCAAGTATAGCGCTTTATCTAGAACGTCGTGATCCTTAAAAAGTGTCAAAAAAGGAAATTTGACCTGCAAGTTTTGCCATTAAATCTACAGAACAAATCGAACCATTTACATCTTTCGCTTTTCGGTTCATTTGCAATTCTAAATTCATATTCTTATGATCACATTCTAAAGCCGAAGAATTCTCATCCGCGTCACAAGTAGGAAAGAAACACTTAACTGCGTAACTTTCACACACATAATACACGGGCATTTGATGGAGAAGCTAAAAGAGCGAAATATCACTAGTCATTTCTGATGGATTTTCGCGATAGAAAATATTAGAGCGATAATCATCGGTGCTTAAAACCTGACAGCGATTCTAATACCAACCACTTTTCTTCTGAGATTCTTAATGAAGCTTCCCCAGACTGCAAATAACCCATGTAATGGCCCGAGTTTCATGGCCCATCCATTAAAAGGTCGCTTATGTTCCCGGCTTATACTCCGTTACAACTTTAAAAGATCACAGAAATTCTTAATGAAACATACTTAAGAAAACTGATGCTGAGGAAGTGAATGCTCCATTAAGCTGAATATCCGGGCCATGTATTTTTCAGAAAATGTAAGCTTACCTGTAAGAAAAAAGAAACATTAGGACAAATTTAACAAAACTTTTAAATGCAAGCATAACAATAAAGGAATAAAAACATTTTTTTAAAAAAGGTTAAAAAAATCTAAATATATTCAGATTTTAATCGTCCCCCAGAAGGGTTTGTTAAGGATTTTTACGCTTTTCCTGAAATCGCATTTTTTTTTTCTTGTCTTTTTAGCTTTATTATTAAGCATCGTACCTTCCGCACTACTGCCACATACAATTCAACTGCAAAATCACAGAAGTGTTAAAGAAAGCATATGTTAAACATCCGCGATGCAATATTGAGAGACAGCATATATTTTTCCCTATATTTTTTAGTCTTTTCTCAGTTTATCATATCAATGTTCAGCTTATAAACCCTTTTTTTTTGTCTTTTCATTACTAATGTTTTGTGTGTTAACTTTATTAAATATCACTTTCCATCTTATGCCATATTAAATTGAATTCAGCAACAAAATCACAAAATATATATAAATAATAGCATGTATTTAGAACTTTCGATAGTCTCACGTACTGGAGATAAAAATGTTTTATTCGGTACAGTGTTGCCACTGCTCGCTTTCAAATCGTCGAGCTTAGTAATTAAAGTTTTAGGACATATGAAATAAATGAACACAACAAATTCGAAATTCGGGCTTCCAGGTGGCCATGTTCGGGTGGAGGACTACGCTATTCAAAATTTCATGGCTCTAGGTACTGCCGCTTTTTCAAAATGCGAGGAACACGCATACATACATGCAGATTCTTCATTATTTAATTTCTTTAAAAATAATACGAACAATAATAT